>NW_028317662.1:535000-1832500 GCF_055824585.1 Amblyomma mixtum
TTTGAACCCAAACCGGAGTCCGCAATGCGAAACACTTTGCTACATGCATTTTTTTCTTCATTTCTTCAATTATTCCTTTAAAACGTTGTTCAGGTGTCCCCACTGCCCGGGACTGCTGTTGGATTTTTGTTTCTTTAACAAAAACTTAGACTTGGCCAGTGATCGCGGCGAACTTTGGTTCAGCGATGAAGGAACTACTTACAAGAGCTTGCGTTCTGTTGTACGGCAAAAGGTTTTGAAGAGCACGTAGTATCGCAGTGCCGCGGGAAATCAAGCAACATTGTTTTTTTAGAGGCTGGGGATAATGACTTCGATTCAATAGGCCGAAAAGTGAATTTCCGCAAAACTGAGTGTGATTTGAAGTTCAAGGTGGCGGCCTGGGCTAGTTGTCTTCTCATACTGGTGAATTCCACGCGGTACCACTGGTAACGAAGGAGAAAACTATTATTACAAGGCAAACGCAAATAATGTGCTTTTTGGTTATTTAGCCACGCGGTGAAACTTTTTTAGCCTCGCAACGAATGACAGCAGGATATATAACCTGTTAGACGCCTTAATCTTCCAAGCGTAGTAAGTTCGGGGCTACTTGTTCGAGAACCAAATGACATTCTAAGGAATTCAAAGTGTCTTAATGTAATACATGCCGACAGCATAATACCTCTCGGCTGAAAGGAAATTTGGCGTTTGGCCGTGAAGACATCACAAGTACTCAGCACTGTGCAGCATGTTGTGCCATCGCTTTCTCCTGAATATATGAAAACGATTAGTGGCGCGGGAGCATCGACTTATTCCGACTTCGGCAATTGCAACATAGACCCCATTTTTATTATTTTTTGGGGGGGAGGGGGGCATTGTGCTAAATGGCGGTACCCGAGAATTCATGAGAGATCCAAACGACAGCTTTTAATTGTATTTTCCGGCAGACAGACCATGTGGTGTAAAGGAGAGATCTCGAGTAAACAACGCTGTGCAAGCCATAACGTAAGGTGTGTTACGCTGTTAACAATCCGCAGCTCGAGCGATGGTGGGCAAAAGATCTCTGGAAAATGAGCCATGACACTATACCAATGAAGAGGGACCTTGCTGTAGCCGTTAACAAGCCACCAGAGTGGAATGGGGCATTAGGGGACGCTTTTTTTAAGCTTAATTTCGTTTCGCAGTAAATGGTATGGCTCATCTCATGTCAACTACGGACTTGCAGTGCCATAGACAGCCGGCTCCAATAATTGGTCTGCTTGTGTTCTCTGTGATGAAGCGCCAGCAATATCTACCCTTAGGCAGACGTTCACAGTAACTGACATCATAGAGTGTGTCCTTCTGGTCATTCCGTTGACGCGGAAGAGAAGACGAGTCGCCATGATGACGTTTTTCTGGAACAGAGGAGGTGGGAAGGTAATCTGCATACCGCTGTTGAAAAGGTGACGCATATTTATGGCAAAATCGGTCGCATAAGAAGTCTGAATTGCTTTTGCGCCGATGGCTCCGGTCGCTCAAGCCTGCCATTTACTATGAAAGAGCAGGGATCGCAGCACTTGCTGTCTGCAGCATCGTGGCGGTGGTAGTAAAGAAAGTGGAATGTGTCACGAAGAAGGATTATTATCTCGACTCTAGCTAGTATGGCATGGTAATGTTTTACTTCGACGAGGGGTCCCTCAGCCGCTTCAGTGAGGTGCCATCCAGAAGGCAAGACGGTGTGCTGCCGACATCCGAACTCGTGGGCACAGAACCCCAATTTCTTGTTGTTGCCTTTGAAACAATGGCACATACCCACGGTGGGGACGCCGCAGTAGCTCAGTGGTTATGGAGCTCGTCTGGTGACCCGAAATACGGTGACTCGATTCCGGCCGCGACGGTCGAATATCGATGGAGGCGAAATTCTAGAGGCCCTTGTACTGTGTGATGTCAGTGCACGTTAAAGAAACCCAGGTGGTCGAAATTTCCGGAGCCCTACGCTACGGCATTCCTCATAGCCTGAGTCGGTTCGGGACGTTAAATCTGCATAAACCAAACCAAACAGCTTTGTGCTGTTTGTTCTTCCATCGGATGCAGCTCCAGGTATTTTTCTGAGCTGTCCAAGTGCTTTTTCTTTCTTCGGATGCAGTTCGAGGTATTCTTCCGAACTTTCCCAATTTCACTATCGATAGCCTTGCTATCCATAGCGGTTAAACCCGAATAAACCAAACCAAACCAAGTTCCGGGATTGGATAGTTTGCGCGCTCTCGGCGTGCGTACAGGGGTGAGTCCTCGTCTTTCTCTGCCGGACCGCAGCAGCACTTTACACCAAAGTATCGCATTTTTTCTATGCATGTTCCACAAACAACTATGCTTGACATGCAGTTCTTCGGATATCAGTTATTTGTGGAAGCGCTTGCTCTGGCACTACTCTCTAGAATTCAGGTTTATAAAACAACGTAAATGGCACCATCTGCAACGAGTCGTATTAATTATCAAGATTTTAAGTACGGAGTTGGGGCTGTTGGCGTAGCAATCAAAGTGCAATGATCTCTGAGGGATATCGGCAGTTCCGGCCTGCCAGCGAGCAGAAATTCTGTCCTTGTACTTGAGCAGTTCTATTATTATGAGTGGTGAGTATACTTTTCGTAGCTATGTGTGCTTGGTAAAGCACTGTTAGGATCGACAGTTATAAGTGCGCTGCGTTTTGAGCAATACCGTCTAGCTGTGTAGTGGTGCCTTTAGTCCAAAGACCGCATTAGTCCTCAATTTTTCTTACACGTACAGCAAATTATGTTCCGGATATTGCTCTTCCGGGCATTTATTAAGGCTGGCCCATTTTAGCCAACGTTAAAACTCTAAATTATGGCTCCCATTTCTTGCGTCCCCAGGCTACAAAAAATTTGTAATGGCAGACTATGCGCAGAGTTTTTTTATATTGCGGTATTTTAACGGAGTATCAATATACTCTTATTTGGGCCCATGGATGAGAAGGTACTAATGACAACTTCTCTGTCGCACATACGCAAAATAGTGCATATTTTTAACGTGATAGCATTAAGGCTCCTCATTAAGGCTCCTGGTCGGCAGACGATTCGTGATCATCGTGGGTGTTATTAGCGGAAAATCTCTGGAGAAGTTAGCTAGGCGAGATGCCTAGGTGGCTTGATCTTGTGGCGTCGTCACAACCTGCACACTGGTCTGTAAGGAAACTGACCACCGTGACAGACGGCAGTTAAATTAGAGATTGGTCGTGAGAGCATCTCGCGAGCCTCACCGGTGGCAGCACCAGACATGGCAGGGCAGCGGCACATTGCTTAACCGCTGCATTACTGCACCAGGAGAGTCTTAAAGATTACCAGGGATCTATGAAGATAAAGACAAGAATGATCAATTCTGCATATAAGCAAACAAGGGAAGGGGATGAGGGGCTCGTTATAAATATGACAGAAGCCAACAGCCACAGAAACCAAGGGGCACAGGGGATTTTTTTTTAAGTTATTTATTTTGTGGTGTTGATCAGTTTAGAATATTACTGAATATGTTATCGTTTAAAGATAACTGATTAGAAAAGCAGAAGAAAAAAACAACCACCTGCCGCCGGTGGGATCCGAACCCACGACCTCCGAATTACGCGTCCGGTGCTCTACCTCTGAGCTACGGCGACGGCTGTCAATTCTTCTGCTTTCGGGGGTATTTATGTTTACAAGTAACCTAACCTTGAGAGTGTTCATCAGCGCCACTCACGTTCATAAGCGGCGGACGTAGAACGTCCTGAGTTACCGCAGGTGTGACGTAGAACGTCATCGAACGGAGAGGGTGGAAGCTGCGTGAGAACCCTTTTATGCTTCCTAAGGCGTCAAGGCTGCCAGAATCGAGGCCCTCGCTAAGCAATTAAGCAAACAAGGGAAGGGGATGAGGGGCTCGTTATAAATATGACAGAAGCCAACAGCCACAGAAACCAAGGGGCACAGGGGATTTTTTTTAAGTTATTTATTTTGTGGTGTTGATCAATTTAGAATATTACTGAATATGTTATCGTTTAAAGATAACTGATTAGAAAAGCAGAAGAAAAAAACAACCACCTGCCGCCGGTGGGATCCGAACCCACGACCTCCGAATTACGCGTCCGGTGCTCTACCTCTGAGCTACGGCGACGGCTGTCAATTCTTCTGCTTTCGGGGGTATTTATATTTACAAGTAACCTAACCTTGAGAGTGTTCATCAGCGCCACCCACGTTCATAAGTGGCGGACGTAGAACGTCCTGAGTTACCGCAGGTGTGACGTAGAACGTCATCGAACGGAGAGGGTGGAAGCTGCGTGAGAACCCTCTTATGCTTCCTAAGGCGTCAAGGCTGCCAGAATCGAGGCCCTCGCTAAGCAATTAAGCAAACAAGGGAAGGGGATGAGGGGCTCGTTATAAATATCACAGAAGCCAACAGCCACAGAAACCAAGGGGCACAGGGGATTTTTTTTAAGTTATTTATTTTGTGGTGTTGATCAATTTAGAATATTACTGAATATGTTATCGTTTAAAGATAACTGATTAGAAAAGCAGAAGAAAAAAACAACCACCTGCCGCCGGTGGGACCCGAACCCACGACCTCCGAATTACGCGTCCGGTGCTCTACCTCTGAGCTACGGCGACGGCTGTCAATTCTTCTGCTTTCGGGGGTATTTATGTTTACAAGTAACCTAACCTTGAGAGTGTTCATCAGCGCCACCCACGTTCATAAGCGGCGGACGTAGAACGTCCTGAGTTACCGCAGGTGTGACGTAGAACGTCATCGAACGGAGAGGGTGGAAGCTGCGTGAGAACCCTCTTATGCTTCCTAAGGCGTCAAGGCTGCCAGAATCGAGGCCCTCGCTAAGCAATTAAGCAAACAAGGGAAGGGGATGAGGGGCTCGTTATAAATATGACAGAAGCCAACAGCCACAGAAACCAAGGGGCACAGGGGATTTTTTTAAAGTTATTTATTTTGTGGTGTTGATCAATTTAGAATATTACTGAATATGTTATCGTTTAAAGATAACTGATTAGAAAAGCAGAAGAAAAAAACAACCACCTGCCGCCGGTGGGATCCGAACCCACGACCTCCGAATTACGCGTCCGGTGCTCTACCTCTGAGCTACGGCGACGGCTGTCAATTCTTCTGCTTTCGGGGGTATTTATGTTTAGAAGTAACCTAACCTTGAGAGTGTTCATCAGCGCCACCCACGTTCTAAGTGGCGGACGTAGAACGTCCTGAGTTACCGCAGGTGTGACGTAGAACGTCATCGAACGGAGAGGGTGGAAGCTGCGTGAGAACCCTCTTATGCTTCCTAAGGCGTCAAGGCTGCCAGAATCGAGTCCCTCGCTAAGCAATTAAGCAAACAAGGGAAGGGGATGAGGGGCTCGTTATAAATATCACAGAAGCCAACAGCCACAGAAATCAAGGGGCACAGGGGATTTTTTTTAAGTTATTTATTTTGTGGTGTTGATCAATTTAGAATATTACTGAATATGTTATCGTTTAAAGATAACTGATTAGAAAAGCAGAAGAAAAAAATAACCACCTGCCGCCGGTGGGATCCGAACCCACGACCTCCGAATTACGCGTCCGGTGCTCTACCTCTGAGCTACGGCGACGGCTGTCAATTCTTCTGCTTTCGGGGGTATTTATGTTTACAAGTAACCTAACCTTGAGAGTGTTCATCAGCGCCACCCACGTTCATAAGCGGCGGACGTAGAACGTCCTGAGTTACCGCAGATGTGACGTAGAACGTCATCGAACGGAGAGGGTGGAAGCTGCGTGAGAACCCTCTTATGCTTCCTAAGGCGTCAAGGCTGCCAGAATCGAGGCCCTCACTAAGCAATTAAGCAAACAAGGGAAGGGGATGAGGGGCTCGTTATAAATATGACAGAAGCCAACAGCCACAGAAACCAAGGGGCACAGGCGATTTTTTTTTAAGTTATTTATTTTGTGGTGTTGATAAATTTAGAATATTACTGAATATGTTATCGTTTAAAGATAACTGATTAGAAAAGCAGAAGAAAAAAACAACCACCTACCGCCGGTGGGATCCGAACTCACGACCTCCGAATTACGCGTCCGGTGCTCTACCTCTGAGCTACGGCGACGGCTGTCAATTCTTCTGCTTTCGGGGGTATTTATGTTTACAAGTAACCTAACCTTGAGAGTGTTCATCAGCGCCACCCACGTTCATAAGCGGCGGACGTAGAACGTCCTGAGTTACCGCAGGTGTGACGTAGAACGTCATCGAACGGAGAGGGTGGAAGCTGCGTGAGAACCCTCTTATGCTTCCTAAGGCGTCAAGGCTGCCAGAATCGAGGCCCTCGCTAAGCAATTAAGCAAACAAGGGAAGGGGTGAGGGGCTCGTTATAAATATGACAGAAGCCAACAGCCACAGAAACCAAGGGGCACAGGGGATTTTTTTTAAGTTATTTTGTGGTGTTGATCAATTTAGAATATTACTGAATATGCTATCGTTTAAAGATAACTGAGTAGAAAAGCAGAAGAAAGGCATGAAAGATCAACTGCAGCACTTTTTTGAGAATTTCGCGATATTCAAGAATTCAAATCTGTATAGGCTGTAGGTAAAGCATGCCAAGTGTTTTTGCACGAGCATTAAAATAGTGACGTAATCTACGATTATATTTAGCGCTTCTCCTCACTGCTCTAGTAAAGTGCAGGGAAAATCAGCGCGACGTCACGGAAGGTATGATTTCAAATTACCGCAGTCGTCAGCCACACCCTGCTATGACTCGTTAGACGCTGCCAAACAACTCTCTGCAGTGTTTGCCTTCGGTGGAGTTGGTTTTTTTCTTTCCAAACAGGCGTTTGTGCATTGGAAATGTACCGATACCTTCGATGACGTCATCATGCGCCCAACTGGGTGGTGTGCGCTGCGGAGAAGTTTGAAGGGCGTCCAGAATTAAATCGGTGATTTCTTCACTATTTCAAGCGCTGGCCCAAAGACTTTGCATGCCTTGCCTGCAAGTTTCACGCATTCGACCCTCATAAGCTCGTTGATTTCTAAAACGTATGCAGTTTGCCTTTAACTTATTAAACCAATCGCGTCATACATTTGAGGCGGGGCTTAAGTTTTTTTTTTTTTCGTTAACACGCATACGAGAGCTTAGCAGACATTGGCTAGAACTGCCACACGCGATCTTGTGTGCAATATTGCACGTGGCTGAATATAGGAACGTATTGAGAAGTGCCCCGGATCATATTCTCTTGCTAAGTAAGCAGCCTGCCTTCGAAAACAAAAATGAGCGATCGATCGTGGAAGATTTTCGTGTGAACTGCAGCCGTCCGACTAGAACAACGGGCGCAAACTTCGCTCCCAAGAATGCCTTTTCTCGTTCAGTTTCTCAGCCTTATGCTCACGACGAAGGTACTGCTTCGAAAAATACATTCTAAAATTTTTTAACCTGTTGGAACTTATACTCACTAATCGAAGTTAACCATGCTCTGTCTTTAGCCACTCAGTATTTCAAGTACTTCGATGAAGTTTGAATTCCCCTTACATACACGTTCTCCTGAATTCTAGCACTGCCAAGTGGTACCATGGATTAAAACAACGGTGCGATATTCAAGCTAATTAATAAAGACCTAATACGGCTCCTCATGTTGTTAAACGGACACAATATATGATTAAACCGGCCATTTATTGAATAAAGCAATGAAATCTCCGGCGACTACGAAATAATGTCAGAAACGCGAAAATAAAACAAGGAAGGCATATAGAAGAGGCGAAAAGACGCTAAAGTCCTCTAAGGAAATCTGCTAAGAGTAGCTTTAGCAAAAAGCCTGGCCAATAAAAGTCGCAACTTTATACATAGGGAAGCCTAATAACCAAAAACTTCAATATGTGAGCATCTTGATTGTTTTATGATAGAAAAAGTTTGCATAAACTTAATTATTATGTTCAAAGGCGCATTCCATAAATTTTATTCCAAGAGAGTGCTGTCCAATGACCACTAAAAATTAGCTATAGCTTCGAAAATAAAAGGTTGCCGTCCTATGAGTCTTCAGAGATTAGAGATGTCACGTTCAAAAGTTCACTTTAGAAGAGATTGGATGTTTTACCAAAGTGTCTGTGAGAAGAACTAAAAAAGTTTTCCTTTAAGAATGCTGTTCAGCATTTGATGTGTGACTGGCATGCGTCCCTGGGGCATTACCCTCCCGATATTAAGAGAACTGTTCTGAAACGTGTCTTCCGGCTTTTATAGAAATATTTCATGAACAGCCTCTACTTCCCTGTATGAAAGAAGCCAACAGCCGCAGAAACCAAGGGGCACAGGGGATTTTTTTAGTTTATTTATTTATGTTGTGGTGTTGATCAATTTATAATATTACTGAATATGTTATCGCTTAAAGCTAATTGATTAGAAAAGCACAGTCTTCCGGCTTTTATAGAAATATTTCATGAACAGCCTCTGCTTCCCTGTATGAAAGAAGCGAACAGGCGCAAAAACCAAGGGGCACAGGGGATTTTTTTAGTTTATTTATTTATTTTGTGGTGTTGATCAATTTATAATACTACTGAATATGTTATCGCTTAAAGCTAATTGATTAGAAAAGCAGAAGAAACAACCACATGCCGCCGGTGAGATCCGAACCCACGACCTCCGAATTACGCGTCCGGTGCTCTACCGCTGAGCTACGGCGACGGCTGTCAAATCTTCGGCTTTCGGGGGTATTTATGTTTACAAATAACCTCAACTTGGGAGTGTTCACCAGCGCCACCCATGTCCTCAAGCGGCGGACGTAGCACGTCCTGAGTTACCGCTGGTGTGACGTAGAACGTCATCGAACGGCGAGGGTGGAAGCTGTGTGAGAACCCTCTTATGCTTCCTAAGGCATCAAGGCTGCCAGAACCGAGGCCCTCGTTAAGCAATTAAGCAGACAAGGAAAGGAGAAATATCTTGAAACCGATTTCAAGACACGCTTCTAAAAAGTGAAACAAAACGCACATAAAATAAGGAGACAAGGGAATGGAAAGAGATGCTCAGTATGACACGAATGATGGAAGCCAGCAGTCGCCACATGCTGACGGATCCCACCGGTGGCATGTGGTGTTTTTTTCTGATTTTATATATCTCTCATTTATAAAAACTACAAAAATAATAAAAAGTACATCTTCGTTTCGGTGAATGCAGAAAAAATATGTTGTTTTCAAAAAGCGGTCCCTGAAATGCGACGTTCTCGAATATCTGCAGAATTGAAATTCTGGCTTTCTTTCATTTGCTGCAACTACCATGAGACATGAAAATACAGAGCGCGAGTTTAGTGATCCATGCTGTTCTGAGTTTTCGGCTAAAATAAAAAAAAAGATATAAATGGAGAGTCATATTCTTGAAATTCAATTTTTACCGCAAGCGTTTCGGATGCTTGACTGACGCGCCGAAGCTAACTCGCATCTCAGATGGATTTGCCTTGAGGTATAGGCACTGCCCATGTACGAAAGCCACTGGCATGATGAGACGATTGCTCCACTTCAACACAGTTTACATTTTGCCGCCGTGGTGGCTCAGCGGTTATGGTGCTCGGCTGCTGACCCAAAAGACGCGGGTTCGATCCCGGCCGCGGCGGCTAGAATTTCTTTGGAGGAGAAATTCTAGAGGCCCGTGTACTGTGCGATGTCAGTGCACGTTAACGAACCCCAGGTGGTCGATATTTCCGGAGCCCTCCACTACGGCGTCTCTCATAGCCTTAGTCGCTTTGGGACGTTAAACCCCATAAACTAAACTAAACTAGTTTGCATTTTGTGGCACTGCTCCGCCGACGTAACGAGTCTGCATAACGGCATGCTGTGTGCTAAGCACCGGCTCAGGGCAGTTGCTTAGTGAAGTAGGCTTCTTCACTGCGGGCAAACCCACGTATGTGACACCGTGGGTAATCTTTTACTAAGAGTATAAGCATGTTGTGGCTATCGCGGCGGTTCAGCGGCTGTCTCATCGCTGCCTGTCAGCACTCAGATCTTGCAATGAACAACCTTCTCATTTCATCCACTGGAGCAGCCCAAGTATAACATGACTTTAAAACAGCGCGAAATAGGGAAGCGTTGACCAAGGAGGTCATTGCCACTGGAACAGCCCAAATATAATATGACTTTAAAACAGCGCGAAATAGGGAAGCGTTGACCACGGAGGTCATTGCCACTGGAACAGCCCAAATATAATATGACTTTAAAACAGCGCGAAATAGGGAAGCGTTGACCAAGGAGGTGATTGCCACTGGAACAGTCCAAATATAATATGACTTTAAAACAGCGCGAAATAGGGAAGCGTTGACCAAGGAGGTGATTGCCACTGGAACAGCCCAAATATAATATGACTTTAAAACAGCGCGAAATAGGGAAGCGTTGACCACGGAGGTCATTGCCACTGGAACAGCCCAAATATAATATGACTTTAAAACAGCGCGAAATAGGGAAGCGTTGGCCAAGGAGGTGATTGCCACTGGAACAGCCCAAATATAATATGACTTTAAAACAGCGCGAAATAGGGAAGCGTTGACCAAGGAGGTGATTGCCACTGGAACAGCCCAAATATAATATGACTTTAAAACAGCGCGAAATAGGGAAGCGTTTACCAAGGAGATGATTGAAGCCATTAACATAAAATGAAATTATACACCTGTGCAAATGCGCCTTCTGTGATTTTATCAAAGAAATGTTCGTTTCTGCAAAAAGATTATACCGTCGTGACAACAAGCGTTCTTTGACTACCTGATTCCCTCTTTGTACACGATTATATGTTCTTGTTTTTAGTGTTAATATACTCTGCTCCTTATAACAGGGCATATCAGAATAAACCCACAGTTTTAAGTCAAAACTCAGGTTGTACGTTTCCGTTTTTCTTCCGTGTACTGTTCACGCTGTTTTAGAATTAGTACTTGCCAACTTGCCCATCGACTTTTGTATAATTTATTAAGCGAGTTTACAAAAGGATCCTTTTCCTTGCATCTTGCTGAACAACCCCTCATTTGTAATTAGTTAATATTTTGCTTCTAAAGTATATAGCACTTCCTTCTATCAGCAGAGCCTTTGTGCACTTTGGTTTGTGCGGTAATAACAGATAAACAGACTTATCATGGCCACAAAAAAACTCGAGTTCAGCCTTAGTGATATAACCAAGCAGCAGTACCTGATATATCGCTGTAAAAATCATGTAATTTAACCGTTAGAAATAACATCTTAGAAAAAATTTGGAAAACTGTGTATCGAAATAAGCACGGAAAAAACCTAATTTCCAAAAACTTAACAGCGAAAATTTGAACAGGTCCACAAAACATTCTTTAAGACTGCCAAATTTACGATTTTCACGACATATTTGAAGGTTGTCTGCAGGAATTGCGCATAACCGACATTTAATAAGACATTGCTTTAAGGCAAAAGTACCGCAATTTTTTAAGCTGTCTTCGTTGCAAGTCGTCCTAAGACATAGTTGTTTTGCGGCGCCTCACTGAAAATGCCACTCCACATAACTTCAATACTCCGTAATATATAACGTCGCTGCCTAGGGCACGAAACATCAAGAACGAAAAGTAAATGTGTGCAGGTCACTGAGTTATATCTACCATAATGGACATCTGGCAATAAGGACTTTGGTAACTGGCAGCGAGCAAACGTTGAAAGAAAACCACAGGTATTTACTTTGAGCGAAGTACAGCCACACTCCTTCCACTCCTTCCTTCCATCATCATGACAATGTGTGTACGTTGATTGCAAAGCCTAGACGCAGAAAAACTCTTTCGAGAAACAAACGTTTCTGCATTGCAGAACATGAAGATATCGCAACTATCTTCCGATGTTCTCCATTGTAACCATTACCTGCGCAAGGTTTTTACTTCGCTTTTGCCGGTACCACGGGTGCATGAAAGCTATATATCTGAAGCATCACAGGTATTTGGCCCAACATTGCAAACGTATTGGCAAAAGGTGGTTCTTCAAAAGCGACAAAATGAAACCATTAATTTGCAATATTGGGTAGATTATCTGTTCTGCTTGTGATCAGCGCATGGGGGGAATGCTCTTGATGATCTTGCGCACTTTCTTGAGAAGAAAGTTTAACCGTTATTTAGCACTCCGCATTGAGTACAAGTTCAGCATCGATGCATGCTGTAGCAAACAAAATGCAATGTGGAGAATTGGCTAGAAAGAATAAAATTGTTGAGCTTACATACAAACAAAATACAGGGGGACCAAAATTAAGCTGTAGAGATTTCTTAATAACAAATGCTGTAGTGTTTACAAAAGCTAGCGATGCACATAAATTTTGCGCCGAGGGGGAGAGAACATCAAACAGAATTGCCAACGTCAAGCATCCAATTCACTAAAATCAATTATTGGCCATTTAATTGTCTGCAGTGAGCGGGTATGCTTACATGAAAGACTAAGAGGCAGTCATATTCCTACACAATATCATGCCGTATAGTTCTCCAAGCATGCCACGCCTTTGTCCCAATTTATTCGCGTATAAAGTTTTGCCCGATTGGAGTTACTCTATATGCGAGCCAGCGAAGATCGGCGCAAGATGCCACCAGTCATACCGTGGTATTCTTTCAGTGGCTTAGAGACACCGGTGACGCTGGCAATTTCGCTTCTGCTTCTGACGATCAGAATAGATCGAAGGCCCGATGCAACAGTTGTGTCACATTAGGAAGATGCTTCCCGGCGACTGGTACTGCCTTGATTGCATAATTACAGGAAAGAGATGGAGCGCTTCCGGCCGTGTATCTGGGAAACACAGGCTGTAAAAGCTTTGCAAAATGTAGTAGTCGAGAAATGTGACGGCTTCTGTGCTCCCATTATAAACATTCGCGTTACCCGCTCTTACTAAAAAGTTCACTAATGTGTTCTGGCCAGCAAGGTTCCTGACAGTGACAATTATGTTATCACTTCTACTCCCTCCACCCTCATAAGCTACTAGCAGAGGGGATTTTCACAGGCCACTCAGTCACTAATTACTAAAAAACGGTTGCGGTTAATATTGGCAACCATGGGAAGACAGCAAAACTCTTTTGATATGGCATGAGATTTTTCGTAAAGTTGCGAGGAAGCACTTATCTTTATTCTTGCGGACTTGAGGAATCGGCAATACAACAGCATTTTTTTCATGTCTTGACTTTCTCTTTCTTTGTCTCTCCCCTTCCCCGCCCCTTCCCCACGTTCTTCTGCACCTCTCAAAGGCAGTGTCTGAGTCGGTGCCAGTTAAAAATGTTGCGTCGCTCACTGGACAGCGGGTGAAACACTTCGATAATGTTCGGCATCTCGTTGAGATGCTGAACCTGAACTTCAAATACAAGGCCGTATCTGTTTCACTCCTTCACCTACATTTGTGAGGGCGATAAAATAAGTGATGTAAAGCAACAAGGAGTTAGGCTATTTAGTTCGCTGCAAAGTTTTTCTTCACGAGGACATCACTGTGTACGCAGAACGAACACAGTCCTTGCTTGAACGAGGCGTAAGAAGCCTTGCCTTCCAAGTACTCGATGAGGCCGGGGTCTACAGCTCTGCTGCTGAGTAGAAGAGCTGCAGCTCATGGGTCCCAGGAAGATGGTCTCATCGTTACCTGGCGGCAGTGCATCTTCAGGGGCTCGTGACAGGAAGTTGGAGTCAGAGTGCTTGCGTCCTGACATGTAAACGATGGTGACGTCAAACCCCGGGGGGTGGAGGCACCACGGATCAAGGAGGCTGGAGGGGTCCTTCAAAATGGCAAGCCAGCACATTGCGTGGTGGTGGCTGATCACCTTGAACTGTCGCTCGTAGAGGTAGGGACGGAATTAAGACGTAACCCAGATGATGCCAAGGCAATCCTTCTTAATTGTCGAATAGTTAGCCTCGGTGTTCGACAGGGAACGGCTAGCGTATGCGATTGCCTTCTCCAGACCGTCAGTTTTTTAATGAGGACAGCGCCTAGGCTCACGCTGCTTGCGTCGGTATGAATTTCAGTATGGGATTTTTCATCAAAGTGCCCGGGGATTGATGGGTACGGTAAACGACCCTGAAGTTCCTTTAGGGCTTCTACTTGCAGCGCTTCCTTTTTAAATGGCACGCCTGCCTTTGTTACGTGGCTCGGAGACTCGGCTATGCGCCAAAAGTTCTTCGCAAATCGTAGGTAATGCGCGCACAGTCCGCGGAATCTGCGCAAAGCTTTCTTATCGGCCGGCAGTGGAAAGAGTGCGATATAAGCTGTTCTCAGCGGAACTCGGCGTACTACCTCTTTGCTAACGATGTGGCCTAGAAACAGCAACTCTTATTAGGCAAAGTGGGCTTTTCTGCCTTAAAGGTCAGCCGGACGACTTGATGGCGTGTAAGACTGTCTGAAGCCTTTTTAGGTGCTCTTCAAAATTCGAGGCGGACACAAATCTGCCTCTTCATGCCTGCCAGTACTACACCCATTACTCGCTGAAACGTCCCTAGTGCGGAACAGAGACCAAACGGCATCACATTAAACTCCAAAGGGCTATCTGGAGTGATGAATGCGGTTTTCTCGAGAACTCTTTCATCAACCTCAACTTGCCAGCAGCCGCTCTTTAGGTCCACTGATGAGATATACTTGGCATTTCAGAGCCGATAGTGTTTCATCGATGCGGGGAAAGGGGCAGACGTGCTTCTTTCTTATCTTGTTCAAGCGGCGGTAGTCAACGCAGAATCGAAGTGCACTGTCTTTCTTACTAGAACAACCGGTGCCAACTGGGGGTTCTTTGAAGGCTCGATGACGTCGCCGTGAAGCATTTCTTCCACTTGGTCTCGGATGGCTTGTCGGTCTCGCGGCGACACACGGTAGGGACTTTGGCGGAGAGGTGGGACGTGGTGGTCGGTTATATTGCGATCCTTGGCAATCGGCATTTTTCGTACCTTCGGCGATGACGAGGAACACTCGCTGTAGCTTTGAAGAAGATTGAGGATCTGGTCTTGTCTGTTCCGAGGCAGGGCTGGGTTGATGTCGAAAGTGGGCGTGTTCTCTTGGTCAGGCGAATGTTCTGCGGATGGTCCAGAGAGGGCGAAGAAGTCTCGTACGTATGATATTTCGTCGAAGAAAGGAATCGTCCTCTTCTGTTAACGTCCCGGGATTCTTCGCTGAAGTTAGTCAGCAGAACTTCGTCTTGGCCTTTGCGGAAATGTGCGATGCCTCTGCAATGCCGAATCGTAGGTCAACAAGCAATTGCATGTTCCCTTCGATGACGGCTTCAGTGTTATATAGGAGTAATTACACTTTTACATCCGGCCGAGCGCCCTTCACCATGAACATCCACCCTTGAGCGACACAGTTCCCACTTCAAGTTATTGATCAATTTGCACTCGCCCTACCTTAAGCTTGCCGCCCCGGTTAGCTGAGTTGGTAGAGCGACTGTTCCGGTGAAGCGGTGGTCCCGAGTTCGAGCCGCGGACAAGGACAAACTTTTCTACAACTACGAAGTTTCAGAGAGAGTTGTATAGCTTTCCTTTGTCGCCGTATGGCTGCGCTCTGGAGGATGTCAATAAGCAATTACTGCCTTACTGATAATCTACTCCACCTTGGGGGATTCCCTAAACATTTCACCAACACTGACCATGGCTTTAGTGTTATTCGTGTCCGTGGCTCCTACGGTGACCTTGACGCTTCAGCGGGGTGGGACACTCGCTTGTTCCATCACGTTCCGGAGTTCTCATCGAAGTAATGGCCTCGTCCGTCGAAAGTGTAAACAGCTTGGATCGCAGGTCGGTGTTCACCTGATGCTCATTAATGAAATCCATGGCCAAGATCACTTCTCGGGTACGTTGCCGTAGCACAACGAAGGTCGAATAATAGGTATGTTCCTTCACAGTCACTCGCGCTGTGCCTTGTGTTGATGGCGTAATGAGGTCGCCCCCTGCAGTGCGAATTTGTGAAAAATCCATGGTGGTTTTTACTTTCCTCAGCTGCGCAGAGAATGTTCAATTTATCACTGAATAATTGGCTCCTGTGTCGACTGTAGCGGTAACTTTCTGGCCGTCGATAACCACATATAAGTCGGATGTCCTGGCTCTGGGGTCGCACGTCGTCCTCGGCGTCGGGTCACTTCTTCGTGTTTTTCTTTTTCTTTTCATTATTATACCCTGCTGTTTTACTTCTTTTTCTTGTCTGCCGTCGACCTTTGACAACAGCTGAAATATATCAGCTGGAAAACAAGACATACCTAGCCGCTAGACCTCCTGATTTACAGTATCGGTCGGTTGATGTGGGCAAGTTTTTTTTCCAAATCAGCTATAATGTAGTGCATAGTAATCGCCAGTTTTATGATTTTAGAACGAGTGCTGCTAAAACCAAGATGTTTCTTGAAAATTTGAGACTCGCTTCCCGTTTCATCTACAATGAATATCGTCGAACCCATTCACCGATTGAATGATGCAAATTAGCAAAACTTGAAAGACTAGAAAGTCGAAGAAAGAAAGGATGAAGTTTATTTTGCTTCCAAGTAATGAACACTTTATGATTAATACAACACACTATTTTGCAATGCACCCCAATGAGCCATCAAGACCTCGACATAGTATGTATACTCCTATGCCACTTTGTCATACAGAATGCTTTAAATACAGCTTTTTTTCAACGAGTTAATAAAGAGTGGAATATGCTGACTCCGCTGTAAAAGATGATTCCCTTAATGCCTTCCTTGGAAGCCTAAAATCATACTTGGACCTTAGAGCACCTACATTAGTGTTCTTCCTCTGAATATTCGTTTTTAGTGTGTTAGTTTGGTCCTCTATGTCCAGTGAACTTACATGTGTTTCTTGTCTGGTTTTTTATAGCTCTTGAAATGTCCTACCATTTGAATGTGCATTTACTCGACTTTATGTACTCCTGTAATAACCTGCATAGGCTGACAGCATCAGTGAATGATTGAATGAATGAATCTTGCGGTGCATTTTTCCAGCTAAAAAGCACTTTTAAAACTTCTCTACTCTGAAATCACGACCGCCATGACCAGGATTATTTTCGTCCTCTGGCTGAGATACGGGGGAAGGAATGAAGTAAGGTGTGGAAAATGGAACCTGTGCAGTAGTGGAGAGGTCCTAATAATATCGAACAGCTTTGGTTCATTAAGAGCCCTTTACCATTCTCTCGCCGCAGTGTGTAATGCTCCTGTGGCAAAAAGCCGTCGTCGCCAGTACGCTCTTCCACCTATCTTTTTAAAAGCCTCAATAGTAGCGAGTTCACAGCCGTCACAACGTACGTACAGGGTCTGTTCTGAAAGTAATAGGACTGGTTTTTTCCTGGGCGAACGAGAAGACGAGGGGTGGTCTGCGCGGGCATGATCGTTGAAGGGGGATGTTGGGAATGCTGGGGAAAATCGGCATCGGCTCTCGGCCGTTGAAGAGAGGAGGTCGCTTGTAATGTGAACCCCTATCGAAACGACTCGTAACGCAGAATCATGGTGCGTTTACTGGGTCAGCTATACGCGATCAATTTTTGTGTAAATCTTGGTAAAACTTGCAAAGAGACTCACGACATGATTAAGGAGGCCTACGGTGGCGCTGCCATGGGTAGATCAGGTGTCTTTTGAGTGGCACAAGCTCTTCCGAGAAGGTATAGGAAAGAGTGGAAGACGACGACCGCTCCGGACGCCCTTCGACCAGCAAGACCAACGAAAATGTGCAGCGAGTGAAACATTTACTGAACAGTGATCGTAGGATGAGTATAAGAAGGATTGCTGATGACTTGAGAATTCCTCAAACCCAAATTTTTGAGATCGTGACAGAAAATTTAGCCATGAGGAAAGCGTGCGCGAAGGACCAAAAGACCAACCGGAAAGCGATCTGCCAGGACCTTCTTCATGATGTTAATGAGGACCCCGATTTTTTGCCCAGCACAAGGCGGCAACGCTGCCTCAGCCCCCCTACAGCCCCGACTTGACCCCGCGAGACTTTTTTCTATTTCCGAGAATAAAATCGACGCTCAGGGGAAACATCACGGATCGGTAGAGGCGGTTCAACAGGCCGTGACGAGGGAGCTAAACAGCATTATGCTCAAGGCGTTCCTGAAGGCGTACGGAAACTGGAAAACTCATTGGCAGCAGCGTATAGTTGCGGAAGGGCGCAACTTTGAAAAATTATAATGTTTCGTACTATTCTCATCAATAAATTTTATTTGAAAAAATGAGTCCTACTACTTTCAGAACAGACCCTGTATATCTTTCCGCTTGTGTCCAACCATGACATCTGCGGACGTTTTCTCCCCCAACTGGTTGAATAACCTCCCCTAGGAATATTTTAGGGCCGTGCGCAGTGTCTGAAATGCCTACGACTAAACCCGTCTCCTCAAGCATTTAGTGCTAACTTTATTTTAGCCGGAGTATTTATAACGGTGCTCCGGGCGGAATTTTCTGTCTTCTATGCCTTTTGCTTTCTTCTTAGCTGCAAGTTCTAGACGGACGTGTTGCCCTGCACTTTTCATTATAAAGCACATTATTGTCCTCGAACTGATTTTTACCCCACCTGCGTGCCCGTTGGAAACAGTGAGCCAAAAAACAAACCCGTACAGCGGCACGCCTCTCAAGAAATGATTTTTTAGCAGCAACTGAGGAAAACAGCTAAAGAAAGAGCATTTAGGCCCGAAGGCATATGAATTCCCCGTTCGCAGGACTATTACATTATTAGCTTACTCACTGAAGAGGCCCCGCGAAAATAATGCTTTGTCCTCAAATACGCATCCGACAAACTTGTGCTTTTTAGTACGAGCCGTGGAGCGTCCTTGTGGGCGTCTGGCCGGCGGAGATAGTGCCGTATGCCTTTTTCCGCTTCTCACTAATGCAGCTGGCTAAACACAATTATCAATGCTGCACAGAATGAACCACGGCGTCATGCACGCGAGCAGCGGTACTGAAATCGAGTTAAAGATTAATTTCCTTCAAAGTCGATTGGCCCGCGAAAGTTCGAAAGTAGCAACATAGGAAGCAATCAAAAGGACGCATGAAAGGTGGCGCAAACACACATTGAAGTATGTGTAGTCAGGGACAAGCAAATATAATCGTCAGAAACAAATTGCGCGACGGAAAATCTCGCGTGCAACGAGGAAGAGAAATGACGCGGTTGGATGCGGTACTTCCATAATTACTGAATAAGCGCGTTCTGCTAGGGCCTCTGGTCACCCCGCAAGCAGAATGCTGGACTAAATGCCGTTCACCGAACGTCGCGCCAAATGCTAGTACAATGACTGAGATCCTTTAGATGTCATTGTCCGATGTCGTCCAGATGTTTGTTTCACGGGAAGGAAGCTAGAGAGAGGTTTAATTTCTATTTTCACAGCTTCTTGGGGCACGAATGACCAGTGTAATATACACATTATCTTCTGTGCCTGATATAAATAAGTCCAGCGACTGTTCATATACAGTGTGGCAACACTCTTTAGGTGCCCTTTAACGTGCACTGACATTCTAGTTCGAAGAAAGGCGACCGCCGGGGCGGGGACCTCCGGTGCCGGAGCCCTGATTATGTGAATGCATGCACAACGTCCCTGCCCACGAAAGACAATTTTTTTCCCGCGTTCTACTCTTCAGCAAGCGACCGACTTGCGTAGAAGGCGCAGCCATGGCAGTAGCGCGTTTGTGGAAATCAGGAATAGCGCTCATTGAAAATCAACAACCAACAATTGCACATTGTCGTATTTGACTTTCGAAAGCCGCCTATGAAATGACAAGTTTTAAATTTAGAGCCACTGTTACCTGTTGCTATTATGAGCGTGACTCTGTATACTGCGCCAAAAGAGCTTGAAAGGAATGCGATGTGGTCTGAATTTCTTTGCAGAGTAAAGGTAGCAACCTGACATTGAACTGCAAAGTAATAACTAGTTCTAAAGGTGTAAGAGGTCGAAAGCTAGGTTTTCTAATTTATTCTGGAAAACTTTGCAAACATACCACAGCAAAGTGCAAGGCCGACGAAACATTTATTTTGTCGCCGAATTATGCACAATAAAGAAAGACATATATGATAGCCACAGAGCAGATTTCGAAGCTGAATAATATTTCGTACCAATTCAATATTATTTTTCTGTAAATAAAGCGAAAAACAGTCAGCAAATAGAAAAAATGTATGGGACCTACGTATTAGTACAATGTTTAGGGTAATCACCCAAGGCGGAGAAGATGTGTTCTATATGTCCAATTACTCATTAACCTTCACTGCAGCAGAGCAGTACATTTTATAAGGAAAGGTATACACTTGTCACGTTAACGTCGTGGTTAAAGCTGGTCCTGGTATGTGTGGATGGTAGGTGGGATGACCACCTGTCCGCGGCAGTCACTCTACCTACTAACCGAGCGAAGACATTTTATCTTCACTGCTCAACTAACGTGGACTGCCATCAAATGGTACGATATAAATGCGAATTGATCAAAAATAAGGAGTGGCTATGGTCTTTGTTCAAATATTTACAAAAATTCTGCAAGGTGCCGTGAATTTTTAAAGCAGTAATTATTTGACAGCATCAAAGTAAACATTTTCCATGCGTCTTAAATGAAAATGCAAGCAACTCTCACTTAAGTTTCGCAGTCAAAAATTTTCGTTGTGGTCGCCGCCCTCGAATCTGGGTCCTGGTACCGAAGCGACAACTTAGTGCAGGCGATCCGCTTCATTCCGGTTATCTTTGTTTGTTTTGACAAGGGAACACATTGGTGATTATTCTCTTTACTCAATTACTTTGACTTGCAGCAAGGGTGGGCTTTTCAAATCTAGTTGTATGTGGAATCGCACGGTATTCCTGTAGAATTTTGTTGTAATGTTTTTTTTTCTTTTTTTAGGTGTGTGTTTTTTTGCTGTCTTACGATATTCTTGCAGAATTTTGCTGAATTTCTTTTCATGTCCACACTGTGCTGTATGAATGCAGGGTGCTTAGGGCCTAGCCAGGCGACCTCATGTGTAACCTTTACCCTCTTCACCTAGACAATTGTATTTTGTCTGAATTTCAATAAATTTCAAATTTCAAATATCCCATCTGTCTGGCATTCTGACGGTTCTATGTGGAATTCCAAGCTCGACCTGACTGTACAGTCAAGCTCGACGCGCAAATGAAGCAGAAAAAACTCGTGTGCAGCCATCTCGTCGGAGCATACATGTTTGACGAGCTGTGCAGCGCTGCAAAGATGAAACATTTCTCTTGTACGTGTTAAACGATGTCGAGGTCGTTGCTAGAAAGAGTGCAATATTTTTTCCCTCCAGTTTCTCTGCGAGCAACTGTACATTCTTTAACTCGACGTGGTACTCTCATCTACAAAGCCAGCAAATGTCATTCGGCATTCGACAACCTTTTGTTTTCAAGGCAGTATCATGTAGACTGTGATGAGGCGGTTTGACTTCTACACTCACCAAGACTTGTTTGTAGGGTTTGCTAAGATCGAAATTTTTGCTCCCTACCTAAACGCCAGATCGAAAGCAGACACTTAAGGCAAAGAGGTTTTGTAGCTTGAAGCAAACATTATGGTACGATGTTACAAAAAATAAAAGAAAAAGTGGTACCAGCTCCGATAGGAAAAGATGAGATATGAGAGAAATTTAAGAGTACGGAAGTACAGCAGGATGCAAAGTGGGAAAATACTTTTAAGCCGGCTGCCTTAACGACAGCAACTGCTGCTAGGGCCCTGTCAGCAGCAATTTTTCCTCTAAATTGTGGCAATGTGCGAATCAGCTTTAAGAAATAATCATGCATAAATTTCTACGAGAGAAATAACCTTCAACGCATGAAAGCTAATTCCCAAATTTCTGTATTAAGCCAATACTCATTCGCTGAGGAGAAAAAAACTGCAGTTTGAAATATCCTCTGGTAAAACGAGAAATCCAGTGGAATCATGGCAGGAACTCAAAAACGTGAACCACGACTACATTTTTGAAAAATTTTAGGTACAAGCCGGCCACAAAGAGCGATCATCTAAAAAAAAGTCACTGCTGACTTAAAACACATAGGAGTTCATCCCACAGGCCTTCTTGCAATTTGGTCCTATCGAGTGAATGAAGGAAGTTTGAGCAAACGTTTAGTAAAGTTTGTATTTTATTGAGCAAAGCGCCACTTACAATTTTTTCTTCAGATAGCGAAGTGAGCGTCGTCAAGGACACTGGCGCAGACTTTGATGGCTATTGTATCCAACGGCTTGAATATTGACTTTGGAGCGAATGCAATCAATAAAGTAACCCTACTTATCTGTGATTTCAGAGTACTTTACAGTGTACAAGGTAACAATACATGTAAAGCATTGAGCAAGCCCGGTCGCTTGTAACGAGGTACAAGAATATACAGCTGTAAAGCATCCAGTGCCGGAAAAGCGTTCTAAATATAGCTTCAATATAGCAAGATGTGATCATTCTTTTAAGAGCGTCAATCTCTCTTTGAATATCAGGCAACACTTATACATTTCATTTGTACATATTCCTAGCATGGCCATTTTTCTCGCTAATGAAGTTGCCCTTGAAGTAATAATTAATTGAAGAATAACCTGTTGGGTGAATAGACCTATGGATGGTCCATGTTAGGCCATCCGATTAAAGTGAAGCAATTTTTTTTTCTTGACTCTATTCCTAATGGCAAACAGCTCGAATAAAGCCAAGCAATTGCTCGCAAAATGGTTATGACATGTGTGCAGCCTCAGTATATAAGAAGCTTTCTTAATATCAACATTATTTTGTGCAGAAATGTTTGTCACATAAGTCTACTTTTTAAAGTAGAAGCTATACTTGAATGCAACACTCAGTTTGAAGCGAATGCGCAAAGGTTCTAAAATATACGCCTTTAATTTCTTATACGAGACTACTCATAAGCTTCGTCTGCCCATTACAGCAGCCGCGATTGGAGGAACCATTCTAAAGCTGTCAACGAAAAGCGTGTTTTTGAAGTATCTGAAGCCAAAAGTGCATAATACAAGCCCCTCTCTTTTTTCCCAAGGCGAATATACAGTTTCGAGGGCCAAGGCCCATTATTGTATTTTGATAGTGTATTCTCGCCTGTTCCCACTCTCGGCCCATTTCGACGACCTTTTCTATGACCACAGTTTAGTTTCGCAGTTTCAGCGACCCCCCACTGTTAAAATTCTGTCTTTCGCAGTAAAGGGTAAAACGACTGCTGTGCTGTAAAGATACTCATTGTTGTGAGAAAAGGTGAACAAGAAAGGGTTTCATACGGAAACAAGGTTAACGAAGGGGTATTTTAAAACTGCGTGCTGAGCAGGGCATTTCAAGTTCAAGTGAAGGATTACTGCGCCTGTCACTCGGTAGAACCCTGAAATACGTATGCTGGTTTGAAGCTTGCATAAAATATAAATGTCGACCTCGCTACTTTATAAGGAACCGCAAGTGCCTGTATCCACAAGGATTTGCTGTTAGCAGCGCCAGAGGAGACCACAGCGATGCGTTGTTTTGCTTTCTTGCTACTTTTCGTCGCTCTGTCCTGCGCGTTTTTGATCGCGGAAAGCGTGAAGACACCCAGGCCCAACCGTATGTGACTGATGGCATATTTCATGAATGTTTAGAATCAGTAGGCTGGAGTTCGCGGTTCAAATACGTTTTCTCCAGTGTTAGCTTTCTAAACAATCTCTGATTATTTCTTGGCTGGTTGTTGCTTCATACCCTTACAAAAATTTTAGTAACATTCTTTAGAAAGTCTTTCGACAATTGTTAATAGAACCTATCAACATTGAATAGAAAGTCTTTTAAACGCCTTTGTACATTGTAGTAACAACCTATCAACCGTCTTCCGACAATTGGCCACCGATATCCAAAAGACTCAAGTACATAGAAAGTCTTTATACTTCCTATCATCCCCTTATCGAGTTTGTATACACTTCCTACTGACCCCTTACCGAAAATGTCTACCAACACCCTATTGACGGTCTTCCGACAATTGGCCACCGTTATCCAAAAGACTCAAGTACATAGAAAGTCTTTACACTTCTTATCAACCACATACCGACAATGTCTACCAACGCCCTATCAACGGTCTTCCGACAATTGACCACCGTTATTCAAAAGACTCAAGTACGAAGAAAGTGTAATTCCTACATCAACTTTTGGAAAAGTGTATGTTAACTACACAGTACAACACTTTTACCAACATAGTTTTATCATTTCAAAATCATTTTGTGAACACTATCCTGGAGTGCTTAAAGAATAATAGAAGCAAAATGCAAATTATTACATTTATTGTGCACAAGTGTACATACGCGCTACAACACATGCATGATGCATCAAAATATTTTATGGAGAACAATAGAGGAACAGAATATTGCCTTCGGCACGCTTCCCCTCAGTTCCCTCTGAGTAACAATGACTGACACACAGCAATTGAAAAACATAACAGGTTTTAATTCACGATGTTTCGGCTGGAGGACCAGCCTTTTTCGAGTGTAGTATACCATTCGAAACAAAAGCTGTGCGCTTCAAATGCTGTAGTACACTTGAAAGCGACTGGCCCTCCAACCAAAACATCGTCAATTAAATCCCGTTAGGTTTTTCTTACATATATACGAGGTGTTTCAGGGAAGACTAAGTAATTTTCAAAAAACAGGTATTTTGAGAAGAATGTATGGCTTTTTCAGCATAGTATTACCAGTGTTGGCAGGCACCAGAAAACTTGTGAAGAGTCTTACGTAATAAGCTGGTTAGCTAATTTTTATTAATGAACCTTTTCACTATCAGAAACTTTGTTAAAACATTAAGTTGGGCTAGTTGGTAACGGCTTGAAGGAATCATACTCTTAGCGGTAAGAACACACACAACACCAAGACACACACACACAGGACACCCGCTAAACTTCAACTATCTTTACTGGACACTTGTACGACATAAATATGTATAACTGAGCACACGCAGGTGCCTCATCATCGGCATCAGGTCTAACTACGCCCTCCCCTCTCCTCCAAGGCATACGGTTGCGCCGATAAACAATCCCTTTTTCTGCCAATGCCAGGGAGGGAGTGCTTACACACATGTCACCCGCCTCTTGAATACGAAAGGCCTGGGAGCCGAGAAAAAAGAAAGAAAAATTATCGAAGTCTTTCGTATTCAAGAGGCGGGTGACATGTGTAAGCACTCCCTCCCTGGTGTTGGCAGAAAAAGAGATTGTTTATCGGCGCAACCGTATGCCTTGCAGGAGAGGGCAGGGCGGAGTTAGACCTGTTGCGGATGACGAGGCACCTGCGTGTGCTCAGTGATACATATTTATGTTGTACAAGTGTCCAGTAAAGATAGTTGAAGTCTAGCGGGTGTCCTGTGTGTGTGTGTGTCTTGGTGTTGTGTGTGTTTCTTACTGCTAAGAATATGATTCCTTCACTATCAGAGTTAGGCGTCTAGTTGCCATTAGAGATTTGTAGCAGTTACATGCACTGGAGGGGTTTCTTTCCCTGTGTGCTTTCAAAAGCGCATGTATTTTCGCACGATGCAGCCAAATTTTGTCGAGCCACAGCGGCGAAAGTAATCATGTTTTGTACATTCCAGAAACTGATACGGCTACTACGAACAACTGGCTAAAAGTCTCTAACTGCAACCAGTTGCAAACCTGTGTTAGTTAAAAAGTTAATTATCAGAAATTAGTTAACCAGCTTACTAAATATACCTCACCAGCTTTCTGGTGTCTGCTAACACTGGTAATATTATGCAGCAAAAGCCATATTTTTGAAAACTACTTATTCTGCCCTGAAACACCTGGTGCATATAAATACTGCTCACTTTCCTGTACAACACAGAAACGAAATAATTTCTTCTGTAACATGAAAGTTCCATGAGCCACATAACAAACCCGTGGAAAAAAACTGCATGCATACACACACATCTCTCCAAAAACAGCTAAAAAATCCCACACAGTGAAACAATGCTTACACTGTCTTAAGACCAACATTAAAGGCTGCAAACACTAGCGAATTAAAAGTCAAACAAATACCAAACATATGCTAAATGTCCCCATGGATGTAGATATTAAGCTATGAGCTGATTTTAATAAAAATGCATCAGCACAGAAATGCTTAAGAGACTTTGTTGGTGCACTATCCTGACACTTGTCCTCAATATCAGGCAGCCTGCTTGTTGTTCATCATCATCATCAGCCTGACTATGCCCACTGCAGGGCAAAGGCCTCTCCCATGCCTCTCCAATTAACCCTGTCGTTACTTGTCTGCATCACCAGTGGAAGAGGTAGCGTCCTAGTGATGAGACGTGTGCACGAACAGGTAGCCTTCTCCATGGCAGAATGCAGCAGCAAGATAACTGCACAAGAAAACATTCAAAGTATACAGTTATAGTAACTTCTAATAGAATCAAACACGGAGCAGCAACAATCAGTTAAATGTGCACTAAAATGCAGCACTCCGAGTGAGTTTGATAAGGCTGCTGAGTAATAGCATAAGCAGCAGTCACAAAACTAGAACTAAATGTAATGCGTCCTTGAACAAGAAAAAGCTATAACATGCTGTTGTGTTCAATTCTGCCCCCACATTCGAAGACTGAATGATATTCACAGGAACTGACATTAACGTGTTACACATAATTAGGCAGGCTCGAGACAAGGCGGTAGGTGACTATAGGTTCTAGGAACAGTAGGGGAGAGTTATTAGTAGAGTTCGGAGATAGAAATAGTTTACGGATTATGAATACCTTCTTCCGCAAACGAGCAAACAGGAAGTGGACGTGGAAGAGCCCCAATGGTGAGACTAAACATGAAATAGACTTCATACTGTGTGCACACCCTGGCATCGTAGAGGATGTGGAGGTCCTCGGTAAGGTCCGTTGTAGCGACCACAGAATGGTAAGGTCTCGTGTTAGCTTAGATTTGAAGAGGGAACGGAGGAAACTGGTGAAGCGAAAGGCTATTAACGAGTTAGCATTAAGAGGGAAGGTAGAGGAATTCAGACTGTCGCTGCAAAACAGATTTTCCGCTTTAACTGAAGAAGACGACCGCAGTGTTGAAACAATGAATGATAATCTTACAGCTATCGTTACAGAGTGCGCCGCAGAAGTAGGTCGTAGGATGGTTCGACAGGATGCGAGCAAGCTATCTCAGGAGACTAAAGATCTGATTAAGAAACGCCAAAGCATGAGGACTTCTAACTCCACAGACAGGATAGAACTAGCAGATCTATCGAAGTTAATAAATAAGCGCAAGGTAGCCGACATAAGAAAGTTTAACGTGGAGAAAATCGAGCATGCTCTAAGGAACGGAGGTAGCCTAAAATCAGTGAGGTGAAAACTGGGCATAGGTAAAAACCAGATGTATGCGCTAAAAGACAAACAGGGCAATGTCATCAGCAATATGGATAAGATAGTTGAATTAGCCGAAGAATTCTACACAAATCTATACAGTAGCGAATGTAATCATCAAGTTACTGAGGGAGGCAGTCGAGCACAGCAATGGGACATCCTGCCAGTAACGAAGGAGGAAGTAAAAAAAGCCTTAGGAGCAATGCAAAGAGGGAAAGCAGCTGGTGAGGATCAGGTAACAGCAGATTTGTTGAAGTATGGAGGAGAGATTGTGCTACAAAAACTAGCCACCCTGTATACGCAGTGCCTTGTGACCTCGAGAGTACCAGAAGCTTGGAAGAACGCTAACATTATCTGAATTCATAAGAAAGGAGACGTCAAGGACTTGAAGAATTACAGACCAATCAGCTTATTGTCCGTTGCCTACAAGGTATTTACTAAGGTAATCGCTAATAGAGTCAGGAAAACCTTGGACTTTAGTCAACCAAATGATCAGGCAGGCTTTCGTAAAGGATACTCGACAATAGACCACATTCACACTACCAATCAGGTGATAGAAAAATGCGCGGAATATAACCAACCCCTATATATAGCCTTCATTGATTACGAGAAAGCATTTGACTCAGTGGAAACCTCAGCTGTCATGCAGGCATTGCGGAATCAGGGTGTGGAAGAGTGTTATGTGAAAATATTGGAAGATATTTATAACGATTGCACAGCTAGTATAGTTCTCCATAAAGTCAGCAATAAAATTCCAATACGGAAAGGTGTCAGGCAGGGAGACATGATCTCGCCAATGCTCTTCAATGCCTGCTTACAGGAGGTATTCCGGGGACTGGAATGGGAACAGTTAGGGATAAGAGTTAATGGAGAATACCTGAGTAATTTGCGATTCGCTGATGACATTGCCTTGCTAAGCCACTCAGGACAAGAACTGCAAAGCATGATCAACCAGTTAGACAGGCAGAGCAGAATGGTGGGGCTAAGAATTAACATGCAGAAAACCAAAGTAATGTTCAACAGCCTAGCAAGGGAACAGCAGTTCGCAATTGGTAGCGAGGTGCTGGAAGTAGTAAGAGAATATGTCTACTTAGGGCAGGTAGTGACTGCAGATCCAGATCATGAGAGGGAAATAACTAGAAGAATAAGAATGGGGTGGAGCGCATATAGCAGATTCTCTCAGATCATGATTGGTAGCTTACCAATATCCCTGAAGAGAAAAGTATACAACAGCTGTATCCTACCGGTACTCACCTATGGGGCAGAAACGTGAAGGCTAACAAAGTGGGTTCAGCTTAAGTTAAGAACAACGCAGCGAGCTATGGAAAGGAAAATGATAGGTGTAACGTTAAGAGATCGGAAGAGGGCGGAGTGGGTGAGGGAACAAACGCGGGTTAATGACATCTTAGTTGAAATCAAGAAGAAGAAATGGGCTTGGGCAGGGCATGTAATGCGAAGGCAAGATAACCCCTGGTCCTTAAGGGTAACGGAGTGGATTCCAAGAGAAAGCAAACGCAGCAGGGGACGGCAGAAAGTTAGGTGGTCGGATGAGATTAAGAAGTTTGCGGGGATACAGTGGCGGCAAGTGACAAAGGACAGGGTTAATTGGAGAGACATGGGAGAGGCCTTTGCCCTGCAGTGGGTGTAGTCAGGCTGATGATGATGATGACCAAATTAGGCTACTACGAAGAGATATTTAGCCATTCCAGTCATATGAAGATAACATGCAGGCCATAAAATATAAAAATTATTTTGTGTTTCTGATTTGTCTGCACAAAAATTCAGGCAGCTTTTGTTTTCAAAAGTGATGGCACAAAGACATTGCAATATAATGCACATGTTGCTATAGATAATGTATCATTTGGAGCTATACCAGGTGTTAGGGGAAAATGTATGAACAAAGAGTACAAAGGTGAGCAAGTTCGTCAGGGCAAGAGTGGCACACTCTAAAGCAAATGAGTAAAAATATTAAGGCACACACTGCGTCAGATACAATACTTGTAAGTAAAGCTGCATAGAACTACAAGCGATAAAATCCTCAGAAACGTGCCCCTAAGGGAGCAGCTGGACTGGTAGTTTTTTATTTGTCCCGCAGCACATCCCTCTAGTGCTGAGGCCTGCTCATATCTGTTTAAGTTAAGAATACAAGGGAAACAAGCAAACAAGTGTTCCAAAGAAGATAAAAATGTGCACTTAGGTTGTTCTTTAGGAAATTTACCTGTCACTAATTGCAGCAATAAATACCTCGAGAAAGAAAATAAGTTATTTACACAGCTGATGGCACGGGAGAAAGGCAACATCAAATGCATCGGTTCAAGTAAAGCCAGGGGTCTTGTTAAGGTCACAGCAATATTTGTTGACTTAGGCTCAGCTAGTGTAATGCAATCAGTAACTGAACATCGGCATGAATAAAAAAACAATGCACCAATACTCAATTCCAAATGTATTTCAACTGTACAGTTAAGTCAGTTGTGACAAAGGGAGTGTGAAAGAAAACCTCAGCAATGCTCATGACATCGAATAAGCACCTTTGTTCTGTACAGCTAAAATATAAGCTTTGCAGGGTTTCATGTAATGCAAGGATAACCTGGTAAGGTATCAATTATTGATGCTAGCAACAAATATGCTTCTAAAGCAGAGTGCTCCACTTGAACGCCAATATTCAATTATGCATTGCCCGTTAGGCCATGCCTATCACATCACTGGTTCACTTCAAACATGCCATACCTTGTAAGAGGTAGGTACTGCTGAAGTAAACCTATAAAATTTATTTGCTGCTTTTAGACTGCTGTATAAAGGTCATGAAGCAGATAATTGTTTTAATTTGGTCTATACAGTGGTCAAGATTTCCAAGCACGAGAGGCATGAGGGAAAAAACTATAGAAAGCATTTCACACTATAACACAATGCACTTGACTAGGGGAATGCTTTCATGACGCCCGCAATATCTTTTCCCTTTCTCTTGGTCCTCTTTTAAAAGAAAAAAAAAACGAAAGAGAGAGGGAGCCTGGACCAGAAGATTTTTGGCAGGCTAAAAAAGACAAGGAAAATATACCCACTTGTCTACCTATCCTTTTACAAGTGGCACATGCTTGATATCCAGTGTCAATGTGTGATAGGCTGAACCAGCAGGTCTTGATGTCATTTGCCTCTGGTTGAGGTAGCATTGGCTCGATGACAGATGAAAGCTGGTGCAAAAGTAGCGTGATGATACCGGTGGAGCAGCTGTACAGGGCTTGACTGCGGGTGCATTTGAAGAAAGGCTGCATTAGAGCCATGCTTTCATAAACATCACAGAAGCCACATCCCATTAAAACCTCTAGCTGTTCAGTCCAATGTGTTCATGAGTGGAGGCTAATTATTAATTACCTATGCCTCCAATAGTTAGCAAAAAAATGGTTTACAAAGCTTGTCATACTTTTCTTAAAGCTATTATTCGCGAATCACGTTATACTTTTATCGCTTCAGACTGAAAATGGGGGAATGACATAAATGTAGTGAACGTAAAAAAATAAAATGACAACAAACCTTCCATTGTGCGATTACCTCAGCTGCACTGCAATGGAATGGTTCTGCTATTTTTAATCGTCGTTTCGTTGACCAGAACTATCAAGAAACACAGCACTTGATGTGACTGCGACGTAGAACGGGCAATGCTCCTTATCCAGTAAACACTCAGGCAGCAGAATCAAAAGACGCACGCCGCTACAAGCACTTTTCGTTCTTATGGTCTCCTTTTCACGCGCTGCTCCTGTTCAGTCGGAATAACGAATCAAGCAGCACCCCATAGTACTCGGCGTGCAACCAAATTCTATCACATAACTCCTGCGCCGAGGAGCTGACGCAAACAGCGTGAGGCGGCGGGTTAAAAGTTGCATAGTTGGCAAGCGAGCGTGTCAGAACACCTTCTCTCTGCAAACGATCGCGTGGTGCCCGCATTTTGCACCTCACTGCGAACAAGACGTGAAGACCAACCCAAATGCATTCGCAGCCCTCAATCATACCCCCGACACATCGCAGAAGTCATTTTCCAGTTCTGTACTTACATTTGTCAACGTTCACGGCCAGCCGTTTCTTCTATCGGGCATCGGGCGCCGGCCGCTCTCCGCGTGGTTGCGTGCAGTACGTCAGAGCAGTTTTTGAGCACTGCGTGCGCGTAAGAACGTCTTCCGCAGCACTGGAGCCATCTGTCACCTTCCGAGTTCAGTCACACTACCACAGCACTAACGAGGCCGCACATTTAACACAAACAAACTGAAGAAACGCACCCACATCACAACCGTCGCACCCCGCCAACAAAGAGTCGTTTCAGCGTCCTAAAAAAGATAGTGTAGCGCGCGGCCAACATGAGACTCGCAATCCGCCGCCAGCGAACGGAAAGGTGGCGCTAACGTCGCCTAACTTTACACGCGTTAAAAAAAAATTGATAAAGCCCTTTTTGCCACAAACTTGTTGCATTAAACGACAAAATATTTTGTTTCAATTACAAAGTCAGCAAATTGGAATGATTGCGGTGAAAAAATGCGACTACTCACAAGCATCTGTTTCTGGCGGCGCTGCGAACGAAAGCTTGGAAAACCGGGCAGCATGCCGGGCAGCTACAGGCGACGCATCTGGGGCCAGGAAAGCCGCAGCCGCTGCACGGCTGCACTGTCTGCCTAGTTCTAAGGCTATAACTCAGCTCCCCGTAACTGCGTCGCAGAATAAGGAATGATGATGATGTTGCCAAACGCTACTGGTTTCGGTTTCTATTTTCGCATATTGTGTGGCTTAGCGTACTCTACACAGCTTGGCTCATGCGATTTAGTGTACGTGTGTGTACCTAGGGAACACGAGCGTTCGCACGCCGCTCTAGCGTGACGCGCGAAACTTTCAAGGCTGCGCTGCAGCATCGCCTCTGTTTTGTGTGTGTTTATATCACGTCATTGGACACCTTGCACGCTCTTTGCTCGAGCGAGCCCCGCCGACAGTCGCGCTACCGTAGTCTTTTTGTGTGCTTCCTTGATTGCTTTTTGCCTCTGCCTTATGCGGTCCTCGGCTCGGCCTCACGTCCGGTGATGGCAGTAAGAAAAGACGAAGACTGAACACATGCTTTCGCGCGTCTACTCCGTATGACTACGTTAAAACCCAACACTTTATTCCAGGATTCCTTAGTCATTGCATTACGGGAAGATAGAAAATACAGCTCTCACCACGTTTTCCCTCGCCACAGCTTCGTACCGTGTTTTCGTTGAAGGAGATGCAAGTGAAGATGCGGAAGAGGCACTGCGCCTGTGTTTTAGCGGTGCTCAAAGTGGGGGCTGCTCTCACCCTAGCTTTTTCCATACTGGAAGCTCCTCTGTGGCTCAGTACTACCGAAAAATGTAACAAGTCAAGAAAGAGGGCTTATAGTGCTCCAATTGCCGTGCACCTTCCTCATGCAAAGCCCTTGTTACCGCAGTTGAGTACAGCGGGCCGCTGTTACCTGTTTTGTTTCTCTATACTTCTCTTTATAGTATCGGCCGCCGAACATGAATAAAAATTAATATTGCCTTGCCTGAAATTTCGCATGTACAGTCGCTGAGGAACGAAGCAACGTGAGTTCTCGAAGCTGTAAGCCTGCACACGTTACACAGAATTTACTCAGAGCGCGAAGCGGTGCGGCCCTTTTCGCGCGGGGTTTTTCAGTCCCGTGCGATCAGCCATTGCTGGTCGCTCGAGGAGGAGGGTAGTGCGAGGGTTTAAATTGGGCGCTCCCACGTGGAGTGGCATAGTGTACCGGGCACTTTTGCATGGCGGGCAGTGTGCAGGGAATGTGTGCTTGCGGTGCAGGTTCAGGAAGCTGGTGATATAATTTGGGCGCCATTTGGGCTAGCGAGAACGTGTCATTCAATGAGTGTGGAAACACATCGGTGCAATGCTAAACTTGAATTTTTTTGTAGCTCGCAACAATAATCCCTCTGAAACCTCAGAGCGAAACGCTCTTAATGCTAGTGTGTTTTAGCACCGTCGTACGGTACATCACTGTTCAACTGCACGTTAAAATATGACCTATCAAGAATTACAACAATATCAACACCAACGTGTTTCGAATTGGCAGAGTTGTTGTACAGCTCTGCTGAAATTCTTTGTTAGTTCTGAAATGTTAAATCTGTTTAATGACTGCCTGAGTACAGAATTTAAGGACGAATACGCAGTAGAAAGCATTGTTTTCGTGTAGAATGAGCCATCAGCGAAACTGATTCGCTGTAACGAAGTCATCATTGCGCTTATGTAACACAATATGTCACTAGCTCCTATTTTTTCTTATAGTTCTTATAATTTCCTTGAAGTGCAAGGCAATAATACTTGAGTATTCTATGAATTCATTCACTTTGTACCAAAATTATTTCGTTTGCTGGTAACTTTTTTCGTAGACTTTCTACAATCAAAAATTGTCACTAAATGTCTTCAATTCAAGGCACGTTTCTGAATTTCGGGATAAATGTTCTGTTATGAACTTTGCCCTTTTCCCCGCACTCGAAAATGCGAAAGCAGTAAATCTAGTATTGAGAAAATTGAACTGAAATTTCTAAAAATCCACAGCGTGCTCGGCTATGGGAATGTGATTGCAAATTTTTGTTTCGTCTTCAAGGTTAGTTAAGTTGCCGGTTTGAAGTTGTCGGCTACAGTACTTGATTATTTTTGGCTTTTATTTGTTTATTCGCATCACCAAAATGCTTTCTCGGTTCGTAGTATATTTCTATTGACAGCAGTATATAAGCAGTAAGAAAATTGTATGAACTTTCTATCAACAAATGTTGATAAAATATGCCCTAAGAAAATGTGACTGCAAATGTTTGTTTCGTGTTCAAGGTTGCTTTAGTTGCATTGACATGTTAGGCCAGAGTACTTAATTAATTTAGGCATTTATTCTCATTATAAAACGTTCTGTCGGTGTCTATAGTATGTTTCTACTGACAGCAGTACATAGAAAGCAGTAAGGAAATTGTATGAACTTCCTATCAACGAATGTTAATAGAATATGCTTGGCTAAGGGAATGTGAGTGTAATGTTTGTTTCGTGTTCAAGGTTGTTTTCATAGCTTTGAAGTGTTCGCCTACAGTACATGATTTGAGGCATCCATTCGCATGACCAAAAATGTTTTGTCACTTTCTAGAGTATTTCTGCTCACAGCAGTCCGTAAAGAACATAAAGTATTAAAATGGAATATCTTCTGTTTTAAAACGTTTTCCCATATCCTGATTACATTCCAAACGCATTTGCTGCGAATAATGTTGGTCGCTTTTCGATATAGTGAAATTGTTGACTAGCTGCACCAGATTCCACCATGCAATCAGGTAAGATGTCGTCACGATTATGCGAACAAGATAGCGTTAATCACCTCGAACACCATGCAGTTTGTTCATTTACTTCTCTCAACGTGTCAAACTGCACCCAGCTTTTCTAGTAACTTTCTATTGACAGGAGTAAATACAAAGAAGTAACAGTCTACCAACATTGTATTGACAAAGGTACATAGAATGTAAAAATTATTTTCTAGTAACTTTCTATTGACAGGAGTACATACAGAGAAGTAACTTCTATCAACGTTGTATGAACAATTGTTGATAGAATGTAAAAGTTACTACAAGGTTACTAGAGTCAATAGAATGTTAATACAAATTCTAAAGAAAGTTGATATCCATTTTTGTAAGGTTAAGTAGCTGAGGGGTCCATTCCCAAAAGGAGCACTAAAAGGAGCTGTGTACGGCAACCAGTCCAGGCAGGGTGACAGGATGACGAAGCGACAGAGATATCATCGGATCAGAAATAGACAATTTACTACAAGGGCTGATAGAGAAAACATAGCGAATGCTGTATGGTATGCGACGAGGTATGCTCTCGGTTCAGTTTTTGGCGTTCCGCTTATGATTCCTGTATGTGAATGGAAGGTGGCCTCGCTCGGTAACCCATAACTTCTGTGCACTGCGATCTCGTAACTACGTCGTCGCCTTCAGACAGGTTATACTGGCATCCACAGGAGTTATCGTTTTCTGAAGAGAGTACTGGATTATAGTAACATAGTCAAATATTGTAAAGCCGACAAAAAGATCGAAAATTTGATAATTTTAGGAAGCAAGTAATGAAATGAATAGTAATGAAGGGATTTTAACACAGTCTAAATTCTTAAATTTATACAATTCTCATAGCATTTATTTCATCTGTCTGATGTCCACTCGGCTAGCAGGCAGATAGTTCGAGTTGGTGAGCTTCCTTTTCAATGCTACTCAGAAAGGTGATGACTTGATATATAAACATGCTAATATAGCTCCTTTATAAGCGCCAGTTCAAATATGCCGACATTGCAGCATATAAGCAATGCAGCAAAAATTCTTACTGAAAATTGATGTCAAAAATGCAAGACACGAATATATAACTAATGGTCAAGTTTATACTAGCGTAAAAATAAATGAAATAATTTCTAAATTCCGGAAAACTACGACGTTTTTTTGTACTAGATGCAACCGCTTGTGTTTGACTGCTGATTCCAAGAATTTTAATCAAGCTTATTAAATTGTCAAGCAGGTTGCGGCAAAGCCGGTGGACCAAATTGCAAATTCCCTAAAGGTGAGTTAATGAGAAGAAGTTAGCGTGAAGCTCCACGTACAGTCTTTGTCAAAAGTAACCAGGCTGCATGGTTTGCTTCTCATTTGTATAGTAGAGCCTTTATAGCTTTCTCTAAGGTCGAAAAGTTCTTTGAAGGTGAGGACAGAGGTTCCTTTTACCATACAGAGATTTAGAGTTTCAGGACTGTCATAATAGTTTAAATAAACGACTGAGAAGCAAAACCATGCAGCATGGTTACTTTTGACAAAGACTGTACATCCCCTAATATTCACTTAATGTGACGATGACGTGCAATGTCTACATAAAAACCTGAAGCGCTCCTTGGTCCACTTTTATTTCAAGATAATGCATAAGCACGATTTAGCCTAATATTTGATGCCATAGGTAGGCATAAAGCAGAACTGATACCGCTAGGGATCTCCGTTGGCATTGTTTAATGCGGACCGCGATTTTTAGTATTTCCATCAGTTCTTGTATTCGCAGCAAGCATTATGTCATATGAAGAAACTGCAGTTGAATGTGCATGCAATAGTGACATCATTTCTACTCTTGTCATAATCACGTGAGCATTTGTGGCTGTAATAGGTTTCAGTTTATTTCATTTTGAAGCGAGCTGGCGTCAGTAGCCCAGTCTCTTAGAGGCGCAGTTTGCCGTTCGAAGCGTGTCAGTAGCTGAACCAAAGCTCGTGTGCTGGGATCGCGGGCATGCTAAATGAAGTGTGATTTCATGTTTGGGCTTCCATTGGCTTCATTTTAGGCGAATCTTATTAACTTGACTTAATAGCAGTGAAATCGCTTTTGAAATAAAGTAAGTCAGAGCAAAAAAAAAATCGAACTGCTGGTGTCTCATACCTTTCATTATTAAAATATACCTTATCTCCTTCATTATCTACCCACCGCAATACTGCGTGATCCTGTAACCATAGTTTTTCTTCAGAGTAAATAAGCTTTCAGGCCTTGTGTCACATGTCGTGATCCCTGCGTCACGCGTAAACACTTACCATGCTGGTTAAGCACTCTGCGGAAAAAATATGTTGCACCAAATCCCGCCATTGTTTGTGCTGAGGTACAAAGAAAAAATGCGCGCGGAGAAACCTCCACTAGTGTTTTAGAGAGCACGAGTGGATCGTTTATTCGTACAAATAAGCCAAATTGGTCCTAAAAAAGCTATTGTCAAAATTAAAGCCGTCTTTCCGCCACATTGGTTTTTTGCATGCAATCGAGAAACAACGCTGAACAAAAATCGGCGGTGTGTAACATTTACGGTACCAAAAGCGCAAAATGAGCTTTGATATACCCCAGGGAGGAGGATTGTCAATAATTTATTCTCCCGAATATTTATGGTACGCTGAAAGCACACAGCGCTCATTAGCACGAAGTTCCGGCCCCTCGTAGCCGCGATTATGCACCCCTCACCCCCCCCCCCCCCCCGACCTTGAGGGTCAGTAGCTTAATGCCCCCAGAAGCAAATAGGATGCCTGCAAGCATTATGTTACTGTGATACCCAGAGAAATAAATATCCAAAACATGGAAAACGGCACCATTACGTCCATAATATACACACTGCTGGTAGTGTGCATTGTTTTCATGATGTTTATCTGTAGAACAATGCCTTGTGTTTCGGTGGGAAAGTTCAGCACATCATCAGCTGCGATCGTCGTTTATTTTTATCTTCTTTCTGCCTCAAATGTGCTGTTTTTGTTCGCGCTTTAACATATACTCAAAGTCCTGAACGAAACACAAAGATCCTCCTATTAAGAAAGCAAAATGTTTTACCTTTGTACATTTTTTCTGGGGGGGGGGGAGGGAGAGGCAAATTATTCAGCGCAGTATATACGGTTAAATAGTTGTGAACGGATCTTGGCTGCAAAAGTTGAAAAGTAAGCACAATGCCCGTTTGCTTTTCAATTCGGCCAGATAACTACTATATCAGCAAGCAACTGCTCTGACTTAAAAAGCAATATTACGTTTTCTTTCTCTATGATGTCAAGAATATGTGCAGCTTGGCGTTGCACACTCCTGATGCTGCATTTTTCATACCATGCTCGACTGGAACATTCTTTCTGAGTTCACGATGATAGTGTCGTTTTTTTTTTGTGAAGGCTTTTTCTGCGCGCTTTATCGAAACACACGTTGAAAGGAAATAAGGCGACTAGATTTTGATGGCGATTGTACAATATCACTTCTTTTCTCGAACAAAGAGTGTTCATACTTCATTATTAGATGCAAAATATAAAAAAATGAGTGATGCTATCGAGTAGTGTGGCCAAAAAGACGCGTAAAAATCTCGGCGGGCGAAAACGGGCGGAATGTATTCGTGTTTTAGCCGTGTTTTCTACATAACTGAAATTCACCTTCAGGAAATTATACCTTGCGTGCCACATACCCGCTATATTAATCCGCCTTTGACTGCACGTCTTTTCCTCGCAGTGTGTTACTGCCCTAAGAACGAAGGCAGAGGTTACTATACACGATATCTGCGCTACTTCTACAACAAAACAAGTAAAGATTGTGAACGGTTCACATTCTACGGAGGAAAAGGAAACTGCAACAACTTTGAAACAGAAGACGACTGCTGGGATAATTGCTACTCTTTATACTCGGAATAAAAAAGCGCAGCTAAGCTGCGTCCCCTTGTGCTTGAGAACACGTGGTTTGTTGCGGTACTGAGAAAAATATTCTGTTAGAAATCATCTTATAGGGCTTCACTAAGAAGCCGCATTTGACTTAGTACGTACACTGCGACACTATACACCCTGGCGGCCCCCATTATTACCGAACTATAATAGCTTATTCATAATCAAGGTAGCGCGAAACACGAGGACGAAATGAGCGAGAAAGACAAGACACAGGCGGAATTTTGTGGCTGGCGTGCCTTCCTTAATACGTTCGTCCTAGTCTTTCGCCCTACCTTCATCATGAACCCATAAGTTGGCCAGCTTTCCACCTTAGTATAAGATTTCCCCCCGAGTGGCCTTTTTCATTCTCAGTTAGAGGGGACACATCTTCCTTCTTCGTGCTTCCGGGTTTCCGGCTCCTTTGCGAGATAGTCCGTGTAAAGATTATTTACCCAAAGATACCGTTGAGCAAATAATTGCCCGATCTAATGTGCAGTATCACCTCATGTGCACCGACACGGAACATATACTTAACACCGGCTGACCAACTATTAAATTGCATAGAGAACACCCATGCCCAAGGCAAGCTGCCATTTTCTATGCCTAACCTGCACTCCGCCGACAGCAAGAAACCTGTGCGCAATGAACTCAAGAACGGGTTCCATCAAACACCTCGAAAGTCGACGTGCTTCCGTCAGGACAGGTTCGAAGGCATCGTAGACAGGTCAGCCAGTTTGGGATGTGTACCTCTCTTCAAAGAGACGGACGGCAGGCCGAAGTTAAAAAGTAGTGCCTTCGCTCTGCGAGACGCTTTGAAGACAAAGCTCCAGAATCACAAGGGTTGTCTTCAGCAGCCGGGAAGCCTTTTGCTAGCAGTTACAAGTGACAATGGGCATCAGCGAGAAAACAGATGGCTGAAGTAACCCTTGACTTGAAATCTGAGGTGTCTGCTGAGAGCACACCAGGAGTGTTGAATAGGTGATGCCGTTATTCATGTTGACCTGGTTGTATCGAGAAAAGCAACGCTAGCTCTTCAATGCATTCGAAATTTCCACCAATCTGAGGGCACCTTCCAGGCGAGAGGGAGAGAAAAAATTTTATTTTGTAGAGGAATTCGGGCCTTCTGGTACCCCTGGCTCCCTGCACGACCCCACCACACAACCCTTCATGCCTAAAAGGTCCATGAAGCTTTGTCAAAGAAGGAACAAGTAGCAACTGGCGCGGATTGCGCACGTCACGTAGATGTAATATTCCCTTGCTGGGTATGTCTAAGACAAAAAAGGCAAAAGCGAGCGAACACATCGAGAGCATCAGAGGAGCCCTCTTTACGAACAACTAGAGAGACTATGCCTCGAAGCTCCACTGTGTAGCGTTGTGGAGGTCGCGTAGGAGCCAACCGTGGCCACATTTATTAGAAAACTGGACGATGTAGTAATTGGTACAGCAGCGGCGGCAGCGTTCGTCTGAGGCCAAAGGCCTACACCGGTCCAAGGCCGACACCGACCGACACCGACACCAAGGCCGACACCGAGGCCAAAGGCCGACACTAACCGAGGACGACACCGGTGGCATCGGTGTGGAATTACGTAGAGGCATCGTAATGACGAAGCATGGGGGGTCACGTTAAAAACGTTGAGAAGCGTCGCGAAGGCATCGTCGGAGGCCGGTGTCCAAGTGGAGTGGTTAATATGCTAATTCAAGAGATGCGTGAAGGGCCCATTGATTTTAGCGGAATTTCGGACAGAACAACGAAAGTAGGAGCATTGGCGCGAGATGCATTTTTTTTAATAAAGGTCAGTTTTGGGAACTCAGCAACGGCTCCCAGATTGTCAGGAACTAGTAGACCACCATCTTTACACACGATGTGGCGCGCATGGTTCGCTGGCTAGCGTTTAATTGACAATTTTTCAGATTGAGTTGAACGACGGTACGTGTAAGGCAGGTCAATACCTAACAGAGGCCGCTCAGACCGGTGGGACAAATCAGGGGAAAAGACGGCGACGTCGTCCAGATAACAGACAGATATTCCATTCGAGGCCGCGCAGCACGTCGGCCATTATTGTTACAAACGTCGCTGGGTCATTGCAGAGGCCTAATGGCATAAAAGCGAAGTCGTAGAGCCCGTCCGGGGTGACGAGGGAGGTCTTCGCACGATCAGCCGCCGCCGTTGCAACCTGCCAATACCCAGAGAGCAAATCAAATGAAAAATGAATTCTGCCCCTGCAAATATTTTATGCACCTTCGATGCGCGGCTGCACATACAAATCCCGACGAATAATTTTGTTGAGGAGGTGGTAGTGCATGCAGAAGTGAATGGACCTATCCTTATTCACAAGGACAACCTAGGAGGGCCACGGACTACTGTAATATTTATCAACACCGCAATGCAGCATGTCGTCAATTTTTTTCGGCGATGACACACCGCTCTGTAGGTAACGCACCCTACAGGCGTTGGTGGAGAGGTAGGTGAAGGCATGTATCGATGTGATGGGAGTCTGTTGTAGTCCGACCAAAGAAAGCTTGCGGCGTGTCAAAAGAGGAGCGGAGATGGTGCAGCAGTTCAAGACGCCGCTGACGGCGACGCGGCCGAAAGCGCTGCCAAGAACGCGTTTGAAAATATTACTCTGAAGCGGATTGGAAGCCACACGAATAGGGGTCAAGGCATCAACTCAGGAAGCAGGCGAATATGCGACAGCGTTAAGGTTGAAGAGTAGGTACACGGGCTAAACGCGGCCAACGCCCTTTCCATGCAGCAATGTGGCAGTATTGCGCACCAGAAGTATGCTGACATTAGCGCACAGGTCAAACACGGTGAACGGCAGCAACACCAGGCGGCGGTGAAAGCAACGTTGGAAGGAAAAACGGAACGGTGGCGTCGGCTGCAAAAGCGGCAGAGAGAGGAACGAAAACAACGTGGAAGGGTGGGATAGTGGTACCACGAGTGACGAGGAGATTGGTAGCAGCAAGAAGACCCGCCTCCTCAAGCACGGTATCAGATGGTCGAGCACAGGGCAAGAAGAGATTGACCCCAAGACGGGCGCTGCCCGTCAGGGCATGTTGGCGGGGCAGGAAATCCCAGCTCGAATCACGTCATGGGAGCAACTTAGGAATAATAATAACAATAATAATAAACTTTAGTATTACTATTAATAACAATAACTTTATTAAGGAGGAGGATGAATTCAATAAAATAGAGAGCATGGGTAATTATAACTAGCGCGTTCATGACAGTTGTCAGCTGGAGGTGCTGCGCACTGGCGGTACACAGCGACATCCGGGAAACAGGCGTAGTCATCTTGCGAAGACTACGACAAAGTTCTATAGCAATAGCTCCACTTAATACACCAACCCCGCGCAACACCCCCTGACTTGTCCGCTGCCTGACTTTCACCTTCAGCCTAGCCATAGTCAGTGCGTGCCTACATAGAAAAAACACCCAAAAAGGAACCATGTCCACAACTGCCACTCGAACCCGCGCGGGTGCGAACAGATGAGCTTCACAGCATGCTGCGCGAGACCACAAGGCAACCGCCGCAGTTTTTTTAATTCCGTTTGCATGGAAATCGATCCCTCGAAGGTACCGAATGCTTTGCGCACGCACATGCTACTGCGCAATACAGGAACATATTTCCTTGCATTGGTACACGCCACTCCACCTGCTCATCACATTGCGGGAGACGTGCACACACGCACCGTGTAAAACTTCACGGCACTCTTGCGCGGCGCATTGCAGAGCATGGTCTTCCTCAACTTCCATCTGCTCTATCCGTAGGCACTGCACGTTTATAGTCTTTGTCTTCGTAGCACAAATCCGTGCATTGACACTGATTGGAATGTAGCAAATATGCTGTGTAGTTTCCGGAATTTCAAACGTTACCTGGCCCACCTCCAAAATTTAACCTTGGCCAGTTTGGACCATAATCGATGACAAGTAGAGCACCGGACCATCAGTACAAGCACTTTATCGTGTATGGTTTATGTGATTTAGGCTATGTGAATTAGGCTATGTCGGCCGCTGTAGTGAAGAGCTCCGGAAATTTCGACCACCAGGTGTTCTTTAACATGCACCCACATGGTACAGCACATGAGCATTAGAATTTCGCCTCCATTGAAATTCGACCGCCACGGTCGGGATTGAAAGCATTCCTTTCGGGTCAGCAGCCGAGTTCCATAGCCACTGACCCACCGCGGCGGTTAATCTAAGCACTTTCATCAAATTGCCTGAGGACCGGCACTGGTCCTCAGGCACCGCCCTTGCAGGCTGCTTGTCTCTTTATTTAGCTGTGGCTGCAAAGGTGTACTCATAACTTGTAATCGACAGTTGTCTAGAGCAGAGCGGGAACTTTGCGGCCATCGAGAGCCACTTTGAAGTCGGATGTCGTGGCTCCTGCATTGCACGTCGTCCTCGGCGTCGGGTCATGGCTTCGTCGGGTATAAATATCATGGGCATGTCGTCCTGGATTTTCTTGGTGGTGGCTTCAGCGTAGTGGGTGCGACGTCTTTATGCGGCGTCGGCCACACTCAATTTAAAGCTGGCGAGGAAAAATCGGGATAAGGTGCAAAGCAAATCCAAAAATCTAGAATAATGTGGAAGAATCGCACCCGTCGCAAGCGGGTCCGTCTGGGCGAGTCAGGCCTCGGCGCAAATTTGAGAGTTGCAGCCATGCGACATGATCAAGTGCGGTGTCGGGAGAATGGCGGCCGTTTCTGTTGACACGCGTAATCAGAGAGTTCAGGTCAGTAATATTCTGCAAAATAACAGAGGGACCAAATGGTTCGCGATAATTTTCTGACCTAAGCCACTCATTCTGACTGGATGCCAAAGCAAGAGAAACTCGCCAAGAATATAGCCAACTTGGCCTTGGTGGTCGCCGTAGCCGGCTTTGGAGGGCTATTGTGAGTCGAGAGTTCTCAGGCGAGCTATCCGGTGGGCTTCTTCATCATGACAGAGAATATCAGCAATCTCAGGACTGGCGTCGGTGCTAAACGGAAAGAGGGTGTCGAGTTTGTATCGAGGAGAGCGTACATAAAAAAGGAAGAACGGACAGTGGCCTGTTGTTTCATGTTTAGCAGTCTTGTGTGCGTAGGTAGTAAAAGGCAGAATAGAGTTCCAGTCTTCGTGGCCGGAGGAGCCGTACATCGAAAGTATTTTGTGTGTGTAAGGCTAGTTCATTGTGTAATGTAATTTGTTTGTGGAAATTAGGGGGCACAATGTCCGATTTGCAAAGTACGGAAAGAAATGAGTTCATCGATGGCATGGCGTACATTAGCAGCGTGCAGCAGAAAGACGGAGACCTGATGTGAAATAGGCATTGGGAGAACAACTGGGTCACATAACTAATATGGTAATCACTACAGACGATGATCCATTGTTGCAGGCATGATACTTAGAAAAAGGACACAATTCTACCCTAACTTTCACAAAAAGACTCTTGCCTCAAAAACCAATTTTTATTTTCAGTTTTTATTTCAAGATGGAGCAGGCCAGGAGAAGCGCTTGTTGGGCGTTTGCGACACGCAAATTAGGCACAGCTCAGAACATATTTCTGAGTCTTATTATGCATACGCTACAAGTAGAAGGGGTTTTTAGAGTGGTAAATTTTCCGCTCATAACTCAGGTATCCCGCATTGGGGTCGTCATGCAAGACGCGCAAAACAGGGGAGCGTAGCCTGTCAGGCTTCAGCCGAAGGAATTGGAGGCAAGTCTCAGAATAGATTGTTTTGCAGAGAAGGTCATCTCGTGCTCAGAATGCATTAGAAGCTGCAGCGCCTTCGCTCCTGCTCTCGGACACACAGATGCTAGTGGTATCGGTTCGAAGAAGTTTTTGCTCAACGTAATTCCGGGGCTTATGAATGCGTCGTCGCTTAAGCCAGTCAAACTCTTACAACGGCTGATACCAGCTGCACTGTCTCGGAAAAGGCACGTTTGGAAATCGTCTAGGCAGTTCACAAATTTGGCCCTACTTGTACGTCCTACCATTCGACGTCGTCACGGACCATGGCGTTTTGTGATTGTCGTCCTCACTAAAGCACCACTCTAGACGCCTTGCTCGCTGGGCTTTCTGCCTTCATGAATATGATACCCTTGTTATTTACCAGGCCGGCCGCAAGCATGCCGACACTGATGTTCTGTCCCACTCTCCACTCCGCCCACGATCAGCTCTTCGAACCCGCCCTCCTCCCGAATTAAGTTTTCTTTTATTCTCAGCCCCTTGGTACCCGAAAAGAGGAAATATCCCCAGACCGCCTCCCTTCTTCCTTCTTAGTCTCAGCCTACATTCTGCTGCTGGCCCGAAAGACGCGGGTTCGATCCCGGCCGCGGCGGCTGAATTTCTTTGGAGGAGAAATTCTAGAGGCCCGTGTACTGTGCGATGTCAGTGCACGTTAAAGAACCCCAGGTGGTCGAAATTTCCGGAGCCTTCCACTACGGCGTCTCTCATAGCCTTAGTCGCTTTGGGACGTTAAACCCCATAAACCAACCAACCAACCAACCTACATTCTTCCTACTTTCAGTAAAATAACTGTTTCACCGACCGGTTCAGCAGCGCGCTTTGAGCCCTGCTACCTAAGCATACTTCCTCCCACCACAGAAAACGGGACATCGTCCTTCCCTTAATAAGAACGGAAAGTTGGGCTAGTTATTGTGGATTCGTACAAAGTAGCGCAAAAACGAGGACAAAAGGAAACGAGGAGACACAAAAGAAATTCAGTTGATAGTCTGCGCTTTTTTTTGCGCTGCTAAGTATGAGTCCTTCCATTCCTTGCTTTTGCATGCTACACATCCACGCACCCAATTACGATATTTTCCCCATTTTTTTCTGTAGATGGTCGCGAGCCCTCCTCTAAGTTGGATACAAGCATCCCATACCGCGGTGATAACTACGAATGCAGCCCAGTTTAAGGGGCCGCCCAGAACGCTGGAAAATACCGCCACCTTGCCTAATTACTCATTATGGAACACCAATTGCGTCAACAAGCTCGTACCGAAAATTTCTATCTGATGACCTCCTGTAAATCCGGCTCTCTTGTTTAGCTGTGGGACCATGCAGCAGACATGCACTTGTGCCAGTGACTGCTGGCTAAAGGCCAAGGCCTGTGTCGAGTGATTGAGCAAACATGGCCTGTTAAATACGTCGTCTAGCCCGTAACACCTAGCAATATTCGCCGCCGCGGGCGTGAGACGAATACGCTTCCTGCCTGAAGCTTTTACGACCCCAGTATTTTGTCCTTCTCTTCAGTTGCTAGGATGGCTCCTTCTTTGCTCCCGGGGTGTGTTGTAGTAGCGAAATGACGCAGCAGCCGGAAAAATATAACTAGGGGACAACGACGAGGGACGGGTAGAGAGTGCAAAGTCTTGGCTCGGCAACAGCACACTGAGTCCCCATCATGGAGCCCCTGCTAACAAGGCCTTTAAATAAACGTCATAATATATGCGTTGTGTTGGGATTTATGGCACAGAGCACATAAACAACTAAGGCCATCATGCGCCAAGCTCAAGGCATACGGAAATCGTTAATGCTCATTTTTATAGACATATTAAACTAATCGATGGTGTAGAGAGACAAAAAACTGGTTGGTATTACCTATAGATATCACAGGAAAGAAATTTTACAACTGGCTAATACTAGAAGCTTTAAAGAAGGTCGGGTAGCCTCAGCAGCACTCCTTGGCTGGGCAAGGATGTTGGGCCTCCCAACCATTTATATCTAAAGCTCTTCCTTCTTAGAAATGACAAGGTGACTGAGTTGTATCAAGAAATGGGGCAACACAGCGGGTAAAAATTTAGAGCTTCTTTTGAAAACTTTCAGCGCATAAAAAGCTAAACACACAAGACCTGTTCACAACTGCATCTTCACCTGAGAGTAACATTGGGTGTAAAGGAATTTGTTCATTATAAAACTGAGTAAAATACCTTTTTCCTTAGTTTTTCGACTTTCGTACATCAGTATAAAATGGGATTAACTGCTAGTTCGTCTCCACATATTTACAAACAGGTTTGCCTTCTTTTGACAATAGAAAGTTGTGTGTAAGGTGTGTGTGGCCTATGGCCTATACGAAAACAGCAGATAATTACGTACTGGCTTTAAATTCGTAGTTTTTTATTTATTTCAGTGTTCCAAGCTGCCTTCCATTTTATCCCTAATTCGAGGCGTATCAGGCTCATGCAACACTTGAAGTGCATTATCACTTTTTTTATTTGCTTGGCACAAGGTTGAGCAGCGCACAAATGTGCTCTCTACTTGCATTTTATTCCAACATGATTGGGAACCCAACACAGTTTTATGTTTTGTCCTCGAGCTCCTACAGTTACTATATTGTGCATGATGTCACCAAGTAGAGGGGTGATTGCATTTCTAGAGTGGACAGCTGTAGGTTGACTTAAATAGTCTGTGCAAATATTACTGAATGTGAGGATCTCGTTCAGTATTTTTCTATGGCCAGACATACTGTGCAGCATTCGGCAATGAAGATGGATGGGCACTATGGACGTCGTACTGTTTTCTCTGAATTCCCTTGCACCACGGCGCTCCCTACATAAACATTCGTTTCAGAACGAAAAGTATGAAATTCCGTAGAAGTAGCGTTTTTTTTTCGAGTGCAAGGAATTCTTGCATGATGTGTTTTGTGAAATCACAGATTCCACGAAAATTGCACCATGGAGGTAGTGGTTCTCGTATTTGTGCCATGCCGGGTAAAGAGTCAATTTCACTGAGGTTCTGGGACATCTCTTCAAATCGTAAGAGCAGTGGTCTCGTAGTCTGAGGTTCGTTGTTAAACAGTGTTGTAGATAGGAAGTTAGGTACTATAGGGTAATATATAGGTTTACTTAGGGAATGATTTGGTAATCTATGAGCATGTGAGCGTGCTTCTGCCTGCAAGTGCAGTTCATTGGTGTCTACATAGCGAGTGCTTATGGCTGACGTCCTGTATGCACCAGTTGAAAGAGGCAAACCTAAATTGCGTACTGGGTCTAGTCGTTTTAAGTACGGCGGCCTTGCACAATATACAATGCAAGCACACTCTAAGGAGGGTCTTACCCCAGAACAATAAATTTGTAGGATGCTCATCCTCTCAGGTCACCGGTGTTTCTGTAAAAGGAGTTTGAGTACGTTCAGTGATTGGGAAGCTTTCTTTTTCAGCGTAATTATTGTAGGCAGGAAAGTGCGTTTTGTTTTTTTATATGAAGTTATCGCTCGAAATTTGTGCTCATTTTTTACAGGTAATTTGATTTCGTTCACATGTAGTGTGGGATCGGTCTACAAGCCTCGTTTCAGTGAGAACAGAGTGGCAACTTTTTTTTGTAGAGAAAAACAGAAATAATTTTTGTCCGCCCATGTTGCAGTTTATTTATCGTTACCTGTATTTGCCTCACTCATGTTGATATGTTGGAGGATGTGCAAGCTATCGAAGATCGTCTACAGAGAATACGTGACAGGCCTTGGGAATATTTTCCAAAGCGAATTCATTTTTACAATAAAAAGTACTGTGCTTAAAATGCATCCTTGAGGTGCTCGATTTTCGTGAATAAAATTTCTCGAAAAGGTTGGGCCTCGGCGGACATTAAATAAGCGGATGTCGAACTCGGCCAGGTCGCGAAGAATCCCAAACCTCTAGTTTGTGTCATATGCCTTCTCTAAATAAAAAAGACAGCAAGGCAGTGTTTTTTCTGTATGAAAGTTTTCTGACAGAATTTTCAAGACGAGCTATGTGGTCGGTAGTGGAGCATGCCTTTTAAAGCTACCTTTGTGAACTACGAGAAGGTCACGGGCTTGTAACACGGAGGTTAATCTGATACTCAATACACTTCCAAAAGATTTCGATAGCCAGCTCGTGAGGACAATGGGCCTATAGCTTCTAGACTGGGTAGGTGGTTTTCCTGGTTTTAAGAATGGAATTATAATGACCTTCTATCTGGCTTCGGGTATTTTCCCCGATACACAAACTTAATTAAAAAATCTTAAAAGCTAGTCCACAGCCGCTTTAGAAAGGTAGGCTAGCATTTGATAATGTATTTCGCCCTTGCCAGATGCAGTCAGCTTGCCGGCGGACAGTAATTTCTTGAACTGTAAGCAAAATATTAAAATATTCATATTTACCGCCACTTCTCGGCATGTTTTGTTTTTGAGCTGTGTTGTTTCTATTTCAGGAATGACTTTAGACTCTAGGAATGACTTTATACACTATTACTTAGAAGAAAACCTTCGAAAGTACGACTTTTTGCATCAGTGTGTACACTCTCTCAAACACTGGAGCGAGAATTAAAATCCTCAACTACCAGGTATGGCTCTAGTTGTTTTCCTAAAAAGAGTATGTAAATCATGAAGTGTTACTGATAGCTGTGGCTGAATACATGGTACATATTGTGATTGTTTTATAAATGATGACAGTGAAGGCAACAGCTTCGTATTTGGGGTTAAGTTCGACCTCGCGGATTTCAACATCAGTCTGGGTGGCAATAGCAACACCTCAAATAGTTTACTGGCTTGCTCTCGGTCACACCAAAAAATATCATAGTTGTTCAAAACGTTTTTGCTTAGGACACAAGTTGGCCTCCTGTAAGCATAAATCCACCAAGGACAGTGTATTTAAAAGCTTTTTTATGTCAATGTAGTTATCTATTGGACCTCGGCAGTTCCACTGTGTGAGCTACGCCATGTTGGATGATTTTGTAGTGTAGCAAAAACTTAAGATACCGGTTTTGGTGGTACCGATACTGTGGTCTTCTCTTTTCTTTTTCGCTCAACGCACCTATGCAGACGCTGCAGCAGGGGAGAGTACTGCACTGTGTGCATCGCATCACTAGGGGATATGGAGGCCCGTGGAGAACACGCAGGGGTTCGGTTGTGGGTCTCTCCCGATTGGCAAAGTCTTGAGGGCGGCTAACTAAGGGGCCTGCTAACTAAGGGGCCTGCGGTCCCTTTTTAAAAAGTCGTAGGGCAGCCTTCAATACGTCTGCCGGGGGCTGGGGCGGCCCGGCCTCAGGCTTTGCCAGGGCATTGATGGAAGCCCGGTGGGGCGTGCCACCCCTGAGTCCCACATCGGCGAAATTTGATTTTTTTTCTGTGAACTGAAAAGTTGAGCGGAATCTTTTTCTTGTTTCTTGATATGTAATGTTTTCCTTTTTCTTTCTAATTGTTATCTCTTTCTGTCTTTTCTAGGTAGAACACGGCCTCGAGTAGGCGGGGTGGTTCCCTTCACAGTTCGTGCACCATGCTGCAGCGTTTACGTCCACATATTCATGACCATTTGAGGCACATTCGCATTCAGTGCGCATTCCTTATTTAGGGCTATCATTATGTGGGAGAGGGGGAGCCATGAAATATGTTTTTTTTTGTAGTGGTGCCAGGCACCCATAAAGGAGCCCAACAAGCGAACGGGGCAGAAACTTCCACGCAAGTCCTGCGCATACGAGCTGCACACCTCAACTCCAACCAAATATGACTTACCTCCAGGTGGTTGGCCACACAAGATTTCCCTTAGCCGCCTATGAAGAGTGCAAATACTGCGAAGAGAATAGGAGACAGGAGAGTTGTAAGAAAGTGGTAAAAAGGTGGAAGATAGAGGAGAAGATAGGAAAAGGCGACTGCCTATTTCGCCTAGACGGGTCAGCCCAGAGGTGTAGTCTACGGGGAGCTGGGGCCAAAGTGGCCTTGCCTCCTCTGAGGGGCCCTAAATTCCCAAACGCTCGGCATTGGCACAACCACCAAGATCCCCTTTTCTCCGGACCCAGCGATGCCACGAACGGCTAAGCGCGGGTGCTCGGGTCCGTGGTAACGGACAGCTCGCCGTCATATCTCTGCGCGGATGTTCCTGCGGATGCTCAGGACCCCGTGGTGTCGCCACTCACCTACGTAGGTTATCGCAATAAACGAGGTTGCGTTTGCTTTGTTTATTAGTCCACCTATGTCTATATATCTTTATACGCGGGGTTTCACGTCAGACGTTCTGCTTAAACATCTTAAAAATAGGCTCTGTTGTGTTAGAAGATCGCTATTTACTGCATAGCATTGTCAGCAGTCTAATGCATGATAGCACTTCTAATATGGGCTAATAAGCACGCTGGTTAGCTAATATTGAGTAGTCAACATATTAACCATTACCTTTAGGCTCCTGCATTACTGAGACGCGTGTCGCCCACCGTGAGTAATATCTATATCAGTTTTTAACATTTCGAAAACGCGGTTAGCGATGGTAGTGTGGATACACCACACATCTTTTGGATACACCACGCCAAAACACATGCGCTTTCTAGAAGCCTGCAGGCACAGCAACCTCACCAGCGCACGTAAATCGTCGAAATAACTAAAATTCGTTAGGCCAGAGCGCCTAGGGTAACCGCGTTTTGTAAGCCTTAAAACTGATTAGCATAATATATGCGGTGGGCTACACACCTCTCAACAATTAAAGTGGCTAGCGTTAATAGTGAAGATGTTAACTGTTCAATATTAGTTAATCCACCTGCTAGTTAGCACGTCTCAGCTGTATTCGGATGTGCGGGACCGTTCACCATGCTATGCCGGAAAAGCCGTGTTCTAATTAAAAACTTGCCGATGATTAAGTTAATTCCTAATGCGAAATTTGAACGCAGCTCATCAGCTGTTTCAGCTTTTCGATAGATTAAAGCACAAAATTTGAGCAAGGCATGTATGTACAATTACAGAAAACTTGTCATTTTTCACACATATTCCTTCTTCAAGAAAAACTCCCCTAACAGTTCTTTATTGTCATGATGGAAGCTTTGTGGGCGGATGAATAGATGGATATATACTCGACTTACGGCACCAATGCCTGGTTCTCAAAGACGAGCTCTGCGCAAGTATTTCACGAGGTTGTCACAGCTGTGGGAGCCGTTACGAGCAAGAGGAACGGGATGTTCTTCCGCAATAGTGGTAAGAAACTGCCGCTTGTCTTTATATCTAAATTAATGTTGCCATCCCCACCCCCTGCCACCCTTGCAGGAGGTGGCGTTCCTGGGGCAACGTTGTCAATGCCAAAGCATGCAGTGCACATCTGTCACTACCGCCATGTAGCTGAAAACACGATTGAGGTGTCCACTGTTCCATGAGGGCAGTTATGCGCCTACCCTGTCGTTCAGGTATCCACCGAGTTGTGTGAGACAGATAGCGCCCATTTCCTTTCCTGAAAAACCAATCTACACATTTTACCCTCTGCTTTACAAGCCCCCACACTATTGGTTTCACAGCTGTGCGAGACAGATACTGCGCATTTCCTTTCCTCGAAAAAATACCGAAGACATTTTGTGAATTCTAAAGTGTACTTGGCGAAAGCCTTGTGGTCAACCCACTGCCACTTCCCCGAACCGCTTGGCGCGGAATCACTGGGTCGCTCCGGAGCCATGCCTCTCACTCACTCGACTGCAACGAGACGCCTGGCGAAGGAGCGGCGGTGCAGCTGCCACCGCCGACACGCGCGTGCTCCTTCTACTGCTACTGTGTGACGTCACGGTTGCTATGCGCAGCTACGCCCCCCACCGGCACGCCAGTTGCTGAGGACGGGAGGAGGTTGCGCTTTACTTTCTCTTTTCCAGGCTGCTGTTACATTGTTTTCGCAGCTTAAAGGGTGTCCACTGCTGGTTCCAACGGAAAACGGCGATGGCGACAGCGACGCCGCGAAACGCAGAAACGGGCGCCTAAGAGCTGCGCTCTAAAAAAACCGCTCTTAAAATTTCCCAAATTCTTATGCGATAAACCAAGCAGTTTGTGTGCATTCTTCAGTTCTGGGTCTTCCAATTAGTTTGGTTGCCATGACAGCGCAGAGCTTCGTGTATTTTGTGCGGAACCTATGGATAACATATTTTTTACCAGCATGGAATAATGCGGTTGCTAAACAAACTAAAATCGTCAAGGGCCTCTGGACCTGAGGAATTATAAATGCGTTGTTTTTTGTCTTACGCAGGTCCACTGGAGAAATGTTCATCTTCTCTTTTTCAAAATCTCTTGAAGACAGTGATTTGTTCCTTGAATAAAAAATGCGTACTATATGGCCGTTCATAAATCAAGGCAACGTAATGTAGCTACAAATAATCTCCCTGAGCCACCTATGAGTTTGGTTTACAAGGTATTGGAGCATGTCTTTTTTAAACATATTTTTCGTAATCTTAAGAAGTTTTTCTTTATCAACTGAAAAGAGCACGGGTTTCCTAATAGCATTCCCTCTTTCACATATGTAACTGAATTCTTACAAGATACGCCATGTTCTCTAGATCACGGACTTGAGGTTGAGTGCGTTTTGTCAATTTCAAAACGGCTTTTGATGCTTTACCTGATCGATTTATGTTAGAAAAATTACCATTAAACAACATTTGGGCAAAATAATAGCGTGGATAAAGTATACCTCTATTTAAAAAAGAAATGGTGGTGGTGGGCGATCAAATTCCTGAGGAAGCTGTTGTTACGCGGTGTGTTCTTGGGCCGCTGTTGCTTTTAATCTTCGTGCAGGAAATTTTTTTCCGGGATACCATCGTCCTTGACACTGTTCGCTGATGAATGCTTTATACCGAACTTTCAGCAATCCTCGGAGCCTGATGTTTTAAATTTTGACATGGACAAGATTGCGGAATGTTTTGGAAAAAAAGGGCATCAATATTAAACTCCAGCATAGCGTTTATCTGTTTTACAAACAAAAAGTCACCCCATAATTTTAATAACAGAAGAGTCTTAGTACTGTGAATTTATTGCCTGTGACTGTATGCATGTATCGCGGCATATATTTATGCAGTCTTGGCAGAGGCACGTCAACTGCACAACTGCAAAAGCATGCTGCGTTTAGGGCTTTCTGCGTAGAAATTCAAAGTGTTTTCATTTAAAACTACTACTAACTACTACTTCTATACACTACTAATCGTAGGACTATACTAGAATGCCCCGCCGCGGTGGCTCAGTGGTCACGGCGCTCGGCTGCTGCCCCGAAACACGCGGGTTCGATCCCGGCCGCGGCGGCTGAATTTCGATGAAGGCGAAATTCTAGAGGCCCGTGTACTGTGCGATTTCAGTGCACGTTAAAGAACCTCAGGTGGTTGAAATTTCCGGAGCCCTTCACTACGGCGTCCCTCATAGCCTGAGTTGCTTCGGGACGTTAAACCCCAATAAACCAATAAACTATACTAGAATAGGCATGTAAATTTATTATGGGGCTCTATGAGGCCCTAAATGTAAAACTGATATTGATAAATTCGAAAAGATTAAATATTTATCTCTCCCACTTATTTATTTATTATTATTTATTATTTATTACTTATTTATTATTTATCTCTCCCAGAATAACTACGTCAGAAATTTCATTGTACCATGAGCGAAGAACTTGTTGATATGGGGCAAAAATCAGAAACGCAGATACATATTTATGCCTAAATTGTTCCAGGAACTTTTTCATTTTAAAACCTTTATAGATCATGACCAATATTTGTATCCCAGAGACCACAATTCTGTACCAAGAGACCACACTTTCAAAGCAATAGAAATAAAATGCAAAACAGTTAATAAAGTATCATGTTTCCCGAAAAGAATAAATCAGCGGAATCCGTCCACGAAGGTGTCATGTTCACAGTGATGAACGAATCTTTTGCCTTATATCTGTGACATTTAATGCATTTTTAATGGTTTCAATTTATATGTATTTAAATTTCTGCCCCGTGTTCGTTTACTTGCGACTTTGTTGTATTACTTACGTAATAATTTTTGTCCCTGTCTACTGTCACGCCAACAAAAATGGCGCTGCGTAAAGTGATAAATGAATAAACATTTCAGCTAATTACTAAATCACAGGGGCCGCGGTCAAGTCTTCTTGTCACAAAACTCTCTCTGGTCATGGTGAGAGGATAGTTCACGCTTTTAAATCTTTTACAAGGTCACGAGTGGAACGATGCAGAATCGAGGCTCCACCTAAGCAATATTCCCAACGTTCAGGACGGTCATAGCAATCCTCGCACTGGAATCATGTCACTGATATCGGGTGTCCCCGCTCCATTCACTTCATCCTAGTGCTTACGAGCTTCGCAAAGTGACAGCGCTGAAATGCGGTGTCGAATAAATAGGGGCCAGCGCTGAAGTAAGACCGTCTGTCAGCCCCTGTTCTATTGTTATGGCTTCAGCACCAAAGTAACAATGACACCACACGGTTGTGTGCCGACTACCAGTGTTTGAGCGCTGTAGGATATTTAGAATCGTAATTTTTTCTATTCACTGGGTTTGCAATATACTCATTTCTCTTATGAAAGCTTTTCGTAACTCATGTCTGAAGCAGGGATTCCTGAAATTCTCTCTGCCCATTGTGACAACCAACAAACTGCACTCTTTGTCATCAGGAATTGTTAAAGCGGGTCCGATTGGTACGATTCCAATTCCGTTATAAACTGGCTTTGTGTGTACATCAAGAATCCTAGACTGAGGCACTCCTGCTCGCACATACTTTACGCGCTCGGGCCTATGCTCGCTTGATTTTCTCCACAGAGCCATGATAAACACAAACAGATCGGATGAGCAATGCTTGCGCAAACGCTGAGAATTTTCCCCTGATCTTTCCTGGCCTTGCTACCACAACATGCACAACCCCTCCCACTGCATACTGCTGATTAAGTAAAACATATATTTTAGAAGTATTGTGACCTTCCTTGCTCTAACCGTTCGTGCTCAAGCTGTTTATTCTTACGGCGCATTAAATTGGAGGCTGATTACAGTGATTGCACATATCGACTGCACAGACTGAAGGACAATACATCCGTAGTAATTCCTATATATATATATATATATATATATATATATATATATATATATATATATATATATATATATATATTCCTGGCTCCCTACGCGTAAGGAGCCAGTAGAGCATTCCCTGATTTACATCTGAACGCTTCCTTTTTGCTGTCTAGTCTCTTGAGCAGAAAACTCACCATTTCTCTGAAGCTATATACGACACTAACAATGAACACTGCGGAGGCGATTTGTGGCCAAAGAACGCGGCAGTCTTGTTAGTAAATCTGGAATAGATTACGCAAAGTATTCGCGTCAAGGAGAGCATTGAACTCCTTCAAGCAACCTTGTCAACACACCTATCTGATACGGCCCCCAGGCGGACGCCGTATGGGTGGACGCTGCCTGCACGGGTGATGAAGCGACAGCAGCTGCGGTGTACTCCTCTTCATCCACCCTCCTGTCACTACCTCTCCCTCCACACACTTCCCCAGAGGCTGCAGAGAAAGCCGCCATTGCACTTGCTATAACCCGCACGGAAGCCCGGTATATTTTAACTGACTCTAAAACTGCGATTCTAAATTTTTCTCGAGGCCGAGTTCATGTCCCTGCTTTTGGCATACTGGACTCGCCCGATGCACCCCCGCCCCGCCAAGTGGAGCTGATATGGGTGCCTGCGCACTCCGGGAATCCCGGAAACGAGGCCGCCAACCTTTTAGCCCGAGGTTCTTTAAACCGATCTCAGGTGGCCTCGGATCGGGGATTCACGAAGGATCGCATGCACTCATTCAGTGAGCTGACCCAGGCATACAGAGCCTCTCGCCAGCTCTACCCCCCGCCCCACCCTTCCCTAGATAACAGACACGCAACACTCTGGCGCAGATTACAAACACATACTCTCCCCTCGCCCCTTACCCTAACCCACTATCATCCCTCCTTCCCCACTCCTGCTTGCGCCCTATGCCCAGAACCCTTCGCTTCTTCCCTCCACATCCTTTCCCTCTGCCCGGCGGACCCTCCCCCGCGGGACCTAGAGAACCTCAAGACCTGGGAGGACTGGGAGACCCTGCTGCATTCGGAGGACCCGGCCGTGCAGACCATCGCCACCGGCCGTGTTATGGACCTCAGGAACATAAACACTTGAGTGCAGTGGGGTCGTGCGGGGACCCTGGGGCGTGCCCCGAATTCCTTTGTATATAAAGTTTTCTCTCTCTCTCTCTCTGGCTTTGTGTGTACATCAAGAATCCTAGACTGAGGCACTCCTGCTCGCACATACTTTACGCGCTCGGGCCTATGCTCGCTTGATTTTCTCCACAGAGCCATGATAAACACAAACAGATCGGATGAGCAATGCTTGCGCAAACGCTGAGAATTTTCCCCTGATCTTTCCTGGCCTTGCTACCACAACATGCACAACCCCTCCCACTGCATACTGCTGATTAAGAAAAACATATATTTTAGAAGTATTGTGACCTTCCTTGCTCTAAACGTTCGTGCTCAAGCTGTTTATTCTTACGGTGCATTAAATTGGAGGCTGATTACAGTGATTGCACATATCGACTGCACAGACTGAAGGACAATACATCCGTAGTAATTCCTGTATATATATATATATATATATATATATATATATATATATATATATATATATATATATATATATATATATATATATATATATATATATATATATATATATATATATATATATATATATATATTCCTGGCTCCCTACGCGTAAGGAGCCAGTAGAGCATTCCCTGATTTACATCTGAACGCTTCCTTTTTGCTGTCTAGTCTCTTGAGCAGGAAACTCACCATTTCTCTGAAGCTATATACGACACTAACAATGAACACTGCGGAGGCGATTTGTGGCCAAAGAACGCGGCAGTCTTCTTAGTAAATCTGGAATAGATTACGCAAAGTATTCGCGTCAAGGAGAGCATTGAACTCCTTCAAGCAGCCTTGTCAACACACCTATCTGATATTTTTTTATTTATTTTAGCACCTTAAAGACCCCCAAAAAGGCGAATTACATGAGGGGTGCGTTGTACAGAAATATCAACAAAAAAGGAACATATTCTGTACAATACCAACATAAAGGTTCAAAAAATTCAGGGGGCACTTTGACTGTCTAAAGTGCGTAGAGGCGAAAGCGTTTTCCGCACCATTTTCAGTGCTTCTGTGGCACTGGTGGCGTCACATGTAATTGAGTACTAATTACTAAGTGATGACAAATCATTAATTAATGGTTTATTTCTTATTAATGCCTGAATACTAATTAACTGCTAATTAAGCTTAAGCTTAAGCTTCGCCTTTAGAAGTGGAACGCGACAGCGTGTTGTAGCGCTGCCAGGGAGTCCACGGAACGCCACCACCCGTTCGGCGCGATGCCTTGCCGTTTCAACGCAACGGTTTTTGAGGAAAGGAAATGGCGCAGTAAATCTCTGTCATCTCGGTGGACACCTGAACCGCACCGTAGAGGAACGTAGGAATTGGGAGTGAAAGAAGAAAGACGAAGATGGCCCGTAATGAAGAAAATGAAAATTGTATTTGAGGAAAGAAAATTACGCAGTAACTGTCTCACATATCTCGGTGGACACCCGTCAAAATTCAGGGGGGGGGGGGGTGCACTTTTTTGACCTAAAGTGTGGTCACTGATGTGTGGTTAAGATGTTAAGCTTCGCCTCTAAGAGTGGAACGCGAGAGCGTCTTGCAACGCTGCCAGGGAGTCCATAGAACGCCATCGCCCATTCGGTTCTACGCCTCGCTCATCGGTAAATTGGTTTTTGAGGAAAGGAAATGTATTTCTCTCTCATATCTCGGTGGACACCTAAACCTCGCCGGAAGGGAAGGGAGGAGGATGGCAGTGAGCGAAGACACCGTATTCACTAGACGTGCCTTTGTTCATTCTAAACCATCGATCTGGCATGGCGGAGTGGATAGCATGCTCGTCTCGCACTCCGAAGACCGGGGTTCGATTCCCGAGCTCGACCAATTTCTTACTAGGTTTTATTTATTTATATGGCCTTACTAGAGAAGTTAATTAGGCTAATTGGGTAATTAAGCAATTAACTATGCTCAGTCCCACTTACTTGGAGCATCACTCTATGGTCCCTTCTATTGGTTGCATGGTTACTAGCCAAAGTACAATTGGCCCCGTTTGAAATCGGCGCACTGTGACGTCACGACCGTTTCGACCAACTGAAAAGCGTGACATTCTCTGTCGACAACTGCTGCTTACAACGATGAGACATTAAAGGCTTTCGCCTTAAAATGCAAATACAAATATTAGTAAGTGAGGTTGTAAGCTAATACTTTCTTCATGATTAGTTATTTTAGCATAAATTACACAGTCGCTTACAAAAAGTCGGATGTTATTGTTGATGCACTGATGAAGATCATTAATGAAGATGAGAAAGAGAAGAGGGCAAAGCACCGATTCCTGGGGGACGCCGGAAGGAACAGGGGCAGGGATAGGCGCTGCGTTAGTAATTACTACGCACTGATTCCTCTCAAAAAGGACTTTTCAATCGATGCAAGGACCAATGGGTCAACATTTAAAAGTAATAGTTTGCGCATTTGTCGGCCTTAAAGAACTCCATCAAAAGTTTTTTTCGAAGTCAAGAAAGATAGCATCTGTTACTCAGTCATTGTATCGAGAGCTACATTGGCCGTGTTTTCGCCGTTTCGCTGTGGCCGGTGGCCACACCGCGGGCTGAGCCGTTGCCTAGCAACCGCCGCAGCTGGTAGCGCCGCTCGCCGCGCCATCTGGCATGACGTCAGAGGAGGAGCCGGTGAAACCGCGTTGCGACAACAGAGGAGGAGCCGGCGTTGCTTCGTATATATAGAAGGGGCGGCTCAGTGGGATTCGTCGGCAGATATGGAAAGTGAGTCGGAGAGACTGAAAAAAGCCAGGCTTCGCCGTTGCAATGAAACCAAGAGGAAGCAGCTAGTCGAAGTGACGTAGGAAGAATGAGCAAACAAGCAAAAACAAGAACAAGTACAAACAAGTACAAAAAAAACGAACAAAACAAAAAACAAAAAAAGAGAACAAACCTTGGCCTCAAAGTACTGTGTCGGAGCCATTGAGACGGCTGCTTGCGTTTTCACTCACCATCGGACCGCCTTTGCGGCAGTGATAATTTTCCATGATTTGTACGATAAGTCTATGATATTTGTATGAAAACTGTATGAGTTTATTGCATCATAGAACTTTTTTCAGCTGGGTAGTGCTTTGTCCCATCTATACAAACACCAACTAGCCAAGGTTTCTGCCTTTGATTGTTCAAGTGTGTAAAATCCATCAATTGTTAAACCAGTCGTGATGTATTTATTTCATCATCATTATTGTGAACACGTTCTCATGCATTCCTCAATTGTTGGGAAGTTGTTGCAGTTTCCACCAACAGTAGACCACGCGAACATTTCGCAGTTCCCGGTATGTTTGTTGTAGAACCAGCGCTCTTTTCGTATGTAGTTGGGAGTACCTAAATCCTTCGGGCAGTTGCAACCTGCGAGTAGTGTGTGGAAACACATAGTAAAATAAGCAGTGATATATTTTGCATGTTTATAAAGGTTCAGATACGGATATGCAACAATGTTGTATTTAAAAGTATAACGAAAAGGTTGTTTTTATCAAGGAGAGTTTACTTATATATCTTTGCGTGCGCCCAATTTTCGTTGTCCAAACATCTGCCAAATTTCAAATAAACCTGTCTGATGGGCATACTTCAAGCCGTAGACAATCAGCCGACACAGAAAAACTGTTGCCTAATGTTCCATTTAGTACTAAACGCTGGATGGGGATCACACAGGCTTTAAACTTAGAGCTCCACAAATTATCAACGAATAAGAATATGAAATATACTCCACATCCTTAATCTATTGCAACCATATAAAAAGCAGATTAAAAAAAGTATTTCAAAAGAATCACTGCTATTTTAGAAGGAGGGTTTTGATGTGTGGGCTAAGAGACCTGATGTACACAAGCTTAGTCGAAAATAAGGGTTTTGATGTGCGGGCAAAGGAACCTGATGCACACAAGCTTGGTCGAAAATTACCACCGCTTTTAAATGAGTCAAGCTAGCCAGTCAATATTATGACCTCACGGGTGGGCGCCATTTCTAGGTTGTTTTTGGCATCCCAGACACACCAGGAAAATACATGGCTCGCAAATATGCACGGCTTCGGTTCAAAATAAGCAATCCGTGCCTGATGCCTTGTTTTGTTTTCGTTTTGACATCGGCCTGGATTTTGTTACTTTGAGTCTCCTGCTAATAGGTGCATATGCCAACTATATAAATGTCTGGTTATCAAAATTCCAGGAATCAAGATCGAAATCACTTAAACGTTACGGAAATATCAGCAGTCCTTTATAATCTGTAAGTAGCAAATGCTGTTTTTCGATGCCTTAGAGCAGATATTTAAAAAAGCGCACTTTTATGCGGCTCATATTCGCTGAGAGGGTAATGCCCTTCAATATTGTAACGAACACCCCAGACATGTTATTTCTTATTATGCTGTAAAGCCCATACAATATTCGTGTAGTGAATCGGTATAGTTAATCTGTATTTTCCACGAAAATCACGATTCGACAGATTGATTCTGCACCTCAAATAAGTGTTTGCCATCACGTACTTCACCACAGGTTTGCACGACTTCTTTGCGGTGTGCTTAGTTTTGCGTCCATTCTAGCACTTTTTTACGTGGGTGTCTACAGTTTTGAGATAGACACAAATTGCGTCATAAAAAACAGCTTTCTTCGTTCAGTTGTTTTAGTTCTCACATTTTGTAACCATATTTGTAAATACTGTAAATTATCTTTAGCAATAAATAATGACATGAAGAAATCTGTGAAAGGCTGAGTGGTTATAGGCATTAGTCGGTCCCCAAAGATGCATGGGTACCGATCCCAGGTATTACTACCCTTTTATTCACTGGATTTTATTCTGGCCTCTGTGTGCGGATGGGCAAATGTTTGCAGCCAATCCGAGGTGAAAATGTAACCTTTCAACCCCCTTCAGCTGTTATATATTATCCGGGATCTATTCATTGCTACCAACTCAGCAACCAAAGGATGCAAGCTTGAAGGCAGAAAGGCAGTCATCACGAAAATTTAGGCTGAGACCCCGACGTGCAAAGACCGTTTCCGTTAAGTCTTTCTCTGCTGAAATAAAATTGCCGTACGCAATTTTGTTTCCTTTTCGGCACATTATACTTTGTCGATGCGTCCATATCCAACACGCGCTAAATAAAAAATAAACCAGAAACAACTGGAGCCCTGAAGGTTATTCGACCCACGTAGAGTGATGCTAGGCAACATAACAATATCTGTACGACTTTTTCCACAAGTCTCCTGTGGATGTGTCAGGGTAAATTTTTTTTCCCTATAGAACTCCTCTTTGACTAATGGGACGTAGGACAGATGGTCACCTCTGTCAATTCAATGAAAAATAGTAAGTCCGAAGAAGCAATGAAAGGCTAAGGAAAAAACTAAGAGGGTTGTTACCACTCTTAGACGCAACATTTGGTTAGAGCTGTTTAGGCACTTTCATTCAAAGATACATTCAGGTAAAAAAAATTAATTGCCACTTTGAAATATGTTTAGGTAAATGGCAAGATTTTAGTTTTCTACACAAGCTGGATCTTCGACGAGCCGTCGCCTCCTGTCTTCCATTCCAAATTTGCAATGCCCCCGCTTCTGTGCCTCTCCTCTGGCGGGGCATTTTCCTATAGCAATCGCAGACAGAGCCTGCTAAATTACTGCGCTCCTGCCATTGAGTGTCTCATTATTCTACGGCAAACACACTCCCTTGGCAGGAAGGTCTCGGTTGCGCCTTCCTTGCTATTCCCATACCCTCCTTGTTCTACAGCAGCCAACTTTCACCTATGCATAGCTACGCTGTCGCCACACCGCCTTTCAACGGTAGCTTCCATTTCGATGTCACTCATAGGCTCTCTCCAGGCCCACCGCCTGGAACGCTCAACAACCTCTAGTGGTCGCGGTCGAAACCAATCTATAGTTTCGCACTCCTCCACTGTTGTCTCATCCACTTCCTTCCGAGGCAAATATTCTCCGTGTGCCTAACGTCGCGACCACGCACCGGTTACGCCACGTCGTGTTACGAGCACTACAATGACCCTAAACGCCGGGAATGGTTCCTGAACACCTGCAATAGCAGGCAGGCTTATGCGAAGAAGCACAGGGCAGAACTTCGCAATACTGCAGCTTGTTATTCTGGGCATGCCATGAATCAGACAATAAATTTAATGACCTTCACTGAATTTCTGGCGGCTAAAAAAACAGCTCCAATTCCTTCCTTGCTTGTACCAGTCATGCTGGGAAGCAGCTTTATTTTGTGTGAACAAAAACGAAAAACTATACGTACCTTTTTTGGGCAGTCTTGCACACAGCGTGCTGTTAGGTGGAATGCTGCATATTCTTATACCTGAAAGCCAATGCGATGGAATACGTTTTTGCATGGTTTGTGCTTAAGCTCCGTCAAACAATATTAGCGGCATCTTTGATACCTCAGTCGGTTATTATTAAGTACCGTCGACTGAAATTGCGTGTTCAATTTATTTCAGTAATATTTGCAACCAGGGTACTCAATTCTTTTTTTGTGGTCATCCCCCTCGCCAGAGACGGATTGCGTTGTTCCATAATGCTGGCTTCTACGTTATGCTGGCTGCATGCTGTAATTGGCTACATTTGGTATATTTTAAAATAATTGGCCTAGTATATTTGTAGACAGGCTCGATTTTGCAGTTTCTACGGCAGGATATCCTCAGCATAAATGGAGGCACAGAAAGCCTCAAAAATGCGAAAAACAAATTGACAGCAGTTCAGAGCGGCTTCAAAGGGAAGATGACCAGCTGCCTTGAGCTGCGCAGCAGCTGAGTGGACCAGACAGTAAAATAGAAATTCATTGACTGCATAACCATGTACACGTCTGAGCTTCAATCGAGAATGCCTCTATCTCCGTCGCTGCAGTCATCAACACGTTGTAGCTCTACAGTAAAATGCACGAATCGTTTAGGCTCGTTCACATCATTGGAGCTAATGGCCATTTCATTCGGTTTGGACATCCCGCACACGCAACTCAGTTGCCGCCTATTCCCATACTGCAGTGCAGCTCCCTTATAGCGCTTAGCCGCTAGAAGATTAATTGCCTTTTTTCACACATACTATCCGCTATTCACGCATTCGGAGAGAGGCATGCACAACGAAGTTGTGGGATTAGCGGTCAAGCTTAATAGGCAATGAAATCACTGCCTTAGCAGTAATTCTTGTCGATGACCCATTCGATGGAAATGAAGAGTGCCAGCGATAATCGACAATTTTTTGCAGATGTCGCGCAGGACGAATGCCTCTTATTCGGCAACACTAGCTCTTCTTGCAATCGATGCCATGCAGATCTGCCGCGTTTGCACGTCGATTTGTACACCCCGCTGACCTGCGGCTGGGTCTCTCAAACGCGACCCCATGATGTGAATTTCGACTGGTGTAGAATAATTCTTTTGAGCTACGCTTTTCCGCACTCAGGCCACACGTGCATAATGATGCACACATACTACAGTACATATTTATACTCGCGTTGTTCCATTTTCACGTCGCACTTGTCCGTCTATGTATTTCAGCTGTTTTTTGAGTACTTTCTTCTGTTATTTTATCCCGTCATTTTTTCTTGTTTTGCTCTCATATCTCTCTCTCCTGCACCTATTTTATTTCCGTTCGCCAATTAGGAAGTGTCCGCTACCTAGGCGGAAGCTTCTGGTGCTACCTTTTCTTTCAACTTAAAGTAGTTAACATGTTTTCTTTTTCCTTCACATCGTTTAGGATTTACTATCAACTCTATCAAGAAGCTCCGTTAAGATTTATTGCAGCTAAAAGTGAGAGCCGTTGTAACAAAGTGATATTTTCAGTACACTCTGCGGTGATTTCTGCTGAAACAATTCTGCATGGAGCATAAATACAGGGACCCCAAGTGCGATATATGCCGTACTTTCTATCCCCAATACATATATGAACTGGTATAACAGAATTAGCAGGAGAAAACATAAATGGGAGCGAATATTCTAAGCATCCCAACAAAATTCAAATCGTTACCAACGCCAGAATTTCAAATGTATACAAATTGAATATGTAATTTACATTATTCTTTGCATGTTTTGAAAATATAGGTGTTAATCTTTAAAAAACAGATATCAAAGCAATAATAAAAGGCTCTACTATGACACCTTTATAAGATACGACAATTTTATTCAGTTGTACTCGCGGGTCATTTTAAAGCTACGATGATGCTTTAGACACTTTTCAGGTATTTTAAAAATATAAGAATATGTACCGAATTAAACCTGATAACTGAGTAAACTATTATGAATTTATGCTTAAATTTTATTGCAGAAGGCATAGACTAAACACGCTCTTCGTCTTGAAAACAATCACATTTTATGTAAAGATAGTGAACCTCTATAAAGAAGCAACCAATCTGACCTCACTTTTGAAAGCACTGTAAAAGAGCGCCGAATTCTTTCAACGAGTACTTCTGTGCAACGGGGCTTTTTTGGCGTTATATATATGCATTTACAAATAAACGAGCTAATCATTCTCCACGGGTACACCATTTGAAGAAATACAATCAGTGGGCACAGGCAGCCCGCAAGCGATTTTCTCATCAGGCAGCGAAAAAAGTAAATTAATTTACCTGCCCATTCTAGCCTTGTTTCAATCTCTCGACCACGAATAATTTTTGCTTTGCATATCAAGACTGCAACTATGTATGCACATATCGTTATTATAGTATTAAGCGCCATGCGCGGCGGCCATTTCCTTTTTTGGAAAGAGCGCTTGTGCTAAAGTCTTTTTAGCCACCATTATAATATTCAGCATACAATAAAAACGTAACACCAAATGTACTAGGCCTGGAAACAATGTTCCTCATCTAAACGGACTTCGAAACCATGAAGTATTGCTAGGCTGTGTTGTTTCAGCAAAATGACAATGTGTCATAAATGAGGAGTCTGGGCATTGCCTGTCCAAACAGTTTAATGCTCTTTGAAGACGCTGGAGGTTACGAGGTGTAACGTCCTGAAGCGATTCGGCTATAAGAAATGCGGTGGTGGAGGACACCGCATAATTTCTACTGCCCGTGAGTCCTTGTGCACTAACTCTCCAAAGAACACGACCTTCTAGTATTTAGCCTTCATCGAAATGAGAGCGCAGTGGCTGGGACTGAGCCTCCCTCTTTTGGGTCAGCAGCCGAGCACCATAACCAATGAGCGATCACGGCTGCAGAAGAGTAGATATTTTGAGCATAGGCGCCAATTTTCTTGTAGTTTTCATCCTTACACATCAAAGGTGTAGGGACGCACTAGTGGCCTTGCTTCAGAGTAGTAGATCAAAATGGATGGAGTTATTCCCAAAGAAATCAACTGAGACACATAATACAGTCATTAGAAAATTACTAAAATGGGTTAACACGTACGTATAGTCTTCCCCTGGACCTCGACGAGGAGCACGGCGCAGAAAAGGACCGCCAACAACACCAAGAAAGTAAGGCTGCGCATAGTCGTTGTCGCCCAGGCTGGAGATAGCTGGATGTCTGTGCTGAGGCATACACCTGCGACCGCTTAAAAGCTGTGCGGATGGGCAATTACTTCGTGCCTTAATGCCAGGTTAAGCCGCGTATTTCGCTCCTGATTGGGGTCAAATTCTCTCTACTCGTTATGAGCTGAACTTCACTCAGTTCTCTTGTACAGAAGGTTACTGACGTCAGCACTGTTAAAAAATCCTGAAAACTATGTTCTACGTTCCAAAGGTAAACTTTTATTAAACATTCCAAGCACGCCATTGCCGCTCTTTTGTTCCAATTAGTAAAATTTTCGGAACTTTTCAGCCAGAACTGCAAGGCTAAACATTCCCTTAACAGCAGAAAAAAGCTCTCGCCACTGACATCTAGATGACGGAAAATAAAATTTCCGTTCCTTGCTTTACCTGTTCCTAATCGACACGGGTCATTAATACGGACAACTATGATTTATTGGCACGATAGCGAAAATTCCAACATGCATACCAAGGACAATGAAACAAGCTACCGGTGAACTTAGTCCCATGCCATAATTTTTTGGTGTCTCGTTAGCTAGAAAGTTACACAAAACAAGTTACGCTGTCGAATGCTACATACGACGGTCGCAATTTTGTTTCGTGTACAATCAAAATACAGCCATTTTTTCACACGTATTGGTTGAAGAAATAAGTATACTTCGAGATGGTTGCTTTATCAAGCTAGATCAAATGCCATTGGGCTGCGAAGACGAGGAGTTTCCTTAATTCTTTGTCTGCTGTTTTCGTATTGATGTAATTGGCAGGTAGCCTTAGCATTCTCACGATTCCGTGGCATTGCCCACTCGAGGCGAGTTTGGCTCGGCAAAACTCGCCGAATGTTGGTGGCATATGCGCTATATGGTTCCCCAAACATGATGCGGATAATAAAAGGGTAGGGCCATATTTAGTGTTTTGAAAGGACCTTATGACCTGCACCAACAAACAGACTACTAGCCTCTCAACCTTAACGAAAACGATAAGTTTTACCAAGCGTTCCTTAAGAGCTCATGCGCTTTGCTAACTCTTTACTTGCGTCGGCCGCTGCATGTTCGATGAGCCCACATCCCCATTGACGATGTGCATGCCCGAGGAAACGTTCCTCCTCCTTGCAGAGATCTCGATCAGCCAGCAACGTGGAACTATTACTTACTCTTAGGTAGCATGTGTTTAGCCTGCTTGCCCACTCCAGCATAAAAAATTATTATCACGCGTGCTCCAAAGGCACACTATATCAGGTTCGTACGTCCGCCACAGGAGAAGGTCCAGAACAACAGAGGCATCCAAATATTATTACTCTCAGGAATCTTGCTGCTTTATGAAACGAAAAGAAACCAGTGCCTCACATTTTCACGCACTGCCGTACGTGAGCATTTTCATTGACATCAAAATTTACGTGGACTCCGGAAGCAAGCATTTCAGGAGAGCATAGAGATGTTGAAAGGTTTGAACTTCAAAAAAAAGAATTTGTGTTCCAGCCTTCCTCGCGGTTACGCAAATAGGAAATTATGCTCCTAAAACATATTAAAGTAATGCTTTTAATACATCAACACTTGTTGTTGAGCTAGTTGGTAATACATACTTCTGAAGGAACCAGCGCACAAAACACAACGGACAACGGACGGATATATACACAACGGACGGATATATACAACGGACGGATATATACAACGGACATATACGACGGATATATACAAGGGATATATACAACGGATATATACAACACAACGGACGGATATATACGTTGCATCTTTACTTCCGAAATAAAGTTGTAAGTTCAGCGCTCCTGTCCGTCGTGTACCGCCTTTTTCTTGTCCGTTGTGTTTTGTGCGCTGGTTCCTTCAGAAGTTTTAAAACATGAAAAAGACGTCACCAATCCGGCAGGAGGACCATGACAAACAGTTATTTTCTGTCATACCTTTTCCTGGTTTGTACTAGGATATGAACCAATGCTTCGAATATAGCGCGCTGAATACGACCCAACTTTTGAAAGTATTTTGTGATGATGATTAAGCATTTTGGTACTTGACACTTGTTTCTACTGCACGCAATTAGGTAATTCATAGTAACGGTGTTTGAAGCCCTTAAGTGGGCTTCCATTTCCCATTTATCCTTTAATATTTCATTCCTGATCATGGGTTCTGCAATTCTTTTCTCACGAAGAATATGGAAGAAAATGCTGTGCAAAATTATAAATTGAATTTTTTTTGTCACTTCTCGAAGAATACTCGACATGAATGTTGCATCCGATAGTTCCGGCGCGTAGCTCATTCCGCGAGTTTGTCAATGTGGAGCCCACCTATCTTAATTTCGTCCTGAAGTGAAGAGATAAAAAGTCTCATTGGGAAATGCTGAAATTTCACTGTCCGAAAAGAAACTGAAATAAGCTGACAAACAGGACGAATCACTTGCTCAGCACGGCGTCTATTTGCATCGAGTGGCCTTTGTTAAAAGTCTCTCCATTGAGACAAGATGCATTCACTGATTTGCAACAAAATTCAGAAAGCATGTCGCTTTCTCATCTCAGGTAAGAGAATGAAAAAAAAAATTTCCTTTTGAAGGATACAACAAATTAACCACATTCTGCTATGAACTGAAGTTCGCTTGCGCTTTGGAAGGACGAAATTCAGTAGGGGTGCTCTCAAATGCTGTCTCATTCATTGGGCGCAACGCCCCGCAGGAAGATCGAGGGAAAATGAAATACCTCTAGTGAATCATCGTGTTGGAATCATTCGAAAGTGTTATAATCTTTGCATACACGAGTGATGATATAGCTGAAGCTACGCGGAATCAATAATCCCTTTAGCCTTGCAGACATATAGCGGCAGGCTTTTATGAAATAAACAACACACGCAGAAATATTTTACCGTCGGCGTCGACTGGAACAGAGGATCCCAAATGTCCTAAAAAGATTCGATGTCCTGCAGATTAGAACTGACCCAAGTAAAAAGGCTAGAACGGAGATTTGTTGGTAGTTTGTTCTTCAGAAAAGCGCTTTTTATTACTTTCTACGAGACACAAACATAAAACCAGGAATGATGAGAGAGATTAAGCGCGTACTCGAAATTTATTTATTTGGTTGGTAAGGAGCTTGTTTGTTTATACACTAACATCAGTGCGATGGCTAGATAAAGGTTACAACACGAACAAGAAATCCTAAGAGCGAAACACAAAAATGCACCCTTGTCATCTGATCAGTATGATATCCCAACCCATTACTACTTACAATCGAAAAGGTAAACCGATTGCGCGCTGCCTCAATATCTTTTCCCGGTAGTCCTAATACCACGCATCGACAACTTTCCTTTCATTTCTCCTCACTGTTGAGCTAGGATGATGGTGCGGTCAAACAAGCTCTTGTAAAGACAAAATTTGAGAGGATGTTGTTTTTACTGATTTTCTCAGTATTAGAAGAAAGAACACTCCCTGTAAAAAAAAAAATACGCTTGGCGGAAATGAACAGCATTTGTTTAAAACAGGTTTAGTTTACCTTAATTTGAAATATCCAAGCAAAAGTAAGAATGGGAAATAAAGTGACTTAAAATAAAACTTAAAAGTACGAGTCTACATTTTACTGCTCCATACAGGCTGGGTGTTTGGTCGTGGTGCGCCAAACAACAATTACAACTTCGCATTGCTGAGGCGAGTTTTACCCAAGCACAAGCAAAAAGAAGCTTTTTTGACGGGTGTAAATTTATCTCCACCCCGTTCCTGCAATGTTGTTCGATATATCTTGTTTGAAAGCAGCGTTCTTGGTTGCCGTCTCGCGGCTCGAGTGGGCAATGTCACGGAATCGTGAGAACGCTGAGGCTGCCAGCCAATTACATCAATACGAAGACAGCAGACAAAGAATTAAGGAAACTCCTCGTCTCCGCAGCCCAATGGCATTTGATCTAGCTTCATAAAGCAACCATTTCGAAGTACACTTATTTCTGCAACCAATAAATGTGAAAAAATGGCTTTTTTTAATGTACACGAAACAAAATTGCGACCGTCGAATGTAGCATTCGACTGCGTAACTTGTTTTGTGTACCTTTCTAGCTAACGAGACACCAAAGAATTATGGCATGGGACTAAGTTCACTGGTAGCTTGGTTCATTGTCCTTGGTATGCATGTTGGAATTTTCGCTATCGTGCCAATAAATCATAGTTGTCCGTATTAATGACCAGTGTTGATTAGGAACAGGTAAAGCAACGAACTGAAATTTTATTTTCCGTCATCTAGATATCAGTGGCGAGAGGTTTTTTCTGCTCTTAAGGGAATGTTTAGCCTTGGAGTTTTCGCTCGAAAGTTCCGAAAATTTTACTAATTGGAACAAAAGAGAGGGAATGGCGTGCTTGGAATGTTTAATAAAAGTTTACCTTTGGAACGTAGAACATAGTTTTCAGGATTTTTTAACAGGGCTGACGTCAGTAACCTTCCGTACAAAAGAACTGAGTGAAGTTCAGCTCATAATGAGTACAAAGAATTCGACCCCAATCAGGAGTGAAATGCGCGGCTTAACCTGGCATTAAGGCGCGAAGTAATTGCCCATGAGCATAGCTTATAAGCGGCCGCAGGTGTATGCCTCAGCACAGACATCCAGCTAACTCCAGCCCAGGTGACCACCACTATGCGCAGCCTTACTTTCTTTTTGCTATTGGCGGTCCTTTTCTGCGCCGTGCTCCTCGCGGAGGTCCAGGGGGAGACTATACGTACGTATTAACCAATTTATATAATTTTCTAATGACTGTATAAAGCGTTTCAGCTGATTTCGTTGTGAATCATTCCAGCCATTTTGATCTATTGCTCTGAAGCAAGGGCCACTACTGCATACCTACACCTCGATATGTAAGGATGAAAACTGCAAGAAAATTGGCACCTATGCCCCAAATATCTATTCTTCTGCAGCCGTGATCTCTCATTGGTTATGGTGCTCGGCTGCTGACCCAAAACACGCGGGCTCAGTCCTATCACTGCGGTCTCATTTCGATGAAGGCGATATAGTAGAGGCCCATGTGCTTTGCAGACTTAGTGTACAGAGATTCACGGGTAGTAGAAATTATGCGGAGTCCTCCACCACCGCATCCTTTATAGCCCGAGTCGCTTCGGGACGTCAAACCTTATAAAACCTAAATACAAAATTTCTAACGTCTTCAAAGCGCATTAAACTATTTGGACAGGCAAAGCCCAGCCTGCTCATGCATGACAAATGGTCCCTTTGCTGAAACAAAACAGCCGAGCAATACTTTACGGTGTCGTGCGTTTAGGCGAGCAACATCGTTTCCGGGACTAATATTTATAGCGCTACATTTTTATTGTATGTTGAATACTATAATGGTGCCTAAAAGCACATCAGCACAAGCACTCTTTTTAAAAACGGAAAAGGCCGCAGCGCATGCTACTTAATACTATAATAACGATATGTGCATACATAGTTGCAGTCTTGATATACAACGCAAAAATTATTCATGGTCGACATATTCAGACAAGGCTGAAATGTACAGGTAAAGCATTTTACTTCTTTCAATGCCTTACGAAACAATCGCTTGCGGGCTGCCTGTACGCTCTGAATGTATTTCTTCAAATACACACTAGTGGATACTGAACAGCTCGTTTATTTGTAAATGTGTGTAAACAACGCCAAAAAAGTCGCGTTGCACAGACGTATTTGCTAAAGAATTCGGCGCTCTTTTACAGCGCTTTCATAAGTGAGCACAAATTTGTTGATTCTTTATAGGGGTTCAGTATCTTTAAATAAAACCTGATTGTTTTCAAGACGAAGTGCGCGTTTAGTGTATGCCTTCTGCAATACAATTTAAGCATAAATTTCTTATAGTTTACTCAGTTATGAGGCTAAATTTGCTAAATAACCTTCAGTTTTTAAAATACCTGAAAAGTGTCTCTAGCATCCTCGTAGCAATAAAATGACCCGCGAGTACAACTGAATAAAATCGTCTTATCTTAGAAAGGTCTCATAGTAAAGCATTTCATTATTGCTTTGATATCTGTTTTTAAACAACAACACCTATATTGTCAAAAGATGCAAAGATTAATGTGAATGAAATTTTCAATTTGTATACAGTTGAAATTTCGGCGTTGGTAACAATTTGAATTTTGTTGGTTTGCTTAGAATATTTGCTCCCATTTGTTTTCTCGTGCTAATTCCGTTATACCTGTTCTTATATATAGTAGGGAGAGAAAGTATGACATATTTCCCTATTGTGTTCCTTCGATTTATGCTTAATGAAGAAGCTTTTCAGCGTCAATCGCCGCACAGTGTACTGGAAATATCTCTTTGTTACAACGCCTCTAACTTTTCGCTGCAATAAATCTTAACTGAGCTGAATTTTCTGCTAGAGAAGCTGCATCTGTCATAAGGTGTTTCAATATGAGCCTTGAGCTTCCTGATAATGTTGATAGTAAAGTCTAAACGATGTGAAGGAAAAAGAAAACTTGTTAACTACTTTAAGTTGAAAGAAAAGGCAGCAGCAGAAACTTGTGCCTATTTAGCGGACACTTCCTAATCGGCGAACAGAAATAAAACAGGTACAGCTGAGAGAGAGAGAGAGAGAGCAGAGAGAGAGGAAAACAAGAATAAACAAAAGGAGAAAAGAACACGAAGAAAGCACTCAAAAAGCAGCTAAAATACATAGATGGACAAGGTCGAAATGGAAATGAAACAACGAGAGTATAAATATGTACTGTAGTATGTGTGCATCTTTATGCACGTGTGGCCAGAGTGCGGAAAAGCGTAGCTCAAAAGTGTTATTCTACAGCAGTCGAAACTTACATCATGGGGTCACGTTTGAGAGACCTATGCACAGGTCAGCGGGGTGTACAAATCGACGTGCAAACGCGGCAGATCTGCATGGCATCGATTGCAAGAAGAGCTAGTGTTGCCGAATAAGACGCATTCATCCTGCGCGACATCTACCAGAAGTTGTCGATTATCGCTGGCACTCTTCATTTCCATCGAATGGGTGATCAACTAGAATTACTGCTAAGGCAGTGATTTTGTCCGCGCTTTCGTTGCCTATTAAGCTTGGCCGCGAATCACACAACTTCCTTGTGCATGCCTCTCTCTCTATCTGCGTGAACAGCGGATAGTGTGTGTGAAAAACGGCAATTAATCTTCTAGCGGCTAAGCACGATGAGGGAGCTGCACTGCAGTATGGGAATAGGCGGCCACTGAGTTGCGTGTGCGGGATGCCCAAACCGAATGAAATGGCCATTAGCTCCGCCGATGTGAACGAGCCTAAACGAGCCGTGCATTTTACTGTGGAGCTTCAACGTGTTGGTGACTTCAACGTGTTTATGATTGAAGCTCAGACGTGTACAGGGTGATGCAGTCTTTGAATTCCTATTTTACTGTCTGGTCTACTTACTGTCTGGTCACGTTTGAGAGACCTATGCACAGGTCAGCGGGGTGTACAAATCGACGTGCAAACGCGGCAGATCTGCATGGCATCGATTGCAAGAAGAGAGTTGCTGAATAAGACGCATTCGTCCTGCGCGACACCTGCAAGAAATCGTCGATTATCGCTGGCACTCTTCATTTCCATCGAATGGGTCATTGACAAGAATTACTGCTAAAGCAATGATTTCATTGCCTATTAAGCTTGGCCGCTCATCCCACAACTTCCTTGTGCATGCCTCTCTCCGAATGCGTGAACAGCGGATAGTATGTGTGAAAAACGGCAATTAATCTTCTAGCGGCTAAGCGCGATAAGGGAGCTGCACTGCAGTATGGGAATAGGCGGCCACTGAGTTGCGTGTGCGGGATGCCCAAACCGAATGAAATGGCCATTAGCTCCGATGATGTGAACGAGCCTAAACGATCCGTGCATTTTACAGTAGAGCTACAACTTGTTGATGACTGCAGCAACGGAGATAGAGGCATTCTCGATTGAAGCTCAGACGTGTAAATGGTTATGCAGTCACTGAATTTCTATTTTACTGTCTGGTCCACTCAGCTGCTGCGCAATTCAAGGCAGCGTGGTCATCTTCCCTTTGAAGCTGCTGTGAGCTGCTGTCAATTTGTTCTGCGCATTTTTTAGGCTTCCTGTGTCTCCTTTTTGTGCTGACGATATCCTGCCGTAGAAACTGCAAAATCGAGCCTGCCTACAAATATACTAGGCCAATTATTTTAAAAATATACCAAATGTAGCCAATTACAATGTGCAGCCAGCATTACTTAGAAACCAGCATTTTGGAACAACGCACTCCGTCTATGACGAGGGGAATGACCGAAAAAAAGAGAATTGAGTACCCTGGTTGCAAACATTACTGAAATAAATTGAACACGCAATTTCAGTCGACGGTACTTATTAATAACCGACTGAGGTATCAAAGATGCCGCTAATATTGTTTGACGGAGCTTAAGCACAAACCATGCAAAAACGTATTCCATCGCATTGGCTTTCAGGTATAAGAATATGCAGCATTCCACCTAACAGCGCGCTGTGTGCAAGACTGCCCAAAAAAGGTACGTAAAGTTTTTCGTTTTTGTTCACAGGAAATAAAGCTGCTTCCCAGCAAGACTGGTGCAAGGAAGGAAGGAATTAGAGCTATTTTTTTAGCCGCCAGGAGTTCAGTGAAGTTCATTAAATTTATTGTCTTATTCATGGCATGCCTAGAATAACAAGCTGCAGTATTGCGTAAGTTCTGCCCTGTGCTTCTTCGCATAAGCCTGCCTTCTATTACAGGTGTTGAGAAACCATTCCCAGCGTTTAGTGTCATTGTAGTGCTCGTAATAGCACGTGGCGTAACCGGTACGTGGTCGCGGCGTTAGGCACACGGAGAGTGTTTGCCTTGAAAGGAGGTGGATGAGACAACAGTGGAAGGGTGCGAAACTATATAGCGGCTTCTACCACGACCACTATGGTTTTTTGAGCGTTCCAGACGATGGGCCTGGCGAGAGCCTATATGTGGCATTGGAATGGAAGCTAACGTTGAAGGAGCGCGGCGCGGCGACAACGTAGCTATGCATAACTGAAAGTTGTCTGCTGGGGAACAAGGAGGGTATGGGGAGAGCAAGGATTGCGCAACCACGACCTTCCTGCCAGGGCAGTCGGGAGCTTCCTGCCTGGAGAGTGTGTCTGCCGTAGAATAATGAGGCAGTCAATTGCAAGAGCGCAGTAGTTTAGCAGGGTCTGTCTGCGATTGCTATAGGAAAATGCCCCGCCCGAGGAGAGGCACAGAAGCGGGGGCATCGCAAATTTGGAATGGAAGACAGGAGGCGATGGCTCGCAGAAGATCTACCTTGTGTAGAAAACTAAAATTTTATCATTTAACAACCATGTATGGAAATGGCTTTAAAGTTATTTAGCTGAATATACCGTACAAATAAATACCTAAGTAGCTATACGAAATATTGAGTCTCCGAGTGGTAACAGCCATCTTAGTTTTTCCCTTAGCCTTTCATCGCTTCTTCGGACTCCATACCTTTCATTAAATTTACAGAGGTGGCCATCTGGCCTACGTCCCATCAGTCAAAGAGGAGTTGGATAGGGAAAAAAATCTACCCGACACATGCACAGGAGACTTGTGGAAAAAGCCGTCAAGATATTGTTATGTTGCCTCGCAGTCACTGTACGTGGGTCGAATAACCTTCAGGGCTCCGGTTTTCTGTTTTATTTTTTATTTAGCAGGTGTTAGATATGGACACATCGAGAAATTATAAATTCTCAAAAGGAAACAGAAATCCATAGAGCAATTTTATTTCAGCATAGAAAAACATAATGGAAACTGTCTTTGCACGTCGGGGTCTTAGGATAAATTTTCCTGATGAGTGCTTGTCTGCCTTCCAGCTTACATCCTTTGGTTCCTGAGTTGTTAGCAATGAATAGATTACGGATAATATATTTTTGCCTAGGAGGGTTGAAAGGTTACATTTTCACCTCGGATTAGCTGCGAAGTTTTGCCCATTTGTACACACAGGCAAGAATAAAATCCACCGAATAAAAGCATGGTAATAACTGGGATCGGTACCCATGCCCCTTGGGTGACGAGCTAACGCCTATAACCCCTAGGCCATTCACAGATTTCTTTATATCATGATTTATTGCTAAAGATAAATTACAAAATTGACAGATAAGGTTACGAAATTCGAGAACTAAAAGAACTGAACGCAGAAAGTTGATTTTTTTATGAGGCAGTTTTGCATCTATCTCAAAACTGCAGACGCCCACTTAAAAAAGTGCTAGAATGGACGCAAAACTAAGCACACGACCAAGGAGTCGTGCAACCCCAGTGTGATATATGTGTTGGGAAACACTTATGCGAGGTGCAAAATAAATCAGTCGAAATGTGATTTGGTTGAAAATACAGGTTAGTTATACCCATTCACTAATCAAATATTGTATCGCTTTTACAGCCCAATAATAAATAAAATGTCTGGGGTGCTCGTCACAACATTGCATGGCATTACCCTATCACTGAATATGAGCCATATAAAAATGCGCTTTGTGAAATATCCACTCTAAAGCATCGCATAAGAGCATTTGCTACTTACAGCTTATAAAGCAATGTTGATTTTTCCATAACATTACAGTGATTTTGATATTTGTTGCGGAAATTTCGATAACAAGACATTTATAAAGTAGACGTAAGCATGAATTAGCAGGAGGCTCGAGGTAATAAAATACATGCCGATGTTGCACTGAAAACCAAACAAGGCATTAAGCACGTATTGCTTATTTTGAACTGAAACCTTGCATATTTGCGAGCCATATATATTCCTGGTGTATGTGTGCTGCCAAAAACAACCTAGAAATGGCGGCCACCCGTGAGGTCAAAATATTGACTGGCTTGCTTGAATCATTTAAAAAAAAAGTGGCGGCAATTTGCGATCAAACTTGTGTACATCACGTCTCTTTGCCCGCACGGCAAATCCCTCCTTCCATAATAGCGGTAATTTGTTTTAAAGAGAATTTTTTAAAATCTCTACTTAAAAGGGTTTCGATACGTTAAGAATGTTGGAATAATTTTTATTTTCTTATTATTTGCTAATTTCTGGCGCTCTAGCTTTAAAGCCTCTATGATACTGATTCAGCTTTTAGTGCTGAATAGAACTTTAGGCAGCAGTTTTTCTGTGTCGGCTGATTGCTTACAGCTTGAAGTATGCCCATCAGACATGTTTATTTGAAATATGGCCGATGTTAAGGAAACAAAAATTGGACGGGCGCAAAGATATATAATTAAACTCTCCTTGCTAAAAACAACCTTTCGGATGTTCTATTAAGCACAACATTGTTGCATATCAGTGTGTGAACCTTTATAAACATGCAAAACATATCACTGCTTATTTTACTATGTGTTGCCGCACTTTACTCACAGGTTGCAACTGCCCGAAGGATTTAGGTACTCCCAACTACATACGAGAAGAGCGCTGGTTCTACAACAAACAGACCGGGAACTGCGAAATGTTCGCGTGGTCTACTGTTGGTGGAAACTGCAACAACTTCCCAACATTTGACGAATGCATGACAACGTGTTCACAATAATGATGATGAAATAAATAGAACACGGCTGATATATTGACTAATGGATTTTACACACCTCAATTATCAAAAGGCAGAAAGCTGGACTGGTTGGGGTTTATATCGAGGAGACAAAGCACTAGCGCTGAAGGAAAGGGACGAATAGACAGAACATATCATAAAAGCTAGTATCAAGTGATTTTATTCACAGAAAACAGGGCACTTATTTACGGACGATCATGTGCCTACACGGTATCATCAAACAAAACCTATCTGCGATAGCACCTTCCGATTCAAGAAGTTCACTTCGTTGCAGAAATATCAACATTCGGTTTGCTTACGCACGAGCGCCTTTCCATATATATAAGATAGTCTTCCAGTGTATCTCACTTTTTCTTCCCTGCATTCACACTAATAACAGGTGTCTGCATAAAAAATGGCGCACATCCTTTTCCATTGTGTTTACACCGTTTGCAACCGTACTGTCAAGTTCCCAGATCTTGATATTGACTCTAAAACAGTCTTTTCGACATAAGCCAAGCGTTTACACACCGGCTAGTTTGAGAGGTGTAACATTTTCAGTACTCTAATAAAATTATGCTCGCCATTGAGGTCCTGCAGGCAAAATGCGGCTTTCCATGTTTTATGGGGTGCGGAAGTTTTTTGTAAGTGGCTCCATCAACAATGTGCAGAGATTGGTTAGTTTGTTTGTTGCAGTAAGCATGACTGGGACGTTGTCTTTCATTGCTACCTTTTTAAAGGGACACTGAGGAGAAATTTAAGTCGGCTTGTATCGATAGATAAGCAGCTCCTGATCACAAAAACGCCTCTCACACATAGACAACAAAGCTCTTGTAAGGTAGAAAAGAGCAAGAACCAAAATACAGGCACCGCCGTGACAGGCCATACTCGCAAGTACAAGCATGATGACGTCATAGGACAAGCCAGTGTTGCTAGAACCAATGGTGCTAGCAGTGGTTCTAGCAACACTGGGACACGAGACGCCATGAATCACTGAGGCTGGCAAACAATGGTTGCGCAGTTTAATACTGAAACAAGTTTTGTTTTGAAACCGATAATGCTCTTTTATCACACAAGGAAGAGCTGCAGATGAGAACCTGAATGTTTTAAGCAAAGAAAACCGATACTTAGTGACGCCATAGGCGCTCAGATAAACTTCGGTATATCATGGCGCTTCGCGTCTATGCGTTTTGCATGCCCGCGTGGTTTCATTTTTGACGCGCCTCGATTTACAAGCGTGGAACAGCAGAAGGACTCCAAGTGCCGCTCCAAATGCTAGTTAACTTTTGACGGAGCCTGTTAAGGTGGTCAGATGATCGCCACGGTCGATAACAAAACTATGATGACATGATTTTAGGAGATCGTACAAGGCATTTTTCAGTGTAAAGAGCACCCTGCGTCGCCGTACGCTCGCCCGGTGAAACGTTCACGGTTGTGCCAGTCAACTTCGAACTACTTGGCGGAAATGGCTTATTAGGGACGGAAGACGAGATAGAAGACAGTAAAGGGATTTGGAAGCTGCCGAGATTCGGCGCGGTCCTCCAACTCGTTTCTTTCCGGTTCCATTCAATAGCGTCGGCAGTTGGGCGGAGCTGTTTTATCCGTTCTCTCGGCCAGTTTAATGCATTCACAGTACACACGTGAAGGTACATGCAAGTGGGCCCCAGAGCCATATACAGCGGACCCCGTATCTGCGGGAACGAGCAGGGTGCTTTCATGTAACCCGTTCAAGCGTCCAGCGTCGGCTTCACTTTCAAGCCTTAAACTTTAATTGCGAGCACCCTTGAGCACCCTTGAGCAACCCTTGAGAACCAGCCCACTTTTCGTGGAAAAAAGTATGGGCCTGTGCAACCGTGGGAAACCTCCTCGATGCCGCCTGCTGCACCATTCAACGGGGTCGTACAAGGAATCGCAATCCTTTGGCCTCAAATCCTCGTGGACCGCCTCCGATTCGCGCGACTCCCCGCACTAGGGTCACGATATAATTTGCGACGCCTGCTCAGAGCCTTCTTTTCAAATGTAGGAATTCGCATCAAGTCATTTACAATGAACAGGCACCTAGGAATAAAGAAAAACAAGCAGCAGTAACAGTCAGTAGTGCACTACTTTGATGTAAAAGGTATGGATAGATTTTCATCTTCATATTGATATGTAATGTAGAGCACACCGTGTAACGTGGATTTACTATTCACCTGCGGTAAGTGCTAATACCTTTCTTGAGGTATTGAAACTTCTCATTCGTGCCTGGAAATATTTTTTGGAGCAACAGCACATAAATTATCCCAACAGAAGCCTTATTACATGCTAGATTTACTTGGGCATTCCGAATGTTTTTTAGGCATGAATTAAGTGAATCTCTGAAGTGAACGAAACTGAATGTGTACAGTTTCCTAGCAGTAACGTTTATTTACAGCTTCACTGCCGCGGTAGCTCAGTGGTTATGGTGCTCGGCTGCCGACTTGAAAGACGCGAGTTCGATCCCGGCCGTGACGGTCGAATTTCGATGGGGGCGAAATTCTCGTGGCCCGTGTACTCTGCGATGTCAGTGCACGTTAAAAAACTCAGGTGGTCGAAATTTTCGGAGCCCTTCACTACGGCGTCTCTCATAGTCTGAGTCGCTTTGGGACGCAATACCCCATGAAGCAAACCAAAAAAATTACAGCTGAAACCAATACGTATGGGATCACTCCCAGACAAACCTACTAGGACAGATAACTCTATATACCACAGCTTATATTGAAGAGAAAAGAAAACAAAATAGAGGACAATAGCTCGCTTCTTTGTCCCTACATACTTCCTTGCAACTTTTTTTTTCAGAAAATTTGTCACTATGCATGAAAAAAAAGTTTTGTGTAGCCGCAATGTTTTGTGCAGCTGTCCTATGCACAGCTGTCTCCATCATTGAAGATGTAGAATGAAGACAAGAAAATGGAAAATAAGGAGCTCTTTGGTATTTATGATAAAAAGCCATCAGTCTCCGAAACCAAGGAAGGCAGAGGGAAATATCACCTTTTTTAGATGTTAGAGGAAAAGTAACACTTGCGCAGTACGCTTCCAGTAGCACAGCTCTTTTTTTTTACGCTCACCAAAAAAGCTATGAACTACTATCCTACATCAACTCTAAACAAACATGTCGTGCACAAAGCGCATAAAGGCACCTACTCACTGCCATTGCATGACAAAGAGGAGCATTGCCTTCGGTAGGACAGCTCTGAAACACGCAGCAGTGGTGGCGAATAGTATGACAGGCTATGAGGGTAAGAATACTGACACACCATACAAGCTCTGCACAATTACTGTCTCGTATACATGGTACAGTCCATTTCATCACAAGTCTCATTTCGTTCTTGCGTCTTGTTTTGGTAAGTTTTCAGCATTGTGGTCTTTTTACTGAATGAATCCTGCAGCTAAAAAAATACAGCGAAAACTTCTACTGAAGAGAAATCTTGGGCAGGTTTTCAAGGATCAAGAAAAGGCTGGTCGTTGGTTAAAGAAAATTTGGCTGCAGTGATATAGGAAAATGGAAGCAACTGATTATAAATCACTTGTACTGGTGTGCTTGTGGTGGTGGCAAGCTGCTTGCGGCTGCACGGCAGAGCCTCGTGAACCATGTTAGCAACATCCACGAAGGGCACAACCTACTCTATCCAAGGTGTCTGCATGGGTGTTTTAGCATTTGTGCGTAGCTCAGTGTTGGTAAGTGCTGATAACTCCTCTACTCAGCTTTCTCAGTACTTCAGTGGGCTTTTAGAACAACAATATTCTACCACCAGAGAAAATAATGGCACTGCTACCCTATACCATTCAAATAGAAATAGCACTACAGCATGCAAAATGTTTGTTTTTGTGCAGTTGCATAGCAGCACAAAATGTTGTGTGTGATTTTTTTCTAGGTTTCCATCCACATAAGGAAGTCGAAGCCACTGTAAAAGCAGCAGTGCTTCGAAAAGATATTAAGTGGCTGTCATCACGAGTACAGACATATGGCCTGGAGTCGGTCCACAGCGTCTTTCTTGAATGGGTTCGCCTCCAGGTCAACCGCATTTACCTATTTTTACTATATATAAACGACATTGTAAACATAATAAATAACACTAAGTTAATTTTATATGCAGATGACACGAATGTGTTTTTCTCGGGCGCTGACGTTGTGGACGTGTTTCATCAGGCCAACGAATGGTTAACTGGACTGAACTTATGGCTTCATTCGAACAGACTCCAATTAAACACAAGTAAAACTAAATACATACTGTTTAGACCGAGGGGAACCCATCCACCCACGAACTTGCACTTAAAATTTCATAACATAACTATCGAACAATCGACTACAGTTAGATTTTTGGGGGTAATATTCCAAGAGAACCTTTCATGGACGCCTCACGTTGACGCACTGCGTAGGGACCTTGGGCGAGCCGTGGGAATTTTGAACAAGATAAGATACCATGTTCCGTCTGCTGTAAAAAAGCAAATCTACTATGCGCTTTTACATTCACGCTTCTGTTACTGCTTCCTAGTATGGGCTACAACGACTAAGACAAATTTGGATCGTCTTTTCTCTTTGCAAAAGCGAGCAGTGACAGCAATAGGCAATTTGGATCTTTCGGAGGACACTGCACCTCATTTTAAAGGTAATAAAATAATGCCCATTCACAAACTCCATAAACACAAACTGGCCCTGGAAATTTCGCGTCTTCACCAAACAGATATAACATTTCAAACTAAATATCATGCGCAACCTGGTTCTTATTATCTACGACAAAACTTAATACCAAGGCCCCGTTCGCGTACAACATACGGTGATCAAAAACTAAGTTATTTGATTCCAGATTTCCTCAATGCGCACCCTGAATTAGCTGAGATACTGTTTACTGCCACCAAGGTGCAACGACTGAGGAGAACACTTAGAGATTTTTTCTTAAATGAAAACTAAAGACCATGCTGTGTTGATAACTTCGTTCGCCTTCACTCCGGATCTTTACCTTCACTGTGATGATTGAAGACGTGCGCACATACATCACTGTTTTTCATAACACCGTACCACTGACCCAACTTATTGTTTTTATGTACCTGTATTTTTTTGTGTTTTTTCATGCACCTTCATATCATGCAGTATTGTTGTTCCTTTTGCTTTGTAATTATTGTGCTTATGCTATGTTGTTTCCGCCGCAGCCAAGGGGGGCGCGGCCCCGTCAGGCATGTCTATTGCCTTTTGTCGCGTCTCCCAAGGCATTTCTGTAACGGAATGTCTTGAATAAAGAAAGAAAGAAAAAAGCATGAGGGCTCAGTGAGTCTGCACAAGGACACATGCAGAATATCATCCATCATGTCAAAGCAGTGAAGCACATAACAGAAAAGAAAATGTTTTCAAAATGGTAATGATGTCTAAAAGTCTCTGGTCATATTTCTTTACCTTTCTGGGACACTCCTGGCAGTTCTTAGTTTTAATGAGAATGGTGACAGGAACCAGCAAGTAGCGATGGCCCACCCATGTGGCATGTAAAGAACACAAAAGCCAGGCATGCTGCCACATTCTTCACCGACAGAAGACCGCGCCAACATTTGGCAAGTCGCTGCGATTTGCATATATATTCTTTTGCAGTTGGGGGTTGTATATAAAAGTGCATAGGAAGCAACCCTTGCTGGCTCAATGCCATTAATAAAACTACCAGGAGCCTTCATATTGTAAAAAATACACAATACCATTGTTTTCATCAACGCAAAGGTGAACATTTGGTAGAGTTTCTTTATTTGACGTTGGCAGCAAAGCAAGACATCAGCATTCAAGACTTGTTCACGAGCTTTGTTCGGTCCAACATGGTGGAACTATAGTCAGGCTCTAGTTTCCGTAGACTGAGGGAAAAAGAATATGAAGTCAACCATTTGAGAGACCAATGCTTTTGTTTATGGCAGGGTACGCCGATGACTTAAAAATGAATGCCATAGAGCTGTGTTTTTTGTACCCTAGCTTCAGAGATGTTTTAGAACACACTAAACCGAGAGTTGGAACAGCGTAAGCAAAAACTGTGCAATTCAGGCCATCCAAGGCAGACATGGTTGAAACCCACAAATCACGCTTCTTTGCAAAGCAGTGAAATGGCTACTGGAATGAAATATTTTGGGGGAAAAGAATTGGAAAGCCTTCAACAACTCATCTTCAGTATCTCGTGTAAAGAAACAGTGCAAAGATATACTTACTAAAATCATTTGCGTATCTCGCTAACATAAATCATTCCACAAAAAATGAAGCGTTTTAAATACCACTGAATTACCTTGTACATTTGCCGTGATTTTTTTTTCTCCTTAATCTTTTTGGCTTTTTGTCTGACATACTGTGGCAACCTATATTTGTTAGTATGGTAAAATAATGTCTTATTTGCAATTATATTTTAATTTTCATCCTGTAAGGTTGTCCTGCAGTTTTGTTTTTATTATTGGCATGCAATTCTCTTACACTATGTCCTAGCAGCCTCGTATATTAAATAAATGACCAAATCCACCCTGTATCCTTCTTTTGTTGAGGTAACCAACACCGCTCTGGTTTTTTCAGCAACTGCTAGAGTGAACACCTTGGAAGCAACAAACAGTAAGCTCGGCCTATAATTTTTAAACGTTTTAGTTCGTTAGTATTCCTGAATGTACCTTTTTTATATGAATGTTAGTCTCTACGCGTATTCTTCTACTATCTTGCTTATTCCGTCAAAAGTGAAGTATGGGGCAAATCAACATTTCTCACCTCGCCACAATACGGGTAACTCGCCAGTGATCTGATGCACTGCAGAGAGTCTTGTTTTTTTTTTATTGGGGTTTAACGTCCCAAAGCGACTGAGGCTATGAGGGACGCCGTAGTGAAGGGCTCCGGAAATTTCGACCACCTGGGGTTCTTTAACGTGCACTGACATCGCACAGTACACGGGCCTCTAGAATTTCGCCTCCATCGAAATTCAGCCGCCGCAGCCGGGATCGAACCCGCGTCTTTCGGGCCAGCAGCCGAGTGCCGTAACCACTGTGCCACCGCGGCGGGGCGAGTCTTTTTTGAAACATCTTCGTTGCACCCATCAGTGTTACTAGCTACACATTTTCCAACGACTAAAATTCAAAACTAATCAGTTGGCCAACTGGCAATCTGTTAAAATTAGGGTGTACCCCTGCCAGTAAAGGACACATGTGACAGTGCGCAAGCATAGGACTTCTTGAAGCTGGTTTACTTGACGAGAATTGCTACGTAAGCAACAAAGGGGCTGTATGGTAGCCCCGGCTTGATGTTATACCGAAGTGTGCTGACCACTTATATAGCCTGATAATAGTAACAAGCACACAGCCTCGAGTGCTTCCTCAAACAATTTAAGTACATTAATGGGCAATTCTAGCGTGCTTGAAACTATATTTTCCTCATAACATTGAGATCACACGGGGGCACATATACGAATGCACTAACAACTGTACAACCCCATTATTCGCCGCCCTTTCGAGTTTCACTTAGTTTAGTTCTGTACATTCTGATCTTTTTAAGGAGTTGTGGGCCCTGTTTTATCCATATGTAGATAACAAGGCTAGTATTTTACATGTCAACTGCCTGAGGGTAGCTTTTTAGTTTTTAGATCTGAACATTGGGTTCTGTACAAATTGGGTGTGCTGTTGTCCTACGTGTTCAAAAAAAGGGCTTCTACCATTTGACTCTTCAATATAACAATTACTAAAAAGAGGGATTCCTTAACATTGCCTTCAATCTCTGCTCAAGAAGCCAAGCACTCACAAGATGAAGTAGAGCTTTGAGACCCAATTCGACAGGGTGACTTTAACTGGGTTCCCTTATTCACTTGTAAAAAGGGTAGCAAGAAACCTCATGTAGAAGAAGAGAAAAGCAGTGAAGTCTGAGGCTGATATCCCCCCGAGCCAAGAAGAACTGTAGGAGCAAGCATGGGGTATTGCTCGTCTTTGCAGCCCGTTGGCAGCTCGGGGGCCTTTGCTCCTGGTTCGCAAAATAACGAAAAAGAAAAACGGGGCTGCGCAACCAAGCGTGGGTGACCTTTCATGAGGCGCACCATAGGAGTACTATATGAAATTCTCTGGCATGCGGTTTTTCATATATGGGTTAAACCGAACACTGTGTAAATAAGCAAATCTCAGGGAATATGAATGCTGAACAAAATAAGGAGGGCTGAAATTTGGTTGGATTTTTCATAAGTATGTACAGTGTTTGCCAAAATTAACCGAGCAACAGGTTCTTGCTTCTCAAACGTATAACGGAGCATTTACAGCAGCCCTAAAGACCGAGCGGTGCCATAATGTAGGGACAAGGTCTCACCATTCTTTACACAGAATCAGAGCTTAAGGGCTGCCATGAGTGCTTCGCTACGCGGATAAGAAACAAACCACCTGTGCCGGGTTACTTTTGGCAAACACTGTACCAATTAACCCAGATTTCCACTGTCCTACAGCAGGAGCCTTTCGGTTCAGCTGCCGAGCACCATTACCAATAATCCACTACGGCGGCAGGAGAGTAGATGATTTGGACAAAGGTGTCAATTTTCGAGCGGCTTTAATCCTTACGTGTTGAGGCATAGCTATCCAGTATTGGTCCTTGTTTCAGAGTAATAGCTTAAAGTGGCTGGGATAAAACACAAAGAAATCAACTGGATACACTTAATAAAGGATCTTTGCAAATTACCTAGGTTTTTTAATAGGTTCTTCTCTTCATCTCCTGGCTCATAATAGGAGCACGGCGCAGGAAAGGACAAGCGACAACAACAGGACTGAAGGCTGCGCGTATTAATAGTCACCTAGGCTGGAGATGGCTGGATATTTGTGGTGAGGCATATACTTACGGCCGCTAATAAGCTGTGCTGATTGACATTTGCTTCATACTTTAATGACAGGTGAAGGTGCGTGTTTTGCTCCTAATTGGGGTCGAATTCTTTCCTCTCGTCATGAGCAGAAGAGCACGGAGTTTTGTCACATCAAAGGGTGCTGCCTCTAACGCTGCTAAAAACATTGTGACAAATCGGCTTTACCTTTCCAAACCTAGAATTGTTCTGAAAATTCCAAGCCCTCCATTTACCTCCTTTTTTCAATTAGTAAAATGTTCGAAGCGTTTCACCGAATCTGAACGGCAAAACAATCTCTTTACACCAATGGAAAGCTTCCGCCAGTGACTAGCATGTAGCCGTCAGAAAATAAAAACTCTGTTCTCTGCTTTGCCTGTTCCTCATTAACACAGACCACTAAGATTTATTCGCATGGTTACAAACCTTTCAGCGGACATGCCAACGCTGATGAAGCAAGCTACCGACTCAAGTTTGAGCCATGACATAATTTTTATTCTCTAATTACCTTTCAGGGTATAAAAAACTCAGTTACAATTCGGGATTCTAAGTCCTGCGGTCACAATTTTTATTGATGCATATGTAAAACAAAATTTTTCAACACTTAGTCATGGAAGACATAAGTGTACTTCTCGATGGTTATTATATTGTCACATAGTGGTGCCTGCAGTATAAATAGCAGGAAGAGCGCGAATATGGTTTATAAATTAACTATATATTTCGGCTGACTGGCGTCCGCGAAGACCTGTACGAGTCGGCGGCGGCGTAGCAACATGGGTGCTCGGTGGTCGTCGAACTGTATGTCCGCCGCTCTCGGCAGGGCTCAATTTAAAGCTTATAGGGAAGTTTTGAGATAAAGCATACAATGTTACCAGAACATTCTGGTCTGGTCAACTCTGGTCGAGGCATGCATCACAGCAAAGCGATAAAGCGGCGCGCCAGCAGCTTTGAAGAATGCACAAACACTACAAAGATTCACTGCTTACTCCCATGCTCTTAGGTGCGGCAGTTCGCTTATTTCTCTCTCTATGCTGTCCTCGTATTCATGCATTCTGTTGGTTGCTTTAGCATGCCCAGGATTCGGAGACATAGCCCGCTCTCTAGTCACTTCAAGACAATCAGGAGCGGTTTCGTTCAACAGGATATACCTACCAACTATGTACCAACGGGCCCAAACTCACATTAAACACAACAAGAAAGCTTTTTTCTTGCGCAATACGGTGAACCCCACGTCATCAATGCACAGGGGTAATCCTTTTTTTTTATTTTTGTGCACAACAGCGCTGTTGCCCGCCTGTAAGGAACGTTCAATGCAGACCCGTACTCTCAAGTTTCCTTTTCGATTCTTTTTTTTCTCGTTCGTGTTTTTGCTTGAATACTCCAGCCTTCGTGATGCGCTCCCTGAGTAGCCGGGAATGTCTTTAAATATAAAATAACCTAAACCTGTGCTCAACGAATGCCATCCTTTTCCGCCCTGGGTGTTTTTATACAAGGAATGTTCTTTCCTGTTACTCTGGGCGGATCAATAAACAAGAACCCTTTCCAAGAGCTAGCTTAACGGTACCATCATCCTAGATCAGCAATCGCGAGAAATTAAAGAGAACTGATCGAAGTGCATGGCATTAGGACTACCGGGAAACGAAATTGAGACAGCGCGTAATCGTTCGACTTTTTGATAATGAATTGTAATGGGTGGGGATACCATACTGATCACAGGAGAAGGAGCATTTTTGTTCTTTCTCTCCTAGTCTTTCTGTTTTGTGTTGCAGTTTTAAATCTAGCCATCACAGCGATGTTTGTGGATAAAGAAAAAGCTCTTACCCAACCAAGTAAATAAATTCGCGACTACGCACTTAGTCCGCATTATCATTCTTCTATGTTTCTGTCTTCTGGCAAGTAATAAATAGTGCTTTTCTACCGAACCAACAAACGCCCGTTCTTGCCTTCCCACTTGAGTCATTTCTAATGCGTAGGACACGGAATGTACACGCACTTTGGGATGCTCTGCTCCGGCCAACACCGACGGGAAAATGTCACCACAGCTTATGTTATTTACGTATAAAGGCCTCCAGCTATGCCTTGAAGGCTAATGAGATTATTGTTTTTGCGTACCTTATCTTATTCCACACTCGTGTATGCAAATATTACAACAGTCTGGAACAATTTCACGAGATAATTTAGTAGAATTATTTCATTTTCTATTCAATGCATGAGACAGCTTTTGAGACGCCCCTACTGAATTTCGTCTTTTCAGTGCGCAAGTGAACTTCACTGAAAAACAGAATGCGATAAAACTTTTGCTTCCTGCAAAAAAAAAAAATTTTTTTCATTGCGTCACATGAAATAAGAAAGCAACATGCTTTGTGACATTTGTTGGGAATGAGTGAATGCATTTGTTGTCTCTTTGAAGACGTTTTTAAAAAAACGTCATCGAATGAATATTTTTATTTTTTTTTATTTATACAGAATACCCCTAAAGGCCCTCGAGAGGGTATTACATAGGGGGGGGGGGGAGCACAGGCAATTTAACAGAATAAAACAAAACCACAAATATATAACAAACAACAAAAGCACATATAAGACACTTTGGATGACATAAGTAAGCAAAAGAATCAATCAAAAACATAAGTAACATAAGTAAGCTAAAGAATCAAAAGAATGGCAGCGCGGCAAAGAACGAAGATTACTGCCGTATTAAAATTATACAAACAGATCACTAGTACAATGAATCTTTTTAGTAACAAACCCTGCAAAAAAAAGGAAGCCATGAACAAATAAAATAACAATGTATGCGAAGAGTTAAGCAGTAGTTATTGAAGATATAAGTTTAAAATATTTATCAGGATCAGTGGTGGTTGCGATATGTGAAGGCAGAGTGTTCCAGTCAGATATTGTGCGTGGTAAGAATGAATGCGCATAGATAAATGTTCTGCACGTGAAACGTCTAACTTTGAAGGGATGATCGCGGCGGTCAAAAATCGAAGGAGGCAAAGAAAAAAAGTCGTTATGAAGTGATGGATGATGATAAAGTTTATGAAAAAGTGATAGTCGTGCAATTTTACGGCGGTGACATAAATCCTGGAGACCTGCGCGTTTCTTTAAGGCTGTGATGCTGGTGTTACGTGAATAATCGGAGTAAATACAACGGACGGCGCGGTTCTGCAATGATTCAATGTTATTTATTAGGTAAGATTGGTAAGGGTCCCAAATAGCCGAGGCATATTCAATTTTAGGTCGAATTAGAGTGGTATAGGCATGAGCACGGAGGTGAGGAGGAGCATGCTTTAGGTTATGTTTTAAGAGACCTAATGACCGATTAGCAGATGCAAGCATAAGGTTAATATGGTGGTTCCATGCTAAGTCTGAATGAAGGTGAAGTCCTAAATACTTATACGTGGTGACTAGCTCGAGTGAGCTATTATTTAAGGAGTATGCTGTTTGAATTCGAGACATTCGGTTAGTAAAAGACATCAATTTAGTTTTTGAATGATTAAGTTGCATAAGCCAGGTTAAGCACCATGCTGTTACTGAATCCAGGTCAGATTGAAGGTATTGACAATCGGTGTTAGAATAAATTTTGCGATAAATTACACAATCATCAGCAAAAAGTCTGATATGGGAAGAAATGGAATCCGGTAAATCGTTGATAAATATTAGGAAAAGTAAGGGGCCAAGCACACTTCCTTGTGGGACGCCAGAGTGTACTTGGCTGAAAGGTGAATTGTGGTTATTGGCAGTTGCAAATTGAGACCTGGAAAAGAGAAAATTTTTAACCCATGCAATGACAAGAGGGTGAATATTAAGCAGTGCTAGTTTCATTATTAACCGGTTGTGAGGTACCCTGTCGAAAGCTTTTTAAAAATCAAGAAATATGGAGTATACTTGAATGCCAGCATCAATCGATGAATGTATGTCTTGAATGAATCCGGCAAGTTGCGTTTCGCATGAGTAGCCTTTACGGAACCCATGTTGATATTTAAAGATAATGTTATGTTCTTCAAGATAGTTAATTACCTGCGAGTGAATTACGTGTTCAAGAAGTTTGCAAACAGTGCTAGTTAATGAAATGGGTCGGTAATTTAGTGGTGAGGAACGATCGCCAGTCTTGAAAATTGGCACAACTTTAGCTAGGCGCCAGTCCAGCGGAATCACGCCTGATGATAAAGATTGTGAAAAAATAGCGGACAAGATGCGATGAATACCATCAGATGAATTTTTGAGTATTTTGTTATTAAAGCCAAGGTGATCTGATGCTGATGATGTTTTAAGCTTCCCTAGTAAGGATAAGATACCGGTCTCACTGATAACTATTTCGGACATTGATGTATTAGAAGTGCTGACAGAAATAGGAGGTAGAGGGAGATCTTCACGGGTAAAAACGGATGTGAATGCGTTATTGAAAAGTTCGGCGCATTCGGCCACTGGAACACTGCTGCCTTCCGCGTTGGTAAGAGTAATGTCAGGATGATTAGCGGGGTTTATTATCTGGGTTTATTATATGGATGCTGTGCTGAGCAAGCGACCGAAAAAAAGCAGCAAATTGTCGATATCAGAGATTTTTTGCAATGGACGATGTTTAAAAAAATATTTTGGTTGTGTATGCCTAATAAGTAAGCAAATTAACAAGAGATTTGGCGTCTATACTTTCTGCAACTTACAGAAGAGTATCTTTCAAAGAACGTATTGTAGTTCTTCAGTGCATGCATTCGCAGTCATAATTAGGTCACCGTAAAGATTAGGTCGTAAAGATTTAGAGAAGAAGTGCAAATGCTTTTTCTCACAGCAAGTTAAAAAATCTTTTCCGTCCTTTAAAGTCTTTAATTTTTATATGGATATCTTTAAAATAAAGACATTGAGCTCCAGCACCATAGTTCTCCCTAAAGTCAGCAATAAAATTCCAATAAGGAAAGGTGTCAGGCAGGGAGACACGATCATTCCTATGCTATTCACTGCCTGTTTACAGGAGGTATTCCAGGGCCTGAAATGGGAACAGTTGGGGATAAGAGTTAATGAAGAATACCTGAGTAATTTGCGATTCGCTGATGACATTGCCTTGTTAAGTCACTCAGGACATGAGCTGCAAAGCATGATCAATGAATTAGACAGGGAGAGCAGAACGGTGGGGCTAAAAATTAACATGAAGAAAGCCAAAGTAATGTTCAACAGCCTAGCAATGGAACAGCAGTTCGCAGTTGGTAGCCAGGTGCTGGAAGTAGTAAGAGAATATGTCTATTTAGGGCAGGTAGTGACAGCTGATCCAGATCATGAGAGGGAAATAACTAGAAGAATAAGAATGGGATGGAGCGCATATGGCAGGTTATCTCAGATCATGAATGGCAGTTTACCAATATCCCTCAAGAGAAAAGTATACAACAGGTGTATCTTACCGGTACTCACCTATGGGGCAGAAACGTGGAGGCTAACAAAGAGGGTTCAGCTTAAGTTAAGGACAACTCAGTGAGCTATGGAAAGAAAAATGATAGGTGTAACGTTAAGAGATTGCAAGCGGGCGGAGTGGGTGAGAGAACAAACGCGCGTTAATGATATCCTAGTTGAAATCAAGAGGAAGAAGTGGCCTTGGGCAGGGCATGTAATGCGAAGGCAAGATAACCGCTGCTCCTTAAGGGTAACGGAGTGGATTCCAAGAGAAGGCAAGCCCAGCAGGGGGCAGCAGAAAGTTAAATGGGCGGATGAGATTAAGAAATTTGCGGGAATGTGGTGGCCGCGGCTGGCGAAGGACAGGGTTAATTGGAGAGAAATGGGATAGGCCTTTGCCCTGCAGTGGGCGTAGTCAGGCTGATGATGATGACGATGACGAATATTTACATAAAATTATTTTTATGAGGAATTCTTCAAGACCTATTTCATTTAGGTAATAAACCCTCGAACTTTAGTGTACTGCTCGGCGTCTCACGGTGGTTTGGCGAAAAAGAAAAATTATCGTCCATCTGTCATTTACCACGACACGCCGGAGAGGTATGCTAAGCAAATTACAGTGACAGTAAAAGCTGAGAAAAAAACAGAAGTTTGTTCTGTCTGTTATCCAGGTTTTCAGCTTATTTGGGTTTGTTTTTGGACAATGCTCGTTCAGTATTTTCCCAAGAGACCTGTCTTCACTTCCCTTGGTTAAATGTTTATGGGAATCCCCCAATGTGGAGTAGATTTGTAAAAAGAGATAATTACTCAGTGACATCCACCCAAGCGCAGCCATACGACTACAAAGGAGAGCTATACAGCTTTCTCAGAAAATTCGCAGTTAAAGAAAAAAATCATCCTGGTCGCTTCTCTTCTGCACCAATTTAAGATGGCCGGGCTCCACAGCTCGAAACACGAGGAATGAGGATTGCGCCGGAATAATCAGATGTAAAATTCGTGTGCAATATTCGCTGGTGCTGTATGTTGGTGCTATATGTGCTATATGTGGCCCCAAACTTGATGAGAATAATGAAATGGTAGGGCCACCTTTAGTGTTTTGAAAGGACCTTATCACCTGCACCAACAGACAGACTACTATCTTCTCAGCCTTAACGAAAACGATCAGTTTCATCAAGCGTCCCTTAAGAGTTCATGCGCTTTGCTAACTGTTTACTTGCGTCTGCCGCTGCATGTTCGATGAGTCCACCGCCCCATCGACGATGTGTATGCCCGAGCAAACGTTCCTCGGCCTTGCAGAAATCTTGATCGGCCAGCAACTTCGATCTCTTACTTTTAGGTAGCATGTGGTTAGCCTCCTTGCCCACTTCAGCATAAAAATTGGCTATCACGCGGGCTCCGAAGGCACATTATATCAGGTTCGTATGTCTTCCTCAGGAGGAGGTCCAGAACAAGAGCGGCACCGAAATATTATTGCAATCAGGAATCTTGCTGCTTTTCAAATAAAAAGAAACCAGTTGCTCACATTTGCGCGAACTGCCATGCAGGAGCAGTTTCGTTGACACCAAAATCTACGTGGACTCCGACTCCAAGCATTTCAGGAGAGCGCGGAGGCATTAAACCGTTTGAATTTGGAAAAAGAATGGGTTTTGCAGCCATCCTTGCAGTTAGGCAAGTAGGAAAACATGTTTCTAGAACATATTAAAAAAACCGTTAGCCATCGTGCAGGGAGAGCATGATAAACAATTGTTTTCTGTCATAGCAGATTTTGCTGCTTTGTATTAGGATATGGACTAATGCTTCGAATACAGCGCGCAAAATATGACCCAACTTTCGAAAATATTTTGTATGATAATAAAGCATTTTAGTATTTTAGACTTGTTTCGCCTGCACGCGATTAAGTCAATCATATGAACGATGTTTGAAGCGCTTGAGTCGGCACGCAGGTAATAAAGAGGGAAAATTGGACAAAATTTTTCATTTCTCCTTTAATATTTCATTCGTCATATTGGGTTCTGCAGTTATTTTGCCACGAAGAATATCGATGAAAATGTGGAGGAAAATTACATATTGATTTTTTTCGTTACTTCTCGGAGAATACTGGGCACGAATGGTGTATCCGATAGATCCGGCGCGTAGCTAATTCCGCGAGTTTCTGTGTAGCCCAGCCATCTTAAATTGATCGCGAAGGGGAGCGTCAAGAAGTCTCACGGGGAAATGCTGAAATTTCACTGTCCAAAAATAAACTGAAATAAGCTGACAAACAGGGCAAATCACAGAACAAACTTCTAGTTTTTTTTCTCAGCCTTTAGGGTTACTGTGATTGTCGCAGCACATCTCTTCTGCGTGTCGAGACAAATGACAGAAGGACGATTATTTTTCTTTTTTTAGGAATTCGCCCTGAGGCGTCGTGGGGTGCGCTTAAGTTCCGAGGTTTTGATAATTTAAGTGAAATAGTTCTTGAAGAATTCGTTATAAAAATAATTGCTTCTAAATACTCCTGCTGTAGATATATTTCTTTATTCTCAATATATATGTCTAAATATATATCAGCTGTAATGCACAGAAAAGTTTCTTTAAAGTGCTGAGACAGAAAGCTTTTGCACTTTTTCTCTGAATCATTTACGACGAAGGGGTGACATAATTAGGCCGGCCATTGCACACACTCAAGGACTGCAATAGGTTTCTTTGAAGAATATTCTTTTGACAGTTGCAGAAAACTAGAGACGCCAAATTTCTGGCTAATTTTGATTACGTATGAGACATACACAAATAAAATAATTATTTTAAACATCCTCAAATGACAATAAACTTCTGAGATCGAAGGGTTCCTGCATTTCCCTGTCGCTTGCTCAGCACGGCGTCTATTTTCACCCGCTGGCTTTTGTTAAAACTCATGTTCCATCTGCGGGCATGACGAGACCATAACCCACATTCTTTGTGACTGTCCTGCCTACACCACCGAAAGGCAGCCTCTCAGCCGTGCGCTGGAGCGCCTAGATCCACGCCCTTTCATGGAAATCAAGATTCCCGGCCACTGGCCGCGGCGGTCGTCGGCGGAGAAGGCCTGCAAGGCCCTGCTCCGCTTCTTGAGAACTTCTGGCCTGCACAATAGGCTGTGACTTTAACGAACAGTGACGTTTTAAAGTGACTTAGATTTTCTGTTACTCTCCTTTCTCTCTTTTTTTTATCCCCTCACTCCTTTCCCCCAGTGTAGGGTAGCAAACCGATTATTCTTCCGGTTAACCTCCCTGCTTTTCCTCTTCTACATCCTCCTCCTCCCTCCAACGAGACAGGATGCATTCACTCATTCCCAACAAAACGCCGATAGCATGTCGCTTCCTCATCTCAGGTAACACAATAAAAGAAAATGCTTTATTTTGAAGGATACGAGATATTTATCACATTCTGCTATGTACTGAAGTTCACTTGAACATTGGAAGGACGCAATTCAGTAGGGGCACCCTGAAATATTGTCTCATTCATTGTACGCAACGCCCCGCAGGAAGTTCGAAATACTTCTAGCGAAATACTTCTAGCAAATGATCTTGTGGAATAATTCGATAGTCTTATGATTTTTGCATACACAATCGAGTGATGAATTAGCGTAAGCTACGCGAAATCAATAATCCCTTTAGCCTTGAAGACGTATAGCGGCAGGCGTTTATGCATAAACAACATAAGCAGAAATATTTTCCCGACGGCGTCGACTGGAACAGAGAATCCCAAATGTAGTAAAGTTTCGGTGTCCTACACATTAGAACTGACCCGAATAAAAAGACCAGTACGGGGATGTGTGGTAGTTTATTCTTCAGAAAAGCGCTCTGTATTACTGTCCACGAGACACAAACAACAAAGAGGAATTATGAGACACAATAAGTGCGTACTCGCGAATTCTTTATTTGGTTGGTAAAGAGCCTGTTTGTTTATACACAAACGTCAGTGTGACGGCTAGATAAAGGTTACATCACGAAGAAGAAAACCTAACAGCGGAAAACAAAAATGCACCTTTGTCATCTGATCACTATATAATCCCCATCCATCACAACTTACAATCCAAAAGGTAAATCGATTGCGCGCTGCCTCAATATCTTTTCCCCGTAGTCCTAATACCACGCATCGACAAGTTCCCTTTCATTTCTCCCCATTGTTGAGATAAGATGATGGTGCAGTCAAACAAGCTCTTGCAAAGAAAGAATTTTAGAGGATGTTGTTTTTACTGATCTTCTCAGTATCAGAAGAAAGAACACTCCCTGTAAAAAAAATACGCTGGGCGGAAATGAACGGCATTTGTTTAAAACAGGTTTATTTTACCTTAATTTCAAGTATGCAAGAAAAAGTAAAAATGGGAAATAAAGTGACTGAAAATAAAACTTAAAAGCACGAGTCTACATTTTACTGCTCCATACAGGCGGGGTGTTTGGTCCTTGTGCACCAAACAACGATTACAACTTCGCATTCCTGAGGCGAGTTTTACACAAGTGCAAGCAATAAGAAGCTTTTTTGACGGGTGTAAGTTATCACCATCCGGTTCCTGCAATGTTGTTAGGTATATCTTGTTTGAAGGCAGCGCTCTTGGTTGCCGTCTCGCGGCTCGAGCGGGCAATGTCACGGTATTCTGAGTATGCTAAGACAACCAGCTAATTACATCAATACGAAGACAGCAGACAAAGAATTAAGGAAACGCCTCGTCTTCGCAGCCCAATGGCATCTCATCTAGCTTGATAAAGCAACCGTCTCGAAGTACACTTATTTCTTCAACCAATACGTGTGAAAAAATGGCTGTATTTTGAATGTACACGAAACAAAATTGCGACCGTCGTATGTAGCATTCGACAGCGTAACTTGTTTTGTGTAACTTTCTAGCTAACGAGACACCAAAAAATTATGGCATGGGACTAAGTTCACTGGTAGCTTGTTTCGTTGTTCTTGGTAGGCATGTTGGAATTTTCGCTATCGTGTCAATAAATCATAGTTGTCCGTATTAATGACCCGTGTTTATTAGGAACAGGGAAAGCAGGGAACTTAAATTTTATTTTCCGTCATCTAGATGTCAGTGGCAAGAGCTTTTTTCTGCTGTTAAGGGAATGTTTAGCCTTGGAGTTTTCGCTGAAAAGTTCCGGAAATTTTTCTAATTGGAACAAAAGAGCGGCAATCGCGTGCATGGAATGTTTAATAAAAGTTTACCTTTGGAACGTAGAACATAGTTTTCAGGATTTTTTAACAGTGCTGACGTCAGTAACCTTCCGTACAAAAGAACTGAGTGAAGTTCAGCTCATAACGAGTAGAAAGAATTTGACCCCAATCAGGAGTGAAATGCGTGGCTTAACCTGGCATTAAGGCGCGAAGTAATTGCCCATGAGCATAGCTTATAAGCGGCCGCAGGTGTATGCCTCAGCACAGACATCCAGCTATCTCCAGCCTGGGCGACCACCACTATGCGCAGCCTTACTTTCTTGGTGTTGTTGGCGGTCCTTCTCTGCGCCGTGCTCCTCGTCGAGGGCCAGCGGAAGGTTATCCGTACGTATTAACATATTTATGTAATTTGCTAATGTGGGTATTATGTGTCTCCAGTTGATTTCTTTGTGAATTACTCCACCCATTTTGATCTATTACTCTGAAGCAAGGGCCACTAGTGCGTACCTACACCTCGATATGTAAGGATGAAAACTACAAGAAAATTTGCGCCTATGCCCAAAATATCTAGTCTTCCGCTGCCATGAGCGCTCATTGGTTATGGTGCTCGGCTGTTGACCCAAAAGATGCGGGCTCCGTCCCAGCCACTGTGGTCTCATTTCGATGAGGGCGAAATGCTACAGGCCCACGGGCTTTGCAAAGTCAGTGCACGTTAAAGATCCACGGGTAGTAGAAATTATGCGGAGTCCCCCATCACCGAATCCCTTATAGCCCGAGTCGCTTCGGGACGTTAAAACTCACGAAACCTAAAAACAAGATTTCCAGCGTCTTCAGAGCAAAGCGCATTAAACTATTTGGACTGGCAAAGCCCAGCCTGGTCATGCATGACAAATGGTCCCTTTGCTGAAACAAAACAGCCGAGCAATACTTTACGGTGTTGTAGTGCGTTTAGGTGAGCAACATCGTTTCCAGGCCTAATACGTTTAGTGTTACATTTTTCTTGTATGCTGAATACTATAATGGTGCCAAAAAAGACTGCAGAAGAAGTCCTCTTTTTAAATAACTAAAGGCCGCAGCGCATGGCCCTTAGTACTATAATAACGATATGTCCATACATAGTTGCAGTCTCTATATGCAACACAAAAATTATTCATGGTCGACAAATTCAAACAAGGCTAGAATGTGCAGGTAGCGTACTTTATTTCTTTCGTTGCCTTAAGAGACAATCGCTTGCGAGCTGCATGTGCGCACTGAGTGTATTTCTTCAAATACACACACGTGGAGACTGAATAGCTCGTTTATTTTTGAGTGTGTATATAACGCCAAAAAGCCCCGTTGCACAGAATTATTTGCGAAAAAATTCGGCGCTCTTTTACAGTGCTTTCAAAAGTGAGCGTATATTTGTTGCTTCTTTATAGAGGTTCAATATCTTTACCGAAAATCTGATTGTTTTCAAGACGAAGTGCGTGTTTAGTCTATGTATTCTGTAATAAAATTTAGGCATACATTTTGTTATACTTCAATCAGTTTTCAAGTTTATTTCGCCATATAACCTTCAATTTTTAAAAGACCTGGAAAGCGTCTAAACGAGACTCGTAGCGGTAATGTGAGCCCTGAGTACAATTCTGTAAAATCTTCAATTCTAGGAAAGGTCTGATAGCAGAGTCTTTATTACTGCTTTTATATCTGTTTCTAACTAATATCATCTCTATTACCAAGAAATGTAATAGTAAATGTAGATACACATTCAGTGCACATCCATTTGAAATTGTGGCATGGTGACAATTTAAATGTTGTTGGGATGCTTAGAATATTTGTCCGTAATTTTGTTTTCTCCTGCTAATTACGTTATAATAGTTCATATATGTAGTGAGAATAAAAAATATGAAATATTTCGAACTTGTGCTCCTTCGATTTCCGCTCAATGTAAAAGCGTAGCGGAAACCACAGCCACGTGTACCTCGAAATATCTCTGTTCCAATGCACTCAATTATCTCTGCAATAAATCTTAAAGGGGCTGTGTTTTATGATAGAGAACCAACCTCCTGATCATATTGCGTTTAAATGTGAACCTGGCGCTTTCTGTTAAAGGTGATAGTGAATTAAAATGACGCCAAGCAGAAGGAAAACATGTTAGGTACTTTAAGTTCAGAGAACAGACAGCACCAGAAGCTTCCACCTATTTAGCGGACGCTTCACAACCGGCGAGCGGAAATAAAACAGGTACAGAAGAGAGAGAGGTAAGAGGAAAACAAGACATGATATAAAAGGAGAAAACAACAAGAAGAAAGTACGCAAAAACAGACCTCGACATGGTGCTTCGTGTCAACTGCCCCTTTGCGCGGATTGGCTACTGGCTTAGTCGCAATGGTGCTCCTCGTGTGGGGAGCCAAGCAGATCCTTGTTCACGCTTACTGTGATTGGCCCTGTACATGATGACGTAGTCACTCAGTTCCTAATATTTTACAACCTGGTCAACTTAGGTGCTTCTTTCCTTAGAAGCAGCTGTGACCTTCTGCCGTCCTTAATATTTTTTAGTCTTCCTGTGTCTTCTTTTTGTGCCGACGAAATCCTGTCGTAGAAACTGCAAAATCTAGCATGCCTCTATTCATACTAGGGCAATAAACCTACCTCTAAAAATGTTAAAAACATAAAAAAATGTAGCCTATTACAACATGCAGCCTGCATACCTTAGAAGCCAGCATTTTGTGACAACGGAATCTGCCCCTGACGAGGCGGATAACCGCAAAAAAAAAAAGAGAATTGAGTACCCTGGTTGCAAATATTCCTGAAATAAATGGAACACACAGGGCAGTAGACGCTACTTAATAATAACCGACTGAGACACTAAAGAAGCCGCTAACACTGTTTGACATAGCATAAGCAATAACCATGCAAAAACGTATTCCATCGCATTATCTTTCAGGTATAAAACCATGCAGCATTAAACCCAACAGCAAAATGTGTGCAAAACTCCCCAAAAAGGGTACGTATATTTTTCAATTTCTGTTTACTCAAAATAAAGCTGTGCTGCAGGGCAAGACAAGTGCAAGGACGGAATTAGAGCTATTTTTTAGCCGCTAAAATATAAGTGAAGGTCAATAAATTTATTGTCTCATTCATGTCATGCCTAGAATAGCGTACTGCAGCACTGCATAAGTTCAACCCTATGTTTCTTCGCATAAGCCTGCTTTCTATTAATCTGTTCAGGAACCATTCCCTGCGTTTAGCGTCGTTGTAGTGCTCGTGACAGCACGTGGCGTAACCGTGCATGGTCGCGACATTAGGCACACGGAGAATGTTTGCCTTGAAAGGAGGTGGATGAGACAACAGTAAAGGAGTGCAAAACTATAGAATGGCTTCGACCGCGACCACTAGGGGTTGTTGAGCGTTCCAGGCGGTGGGCCTGGAGGGAGCCTATGAGTGACATCGGAACGGAAGGTACCGTTGAAAGGCGGTGTGGCCACAGCGTAGCTATGCATAGGTGAAAGTTAGCTGCTATAGAACAAGGAGGGTATGGGAATAGCAAGGAAGGCGCAACCGGGACCTTCCTGGCAAGGGAGTGTGTTTGCCGTAGAATAATGAGACGGTCAATGGCAGGAACGCATTAATTTAGCAGGGTCTGTCTGCGATTGCTATAGGAAAATGCCCCGCCCGAGGAGAGGCACAAAAGCGGGGGCATCGCAAATTTTTAATGGAAGACAGGAGGCGATGGCTCGTCGAAGATCTACCTTGTGTAGAAAACTAAAATTTTGCCATTTAACTAAACATATATGAAAGTGGCAATTAAATTTTTTACCTGAATGTATCTTTGAATGAATGTACCTAAACAGCTCTAACCAAATGTTGCGTCTAAGAGTGGTAACAACCCTCTTAGTTTTTTCCTTAGCCTTTCATTGCTTCTTCGGACTTACTATTTTTCATTGAATTGAGAGAGGTGACCATCTATTCTATGTCCTATCAGTCAAAGAGGAGTTCGATAGGGAAAAAAAATTTACCCTGACACGTCGACAAGAGACTTGTGGAAAAAGTCATTGTAGTGTTTGTTCGTTCACGCTCAAGGCTGCAGGAAAGGGCTGTTATCACGACGCTTTCTTAGGACCGGTAAGCGCCAGCAGTTTCGCGCAGCAGCAGCACTCGGATCCTGACTTGCAAAGCCTAGTTGATTATTTGAAAGGCAAGACCGCATCGCCTCCCCGAGGTTTCAAGCGGCAACTGTCGTCCTTCGTCCTTCACAATAATGTCCTCCTGAAGAAGAACTTCGTGCCGAACAGGACAGTGCATCTTCTTGTCGTGCCCAAAAATCTCAGGCAAGAAATTATGCAGGCATGTCATGATGAGCCGACTGCAGGACATCTCGGGATTGCTCGCACGTTGCACCGCATCCAGGAGAAGTACTATTGGCCACGGCTAGCCACCGACGTTTCCAAGAAAAAAAAAATGACAACAGCCCTTTCCTGCAGCCTTGAGCGTGAACGAACAAACACTACAATGATACGTGGCAATATCGTTATGTTGCCTAGCATCACTCTACGTGGGTCGAATAACGTTCATGGCTCCAGTTCTTTCTGGTTTATTTTTTATTTAGCCCGTGTTGGATATGGACGCATCGACAAAGTATAATGTGCCGAAAGGGAAACAAAAATGCGTACGACAATTTTATTTCAGCATGGAAAAACATAACGGAAACGATCTTTGCACGTCTTGGTCTCAGCCTAAATTTTCGTAATGACTGCTTTCCTGCCTTCAAGCTTACATCCTTTGGTTGCTGTGTTGGTAGCAATGAATACATCCCGGATAAGATATTATAGCTGAAGGGGTTTGAAGGGTTCCATTTTCACCTTGGATTGGCTGGAAACATTTGCCCATCCGTACACACAGGCGAGAATAAAATCCACGGAATAAAAGGTCAGTAATAACTGGGATCGGTACCCATGCCCCTTTGGGGACGGGCTGACGCCTATAGCCAGACAGCCATTCACAGATTTCTTCATGTCATGATTTATTGCTAAAGATTGGTTACACAATGCGAGAGCTAAAACAACTGTACGAAGAAAGCTGTTTTTTTATGACGCAGTTTTGCATCTGTCTCAAAGCTGCAGACACCAACGTGAAAAAGTGCTAGAATGGGCGCAAAACTACGCACACCACCAAGAAGTCGCACAAACCTATTGTGAAGTACGTGATGGCAAACATTTCTTTGAGGTGCAGAATCAATCTGTCGAAATGTCATTTTTGTGGAAAAAACAGATTAACTATACCGATTCACTACACCAATATTGTATGGGCTTTAAAGCCCAACAAGAAATAACATGTCTGTGGTGTTCGTTAAAATATTGCAGGGCATTACCCTATCACCGAATATGGCATCGAAAAACAGCATTTGCTACTTACACATTATAAAGCAATGCTGATTTTTCCGTACCGTTACAGTGACTTCGATCTTGGTTGCTGGAATATTGATAACCAGACATTTATAAAGTAGGCTTATGCACTTATTAGCAGGAGACTCAAATTAACAAAATCCAGGCCGATGTCAAAACGAAAACAAAAGAAGGCGTCAAGCACGGATTGCTTATTTTGAACCGAAGCCGTGCATATTTGCGAGCCATGTATTTTCCTGGTGTGTCTGGCCTGCCAAAAACAACATAGAAATGGCGGCCACTCGTGAGGTCCAAATATTGAGTGGCCAGCTTGACTCATTTAAAAGCGGTGGTAATTTTAGACCAAGCTTGTGTACATCAGGTCCCTTTGCCCGCACATCAAAACCCTCCTCCTAAAATACCCGTGATTCGTTTTAAAGACTATTTTTTACAAATCTGTTTTTCATATGGTTGCAATAGATTAAGGATGTGGAGTATATTTCATATTCTTATTAGTTGCTAATTTTTGGAACTCTAGGTTTAAAGCCTGTGTGATCCCCATCCAGCGTTTAGTACTAAATGGAACTTTAGGCACCAGTTTTTCTGTGTCGGCTGATTGCCTACGGCTTGAAGTACGCCCATCAAACAGGTTTATTTGCAATTTGGCAGATGTTAAGACAACGAAAATTGGGCGCACGCAAAGATATATAAATAAACTCTCCTTGCTAAAAACGACTTTTTGGATATACTTTTAAACACAACATTATTGCATATCCGTGTCTGAACCTTTATAAACATGCAAAATATATCACTTCTTATTTTACTATGTGTTTCCACTCTACTCGCAGGTTGCAACTGCCCGAAGGATTTAGGTACTCCCAACTACATACGACAAGAGCGCTGGTTCTACAACAAACAGACCGGGACCTGCGAAATGTTCGCGTGGTCTACTGTTGGTGGAAACTGCAACAACTTTCCAACAATTGAGGAATGCATGAGAACGTGTTCACCATAATGAAGATGAAATAAATAGAACACAATTGATTTAATTATTGATGGATTTACACACTTCAACAATCAAAGGCAGAAACCTGGGCTGGTTGGTGTTTGTATAGACGGGACAAAGCCCCAGCACTAAAGAAAAGGGACGAAGAGAGAGAAGCGAAAACAAACGCTAGTACAAACTGATTTTATTCCCAGAAAACAAGATATTTATGTACGGACAATGATATGCCTCCAAGGTGTCCTGAACCAAAGCATACACGCAACGGCATCTTGCTATTCAAGAAGTTTACTTCTTTGGCAGAAATATCAACATCCAGTTTGCTTACGCACGAGGGCCTTTCCATATGCATCAGATAGTCTTCCAATAATCTCTCTTTTCCTTTTCCGCATCCACACAAATAACAGGTGTGTGCATAAAAAAAGGAACAAAATCTGTTTCATTTTGTGCACATCTTTTGCAACGCGCTGCCAGGTGTCCAGATCCTGATATTGCCGATAAGACAATCTTGTGCAAAATAAGCCGAACGTTTACACATCGGCTTGTTTGGCGGATGTAACATTTCCCGCTTGCTAATGAAACTCTCTTGACCATTGAGGTCCTGCAGGCCTAGTCATGCGGTCTTTATGTGAAGGGTGACTGCCCTGCGATGGCAGGCGCTCCCAACGTTGGGGTTTTTGCGACCCAGGTTGCTCTTGCTGAGCAATCTCTCTCGACCAATCATTGATTAACTACTACCTGGAGCAGTTTGTTCACAATCTGGTGGCAAGTTGTAATAGCACCACAGGTTTACGCGACGTGCATTGCACCATTGCGGAAGGATGGCTGTGAGGAATCCCAGGGTCCTAAGAAATTTAAGTTGAGGATTATTAGTTCTGCATAATTTAGCATTAATTTATTATTGATATCCCGTAATAACCTCAACGCCGGGCCTAAGTGTCCTTTCTAGTTGTTTTTCGGAGCCTTGCGGTGTCTTCCTGACTCCAGTACTGCCGCCTCCGCTAGGCTCAATATATCAGTAGACGTTTAACATTACGAACGAGCACAAAAAAAATCTGAACCCCTACTTTGTCACTTCTCTAGGACATTGGTAAATTGGTTTTTGAAGAAACGAAATGGCGCAGTATCTCTCACGTATCTCGGCGGACACCTCAACCGAGCCGTAAGGGAAGGAAGGAAGGTTGGAGTGAAAGAAGAAAGAGAGAAAGAGGTGCCGGACTGGAGGTCTCCGGAATAATTTTGTCCACCTGGTGATCTTTAACGTACAGTGACATCGCACTGAACACGGGCGCCTTTTACGTTCCGCTTCCATCGAAACGCGGCCGCCGCTGTCGGGTTCGAACCCCGGTACTCCGACTCAATAGACGAGCGCCTTAACCACTGAGCCACCGCGGCGGGTCCACCTCTCGGCGCCTAGATGCTAATCGGAATTGTTAAGCGGCAGATTGATTCTAATAGCTACTGGCAGAGTAGCATTTGGAGAATGAGCTTATTCTTTTTTTGTAGTCCATGGCGACAGAAGTGCAGAGATTCCTTGCGAACAAATTTGGCACCAATGTGCTGGGCAGCAAAGGTGTATTCTTCAGCAATAATTGTGTTTCGACCTTCGAAAAAGAAGGGATACTTTCTTGCTGAGTGGTGGGTCAAGAAAAGTTTGGTCAATTACTGCAGCTCTTTGCTGCCAGGGATACGTGCGCATCTCGTGGTAACTTTTACCCGCCTCCTTTCAGACGTCAACATTGAGACGTATTCCTAAATAATCTGTGCGTGTGTGGTGGTACGCTGACCTTAGTTTATTTCGTTACTACAAATAAGTGACATCGCGAAATTGCAGGCAGCATGAACAGTTTGATGGCAGGAGGCTCAGATCAAGGAAAACAGTAGTTAGGTGTCCCCGGAATAAGACATTGCATTTTACGGTTCCTCTAGATTTAACGGCTCAGTGGTGAATTACACAACATCAAAATGGGTTACTTTGAAGCATTCTAAAGGGTAGGGCGATAAATTAAGAAGAAACTCAACTCGACGACCTAAATATGTCGGCATGCAGTCATGTGGACGGGATGCGTATGAGAGCGATGTCTATAAATAGATTTTGGGCTGATAAGTATCTTTTATGCTGTTGTGAGGGTTCGTTGGATGTAAAACAGCGAGATTTGTGCTGCGGAGCAATTTTCCGGGGGTTTGGACCAATCGCCCTTTGGAAGTTGTACTCCTGTTTTAAGTTGATAGTTTTGAAGCGGTAGTGCTGTCACACAAGCGCGAAGTTATTGCAAAGTATAATTACTTTCCTGGAAGCTAGAGAGTTATAGTGTGTCTGCATTATTTTCTCCCTCACCATTTTCTCCTTTGTCTGCCTGGCTAAGCATGGCTGTTAGCAAGAGACCAGAATAAACCACATATGACCGCGAGAGCACTTAAAACTTGGAGTGGAGCGAACAAATTAGCTTCGCTGGCACCTTCATTAGTACACTACGCCATGACCGCCTTTTCTTAATGCCAATAAGTTCAAAGTCATAAACAACAAACGTCACCCAACCGGCGTCTCACGTAGAAAGGCTAAAATTATTTAAGTGTCTTTAAGGTTTTAATATACAGGAGCCAGTCAGGTACCGATTGTCGCAGCCGAACATCCCGCATGTTGATGGGCAGTCTCTCACGCAGTGCTTTGGATGGCAGCATCTTCATCAACTTGCTTCGGTGCGCAGAGGATTCCAACACTGTAACCGAATGGAAAACCGAAGTACCAACACACATAATTCGTGTTTGGCATAATTACGCTCAATGGTCAGTCGCTTTGTTGCTACTGCTAGATAATTCAAGGCAGTTTGTCTTACTAGTGCTCATGCCTTCCAAATATTAGCGATGTGGGTAGGAGCAAGTAGGAAGCAACTAAGAGAACAGCCGCAAAGGATGGTGATGTAAGAAATTGTTGCGGTGAAGGAAATCAACGCGCGATTGAGCTGTGCATCGGAGACCGGTGCCACGAATTTATTATGTATAAGTTTAACCACGCTGCTAACCCTGCCGTGAGGGTCGTTAGAGAGAGTGAAACTAGTACCTATGCGTTTCATTTACACTACAAAGTTGAATCGCGACAGGAAATTTGAAATTTGTACGCGGTTTATATATAAAAATATATTGACACCTAACAAAATATTTTGCACGTCCGTACTCTTCACATCATTTGGAAGTACATTCTATATTGCAATAACTTCGGCAAAAAAGGAATATCAGTCCACATCAGCATGTGTATTTATAGGTTTGGTTTGGTTTATTGGGGTTTAACGTCCCAAAGCGACTGAGTCTAGAGAGGCGCCGTAGTGAAGGGCTTCGGAAATTTCAACCACCTGGGGTTCTTTAAAGTGCACTGACATCGCACAGCACACGGGCCTCTAGGATTTCACCTTCATCGAAATTCAGCCGCCGCGGCCGGGATCGAACCCGCGTCTAAAGGTTGTATTTTTGTATTGTGTTTTTTTGCGAACCGTGGTTTGTAATCGGTTTTCAATAATGTTGTTTAATACAGGCAGAATAAAACCGTAGATAAAATGAAAACAAAAGTTCCAGTATTGGTAAATAATTGTGTGTCAAGTGGTCCGTGAGTCCAGCTGTCATCGTTGCTAATGCCAAGTTTCTGAACGATCAAAAGTTAATCATCGCTGTTTATGCGTTCGGTAACTTGAAATGTAGGGGTATTTATTTCAAGTAGTTACTTTAGTTGTTTTTAGTGCGATAGCTCGACACATATCTTAACCTCCCTCCAGCGAGTTTCAGCGTACGACCTCTGCCTCCGTCCGCAATTTCACCTCTCAAGAGCAACGTCTTTCTAGTTACGTACGCTGCGTGTGTCACCTGCTGTGGAGGGGAGGAGTGAAGCGGGTAGTCACGCCCACCGCGCACGCTCGCAGAGAAGAGAAGGTGGGTAGCGGCATACCAGCAGAGGCGCCCACTGCCGTGGAAAGGAGGAGGATGATGGTAGTTCCCGCGCTGCGCAAGCGCGCGCCGCCCCTGCGAGCTCCAGCAGATGTGTGCACTATCGCTGTCACCACGTTGCGGAGAGGGGGAAAGGTGACATCTAAGGTGTTCTACGTACTCCCTCCGTGACGTCACACACCTTGATCGAGTGGAGCGGGAAAAATTTGGTTTGGTTTATGGGGGTTTAAATTCCCAAAGCGACTCAGGCTATGAGAGACGCCGTAGTGAAGGACTCTAGAAATTTCGACCACCTGGGGTTCTTTAACGTGCACTGACATCGCATAGCGCACGGGCTCCTAGAATATCGCCTCCAGCGAAATTAGACTGCCGCGGCCAGGATCGAACCGCGTCTTTTGGGTCAGCAGCCAAGCGCCATATCCACTGCGCCACCGCAGCGGGCTAATGAAGCGGGAAAGCATCTGCCGGCATCATCGCATGGGCAAGGCACGAAAGTGGGTTCTGCATAGAACGCAGGTTCACTCTTATGCGATCAATGGAACGCTGGTTGTGTTCGATGCAACGCCCGGCCCGCCCACAGTCAAAACTCCCTACCGCGCTGCGCAACTTGGACCTGTGGCAGAGAAAGTTGCTCACTTAGAGAGCTGACCAGGTCGCCGAGATCCAGGAGATCAAGGTCACTAAGCGGCAGTAGCCTATCTGCGCCAGAATGGAGCCTTCCTGTTCAAAGACTATAAATAAAGTTTATTCTCTCTCTCTCTCTCTCTCTACCTGCCGGGCAAGGTAACGATAAACATTAAACTAGCGTTGTGTCTTATATCACAGGAGCTATCGCGGGACATTCTGTTGAACAGCGTTGAACCCCTCCAAATTTTAAACTTTAGTTTAGGGACGTTTAGCGTCCCAAAGTGACTTAGGCTATGACAGACGCCGTAGTGAAGAGCTCCGGAAATCTAGACCACCTGCGGTTCTTTAACCTGCAATGACATCGCAAAGCACCCGGGCCTTTAGAATTTCGCCTCCATCGAAATTCGGCCGCCGTGGCAGGGATTGAACCCGGGTATTTCGGGTCAGCAGCCAAACGCTATAACCACTAAGGTACCGCGGCGGCTAATGTGTTTTTAAAGCGACCAGTTCAGTTGAACATAACATTTCAAAAAGATTGCACAGAATGAGTTTTTAAAGGCGGGAACTTCCTTCTTAATGTTTTTTTAGTAACCTTTTTTTTGCCGATTACTGTTTTCGATAGCATTTCGGAATTCGAGACTAAAAAGTGATGTGAATAATAATGTGGTCACTGATGCGGGCTAGGTGCACAAGCGATAAAAATTAGCGGTATGAGATGTTAGTACGAGTTAAAAAATATATTATAATATCCTGTTTCTAATGTAAGGATGGAAACAAGTTCGAAGTCGAAGGTAATGCGGTTGTTCACACAAAATACTTTATGTAGTGAGAGCCAGCCTGCACCAATTATTGGCGGAAAATTGCAATAGCCAAAGTGAAGGATGGGTATGCTGCGTTTCCCGAAGATGTTGTGTGCATCTCTTCATGGCAATGAACAACAAAATGAGAGTCAAAAAGGGACATTCTGTAGATTAGAAATTTTGTTCTTTGCGGCCATATGCTACAATATTTCCACTGCCACGATGTCTGCTCGCGTAATGTTTTAAATCCTAAACCACCATACCGCCTATCCGTGCCTCTGCAGGCCTGGTTCTTGCTCTGTAACAAAGCGAAGCGTTGGGAAGCTTTCGATTTCAAAAAGGATTGTTATAATTATTAACGACGAGGAGATGACAAGCTCGAAGGAAAGTCCTCTTTTGGTATACAGTGTCATGTACCCCCTTTTTCTTGAAAAAAAAATAACACTGAAATCACGGAGGTAAAATCACGTTGATGTTCAGACTAGTGTGATTATTTCGTAATGCTAGCATGTGGTTCGCTGATGTTCCTTTTTGCTGAAACACGAAAAAACAAGTTGCACAGCTCTCAACAAGTGCAGCTGTGCACTCGCGACGACTACCCTTTTGACTGCACCGAGTTCTGAAACAGACTAAATGGTTTGGTACTTTAGCGTATGGAGTGCTAATTGAACGCCTTGGACACTTCATACGACATCAGCTAATATTCCTTTTGCAAATAATTTTCTTACTGCATCATTCAGTCTTTGGGGTTTCTGAGCACAGAAATATTCGGAAATATACAGGCTACGCTTCATAAATACTTATGGAGATTAATCTAACTTACAACGTACCCTGGTTCCATCAATTAATAAAAGCTGTGTCGTAACTTCACCATTCCGTCATGCTTTCACTTTTTCCTTTGGCTCGTGCACCCTTCCTTGCGTCTACACACGCGCACATGAAACCTCTTCACATCATCCGTTTCAAGATGTGACATCGCTTTAACGCCAAGATCAGTGGAAGGTTAATTGGCACTCAGGGCGCTAGGACATGCACTCTGCGAATCATACACCTCCAAGCGCAGCCTGCGCAATAGAATCCTGGCGCTAACTCCATCACCTATGGTTGGATGGAAAAACTTTATTTTCGTCAGAGAGCATGTGTGGACGATTCCGTGTTAGATGGCCATCAACCCATGGCTGACGGCGACCTGGGTGGCCCACTCCACGGCCCTGGTCTGGACGACCGGGTCTGAGCTGGCCAGCACGGCCTCCCACTGCTCGAGGGAAGTATCACGCATAATGTGCGCCGGTGGCGGTGCTATGCTACAGCTTCATAATATGTGGTCATATGTTGCCAATTCGTGACACCATTTGCACTCCGGCTGAATGTCCGGGTAGATTTTGCTCAACACGTATAGGTTGAAGAAACATCTAGTCGGCAATCGTCGCCAGACGCATTCCTGCGCCTTCACCAATTGCTTGTCCGGGGTGGGTAAATCCTCCGCTCAAGTCTGAAATGATTAGTAATGTCATGAAAGGACACCAGCCCATCTCTCGTGGACCTTCCCGGGATGTCCGGCTCACCTACTCGGCTGACGAAACCTCGAGCATTCATGTGAGCCGTCTCGTTCCCAGGGTTCCCAGAATGGGCAGGTACCCAGACAATTTCCGCCTGCGTAATCCCTCGCTCCGTGGCCCGATTCAGCAATCGCGCCGCTGTGACACATATTCTGCCCCTCGCCAAATTTCGGATGGCTGTTTTTGAATCGCTGAAGATTAGGTCAGCATTACTAGTAGTTATAGCTAGTGCTATCGCCGCTTCCTCTGCAGTTTCTGGGGAGCGGGTTTTGACTGACTCCATCACCTAGTTCTTTGTGCTATCCTCCTCTCCACGACCTAGTTTTGGCTCCACCCACACTCGGTCTGCAACTCCATTATCAACGTCCGCGGCGTCGCCCCATGTCCATATCGCTAAGTGTGCTGCACCAGTGCCTGTGGTTGCAACGTGTTCAACTCGGTAGATGAGGCCGTGCTTGAAAAACTAGCGAGTAGCCTTCCAGATTAACTTCAGCTCTTTAGAGAACTAAATGCCCTCCCGCGACTGCGATTTGTAAAAGATGCGGTCTGCCTTTCCGTGACGTATTTAGCAACAACTGTCCGCGCCTAACAAATTGTCAATGTCTATAACCTTCAGAATGCGTTAATTTAAATGTCCATAAGTTGATTTTAACCGCATAGGCTGCTCTGCAAATATTGACGCGGACGTCGCTTGCAGCTTGTTACAAGGCGTTCTTTTGATTCCACCGCTCTAAAGTTACAAGTATTAAAATTATTCGCTGATGCACCCATTATATAGCACACTAGTTATGAGCGCTGTAGATTCCGTTCGTTGCTCAAGTACATTGGCTCTCTTTAGTTTTAAAACCAAGAAGATATTTTAATCAAGAATAAGCGTGAAGAAGCCCTGCGGGCGTAGAGAAGCACCAAAGATTTATAGATCAGCCTAGGAGAACGCTGGGCGTGTTGGATTTTATCTGTCCATTTCGTGCCTTCGTGAAGTTCCCGCTTTGCATTTTGTTCTTCAAAAACTGAGGGCGTGCCTAACGCCACTACGGTACTATTCGATTCTTGTTATGAATGCCATTGCAGTCGATCACTAGCGCTTGTCTTTATAGCCTGCGGGAGTTTCAGAGAATTTAAATGCGGAATAAATACTTGCTCTATTGCCATGTGGTTGCAAAAGCTCGCACGCTTTGGTTTCATCGGAAGTTTTTTTTGTTTTTAAACCCATAATTGATGGTTGCGAGGTTCTACGTGCACAGGCCGTTAATGCTAAAGAAGCTAAAGAGGATTTAAGACGTCCCTCTATTATCTATACTAATCGAAATGTGAAAGCGGAGCCTCAACGTTCATGAGTGATTCGTATATCACAAAAGCAGCAGAAACCGTACTTCTGAGAAAAAATGTCAGAAACAAGAACATGATTCAAAGATGATTTTGAAACAGGAATACATGCTCATGTTCACTAAGAAAATACGCTAATATCACTCCTAGGCACAGGCGCCGAGCATAAAGAAATGCTACTAAACCGGAAACGGAAAAATTTTTGTTTTTAGGTTAGCAACCCTTTCAATTTATACCTATAAAATTACTCTTTAAACCAAAAACAGTCTAGCCCTTCATAAAGCGTGGAAGTTTTTCTGTATCTTTTAAAAGTACCAGTATAGTTTCAGAATCAGAATCTTCTTAGGCGCATTTTGAAAATGTCACCTGCTGAAATACAACTCCGGGTAGATTCCAGATGGTTTTTGAACTTACCGAACTAGAGACATATCTTCTTGTTTATGTCAAATCAACCTTTACTAAATCAAATTCAGAAGTCGCCTCAGAATTTCACCCCCCGCTGTTAGCTACGCGATAGGCCGAACACGTGTTCGCAAGCTTTCTTGCGAAGAATACAGAACACCCTCCAAACCCGTCGTCTTCCGTTGTTCACGTGAAGCCCATTGTGTGTCGGTATAACATAGAATACTGCATCTCTTTTAAAAGAAACGATGGCCATAACCGGGTGCTCGGAATGAAATATGTCAATAACGTTTACCCATTGTGATCATTTCTGCGGTTCTCTTGCGACTGCCAATTGCCAACTGCAAAAGAAAGCTTACTAAACTGTCCTTCGTTCACTATCGCACGCACTTCGGTTACTTTCAGGCTTAAAGCCTAGTTATAACGCCCACAATAAATCGATATGTCTTTGCAGCTTTTATAGCCAATTTTCTTAATCGGCCCTTTTAGTCATGTCTTTGATAATTAGAAGCCCCGGGTTAGTGTCCGATATTGCAAGGAGAAAGCCTATACGTCCTAAAAGTAAAATATATCCTAAAGAAAGGATGATCTAGTAAAAACGACAGAATGCGACATTATTTTTCTCGTACGACTGCGAAAAATGGTCTTTCTTTTTTGCGTCTAATCTCGAGCACAGCATTTGGAGACAGATAACGGAGAGCCGGCTGCTACCTTTCATGCTGTGAGGTCATATACTTTAAAATGAGTTATTGTGTGTTTAAAATGTGTTAGTCAGTTAGTGGATACATTCTCGACTTGCACTTAGACACACGCCGGATTCTCGAAGTAAACTCCAGGAAGATCTGGTGGTGCGGCCCAAAGAACCAGTCTTCTACGTCCCTTGGTCGAACTAGGGGCTGTCGGCTTTGGAGCAGGTGTTTGGAGCAAGTGCTACATATAGGTGTAGCAGCTTCGTTGCGCCCCTTCAATTCATCGCGGGTCAATTTCTTCTTCGCCTTGTCAGCAAGTTGAATAATCACAAAGCTCGCCACAGGAGAAGTGGCCGGCAGTCGCTGAAAACTTCACATAGGCGGGAGGCTTGAAGCCTGATCATTCCCTGGAACGTGACAGACAAATCCCCCGTCTGCAGCTCCACAGCTGGCCCAAAATAGATAATTATCATAAAGATGACAACAAGACAAAGAGCATAAGCAATTGCACTCTCAGAGCGGAACGAGCTCCACGACTCCTGCACTACATTAAGGCATCGGCTGTTGCAGATACTTTTCTACAAAATGAGGCACTAAATTATAGAACGGAGTTTCACGATAATCAAATGCCGTCGTTACTTCGCACGCAAGCCTTTTCTGTTCATCACTGTTTGATGCCACAGAGGCACGGTCGGGTGTAGTAGAGCCATAGAGTACAGGAAGATGTCAGCGAACGTCCAGTCAATGCATCCCGACTCTTGCAGCAGCGAGAGAAATTGCTCCTCAACGCCTGGGGTAGCTGAGTGGTTACAGTGCTCAGCTGCTAACCCAAACGACACGGCTTCAATCCTGGCCACGACGGTTGCATTTCGATGGAAGACAAATGCGAGAGGTCCGTGTATTGCGCGATGCTAGTGCACGTTAAGGAAACCCAGGTGGTCGAAATTTTCCGGAGCCCCCCACTACGGCTTCCCTCATAGCCGGAGTCGGCTTTAGAAGGTTAGATCCCCATAAAGCATCCTCCTTGGTGCAGCTCGATTTCTGACCTTAGATTCTTCAATCTTAAATTACAAGCCGGCAATGTTGAAAAGAAAAATCTTGCGTAGTATGGACAAGTTAGCGTATTATCACTACATTGAAGTAGTGTTCAATACAACGGGTTGAAGCCGCTTTAGATAACAAACGTGTAGATTAACTTCGCACTGAATAAAAACTGTGTTTGGCTGGTGCCCTAAGAGAACTGCACTAGGCGCAGGAAGCGACGGCAACGTGGGGACGGAGGTCGTCGGAGAAGCATACCTGCTTTCCACCCCGCTCAGTACAGCTGGCAAACACCTTTCAAGATAAGGGTAGACTAGCGTATACGGTAAACTCGGTCAAGATATAAGCAGGAGCATTTAACTGCGATAAGAAGAAATAAATCTGGTCTGATCACGCGGCAACGAAAAAGTGGTCAATCTGCATGCCTGAGGTTCTGAGAATACGGAAACAGGGGTCACACAGTTTCGCGCAAATACAATTTTATTTTAAAAGGCGAGTTGATCAGTTTCTCATCAGGCATCGAAGATAGTACAAGCCAATTTTTAAACCAACACCATAGTCAGCCTGACTACGCCCACTGTACGGCAAAGGCCTCTCCGATATCTCTGTAATTTACTGTGTCCTATGACAGTGATGTCCACCCTATACGCGCAAACTTAATATCATCCGCCCACCTATCTTTCTGCCAACCCCCCGGTACGCATGCTTTTTCTTGGAACACAGTCCGTTAACCTTAATGACCATCGGTTGGTTGCCTCACCTTCTCATTCCATGCCCCGCCCAAGCCCGTTACTGATGATATCGACCAGGATGTAATAAATCAGCTCTCTTTCGCTGACCGACTCTGCCCTTTTCCTGTCTCTTAGTGTTACACCTATTATTTTCCTTTCCATAGCTCACTGCATTGTCCTTAACGTAAGTTGAACTCGTTTCGTTAGCCTATTGTTTCTGTCCCATAGGTGAGTATCTGTCCGATACAGCTTTTCTATACTGGTTTTCATGGAGTATATTGGCAAACTTCCATTCACGATCTAAGTGAAACTGCCAAATGCACTCCATCTCATTCTTATTGATCTAGTTTATTCACTTCTCTGGTCCAGGTCCGGGTTTGCTACCTACCCTAAGCAGATATATTTCTTTACGACTTAAAGGGCCACTGACCACCCTCGGGTCGCAAACACTCTCTACCGCTCTTGGAGCAAAACTCCTCTTCTTCCTTTCCCTCCTCGAGATTTTTCTCTCCCGCTCCTCGTCGAGTAGGCTCGGCAAGGCAAAATCACCCCTTCGTTCTCCGATGTTAGCCGGAGGCGTGGTGTCTGTGGAGTGCGTCACACGTCTACGTCATGGCCCCGCCTTCAATAGAATTCTTTTCTTGGTTTTTGCATTTTCTCCGCACACTGAACGATCGAGAGGCGCGATTGGCTCGACCACCTAGACTTGTTAGCGAGCGCATCCTTTCATACATCTGTTTGTCATTCCCAGATAGCGAGCCACCTTTTAATTTTTTTTAGGCCTCCCCACCGTTTCACGAGCGGAGGGGCGGAAGTCGGTTGTGTTCGAAACACACGGCAAAGCGCGGGCCCGGCAACCGCCCGTTTGCTTTTCTCCGTGTGCCTTTGTGTTCTGTGTGTTTGTGTCTTTTCTCAGCTTCAAAGCCCATGCCATTCATTTGAGTCAAGGTGTACGCAAGATGCACGAATGATAAGCGGTGTTTGTGCGGAGCGGTCAAGTGGGCGAGCGAGGGAAAGGCTCTGCTGCACTAGCAATTAAAACCTTGTTTTGGGTGGCTTGCATACAAGGAAAAAAAACTGAGAAGGGAGCGCGCACGCAGAGCGTCTCGTGACGTAATCACGGCGGGGGAGCGAACCAACTCACTCAGTTTTACTATTTTTTACTTTTTATGGCTAGGGTTCAAGGCTGTCGCCGTACGCTCCCTCCGCAGTTTTTTTTTTTGTTGTTGTTCCTTCATGCGGGTTTGTAGGCATGGGCCAAAACAGAAGGCGCTGCGGAAAGCGTTGTGCAGACGACGCGACGCTAAGGCTACGCCCAACCTGCTCCCGTCAGTCAGAACGATGCACCAATAGAGTGCCTTTAGCGAAAGTAACCCCATGACGTCAACGGGGTCCAGAGTAGTGGGGCGGGGCCGTTTTTTTGAAGGAAAGAACGAGCGGGCTTTGATTTGAATTTTCGCAGCTTTTCGGGGCGCGCGTGGCTCTAGTATTTTGCAGAGGTTACATTCGATGCCTCATCTATGCAGTGGGCTTGTTTTTCAAAAATGTCCGGACCCTGGTCAGTGGCCCTTTAAAGCTCCTCGCTCCAAATTACAAACTTTTGTTCTCTTATGGAGATTGTTGAAAAGTACTTCGGTTTTCTGCGTGTTATTTTTGCGCACAGCATTCTTTTAAACCGCAAACTTGAAACGATCTGAAATTCAACGATATACTGGGTGCGAAAAATGTGCAAAACATCGCTGCGGAGCAAATGAAGGCCTGAAAACGTTTGGGTCGTGTACGCAAGCATAGAAATTATTTTTGCTCTAGAGGTATAGAAATTTAATATCTCACTCGCACGTAGCTCAAATTTCGTTGCAACTGAAAAAGTTGACCAATTTGTTTTTTTTTTATATTCTGAATGTTTGAGATCACAATGACTACTGCGTTGACGCCCATGCATTTTGATTACAGCAGTAACCATACTGAACTGTGCGAAATCGCCGCAGACCATACGTGCTCATGCATTCGCTTCTTGATCGTTGAACCATGAGATCGAAAGCTCTACAAGCTGCTTGCATGCAGAATTTTCTTTTGTGCTAATTGCGCTTGTGAAAGAAGATTTGCAATTAAATGAACCAAATATTTACTGCGTAATAAGTACAAAAGACATATTTGCGCCTAACTATAGCCTTAAATTTGGAACGCTGATCTGTTTGCACATTGGGTCGACTTAATAAACATATAAACATTTTTTTGGCATCTCTGATCTTTACTACTTTTATTTTTGAGTATCACAATGGCTGTTTTGCTATTTTGTAATAGCCATCGTTCCGTAATGCATTAGCCAGAGAGTATTACCCTAACGTTAAATTGGTTTTCAATAAGGGAAACCTGCAAATCGCCCTGGTTGGTTCATATTTAACTTCATTAGTGCCCTAATGATGGGAACGAACCATATTGGATCCAAAATACCACACACACAAAAAGGGCACCCTGTCTATGTACATGGTTTTGCGTCCAGTATTGATCATTTGCATTAGTAGGGCACTAATGAAGTTAAATATTAAGGTTATCAATTCATTCTCATGTTACACCTACTGCATACAAAATATACTCGCTCCACATTCACAACTGGAAATTTCCTTTAGGCATTTCAAAAATAGTGAACTACCAGGAGCCTATTTGTTGTCCGAGACCAAGAGCCACTGAAATCAAGAGAAGCTTGCAGGAATGTTTTGATTATAGGTAAACTCTTACGTGGTTATTTAGGATGCTACAAAGAATTTAGAAATCACTACCACATACCTTCTGCTATATTCGAACACACGCGCTCCGCAAGTGGCGTACGGACTGGTATGTAGTCTGCAATTAGCCTCCTAGGATTCCACAATCTTGGCTTTAAACCTTACCACCCTGTCTGTCGTTTTCATAAGAGCTCTCTACTGTTATCTCCTATCATAAATTATTCAACAACGAAATGAGATCAACACTGCACAAATTTGTCCTTGTGCTTATCGTTGTTTCTACACCGTTGGCTTCTTTTCTGTGTATGTTCTTTAGAGCACTTTCTTTTGCTGTTGTAAGGAGATAGCGCCACCCAGCGGCGTTCGTGAAAAAAAGAAGAAAAAGCACGAGGAGCGCGTGATGAGGGGTACGCCGGGACAAGTCGAACAGGATTACGTGGCAGAGAAGAGAAGAGCGCGGTGGGCGACGGACGTGGACGAGTTCTGCTGGCTCCCCGAGTTCCGGGCTTGGGCCTTAGCCGCAGACGTCCGGGCCACCAGACCTGGACATCCATCGTCGAGAGCCTCAACCACCAGGCCCAGGCGCCACTCTTCTCCGTCCATCCGTCAGCTGCTCTACATAGGCCGCTTCGGGCGCCTACGTGACCTTTTTCCGGGATACCAGACCTGGGAACCGTGCCGGGAGCCCACGAACGCTGACGCTGCGGTAGCGTCGCATCAACTTTGGAACGCCAAGAGACTCCTTGACTACCCGACACGCAGCCAGTCCTCGCCGCTCGTTGCTCAAATAAGACAAGTAGTGTGAACTTTCCTCTTTGACTCTTTTTCCTGCATTTATCATAAGCACTTTGTTCTGTTCCCCCGTGTGTTTTTCCCGTGTATTGTTGCGTTGTTCTCTTGTTCCTTTCCTTTCTTCTCGCTCGTATTGTAATTGGTTTCCTTTCCGTTAAAAGCCGCCTCGTTTATTGTTTATACTTTTGTGTTTATTTAAAAATAAGACCTGCAATCTCACAGAGTCCTCACAAATTTGGCGTCCACTACGACAGGACGAGGTCGGTTTTTATTTATTTGCCTGTTGTGTTAATTTAGGAACAATATGAGCGCTTCAGATTTGGTTGCCTTAGGCGAGCGCATGGGCTTGTGCGGCGCGGAGTTACGAGCGTGGGTGGAGGACGAGCTTCGTAAGGCACGGGAAGAGAGAGCCGCTGAGCGTGAAGCTGCGAAGCAGAAATTGGAGTTAGAGCGAGAAGTTACGAAGCAGAAATTGGAATTAGAGGCACGGAATGTAGAGGCTGAGCGAGAGGCTGCGAAGGAACGCTTGGAGTTAGAGGCGCGGAACTTGCAGCTACAAATAAGGCTCATGGAGGGTGGCGCAAATCCTCCGAGTGACCGTGGAGAGCGTAGCGTCTCATCGACCAGCTCCATTAACCCGCACAGCCTCATACCACAGTTCAATGAAGCGCGGGATGACCTCGATGCCTACTTAAAGAGGTTTGAGCATGTGGCCACGGGGCAGGGTTGGCCAAAAGAAAAGTGGGCAACGGCGTTGAGCTTGTGCCTTGGCGGCGAAGCACTTAGGGTCTTCGGTCGGCTCTCGCCTGAGGATTCCGTGGATTATGACAAAGCGAAGCTTGCCTTGCTTCAGAGGTTTAGGTTCACCGCGGAAGGTTACCGAGAGAAGTTTCGCCAGAGCAAGCCCCAGGATGGAGAAACGGCCTCGCAATATGCTGCCAGGTTGTTTAGCTTCTTTGACCGTTGGGTCGAGATGCGAGGTGAAGGCCGCACTTTTGAGGTGGTTCGCGAGATGGTTGTGAGCGAACAATTTCTGAACAACTGTCATTCTCGTTTAGCCCTTTTCTTACGTGAGCGGGAGGGCAAGACAGTTGCCAAGCTGGCGGAGGCTGCCGATCATTTTCTTGAAGCACAGCGGCAAAATAACTTGTTGTTCTTCAAAGAACAGGGGGAGCATACGGTGAATAAAGCCAAGGACGAGGTTTCAGGTCCACAGTCTCGCCTTCGGTGTTTTCTTTGTGACAAGACTGGGCACAAGGCGTCGGATTGTCGGACGAAGCCGAAGCAATCGTATTGCACCTGGTGCCGCGAGGTAGGACATGATGCCCAGTCGTGCAAAGCTAAGAGGCCAGGAGACCGTGAGGAGTCCTCCTGTTGCATGACACCTCGATACTCACATCCCGATAACCCTGCAGAGGTAACGCGCGTAGAGGGCCAGTTGGGGGAGATGGTCTGTCCTTCCAACCCGGTGGAAACGGCTATGCCAGTGGCGCACGGTGAGGTGTTCGGCCAGCATGGTTCGGTATTACGGGATACGGGCAGCACCGGTATTGTTGTACGTGAGTCTCTTGTACCGCCAGCGGCACTAACAGGGAAAAAGGCTACATTATTCTTGGCCAATGGGACCCGTGTAGAAGTTCCGGAAGCGGAGGTGGTGATTTCTTCTCCATACTTCTCGGGTAAGGCCATCGCGCGCTGCTTGTCTACACCCTTATACGACATTATAATAGGCAATGTCCCCGGGGCTAAACCTCCATTCCCGGTTGACCCGCCAGTTCTCACTGATCAGGCAGTTTCCCTTGCCATGACGGGTGCGGTCGATGTTCCTTCCCTTATGGTGACAGCAAAGGTTTCAGAGAGTAGTAAAAGCCCCACTCTGAACACACTCCACTTGTCACGGCCGGAGTTTCGCCTCAAACAGGAAGAAGACCCGACCTTAGAGGTGTGTCGCAGGAAGTTGAGGCAAATATTTCATGGCAAGGGACAGACCGCCCACTCCTTTGATACAGATGACGGTGTTCTTTTCCGGTCGTACCAAGTGTGTCCCGGCCAGGTCGTTGAGCAAGCGGTGGTACCGAAGGGCTTACGCACGCAAGTTCTTAAGTTGGCACATAAGAGTGCATTATCCGGCCATCATGGAATACGGCAAACAATAGCTAGGGTGCTCAGTGAGTTTTACTGGCCCGGTGTACAGGCTGACATTAAGAGTTATGTCAGATCGTGTGATATGTGTCAGCAGACTGTGTCGAAGGCAAGGGAGAACAGAGTGTATAACATCGTAGGACGGGAACATGTAAAATCATGGTGGAAACCGAGGTCGGTTTGGAGAAAACGGTTTCACAAAGGAAAACGGAAGTACTAGCCGAAAAAGTTCTCGCGACGGTGATGTGATTTGATGTGAACAATGGAATACGGAAGAATGTAGCCCATACCTATGGTTGGAATTGTTTTTGTTTGTTCATGCTTGTTTTTGAATGTCGGCTATCTACTTTTTATGCTTTCCGTGTTTCTTCGCCCTCTATGGACGCTTTACGTTGTCTTTCCATGTGCTCTCTGTGCTGTGTGTGCGAAGGTCTGTGAACGCTTCGAACATTGACGCCCGTCGTATTGTGTGTGGTGTGTAGTGTGCGCGCTGTGGTGCGGTGTTCTGTGTTGCGATCGTCGAACGCGTCTGGTGTCGCTCTCCTGAAGTCGAGTTCTTTCCCTTGGAAAAAACTTCCGAAGAGGGGGCCTTCTGTAAGGAGATAGCGCCACCCAGCGGCGTTCGTGAAAAAAAGAAGAAAAAGCACGAGGAGCGCGTGCGGAGGGGAACGCGGGGCAAGTCGAACAGGATTACGTGGCAGAGAAGAGAAGAGCGCGGTGGGCGACGGACGTGGACGAGTTCTGCTGGCTCCCCGAGTTCCGGGCTTGGGCCTTAGCCGCAGACGTCCGGGCCACCAGACCTGGACATCCATCGTCGAGAGCCTCAACCACCAGGCCCAGGCGCCACTCTTCTCCGTCCATCCGTCAGCTGCTCTACATAGGCCGCTTCGGGCGCCTACGTGACCTTTTTCCGGGATACCAGACCTGGGAACCGTGCCGGGAGCCCACGAACGCTGACGCTGCGGTAGCGTCGCATCAACTTTGGAACGCCAAGAGACTCCTTGACTACCCGACACGCAGCCAGTCCTCGCCGCTCGTTGCTCAAATAAGACAAGTAGTGTGAACTTTCCTCTTTGACTCTTTTTCCTGCATTTATCATAAGCACTTTGTTCTGTTCCCCCGTGTGTTTTTCCCGTGTATTGTTGCGTTGTTCTCTTGTTCCTTTCCTTTCTTCTCGCTCGTATTGTAATTGGTTTCCTTTCCGTTAAAAGCCGCCTCGTTTATTGTTTATACTTTTGTGTTTATTTAAAAATAAGACCTGCAATCTCACAGAGTCCTCACAGCTGTGCTTGGTCCTGGCTAGTCTCGTGCAGAAATAGTATCCCGCGCTATATAAGAACAGTTTTGAAACACTCAGTTTGTGTTGAGCAGTCACATGTGAAAGGAAGTATTCCACAACAGAAAAGATTATAGGATGGAAATGTATTATTTGCAGTCCCAAAAAAACCTTTTTTTACATACGTATGTGGTAGACCAAATTTTCGATGCTTCAGCTTTATTTCCCTCTGCGGTGTGGTCCCGAGGTTTAACACGAAAGGAAGGTAGCCCTTGCATCGTATAGGATCCGAATTATCTTCATCTTGCGATAGCCGCACAAGATCCTCCGCGTTGTGTCGTGTCTGCTTGATTGGGGCTATGTGCGAAATGTTCGTCATTTTTTTATAGCGGACCCTTGCCCTGCAGTACTCGGGAAATATATACGCGAACCTCCAAAGGTGTATTAAGAACGCGGCCACCTTCGCTCCCATTTCATTTTACCGGAATCGATGCGGCCGCTACGAAAATTTACTAAGAATTTCCGAGTTTAGTCTAACTCCGTGGCTTGACTGTGGTCAATGCTTTCCGAAGGATCGAAATTATGTGGCAGTTCAACAACCCGGCTTTATTGGAGGCTTATTAGTCGAAAACAAGTACATGTTCCTAGAACAAAGTGCGACGAACCTTGACCTGCCTAATATTTCGAATTCGAAAACATTCCCTGTATTTGACCTCTAAAAACCAACTCCTTGAACATGAATTCTGTTTTGCTGCGACATTTTCATGGTGAGGACAAGAATTCTCTCTGTATTTAAAATTCCTCCTTGTGACAACAGCACATATTTACCCGCATATCTTTCGCAGTCGAGTCTCTAACCTCTTGGGCACTTCAAGAACGTTCATGTTTCAACAATTAAAATGCATAAAATGGTGCCTCAGAAAAAAAGAAAAAAGTGATTTACGTCAAAGAAACCGTAAAAAATTTTCGCGGCCATTACCCAAGCCTCCCAAATGAGGCTGTTTATTTAGATTTTCCTTGGAATAATGGAATATTCTCTGGTATATAAACAACCATGCGAGCGTTAGTAGGCGCCTGGGACTCATTCCAACAAAATGATACGCATTCTGTTTAGCTGCGCTGCTTTTCTTCTCCTTTCGGGCGAGCTGATGCGCTCTGAGGGCACTCAACAAGGTATGCGTTTCTGGAAAGTATTTTCAGTGCTTAGAATATATTGCGACTTTTCGTGTGGTATTTTTATTCTGACTATTGGAACTTCATTTCTGTGACTTTCCTAAATTAGAGTTACTATTGTTTCTCGAATGCAACCTACGTAAAAAAGGAATTGAGAGAATGGAGACATTGAGTACAAAACCTGAAAATTGCTTGCACTTAAAAACTGAACCACGGGGTAGTACTTCACCTGACTGCTGGTGTCAATAGTATTTCGTGACCGATCTAAAAATAATCGAGGGCGGCATCTGCTAAAGGATGGTTTTTGTTGCGATTTTCAGAGCGAAATCATCTTAATACGGGGGCTTTTCATAGCAAGATATTGGGGAGGAAAAAAGCTGGGGGGGGGGGGGGGCATTTTATTTCAACCACTTCTAGTTTTCTTTGAACACTTTGTGCAGCTTCTTGAAAGGCTACACGAAACTTCAGGAGATCACGTTTGTTTGTCTGAAAGCGTTAACCTTTTTCGAGAATGCACCGCTTTTGAAGACGTTACTAGTTATATCTGGTTGAGAATACCAATACTATAATATATAATATTTATTTTTCTTCAAAATATGAAAAAAATAAACATCATAGTTGCTGCGTACTGCCAGCCAGTGAGGGTTTTTAACAAGCGTATGTCTACTTAATGTGTCGTATAATCGAAAACGTTCAATGAGAGTGTCCTGAGCTAGTGAAAGCTGAGGCCATGATCACAGAACTTTAGCTTCGTTCAAAGACACGTGAGTGCAAATGGAGCAGTGGTGCTTTCAGAGACAAAGGTCACAGGGTTTAGGGTCGTGCTGTATTGTGGGCGTCTGCTGGTTTATACCACGAAGGAGGAACGCATCGACATGCGGCTTTCACACAACAAACCGAACTGAACTTTCATTCCTAAAACATTATCACCCTCTCCACTTCTGCAGCAAGCAACCAGGCATTCCTAGCTTAACGTATCTGCTCACCCCTTCTGTGTTTTTTTGGCTGTTCTCAACTGACGCCGTGTGTATCTATATCTAAATGCTCGGGCTAACAAGCATTGTGTAAGCTAAAAATAAGAGCCGGATAATCGTTTCATTTGTATAATGCAAAGAAATCTTGTGACGTCTTTGCCTTTCCTCCAAACATTAAACAGCTGTTATTACCCTCACGAAAGGCCCAGTGCCCAGCCCCCACTCAAAGAATTTTCCAGTGATATTTTGTTGTCGTCAGTGTTAAGAAAAGAGTATTGAGATTTTTGCCATGAAAGAAGGCTAGCTCGTTACGCCGCCGATGTTACCCACCCAGCAAAGCAGGCAAATAAATATCTCAATTTCCCAGCGTTTAAGCATGAAATGCCGATGCGAAACGCCGGTACGAAGTTGCTTCTGAATGCTCAGGTGTAAAGAAACAGTTTTAGTAACGAAGTTCCGCTGTGACCATTGCAGAACAAACGATAAATATCATTGTGTTATTTTCTGCTTGCAATCTTTCGGTGTTGAGCGATATGTAAAAAGTGCTCCACATTTTGTGGTGCGCCGCACCACAGATCATGTCACGCTCAACTGTTATGACGCCGACTGTGAATTTGTCTTTTTTTCTCTCTTGAAAGCTGACGACTACAGTGAAGAAGACTTTCAATGGAGTAAGTAATTGCTCTTTCATGCACTGTTAAACATTTCACTTCAGGAAGTGACGTTGCATTTTCCTAGGCACTTGATTTGGAGTTCGAAAAAGTTTCTCTGAGGCATCATGATACGTTCTTTTCAATATGAGCAATTTAGTTTCAAAACACTCCAAAATGGAAAGTAAAAAAATGCAGTTACATCCTTTTATTTATTCTCAGTATATCCTGAAAAGCTAGATGGCGGGTAGCTGTAAAGGGATTACTTGCAGCGCTTTTTGTAATTTTTGTTACCAACTTTTCACCTGTTGGGATGCCGGCAATGCAGCCGCTCAGGATGCATACCTCGATATCTGTTTTCTTAGAAGGGTCATGTTGATTTAACAGCAGGGAGGGTAAATATGGTTACTATAACCGAGATATCTCTCATAGGGTTTTCTGAATCTAGTATAAATTTCTCCATGATAAAAATATTTCGAAGAAAATTAAATTTGTTTCCCGTAAGAACTATGAACTTTGGAGACACACACATAGTTCAGCGTATTCTGCAGAAACAACACGCATAAGATCTTCTGGCATCGTGAGGCACTTCTCTCCAGCTGTGAGGCGTTGACTGGGAGTCCGTGAGCAGAAACTTTCAGGAACGCGTACGTTATCTGTCCGTTCGGTTCGTTTTGTAGCAAAAAATTTCGTACACATTTTCGCTTCGTTGATCGAAACGAAGAGATTTCACAGCATAACCGAGAGCTCACCTTCACGCTAAGTGAACGTCGGAGCCCTTAATTTCGCTCGCCTGGTCTGATAAGAGCTTAAGGAGAACCTCAGTTCTCGCTGTCTTGTTGCCATAGATAGCGTAAGAGCGTTTTCTCACTGCTGTTCCCTAAACATTACACCACCCCAAGCAGCACACCAACAATGGACCGACGCTGGCATAATGCTGGTCAAAACCGGCTCGAAAGTCGTACCGACGTCGGCATTGGGGCAAAAAGTTACTTTTTCCAACCTTGGCCTGATGTTCGGACCAACACTGAACCGACATTCATGCCACTATCAGACCACTGTTCAGCCGCTCTACCAACACTGAACCGACATTCATGCCACTCTCAGACCACTGTTCAGCCGCTCTACCAACACTGAACCGACATTCATGCCACTCTCAGACCACTGTTCAGCCGCTCTACCAACACTGAACCGACATTCATGCCACTATCAGACCACTGTTCAGCCGCTCTACCAACACTGAACCGACATTCATGCCGCTATTGTACCCACTTTCAGCTGCTCTACCAACACCGGCTTGACATACCACAATTAGGCCACTGTTCAGCCTTTCTGCTAACGCTTGCCCGAAGTTTATGCCATTGCATTTCCAGTTCAGCGAATATTCATATTCCAGTTAATGTTCGCATTGGGAAAGCCATGGGTTTTGGCATTGCAAAGCTGCAATCATCTCTTCTATACACATGCACAACAAAATGAGGCAACGAAAGAATCCAACTGAGAAACTATTTATTAAATAATTAGGCACCGTGGCTGGGGACGCGCGGTTGCGCGAGTCCTGCGAGGCAGCGAGGGCCGCGCAGGAGGCGGGACCTTGGGAAGGAGCCAGGGCCGCGCGGGAGGAGGATTTCTGGGAGGTGGGGGCCGCTTGGGGAAGGGAGGGCACTGTGCTGGGGGCTGAAGCACAGGGGCTCGCAGTGGTTGCCAGGCCGGCAGCGGTACTTGGCAGAAACGCTTCGGCAAAACGCCTTTTGCGTCCGCCGCCACGGTCCACCGAACCTGGCAACCACTTCCTAATAAACCCCTGCGCTTCCACCACATCCGCCCCCGTCTTCTCACAGATGGCATCTGCATAAGATAAGCGTTCATTTTAGGCCAGCAGAAAAAGTTTGCTCGTTAACAGAAATCAAGATTATTTCAGCAACAGAGAAAACAGAAAAGGCCACAAGTACATGTTAACTCAAAGTGCGTGCCAAAATGAAAGGACTACAGTATCCAAATACAACTTGAGGAGAAAATCCACCTGAAAGCTCTTCTAACCAACTGTATAAAGCTGCTGCGACATCACGGTCGACCACTTTGCACTACTAACATATGGGAGCACAAATGGCTGGCAGATACAAGGCACGACTACGATCCATGACAAGAGATGGATGTGACTGATGAGAGGGCTTTCTTTGAAAGGCATCTGCTGACTCATATATCTTCAGATGCACATGGAAGAAAACTGCAGATGACTACCCCCATAAAAACAGTAACAAAATATTCACCTGTAATGAAAAAGAAAACTGGTAAAGTATCAACTGAAAAGAAGAAAAGAAAACAAAGCGCAGCAGAACCTGGTGCATGTTCTTCCACTCATCTTCTAAAATTCAGTTAAAAGCTACTGCAACAACATACCTGTTGCCACCTTGCATAACTTCAGGGCAATAAATGACCACTTGCCCTTGCGGCCATGGAGGCTGTACATCCTCTGTACAGCCACCCCCATGATGGCGGTCATTATGCTGGAGCCCACCTCCCTCAGGCCCTTGCCCCCCAGGCGGACCAGCTGCTTTCGCTGAAAAGAAACACCACAGGTGCACAAGCTATTAGGCACAAACATCAATTATAATTTCATTTAGTTTAGCAGAATCGAATAGCTAAGACAATTGTGTGACTACCTGTCAACAGCCCATGCGAGTACCTACAATCATAATGCATAATTTCTGTATGATACAATAGCTTGACTAGTTGCTACCAGCAGAAAGCACCACCACCAATATGGACATTCTTTTTTTTCTCAGTTTACTAAGAGCAGGGAAACTTTAGCGATTAAGCAAAGGTGGCCAACTCCTACCCATTATGCTTTGCATCTTGGACATTATTATATTATAACTATAATGCTTTTTGCAGATATCTATGTGCTGGATGTGTTTTCTCTGCACAGCCGTTACGCTAAAATTGATTTGGTTTGTAGAACTTAAAGTTCCAAAGTGACTCAGGCTATGATGAGGGACACCATAGTGGAGGGCTCCGGAAGTTTCGACCACGTGGGGTCTTTAACATGCGCCACTGACATCACACTGCACACGGGCGCCTTGCTTTTCGCCTCCATGGAAAACTGGCCATCACGGCTCGGTTTGAACCTGAGTCTTTGGGTTCAGCAGTCGAGTGCCCTAACCACTGAGCCACCATGGCGGGGCTCACTACCCTGAAATTGAGCAGTCTAATTAATGCTATACAAAGGGCGCTTATTTAAATCCCCAAGCACCTGAGTAAAGCTGCGTGCTTAGCAACCACATTTAATTAAACGATGTTGCTTGTTTTTGGCAGCAGATTAAGTAATGAAATGTGCATAATGTGAGCAAAAGACAGGGAAGAGGTGGGTTAAAGCTGCCCCATTATTTGGGAAACCTAGCCGAAATTAAAGACGCGCTGAGAGAGGACCAACTTCCAGCTGTGTTCACAGCAGTTCATGCAACAGTATATTAACCGAAAGCTCAGCTTCCTGTAAAACAGACCTTACAACATCCTTAATGTTAGCTACAAAGTCCACTGCTGAACTAAATTAAAACAGCACAACAATAAATGACAAATGTAAGGAAAATGAGGGGCTCGTTATGAGACACATACGAAGAAAGGCAGCCACAGGCAACAAAAGCATAGGGGATTTTTTTTGCTGTTGATCGATGTAAAACAATAATGTAATCACAGAAATATTTGACTGAGAAAAAAAATTTGTTGGAACCAAGTCTGTTATGCAACGACCGGCCACCGGCAGAGCTCTGGAAAACTACATCGAATGACATTGAGTGACACCATCTGAGAGCAACTGCCCCAAAAAAGCCTGTGACTGCACCGCCAAATACCAAGCTACTACAAGATGTGATAGGTGCAATGCTTCGCACAGAACCAGCATCAGTAGCTTGGTTTGCTGTTTAGCGCTCCTTCTCGCCTAAACGCTCTGATGCGACAGCAGTCTCGCAGGTGGCATTTTCTTTGCATTGCGTGGCTGAAACATGATGTGACAACTGGCACTTGCCGTAAGCAATATTGCGAGCGCCACATGTTCAGCACTGCTACTGAGCCCAACAAATTGATAGGAGCCAAAGAGCAGATAAAGAGAGTCCCCTAACAGCTGTCCCGACACGTGATGCAGTTTTTGCAAGCTCTGCTACCGGCTGGGCATTGCGTACCACTTTTGCTTCCAACAGTAAATCTCACCACACAAGGAATCGACAGGGCGTTCCAGTGAACACTCTCAAAAATTCCTAAAGAAGCGCAAGTTCGATATGGGAAAACAATTTTTTTTTTGGAGGAACGATCTCTCAGCAGTGGTGGACATAATTTACTGCATAACTGTGCGTGTGTACCTGCAAATATTTCTTCTATTTTGAACTCCCTATTCTTAGGAATTCCTGAAAATGTTCACTGAAACAGCCAGTGTGTATATCAGCAAGCAACTTTCATGAACAAGACATTTACATTAACAAAACACACTGCGACAGCACACTCCAGCACAACAGTAGGAATTATATCTATGAAGAGCATGTTATTCACAGAGCACGGCATGCAAATACTCTTGGAGCTCAAGATTTCTTCACAAACCTCGGAATTACATTATGCATGCAATTCGTTAGTAGGCATTCATTTTTTCCAGACACGAATTATCAGAAACATTAAATCACCAGTCCAGCAGCCACGCTGTCGTCCTGGACGGCAGCTTCCACAGTGTCCAACTCCTCGGGGGAGAATGCGGGCAGTGCAAGGGTGGGAGGCGGTGGCGAGGGGGACACTGGCCGAGTCCTCTGCTCCAGCTGCCGGTCCGACCGCAGCAGCACATGATCCTCCAGCCTTTGTAACCGCTGCATTAAGTCGCGCTGCTGCTGTCGGACCTCCAGCACCAGGCACATCAGCTTCAGCAGGGTAGCTGAAACTGAAGCAATCAACAATTTCAGTGAGAGCAGGGTTAACCTGGGCGCAATAATATCATTTGCGCATTGAGGTACAATAAAGAACAGTATGAGGCTAACAGTAGGCAGCAACACACTCTGTACTATGCTCCTAAACTTCCCCCAGTTTTTATCCTCCAGGACACTTCTAATTCATGTTCTATTCCTTGCTAGCCTAATTTAAATGCCATAAATGTCACCATGCACTGACAAACACCTAGGTGAAATGGAGCTGCTCTATGTGTGATAGCTAGCACAGAACCTGCAGCCTTGTTGTGTAAAGGACTTCTCAGTCTATGAGCTTCGCCAATTTTTACATTGCTTCATGGGCATTTCCACTGCTATTGCACCATGGCAGAGATGGCAGCAGTTAGTCGCAAATGGATTCTTCCAGTGTCATGAGAAGCATGTGCTAATAGAAGCGAGAAAGCAGAGCAGGCCTGTGCCCTTAATATAGCATTGCACCATTTGGAAAGTATTGCTCACGGCAAAACCCACATTGGCCAAAATGCTGGAGGTAGGCATCTGTTTTAACTGCAAGTGCTGGCAGGGATCAATGCATTAAAACTGCAACAAAGATAGCCCTTATGGAATTATAGCCCTTAGCTGACAAGCGAAATGCAACAAAGAGGTGGACCAAATGTTTCTTGCTAGGCACAGGAGGTCCCAAACCGTTGAGAAATAAAACAAGGTCACATTTATCTCTTACCACGCATCCATTTTCTGCAGGCAAGACAAGACTAGGAGCCAGCTGATGTGCTCACAAGGCAGTTAGGCTGTTCAGTTCTTTCCTAAGCAAGAGGTCCTCCTTCAGAGCATGCCACTATTATTGGCTGCTTATCTCCTTCAGCACCCTTTATGGGAGCTTTGTGATAGCGCAATTAATTTTTTTTCAGCACATTTCGCTGCATCCAAGGCACTGCATTGACTTCCAACCAGTAAACTTTTAAAATACTTTGAAAGACAATGAAAAATTACAATATGGGCCTTGCTGACCAACCGCGACCAAGCGACCAAATTATGCTGGTAAGGAAACAAATGCACAAAACATGGGACTACTGTGTAGAGTGCAATTCGTAGGAGTGGCTTCCTGGTGGTGATGTAGGCCGAGAGAGGCAACAGAAATGCCAGGATCCAAAAGAACCCAACAAAAGCACAACATACAGCTCTTGGGAAGGGCACACAACAACCACTCCACTATGAATCACAAGAGGAGAAAGCAATGGAAGTACTAGGTTGTAAATTCCAGTACCACTTCAGTTCAATACAATGGTTTTTGAGAAATACATGTGATGATTTTCAGAGTGACCCCTTTCAAAGCACATAGTTTGAAACTAGAAATGTGCTCCTAGCACCGTTTCAAGAGCCACTGAGGAGAACTCCGTGCAAATATCTTCCTGAATAAGTATATTCTCTAGGTCTTTGATGGGCCTGTTGACTGCTGCTCGGCAGCAGCAGGTACAATGAGAAATTTAAAATTTGCTCTGTTTTTCTTTAAGGCAAAGCAGATCTAGCTTCTATATTTTGTTGTGTCACTTGATACTAGACAAAATAGGAGTGTAATTAAAAGAAAGGAACACAGTGAAAAGACGGGACAAGCAGCATTTGTTCTGTCCTCTCACTGTGTCCCCATGTTTGGCTTGCATTTCTCTTTTTGCACAAAAGTAAACAAAGTGAAAATCTCACCATCAACAGTCCCAGCTGTCGACCCCTCCAGCTTGCTGGGTGGCGCACTGTTTTCGTTCACGCTCTCCCCAGCGTGATTCAGTGGGGCTGGAGATGAACATGCGTCATTGATGGCAATCCAGGAAGTACAGAACACACTACTGTGTACAACCACAATGTCACATTTCTATCCTAATTGAAAAGCAGAAATGCTACTTCAGGATATTTTTGGAGAAGGGACAGAACAGTTGCATGGCCAGGCTGTTTTTCATACAGGTGATCTTTTTAAAACACAATAGACACAAAATTACGAAGTTCAGAAACAAATTCCTGGTTATATAGAGATGCCCCCCAGGCAATAGTAACACTTCCTTTGGCCGAAAAGATATTTTAATTTGGTTTCAATCACAGGCTGTACAAAGACTTCATAATTCAAAACCCATCAAAACCGACACCTCCATGACAAGTAGTTGACGTGACAAACAATGTCACATCATGCAGATACCTATGACACATAAAAGAACGTTGTGATCCGACTGCGGCGGCGCGTTTCGATGGAGGCGAAACGCAAGAGGTACCCGTGTGCTGTGCGATGTCAGTGCACGTTAAAGATCCCCAGTCGGCTGAAATTATCCCAGGGCGCTACGGCACCTCCTTCTTCCTTTCTTCTCACACTCCCTCCTTTATCCCTTCTCTTATGAATGTCCACTGAAATGCGAGAGAATTACTGCACCACTTTCTTTCCTGAAAAATCAGTTTTCAATTTTTTAAATATGTGTCTATAGTACTTCAATAATTACATTTCTCATGCACCAGCATGGTGCATTGGTACCGTATTTTCCGGTGTATAAGACGCGACTTTTTTCAAAAATCTTGCTGGTGCGTCCTATACAAGGGTGCGTCTTATATGCGAATTTTTCGTTTTTTTTTAGAGAGTTCAGAAATTACTCAGGTTCATGTTCAAGCCTTTTTTACCGAAAAAATATCACTAGCAATGAAGCGGTTGTAACACGGTTAATACTTCAATACGGGGACCACCGTGCGCAACTTTTTTTAGGTGAACTTTATCATGAAACGACGGGGATGACTACTTCCGGGATCACAAACACACCACCGTTTCGGAGGCCCCAAGCAAAAGTAATGTGAAATGCCAAAAGATGACGACAATCACGCTTCTCGCCATTGTCAAGACAAGCCAGGACAAGCCGGCGTTCTTTTTTCAGCCACCCTTTGCCACTTTGTTTGCTCCATGTACGTAGTGCGAAGAGAATATTTCAGTCGCGTTGCCACCAGAAATGGGCGAACTTTTTGATAGCGCATCCGAAGGTGAAGACTTCCAAGGTTTTAAGTAGAAATAAAATGTTCTTATGGACATGTGGGAGAGTTTTTTCGTTTTTCTTTCTTTTTTTCCAAAACATGGGCAGGAATGGCGTGAGTGTTGCCTTTTTCGACCACTTAGCGTTGCTTAAGAATTTCTCACAAGTACGGTGAATTTCGTGATGGTCGCGCAAGCGTGTTTAATTGATCCTCACTAGCCCAACTGGGAAAACTGGGGTGCGTCTTATATAGCAACTTTTTCAATTACAGCCTGCATATATGGCGGGTGCGTCTTATACACTGGAAAATACGGTACATTTAAGGACACAAAAGAAACTGTCATGGCGAAACCAAACACAGAGAGCGGAATATATGTCATGTGAATAGAAACCTGTTCGCAGTACTGTTAACGTGGGTAAGAGAGTTTGCCACGAAATGGTTACTGGCAGAATCACTGCTGATCTGAGAGCATGGCAAATGTAAAAAGCTGATGCCAAGTCTGAGCACGTTCCATTTCTCTGCAAGTGCAATTAGCTACGGTGGAGTTTTTTTCCCAGATTTTGCAAGCATACTACCATAAATCCCCAATCAAAACTAACACAATGTCGACCTTACATTAAATAGAAATGAGAAATGGTGTTTTAGTTTTAAGGCGGTTAACATCCAAAGGCGACTCAGGCTATGAGGGACGCCGTAGTGAAGGGCTCCGGAAATTTCGACCACCTGGGGTTCTTCAACGTGCACTGACATCGCACAGCACACGGGCCTCTAGAATTTCGCCTCCATCAAAATTCGACCGCCTTGGCCGGGATCGTACCCGCGTCTTTCGGGTCAGCAGCCGAGCGCCGTAACCACTGAGCCACCGCGGCGGCTTAACAAATGAGAATTCATGTCTTACGTGGTGACGGCAGCTGTACAACATCGTTGTGGCCCTCATTTCCTAAAAAAGAATTGCACATGAACGTCTTGTTGAGTATGCAAAATAATTTCTTATCAATAAAGAAATATGAGAATTTCAATTACCAGAAACTGCCGAGCTTTCTAGGGCTGAAGTGAACTCGTAGCGCCGCACCTTTTTTTCGGCGCTCTTGTAGGATCCTGCAAACATTCTCAATATCTCGACAAAAACCATGTCATCTCCAAGCAACAGTACGGATTTCAAAAAAACAAAACAACTGAGGCCGCCTTACTGGAAATCAAAGAAAAGCTAATTGAAAACATAGAAAATAAACTGCTAACAGTTGGCATATTCCTTGATATGAGGAAAGCGTTTGACTCGGTTAACCATAAGATATTGCTTGAAAAAATGCAGTGTTATGGAAGATGCGGCATTCCTTTAACCTTATTTGCTAGCTACCTTGACAACCGATCTCAAACAACTATCATTAACGGTATTTCATCTGGGATCGGTCAGATTGTGTCTGGTGCGCCACAGGGCTCCGTTCTAGGACCAACGTTGTTCTTATTATATATTAATGATATCGTCAACCTTCATCCAGCAGACAACATTATAATCTATGCAGACGATACTAACATATTTTTTTCAGGGCAAGATAGTAATATTTTGCAAGCAGCCTCCAATAGTTGGTTATCCCAATTGTCTGTTTGGTTAAAATCAAATAGGTTAGAACTTAATGTCAGGAAAACAAAGTACATACTGTTTAGAGCCAAAAATAAGGAAGTTCCGAACAACTTCCAAATTCACTTCGAGCAAGCTCCTATAACTCGTGTCAGCTCTACAATGTTCCTTGGAGTCATTTTTGAAGAACATTTACTCTGGACAGATCGTGTAAACTACGTTTGCACTAAAATGGCTCGCTCTGTTGGTATCCTAAATAAATTTCGCACAATACTGCCTCGAAAATTCAAACTACAAATTTATTTCTCTCTAGTCTTTTCGCATGTACAATATTGTTTGTTGATCTGGGGAACGACTACCTCAACCAATTTTGTGAAAGTACTTACTTTACAAAAAAGAGCTGTACGAGCGATTGATAACTTACATTACAGTGAGAGCACGGGTCCTTCCTTCCTCAACCATAGACTGCTAACCATCACGGCCGCTTACCACAAGAAGCTTGCTGTTTATATCAGAAACCTTATGAAAGGAAACTGGCAGACTTTCGAGAGCACATATTTAATTGTCCAAACAGCATACAGTCTTAGGCACCCTCAATACCATGCACCAAAATCTCGTACAAACTATGGGTTCCAAAAACTAACTCACATAATTCCTCATAATTAAACACGTATCCATACTTAACAGAATTGTCGCTACAAAATATGTCCGAGGGCTGCTTTGCTGACTTGATGCCCGTTCAGCTGCCTGTATAGCAACACTCAGGCCAACAGACTATCAGTTTGAAAGCCTGTGAAACACTCATGTGGCAGAGGCATTGTTTTATTTACAATTAAAAGTGTGATTCTGGTTTCTAGGATTTAACAGCTTTAAGCTATGAAGAATGACGTAGCAGAAGACTCCAGATTAATTTAGACCACATGGGGTTGTTTAACATGCACTGATATTACAGAGCACAAGCGCATTCTGCACTGCTCCATTTCACCACAGACAGGATGTAACCTGGGCCCTCGGCTCAGCAGCATGGACCACTCAGCTACTGCGACAGGCTAACAATTCAAACTGAACTAAATGTAAACAGCTGGATGAGTTGGTTCTGAATTTGCATTATGAAACACTGTCTCAGTGCACAACAAACATGGATGAGGAAAGAGCACACAACGCAAAGCATCAATTGATGTCTGGCATTTGTATTGTGTGCTCTTTCCTTGTCTGTGCTTTTTGTGTGCCAAAAAATGTTTCATAATGCAAAAAAAAAAATTACCATACTAAACCTTTCTGTACTAAATATTATTAAGCATACTGAGTGCAGCACTAATTCTGGGAACTACAGGTCTTCAAAAACAAGGCACTAATGAGTTTCAGATGTAGTTCATCAGCTTACAAGTGCAATAGCTAACAGTTCATTCTGCTCCTCTTTTTGACAGCTGGCTAAGCGGTGGCTATCAACATGACTTCTTAGTCGTAATTTAGCCATGCAGAGGTGCAGACTCACAGAATCTAGCAAAGAGGCCTTTACAATCGCTGATGAAGCTACCATCAATATGTCTGCAATAAGACTACTTATGGCAAGTGGTAACGACGACCACTGGGCAACGCATCCACTCCCCTCCGAGAGCTGGCTCGGCCTCAGCTTTTGCGAGCCGCGTCACCTCCGAGCTCCTGGCCACAGGCCAGTAGCACTCTTCTTTTGTCTCTGTGAGCCATCCGACAGGAATGAATGCAAGGCAGTCGTCCTCAAGAGGAAACTTCACCACAGCGAATGGTTTTGACATGCTGCACAGAGGAAACACAACAAAAGATTAATGGGAAAACAAGGATTTTTACCAGACACTGTCTGTGCCATACTCTACTGGCACTTGCCTGTTTGGGTGCCGAAAACTTCACACTACCATGACAACTGACAGGTACTCTTACAACCATCTCGTTCTACTTCGCAACGCACTTCTGAACTTTCATGAGTTGAGAGTTACAAGTGTCACGAGCGCCTGCAATTTGGGACTAATTTAAACAATATTTCTGTGCCTGCTGTCATGTGAACCAAATAACAGCCAGCAATAGTGGCGTGCAACTTCACTGCATTGAACATCAAACTGAGTGCAGTCTACCAGGAGCATAGTGATGAAAAAAGAAACCAGTAAACCGCAAGATTGACCAAATGAGGAAGAGAGAAAACAAGCGCGTTCAATTAGCGAGCTCGAAACTAGCACTCGCTATATGTAGAGTCACACTGATCTAGACTTTGTAATACAAGGCTCTGAGTAGCGGGAAGGGACACACATAAATAAAAAGTACTCTCAATTTTTTTTCTGTAACCGATCACTGGCAGGAGCAGCATTACTTCTGGCAGTACAGAAGAATTGTGTTCTTTCATCCTGTTCTTGTCACATTTCTCTCATCGCACGGAGACTCGCAACGCAACAATGTCAACACTGCCATGGAAGCATTTGTCAATCAAGCACAAGGCATGCAGGCTGCGACTCTATGACGTCTGACATGCATGCCTGAACCAAGCGATTAGCCTCACAAAAGCAAAAATTGGCGATGAAAAACACTCAATTGCATCGCACGTGGCAACTGGTTGGTCATGGGGGGCGCCGCAGAGAACGGCTCCGGAAATTTCGACCACCTGGGGTTCTTTAGAGTGCACCGATATCGCGCACAGTACACGGGCCTCTAGAATTTCGCCTCCATCGAAATTCGACCGCCGCAGCCGGGATCGAACCCGCGTATTTCGAGTCAGCAGCCGAGCGCCGTAACCACGTGACGACTGTCATTGCGATCATGATCATAATATCTATACACGTACATAAATGTACGATGTGCCGTGAGAAACAAACCCTCTCAGAAGCAATGCGCCAACAAGATTTGCCGGGATAGTGCGTTCACCCTGATGAAGGAACACACAAACACACACGACATTTAGAAGCGCTTCCCTTCGTGTACGTGTGTGTTACTTCATATTACCCCAACCCTTACACGCAGTTACACCTTGCAATGCGCCGCTGAGTTAATCAAAAGACAACTGCTGACAGATGCCTACAGACAAGTTAGATAAAGGGGCGACACACGAGGCGTGCTCATTGTCCTCACTCTTGACAAGTTCACAAGTAAATATTAGCTGACAACTAACATGAAAGGGAAAAAAGGACAGAATGTATACTTACGCAAGCAGTGCCTCCTGGTTCCCCTCGGTGACTCACGCGTGCCGCCACCAAACTTCAAAAAGCTTGAAGAAATAAAAATTCACAAGCGCGCGTTTTGCTGCCAAACGTCCAAACGAAATGACCACAAGCTATGGATTGGGATTGGCTTGGAACGTACGTGGGAGCGAGAGCGGATGCCTACGTTTATGCGTAAAGCGGTGTTTAGTTTCGAAAAATTTCTTTGAAGCTTAGTGTTGACAACACCGCCAAGAATAATTTTTATCAATTTTTTTATACTTCAATTTATTAATGAGCAAAACATCTTATTTTACGCGACAGCTAAGATGGAATGGCATGGCTACTTTTGACTACTTTCAGCTCAAGTTTTGGCTCCTTTTAAAATGTTCCCAACGGCAACCCTGCCCGCGAGTCATGCCGCGAGTGCTCGCGCTTGTTTTTCTTTTGTGGTGTGGAGGTGTTGGTCGTACTGCCTGTCTGCTGTCCCTTTGTGCGGCTGTTGCGGTCCTCGTCTTTCACCGCAAAGCTTCTGCATTTCGCCATGAATGCAAAGCAACGCAAGTACCGTATCGTTGAAAAAGAATACCGTGAGATCTTGCAAGATCTCGGTATTTCACAACGGCCGGTCGCATCTACGTCTTCAAGCTTGGATCAAGGCGGCAGGAAACGATCGCACTCCGAAACATCAGTCGACGTACGCACCCCCCAACTCTTGCTACCGTCCGAAGCAACCACGCGACGCAGAAACGAAGTGCGCGCTGAAGACGCGTGATTGAAATCTATGACCGTAATCAATATGAAGACGATTAACCGATAGCGATTAATACGTCCCTATCGAAAAATCTCGTATATATGTGTCATATGTGTCTGGTTCATACGAGATTATGGAATATCTCGTATGTGTCATATGACACATATGACACATAATGTGTCATATGTGTCTGGTTTGCAATTTTTGGGAAAGGAAAGGGAAGGGCTGGGGTGGAATTATAAGGCAATTAACATTAAAATAGCTTCCATTGAAGTTAGTAAACTAAAGAAAGTAAAAAAAAAATTCGGACGCGAAAAAAAAAACTACGCGCCGTTCCGGATTCGAACCACCGACCTAGAGATCTACAGCTCACTACACTACCCACTACACCACTGCTGGCATGGCAAAAACTGCTTTACATTTCGATGACAAGACTTATGCTATGCTTCCCACTAGAATTCGACGGTTAGGTGCGAGGACAAATGTTTATTTTTAAGGTATAAGGAGCTGAACTACAGCCGATTGCACTTCCACTGATTTTGTGGATCTTGATGTGCTCTGTAATAAGCACTGAAAGATCTGATATTTGTATGTATTTTAATTTTCACAGCGCCTGCACCATTGATCGTAGTACTCTCATTGCGCACATATTGTTAACTACAGTCGGAGCCCTTGCATGAAAATACCTGGCGTTATTAGCTCAACTAAGCCCAGAAGGCAACATTTGCCTTCTGGCTGAACGTTTGTCCAAGCACATTGGAAACGCCTAACGTCATACTGTTTGGATAGGCGCGGTTTACAACAGGAGGGCACAAGCAGAGAATCAAGGAGAAAAATATTTGAAACAGGCCAAGAGTTTTTTTTATGCATTGGTTGGGCACTTGTTAATCGCTTGTTCATCCCTTCTTTTCCGCGTGTTTCAAACAGCAAGGCCCACTCTATGAGAGGCACTCATCAGCGGCTATGTGTTTCGCACGAGATTGATGTAAGCTGATACGGTGCATATCGGAGCTCTTGTGTACGCACGAGTGTCGCGTGTCAGTTAAGGTATGCCACATATGTAATCCATACAAGTCACCTTTCCGTAGCGCGTGAACTACTATATATGCAGCAGATGTGTTCATCTGTGACATTTGTGACGCGTATGAGCTCGTAAGCAGCCTATACGCGTTCATACGAGACACATTAATTTGTGACACACATGAACTCGTATGAAGTATATGTGCTGATACGAGGCGCATTTGTCGACACATGGCTCATATGGTGCCCATATGAGTCAAACGAGGCACATATGAACTCGTATGAAGCCTATATGTGTTCATATGAGGCACATATACTGACACATATAACTCATATGGGCTGCATACGAGGCAAAGGGAGAGAACGAGTACCGTGGAGGTGCAATGCCTTCGCATTCTTCCAATTCGAGTTCCCGCAGACGATGTAACGTTTTTTTCTTAAGCTATATGTATCTCTTATATAAGCGCATGGTCAGCGCTGTCCTATCATGGAGCAAACGCACGTTACTGTTTACCCATTCCTGCTTTAATGGAGTGCTCGACACGTTGCGCCATGCATATATGTTTTGGTGCTGTTCTGCAGGTATACCGCATTAACTGCGACGCCCAAGCACATGAAGGTACAGCGTATTTAACGTTAGAGTCGAGAAGTTATTTTTATAAAATGCTATTTATAGTTTTTGAAATTCAGGCCTGAAAATCGGTGGGGGAAATAATCGCATGCATGCATGCAACTTTGCATATTTTAGTTTAAAAAACTGAGATTTAAAAAATCTCACAGGAGGTTATGCGGGTTTTTACGAAGATATCATTATCTACGCCCCGGACTATATATGCTAATAAATAATTAACAATGTGCGAGCTATTATATATATATATATATATATATATCGCGCCTATCGCCGCAATTGAGAAAACTAAGAAGTCACAATAGCAACTGCATGATGCTCCATAGCAGTCGGCACTTCAAAGTTGCGTTGCCTATTGCAGGAATTGGCCAGCTTCTAAATATGGCAAAGTCAATGCAGGGGAAACATTCGAGAAAGTGGTCCAATACTGCCAACTTCTAAAAATGGCTCAGCCAAGGCGGGTGAAACGTCCGAGAAATTGGTCCAATACTACCAACTTCTAAAAATGGCTGAGCCAAGGCGGGGAAAACGTCCGAGAAATTGGTCCAATACTACCAACTTCTAAAAATGGCTGAGCCAAGGCGGGGAAAACGTCCGAGAAATTGGTCCAATACTACCAACTTCTAAAAATGGCTTAGCCAAGGCTGGGAGAACAGAGGCAACGCGGGGCCTTCACAGGGCTGTCGTTTGCCAACTCAGATCCTACATTGGACCGATGTCATGTGCTGCTTGGGACGTTTCCCGCAGTACTTGCGGTAATAAAGTTCGTTTTGCGTCCGACATTATGGACGTGTGCCTCTCTGATGTAGGCTGTGCAGAATAGCTCATACAAAGATAAAAATCTTTGAGAATTAAAAGTTTGTCAGCCTCCGCCATTGCTCATTGGGTTCGGATCAAGGCTGTATGTTGTTGCTGATTGTTATTTTGCGTTTTAAGCAATAATCTTTCAGCCAAAAAGTTATTACAGTACTAGTTTGCCACTAGAAAAATTACTAATTTAAACACCAAAACAAGTCCTTTACTTGCTTCCTTCATTGCGTGTATGCCATAGTTAAGCCTTCATTCAGAGACCATTGTCTGCTGAGTATTACTGCTATTTTATTCCGGGTTGCATTCCTCCCATAATTATACCGGGTGTTTTTTTTAGAAGGTCCAAAATTAAAAAAAAAGGTAAATTGCTTTAGATTTATTTTAGCACTGGGGCTATACTGGAGGCTACGGTGGGCGCCAGGAAAGAGGAAAACTGCTTTAATTAGTTGGCTGATTAACTAAATATGTTAATAAACTTTTCTAATTTTTGTTTTAGGGGGCATGTTGTATTCGCAGAATTGGAGATCGTCCTCTAAACAGTCCAACCGAGAAAAAACAATTTCAATTAAAAATTTTTCACGCACATTACGAGGCGCGAAAAAGTCATCCTGGTAGGCATCTTCACACTTAACTCAGCGGCAGAAGCTCCTCTGGCGTAGTTCACTCCGCCCTGCGCTTTGCGTCAGGCGTCCCGGACTGGCGGCCTGCGCTATCGCTGCTTATCTCGCTTCGCTCCGCGGCCTCACAGAATGCCGCGTTGGAACAAAAACGCACTGGCACGAAGCGCAGGGCGGAGCGAACTACGTCACAGGCGCTCACAGACGCTGTGTTACAGTGTGAAGCTGCCTAGCAGGGTGACTTTTTATCGCTTCGTAACGCGCGGAAAAATTTTTTCATGAAATTTTTTTTTCTTGCCTGGTCTGTTTGGAAGACGATCTCCAATCCTGCTAATACAACATATACCCTAAAATATAAATGATAAGAGTTAATTAACTTATTCAGTTAATCAGCGAACTAATTAAAGTAGTTTTCCTCTTACCTGGCGTCCGCCGTAGCCATCAGTATAGCCCCAGGGTTAAAATAAATCTAAAGGAATTTACCTTTCTTTAAAAATTTTGGACCTTCTAAAAAAACACCCGGTATAAGCTGATCTTCACATACACGTACGTTTTCATTTACAAATGGCCTCACCTGTGTTGCTAAAACGACAGGCGCGAGTCTCCCAGGTTTTCAGAAAAGCAGTAAAAAGCATTACCGGGCCATGTTTCGCTTGCTTGGCAGTTAAAGTCGGGCTTTGGCTTTGATCTAGAGTAAGGGGCACATAACTCTACCGCTCTCCACACTCGATAACACAATAATGGACCCTGTCAAAAGATATGAGCGTTAAACTTGACGACTGGCAATTAGGCGAAAGCTTATCTACAACTGAAAGACGTTCCTATAAGTGCAAAGTGATTGAAGATGATAAACCAAAGATATCCTAATTATTGCATTGATAGCAAAACCTACTAGAGCAATTTTTCAACTCCACTATCGTCCTGTTATTTTTTCTAATCACTAAAATTTGCAGTCTATATACGAAAGGCAAAAAGCTCGCAGATAACTTGAGAAAAGAATATTCTCGTTGTTCTGCACTTCTACTCTTTTTAGATAACCTGCGCTCTTAGAAATGCATAAACAGTTCTTCTTCCTTGTTTCATCCTTTACAGAGTGTGGAAACGAAACTGTAGATATGTGCACCTTCCCTAAAAGTGAGTACTGGGCATTTTTCTTCCGCATCTAAAAGGTTCAGTAGCATAACCAATCTGAACTAGCCGAATGTAGCAGGATGTATTCAGTCCTAAAGAAAATACAAGCGGAAAAGAACGGAAACAGCAGTAGCGTCGTTTCTCTCTCTGAACACCAAAGTTCTCATTTTTCTTGATAAGGAAGATCGCAACAAGCGAACAATTCGAACTAGTGGACAGACAGAGGATGTGAAAAAGGGGGGGGGGGGGGCAGAGTTAAAATACATCGCGACTGATATCGGATATATCAGTCGCGACTACACATCGCGACTGAAGCACTTTTGATGTCAGTGAAATGCCAAATGTAATAACATTATTTCCCTTCTGTTTTGTTCCCAACTCTATTTCCTAATATGTTTAGATATAAATATTGTTACTAAGCGTGAAAAATTCGAGAAATCAACTTGAAATATTGTTCTAATGTATATTATCAAATTTATTAGTTTTTAAGAAAGACAAACTGAGGCAAGGAATTTTGCATTAGACATGAATTACTTTCAATTTTTCCGGACAGCAATATCTTGCAATATATCATGACGCCATCTTAGATCACAAATTATGCGCAGAAATCACAGCTGGAGTGACAGCATCAGAACGCCAATGATGTGGAATAAATTGCCTCTTAAGGTAGTAGGAGCTGAAGTGCTGATCAAGGAAGTCGTGCTTAGATGACATGGCTGGTTGGTTTATGGGATTTAACGTCCCAAAGCGACTCAGGCTATGACGGACGCAGTAGTGGAGGGCATGCCTACATGCATACCCACCTCAAGGATCGTGCCAAATGCAGTGTAGGGTTGCCAACCTTTCTCCGGCAAAATAATATTGTTAAGCCGAGAACCTTTCAGATGCTTGCTTAGCTGACTTCGTTTCTTTCTTTCCCCGTTGATATTAGCAAAACAGAAAATTTTGACATTTACCACAATGCAAGGCCACGAAACATCTCATTTCTTCGAGCACCATTTTTGCTGTAACAAAAGCACACTTCCTACAAAGTTCTGCTTACGCGTAACTGGATTTAGCCAAGATGTGTGCAAACTGTCCGACGCATTGTCCCCCGATGAATTAGGAGAGGGGATTGTTAATGCTTAGACTTCATGTAAATTACGGAACATCCTAGAAGTTGCCTTGTAATGAACGTAGTTAGCGTTTGAATTACAGCCGCAGCAGCCGTCGGCGTCACTATAGAAACATTTCAACATGTACGCTTAAAAATTACAGTTAAACTATCCAAGAAGTTCTACTTGAAAACACAGCACACGAGAGACACACCAGACGAAAAAAGAGGCGTACACGGACATGGCGCTACTGAAACTTGTGGTTTTTTTTGTACAACCTCGACTAATGAAGCTCATAGTCGCAGTAGCGGTTTATCTGGGTACATTTCTTTCTTCGTCGTATGTCCCTCTCGTTAGCCTTGTTTTCAGCTAATCGTGAGCCAACTACCCCACCAGTCGATTCGCTTTAGAAGGCTTCAGAGAAAGAGCTTGTTACTTCACCCACAGAAGGTATGTCACCCTCTGTACCTTCACCGCCAGGAGGCATTCGTTCATGTTGTTATGGGAAAGGTTACATTTTAGGAACGGGACGTAATGAGTACTGCTCTCATTTAGTTACATTACGGACAGGCAAAAACTTGGTATGTTTTTTTTTCATAGCTATATTACCATCCTAACATACAAACCTTGCAACTAAAAGACACCTGGTTTAGATTGAATATGAGAGCCGTTCCAGCGGTAACACGACTGGCTGTCATAGAAATCAGGGCCATCGCCCTACGCCCTGGAATTAACTTTTAAATCACTGCACAGAATGTCGTCAATGCGCTTATTATGATTTCATGTTTCAACAAAGTTGACTACAGACTAAACACTTTCGGCATTCTTTTGGCTTGTGAACGTTGCACAAATACGTTGACGTCTAGTAGAAATAAGAATGAAATTTTTTATCTAGAGAGCAAAGCTTGACACTTCCTAGATTATACTCAGAAAACATGTGCGCGCTGTCTATTTTGTATCCTGTTATACTTATTTCAACTCAGCCTTAAGCTGGATTGACTGTAGAAAGAAAACATATTTCAATCTCCGTAAATAAAACATGACCCTTGTGCTTGTGCTCTCTGAAGGAGTCCTCTACATGACCCTCATGCATCAGAGGGTTCTCTTTCTCTGGCTGCCGCCATTAGTCTGTGGCCGCTAGCAAGCGCAGATATATTCCGTCACTACTCAGTGCCGATCGCTAGAATAATGTTTGTGCAAATCAAAGTTTCTAATAGGCTATGGATGCAAATGTAAGTTTCTAAAATAACGTTTTTCTCATCTACGCGCTGTCATTGCTTCCAGCTTCACCAGTGAACGTGTAGTGTATCTTTAGTCTTTTTTTTAACCGGTAAACATACTACTTGTTGTTTAAGGGGACAGGGTAGGTCGTATACCTCTCATGTATTTTAGCCCATGTTTGTGACCCGTTTCCTCAGAATCTGTTAACGTTAGAACAATCATACTGGTATCCTTGAAAATAGCTCTCCGAGTTCCTTTACTAAACCAGAAGTTTTATGTAATAAGGACAGGCTTTTTTGTTCTTGTTTTTTAGTATGCCTACTAATTTTTCAGGCCACACTGGCAAATAAATAGATTGTGAAACAAAATCCCTTGCATTGATTTTATAATTCTGGTTCAGTAGACTGTCCCTTACGCTGCAATAATTTTGGCAAAAAATTATGTTTCTAGCTGCTGCAGTTCTAGAGAAAATGGCGCAAACGTTGCGAAAATAGACATTTAGAGATAAGTAGCTTTGAAGTAAACAAAAGCACTTTATTCCAACCCTGCACGCATGCTATAAATGCATGCGGATGTATCAGATCAATAACCACCAGCCTCGTAGTCACCTCCTGGGTCAATCTTTCTCTTTTTTGTTTCCTGCCTTGTTTTTCGGGCCTCTTTTGTACCCAACTGTGCAGCCCTGTATGCAAAGTAGAGTCGTCGCTCCCAGCAGCTGCACCTTTTCCTATGCATCGTGAAGCATACACAATCCTCACGTTTACTTCATGGAGGCCCGACGATGTCTTTTTTGACGTCTGGAATTGATGTGAAGAGCACCTTCCGCAGTTTAGAGAGTAGGGGCAAGCAACGCCAGCTCTTCGTGCTGCGTTTTCGAGCAGCTGCAAGTCCTCACCGCACACTTTGCACGTACAGTGGTGAGCAGCCTTGTCTAGAGCGCTCGGGCGGTGCACTTCCTTGCAAACAAATCCAGATTTTGTGGCAGCCTCTAGGGTCCAGCTGCAACGCTTGCACGCAAGTAGCGCCAGATAGCCTCGTAAACAAAGCAGGCACGAAAACTTTGCCCTGTAATGAGGGGCTGCTCTCTAATTTCGGTTTTTGTTACCAAGTGCGCACTGCTCAAGCGCTCTAGACAAGGCTGCTCACCACTGTACAGGCGCGGACAAAAGTAAACGAAGCACGCAACTGTCTTCGAATATTTCTCACGCATCACCTAATTGAAATTTCCAGCAGTGGTGCGCACATGCTGGTAGCGGAGGTTGGTGGGCTTTCTTGTAGACAAACAACGCTTCTTCATTGCCGATGGAGAAAGCGTGCTTGCACTTCGAACGCAATAACGTGCTCCGTTTACTTATGGCCGCGCCTGTACAGCTTTCAGCGATGGCACACCACAGCATGTCAATGCCGGTCACAGCATAGCCATGGTCACAAAAACTGGCGTTTAGGTCCTCCATCCGTGCTGCCAAGTGCGGCAGCTTTGATGAAGACGCGCACGTGGCGGCCGCTTCATCCAGCGTCGGAATGCGTTGCGAGGACTTGGTGCCGTGAAGAACGAACTGATGCTGATTCCCGTGAAAGCAACGACGATGATGATGATGTCCTCAGGGACGCTTTTGAAATACCTTCTTCGTCTTCGCCATATCATGAACGATTAGAATGTAGCCTCAAAGCAATAAAAAATTGATTTTAGCCGTGAAAGCAAGCCGAAAGAGAACCAAAACTGCGCGTCGCGAGAGATACCGGCAGTGTCTGAGGATTGTTCTGGCTAAAAACAGAACGCTAGGTATTTATTGCTATCGCAAGACGAGCAATAACTATTCTGGCAAACAAAAAAAAAACAGGCGTTCTTTGCCATTTTTTTTTTTCAATGTAGGAGACGTACTGATCTCGCATAGGTGTGAAAGGAGGCGTGGTTGGTCACCATCCAGGTTTCAGAAAAGGCGAAGGTTCAGGGTAAATAATTTGTGCACAGACAAGTGACTCATTGGGACGCGTGGAGAAAAGATTGGGAATTCAAAATATTAAAAAAACAATATCAGTTTTTTCGAAGTTTTCGTCTACCCTGATTAATGCAATTATTTGTTACCGCCGTTTTTAGTGAAAACAGTTGGGCGCAGTTGTTCCCGATTGCGCATAAGTTGTTCAAAAAGAAGCTCTCAGTTCGCCAGCAGCGTCTTCTTGCATTGCTTCAAAGTGGCAGATGTGGGAAATGCCTCCTGTGTGAAATATTTCTATGCTCATAGAGTGCTCTCATAAGTTAAAGTGTTTCGCTTTTATGCAATAGTGATTGGCGTGCTCATGCCAGCGGCTCCGATATCCGAACACTAGCACTTACAAATGTAATTTTCAAAATGAACCCGAACATGGTCCTCTACGTTCCCATGACTACTACAAAAGGGCAGTTTCGACTTCCTGATACTCTTGCAGATTGCCTCTGCCCGCCACCGCCTATGAATGCATCCATTCGAGAAGGCCGTTACTACTTCAGCACGACTAAAAACAGGTGCCAAAAATTTCTTGGCGGTGAAAGTGACGACTGCAACAATTTTCCAGACAAAAACGAATGTGTTACCACCTGCAGACAACTCATCAAACCGATAAAACCTAGTAATAATCGGACAAAGGTAAATTGCTCCATTGCAATGCAGTGGCTATTATGTTTTTGGACCGTTTATTTTAGGTGATATCCATAATACTAGTCTGAAATTGAAACGCGGTATGCGGTGTCATTATCATTTTAAATCTTGATTCGGAAACAGCTCAAAACGTATTGCTTTAACAATGTTTGAAGAGCGTTTTATCACAGAATATGGTCAAGTGACGGTGATGTGTCATGCAACATTTAGGGCAGCAGATCTGTCAAATGATGTTTGAACAAGTCAGGCTCCTGAAAGAAATGCTCTCTTGGAAACCCGTTGTCTTTACAGCTGAATGAAGTTACGCTCGAAAAAAGAAAAAAATCACACTGAGCACAACGTCCTGAACCAAAAAAAATGTATCTTGGAGTAATATAGGTCGGTGTCAGGGATATTCGCTAAGCGAGGGGTAACAAGGGTACTTTTCGGTAGCAGGAAGATGTTGATCCGATGTTCACTTCCTTCAAGAGCCTCTAAATCCTCTTTCGTTAGATAAAATAACATCAAGAATTGGCATAGGTCAAGCCCAATAAAAGTATATGCAGAGTGTTTTTCACGAAACTTGAATCAATGATTAAAAATATGGCCCATCGTAGCTGGGTGAAACAAAAGGCATAATGTTTCTCGTCACGTGGAGCTCCTCAGAGTATGTTTGAAATTTCGCTTAATGAGATAAGTATCTTAGGTTAATTATGCTCACATTTTTCTATACACTTTAAAGTCACGTGCTTATGTTGTTATGGGTACGGTTATGGTTATGTTGTCATGGATATGGATATGGGGGTTTACGAAAGAACCGATCCACTTTTTGTATCCACGTATCTTGCACATGATTCTTTTCTCCAACACTTAAAGAAAGTCCACGAATTAAGCAAAAAAAATCACCTGATTACACTCTTGCGCTACCGTATTGTAGCGCTGGCAAGCGCGTGCTAAGTGAACTGAACGACCGCGCTCCCCGCCTCGGAAGTGAGCACCGAAGCCGGTCTCAACATAGACCTGAAAGTGAGTTAGCCTATTCGTCCTGAACGTGGAAAGAGCCGTGGTCTCCGATAAGTGATAAGCAGGTCATCGATAGCCAATTCGGACGGAACATCTACTGAGCTATCACATAAACAAAACAAAACGGAAGGGAAAGCAGGGAAGTCGCGTATTTCAAGGTAGACTAAGTTTTTTTTTTTTTGTCATTTTCTAGTCCGTTGAACTGAGCAGCGACATCTCACTCGGGCATAGCCAGCGCGCACATTTTTTTCGTTCAAAACACGGCTAGAAAAGCTGGAATACGGTAGCGCATGAGCGCAGTGACATGGTTTTCTTTTCTCACATTTCACTGGCGTTCTTCACTGAAAAAAAAGGACCACATAGGAGGTACGTTGCTACGAAAAATTGGATCGGTTCGTTATTAATGCCCTCTACAACTTCAAAGGAACGCACGTGACCCGAAAGTGAGTAATAGAAAAATTTTCGCAATTAATTTAGCTAGCTAATTACACAAAATTTAAAAAAATGCTTGTGCAGCGCCGCACGAAGGGAAACAATATGTCCTTGGTTTCGCCCAAATCCAGTGAGCCACTTTTTTTGAATCCTTGATCCATGTTACGTGAAACACTCTGTATGAGCTCGCGGAATACTTAATACAGGGGCAAATGTGAGTATTTCGTTAAATGTTTTGAGAAAAAGGACAAGCGCAAATATTCTTTGCTCATGAAGTGGAGCTCAATCTTCCGGAATTCTTTTCGTCCCGCATAGAACGGAAGCATCTCACCGATTGAATGGACAGAACAGCCATTGGTAGTGTGGGAGTTATATATTCTGCCGACTGATTTCACAAAAAAAATTAAATAATGAAATTTCATGACTTTTATTTTCGTAATGCCTTTCGCAATGGTGGGCACCAAAACCGAAGCCCTCGCAAAGCAAGCACAGCAGAAGTACAAATTTTAAAAAATTATCATGAACTATTTTTCTGCCATTTTTTGACCCACAATGTTGTGGTTTCTTTTCAGAGACCCAGCAAGCACCGAAATTGATTTGTGCACTCGCTGTTAAAATAAATCGCTAAGAAATGTATGCATAATTCTGATTTTATTCCTTGAAATTTTGTCACTTAAGTCTGCATTCAATGCAAAAAGATATACGTGACTTTTTACGACATTTCTATCACAAGCCATCACTCAGTAATGAAACAAAGAAAGATTTTGTAAACTCCAAGCATCATGTTGATCAGGAAGAAGGATCGTCGTCGCAACCCGGGTAAAAGCATGACTTGAAGACACTATTAGGCTAAAGGTTTACTACAGATCAGTCTTATAATAAAAGACACCAAACAAAAAAAGGGTTAGAGTTATCTTGCATTAAGAATATGGCAGGTGCCGAAGACAAGCAATTTTTTTATCGGCGATGAAAGTACCGAGTTGTTGGCTGACGTCATCTAGCACAGCCGCACGTTTGAGATATTGGCAATGCGTCGCATCACAGCGAAATTCAGACGTTAGGCCGGGGTGAAGACAGTGGCAAGTGTAGAAACAACAATGTAATGTCATCTGAAATCCATGATTGTCAGATCGCTCACGAAGAATTGGCCAGGTTGCTGGGACTCTCTTGGAACTCCTCAGCGCTCCCTCCCGAGTATTCGACGCGTACTCCTCCGCCAGCCCCCCTGACAGGTCTCCTTCACAACGAAGTGGCTTTCAAGTGGACCCCTGTTTGAGACTCCCTATTCCTCCAAATAAAATTCCTTCACACGTCACACACTGTACTTTGCAACATCGATCCATCGGCCTCCACAGATATTAATACCGACGCAAGCGATGCTGGAGTTGGAGCTGCTCTCGTCCAGCGCTGCGAAAACAAACAGCAAGTCGTTGGGTTTGTGAGTCGCCCCTCTGTAAGTCTGAGCGCAATTATGCGACCACAGGGCAGGAATGCCTCACAGTTGTAACCTACTACCATGCCCTCTGCTGGCTCGTTAACCTTCGTGTCCCGTTCCGTCGAATTGCACGGTGGGCTCTCCGGCTACAAGAGTACGACTACATAGTCGCCTACAAGAGTGGTTGCCGACACGCTCACGCGGACTCGTTTTCGTGCATGCCCCTTCCTGAGATGGCGTCTGATCTCTATAATTTCAACCACTGCGTCGCGTCACGACGCAATCCGCTTTTTCTGATATCATCACGTTCAAAGAGGAACAGCGGAAAGATTAAACCTTTCGGTCTCTCCTTATGGCGGTTGAAGATCCCTCAGGTGCAAACCATTTTTGCGTGAGAGATGATCTGCTATGGAAGAAAAACTGTTCCTCTATGGGTCGCCTCTTCCTCTGGTAGTTCCAAAGAGCATGACATCTCCGTATTACAGTCTATGCAAGATGACCTTACATATAGACATCTGGGTTCTGCGCGAACGCTCCACCGTACACAGCGTGCTTCTATTGGCCAAAAATGAGGTCCACGACTTATCGGTACTTGCCACCTGCACTCAATGTCAATGGTACAAGCGATGAACAAGCGTTGCATCCGGCCGGCTTCACTCTGCGACAACACTTGCAGCACCATTCGGGCAAGTGGACGTAGATCTCCTCGCCCCATTTCCGAGATTGTATAATAGGAACCGCTGGATAGAAGTTTGAGTTGATTACCTTACTCCGTATTGCGAAACGGCATCCTTATTCTCGGCTGCAGCGTATGATGTGTCGTCTTTTATACTGGGATTCATACTTCGCAGCCTTGGACCTCCGAAAGCTATCATCAGTGACCGTGGTTAGCGGTTCACTACCGAAGTGGTGGAACAGCTTCTCCGTTCCTGTACTTTGCATTTTCGCCATTCATCTCCTTACCATTCCGAACCGAATGGGCTAACTGGGCGCACGGACCGAACGATAACTGACATGCTCTCAATGTACGTTGATTGAATCCACCAGAACTGGAACAGCGTCCTGCCTTTCATCATTTACACGTTCAATACTGATAGCCACAAGACTACAGGCTTACTTTTTGTTCGTTGCCTACTTTATACCCTAGACGCCACACTGATTTTCTGCCGAGCATCATGACGATCCCTTCGTGGCCAAGGCACTCTGGCTCTCCGAAGAAGACAGGAGCCTTGCCCTTCGAGTTCTCTCTTCAAAACTGTCCTCTTTTCCTCTCATTAAAATTCCTTTCTCCCTCTCTCTCCCGTCCCAAAATCGATCTAAAGCGCTCTATGATGCCCACCGCGCTCAGTCACATGCAGCCCTCATGATTTGGTCTTTTGGGGGCCTGGCGTAAAATGAAGATTCCTCCAGAAGCTGCTGTACCACTACTATGGACCTTATGCCATCATTGCGCAAGTTCAACTAGCGCGCAGCTCATGTGCACGAACTGAAATGACTCATATTACCCATGTGAAGCCCTACTATTCACGCAGCGTTTTTTAATTCACCCTGTGGACTGCGGCTGCGTGGGGGGAAGTATGGCGCGCCCATGAAGAGGTGATGCCTATTTTGCGCGGTCGGTATCGCCGCCACCGCATAACATGGCGAGAACAAGACAGATGCGTCTCGTGCTCGGCAAGTGGACCCAGCTGGCTTCAGTCGCCCGTCATGGTCTGAATAAACCCTTTCTCGTAAAAATACCACATTTTTTGTATGTCTGCTATCATAATTTTCACAACATATTCATATAAAACTATATAAACTTCCTAAAGATATACAATATAAGTTTCCGCGTGGAAAATCCTACAAATTAAAACAACACAGTCAGATCACCGAGCTGACGACACTTTTCGCATACTGATTTGGTATGAGCAAGTGACTCACAACCCTTAAGTTAACACCTTTCTAACTATGATATCTACCGAACAAACAGCTAGAAGCGCTCGCCAAGACAATCACATGAACATTCACTTCTAGCTAATGTGAGTCGTCGCTTCCGCTTTCAACGTCACCTAAATAACGCCTGGAGGCAGCGACGTCATATCGATACCTCGGCATCGCAGCGGTGCCCTAACGGTTTGAGCAAAGATCTGAAATATAGGATGTGCCGGGCTCCATAGCTAGTGCCCCCGTCGACCCACTGGTGATACAATGGGTGCAAGTGTTCCACTGGCCATGCGATTAGCTTCATGAGAGGGGAAATGCTTGGGAAATTGGTTTTTGCTCCTCCTTGAGAGCACGAAAGCACCACTGTGGGACCGCTTTCTTTGCAAAGAGAGGCCTTTTTGCATGACAGTTCGCCATAATCATCATAACCAGAAAATAGTTTTTCGTTTACACTACGTCTGTTTAAATGAGAAATTACTCTCTGGAAAGCAAAATGCTTATGTTGAAACTGTGTGAATTTTTGAATAAAGCGCGGCCTAAAACACGCCGACACCAGTGATATACATAAAAATTCTAAATATAACCCCATGATACATTAACGCTTTCTTGTGATCTGGTTGGTTTATTGGTTGGTTTATTGGGGTTTAACGTCCCAAAGCGATTCAGGCTATGAGGGACGCCGTAGTGAAGGGCTCCGGAAATTTCGACCACCTGGGGTTCTTTAACGTCCAGTGACATCGCACAGCACACGGACCTCTAGAGTTTCTCCTTCATCGAAATTCGGCCGCCGCGGCCAGGATCGAACCCGCGTTTTTCGGATCAGCAGCCGAGCGCCGCAACCACTGAGCCTCCGCGTCTGGGCCTTTCCTGTCAGTTGTTTTGTTCAGAAATAAGAAGCAAGTTAGAGTTCTAGCCACCGCTTTGGCTCAAAACGCAAGCTGTAGTGAGCTAAACAGTCGTCCATGCGAATGAGACGTGGCAGGCACTGGATAAGAGGGAGAAAGAGAGAGCCATTTCCGACTCATACAACTCAAGATTTAAGGCGCAGTACAGAACAGCCCAAAGGTATCCGCCAAGCTCAACTGGACATGGTGGGTCCGCCATGAACGTGAGCTTCAGGATGACGTAGACCCTCAAATTCAGGCCTTACCAAGATGCGCAAGGCTATGTTTTATGGAAGACAGCTCTTCTCTCTCATATAAAACAGTATTAGTTCGTCTTAATATGTATAACGGGAGAAATAACAGGGATCAGTGAAGTTATCCAGCTTTTGATTCATTCGTGTCACAGACGTTTCTGCCTAGTAGAGCACATGACAGCACGGCAGAATCCTCCTATATGAACAAATGAGTCTCCAGCAGCGCGGAGCAACCGACCAGAACAACGCTAAGACCTGTGACGAAGCGGATGATGCTAATTAGACTCTCTGGCTCTGGACCGGCAGCCATTAAAAATTAGTCCCCGCCACGTTTAACTCCAGTAGTACCTTTGCTAATAAGGCTAGCCTCGAATTGCTGTTTGAGCAATTGGCGTTTAATAATTGATATGTCAGAGGCTTATTGGGGATAGCTGGATATAAGCTTTAAACTGTCTAAACTTACTAAAATATATACAACATGAGTTTCCGCATTTGAGCCATTTAAAAAAGCATGGAAAAACCGGAAAATGTAATCAGAAGAGTGAGATCATCGAGCTGAAGGCACTTTTTGCTGATTGATTTGGCATAAGCAAGCGACTCACTGCCTTTCAATTAACACCTTTCTAACTATGATATCTACCGAACAAACAGCTATAAGCGCTCGTCTAGATGAACCCATCAACATTCACCTCCAGCTACTGTGAGCGGTCGCTTCCGCTTTCGAAGTCACCTAAATGACGCCTGGAGGCATCACGGTAGCTCGCTCAAATGGTAGCGGTTCGCTGTTATTTCGCACCCTCTCGCCTCCGCGTAGAGGTATAAGCGATAACTAGCCCCTATTTTTCAAATAACTTGGTGATTTTCAAGCTCTTAGGCCTAACTAAATGCAACGTGTTTACCACGCAAGAACTGCACTTGGCGAAGCAGTGTTCTAGCTTTTAGTCACTTGCTACAGTTTCTTCTATTTGCATAGTTTTTCTTCTTGGAACGAAAAAAAATGCTCGCAATACACCCACCGTAGTTATCAGTAATTATGGATGAGAAATTCTTCAAAGGAGCGTTGATGTGTTTTGGCATCTTTTCACTAGATGGCGCTACCGTTTACGCGTGCCCCTGAGGGACGCTACGGCACGGCCAACTAAAGGTTTCGTTTTTACACTATTTACCACGTACGCAACGTGATAAGCGACGCGTGCGCAAGCTTACTGCGTATGCCCAACTAAAAGTGTTTAATATGCTCGAGATCATGCATAACAACTCAGCCCATTTCATCCTTATCTTCAATCGTATGGTAAGTGTCACCTCTATGAAAAACGCAAAAAAACCACCTTTAGCCGCCTCTCGAAAATAGTCATGGTTATGTTATTTCACAATTATTTTGCATTGCCCCATTCTGCGAAATGATGAAATTATACCTTTTCCGCTTTTCATTTCACCCCGGATTGATCATGCTCACAAAGTAGGCATTGAGTGCCCCCCCCCCCAAAAAAAAAAAAAAATAAAAAAATTGGCTTACAGTCGTTCATTGCTCGTACATCAGAAGGTAGGAACCATCTGCCCGGATCGGCAGCCTGTATTCAAGACAACCTTAGCTTTCGTACCACTTGTTTATTGTATCACGGATTCTCTCCGTGCAGGGGCAGAGGTAAAGGCAAGATGCTTGGCACAACCGCTGCGCCCCTACAGCTCAAGCCAGCATAATATTCATACAAAGTACAAAATTCACCAACAACAAAATTTTATTCAGCTAACATTCGGAACTCAAGCTCATAACAAATGTCTGTATTGTTCTTAACTTTCTCTGTTCTTTTCCCTTTGGCTTACAATTGTATGCTTGATACTTCAGATCGAGATGTTTGAGGAGAAACACGAGGCTTGCATTTTTGTTTGCCTTTTATACCACTCATCTGAAAGGTCTCACATCTTGATGGTTTGGTTTATGGGGTTTGACGTCCCAAAGCGACTGAGGCTACGAGAGACGCCGTAATGAAGGGCTCCGGAAATTTCGACCACCTGGGGTTCTTTAACGTGCACTGACATCGCACAGTACACGGGCCTCTAGAATTTCTCCTTCATAGAAATTCAACCGCTGCGGCCAGGATCGAACCCGCGTCTTTTGGGTCAGCAGCCGAGCACCAAAGCACTGAGCCACCGCGGCGGCACACACATCTTGAAGGGTCAAATAAATAAATAAATAAAGGCGTGCGTTGCACAAGCATCATTCGCTGCACAAATATGACAGTTCCGGCAATATAAACAGTTTCTTGCACGTTTTCAGTGCTGGTGATTACTGCCGCCACAGTATCAAGTTCTCACCCTCTCTAGAAGGCCGCTATCGTGACTGTCGAGAGCACAGAACTGCGCCCGAGTTTTGTTGTAAAACTCATTTGTGTGACGACTTTTGTGTGACGTAGGAGACGAAGAATGGGCAGTGCCGCGGAACGCTGTTCTCGCGCTTCTTGGACTACAGTCGGCAAGGGATGATTTTGCTCGGATGAGAGCCTCCGAATTAGTGCCACGTTGAAGACGAAGAGGAGAGTGCAGTGCCGCAGGACGGAGCGCTCGCACTTCTCGAATACATGCAATCGCAAAGGCGGCATTCTGATAGGCCCAACCTCAGGATTAGTGCTGTTTCACTAAAACCAAAATAAGGCAAACATCGAATATTTACGTGTGGCCTATGCTGGATGCTTGCTTCAGTGCTGTAGCCTGCCCTTAAAGTTGCGAATAGTGCGGATGCGCCGGCATGGTACCCACATAAATCAGTAAAGGACAAACCCTTCCAGTGGTAAGCATTTCAATGAAATAGATCATTGCGTTCTGTCATGTCGCCTGTAGATTTCAAGCATAAAATTCTGAAATGCTTTTTGGCTATATTGTGGAATAGAGGCCGAATTGCAAATTTCTCCGACCGGCCGACTTATCACATACAGTGATATTGAACGGTTGCTGGCAATAAGAGATACACGCGTATCCGCCCAATTTATTGTTAGCAGACATCAGCATTTCTATAGTTTCTCTGCCTTTCGATCAGAATGATGGCGTGCCATATACAAGCAATGTTCCTCAATATGCAGAACATATCTGTGGTACGGCTTTTACATTTGGCACTAGCATAGCGTATTACATACTGCCTCTTTTTCAGCGTCACGACTACGAGTGTAAGTGCTCCGACCGCAATATCCCACGATCCACTGAGATATCGCAATATGTGAACGCTCCGCAGAGCCTGCAGGAGTCTAGCGGAGTAAAAGTTGTCTTCAGAAGTTTGCGCCCCATCTTTGTAGCGAGCCAAATTGCTGCAACGTAAAATTTCCTAGTCAGTCCAGGCGCAGAGGTGCAGTTGCATCACGCTAAAATAAATTCCGGTAAATACGCTCCTGTCTCCTCGCGACAAGATTGGGAAAGGGTGTCCATTAGTGGCACATTTTCTGCCGTACTTTAAAGCAGTGCAACTACCAAGGAGCCTTACTAGAGGCCATAACTTGGCTGAAAAGAATCTGAAGGCACCTAGCCGACTCCACGCTTAGCGCAAAAATTTCCCCAATGCTGAGCACTGGTTGTAAGGTTGCTGCAAAACCGTATTGCGTACCCAGTTCTCTACTAAAACCATTACTTTGCTGACAAGTTCCTTCTCAATGCAAATTTACTTTGCATAAAAACCACTGGAACCGCTTCGAAAAAACGACTAACGAATCTATAGTGCGCTCTGCGACCTTCCTCTTGGGATTATGTGTTCCTTTCTATCGTCAAATATATTCTGCTCGCCAGAAACCCTCCAAATTATCCATTCTTCTCTCTCGACTTTTACATAGAGAGATCTTGAAACACAAACTTACTAATACACGTGAGCTACACACAATAAAAATAAAAACGTTCACGGGCATTGCGTCAGACCAACGCCCAGTTGATCATTGCGGTGCCTATTTGACGACGGCCGTCGTTCCTTCACCGGTGCCCGGACTGTGCGTAATTGACGTTGAGAGGAGCAGGAGTCCTGCTTAACCGCATTCTTTCAATAACGGCGGCTACAACAACGACTACCCGGTAATGCTAAGCGGCTTCCTTTTATCAGCGCACCACCTCTAATGTTGTATTTGCGCAAAGGCGCGGCACACGCACAAACTAATTTCCACATTTCAAACGTCCTGTCAGTCTTCCGCCAGGGCAGAGGAGGAGGAAGAAATAAGGCGCCAGCTATTTTTTTTCCCTGCTGAACGCGGCCGCTTCAAAGCTGAGCAGAATGAACATCACTTTGAAGCGCTCGCCTTCTAGGGAACGGGATTCATGAGCCTTGGTCTCGCCTGACCGGTGGCGCACCCACAGTCAGCATAAAAGATATCGTTTTATCTCTAACCAAACCAACGATCCCCATTGGACACGAACAGAATGTAGCGGCGGAGCAGAGCATGCATAAGGGCCCTCGCCAGCAGAATGGAATAGCTACAGCAAAACAGGCGCAACCACCCGAGCGCGGCAGGCAAAAACATTCCGAGCCGGTTGGTTGGTTTATGGGGTTTAACGTCCCAAGGCGACTAAGGCTATGAGAGACGCCGTAGTGGAGGGCTCCGGAAATTTCGACCACCTGGGGTTCTTTAACGTGCACTGACATCGCACAGTACACGGGCCTCGAATTTCTCCTCCAAAGAAATTCAGCCGCCGCGGCCGGGATCGAACCCGCGTCTTTCGGGACAGCAGCCGAGCACCATAGCCACTGAGCCACCGCGGCGGCCATTCCGAGACGCAAATGGCACAAAGCGGCACAGGTAAGAGCTCGAAGCAGTACATGAAACCTGGTTGCTCGCGTAGCACGCAGCTACTCACCCCAAACAGCTATTCCATTTTCGGAGATGCCACTTCCGTCTTCTGCCTTAATACTGGTGTGCAGACCCGCCGTCCATGTATACGTTTAATTGAAACGAAAAATACATTACCACAAGGATGTCATCAGAGCGGCAAAAATTTCACGGCACGGCTGGCGCAGCGCCGTCCTTTGCGAAAATGCGTGGCACTTTTGTTATCGGCTTGCTCATAACCGCAGTGCCGAGCGTTGCTATCTGCCGCTCTGGTGGCACGTCACAAGAGCTAATCTTTTTTTCATCGCGACTGTACATCCCGACGGCTCGTGCTCGCAGCCGAAAGCGCCACTTCATCACCGCTGTGCTGCTGTCGCAATCTGCCCCGCGTGCTGCTTTCGCTTCTTTATCTAGTCATCTCCAGCAGGAATCGCATGCCCCATCTCGCGAGCAACAGTTCGGTCACGCTCATTTGCGCTCCACTGATCGGCACCAAGATGATTGGAAGAAAGCGCGCGTAGTTTAAATGGCTAACAAGGAGCCGTAGCGCCCCACTACTTGTGCACCCAAAGCTATGCAATCTCCCAACTACAGGTTCGGCCAGAATAATAGGGTGCACGCGGAAGACGGCGGAACGAGGAGAAACTGCGTATAAGCGCTACCCTTAAACGCCAGAGTAAGGCGTCTGGCTCTCCGCGCGCAGGGAGAGTGCCCGCCGCTGTGCCGCCCTCTTTGCTCCAACTCTGGCGTTATCGATGTTCGAAAGATGCTGAGCTGTTTCGGACAACACGACCAGTAGTTGCCTTCTTCCAAGAGGATGGAGTTTAGCGTCGGGTGAGGTTAACGTCGTCGAAGGAACGGCCGCACGGCCGTGAGCGGGTTAGATAACTCGCAGTGCCAGACGGCTGTCTTTCGCCAGTGCCGAGCGCGAGCCGCTCCTAGATGGACGCGAAGAATGGCCAGTGCTGTCAGCCGAATGTCAGTTAAGCAAGGAGGCTGGTAGGCCTGAGCCAAAATGTGGGTCCGTGCCACCGGCGCCTTCTCTGCGTGTCCAACCACAGATAGTTCAAGACGGCAAAGCTAGGTAGCGCTCATAAGCAATACTTTGATTTGAGCTAGTTGGTTGTAGCATGACATGTTTACGCAAAAGGCGTACTGGCGATAAAAAACGGATACAACACACACAAAAAGACAGGACTGGCGCCAGAGAAAGCAGCTGAAGCTCTGCGGAAGCACTTCGTCGCAGTGAAGTTCAATCCCGCCAATGCTAAGAACACCGCAGTAAAGCTGTCAAATGACATGAATTTGGATCCGCTGAAGGAACTGGTGAAGGGTGCTGACAGGGAGTTCCTGGATCTTTTCTTTACGGGCAAATCTCACAAGCCTGAGTGCCCCCTACGCACGATTGTTTGAAAGAAAGGGTCCTGGCAGCTGTGCGTCGGCCGTTTTCTTCAGCGACACTTAAAGTGCCTTCCGCTAGACGACCCCTTTCTTATCCGCAGCTCCGATGAGGTTGTTCAAGAACTTAGGATTGGGTTGCCTGGAGCACAGTCTGCTTTTTCGATCGATGTTACCGACCTGTATTATTCCATACCGCATACCGGAATGTGATTGCCTGTCTTGTTGTGTGTGTTGTCTCCGTTTTTTAGCGCCAGTACGCCTTTTGCGTAAACATGTCATGCTCATAAGTAGTTCTCCGTAGTTATGCGACCGTTCCTGCGCTCCGTATTATCCTGGCGGCACCTGTACGTCCCAGGAATTTTTTTTCGCCACTGTCATACAGGGTTGATCACTTACAGTTAGAAAAAGCGAGTAGCCTGGCCACGCTCTTCAGAGTGGCAATGTGTCCGTTCCATATGTGCATCAAAGCGAAGTGACATGTCACGAGAAGCACCATCTATAGATGCCTCCACGCCTGTGCCACTATGCTTCGATGCCTGACCGTGTCGAACGAACAACCTATTAGAAGAACGCACTAACACCTCTGGCGTCTTCAAACTGGGATTTGACGAAGCTGTGCGCACGATGACATGCGTGGAGCGGTTATTCTTCCTTGGTGCCGGCTTTCTAAATGTACGCCAATTTGCACTGCTTTTCCTTTGAAGAATATTGTTCAACAATACTTCGCAAACAGACGGCTCACAAACTTGACAACTGAAGGATGCAGATATAGTACCCGCAATGCAATCCGGCTCGACAAGCTGTACATAAAATGTTGACATGCACTCCGCTGTGCATTCAAGCTATCAAAAATGCAACATGGCAGCATACTGTCAATCTAAACTTGAAATAATTTGAAATTGCAAAGACAGTAAGGTTGTGTTCGAAACCAGACCCATGCCCAGCGAAAGGTCATGTTTCTGTGCCATTACGGCTAGCCAAATGGGCCGAGCTTGGGCCTTCGCGTAGGACCGAAACCTTGTAGTGCACGTGTTGTATTGATTGGCCCAAAATGTATTTGATTGGCCCAAAATGCATTTTAAGTTATAAAGTTCTTGTCTGCAAAACAATCACTACTATGATTGTTTCTTCTAATCCTCCAAAAGACAGTGTTCGGGAGTTCTGCGTTTAAATTAAATATCTCCACCCATCAAACGAAAAGATAAGTAACTTTAGAAGCATGTTGTTATAGTTTTGTGCTGATTGAACGGCAGTGTTTGGAAGAGTGTTTTCCCGACTTTAATTATACATTTTCAAAATATACTGAGTGCAGAAGTAGTAAATGAGCGAATTGAGCGATGAAACGTTTTAAGCGCTGTGTCAACTAAGAACTTTTATTTCCGAACCGCTGCAGTGGCTCAGTGGCTATGGTGCTCGGCTGCTGGCCCGAAAGACGCGGGTTCGATCCCGACCGCGGCGGTTGAATTTCTTTGGAGGAGAAATTCGAGGCCCGTGTACTGTGCGATGTCAGTGCACGTTAAGGAACCCCAGGTGGTCGAAATTTCCGGAGCCCTCCACTACGGCGTCTCTCATAGCCTCAGTTGCTTTGGGACGTTAAACCCCATAAACCAACCAACCATTTCCGTAGCGGCGGCTTTTCTGCAGAACTTGCGTACATAATACAGCCATACTTGAAACAATCGGGTTAATCTGAAACCCTTAGAGGGGAAATGTACTGACTCTATCTGCGAACAGCTGCAGTAGCGCAGGCCCTCAGCCGCTGCGCTGCTCCTTGAAAGTTTTCTATATAAGTATAGATCTTGCCGCACAATGCTGCGGCGCACAACCTGAAGTTGTATCTCTCCCGCTTTTCATAAGAGGATTCTGGTGTGGGCTAGTTGGTTCATGTTTTAAGAAACAGATTTAGAAAGCGCTACGGAACGTTTATTCTTGTTCTTGTTCCTTCTTGTCCTCGTTCCGTAACGCTGTGTGAATCTCTTTCTTAACGCTTTGCATACCTTCAATTTATATGTCCTTCGCAGTGTCCTTCCTTCTACACTCATCTTTCTCTTCTCACTCCCTTCAGCCTTTCGTGCATAGGCCGTTCATGAGCGAATGTCCAACTGAAGGAAGTTCATTGGGGTGTTTGAGCAATCAGCAGCTACGTGACACTAGCTTAGATGCCGGGATGTTAGGACTGACTGATTAAGCCAGTTAGCAACTTTACTAAAGAATTGTAGCGAATGGATAAAGGGCACTGCGCAAGCTACAACATTCGCACAAGTCATAGCGCAGCATGAAACGCTGGAAAAGAAAAATAAAATACTGCGAAGCGATGATCCATACCGCCACTGAAGAAGCAATCGCAAGGCATAACCTCCTCGGGATAGCGGGAGTGAAGTAGAGCCAACAGCTGAATGTTGGGAAAGGTCTGAGTACCGATATATTCCAAAGCTATGGATTTATAATTTATGTTAGTTGACGCCGTGCCAAAAAACGGAACACTAAATCTCTTCTGAAATAAGCCGGGTAGTCGTTCCTTTACAGTGTTCTCTTAAGCATGGTGTTCTCAAAATTTTCGTATGTAGAGAGCGGGACTGCTGTACAAACAACATATGCATCGATGGTGAACAGTTTGCAGTCAGTATGCGGAGATGCAAGGTTGTTGTTGCAATGTTTTTTTTTTATTGTTCTCAAGTTCCTGTTTTCTCATTCTCATTACCACTTTTGACTGTGTTTTCACTCGATTTCTTTCCTGTTCCTGGTATATATACCATTCGCAATGATACAGTTCTGTTTCCCGGTAATAATGGTCTACGTAAATTACAAGTTGCAGAGAGTGACGGCGACATACATATCACCTTCAGGGATTATCTTTGTTGGTGCCCTCTGTGTACACACCGCATAGCTAAAACAGACAAATTCGCCACGTTTGAAGAAATTCGAAATAAAACCTGACATTCTTCCATTATTGAAATGACACTACAACAGCAGCAACCGTTGTCAAGGTTTTAAAAGACACAATAATTTTCTCTCCTCTTCATTTTTTTCTTCTTCATCTCTGCTATGTGCCAGTGTCACGACAGAGATCCCCTCTTGCCAGCCAACAGCCTTATGATTGTTCTTCCGTGTTTGAACGTGATAGCAGTAAGCGCCCCGTGTCGCAGGAAAGCCGGCATCGTAGTCGGTGTCGGCACCGTTAATCTTGTGCAAAGTATCCACAAAAAAGCACCTTTGCTTGGCCATCGAAGTCACGTGACCTTGTGCCGTCTCCCGCCGTGCCTACCGGATTGTCAGCGAACTCTCCATCGTGGCAGCTGCCATTTAAATGGCTGGTCGCGAGAGATTGTTCAACAAGAGCAAGCTGGGTCGCACAAAGCCCACCAGTGGCAGCACCTGCCATGGCATGGCATTGGTAGTTCGCTTCACCGCTGCACCACTGTACAAGGATTCCCAGGGAGCTATGAATGTTAAGTAGAAAATGACCAATTCCGCATGTATCGGAATTAACCCACCAACTATACGGAGTAGCATTAGTGTTCCCTCCAATTTTTTAGTGTCTATTGGTTACCAGACAAATTGGCTTCATTTTGAAAAAAATTACCATATTTAGCTGTGATGTATAATGCACCGTGACGAGCAGCCACATATTAAAGTGCAAGAAGGCATGCGGTGAAATGCATCCAATGTCGAGGGAGGGGAGTAATCGATTAAACGTTGCATATACAAGGCGCAAGCAGCAAGGATTAATGATTCACACTCTTAGAACTAAAGGAGTGCAGAGGAGTGCCCAGAACACACTTTGAAGGAGTATTCGCTTGTCCCATATTCCACTCCTTTTTCCAGAATAAAATTACTCCCTCTGGACAAAGAGTGATCCAACACCTACTCAAGGAGTACTGTACTACTCCTGCAATAGAGTACAGGCACTCCTCCGAGGGACTAAAGCTACCACATTGAAACAGCATCCTACTACTCTTTCAGGCAGAGTTCCAGGACTCCGTTTGTTAGAGTGACTATACTCCTTCAAGGAGTATCAGCCCAGATCTTATTTTACTCCTTCAAAAGGAGTTTCACGTGTTTTCAATGTATCCTTCTAATTTTCTTATTTCACATATTCTTCAGAGCAAGTTGGTCATATGTTTTGCAGGATCCACCTGCGTTACATCTACAAAAGAGTAATGAGCAACAGGGAATATAATCTTTGAGTAGAATAATTTTTGCTCATACAACTACTTTATGGCTACACTACAGTTTGCACATTAGTATGGTGCTCTGTCTGCGTTGGGAATAACAATGGTTCAAGAAATAATGACACAAATGTACAACACTGATAACTTTTATTTCTCAAGTCATTGCTGTGATTGCTGTGGCTGCCCAAAACACGCTCGGGAGGCGCTCGCTAGGATCAAGCCCCATTAGTGTCTCAAGCAGCAGACAAGCCCGCTTTGTTTTTGGGGTTTACTTGACATTAAATGCCAAGAAAACTGCCAAAAGCAAAGTAAACCCATCTACCAAATCCACCGCAGTGAGCTATAAGCGCTCAAAAGAAACTAAGATGCTGGATGATGCCGTAGCTTGCTCGGCTGAGTGAAGGAGCTTTGGCTATGCGTGCATTTCTCCGGGTGCCTGCCAACATGAATGAAAATAATGCAAGTAAGAGTCAATTCCAATGCCCTTTTCATACTATCCTGCATATAACCCCATGAAAAAAAAGAAAGAATACAACTAGAATGTACTGATCGTGTGTGTCATGTCGCCACTACTGTGTACCTATATTGTGACCAAGTGCAGACACCTTTCATTGCAAACCTTCATTCAGAGCTACAATTTTATGAAGCCCAATACAGTTATCACTATACTAGTCCTTTCAAAAGCTGTGTGCATGTAGAACAAGCACATATTTACCAAATGAAACTTTTAACATGAGCAAGCTCTTCTGCAAGTATCATGATCAGCCTGACTACGCCCACTGCAAGGCAAAGGCCTCTCCCATGTTCTGCAATTAACCCTGTCCTTTGCCAGCTATGTCCACCGTGTTCCTGCAAACCTCCGCCCATGGAACTTTTTGCTGCTTCCTGCTACGCTTGCCTTCTCTTGGAATCCACTCCGTTACCCTTAAGGACCAGCGATTATCTTGCCTTCGTCTTACATGCCCTGCCCAAGCACCCTTTTTTCTCCTGATTTCGACTAGGATGTTTTCAACCCGCGTTTGTTCTCTCACCCACTCCGTCCGCTTCCGATCTCTTAACGTTACGCCTATCATTTTTATTTCCATAGCTTGTTGCGTTGTCCTTAACTTAAGCTGAACCCTCTTCGTTAGCCTCCACGTTTCTGCCCCATAGGTGAATTCCGGTAGGATACAGCTGTTGTATCCTTTTCTCTTGAGGGGTATTGAAAAACTGCCATTCATGATCTGAGAGAACCTGCCATATGCACTCCACCCCATTCATATTCCTCTAGTTATTAACCTTCATGATCCGGATCAGCTGTCACTACCTGCTCTAAGTAAATGTATTCCCTTATCACTTCCAGTCATTTCTAAAACCACACCTATTGTGCTTGACGGTTTCTTGTCACATAATACATTGTGCAGTTTAAAATATAGGGTAACCTTGAATCGGGGAAACACTTAAACCAATGACAGTTTTCTTGCTGAAGAGAAATGGCTGTTGCAATTCCTGTTTCTCAGATACCATTAACTGAATTTCATGCTCTAAAATAGAAAGGAAAAATTCAAAATTTTTCATCTCAAAGAGGCAGACAACAAATTTCAGTTTGGTTTGGGTTGGTTTATGGTGTTTAACGTCCCAAAGCGACCCAGGCTATGAGAGACGCCGTAGTGGAGGGCTCCGGAAATTTCGACCACCTGGGGTTCTTTAACGTGCACTGACATCGCACAATACACGGGCCTCTAGAATTTCTCCTCCAAAGAAATTCCAGCCGCCGCGGCCGGGATCGAACCCGTGTCTTTTGGGTCAGCAGCCGAGCAAATTTCAGTTGCACATTTTTTTTGTTTTTAATGATGCGTAAAGCATTACTATGCACGGATAACCACACAGTATTCGCCTATGACTGCTAAATAATTTGTAATTAAATATCTTCTCTCTCCTGCTTCACTTTTAAAAACTGAGCAATGGCAATGGCATCAAAGGTCAGTATAAGCCAGGGGAGGCATGAGGAAAACTGCAATATAATTGCGGCTTCGTCATTCATTGTGATTCCGACTCTTAAGGCAGGCTGGCTTTAGCATTGTAACTAATTAAAACGATGAAGTAGCGATATCGTAGCTTTTTTGTGCCTTCCATAACCTATACTGAACATTGATGTCATAGCAATTGCTATGCTATTGAAACAGGGATGAAAAGAAATCTGGTTGTAATTATTTAGCGATTGGAGACGAATACTATGCAACAATTCTATGTATACGAATGCCCAGCACATCGCTACAAAGAACACACATAACCAAAAATTAGGTGTTTATACTCATTTAAGGTAATACTACTTCCCACGCAAGAACACGACAGCCATGTGTAAACTTTTTGCTTTCATAGTAATAAAATCTATCCAACGACAAGTTCGGCGCAGCATGTCTGCTCTTTATAAATATGCAATACTGACAATGTTTGACACTAGCATTTGGCATGAACGAGACAACTGTGATTACTTCGCACATTACGTGCCAGTCCATACTATTATGCACAATTTAGATTTGCAAATGTAATGTGTAATTCTCTATGACTGCCACGTTAAGCACTGCAAACAAATGAAGTTGTCTTGCATTTGCAATGTTCTCACTACTTTTATGCAACACCGATCACTTCAGTATATCTGCATCGTTCTGTTAGACGGCCACGGGATAGCTAGAATTAAGGCTATTTTATGTGATGGAAACCATTGACTAGACAACAAAGAAGAAAAGCCTCAACTACTGTCCTGGTGCTGGGACGTCTAATAAGAGCTCAGAAAGACTCGGTTTCAATACGCCAAACCCTCCGCATAACATTACCCTGTGCGAAAATACCCCACCCCACCCTAGCTTTATTTCTGTCCACATGCACCAAGGCTCACTGCACCTGTTCTAAATATTGCCCTAAATATTGCAATCAAGCTGCCCGTGTATGCATAGGCTATCTGTGCATGCAGAAAGAAAGAAGTTGTTAGGAATGTTTCACACCAAAAACAGAAAAAAAGGCAGCCTGTTTCTCAGAAACAGCTAAGAGCATGAAATGGTGTGTCCAAAAAGATTAGGCTGCTTTGTACTTATTTATGACAACGAGAACTGTCAGAGCTGCGCTTTCAAAAATTCAGGAGCTTTGTGCACAAACATAGCTTCCGTATGCATGTCTTGCAGCACCAACGCTTACGAATTGAAACGACCGATGAATATGCACAGAAAAAGCAAATAGAGAGCGCTTGAATTTAAAAGAAAAGCTACCTTGCACAATCAGAAATTTCGCAACAGAACCTTCCAAACAGTGACGTGTACTGGTTGCAGTATACCGAATATATACCTAGCAAACAAGTGTGCGCTTTGTTAACGAGCGGGATTCTGTGGCGGCAATGCTACAGCTCCAATTCCGAAAACCTAACGCTGCAAAAATTGAGTTTTCAAATTACGTGCGGATGCACGATACAATTTTGCACGCATTTAGAACTTTCAGTTGTGAAACACAGACAACGAACCTTGTGTATGCGTCTTCCTTGGCTGGTAAAAAAATTCTATAAGTCTCCAGTTTGCCTGTGTACTCCACAAATTCTAGGATCCCTGTCCGCTACATATCAAATTTCACTGAAGCGAAAGTAATACAACCGACAGCTGATGATCTGCTAGGGCAACAGGATTTCAAAAGTTTGAGAAGGGCAGTGGGAGTCCAATCCAGGTGGAGTAGTGAAATTTGACTAGTAACAGACAGGGATCCTCCAATCTGTGGAGGACACCGGCAAATTGGAGACTTACGGAGGAATTTTTTTACCCGCCAAGGTACACGCATACACAAGAGAGAACCACAGAGGACTACGGCTTTTACCAGCCCTTGTCCTGTGCGGTTCTCTCTTGTGTATGTGTCTTTTTAGAGCGCAGCTCTTTGGCGTCCGTTCCTGGGGTTCGCGTCGACGTCGGCCTCGTAACCAGCTCCGCCCCCAATGTCACGCTTTTCAATTGGTCGAAATGCTCGTGACGTCACAGTGCGCGAATTTCAAATGGGGCCAATTGTACTTTGGCTAGTAACCATGCAACCAATCAAAGGGATCGTATAGTGATGCTGCAACTAAGTTGCACTGAGTTTAGTTAATTGCTTAATTAATCAATTAGCCTAATTAATATACAGGAGAATGAAGAGGTCAGAAGAAAAGAAAAGAAAGACGCGCGCCGCAGCGACAACAGCGTCCGCGGAAGGAGACGCTGCTGAAAAAAACAGATAAGTACGAAGCCGCGTTCCCTCCACCACCACGCACTTCCCCACTCAGTAAGACGTTGCTCGTTTCATATACGTTGTGTCGAAGATCCTAGACAGTTCCAACAATTGACAGGTTAATGACAGAACACGATGGATAGAAATACATGAATATAAATATGAAATAGCCTAATTAACCTTTCTAGTTAGACCGCATAAATCAATAAAACCGAGAACGAAATTGGTCGAGTTGGGGAATCGAACCCGGGTCTCCGGAGTGCGATACGAGCACGCTAGCCACTCCGTAATGCCAGCTGAATGGTTTGGAATGAACAAAGGCGCGTCTAGCTAATACGGCGTCTTCGTTCACTCCCATCTTCCCCCTTTCTCTTACGGCGAGGTGCAGGTGTCCACCCAGATATGCGAGAGAGATACATTTCCTTTCCTCAAAAAATCAATTTACCGTCAAGCAAGGCGTACAGCTGATGTTAGTAGCGGGGGACTTTAATGTTGACATAAAGACAAACAGCAATTTCCTAACACTTATGCGGGAGCACATCCCGTTCCTCTCGCTCGTAACGCGTCCCACGGCTGTGACACCCTCGCGAGGCACTTGTATAGATCTCGTCTTTGAGAATCAAGCATTGCTGTACCAAGTCGAACATATATCAGTCTATTTCTCCGACCACAAAGCTTCCTTCATGACTGTCAAGAACTGTTAGTGGAGTCTTTGTTAAAGGAATACGTGTGAAAAATAAAAAAAAATTCTGTGATAGCGCATACATGTGTTGCTCGATTTCTTTGCCTCAATCTATCGAAAAGGTGAAACAGCTTATTTGCTGCGCTCAAATTTCGCATTAGGAAGTAACGTAATCGTCGGTAATTTTTGGCTGGTAAAAAAATTCTTCCATAAGTCTCCAATTTGCCTGCGTCCTCAACAAACTGCAGGAGCCCTGTCCACTACTAGTCAAATATTTCAACTCCACCTGGCTTGGTCTCCCACCGCCCTTCTCTGTGGAGAAAGGGTGACAGCAGCTGGCAAAGGACAAGGTTAACTGCAGATCAACTGGGGAAGCATTATCCTGCACTGATTTTGACGGCAGGTACACAAGACAAACAAAATCAACTCGAGGAGCGGGGTGCACATCATGCGACTGAATGTCAATGGCCAGTGAAAATGGCACCAGCACTGTGGAATGCACATGCAGAAAGCGAGACGCATTTTTTTGTCAACTTTGAGTAGCAGTCTACTGCACTTTAAAGAGCAAAGCTCTCAAGTATGGCAACACTGGCGCTTCTTGTTTTACTGGGGTGAGGGTCATCGTGAGGGTTGAAGTCCATATTTCTTTTCCATCCACTGTGTTAATTGCGAGCTATGTTTACCTAATAGGGGCTGGGCATCTAACATCACCGTTATTTCTTTGCAGCAGTTAAAACAATACAGCATACATTTTATAACATGCTTAACGAATTTTTGGGAGCAGCATGCTTTTACCCTTCTACTATTTGTTGCTACTGAATCAGTTTGGCGTTTACAAAAGATCTGTAATAAGGAGTAATTACTCATTTACATCCACTCGAGCACAGCCAAATGGCTACAAAGGAAAGCGATACAGCTTTCACAGAAACTTCGTAGTTAAAGAAAGATTCGTCCTGGTCCGGTTTTCGAACTCAGAACCACCACTTCACTGGAGCAGTCGCTCTACCAATTTGTCCAACCTGGACGGCAAGCTTATGGTAGCGCGAGAGCGAAGTGATCAATAACTCCAGTGGGAACTGTGTTGGTCCAATGTTTTAGGACCCCTAAATCATTGGACAAACTCAGTTCCCGCTTCATATTACCTCTAAAACATTGGACAGACTGAGTTCCAGCTTCATGCTACAATACTGAGTGACATTTTGGTCTATACACCAGAAATACCGGTAAAGCATCATGATAGAACACAATGTTTTTTAAAGGGATAAAGGAATATGTTCGCCCTTTCAGAGGGCACATATGCATAAGAGGCAACATGTGTGAAATAGTCACTGCACCTGAAGCAGTGTAAACTCCATTATGTTAACAGCAGCAGTCAAAAGCTTCATGAGCGACTATTTCATACAGATTATGCAATTACATTCATGTAATTCAGGATCAGATTCATGTGATTATACAGGGAGGTACTGCTGCTAAGTGCACGTAGAGCTCTGCATGCATTTCTAAACCCGGCTGTGAGCCTATGTCTACGAAATTTTTCTAAATAGGCAGGTAAGGTATGCATCACTGGAAAACAATACCTACCACAAACAGCTGAGGAGAGATAGCACAGCCAAAAGCTGGAAGCACGAATGGCCCAGCAGATACTGGCAGCTGGCAACTGCAAATAAATATGTCAGAGCAACTGTTGTCAGTGGCCGTAACAATGACATGAATGACCAGAGAAGAAATTGTCTACTGCTTCATAAATTAGAATAAGGTATTAACATAGGAACACCAAAAGCAATGAGATGGCCCATGACAAAAGAAATGAACAGATTGTATGTGATGCATCGATATACATTTTTTTCAGTAGATTTACATGACTGTCACAACCGCATAGAAAGATGAGCAGGCTGGAATACCACTATTTTTATGCATGACGAAAAGAGCGTAACTATTCGAATATAGCATGCACAGGATTTAATTATTACTACTAGGGTGCTTTGCAGCAGCACCGAAGGTATTTTAAAATTGAACGCAGCGACCAGTAGACCCGTCTGCTTTGCACAAATGACGAGAGGATGGAAAAGGCATGCATTCATTAGCAAGAAGCACGCTATCTCACATCACAGCATGAAACGAAAATTGGTATTGCATTTAACAAATCTGCACAGAAATAAAAACTGCCTAGTGGCAATGCAAGTAAGAGCAAGGGAAAAAAATACCGAAGAAAACTGGTGAGTGTGGTGCAGGGAGGTCTGTGGGTAGGGTCTCGTGCCTGGGAATAGTTCCGAGCGCGGAGAATCGCCGGCAGCACAGCTGGTGGCAGTCAACCAAGAATAAATAAGAGAAAGTGAAAATCAATAACAAACCATCACCGATATAGCGAACGACTTGAAAGCGGGCCGCACAAACGAGGGATATAGCAAAAAGCTTGAAATCCTAAATAAGTGCGCAGTTGCATCCCAAACAGTTCTCAAAATCTGAAGGCGAGGAAGCATCGACACCTACACCTCAGGGCAGACGCAAGAACGATCTAACTTTGACATAATACTGTGTCAAATTCTGTTCCATGGGGAAGCACAGATAAAAATTTACAAATGACTAGGCAAGGGATATGCCCCAGTCTTTTACACGCGATCATTGTCCCCGAAAAAATTGTATGACAAATATTAAGGCGTAAGCACTAATCCGGCGAGTACACACACTGAGCACTGTCTGTTGGCAGCTGGCCTAGCGCGAGTGCTCTGTCGCGCGGCACTGCCGCTCATCGTCATCTTCTAAGTAGCACAAATCAATCCGACGGGCACCAGCCGCGAGGCAACTCGACCGTTGTCAGTTCCCTTGTCTGTCCGCAGCTGGCCTAGCAAGAGCGCTCTCTAACGTTGCACTGCACGCTCATCATCCTCTCCTACGTAGCACAAATCTATGCTATTGGAATGTAGTAAACATTGTCTGTTGTTTTTCGCAGCGCTAGCAAGCGACCGCATAACTCTGTTGTGATAACTGGTGGCATTTTTATTTACCGCGGCACCCGAGTACTAAACGCAGATAGAGACTATGGAGCAACAGTTGCCATGCGGCCTATACGCCCGTTCTTTTCTGGTAAAGGCCGATGTCCGTTCGCCCGCTGCCGCGGCCGACAGCGCGCCTCTCAATGTGGTGACGCATGAATACGTAGTGCGCGGGCCGCGGACGAACGGACCGTCGTGTGAATCGGCCTTAACGCATTATAGCTGAGGCAACCGCACGCAGACTGCCTGCACTGCCATCCCTATATAGGCGCACACTAATAACGCGTGCGAATAGAGATCAGAAGTAAAGAAACGTACACGGGACTCACCGTTCAGACGGCTCATCAAGGCTTAGCAAAACCGCACATTCTTCTTCGTTGCCTCTCCAGATGACAAGAAGTCGTAGCGCTACCTTTCTTCACGGCTTTACCCGTTCAAAATCACCAGTGTTGACAAGGCGTAATTCTAGTCGTTGGTTTCCAAAACACACTTGTGTTCTTCATACACGTCCACCGCACGAGCACTCAAACAATGCTACGAAAACCCAAATAACACAAAACGTGACGACGGCTGCAGTTTTCCTTCGTTGAAAAAACCTACAAATGCGCTTTTTTTATTACTAATATTTGAATTGTGTTCGCAACAAAAACAAATTATATTTTTTCATTTTATTTCGTTATTAAATGCGAATACCCAAGCGCTTTTAGATACTTTTGCTGACATGTCGTTTGTAGAAGCTGCGATCCTGTGATCCCATCCCCGGGTGTCCTAGCAGACGACGGCGCAGACGACGCTGTTGACGGAATGCAATTTCGATTGACGGCAGCGAAAATCCCTTAAATGCGACAAAAAAGGCAAAGAAATGCACCGTATCGCAAACTGGTCCATATCGAGGATATGTTCGACGCGAGCGGTAGGACAAAAAGCAGCTGCGATGCATTACTCTATACGCGACACTGGCATGCTCGACGGAGATCTACATGAAACAGAGCTTAAATGTGACCCGTACAAGCGGATTACTGTGATATCAACTGCGTTACGGAACTACGACGATACTTGCTTCACACTTTAGCTTCTATGCAACAGCGGCCCGCACTCACCGCATCCTGTTCGAGTGTACTTTCACTAGCAAGAGCCCACATGCATGGAAGCCGACAGAAGCAACTCTCTTTTCGAGTTCAGATTGTTCCAAGAAATACGAGCAGCTTACTTTAGTACGTACTCGAATTCAAGTTCTCAGCCTGTGTGTCACGTACGGTGACGATGGCGTCGAGGACGCGCTTAAGAATCGCCTTAACGTGGCCGCAACGCAGCCGGTGTCCCAAGCATTCGTGCGCTAATTGTTGTTCACCTGTACTGCGATCGTGCGCTCAGTCGCAGGCCAGCCGCTAGCTGCTCGATTTGCCAGCCTTGCGAATACAATTCGCAAGTTTCTGAGCCAATCTGTGAGCGAGCCGAGCTTTCAGGAATGACGCTGCTCGCGAGCGCGCCGCGCGACGAGCTTCGGCCTGCTCCCTGGCTGCTGTATTCGTAGATAAGCCTAGGAAGTTTCACTTCGATGCCAGAGCTGAGAGCGCTTCGAAACTGGCTAGCGCTGAGGTGCCACTCTTTGCATTGTAAGTGCGTTTTATTGTGAACTATGTCTCGTAGTGAAATAAATATATGCTCGGGTCCACCCGAACGGTGATGATGGCGTCGAGGACGAGCTTAAGAATCGCCGCAACGCAGCCAATATTCTATGCATACATGTGTGCTAAATTTGTTTACCTGTGCTTCAAACGTGGGCATAAAGGCTCGCTCAATCGCAGGCCAGTCGCTGCTCGATTTTCCAGCCTTGCGTGCGCGATTCGCAAGCTACGGAGCGAATCAATGAGCGAGCCGAGCTTTCGGCAACGACGCCGCCCGCGGTCGCGCCGGGCGACGAACTGTGCGCTGCTCGCTGGCTGCCCTTGTCGTTAAACCTAGCCGATTTCACACAGATGCTGTAGATGAATGCGCTTCGAAACTGGCCAGCACTTAGGTGCTACCCTCGGCACCGTTTTACTCTGAACCCCGCGTCATAGGGAAATAAATATATGCTCGGTTTCCGCGACCACTTCAGGAGCGGAGCTATAACAGAGGCCAGGCGAACTCCAGAGCAGCAGCAAAGCGGCTATGGGAGGAAATTTGTATGGCTGTTATCGCTTCTACCAACAACTCGACATTGGCTAATAATACTCTATCCCAGAGCTTTGGTCGTGAACAAACAATACCAGTGCATTTTTCTGATGCCGGTAGCCGGCATCCAGGCTGGCAGGCCGGCCCCGAGAAGCTAGCGCGCCCTTACGATTGTATGGCCATGGCGCACATCAAAACCGCCACGATATTCTCCTCTTCGCTCAGGTTGTAGCAGCACACTGCTAATAACGAGGAACCAGACCACTTTAAAAGACCGAGCGCGAGGGCACAGGAGCCTGGGCCAAAGCGCGTGACTGACGTCATTCCCGAGACCTCATTTCACGTGAGAATCAAACGAGCAGGCGACCCGCAGGTCACCCTTGTAGGTGTGAGGAACGGTGTCGTGGAGCTGCTGCCTGGTCGCAAGCGACTGCTGGTCGCATGCCCTTTGCTACTTGCAAGTGTGAATGGGCATTCAATGCCCGTTTGCAGTAGCGAGTCCCTTAGTTCGCGTAGTTCACGTATACGTATGTATACGTAGTTCACGTATACGTATATAGTAAGTGCTTCCGGGAAAATACAGTTAAACGCAAGTTTGAAGGAATGCATGGCGAGCGCTCTTAGCAAAATGAACAACGCGTCCTCGCTGTAGATTATTCTTTGCGGCATAAGAAAATAATACGAGTTGCTTGCTACGATGAGCAATGATATCTATTGTGCAGCCTGTGGAGCCGCATGAACGTTATCATTTGTTTGTTAATTCCTTTGGCGGAGGAGTAAAACAAGCACTGAACTCCCTTGGGGTATGCAGGAGCGCAAATGCCATTTTACTCTTTTGTCAAGAGGAGTGAACAGGACCTTTCACTCTTTCTAGTTTGTAGAGAGAGTAGATTGAGACCTGCAGGAGTAGCGAGGCTCTTTTACTCTTAATGGAGGAGTAGCAGTTCTTAGAGTGGAGGTATCACCAATAGGAGGAAAAATAAAGGGGCTGCCGATGGTGCCGCTGCGTGGTGATGCAATACTACTTTGACATTAGGTCTCGTTTGTCTGGCGGGAAGTTTCCATCCGCCGCAAAGTCCGCCGAAGGGCGCTGCTTTTGCGGAGGAAGTGGAACCATACCGCCTCGAGCTCCTCCCGCGTGGCAATAGCAGCGCTGCCTATTAGCGGCGGCGGTACGAGAACGTTCTCGCGGTCTACTTTTAAAGGCTAAAGCTTGAGTGTCCTGTAAGTTTTTTTTATTTGTGGTGTTGAGTGGGAGATTGATACTGTATTTCAGTTGTATAATACGTGTAACCAGCCCCTCATTTCTCTTTTCATGCCTGCGCAGTAGCATAACGAGGGCCTCGGATAGGGCAGTCTTGATCCCAGAGGTAGCACAAGGGTGTTCTCGCACAGCTTCCGCCGTCATGGTTGATGTGGCCCTGGTGAACACTCCATCGGTTAGGCGACATGAAGTATATATACCCCAGAAAGCAGAAGTATGGACAGACGACGCCATCGCTCAATTGGTAGAGGACCGGACCTAAAATCTACAGGTCGTAGGTTCTGATCCCTCTGGCGGCTTGCGATTTTTCTTTTGCTTTGCACTTGATTATCAATAGGTGATAAAATTATTACATAACTATTATTTCACTGATCAACACCGCAGAAAAAAATAATAGCAACATTCTCTTATGCTCCGTGCATTCGATGGCTGTTGGCTTCGTTCACATTGTATCACATGCATCGCCGCGGTCGCCTATGAACGAGCATGCCGATAAGATGAGGATGACGACACCGATGTAAACGACACGACATCGGGGAGGAGGGATTCGAAATAAGTTTATATAGATAGCGTTCGGAAACTGTAGTTACATGTGTAGTAACGCAAATTTGTTATAGTGGAGCTGGGGCGAAACAGGTGCCAGTGGGCATTTATATGGCAAAAAGCGCAGGGGACGAGTTTGAAGATTAAACAGTATACAGGACACAGAATATTAATACTAATATTGTGTAGCTGGTGTAGTTCATAATATTTCGAAAATTTTCTATTCATTACACCGCTTGAGAACATGAAATAACTATTCAAAAATATACTTAGCCGCAAACAATCAATTTGTGCAAAGGTAAAAAGTGTTGTTCTAATAGCATATCGCTTTTTAGGGGCGTGGTTGTCAGCCTGTGTTGGAGCCCGTCTCGTTGGTCGACCGCGGCGCCCCTGTCTTCCTCTCGGGGGCTGGGATACTGTTCAGGCGGAAGAGGAAGACCGCGTAGACGAAGGCGGCAATGAAGGCCACCAACAGAGCCGCGACCCAGACCAGCGAGCGCGCCGAAGCGCCGGATGAGGAGGAACTCTCAGCAGGTGCTGGAGCCTCGCTGCTGACCTCGGTAGGGACGCGGTCACCTGCGGGTAGAGGGAAATGATAGCCTTTCTTATGGGCCAGAAGCACTTTTGAATAGCGCAGTTGGTTTCTTGTCGCTAGATGGGACAGAAATGAATGTGCCATATGCGGGTTATCTTCTTTTGTCATTTATGCTGGTGTAGCAAATAGAAGTTTGCTGAGCAGTAAAGATGTACAGAATCGAAGGCCATGAAAATCTTAAGCGTTTGGCGTTTTCTGGGTTCTTTTTTCCCGAGGTTATTTTACAGGTGTCTCTGACAATAGCGTTACTCTTTGAACACTAGGTTGATACGGCTAACTTCTGTGTTGTGCTAAATGCACTACGTAGGTGCTTTAAACCAGAATATCTTCCCTCGGTTGCTGTTATCTCACCCCTTTTATAAAATGATGCCAGGATTCATGGTTCAAGAGCTTATGGCAAACCGACAACCGTCTCAGATGGTGATTAATTAAAAAAATTGCCGACCAATACTTTACTTCTTAATGCGAAATTTGAGCGCAGCTAGTAAGGTGTTTCAGCTTTTCGATAGATTGAGGCAAATAATACGAGCAAGTCATATACGTACAATTACAGAAAACTCGTTATTTTTAACGCATATTCCTTCTTCAAGAAACACTCCACTATCAGTTCTTGATTGTCATGAAGGAAGCTTTGTGGTCGGAGAAATAGATGGATATATGCTAGATTTGCTGCACTAATGCATGGTTCTTAAAGACGAGACCTATGCTCAGTGATAATCCTATATTTGTATAACTTTCACCTTATCTGTTAGTCATTCTGTTTTTCATTTCTGTGTGCCCCACCCCTTATGTAATACCCTCTAACGAGGGTCTTTAAGGTATTAAAGTGAAGTGAAGTGAAGTATTTCGCGAAGTTTTCACAGCTGTGCGAGGCGTTAAGAGTGAGAGGAACGGGATATTCTCCAGCGTAAGTGGTAAGAAATTATTCTTTTTCTTTATATGTGTATTGAAGTCCCCACCCACCCTGTCACCCTGGGAAGTGGCAGTCAATGGTTGATCGCGAGAGTTCGCTCACCGTTGTCAGCACTAACGCATGCAGCCCACATCTCTTTTTCATGACCCCACGTACCTAAAGTGCGAGTGAGGCGTCCACTAACCCAGTGAGCCAGTTGTGCCCACTGCCTTTGCTTAAAATGGGAAAAGGTGGTCATTGCCAACGCACGCAGCACACATCTCTCACTACCGCCATGTAGCTTAAAGCACGATTGCGGTGTTCGCTGTTCCAAGAGGGAAGTTCTGCGCATTTCCTTTGGTTTCCAAGCTCCCGCTCCATTGGCCTCGCAGCTTAAAGCGCCACTAAGATGGCCTCTACTGGTTACAACGGACAACGGCGATGGCGACGCCGCGACGCCGTGAAACGCAGAAACGGGCTCCAAACAGCTGCGCTCTAAAACGCGCCTAAGTTTTTGTGATTGTTGGTTTATACAACGATCTTCTAATTTAGTATGACGGTGCTCTGCTGAAAAATCGCGCGTAGTACACGCGTTGCATTGGGATATAATTAGATATCAGCTTACTCTATCAGGCTGCTTTACCGAAGTGTGCTAATAGCTCTGCACCGTAAGCAGGACGTAGAACACGCCCAAGTAAAACGTTCGCTTTCTTGATATTCATATACATGGGCGCATCGCAAGGCCTTGATGTTTCACTTCCAATTACTAACAAAGAAGCCTAATATAAACAGTAAGAGATGCAGAGTCAGCGCCTGCATTTGTCCAGTTGCTTGTTGCGCTCCCTTCGTTCAATAGAAATACTAATTTAGCAGTTGGGATAAAAAAAGAGAGGCATATAATATCTTAAGGAATGATTTTCTCGCACTTCGAGCACCTCACTTATTGCTAAAAGCTAGTGCAAACTTTGCATGCCAATAGAAGTCTTTTCGAGCAGGAGGCACAAAACTTATTCACTGGAGATGAGATAATATTAGAGGATCACGTCTTTTTTGTGTCCGCCATGTTTTACCTCGAGGTATAAATATTTCTGCAGTCCTTGAACAGAGATACCGAGCAGATAATCACTCCCTGGAGAGTTGCACAATTACATGTTTAACACAGTTCCATATGCATTCAAGAGTAGGTTTTCTCCTCTAAAACTCTTGTTACCTAGTGAGGCAAACGGACGATGGGTAAGTGAATTGTAATGCACAAGAGCGTCTGCGGCCAAAGAGCGCCATGGCAGAAGGCACTTTCGTTTGCTCAAGGTAGTGTATAACCCCCATTTTCCAAGCATTTCTCCCCGTTTTTGCCGAGCACCATGCCAGGAAAAGCTTGTACCCATTGTATCACCGGTGGGTACCCGGCGGCACTGGGGATCGAACCCCGCACCTCTCCCGCATGCGGAGCGGATGCTCAACCAGTAGGCCACCACTGTGGTCAGTGAGGCAAATTAAGGCTGTCATTAAGAGGTGGCACTCTTTTTTATATAACGCTTAAAAGGACCAGCAGAAAAGTATGCGTAAGACAATCCTTAAAAACCTACTAGACAAAATAAGCGCGTGCTAAACTGGTCCAAACCTGTTCTAACATACCGCAATAAAATCAGTGATACGCCATGTAAAGAAAGAGACCAGATCAAACCTCGAATATATTAACTACAAATTCACACACTTACCCATAGGCATCAATTGAGTGTCCTAGGGTAAGGGTGTATTCCGTACCTTTCGAAGGTGTGCGTCGCGGATTTTCCTCGCTACTTTCGGAGGTGCAGAGGCTGGAGGGCCTGGTGCAGATGCTCGACGGCCGGGTGCCGATGGACGTTGGCGATTCCGGCCCAGAAGCGCTGCCCGATCCCAGGCTTTCGAAGCTGTTGAAGGGCGCCCTGGGACCCTCCTCGCTCAAGGCCGAGAGCTGCTGCAGCTCGCTGTAGCTGAGGTTCATCGCCTCCAGGAGGTCCCGCTCCAAGGCGTGACCACCTCTGCGAGAGCGTCTGCTCCAAGAGGCGCTTGTGTTGGCTTCGGTCGTGTCATCCTCGGCTGTGGTGGTAGCGGACATCGTCGCAGCAGAGCTGTGCATCTTCTTCTTCGGGAGACGTGGCGCGTGCCATTGAATCACTTCGTTCGCGGCAGTGTTGTTTTTGTTTCCAGGGGTGACAAGGGGCTTGCAAAATTTGGTCGCCATATGCCGGTACCTAAACAATAAGAAAGTTAAGGCAGGTGACGGAAAGCAGTTGAATATTCGTGGCAGCCGGCTTGCGTACCAGAGGAAGTTTTTGTTTTAAAGGTAATAATTTATTAATGTTTTATACCTAAATTAACATTGACTTAAGCGAATGGCAGTTGCACAGTTTGAGAGAACATTCAGAAACCGCCATCCCAATACATGTAATAAGGAAAGCCTCACTTGTGTTTTAATTTCCAGCTTTAAAGGGGTGGTGGCACCAAATTCGTGGTTGCCGCTTTCTTTGTTTCAAACGTTTCTTATTGCTGCAGGAAGCATAATACACACTTGAAGATTCATATATGGACAGCGAATAATTTAATATCGCATTTTTAGGTGAATGATTTTTGGTTTCGGTTTCTGAACGCCGAGTTTGGACTGTGACGTCACTTTCTAGGATGCTCAACTTCTTCACCTGGTCACGTGGGCCTTGACAGTTGTGACGCACCTACTGCTGCATCATCTGCTTTCTCACACACGTACTAACCAGCGTCTGAAAAAAAACGGCATGGCTAGTCCCAGCAGCTCAGATTTTGACAAATTTTATTCCAATAAGGACATCGACATTTTTTTTCTCGCACGATCGCACGCTAATTTAGCCTTCGCGGGTTCGCGTGAGGATGCGAAGCACTTTGCAAAATGCCAGTAAGCATCGCTGCGCCGCTCTACCCAAGCTTTGCCCACAGCCGGTGTCGCACTTCGCCACCGTGCAGCAGTGCCTGAGCGCTGCTTGAAATGGTGTACAAATATCACAAGAAAAGACAAGACAGCCTTGTTATCAGAAGGTCTGCCAGCTATACTCGAGTAGCGACAAAGCACGCCTGCTTATGTTGGGAGCTTTTGGCAACGGCACCGCTCGCGGGCTCTCAGGGCGACGAGCTCTGCGGCTGCCTGCAGCTGCCGTGGTTGTCGCAAGGTCCATAGCGCGGCTTATAGCCTGCTTCGCATCGTAGCCGTAGCGGCCGGCACTTCAGAAGTCGCCTGCGCTATAATAAAAGGCCTACTTTTCACATATAACTCTGGTGTCAACGGCATCATCTCGCAATAAAATAATAGTATGGTCAATTTCCTCGACGCCTTCGGCAGCACAGCTAGCGGGCGCCAGGCGAGCCGGACCCCAACGTCGGGCCAGCGGCAGCTTTGAGGCGGTTGTGGCAAGAAGTTGTTACATATCGCAGTTGTTACCTCAGCGATCCTCAAAAAATTTACAAATTTTTCACATTTCTTATCCCAGGGTTTATTATTTACGTCATGAACACTCTTTAGCTCATTATTATAACGCCGGCAGACGGGATCCAGGCTGGCCGGCAGGCTCGGCGTACTTCACGTCCGCACAGGAAAATACAAAACAGCCATGCTACAAAAAATTATGCTTCCTAGATTCGAGCAACGACAGCATGCCTGTGCTAGAGTGGATATTTCGGCAACGACACCGCCTTCGGCAACGCCGGGCGACGAACTGCGCGTTGGTCCCAGACTGCCCTACTCGTCACTAGGCCTAGCTGGTTTCGCATCGACGCCGCATCTGAGGGCGCTGCGGGGCTCGCCAGCGCTCAAACAGGTGCTTCGCTCGGCACCCCTTTACTGTGAACTCGTCCCATAATAAAAAATATGTTCGATTTCTACGACGCCTTCAGCAACGAAGTTAGCAGACGGCAGGCGAACCGCACCAGGTAGCAGCAGCACAAAAGCGGCTATGGGAAGAAATTTGCTTGTATCGCAGTCATCCCTTCTACCAGCAACTCGGTATTGGCCAAAGACCGTCAGAAACGATGCATTTTTGATATTCATATATCCCAGGGCTTGCTATGAAGGTGCACAAAGAATACTATCGCGTTTTTCAGACACCGGCGGCCGGCACGAAGGCTTGCAGGCCAGCTCGGCTCCAAGGTGGCGCTCTACGTCATCATGACGCTTCCGCTCCACGCGGTCGCATTGGCTGCGGCTTCCTGTCGTTGCGTTTGCCTTGAGCGGCCCGTCGTTGACATCTATAGCGGGCTGGACGCAGGCGACGAGCTGCGATCGGACGTTGCGACGCATTACGCAAAGGCGCGCCGCGGTGAATCGCACACACTTTTTGCACATGTGTCCCCGCCTTTATGCATGGCTAGTTCGGCTATACGTTGACAAAAACTAAACGAGCGAGTGGCAGTTCGCAGCAAATACGGCTTGCTGGTGCGTCAACTGCGCTCACGTGGCTCGTCCCTCGTGCCTCATGGCTGCGGCGGTGCCCCGCTCATCGTACGTCACTGTATTTTGGTATGACATAACTAAAACGATTGTTATTCTACCAGCTTAGTGATGTCAGCGTTGATGGCGCTAGCGATGGGTCTAGATATGGAGATTGACCATTTAGGTAATCTTTGGAACCGAATTAAAATATTTTTTAAACGTTTGTTGTGCCCAACACCTGGCTGCGAGTGCCCTTGCAAACATAGGAATACCACAGCAGGCTTTCTATAGCCTCGAAATTTGGTGTCCCCACCCTTTTAAAGTAAAACGTCAAAATAAAAAAAAATAAAAACAATTGATTAGCGCAACCACGCGCCAAGATTGTGCTGCTCTCAACCACGGCTCCAGGGAGCCAAATCAGCTTCGGCGGTGACTCGACGGCAACCTTAGAGCAGTATGCCGATAAGTTTGCAATCGTTCCTTCACCTTCGTCAGCAAGTTGGCGCGTGACGCCCCTTGCTGACCTGTCACTTGTGGCTTGTAACATGTACACAAAGCAAGAAAATAGTCGCGTTTGATGGCTTGGCTGCCAGTGATACAAGCACTGACCAGAGGTTGTCCTGAACCCCTTTCATTTCGGAATGATATCCTTTATAACAAGCACTTGAATAGGTTGCCTAGCGCAACGGTACAGCCCCGGCATCTTGTTCAATTTTTTATTATCTCCTCAGTTATGGTGGAGCAGACCTACCTCATTTAGTATTTCGGGCTTTGCGGTGCGGAGTTGAGTGCGCTGAATACTTTGTCTTTTCCGTAAACCCACAAAGGGTAGTTCAAGGGTGGCTAGGCGTCCTAACCACTTTTGCGGAAACGAGGCGTCGAGCCAGGTGCGAGCCTTGTTGCTGCTGTGTGCGGAGGTGCCACCGGGCTAAAACCATACATCAGTGGCCTTGGTGAGGGGTAGATCAATAAGGAAGTCGTCTGACATCGATAAATTTTGAGATTGAATAGTAATTGTTTGTTAAGTCAGTTTCATGACTTGGGGCTCCTCAATATTTGTTCATCTTCAGTGGTTCTTTCAATATATGCTGTAGAGCCCCGGATATATTACCACAGTGTTTGTTGACTTTATATCTTTTATTATTGGGGATGCCAATGATACCCCACTGCGTTCATTGTGTAAGTGATTGCATTATAGTAAACATAATTATAGGGGTGTTCAAAAGCCTGGGAAATACTCGACGAAACGTAATATGTGAATATAGCACGACGTTGTACTTTAAGGGTATTTCGAACAGAAGGAAAATTGGAGTTATACGGGACTGTTAACTTGGGCTCTAGACATGACCTAGATGCGAAAAAGCGGCGCAGAGTAATTTCTGGCAAAAATAGACGAAGAAGCTAAGGAATCTTAAGGATCTATCGGGCATATACCACTGAGTTAATGTGTCATCATCATCATCATTTATTTACCCTTAAGGGCCCCAGGGGGCATTACATAAGGGGGGGGGGGGGGTCGAACAGTAATCAAGTCACAAAGAACAAAGAACAAAGTTGGAACATAAACTTAGACACATGTAGATACAGCTGTGAACACTTCAAAATAAAAACAAGCGAGTAAGTAGGTAAACACAAGAAAAAGAAAGAAAAAAAAGAAAATAAAAAGAAAAAGGGCCTTCAACGGGAATCATTTGGGGAATAAATCAATTAACATCTGTTTAAATTTTAGGGAATTAACTTCATTCACAACACTGTCAGGAAGGACATTCCACTCGGCTATGGCCGCTGGCAAGAACTAGGAATTGAACGCATTGGTTGAACCATGAATGCGTTGAATACTACGGCAATTAAACAAACGTCGCGATGATCTTAAAGGGGGCAAAATTAGGCTCTCACGCAGTTGGGGAAAATTATAATAAAGTTTATGAAATAGACAGAGCCTTGCTATCTTACGACGGGATGCCAAGGAAGGTAAACCAACGGAGGATTTGATATTAGTAACACTCGACCAAGAATCATAATTTGATGTTATGAACCGAGCAGCTCGATTTTGAATGGCCTCTAACATATGTGCTAAATACTCTTGATGGGGATTCCAAATGCTCGATGCATATTCAAGTTTAGTGCGGATGAAAGTTTCGTATGCGATTAGTCTAACCTTAGGGGGAGAAAATGTGAGCGATCGTCTGATGAATCCTAGTGATTTAGAAACGCTAGCAGCCAGGGACGTAATGTGCTTCGACCAGTTAAGATTACTTGTTATTTCTATGCCGAGGTATCTGTAGGATTCAACTTCAGATAGCGCGGTCCTGTTTAGCGAGTATGAAAAGTGCAGGTTAGATCGTTTACGGGACACGTGCATAAACTTGCATTTAGTTTCATTCAATTTCATGAGCCAGGTAGAGCACCAACTTTGTATCAAGTTCAGGTCGTCCTGCAGCAATGACTGGTCGTTCGTAGTGCTAACACGGCGGTAAAGAACGCAATCATCTGCGAACAAACGGATGGATGATGAAATGCCAGCAGGAAGGTCATTGATAAAGACAAGAAACAGGAGCGGCCCAAGAACTGAGCCCTGAGGCACTCCGGAGGTAACTTTAGTAACGGTAGAAGGATGGTTGTCGATGACGGTGTATTGCGAACGATTAGTTAGGAAACTGCGAATCCATGATAATATCAGCGGGTGCAGTGAAAGGGAGGAAAGTTTAGCCAAGAGGCGCTGGTGGGGAACTCGGTCGAAAGTTTTAGAAAAATCGAGGTAGATGATATCTGTTTGAAACAAGGAGTCAAGGTTTAGGTGGAGGTCAGTCGTAAATTCAAAAAGTTGAGTTTCACATGAGTAGCCAGAACGGAATCCGTGTTGGTTTGGAAAGAAAAAAGAATTTCTATCGAGGTGATTAGCTACTTGGGAGTAAATAATATGTTCAAGTAGTTTACACGCAATGCATGTTAGCGAGATGGGACGATAATTTGATGGATCAGAGCGGTTTCCTGCCTTAAAGCAAGGCACGACTCGGCTAATCTTCCACTCAGACGGTATTTGGCCACTAGAAATAGATTGCGTGAAAATGATTTGCAGGAAGTGGCTGGATATTACTTTGGTACATTTAAGAATTTTCGCAGAAATGTTGTCGGGCCCAGGAGCACTTGATACCTTTAAATCTTCAATAAGTTTACATATTCCTTCGGCTGAGATACTAACAGGTGGCATTTCAGATACATTTAGACTCTGTGATGTAGGAATGTTTACGGCTGGTTCGTGGGTGAAAACAGATGAGAAGTACGCATTCATTACGTCCGAGCGAAGCTCATTTGGAACATGACAACCATCTTGATCTAATAAAGATATATTATGCGAACCGCTACGACCTGGAGTTAAAATAGTCCAGAACTTTTTTGGGTTGTTTCGAAGGATATCGAGTAGGTCATTGCTGTAAAAATTTTGTTTAGTGCTCTTAAGCAACTTGGTGTAATTTCTCAGGCAGCTAAAATATTTTTCCCATTTAGACGCTAAGTTGGAGCCCTTAGCTTCTCTAAATAATCGTTTTTTCTTATTGCACAGACTTCTTAAAGAGTTGGTAAACCACGGTTTTCCGGCATCACCACGAATGCAAACGAGGGGTACATAAGATTCAGTTAAAGAGGTAATTTTATCTCTATACATGGACCAGTTATCATCAATAGACCTGAAAGAGGCAGTCTGTTCGAAGTGGAGAAGAAATTTGGCTAGTTCTTCATTGATTTTAGAAAAATTGGCTTTTTTGTAGTCGCGTATGTATTTCACTGAGCGTTGTCGTGGAGTGATGCGAACTGAAAAATTGAACAACACTATGCTATGATCGCTAAGACCGGCGATGGATGATAAAGACTGGATTAAATCAGGATTAGATGCAAGTGCAAGATCTAGGATGTTAGTGCCCCGAGTTGGTGTTCTGACTGCTTGAGAGAGGTCAAACGAAAGAATAAGATCCAAAAATTCTCTGGAATGGCGGGAAGATGCGGTTAGATTGTCCCAATCGATGTCAGGGAAGTTAAAATCGCCGCTAACTATAAGGTTGGCTCTGGGAAACTGTTTATTTATGTCGAGCAGAATGGTACTTAGGTCGTCGATGAAGGAATGATCGGAGTCAGGTGCTCGGTAACATGCGATTATTATATTGGTGCAATGAGCAAGAGAAACGTTCACGCAAATTATTTCACTTTTACTATTGACTGCGACAGCAGAAGAGACCAGAATTCTTTTAACAAGAACCATCACGCCGCCTCCCCTACGCCCTGGTCTGTCACGGCGGAAACAAGTGAAGGATTGCTTATCTTGGAAAAGTTCGTCATTCAGTATATCAGGTGTGAGCCACGTTTCAGTAAAGATCGCAATATCTGTGCTGTTGTCTTGCAATATAGCTTCCACGGCTTCTTTCTTTGGAAAATAACTTCGGATATTTGTTAGTAAAACGGAAACTGATTTATCGATTGGGGCAGGGGCTGCACGCGTGTGATTTTGGAAGCATTGGTGCATAAAGGACCTGTGTGCCTGCGGTGAGCGCTATAAATTGCGTGGGTGATAAGCGATGCTGTGTGGCATTAGTTCAGAATTCTTGACGGTAGAAGCCTGCGCACGTTCCTCATTCCTAGGAGAAGCGCTAGCAACGGCATGCTTCAAGTCGGTGGGACTGTTACGTTGAACACCGCGTGAAGGATGTACTCGTTTTTTCTGAAGACTTATCGCGTGATCACGCGATAAGTCTTCAGATAGATCATATCTCTTAAAAATTGCTGGCGGCTAGAATGCATGTCCAAGATTTGTGCTGTGGATGACAGCACTATTAGAAGGCTTTTATATTTGTGGATCACGAACGTTTGCGAACAAAATAACACATCACCTGCATTTTCTGAAAACCTTTCAGTAATGGTTTACGAAGCGCTCCAACCACGCTTTAGCAAAGTCATCACCTTTCATTATAAAATCGCTTCGAAGCCACAACGCCTTAATCTCTGAAAACTTATGCACTTACTGGTACTTGTTAGAGCAGAACGTTGGTCCATTTGGTGTAGCGACATATTGGTGGTTGGTGTGCCATCCTCTCCTCCGTTCTACGGTTGTTATCGGAAGAGATCCGATAGGCTGGCCTGGGAAATTGTGGAGGCCCTCGAGATTGTACTACGGTAGGATGCGTAAGGCATCGGTAGCGCTTCTCAAAAAAGAACTTTGTTTCCATCGTGATAGGTAACCTGATTTTGTTGTTCGTGGTTTCTGGGAATTTCTGTTTAGTTCCGGTATGAATTTACGTGGTTTATGGTTTATGGGGTTTAACGTCCCAAAGCGACTCGGGCTATGAGAGACGCCGTAATGAAGGGCTCCGGAAATTCCGACCACCTGGGGTTCTTTAACGTGCACTGACATCGCACAGCACACGGGCCTCTAGAATTTCTCCTCCAAAGAAATTCCAGCCGCCGCGGCCTGGTTCGAACCCGCGTGTTATGAATTTACGTGTGCCTATCATTGATGCAACATTTGCTGTACCTATGTGCTGGTGTTTTTTTTTTTTCAAACATATGTTCCAGTGGACATTGTATGCTTGCACTCGTTCTGCTTCTTAAGGCAGCGTATCGTCTCTGAGAATACAGTTGCAAGTTTGCGCTCTGTGTGTGCGTGTTTCTTCCTCCCGTCTTTTGCTAATCTGCGCAAAGTCTTCCTGAATATGGCGCTTACTGATATTCCAGACAAGTGCTCTAACAAGCTACTATCTTTTGCTTGAAGGGAGTTTCATAAGAACACAGGAAAATGCCAAAGCCATTGTCGCATAAACAAAGCGCGACTAAAAACTGTCCGACGATGTGCGTGCACGCAAATTCGTATGAAAGACTTTCAGACAGTGTGAAACTGCAAATCTTAAGACTTCGTTCAAAGCATCGCCTGCAGGAAACGCCTTTAGGGAAGTAAGCGTCGGCTACTTAGTGCTTCTGTCCACACATCCAGTCTTCCAAAGTCATAATTAAATCCATATAGACGTTGAGTTGTTTTATTTTTCTTGAAGGGCATCTTTGACCTAGGGTATTACATAGGGTGTACGATGTAATTTAGGTGAAAAATCAATGATGAGAAAATCGTGTACTCTTGGCCGGAAAAAATGTTAAATGTTTAATACCAGGTGAGCAAAGAGGAAGGAAACCCTCCTGAAGGGGAGCGGCCATGATCTTGAGGCGGGGTCCTGGACACGGATTCGCAGACTGCTGCCTGTGCAGCGAAAAGTTTTGAAGCCCTGTTTACGGACCACGGTCACTCAAGAGCGTCAATGGGGCTTACCGAAAAGAGCTAAAGGAACCCCCAAGAGTACGCAAAGTATATATGATGCCGGTATATCTTTTGTCCTGAAAACACAAAAGAGATTTTCCGACCGTGTGACCGCTTAGTCAGGAAAAACGGCAGAAAAATTTCAAGTTAGAAAGTCTTAAAAGATGTCATAAGCCATTAAATACCATAATTTAATTGCAATTAAAAAGCGTAAAGTACGCTGGAATGGATATGAGCGAAAAATAAAGCAAAGAATAACCGAAAATAATAGGACTCAAACGGTCATCCGCCGCGCAAAAAATGCAGCTCTATTTAACTATTCCACAGCATGTATGCCAAGACACTGTTCTGAATGTAGTATTATACAAACAGTTCCGTTTTGGCAGAGGGCCCGTCTCCGGGTGGCGCTGCCATTGTTGGCTGCTCCGGCTGTTCTTGACAAATAGGCATCCCGGACGGCACGCGTAGCCAGGCAGAGCGCAATACAGGCCGTTTTTATTTGCCGTCCTAAAGTTCTGTTTTTTATGGTCACGGAATCGCGGCATATCGTAAACAAACGGTGAAACCCGCCCGTATTTTTTTTCTTGAAAAAGTCATTAGAAAAGGTCTCACATTTGTCACGCTGTGGTGACGGCCGAGAATTGAGATAGAAAAATAACAGACTGGCATGTCAGGCAAACAGCAACAACTCCAAAGCTCTATGGGTGAAAGAACAACTCAAGAACTGTTTATTTGGACACGGTTTTCCACAAAGAAAAATTTTTGTGGGTGGTTGCGACAGTATCAAGCGCGTTTGTTGTGTGACAAAGTTGCGAATCGCTGAGGCTTTCGTTCGCGCTGTACGCAAACTCGATAAAAAATTTTCGACATAAGCGTTTGAAATCCTAGGAGAATCTGGAACAATGTAGAAAGAGTTTCACGTGGGTTCGGGTTGTTCCAGTGAAGTCTGTTCACCTTTGTGTGGCGAAGGGAGAGATAAGGGCACATGCGGGCTGCTTTCTCCTAAGAGGATGAAAAAACATGCATTATAAACATTACATTGGCTATCCTACAGATTTGTGTAGAACTCTTCTACTACTTAACGACCTTATACATATTGCTGACGACATTGCCCTAGTAGCCTCTTCACCGCTTTTCGGCTACCTCCTTTCTATGCAGCATGCTAGATTTTCTCCATAATAAACTTCCTTATCTCGGCTACCGTTTTCTTGTTTATAAACTTTGACAGCTCTACTAGTTCTATGCTCTCTCTAGGGTTGGACGCATTTAAGCTTTGGAGTCTTTCAATCAGATGCGTCGTCTCCTGAGAGAGCCTGCCGGTATCCGGTCCACCCATCCTACAATATCTTCTCTGCGCACCCTGTGAGATTTTCGTTTACTGTTTGACCATTAAACCTTAGCAACAATTTGACTCTACAATACATCATATTCACGCTACAAATCAGAAGACAGAGAAATGCGGCACATATAACCAACCCCTATATGCAGCCTTCATTCATTATGAGAAAGCATTTGATTCAGCGGAAACATCAGCACTCACACAGGCATTTCGGAATCAAGGTGTAGAAGATTGATGTGAAAATACTGGAAGGTATCTGTAACGACTGCATAGCTTTAATAGTCCTAGTTAAAGTCAGCAATATAATTCTAATAAGAAAGGATGTCAGGCAGGGAGACGCGATCTCAACAGTGCATTTCCCCGCCTGTTTACAGGAGTATTGCAAGGCTTCGATTAAGAGCAGTTGGTGGTAAGAGTTAATGGTTAGTACTAAGTGTTCTGAGATTCGCTGATCACATTGCCTTTCTAATTTACTCAGGAGATGAACTGAAAAGCATGATGATCCAGGCCGCGGCAGGTCGAATTTTGATGGAGGAGAAATCTGTAGGCCCACGTACTGTGCCTTGTCAGTGCAGCACGTTAAAGAACCCCAGGTGGTCGAAATTTTCGGAGCCCTTCACTACGGCGTCTGTCATAGCCTGAGTCGCTTTGGGTTGTTTCACCTGATAACCGAAACCAAATCAAAACCATCTTCAAAAAGTTATGCAGGCCGACTAGAACCGTGGGTTCAGAATTAATATGCAGACAGCCACAGTATCGTTGAACAGTCTCGCAAGGAAACAATTTTTCAGAATTGGTAGCTAGGTGCTGGAAGTGGTAAACGAATACGTCTACTTAGGGCAGGTAGTGACCGCTGATCCGGATCATCAGAAGGAAATAACTAGAAGAATAAGAATGGAGTGGAGCACATATCACCGGTTCTCTCAGATTATGAATGGCAGTTTATCAATATCTCGCAAAAGAAAAAAATACATCTAGATCTTAGCGGCACACACCTATGGGGCTGAAACACTGAGTTTAACGAAAAGTGCTCAGCTTAAGTAACGAGAACACAGTGAGCTATGGAAGGAAGTATGATAGGTGTAACGTTAAAACACGGGAAGTGGGCGGATTGGATGAGGGAACAAATGCGGTATAATGACATCCTAGTCGAAATCAAGGTGAACAAAACAGCTTTCACAAGGCATGTAATGCGAAGGCAAGATAACCACTGGTCCTTAAAGGTAACGGAGTGGATTCCAAGAGAAGACAAGCATAGCAGGAGGCGGCAGAAAGTTACGTGGGCTGATGAGAATAAGAAGTTTGTAGGTGTACGGCGGCCGCGGGTGACAAAGGACAGGGCTGATTGGAAAGGCAAGGGAGAGGCCTTTGTTCTGCAGTGGTCGCAGTCAGGCTGATGATGATGGCGAGTAAAGGTTCAGTTGACAATTTCCAATTTTTCTCTTATGTATTCTTCATTTATCAGCAGGACATGTGGCAGGGAAAACTAGCTCGACTAGTTTTCTACTATTATATCTAGGAAACAGAAGACAGTCCGTTGTATTAGAGGAGGCAAACATAAAAATATAAAGATAGTCTTATAGCGGCTGGAACATGGCTTCTACGGAAGTGTAATAACTGGGGTGGCCGACCCCAAGTAACTGGTGATGCATGTTAGTTAGTCAGCTTGGCAACTAATTACTGTATTTAACCTTCTATCTTTCACAGTGAGACCCCTGGTTGCAACCGAAAATGGCAGCCAGCCAATAGTAATAGCCCCACCACGTTTGAGAAATAAATAACGCGACTTCCCTGGCCGATATGCAATAACAATTTACCGTTTTATTGCGCAGCCTTTCCAAAATACAGGCGTCCTGGAGCGCGCGCTGCGATGTTCAACAATACTTAACCATTAATGACCCCCGTAATGTACTGTTCTTTTTCAATGGAGCGATAGAGTTTCTTGAGAAAAATCTGGTGCGACCGTTTATGCAGGTTTGAAAGATAACTTCACATGCTGTGTAAATGCCAGGAGACTAGGTCTCTTTCTTGTGTTATCTAGTCTTCAGCCGAAAACATTGATTCTAATTCTGAATCGGCGAGGTTCCCCTTTCTCTTCAGCATGCAAGTCAAGCTATTCCAATATTGAGCTTTTCTCTTCAGTACACTAAACACCAATGTTTGCTTGGCATGCAAACCTGACTAAATTTTCGAGGCTTGTCCTGAGAACTTTTTTTGTTATGGCTGAATCCAAGTTTCAGCCCTTCGAGTGGCCAAGCCATGCGTGAAATCTCATCTTCCCGGAAATCCTCTGCCTGTTCTTGCTGGATTAATTGTAGTGCGGTTCAAAAGTTCCACATTTAAGTCGATACTTAAAATTCCTAAGCATTTCAAAAACAAGCAATGCTTCGTACTAGCCAAGCAAAAATAAACGCTTGGAGTTCAGCACTGACCTGACTTCTAGCGTAATATCTGGCATGTACTGGTTCTTTTAACCTTTTTGGTTAACATCCCTGCCTTTCCCCCCTCTCTGTATCTATCTAGTGGTTTCTTTATTTGAAACATGCACTGATACCCTTAAAGCAGGTTTCATTGAAAATCTGCTTTTTGTTTTTTTGTTGCAGTTCTGTCAACAATGTACCAACCAGAAGAACTTGACATATGTATATGAAAATTTCATATTTGGTGCCAGAAAAGCCATAGAATTGTATTGTTCAGGGCGAAAGATTGTGATCAATTCAGAGCTGTAATTTTAACTTTTTGTAGGAGGTATATGAAGTTTTGGCTTTGTTTTTCCAAACGTCTACATCAAAGGAGATTAGTGAACAGTCCTGAAACGAGCGGATACATAAAAAGAGTAAACATTAGTTTTGCGAAAGCATTCTTATCTTTCTGAAATTTCGTCCTCAAAATTTTGTGGGGGCGGACCTGTACTTAAGCTGCGTTTAGTATTTCGACATTATGTAGAAGTAGACGGGTACTTAAGGGGCTACAAAATAAAGCTCAGAAAAAACGACCTCATTCTAAAACCTAGCAGAAAGATGCGCCACTACATCGCTTTCTTTGCGCTTATGGCAGTCTCTTTCAGTGTGCTCTTATACACGGAGGGCATCGTGTACAAAAGTGAGTTTTTGACTGCTTGAACCGCTTTTTAAATTTCAAAAAAGCTCTTTGACATGTGTTAGGCGTGTTACCTTTTTACGGGACGAGTTTGGTTTAGACTGCAAACGGGGCTAAACTGAAAATAAGGCCTCATAAGGCACATTTCAATCATGTTTATCTTCAGTTGTTTTTTTCCACGAAAATGTTGTGACCTTGAGTTTATACAGCAGCGAATAAATGATAAATGAGCGTGTAAGGAATGCGTACAATTCTCGTACGGACCACAACCTAATTTTAATACGAGCAAAATTTTCCAGGAGCCGCTTGAAAGCAGTGGAAATTCTGTGGTGCGTTCTTGGCAGCATATTCCATTAAGTAGAGAAACTGTTGGCAAAGGGATTTGAGGCGGCACTACGTGCGAGTTTTTATCAAGTAATAAAACAGAAAATCATCGATGCTTGAAAGCTCGTCTATTTTGAAGCAAATATTTGTATATTTTATAATTTTTTTCCAGATTGCACAGATGGAGACAGCCCCACTTGCGAATTCCCTGAAAGTAAGTGCAGTCATACGTGCTGAAAACTATGATATCATTGCGGAAGAAAAGCGTTCATAATGCAATGCTTTGTTTTGTAGCATTTTTCCCAGACACGTGTCCTTGGTATTTCCATTTCGCGAATGGATGTGCTGGAGCTCAAAGTTGTTTTCGGAGGATTTACCTGTGTACGGGAAACCTGGAGCTTTGGTCTCGTAGATTTAATTGCCATGAAAACATTTCGTGATCCCTGTGTTGAAGATACAAGTGCACGTGAAAAACTGCACCAATGGCAATAAATTAGTCTATTAAGACGTTATCCCGACGCGGCCTTAAAATCTCCTTACACATTCATTAAACCTCTGGTTCTGGTGTTCTGAATAAGAGATAAAGACATGTTTTGAAGCTATGAAGGCATCATATTCTCTGATAAATAAACTGGTAGGTATCATTAGTAAGACCGGCTCCAGATCACACGGATCCGTAAGTAACTCAAATAGAATGTCACCTTTTGTACAGTTAGTATAGTGCATCGTTCGTGACATAACGTTTGTTGGTGAAGTCACAGGTTCATGGATTGCATGTAACGCAAGTGAAGTGCTAGCGCCCTATACAAGAAGGAATTTGTCTTGTTCTCTTACTGTGACCTTTTAATGTATTTGTGAGCGTCAAAAGGCATTGGCGCCAGTCGAAGGGAATAGAAGCATCAAATATAATTGGCAGTGGTTTAGCTCTGGTTAAACCTGGAGGATTGCGAAAGCAACGAGGAGAGAGAGAGGCGATGAAGAGCGCGCGGAAGCGGCGGCGGCCCCGGCAAGCTAGCTATGCGTCGCTACTGCACATGCGCAACTGGCGAGCGCGGCAGCGGCACCTTTGAGTCACCCGCGCATCGACGGCGGCAGCGCGCCAGCTGTGCGCCTTGTGGCGTCACTGCTCCTCGCGCATGCGCAGTATGTCCTTTCCTCGGCTTCGCGAAATGGCTCGACGACTAGCATAGTGTTGCTTTCGTAACAAAAGCAAAATTCAAATGCGAGCAAATGGAGTAGAAAAAGGATTATTAGTACACGACATCAGTCACTAACAGGTTGAAGTAGTAGACAGAAAAATTAAAAGCCACGATTCCTGGTTCTGAACCACTTGTAGTCGATTCTACCGACGGCACGTGGTCCACTCTGTCGCCTTAGTAAGAGTATAAAACCATTATGCTCCCCACTCTCCTATATAAAGTGTAAATTTTATTGAACGATGACGATAAGAAAGAGCAGAACTTAAGCTTCAAAGTTCAACAAGCAAACCCAAGATACTCTAAGAAAGTGAAAAGGAGCCTGCATTTCAGATTTACAAAAAAAAACTTGGTCTGAGCAGCTTACCCCTGTTAGTACACCATCCAGCCAAGAAGGCAATCAGACGACGTAAAAGCATTTCATACGCCAAGGAAGGAGGGTTATGGGTCATCTTTCCTTAACAGCTCCTTTCCTTAACAGGCCTTGGCGCCCTTACTTGTACTTGTATTGCAATAGTTCAGCGCCAATGTTTTGTACTTTTTGGTTCCCGAACTGATAAAGAAGGTGAATGAGCCATCAAATATATGTGCTTTGGGAAAAGCGCAAAACTGAAAGGAATGAACTATAGATGCTACTGCTACAGAATTGGCTCCTTCCAAAGAACATTCCAAAGCTTAGAAATCGAGAAAAGTTGTTTACTATCTACCGCCATCCCCAGTAAATGTTGGTCATGTGAAAGCGCACTAAAAAATTGGCAGAGGCTCAGCTTGGTTAAGCCCGGAAATTGCGAAAGCAACTTCATCCGTTTCTTGAGCCAGCCGTCGTTTCCTAGCTTGAGCGAATCGTTGCAGCCTTGCCTTGTGCATGTCGGACGACATGGCCTCGCTGAAACGCACAGCGTGGTTACGCCGGGACGACTGCGGCGAGCCGGGTCGGAGCCCGATACATCTCCGTCTAGCGTGACGTCATCAAAGCGAGCGCCTCCTCGCGGCAGCGCCGCGCAGCTGCTGCTCGGCGCGCCGTGGTTACGGTGGGACCGCCGCGACGAGACGGGTTGGGGCTCTGCCTCTCTCCGTCTGGCGTGACGTCATCACAGCGAGCGCCTCCTCGCGGCAGCGCCGCGCAGCTGCTGCTCGGCTACCGTGGTTACGCTGGGACGTCCGCGACGAGACGAGTTGGGGCTTTGTCTTTCTCCGTCTTGCGTGACGTCAGAGCGGAGGTCATGCTAAAGGTCAAATGTGGTTACTCCGCCGGGATGACGGTGAAGAGCTCAAACTGCGAGCTGTATTGCTTTCGCAATAAAAATTCACGGCAGTATGGTCAGAGGCATGAACACCTTAGCTAGAGTAAGAAAACAAGGTAGACGGCGAGAAGTGGAGATTGTAAGATAATATTCCCTCAGATTATCTATATGTTTTCGATGGTTGCCTCAATATTGACAACTATTCTCATATATATGAACGTTTTCAGTGCTTCAGTGCTCAAAGCTCTACAATTAAACTCTTCGTAGAGGCGGTGCAGTGAGACATTTGTTGGAAACACGTCTTTGTCAGTGATGTAGAACGGTTACAGTTGCTTGTTACGTTTATATATATCAATACTTCATGAGTACGGCAAAAATATCGGTGTATGCAGGCCAGCTTGAATTATTCACTATGTCTGATGCCTTAGTGAACTTTCTTTTAGTCGATTTATATAATTCTGAAGGGTTCCCACTTGAATCATGCCAAAACCACGTAATTTTCATTGAATATAATATTAAACGCTGCCGAAAGTACTCGGCTCTGTGTATAAAAAAAGCAGAGTGGGTTTTCTTTGCCTTATTTCCGCGTAATCCGCAATCCCCTATTTAATAGCACTAGTGAAAAACTATGTTTTGATAGAGTTTAATATTGTTTTACTATACCTTCTCTACAGACATTCGAACATCAATAAACTGGAAGCCATGTGACTGACAGTTAATGAATGCTGATTGCTCCTTATTTTTCAGTGTGCTATTGCCCCAGACCACACTGTAAAAAAAAGATGTGAAATTACAGATATTTTACAGAAAGTTTCTGTGGCCGGAAAGAAAAATTCTGTGGCCCAACCAAAACATAGTTCTGGACTGGGTAATGACAGAAATTTTCTGTTTTTTATCCGGTTGCTCACACGAGGTAGGGACAGTAAAATGAAATCAACTACGCATGCATTTTACTCTATTGCAAAATACTTGCATAAATATGTAATGAATTTAGGTGTTATTTATTGCAAGTAAAGAATACTAAGCAAAATATCGCACCGCATTTGTTTTTGCTGCGGGGCAGCAAATCAGTTTCGTCATGGCGTCGCCGTAGGCAAGTGCGTTGGTTCAGCGCCGGGGAGCAGGACCTTTTATTTTGGAATACTCTCTCCAGAAGGTATGTAGCATCACTTCTATTGCTGTACTACAATTATAAGTTGCTTTCCTTTGATTCTGCTCGTTTTTGTTGGTGGTACGCCTGGTTGCGGGATTGATTCATGCGGATTGGCATTACTCAGAACGCTCCTGCTACATGTACTAATGGGCTGTCACAATCGTCGACACGAATTAGCGGTTGATGTTTTCTAGATTCAACGTTTGTAATTAATGAGGTTTTAGTTAATGAAGAATGAATGTTCATGAGGAGGCGACAAGCTATAACGATGGCGGAAAAAAGGCTGACGCCGTTATGTAGGGTAGGACCACCGGTAAAAACGGAACCACGCGGCTGCGCAACCCAGTTGCTTGGAGTGAGCTCCGTGTGCGCTAAAGCACGGTACCGTGGCTAAAGCAGCGACGCGACAAGGCGAGGGCCGCGGTAGTTCGCTCCGTTGCTTTGTGCACGAAACTTAACTAAGTAAGGCGACAGGCGATGTGCATCAGTGCCTTGCGCCAACGGTTATGTGCTTTCTCTCAGCGTCTGCGGATCTGCAGAGCGTCACTCAAGGCTTGAGTTTCGGTACGTAGAGTCCGTCCTCTTCGTGGAGATCATGGCTGGTCGTCCGTGGGGCGTCGTTTCGTTTTTCGTCCCGTTGGCGTTTGGTGGCCTCTTAGGAATGTCACGTCGCGGGCTCTATATTGTGACCCGCCGGGCATCCGGTCGTCCTGAGGGGCGGCTCGTTTTCTCGTAGACGTAGCGTGGCCTCTTGAAAAGTGTTTCGTGGGAACCCGCTGCACGAGCTCCTAGCGTGAATTTTCCTTCAACTTGAATTGTTCGCAGTGCTTGTTTCGTTGTGCGTTTATATCCTTGGTTCTTGGATGCGCGCTCCCTCTCCCTCTCAGGTTCTCCCTTTCTCGCCAGCACGGCGCCTTTGACGAGTCAGTCGATCCCCTTCTACGCTTCCTCGCAGTTGGAGGGGCTATACATTGTTTGATCGCGCGACTCGGTCGCGAAGCCGCCGCGCAGGCTCTGCCGCTGGTGAAAGAATATGGGTGCCATGCAGTCGCAGTTGTTATTCGACAAGCATCTATGCCTGCAGTGCGCTCGCCCTTACCCCGCTGCAAATATTGTTAGTCCTCCGTTGCCAACTAAGTAGACTTGCCTTTCCTTTTTTTTTAATTTTGCGGATATTCCTCGTAGCCAGGGCAAAAGAAATACTTTAATTACAGCGGCTGTGTAGGCGGCAGCGGCGACGACCAACTCGGCGCGCTAGCAGGTGCGAGGATAGGTCACTGATTTCTGCGAGAGGTGTGCTTTCATTCTGTGTTGATGCCATCCGGCTTGGTAAAGATACCCGTAAACTGTCACCTCGATCTGCCTGCGCGAGAGAAATGCCTGTACGAGAGAAAGGTGCATAAACGCCGGCTAATTTTTTTTTTCGCAGCATGCTTTTGGAAGTTTCGAAGTCCCATCTAAACGGTGGGCGAGTTGCTTCATGTAATCCATAGCAATATCGCATCAGACAGGATTCGAAAAGGGAATCAGAACATGGCGCTGTGTTTTATGTCCTTTCCTGTGGCCACTTTCTTGTGCTGTAGTGCATTGTCAGCTGTGTCCACTTATCGGGTTCCATATTTGTGCAGTGCGCTTTTACCACACCAAGAACATTGGAACCTCTACCAACCACTACTGAACATTCCCATGAGCTTGCCGTAGCTGTAGGGAAGTGAATCGGTATCCGCAAGTGCCTGTTTTGGAAATCCCGTACTTGGAAGGTAAGTAGCGTTGCATTTTTTTACTGTAAAGAAATATTTGCAGCTATAATTTCGATTTTAGTCAGATTGCGGGCTTCTGAGCTTGTGGGACAAGTGAAAAGGGCAAATTGGTTGTCATGAGAAGGCTGTTGATAGATGTGCTTGTGGGGACAATCACACCTTTACCCTATGTTATCAGCTAGGTGTTACAAAATTTGTAGTTTACAGCCTTTCCTGTCCCAGAATAATCGAGGGTAAAGTGAGAGGGGTAAGTTTTCTTATAAAAGCATTTGATTTTATATTTTGAAACATTCTGATAGAACACCTCTTGAGTTCTCGGCAAATATATTAGTGGTTGGCAGAGAAAATTTTAAAACTGCTTTCTGATCGTTCTTTGTGGTGACATCGAGCAGAAAAAACTGATATTTCAAAGCATTTATTCGCATTTTTCTTCTTTCTCAAAATTTGATTTTCAGATTTGGCAACGTTCTGAAAGATTACTTAAGCTTTCAGAAACTATAATACGATTGCATATTCACGACACAGAAAATGCTTTTCTTTATCGATTTTCATGATCATGTCGAACAGAAAGGAAGGAGTTTTGTGATGCTTCGGCTATGTTTTTCTTAAAAAAAGCTGATGTTTAGGTTTATGTAAATTTTTCGCAAAACGTGTGAGGCATAGAAAACAATTTTCCGTCGAGATCACAAAATGCCTCTCACAAAACTCGGACTGCAATTTTCCACCCAAAATGAACGTATACCAACTCGTCCAACTTTCCGTTCTACTGCAATAAAAAACTCGAAACGCGAAATCATTCATTCCTCACGCTATAATAGATTGGAATAACTTCCCATCACACATAGCTACTGAGGTTAACGTACAATCGTTTCAGCATTCGTTAAAGCAAACCATGTACTAACAGATTTGGTATTTTTGTTGTATTATGTGCATTTACTGAGTATTTATTGTGGGTTGTTTGTTGTGTTATTTGTGTACATTACTAGCTTTAATTCATTATTACGTGTATTTTGTTTCAAGTGCCGGTGCCATATTTTTATGCTTGTATCGCCCCCCCCCCCTATATAATACCCTCGCACGAGGGCCCTTAGGGGTATTGTAAATAAATAAAAATAAAAAAATGAAAAGACGAGTTATCTTTTTTTGTGACTAAAGAACCATTCATGAGTGAGACAACCAACTTCTGACTGGCCAGGCTACTATTTCTGATCGGTAAAGGGACCAATAAGCCTTTAAATTATAAGTATTGTATATTGCTGGCAGTCCGAAGTGGCGCAGCTCGTAAACAGAAAGCCAAATGTGTCTAAGAAAATGATTTCTTTCATATTTGCGAACGCAACATGGCCTTTATTCACTTTTTGCGGTACACTGTCTTGGAGCAATGTGACTGTTTCTGACAACATATACCTTGCCAGCGATGCTGTTGTTCTATAAAAGTTATACATTGTTTTGTGAAAGCATTGAAAGATGAGTGTAGTGCATCTTCATTAGCATATGTTTGGGTGATGCAGGGCACGCTAAACGAGACGTGTATTGAAGCCTACGTGCAATGTCGCGAATGTCAACTTTTGCATGTATTTTTCTGCTGTATAAATTGCGGCCACAGTAAGCATGATATTTTACAACCTAGGCACTTCTTTTAAAAGACCGGTTTTTGGTCTTTCCAGAAATACATACCTGCAGCATCTGTCATGCCAATATCAGCACAGTCTCACTCTTCCTCAATCATGCTGCCTTGCATAAAAATATTAGCCAGTTCAACATCAAGTGCCCATATCAGCATTGCTGCAAAATGTTCCGCAAGATCGGCCCACTTTACAGCCACTTAGCCCGTGAGCATACGAGGATAAGGGATTCGGGTGAAACCGCTGGCATTGCTGTTGCAACACAGAAGGTTGACGTTGTTTGCACTGTGGACAATTGCATTCAAGTTTCAAAGGATTACAAGTCGATTGTAGCACATTTAAGGTGACACATTCTTCAAGGCATGGAAGTGAAGTGCCCTTTTCCCAGATGCCGAAGAACATACAAGAACAAAGCATCATTTTCTTCACATATTTCTTGTTTGCATGGACGAAACATTCAATGCATGTCGCTTCCTCTTGCACCAACGTCAAACCTTCCATCAGCTGCAGTTGCACACTACACAGATGTGTCTCAGTTGTACTTGCCAACAATAGAAATGGCGTCAGCCATAGAAGGGGAGATATTAGAGGGTCAAGCAGCTTGCTGCGAAGACGACGCAGGAAGCAGCAAGAAGGGTGTGAAGGAAGCATTTGCTAACTTGTACATCAGGCTACTCTCTGAATGTCATGTGCCTTCGCGCACTGTCCAGATTATTGCAGAAGCTATATATGATATTCCGACTGCTAATCTCTGTGCAACTGCCTCCTGTTCGAAAGACAAACTCAAGAGTGCAGGTGTAGGCAACCAGGAAATTAATAAGATTGTGGATGATGTCGTTAAAGCAGATATAATCTCTAATCTGCACAAGGCAGCTGATGGAACGTTTCATTCCCAACATAGTCGCGCATCATTCTTTGAGCAAGAACTGCACTATGTAGTGTCAGTTGCAATGAACCTAGGCAAGAACGGTAAGGGGAGCAGTGCAGTCTTTCTGTAAGTGCAGTTGTTTAGCAATCTTGTCTTTCCATGTTTTCCCTCTGTGGATATAATGTTTCAAAGAGGCGTGGCAGGGAAGGCCGCTGCATGCAGCAGACAACCTGTCTCGAAATTAAAGTTGTATGATATAACTGTGGTCTTGTAAGTAAAGCCAAAACCGATTCGTTTTCCAGGACCATCACTGGAATAAACCCAGTCAGGGACACGAAAACTGAGAAGACAGAGAACAAACAGCACTCTCTCTCTCACCAAAGGTCGCTGCACTCATTAGGGCACTTGCTGAGTTTGACTTTTAGTGGCATTTTATTACTTCTCTTGCTGAATTAGACATTTAGCTGCATTTTAATCAATCACGAATGGAAATAAGCGTTTCAATAGTTGTGGTTTTGCTTGATGAGTGTTAATGATGTTCTATATTACTATTTACGAATCACTGTTTACAGTCATGTCATTCCATCACAGAAGCAGAACATAAAGAGTAGTTTAAAGTATTGCTACGACACCTCATAGGGGCAATTTCAATTAGCCCTTTTTACGCATTATTAGAAAAAGTATTTCACGTGTTTGCTTTGTTATGTCAATGAAATAACTAGTTTTCTTCTTAAAACACTATGGCACTCTACGATGTCTCCACCAAAAAACAATTATGGTAACAGGTTTCTACGCCGCAAGGACATCCTTTGTCAATGAGCGCCAAACACTAGGTAATCTGTCATCCCTGGTCAGACGGTATAAAGAACATTTGATTTCTTAAAGGCGGTAATGACCTACAAAAGGATTTGTTCCTGAGCTATTTGGTCGTTCTAGATGCAAACTTCGTACACAGCCTCGTGACCTCTCTTTACTGTGTGGCGTTCATTTGCTGGCTATAGTTTTATTGCATCAATATTGGCCTAGCATGGTCCAAGGTGAATTAAGGGTCCGCTACAAGAACAATGTAAACTAAGAAAAGCGAGAGTTGTTCCACCAATTTATTTGTTTTCTGCAGCAAGTATGTCATCTGTAAAACAATTTTGTGGACAATAAAGAAGGTGCAGAAAAAGAAACTGATGTTTCCTGCTTTTTTATTGAATGTTTCTGTGCAACGGCAAAAAAATCATTCCAACAATGTAGGAATAATATATATGGAGAGGAGAAATTAATATATATTTTCTGCATTTTTCAGTTGCTTTTTGTGCGGTGGAAACATATTTGTGTGAAATCACAGAAAACTTGTAAGAACAAAAACAAATATTCACAGAAACTTTCTGTGCGGTGAAAACACGTTTCTGTGAAATCACTGAAAACTTTCAAAACACAAAACAGAAAATTACAGAATGTTTCTGCACAAGAAAAAAACATGTTTTTGTGAAATGACTGAAACGTTCTAGAACGGAAAACAGATAATCACAGATATTTTCTGGCAGGAAAGCTGCCAGACTTTTTCTGTTATTTTACACATAATTTTTTTACAGTGCACGTAACCACAGCGGCCAGAGGCTTTTGCGCTATTACTATAATCATACTGAGAAGAGATGCCGCAATTTTCAGGTAGTGAGTGGGGCTGCAACAACTTTTACACAAGGGAAGAGTGCAGACAGAGGTGTTTGCGACCGCTGAAGCGCATAGTTCCCCAGGATCTACCTGGTAAGCATCTAGTTTGTTTGCGCATTTTTATTACCACAGAGTATAATGTTTTGCATTATAAAGTTCAGTTGTGTTTAGTTTGCCGGCTCTTGCTCTCGTGTTTTTTTTTCATTTTTTGACATGTGAGTAAACAAAAATTTACACGAAAAACAACATTTTCTCTTTTTTTTTTGTGGCATTGACAGCGATAATAACAATAGCACCACAGTTCTTGTGAGCCTATGTGAAAACATTTTCTCGATGCTACCTACGCAACAACCATGTGAAAGACAAGTTTAGGTTTAAATCCTGACAGTGAAATAAACCATCAGCGACAACTATGAAAATTCTGACATTAATAAAATGGCACCAGGATTCTCTAAACTACCATTACCTGGTTTGGCTGAGCTTTCAAGCACGTGCTTGCTTTCGTCGATGCACCCCTAATTTTGGAGCTTACCAAGACTACCTGCGTTACCTCACCATTTCGAAAATGCACCTTGCCTTTTGTATTGTCAAATAGTGAGGACTACATTCGGGCGAGCAGGAAACAGCGAGAATGGCTTCCAAACGAAAGTCTTTATTTGGGCTGACTTGCGCCCACAAAGAACTGAATCACTCGGCGGCGGCGTAGCAACTAGCGTGCTCGGCGGTTGTCGAACAGAATTGCCACCCCTCTCGGCCGTGCTCTTTTTAAAGCTGATAGCGAACTTTCGAGATAAAGCTTCGAAATTTACTAGAACATTCTGGGACAACGTAGAATCGGCTCCGCCTTGTTGCGATCAATTGATATAAATCTAGGCGCGTCTTGCATCACAAGCAAAGGGATAAAGCTTCGTGCCTGCAGCTGTGAAGAATGAACAAACAACCACTTCAAATATTCCCGGCATTATCTATTCTCTCACCGCTGCACAAAGTGATTTCTCAATCACTTGCTCTCACAGTTGTTTACCATCTTTAGTTAAGGGTTGTGTACACCCTTATAAAAATACGAGAGACGTCACACACAAAAAAGTTAAGAACAGCTATCCTGCGACGGCGATTTCTACCACCAGTTCAGTCGCTCGCTAAATGTAGCTCTTATAAGGTCAATCATCTCTTTCATCTGCCTATATTGCCCACTTAGCGGTGGATTTGAAAATATTGATGATTTGCTGAAACTTCTTGTCTTATAAATATACTGCTGTTCAAGTTAATAACAATGTCAATCGTTCTCATGGCTACCAAAACTAAATTTTCCTTAAGTTTATTGGATAGCAGATTACTTCGCTAATAAATGGCCATGTCATAAGAAGTTCAATACTCACCATCCGCATGAGACCCGGCAAAGTTGACTGTAAGCGGCACCATTTACTGATCCTCAAAACCACACATAGATCAGCAGGTCCGTGTTGCACTGCAGACCACGTGAAAATAAACACCGTTAAAAACCCACTCAACTTTACGCTAACTGATAAAGACAGAATGAATAGTTCTGATAATTTTACGTGCCGCTGCTCAGAAACTCACATAAATACACGTAGATAGACGCGATTATGTAAAAATGAATTATTCATCTTCTTTAAGAGCAGTGCAACAAGAAATGAAATAAAATGTGGCTTCGGAGTGTAGAACGCCGAGAGCTACTTGTTTAACTACAGGGAAATCTTTATTTTTAGAATCAGCCAGGAACGCATGGTGCAATAATACAATAAAGCCTCCATGTACCTTGCTCATATCCGAAACAGTATTGCGCAAGAAAATATTACAAGAGCGTTAATATCTGATTAACATGAAAAAGTCACAGATCTAACTGTCAGCTTTATGTAAAGTGCACTGGGTTCGTAGCCACCGTGCAAATGTTTTCATTGGTGCTGTTGTCTGATGTGTCATCAGAATCCATCAGGACCATAATATTTGTATGCATGAGATACGTTGTATTTGTCACTTTTGTTTGGAAAGGATACTTTTTTTTTACAGCCCAAAATACTACTACACCTTCGGCGGCTACTGAACTCGGAGGCTGCTAGAGTTTCATCAGGATACAAACGTGCCATCTACCAACGGCATGCTGAAGGAACTGAAGCGGAAGCATGTATTTTAGTTATTTTGCTGATGCAAAGTTTGATAATACACAAAACAATGAGTAAGAACACAATGAAGATTTGAGATGTGCTTTTTGTTTTACTACAATAAATGAACAGAAAAATCGGCAAAATAACTAGTTTTTGGACACCTATTCAGAGAAAAGTGTGCAAATGTTCATGGAAACAAGGCGACGTATTTATATTGTTGTGGCCTTTTGCAGCGTTGTTTTACAGCCTATTCACCAAGGATGTATAAATAACTCATTCTCTAAGAAGGTACGCAGACGTTAGATTAATGTCAAAGGCGTTTATTACTGTCCACAGCATGAGCGCATGTCACGCATCCACTGATTGGAAAAATGCTTTGGTATTCGCGTTAACAAAGGTGCGGGCGATGCAGCTTGGTTTGTACACAGACACACGCTCGTTTTTTTTTCTTTTTTAATCTGTAGCACCTGTATCTCAGGTGGTGCAACAGGGAAGAAAAGTATATTACCGGTATCTTCTTAAGCACTCTCTGACTAATGGAATTTGTGGAAAAAAGGGACTTCTTATTTAGAATAAAGCAATGCAGTTGGTGTTTTAGCGCTTCTTTTGGTGTGCGCAAAGAAAGCGGGTTAGCGCTACAAGCTGTTTTGAGGCATTGTTTGAATTTCTTTACATCTTGTAATTACGCTTGCGCTAAAAAATTAAGGCTCGAAGCTAGCAAGCTGCAGCGGTCGTTTATCTTAGATATGTAGCATAGATCATGTACACTGCGGGACAACAGCCGCTCCCATCGGAATCTAAACGTGTGAACTGCCACTGACACGCTCTTATAGGGACGTTAACATTCTGAGGAACTGCTCGCCATTTCTCTCCCGAAAATATTTTTCTAGTAAAATAGCCTATACAGCTTTTAAAAGCAGCCAATTATTCTAGTTTCCAGCGCGAAATACCAATGGCTTCATTTTTTAAAGTCAGGCTGATAATCTACATCCGTGATCCCTCCCTAAAATCTGGCAATTGTAAGATAGAAAGACTAGGGTTTCGTAAATGAGTGCTAGAATGATTAGCCTGGTCCAAAATTTTTATTCGGTCGTTGATGTGACTGTAGAAAGGCCGAATATTTTATATCGCTAAGAAAAAACTCCCTTCTAGGCGTGGGGCACACTCAAAGATAACTGAGAATTCGCCATGAAAACAATCTGTTACACAGCTTCGAAAAATATTGAGGAGGCCGTGGTTTCAATAAAAAAAATAATAAATGACGTCACAACAAAGCCAATCACATTGGTCAGAAGAGGTAAATTTCCGACATTCAAATAGTTATTCACCGTATATAACAGCCCTGCAAGTTCTTTTTGTTTCCTACATCTCATGGTTGATTCTAGGAAGTAATTGTATGCGGGAGTCAGCATGTGCCGTTTCCGCTTTCGCAAGCTTGGCCTATTTGTTCTGCTTTGTGGACCATTCGCCTCGAAAGTGCCGTGTGTTACTGTAAGCGTTGAATTACGATGGCACCAATCCCCTTGATTATTGCCTCTCATGCTGAAATTCCCACGGCTTTTCGAGAGCAGGTTCTTCATTGTATTCTTCCCTATACTGAGAGGAAAAAAGCGGCACCTGTGAAGAATTGGGGTACTCTGTAGACCCTGATCCATCTGGTTTACTGTATCCCATATAGCATTGTCATGTTTACCATTGCAAACACCACACCGGGAAGTCTTGAAAATAAAAAAAACATAAAAAAGCTGCAGTGTGAAATATAGAGCAGCTATAGCCACAGTTTCATGGAAGGCAAAGGAAACGGATATACCCAAAGACTGTGAGTGCGGAAATTAAAGTAGTAAGGCTTTCTACCCTGTTGAGGTCTATCCTTAAGAGTACGAAGCCTTCGCATTCGGATTCTAACGCAGAGCCCCTCGTACCATTTGTGCATGACGTATCAAACACTCCACAGTATCAGCTACCAACAACACAATGATGTTAACACACAATAAAACGGGGGTATTGACAGACTTCCGTGACGTATTTAGCAGGAAAGCAAGCGGAAAAGCTGACTAACCAAGCGCTTTCTCTCACTGACAGCAGCAAGAATCGTGTTGGAAGAGCCGTTTCGGAATGCCAGTCAAACTGTGAACGGTCGATAGCCGAAATTCCTTCACTTTACGCCACTGTGGCCAAGTTTTTTTGTTTGCACAAATTTGGTAGCGTTCAGACAATCAGTAAAGTGTCCTAGCATCCTATTTTCTTGCGAGCGATCCCGACGGCTGTTTGAACCTGCAGTCTTCCAATGCTTTACCTCAAGGGAGAGGAAGTGGGCATTAGGCAGGCGGGAATTTTTTTTTCAATATACGGGTCCTCGTACAAATGGAGCAAACACACTCTGGCTTCCATTATAGTGGGAAAAATTAACTGCAAAAGTGTCGCTTTGATGTAACAGCTACAATTAGAGGGGAAACTGCGGCCCATTGACGACCGCACATTCTATGCGTTATTTTCGCTTTGGTGTCAACATTTGGACGCAGCAATTACGACAAATAAGATCTAACGTTGACATAGTAGTAGTAGTAGTAGTAGTAGTAGTAGTAGTAAAATACCTTTATTCGACCATAATTTATAGGCCGAGCATGTCGACCGGCCGGGGCGACCAGAAGTCGCTGTTCTTCTTCCCCTTCAGCGCCAAGCCAGTCGAACCAGGTGGTGATGGATAGAGAGGGTTGGGGGTAGGAACCCGACTGCTGAGCAGCCGGGCAATAGAAGAGGCAATGGGCCAGATCCGCATAGATACAGGGGCAGTTGGGTGACATATGAGTATTGTAAGCTAGATGATATGAGTTTTTTTTCAGTTCGTAGCATAACTACGGCAGAGGCCGTATTTAAATTACGCCAAAAGTAGCCCACAACACTGTTACCATTTACAATTTTCGCATTTTATCAGGACCCTATTAAAGATCTTCTGAGACGATCAACGAAATTGGGAGATTAAAGAGTGGGAACATTATTAAAAAATTTGCATTGTGATGCTGGCCGGCACTGGCTGAAAATGAGTGTTTCTATGTTAGTATTTAAGACCATGAGATACATCCGACCTCATTCCTCTAATATGTGCAGATTGAAGAGCGTTCATATAACTGGTATCACAATTGTGTAGGGCACTTAGGACCATTTACTGCCTTTGAATACGAAATCATTTTTTTATGATCATCTTCTGTGTACTTAGTACTGCACTCTTTGTACTTTGTGCTATACTCTTTGTACTGTTGCTTGTCAGTGCGGTCGCCGAGTTTCGTTACCACTGAGCCATATAAGGCTTTTGTATTAATCTTCGGCTTAACCTAACGCAAGAGTTAGTAACCAATTAATTACAGAAAGAATATGGAATACGCGTTTTCTGCAAAAAGAAAAAAAAAACAAAAACTGTGCCTTCTGGTAAGCCAGACCGGACCGCAGATATGAAGGAAGAGTACTTATTGGATTTAGGTTCCTGATAACTACTAAAAATCTACCTTACAACAAGTGCGTTGACCCTGAGTAAAAGTTTTATCAACAGGTGTTTATGGGCATTCTGTAACTACATGCCCACCTGACTGCTTTCCCCTACCTTCATTATGTATCTTCGTAATCTGTCGTTAGCGTCAGAAATTGTGCTTTGACTTTACGGCTGGACTCTTCAGCAAGTTTGTCGAGCTTTTGGAGTTCGGTACTCATCTTTACCGGATGCTAGTGTATACCTATTTGCTGTTCTTAATCTTGAGATTAGATTAAGTTTGAATGGCGACGGCTGCAATCGTTTCATGATGGTAGATTGCTGTCCGACGTTGCTACGAATTCCTATAGAATGCTATCTTCTCCCTAGTAACGGACGTCAGCAGAACATATCTCGCATCTTCGTCACTCTTTGCGCCCTTTGTACTTAGTAACCCCCCAAAACAAAATAATATTCTCTTGCTTGATTAATGATTCAAAAATTACCACAGCTAGGCTATTCTAACCTGTCAGTGATCTTGTGCAGAACATTGTCAAATTTAGTTTTCTTATGTGGCGTGTTAAGATCATGAAACTGTCATCATCAACCCGATGCGCGGCAAGTCTGACCACCGCGTTTCTCTACACCGCACTCAGCGCAGCAAGAGGGATTCACGGATGTAATCACGGATGTCTTCATCGTGGGTGCTTTCATGAAGCCATGTCTCAGTGACGATAGAATGCTCTGGGTCATTGTTGTGAAGCGGACTATCAAATTGACTGCAGTCATTTAGGATTCTGTGAACCCTTGAATTGTGTACAGGACAGGGTTTGATAGAAAACGAACTTTTCAGGTGCAGAAGGCACAGCTGTATCTTTCGTAAGGCGAGAGTAATGAAATTTCACCTGGCAATATGACGCGTAAATGATGTAAGTTGGTTGTATGTCTTGCGTTTTTATTATCATACGGCTTAGTTAACTAATATATTCTAAAGAAATGTCAGCGTAGCAAGCGGCTAAGATTTAACAGGAGACTGTATAAGTCCAATGGAATTAGGAATAAGTAAGGTCGTTTTGTGAACGGCCTGTGTGAAGAGACTTTGTACCACGGAGCCGTATATTGAAATGTGTTCCAATTAGGTGGCCGGTTTCTCAAAAACGCTTGTTTAAAGCGCATCATCACAGTTCCTTGGTGAAGCACTTTAGACCATACATCCTTGTCTGATCTGAGGATATGCGAGGTGAAGCACCTCGCCAGTCTAATAGCCCTGATATCACTGGGGCATTTTAAAATGGGTACAAAATAAAATCTTCGACTAATAAATGAGAAGGAAATGGCTCTTTCTATGTGTTGTATTCATTGGCCTCTCCAAAAAAATAAAATCAGAAGCTCCTCATACACACGACAAGGACATTATTCATTACTCTATACACACGAGTAAAAAAATATAAGTTTCTTAAAAGTGCCCTTATAATTTTCCCGGCGATCAAGAATGTCACGCTAAAGCACTGCTTCCTTAATGAGCTAGGACGCATAAATTTCGTAAAGCAGAACTTTGCTCGGTTTATTGACCGTGGCTGCGTTCAGTGCTAATGAACAATTGTGTTTTATATCTTGCAAGTCTTCTGATTTACACAGTTAGAGTTACTGGTAGGTCACTAGCTATTGTTCTTAACAAGTTGTCTTGAACTAAGTAATTATAGAGTAAATGCCAGCATAAAAATATATTACAATGAATGCGAAGTTCAGTTGTGACTGAGCCGAACACAGTGAATATGAGGTCAAGTCTACAGAAAATTTTTTAAACAAAAACGCCCGACGCAGGCATTTTTATGAGCATTCTTAAGCCCATATATCACAATTTAAAAGCACTGAGATTTTTTGCTTCTTTGGCTGTTGAATTTAAGGCTCCAGTCCATATAAATCTTCCTCGAGATGTTCTTCGTCCACAGGCTCCTTCGTCTTTTGGTAAGAAGAAGCCATGATCCGCCAATTGTCTATCTTGGCTCTTTTACTGATTTTGTTCGGGACAATTCTCCACGTCGATGGCAACCGCCCCCGTAAGTTTTTTCGCTTCACAGAACAAGTTTTGCTTCAGATAACCTTTAAAAGTAAAGAGTGAAAACATCCACTTTGTTTTGCTACAGCTAAAATCCAGCGTGAGTGCCCTACCGTTTCTGCGAGCAGAATACCAAACCCGATTGCTGCCGTTTTCCTTACTGTAGGATACTCTGTATTACTAAACACACAACACCTAACTGCAAGACTGAACAAGATATCTCACGCAAACCTGCCTGTTCACTCTGTGAATGTAATATTCTCATGCTTGTAGCTACGCCCAGGCCTTCTTGTGGAATTTTAATACCTGGAATTCATGTGTAGGCCCCAAGGCTGAAAGTGGTAAACCGCAAATATAAATGTGGTGTCCAGTGCGAACGCTTGTAGAAAGACATGGTAAATTTATATAAAATGCACCTCAAGTTTTCCAGCAATGTCTCGGTCAACGAGTAAGTTGAATTTTCACCAGATCTACAGGTCTTCAAGGGGCGCGCGTAGATTATTAGGGTGCAAAACTCTATTCATAAGCGATTTCATCCAAGCACTATATGGATGAAAAGAAAGAGTTCAAGGTAGTCCAGTGTAATCCTTCCCTTATTATAGCCCAGAGTTCTTTAAGCGTCCCAGACCACTAGCGCACTGCGTCACCACAAAGAAAATATTGAAATCTAATTTTCTTCACGCAGACTGTGGATATGGACCAAGCCTGAGTTGCCAATACCCGCGTAGTAAGTACAGTTTTTTCACTGCATGCACATTTTTGCTTCGAAAATTACCTGCGGTGTTTACTGCTCTACGAAAAGATGCGATGCACTCAGGGAACTTCGGACAAACTAGTCAGTAGTAACTTTTGTGAAGAAATATCCATACCACACGCTGATTTGTTCTACATAACATGTTCTGCTGGAGAGAACGTGACAGCTAGACCTCATCCAGTGGTTGCTCAAAGAATCAAAGCGCAGTAATCAATTACAAACTGACCGTGACATAAAGCACTGAAAAGTCTTTGGAAGAACTCTTAAATTCATATCTGTAAAATACTAGTTAGATTCTTACAATCTCCACTCTAGTTATCTTAGCCGCTCAGTAAGGACTCATAACTGCCGGCATTCTAAGCAGAAGTTCTTGTTTCGGTATATATACTGTCAGATCAGCTTATTTGACATTTAGTGCGTTTCTATTTCAGTACTTCCAATAAACTGATATGGAGTTAGTTATTTTTGCATTATAACACATGCCACGCGTATTCTGGCTACAACAATGAATCACTTGTCAGCACTCCATTTCACACTCCGTTGACTCTATTTTTTTCTGGATATCAACCAACGTTTCTGTCTTCGTGCTGTCTTGTTTTTACTTATGGGCAAAGTTTGGAAGAGCTTGAGATCAGATTGTTAGAGGAAAGAAGTGTTTTTCAGTATATTTCTATCTAGATCATGATGGGTCGTTAGCCGTGAGGTGTCCCGAGGGATCTTGCTTGAAGTGATGCAAGTTTTAATATTGTCGGAGTGCGATGCGAGTGCTTTTTTTGCTGTAGTGTGGCCGAGTTAAGTCACCAATGGGGGACGTTTACGACAAAGCGTCTTTAGGCAGGTATTTGTATTGTGCTCTGATTTCTATACACAGTTGCAAATCAGCCTGGAAAGAGTTTTTTTGTGAGGGTTTAACGTCCCAAAGCGACTCAGGCTATGAAGAACACCGTATTGAAGGGCTACGGAAATTTCGACCACGTGGTTCTTTAACGTGCACTGACATCGCACAGCCCACGGGCCTCGAGAATTTCGGCTCCATCGACATTCGGTCGGCGCGGCCAGGATCGACTCCCCCTCTTTCGGGTCAGCAGCCGAGTGCCATAACCACTCAGCCAATGCGGCGGCTGCCTGAAAAGGGAAATTCACGAAGTCAGAGCATATGGAATATGAGCTAAAATACAGTTTATTACTCATTCTAAACTGCCCATCAGGGCTTCGAACGTAGTGATGTTTTTTAAAGAGAATGAGAGAAAAAAGTGCCTAGATAGCGTATATTTAACGACAAGCACGTTTATTAAAGAGAGGCTATCTGCTCCATAGACAAGTTTTATATGTCAGTAGGATCTAAGAAATGAAATTGAGGAATCTCGTGTGCGCGCTGTTTTTAGCAAGAAAAGAGCTAATGTTTTTACCTTTGCTTCACGAATCTCGGAGGCTATATAATACCTTCACCCACTTTAAAAGATGTGGTTAGAAGGTATACAATGCTCTTCATGACTAGGGAAAATCTCTTTTATTTACATTGATTTTGTAGCAGTAAATGAAGTAATATGGGATCGATATCTGATAAGAAAAATAAGTCAAGTTTGGATAGAGCGGTGCTCAGTGTCTCTTTAAATTTGCCAATGCACTCAACCATTTACTGAGGTTAGAGCAATGCACTATTCATAATACGTGTAAGTTAATAACAATTCTAACTGTGAAATGTTTTCTTGCAGTGTGCCAATGTGCTCCAGACGCGGGGGCCTTAAGCTACACAAGATATCAACGTTTCTACTACAACCAAACAACTAAGAGGTGCATGAGATTTACCTGGTACAATAACGGTGGTAACTGTAACAATTTCGAGACCCCAAAGGACTGCCGAAACGCGTGTTTAAACAGAAAGCTGGTACGAAGAACTCGCACCACGCAAAAACCGTAACAATAAACTGTTTCTTGTGACAGACATACAGTGATTTTGCCCTCATAATGTGTGAAGCGCAAAGGTTTGTCCACTTTTTATTAATGCGTTGAACAAAGGCCGAACCTAACGTCATCTGATTAGAATAGCAAGAGATGCAAGCATTTTGGGGTTATTCCCCAGAATAGCGCGCCGAGAAGTAGCGCTAGGGTGTCCGTTCTTTCTTTTTACATTCTTTTTTTTTATTTGGCTACAATTTCGCACTTGAACGCGTTGTGCCCAGAGTAATAATTTCTTAGAACTTAAATCGTTTTCAGATTTAGAGTGCTTATTGTATTTTGAGCCCAAAGTGAAAGGACACCGTTGCTTCTCAATTCTCGCATCAAAGGTCCTTGATTCGGGTTCGGATTGCTTACATCTTAAGGACATTTAGGTCCTTTTGTGAGAGCAGCGTTTGCGTTTTATTCGTCAACTTCAGCGAATTAAAGGAAAGCCTGGGAAGTAATTAACGAGAATGAGGTGGCACATACTCGCCTACTTTAAGGAAAAGGCTCAATGTAAAAACTAGAGGGGACACTTAAGCTCCGCCTTAAGGGTATGACGCGATAGAGATAATGGTTTAATGGCCAAATATACGAAAGTGATCAATCTCGACTTAGCATTACAGATGCTAGGTAGTCGTCACATAATTCCTAGCGCTGTGGTGCTGCTGTTAAGCGATGCACCATTGTCCTGCAATAGTGTATTGTTACCGGTGGCACTTGTGCGACTCATGTTGCTCTTCCCAGGCAACCACCGACGACCAATCATTAATTTCAGTACCATCTGCCAAGGTGCCTTGTTTTCAGACAATATGGCGGGCAGGCGGTGATGGCGCCACAATGTCACTTGACCTGGTGGCTATCCTAGTTGGTTCTAGGGGGATTTTTCGCTCTCATCACTGACAACGCGCCACCGTATTTGCAGCAGAAGGGGAGCCAAAGCTCGATCGCCTTGAAAGGCTTGTTCAAATACAGGTTAGAACCTGCTAAGAATTTAGACGCTGCAAGCGAAATCGTACTGAGAGCAATCCACCCCAGGGGGGTGTAGTTATTACGCACACCAGCCCTCACCGGTGGTAGCGTTAATAATTCGAACATAGCAACTCCACGGCTTGAGTTTTTCGGGGTATGAACTCCACATCGAGGTACACCCGGATCAGTTGCTGGGCTATGCGTGGAACTCCGGTTTCGCACATGGAGTGCGAAATTTAACCTTGTTTGCTTGTGTTGTTCACAATCTCGCGCTCTTTTTTCTGCCACAGAAACGCACCATCTCGCAGAGTCTCCACACCCCTAAAATAGGTGCCTGCCTCCCAGACAAGGAATTCACTCCCCCGAGACAATTCCTCTATTACAAAGGTAGCGTACTCTCGGAGAAATTCTTTAAATGGCCAATGCCCTCTTACTTCGAGAGCTTTACAACGGCTGAAAAATGAATTGGTTTTACAGCAAAACGGGTCGAATGCTTGTTCTACAAGCTGCACAGGCACGAAAATTCTCCTTTTTTTTCTATTAGGAAACTCAATGCATTGTCTACAGCTACAGGGACCGGGTATATGCAAACCGAAGCGTATGCACGGTCACGGGACGGCCCCGCGTACAGTAGGCCCCGTGGTCACGCATAGAGAACCTCTCTCTTTGCGACAGTGCATGGCGGCGCGAATAATGCTTATGCTACATATTAGACTAATTGTAGAAGGAAGTATCGGCTGCTATAGTTTGCGGCAGCAGAGTGCGCGAGAAAAAAACAAAAACTTAATTCAACGCTCATGTCAATTACCTTAGATGTACGAAATATGCGTTTTAATTGGCACCCTTCATCAGCTGCATATAATACAAGGCGGCCTTCTGGCAAAGAAGAGTTAGAATAATTTTTCCTTTGCTTTGTTTGAGCATATATATTCTCTTCATGGTTTGAAAAACAGTACCAAAACACAGTTCCTCAATGTCTTCGAAGCACCGTGTCATAGCACTCTCATGGCACTTTAAAAATATTGTGCAGTGAGCTGCATGTGATACCACTCTTTCCTTTTTGCGAGTGAGACATGAAACTGTAGGTTTGGGACACGTGTCACGTTGTTCTAAAAACGTTCCCAGTGAATGTTGCGCGCTGAGAGTTCATCTTGACACATGATGCTGGCTTGCAGTCACTTCGTTTCCGCAGCTGTCTATAATACCGGTAGCTTTATAGGGCTTAAATATTTCTGCAAATGATAGTAAAACTTAGAGCACTCGTATTTCTTCCACATAATACCGGAGACATCAATCTTGTCAGGATCCTCAACACTAGCCTTTGTAGCAGAGATCTGATTTCGTGCAGAAAAACTTGGCAAGAACAAATCCTTCTTTTGTAACATCAACAGTTTCTTTCTACCAGTCAATCTCGAAGTAAACAACATCCGCATCGTCGGAACCTCACTATTCAGCGCAAGTATTAGCCCATACATTGCACTGCATTTAAAATCACAACCATATCAGGGTTTATTGTTTTTCACAGCACAGCACATCATGAGCAAATGCATACTGAAACAGGCTCGTGGTCAAATACTGTACTTGGCACCATCTTCACTTTAAAAGTCCTCTTGACGACGTTCTTTCTTGAATTAGCAGCGGCCAGCAGTGACAGATTTTTGGGAAATAGCTGCTTGCGCAGACTTACCAACCAGCGTTTCAGCGACTTCGCGTTCAAGTCCAAGCTTCTGTAAAGCGTATTTAGTGGCTTTTTCTTGCATTTATGCTTTCACTTTTGTGCTGTCTTTTGTCGATTAGCCTGGGGTGCACTGTGAAGGACTCACTACAGAGCACTGAGATTACGTTCTTTCTTGTGAAAGCCGATGTGCACGCCGATCCCAAGATTTCTCCTACATTGTATGTGGAACTGGGCTTTCCTCTGTAGGTTGCGAGCCAGTCATTGCAAGGAGGAGTGGAGACAGGCTTTGGCGCTCCATATACCGATTCATCAAACGGTTGCAGCCTACATTTGCAACGGTTGCAACTACATTTTTTTCCGACTTCTAATGTTGATGCTTGCCTAGCTATCAGAATTATCCAGGATTAAAGAAATGGGCTCTTTCATTGAGCTTTGAATGCCTTAAAATATGCTGCCTCCCAAACCCAGATCTGCCTCCAAAACCCTGAGATCCAGCTGAAGCACCATTAAAAAAATTTTTGATTGCCACCTCTACAAAAACCTACTCCGGAGACAGAGCATTCCCTACTGTATTAACTCTGCAGAAGAGGAGCACCAACTCACCGCGTACTGCTGGCGTGACGCACCTGATTTGCTGATCTTCAAGCCCTTCAACAGCTTTTGGTGGATTCTTTCAGAACTGCGTCAACTGTTCCGTTCCTCCAATCGTCCTGAAGTTCCCGGCTATCCGTTATATTCCTGCCTTATTTTGCTTCCTGGAGCAGTCAGCATTCATATCCTGGTTTGAAAGTCTATTTTCAATTTTTATTTCGTTTGCTTTCTTTTTTCTTGCCTTTCATGATTTTATTTGTTTTTTTGCATACATGAGGCGTATACACCGCCTTTAGTTATAGGTGCAATGGTTATTCAACGTTTCATCCCTTGATATCATATTCATTTGTGCGACCTCTCTTTTCCAATATACAGAGCCGTTGCTATTATTTTTTCTAAATTTTTGCGATTTCTACAAAGTACCAGTGTCTGTGGAGTGCCTAAAGCATACATGCACAAAAAAAACGATAGTACTGTCTACCTAACGCCTCCTGTTGCTACCGTACTGACCTCATTAGTCTATAATTGATTGCACCGCTAAGAAGACAGTACCTGCTCTCATCAACGCATGAACGCTTTAGCTCGAACCAGTGTTGATGGAAATCTTACTTTTAACGATGGCTATCGATGGCACTAGGGTGTCGCATAAAAAAAAACACATCGAGGAGTATAATTAAAAATGTTTTTGAAAAATAAGACAGTGATAAATATTATTGGAACTTCACCCCCTCGTGTTTAACTTTAACGAACAACAGACATGTTAGCTGTGCTTTGTTGTCGACATATTTGTCGTTTGGGACATCATATAGTTCCTTCTCTTGAAAAACTTCCACACTAAAGAGTGCTGGTGTTGAGAGAGAGAGAGCAAAACTTTATTCTAACAGGAATTCGGGGCACGCCCCAGGGTCGCCGCACGAGCCGACTGCACTCAAGTGTTTATGTTCCTAAGGTCCATAACACTGGCAGCCCGGCTGGTGGCGAAGGTCTGCACGGCCGGGTCCTCCGGGCGCAGCAGGGTCTCCCAGTCCTCCCAGGTCTTGAGAGCAACTATATTCTGAACAAAACTGTTTTAAGAAGCGCTACCTTTGCTAGTGGTGACGTGATGACGTGCCTGAAACAATTATTATTGACAGTAGGTATAAGCCAACAATCATATGAGGGCGGCGGAATGATTTTATTCGTTTTTTTAAGTGGGATATTTAATATATTGCTTATAAAATGGAATCATACAGATATAACTATTTAATACTGAATTGTTTCTTGCATTATATGTCAGAAGGAGAGATTTCAGTGCATGATCACCCGTTTCAGTAGCGCATGCGTCAGCTATGGACGTAATAGCTTTTGAAGACTGAAAAGCTTATATCAAGGGCGGTCAAATACCTGTTTTGTCGTATCCTAAAACTGTTATTTTCAGAGAAGTCCAGAAAAAGATGAGGTACATCAAGAATGTGACAAAAGAAGGCAATTATTCTTAACCCCTTATACTCTTTTTTGTTGCGAAAACAACACTAGGCTAGTGGCCGAGCCATTTCGCGAAGCTCTGGAAAGGTCAAACTGCGAATGCGACAGGAGCGGGTGATGTCACACGGCGCACAGCTGGCGTGCCGGGGCAGCTGCCGGAACCTCGCCGTGCGCTCTCCATCGCCTCGACGACGCCCTCTCTCTCTCTCCCTCTCTCATGCGCAGTAGCGATTGAGCATCGCCATCTGCGTGGTTTGTGGTGTATATAAAAAACTGGCGGGAGCTTAGCTTTGGTTAAGCCTGGTAGGTTGCGGATGCAGGTGTTTTATATTGCATATGCAGCGCCTCTAGTGGGAAGAGCGCGGCTCGCCGTGGCAAGAGACCGCCGTTACCCGACGAGCCGAGTTGGTAGCCCGTCTCTCGCTCCTGGTATGACGTCACGCTATAACGTCACTAGCGCCTCTAGCGGGAGGAGCGCGGCGCGCCGTGGCAAGCGGCCGCCGTTACCCGAACAGCCGAGTTGATAGCCCGTTTCTCGCTCCTGGTATGACGTCACTCTGTGACATCACTATGCATGGTATGACGTCAGGGGTCATTCTAAAGGTCAAACGTGGCAAATGGCCGCCGCTACGCGAAAGGCTGTTCTTGGGAGTAGTATTGCTTTCGCAATAAATTTGGCAGTGGCTTAGCTCTGCTATGCCAGGATATATGTAGCGTGAGGTGAGGGCGAAGTGTCCACATCTCGGTGGGCACCTGAACCAGACGGAAGGCGCATAACTGCCCTCTTGGAACAGTGGACACCTCAACCATGCTTTAAGCCAAGTGGCGGTAGTGACAGATGTGCGCTGCATGCGTTGCATTGACAACGTTGTGCCAGAAACGCGGCGCTGAAACCATAGGCCATCCGTGTTCGTTGGGTTCACTGGCGTTTGCGTTGACCACGTTTTACATTCCTATCATTTTAAAGCAAGGAAGGCGCGCGCGCGCGGCGAGGCACGCCAGCTATGCGTAATGACGTGACTCGCTCCTCGCGCATGCGCAGTATGGTCGTGCACGAGCACGCGAAATGGTGAGACTATGGGCAATGTAGCTCACGCAGCAATATATGGCTACGCGCAGATGTTGCTTTCGCAATCATCCCAGGTTTAACCAGAGCTAAGCCACAGCCAATTTTTTTTTGTTTTTAATGCGTCTGCATTGCAGCAGTCTGTCACCGTCCAAAGTGCTACCGCCATCACGCAGTACGTGGCGCTAATCTTGTGACATGATCGCATCCTACCCGCCATGGCAGCTGGCAACTTGCGCAAAGGATAGTGAGAAAAATGCCCACCGTGGCAGGCCGCAGTTCAATAATGGCTGGTCGCATGTGGTTGCCCGAGAAGAGCAACCTCGGTCTCACAAGCTCAAGTGATGGCTGCATTTGAAAGAACTACCCGCATTGCCAATGGCGCATGGCTTGGCTGCTGCGCCACTACGGCAGCAGTAGCATGTGGACTCCCAGCGATATGTTAATTTTTGAGTAGAATGTGACCGATTCCGTCTGTATGCGAATTGACCGATAAACTCTATCGTGCGACACCCTTACACGGAGATAGAACCCAATTCCAGCACCGGAACATGCTAACGTATTAAAACGATCCACTGATTGCTCTTGCTACTTGTCTACAGCCGGGAGTCCCATGGTTCTGATTTCACGTCGTAGCAGAGCTGTTAAAACACTGAGCCGGTCAGAAAGAGTCGGAAATGCCCGGAAAAATTTGTTTAATTTCTATCACCAGATTCAAGGTTATCGAAATCAAATAAATATCGCTGTATTGTGAAATGCGTGCACTGCATGTCTAAGTGATTCGACAAGGCGTTCTCGAGCTGCCAGGCCCGTCGGCTCGCTGACACTTAGTCTGATCGGAAGATGCGGCCGAATACCGCGGCCGCCAGCCGCCACAAGAGGGCGTACACCTTCTCGTCGTGGCGGATGAACATGAAGGCGAGGAAGAGGACCGACGCCATAGTGGCGAGCCCAACGGTGGACAGCAGGCAGCAGCCGGCAAGTGCGACGGGTCGACGCCTGTAGCGATAGTGCCACGCCGTTCCACCGGGGAGTGGGGACTGATTTAGTGAAGCCGGATCTGCAATGAAGAAAATTATAAAATGGTTGCATCCTAAGCATGACAAACAACTCGTTTTTTTTAGGATGACGATCGTGCATGCAGTTCCCTAGTTGAAATCTACGTCAAGTTTAGACTTCAAACTAAGATCAAGCTTCCGAAGCCATTATTGAATAAAATGCGCTCAGTATCCCACCCCTACTGTCATACCATTGCAATATCCTGTGCACCATTCTCGTCCTAGCAATAGCAAGATAATCTCTAGAGGAATTAGATATCCGGGGCTTAGAAGTCTACAATGGGAAAACTCGACGCCGGCTTGATACCACAGACAAATTACATGCTCCTCTCTGAATACCCCAGCTGGGTAACACATCTGCAGACTATCGCGCTCGGTCTAGCGGCACATGTTTCGAAACAAAAGCAAATTTTTCAATCATCTTCTCACCTTGAGCCCTGGCCAAGTAGTCTAGGGGTGAGATGCTCCCGCGGTGTTCCTCGCAATCCGCAACGCTGGCGTCGTCCTGCTCACGTACTGTGCCGCAACTCACGTTTGACGGGCTGCCCATGGTTGTTGGCGATAGCCTAAGGTGGAGCTGAGGGGCAGAACAGTGTTCCTTGGTGGCCTTATTCGTCATCTTGGCCGCGTCATTCTCGGCCATGCTTCAGGGCCTAAGCTTCGCTTCTTCTTTCTTCTTCTCTTCTTGGGCGGCTGCTTTGGGCGCTGAGTCCTGTTTTCGGGCAGACCTCTTATTTTACCAAAATTGCAAAGTACGTCTTATAAACAGTGTTAAGGCGACGATAAATAATTTTGCCCAGCCTCGTGTTCTAAATTAAAGACTAAATCAGTGTAGATACCCCTTCGGAAAAACCATGAAACCTTCACTGTTCAACTTGCTGACGGGCGGAGCCGTGCATCAGTCGGAAGTATGGCTGCGTCAAAAAATATGAAGTTGAAAACATCTGCTGGCAGCGGATCTAGAAACTACTCCTGCTGCTTCGAATAGTGCCATAATGGAAGTCGCAATGCACTCTAAGCAGTCACAGTGTATAATGACGGTATTAAAAGAACTCTCCTGATTCCAGTACTTTGTCATCGCGTCATTGCTGTTTGTAACTCTGTTTGCTTTGTTAGAAGAGATGACAAGCAGAGCGCAGGGACCAGGAATAAGGTTTTTTTTATTTATGGTGGAGAATTTATGGCCATAATAATTTACTGCAGCAGTAGCAGCAGCAGCAGCAGCAGCAGCAGCAGCAGCAGCAGCAGCTGCAGTAGCAGGTATCCGGGATGCTGCAATATGGCATCTTTTCGAATTTGTGACTTCGATTTGCGGCAGCCATTCTATATCTATCATTTATAGATGTCGTTTTATGTTAAAATTAGCCTCCTCGGACTAGCGGCCTGTGAGTGGTTCTTTTGAGATCTCGGGGCCTTGTGACGTCGTGCATTTCTCGACCAATAAGCGAATATTGTGGCACCGAACAATCTGGAGTCGCTTCTGCTGCGAACTGCAATGCTATCTAGGCACTGACATCGACAATAATAGCATAGTTGTTATCTGTGCGATAACAGTTATGTCGTCTGCGCGCTTTATTTTGAGGCCTTTTTTAACTAAAGATAGACGTTGTGTGCCTTACTGCGACACGAAGACGTAAAGTGGATCCCTCACGTCAAGCTGCTGTCCTCCAGAGAGCGTCATCTTCGCGACAGCCGCCGCAGTTCCCTCCCGCAGCTCTCCTACCAGCTCCAATTATAACTGCACAGGGCTGTGCAGTTTCTGGCCGTGCTCTATGAAGGGCCACTGTATCTGACATGGCCGCGCATAAAACCAAGCGGCAGATGGCGTGAAGCACCACATCCAGGTCCATCTCTGCGCCCCTTCCCTGCGATGAGTCACTGTGCCGCACGTAGTGGCCCTCTAAAAAGTGCACTCGCGTGTTCGCAACAAGAGCCGACAACCTTGTACACTTCCATGAGCAGTAAAACGGAGCACGCGAGAGGACAACAAACACCTTTAAAGGGCTCTCAAGTATCGGAAGCTCATGCAGACAGCGAGAGTCTGAGGTACGCACCGTGCAGTTTTGATCTATATTATTTCCTGTACTGGCGAATTTACGCTTGGTTCGTCACTGGTGGTTAGTGGCGCTGTCAATTCCTCATTCGAGTATTCATTGGTAGGCACGCCTAGGGCCGAATGAGATCATCTTTGGCGACCTGTGTGTTGAACTTTATCACGAAAGCGGCCCTTTTCTGAGTCCATGCTCTTGTGCCTGCCGTGTTTGGCGCTTCGCATCGCAGTTATTATAGCGATAGCATATGAACTCTCAGCGGGCAAAAAAATTCTACGTCGGCCACATAAGCTACAGGAACAGAAGTGGCATCATCAGACAGGAAATGTCAACTGTTCGTCTCGATGTATACTCGCTGAGTCCGTGCGGCCATATCTAGACACCTTCGGGAAAACGTTAATCTACAAGCCAGCTGACTCGAAGAAATGTGTGAGTGTAGGAAGACCTACGTGTAGCGGTCCTCAAACGCAACTATTACTGAATGTACAAAAAACTAGATACAACCACATGAAGAGCTCCGCATGAACTTGGGTTGAAAACACAATATATAAGTCGGTGTCCTTCTCAATTTTTGTACAACCACCGAATCACGGCAGGCCAGCGAAAACTTCTTGCATGAAGTATTATAAGCGCCGCTGTAAAAAACTTATTAAAGCAGCGCGGTTGCGCCTGTAACAATGATAAGGGCAGACGAAAGGCCGGGATATGGGTCTGCTGACCCCTTTGTGCTTATTTTTTCGGTTCCATTGATAGAGGGTACCGAAAAACAATTTTTCCACAGCTGCAGTGCGCGGTCGCACTTTTAGGGCACCTGTTCGCATCATAAGTTAAAACACGCACAATAAGTTATCCTTATGAAGGAAAATCTCTAGTCTGGAGCATATTTCCAACAGCGTATCATAAAGAGGGAGTTGTAGCGAACATATATACAAACTTCCATCTGCTGAAGAAAAAGAAAATTATAAACGCAAAACGCTGAAACGCTTTTTCGGCCCATACAACGCCACCAACGAAGCTATAAGTTCCGAGTACACCTATCATGTAGGTGCGATAAAGGGCAACATTTTATAGACACACTATATATTCCGTAGCGGAAGGACGCGTCCTCTGCGGGATACTTAGTTCTGACAGCGCTGCGGGAAACACCTGATATGCAGTATAGGGAGCGAAACTGATCATTCTTGCCGCAATATTCGCACCAGACTTCGCTACCGCAAAAGTCGTGTTGTTCCTCTCTCACACGCACACACACACACACACACACACACACACACACACACACACACACACACACACACACACACACACACACACACACACACACACGCGCGCGCACGCACGCACGCACGCACGCACGAACGAACGCACGCACGCACGCGCGCACACACACACACACACACACACACACACACAAACACACACTGCTGATCCGAAAGACGCGGGTTCGATCCCGGCCGCGGCGGTTGAATTTCTTTGGAGGAGAAATTCTAGAGGCCCGTGTACTGTGCGATGTCAGTGCACGTTAAAGGACCCCAGGTGGTCGAAATTTCCGGAGCCCTCCACTACGGCGTCTCTCATAGCCTTAGTCGCTTTGGGACGGTAAACCCCATAAACCAAACCTAAACCAAACACACACACACACACACACACACACACACACACACACACACACACACACACACACACACACACACACACACACACGCACGCACGCACGCACGCACATACACACACACACAGGCACGCACGCACACTCACACGCACGCGCACGCAGACGCACACGCACACACAGCAGCCATTCCCACCTCAAGACAAACGCGAAACCATTTGGTGTATCTAACCGCGCGCACTTAAAATGTTTGAAATAGCATCTTAATCCCAATTAGCGTCACCCTGACTACGCTTGCCTGAGGGCAGAGGTCTGAGGGCAGAGGTCTCTTTCGTATCTTCCCATGGAATATATAGAGTGCGAATGCGTAGACCTTCACGCTATTTTAATCATACTAGTAATAGCAAAATACTTTTTTAAGATTGGTTCAACTAGTATAAGAGTTAAAATAATTTATCTTAAAGCACGATATTAAAGATTCTTTTTTCTACTTCGCTTGTATTCACTACGAAACAATGCCAGTTGTGCCTATAAATTTTGTAAATTCCTATAGTACGCCGGTTACTTTCGTGTCCTAGCTCTATCGCCATTATTTAAAAAGATGGTGAGTGAGAAAATGGCGACTGATGCACAGGAAGCGGCTATTTTAGAAGTCCCTAAATGTAGCACCGAATCGACAGCGCTTGCGTGTTGTTTACTATGGTCACAGCTTTGTTGTTTAAGCCACTCCTCTGCTGATCCTGACCGGACTGATAGCATGCGTAACAAATAATGAGTGAATGAAGAAATAAATTAACAATCAAATAACTGTGATGCGCGGAGCATCTAATAACCTTGCACGACCCTTTGGTTTTGAATACTGACATGAATGCTCCGCTACCCCAGCAGCGCAGTTATTCTGGCCAATAATGGGAACTTAATGGCGAGGACAGGTCTTACAAAGGGGGAGTGCGATACCATGCTTTTAAAATATTGGGCCCCTTTGAATGTGCGGCTTGGGTATGCGGTTTTAAACGGACGATGGCAGCCAAAGTATGTTGACAAAACTCCACATAGACCTGCCGTGAGCCTCCAGCGGCGACCCCAACTTACTTTGTTACTGAAGAAGATCCACCGCCAAACATTAATTAACCTCTTTGCCTTTATGCCTGCAGTGCCTGTAACATAGCTCCACAATTTGGCAAATGCGTCATTTCTCGGCTTATATGAGAAGCTAATGTGGAGCACAAAAGAAAGAATTGAACTCGCTGGCACAATAAAATAATAGGGAAGCACAGGCATGCTTACCAAATATTATGCTTGCGACGCTGGCGTACGATCACAAAGGGAAGATGCATGGCAGTTCTAAATCTTCACAGTTGAAGGGCCCTTGTCGTTGTGTTCGTTGATGAGGTATTTGTACCCTTTCTTGCCCAAAGCAAGAACAAAGCACTAGGTTTTTTGTTTACCGAAATATCATGACTAGGCTATACACCTATTACTGTGCGTAACAAAAAATTATTGCTCTCAAGAAGTGTCGGTATGGCTTCCTTTCTTCTACCTAGGGGTAGTAATGAAGCATGCGACATAGTTTCTCAGACACAGCCGTTACTCCGGGTTCATCAATATCCATGAAGCGGGGTTTGGCTGAGAGAATATAGGGAGGAATTAGGTAATCCATAATACAGTGTATCTAACATTAGACATTCAGCTCTCAGCTTTCGTCTTAATAAAATATTTCTGATAGTTCTCAAGCTACGAACGCTACTGTTTTAAACTCTATATATGCTTGCCTGAGCCGTGCGCAACAAGCAAAAACAGACAGACAACTCCGACAACTTTGGATGCCGTGACTGAGACTTTGTGTATGAGGCCTCTACAGTTCATGGCTAGCACAGGGATAAATAGATGGTCTCCACAGTAATAGAAATGGCTCTCAGAATATCCTGACGTCTCTAGGGACTTCCATTGACTAATTCCCAGAGAGAACTTCAGAGAAGAAGTTCCCCGCGACCTCGTGAACCAATGCAGCTATATCAGATGGAACCATTTCCAAATGAGTAGAGGGGCCCCTCCTGTGCCAAGCTTGGCGAAGACAGCTAGGGTGAAAACGCCTCACAACTAAATAGACGCTCAAAGCATTCAAGAGAGATTCCTAATTAGCTACGAAGACGTGACGATTAGCTGGAGAAGACATTATCTTTCGAACGCCCGTCGTTTGACATGTGCTGACGGTGTACGAAACGGCACCTAGTAACCGCATAACAATATGTGGTCAGAATTCCATATCCTCAAAGTTGGTCGCACATATCGGAGTGTCAGGAGGACGAAAAAGCATTTTCCTTGTCCAGCAACATTCAAGCTCCCCTTGCTCAGCGCTTCAAAAACATTTTCCCGCAGCGTAACATAAAATAAAACCTCGATTTTAAGGCGCCTTGAAAACGAAAGACGAAATATGCCGACACATTTCTCGACATGGGCGCCAATCCTCATCTTGATTTGTTTTACGAGTGCGCGTCACAAACATTAATTGATTTTTTTAGTAGCGTAGTAGAAGTAGCGCGTGATTTACAGCATACACTACTTTTCTATTATCCGCGTCTTCCCAGCACAGGCACATTCGATAAAAGTACTAGCTTATGATTAAAGCTAGTTATTTTACTGATTGAGGCAAGCACCTAAAACCTATGTAGTTCCATGAAAGGCAGCAAATATTCTGATACGCTCCACATTCCCACAGTTATTTTACTCCACTCCAAGAGGATCGAATGAAGTGGAAACGAATGCAACTAGTCTGATTTGCTAGCTTCCAGGCTAGAGCACGTTCTACCAGTGCAGCTTTATGATACTCTAACTAGACTTCTATGTGCGGTACTGACCTCAGAAGCCATTTGAAGGGGATGGCAATAATGTTTTACTGTACACTATTAACAAAAAAAAAACACCCAAATGGGAGTAAATGGCTTGTCTTCTAACGCACACCCAAAAGGCGGCATTATTTACTCCCAATAGATGGTGCATTTACACTCATATATAAGGGATGTATTGATGAGTACAAGGGAGTAAATTGTTTACTACCTATAGAAATAAAGCCAAAAATGGTGTCATGCTTATTCATCCTCATTCAAGCTCATTTTAACGGCGGTGACAGTGCCGGAAACAAGAAGTAGCTGCGCGGGCTGCCGGAAACCCAACTTGGGAAACTGCGTGGCCGTAATGTGACCCGGTGTCACGCATTCTTTTCGCTGTCTGCAAGCACAACCGCGGCTTAGGCGGCAGGAGTGTTCTGCTTGTCGTCTCCTTTTGCTGTACGAGCTCGTTTGGCTGGCCATATTCGTAGATAAAGGGATGTAACATTCTAATCAATTGTTCAAACCTGAAAAGAATCGCTGGGTAGTTTTAACGGTCATGCGCCACGCTATATTTCACTAAAAACCAGTGCAGAAAAATTGAAAACACCCCTGATGGTAGTTTGGAAAGGCAGTGTTTGCTTTCATTTTCACTTCATTAAGGCTTGGCTTTTCAATATGACTGAGGAAAAATGTAGTACCATAAGCTCAATCAAGAGCTCAGAGTTGCAACTATAATCTTTCACATTTCCATGTCCATGCAACACATAATATGCTGCAACACACCGCTTGAACGACACTGAAAAAGCTTGTGACAATTAGGCCCAAGGGGGCTCTGTAAGGGGGTGCCGACACTAAAATAAAGAAGGTCAGGTATGGTTAGAGCACTGGATGCTCCACAGGAGCAGTTCAATTATGTTTTAACTGCAGCGGAAAACGGCGACAAGCCGATATCTTGTACTGCGGCTGGCGCCCGTGAAGGAGCAGAAGTGGGCAGAGATCCAGCGACGATGGTAACCATACATATTGACTAGCGAAATTCACACACAGGATTGAGGATGGTAACCAAGCGGTCGTCACTCACTGCCATTATCAGACTAACCAGAAGCAAACGAGACGCTAGGTGGCTGGGTGGATTCCTCTAAATGCTGTTTTTTTTACTCCATTGAGAACTTGGGGTGCATTGAGACCAGGAAACTCCATTTAAAAATGGGAGTTATAAGGAGGTGAATCCTCCCTTATGTCTCATTACTGAGTACAGGAGGAGTACATAGGTCATTTAGCAAATTGTTGCTCCACATTGATGTGAATGTTTTCGCATATAGAGATTAAAGGTGGGCGGCAACCATTTAAACTCCCATTTGGGTTGATTTTTGTTTACTGCGTACGTGGGTACAGACGGCAAAATGTGTCTGTGTGGCGACAAAACGCTTGCCATTGAGATGTAGGTTTAGGCGCGCACTCACCTGATAACTAGTAATGAAAGGTATTGGCAGCCTGCAACTTTCCAGGCCGCCTCCCAGGTAGAATGTTAGTGAGTGGTTCAGCATCACTTTTCTAGGTCTCAACCGTGGCAGTTTCTGCGCAGTAGCATTTCGGCATGGCCGAACAAAAAGAACTCAAACACAATCATCTTCGCCTTTATTATTTTTTATTCTCTCAGTCTTTTCGGCGAATGCGAACAAGAGAAAGTAAACTGCGAAATGCAGGTCATGAACCCGGTGGGCACTTTTGATCGCAAGCTGCCTTTGTTAAGAAATGGTTGCAGGTTGTGCAGCATAATCCCGTCAAGAACAGCTCGCACCTCCGGGTCGTAGGGTTGTAATAATACCTCTGCAAAGTCCCAGAGGAGCATGGGCCTGATACTCTTGGGTCATGACATCCTGCATAGATGAGCCGTTATAAGAGTGGCACACATATGCGGTTAAACAAAAAACACGCCACCTCTTTTGTGGCTTTCAGAGGTGTGTGAAATTTTGCACCCTCGACAGGGCTCTGCAAGTTGAACCATATGAATAAAGTTTTGGAAAATGTTTACAGTCGGTGCAATTCGAGCCTAGCTTTCGTTGCGCACAAGGACATCAGCCTACTCTAGAAGCGCAGGAGATATCAGTGACCAATGCTGTGGCACGTGGGTGTTTGTTTTATTGCAAGTGAAAATAAACTGTGAACAAGATTTTTTCAACGGAAGATCCATTGAAATATTCTCTTCCACATCTTTTAAGGGCAACAAGAGGTTCTGAATTTTTTTTCGTTCTGCAATCTCTAGCTTCCTTTCTGTCACCGTTCTTTCACATGCTAAACCAGTTTTCTGGGTAACACTTGTAAACGCCTCTAAATTTTTTTACTGCATTGGCAGTACTCCCTGTGCGCACCGTGGTGCGGGACTTAGTATTATATTTGTAAGTGAATGTTCGTCACCTTGGGCAATGCACTAACGTAACATGGCGAGAAGAATTTTAATGATTAGAATGCAGAAATATCATGAATTTAGGGATGATTTTCGAACTAAAAATTAATCGAGCACCAAAGGAAGACAGTAAGTGCTGAACAAAAAGGTTGTCTTCATTTCACGAAGGTAAAGTCGGCCTGCAGCTACTAGGGGTGGTTTGGCCTTGATTATTCTTTATAATACAGCGTTGGCCACAATTAGAGGTTTTGTTTTTGCCCTGCCGTGCTCATTAGCAGAAGGCATTGACATTCTTTTTAATGTCCTCGAAAAGGCATTTTGTTTCATTGAAGCTACTTAGACTTCCGCGCAAAAACCAGTGTTGAGCACTATTGCCGTTTAGCTCTCTCTGATCGCTAATTTAGGCTTTTCTAATTGCGCTGAATAAAATCAGGCATGGTGTTTTCTAACACAAAAAAATTAAAGAGCCAGTCTCATCATTGCTCATCGTTCCCATTTATACTGGTTACACCTGAAAAGGAACGAAAAAGCATTAGACTTGGAAATGTCTCAGAGGAGGGAATGATTGTTTGTAAAGGGAAGCCAGTTTCAGATTTATAAAGTTTTTTGGTTTCTATTCTGTGTTTTAGAGTACACCTCTCGTAGCATTTCATTCACTGCGAAATATTTAAAAGCAATGGTAAATTTCCGCCTTGCTTTTGGAAGGAAGCAATTGTGAAGATCCGACAAGCTTTAGCTTATGGATTCGGGATAAACCGCGAGGGCATGAGATTTTTTCAAAGCACTAAACAGTGTTAATTATTTTGGCGAATGCGCAAAAACTATTTAAAATATTGCAGCTACATTTGAAATGTCAAAACACATACCGTGTGGATAGGTGCATGTTGGCGGCGGCGCTGAAAATCGGAATGAGTACAAGAGTTACGTTTGCCACTTCATAAGTAAGACAGAGATACCTTGTTCTCTATCTTCTTTCTAGAGACTTAGGCGGTCACAAAATGAAGAACATTTATTGAAATAATTTCACAGCCTGCGGCATTCTTTTAATGTTTATAAAATGATGGAACCTAATGGTCTTACTGGACAGCTGGTGGGTATCAATATATCAATATAAGTATTTCTGGCTCTATTACATACAACAGAAAAATGTGCGTTTGTGGACACTAAACCGGCCCGAGCACAACGACTGCGTAAGGTGAGCCGAGCCGAGCAGGTACTCTTTATAATTAGGAAACTACCGTGAGTCTTCGCTTCATAGTTCCTGGCGTGTAAACCCTCGAAGGATGAAAAAAGCAAAGTTGATGATAATGTGCAGTTAATTTTCAGTGTGTACTCTGACTGCAATTTCAGAAGTAAATTAACCCATTTGCTCTTCGTATTGATGGCTGCCAGAATATACGTCGCTGTACATTTGCGTATAGGCACCAAGGTGCTTCGTATTACAAACAAAACATTGACATATCAATATAACATGTAGCATGCCAAAATACGTGCAATTTTGGCTTCTCTTGCTAGGCTTTTCAGAAACACTAATATGGCAAATAATTGAGCATTCGAGCACTCAATGCAGTGTACTTTTCCAGGTCTCATTGTTACAAACTGTTGTACCCATCACATTAACGTGGTGAAGTCCACGGTTCGACGGAATCACGTCTGGCGAATGAATTCATACCGACTTGTCAAAGGGCATACACTCGCTGAAGATCTTTGACGAGCTATGTTTTTTGATAAGTCGGTGTTAATCTGGCGAAGAAGAACAATTCTTAGCTAGCTTGGCATTAAAAGTAGTTGTATGCTTCATGTGCTCTTTTGGTAATGCTTAGCGCATTCGTGCATTCTTGAATGGCTTATAAATGGTTGTAGCTGTAGAGGTCTTTTTTTGGTCACTCCGTCACCTTCAACTACCGTTGTACAAGGCCCGGTTGGCGGCATAGCTGGCTCTGCCTTATCACTCTTCCGACAAGTGCACGCCCACAGCGGCAGCTTGGAAATAAGTATATGGAACGCCGCACGAACGAATGATAGATGTCGAAGAATGCGATTTGCAATCGGCGCATCTAAAGGCTACAAATTAAGCATGTAGCGCTAGAGATCGCATTGACAGCCTATTGATTAAATTGATTTCAAAAAGGACCTGTCCCGTTTGCACTGTCGCTGGTTGATATCCTCCTCGGGGCTTCAGTTATGCTGAATTTTCCTTTTTACTGCCTTGTGCACTGGAGACATAGATTGACGTAGCATGGGGTCTGTTGGGCTTTATGTTATTGAAGATTTTACGATGTTGGAATGCGTTTACCGAGATAGGCAGCTAAAATCGTTCCATAGTGAAAACATTGCTTAGTCTATTTATTGCGCTCAACGCCCTAACACGGATACATTCGTGTCAAACTGGAGCTTTTGTCAACTTGTCTTATTTTCGACCCAGCGGCTCATTACTCAGGCAAGAATTCACCCCCTTTCGCTCCAAAATTCAATTAGTTCCAGCCAGTCAGAGGGGACACACATTGATGCTGCTTTTTTTACTCTCAGGGCAGAAAAATGGCCTTTCTCACTAAAGCCCAACACTCCCTTCACGTCGGCAATAGAGCAGGGAACAAAGTGTAACATCTGAGGTGCCGAGAACACAAAAGTTTGGGCTCGAAAGCAAAAAGCTACCACACAATTGCTTTGTGGCGCATAAATTTTGCAAACGCTTTCCTAGCGATTGTGGCCAGGCAGGATTTATAGTGGTGCTGTATTTCTTTTTTGCAACATTTTTTAAAATTATTCTTGGCTTAAGGGTCCTAAATGACAAATTCATAAAATATTTTTCGAAACAGCGTACATGCGTGCATAGCAGTGCCTAAAACGTTAGCAACGCAGGATACAGAAGCGTTAGTCTGATATTTAAGGCGGAATACGAAACTGGATGACAACTAACGTACGTCAGGGCTATAACTGTTTCTTATGTTCTTGGCATTATGAACTGTTCAAACTTCCCACACGTGCTGAGTATTTTCAACATTGCTGTGTCATCTAGGTCTTGTACCCAAGGCCTCGTTATGCGGCACGCAAAATAAAAGACCTCTCTCAGTATCCTACCCTTTCGCCGATGAAGTTACTTATGCTGATGAAGTTCTTTAGGACATACAATGTTGCTCTCTCAAGAAGAACATTGTCCATTCACAGTGATTTTTGTGGAGAATATCTAGGAATTCCGCTACTTTGTAAGAATTCTGTTTGAAACAGTCTGCGGTATCTGTAAGGATCGCAAAGTGTGGTTTGATGCATAAAAGTACTTACGACAAATGGAATGTCCATAGTCGACGACAGCGAGAACCACCGCCACCAGAGAATAAGACAGCACTGCATTCATACCTCCAAATGAAATATTTTGCGGCCGCAAAGAAATGACTGCACTTTTATGCACAGATTGCCTATCCTCGAAAACAATACGCCGTAGCTATAAGGAAGAACTACGATAATTTTCCGCCACGTGTGCTGCTTCACCAATCGAGGTATAACGCATGCGCATTCCATTTCACTCCCAACGCTCCACTTCGTATCGGTTTTAACTTGCCAAGCACCGGACGATAAGGCAACTAAATGACACGTGGCGAGATTTTACCTCTATTTTGGAATACTGTTTTCAGTAGCAACACAGCTGTTCGAGAAGAGTTAGAAAAACAGCTATATTTGAAACACGGCAGGTGTTCGAGCGAAGCCGCCACTTATGAAAAAGAATAGGCTACTGATGGCAATCTAATAGCAATGCGGCTGAACGTTACAGAACAGGTGATTCTTGTAATCATGTAGCCTGGCTTTACCCTAATTTACGCTATTTACCCTCATTTCATTCCAGCTTATGCCATGTTATTGGTTACTCGGGGTTATCCAGATGTCACGGTCTCCTAACTCGTTCGTAGTTATGACTCTGTTTTCCTTCCATGTTCACTACCTGTGTAATGCCCCTGGGCCTTTAGGGTGTTTCAATAAAAAAATAAATAAATAATCTAAACTCTAACAGTTGACTTTTTAACAATTATCGATATCCACCTGGTTTTGCAGTTCGAGATTTTCAACTGGCTAGTAATAACCATATTTATTTATTTATATATTTATTTATTTATTTATTTACCCTCAGGGCCGTTAGAGGTTACAGAGGGGAGTGGGAATAACATGCAAGTACAAAAAACAAAACAGCAGCTAGAAAAATTGAATATAGTTAGAGCACACACTGGTATTAAATCAATAACAGAATTAACAAAACACAGCATTTCACAAAACAAAACACAAAAGAAAACAACAGCTAATAAATTAACAAAGTTATGGACACATACTTGTATAAAATTAATAACAGTGTTCCGAAATGCAGCAGTATCAGTAATTACAGCAATACTGTGGGGAAGGTGATTCCAGCTGACACAAATTCTGGGTATGAAGGAATCATGAAACATCTTGTGCGACACGGAGGGATCCAAACTTTGTGACGGTGATCAATGCGTGCTGAAATATAGGGTGGTCTTTTTAATAACTTCTCTTTAAGATCAGGATTATGATAAATTTTGTGAAATGTAAATAATGAAGCTATTGACCTGCGATGGGAAAGAAGCTGTAGGGAAAGGTGAGCTTTCATGGCAGTTACACTTGTGCTCTTTGAATTTTGAAAACTCTATTTTCCTTGTCGCTGTGCTTAAACTAAATCTAGCAGTTCTCCTGCATTTCGAAAAAAGTGAGCTGTCTGCATGTGCACAGCAACGTCCAAAAATCGCGTCGCTACGCGGGGCACTCGCCAAATTCCATTCTCCTTCCAGCCTGGACGGCAACACTACGTCAACCTCTTTAATACAGAATGTAACGACGCTATTCGCATGGTTCAGATACCCTCCTCGTTTGTCCTCGCCCGCAACGTGTGCACGCTGCTCATGGAATGCTTTGATGAGCAGGAGCGCTTGCAGGCATTAAGCTTTGGCTGGCATTAGTGAGTGTAATGGCCTCTTTGCTGATTGAAAGTTTCTATATAAAGAAAAACCATGCAAGCAGTACGGTCTGTTTGGCAATACTATGAGTTATTCAGCCTTATGTTACAGATAGTGAAGTTGCTAAAGAGAACACTGGTGATAGGAACTAGTAACGTCGCCACATCTGAGCGGACTTCTGTCCCGAGACGAGGGACGTATACGTGCACAAATTCAGGTTTAGCTGGGGTGCCCTGGAGTTCGCAGTAGGTCGCTTAGTCGTCGACAAGGGCCACCGCTGTTTCAGGCAGGATTATATGTGGCCCAGGCTCTCTTTGGACTCCCGGCCAAGGAGATATCCGTGAAATAAAAACTGGTATGGCGCAAGAAACGGGGACACAGAAGGCACACAAAACACAGGACTGACGCACAGGACTGTGTGCCTTCTGTGTCCCCGTTTCTTGCGCCATACCAGTTTTTATTTCATCATGAACCAACTCGCCCAAACTAGAGTTTTACTTGAGATATCCGTAATTGGCTTCTTCATACACCACTAACGCAAAGCCGACACCATATTGGCCAAACTTCGCATGGTGGGAGACCAAGTGGGCCGCATGGTCCACTGGGTCTCCAAACAAGCCAGGTGAATTACAATGCAAGGATGCACTGCGGCTTACCCACGCTATCGTAACGAGTAGAATCCGCTGATCGACCCACTACTTGCACCTGTGCAAACACGATGATGACCAGCTCGAGGTCATCCACCGGAAAGCCATCAAGGGGGCTCTCGACCTCGCGGTCACTACATTCAACCAGAGACTTCTGGTCCTGGGCGTATGAACACCGTCCGAGAGCTTCGAGAAGCACACTTGGTCAACCAATACACATGTCTTGTACAGATTACGTCCGGTCGCCGCCTCTTGGACTGGCTACACATCGAACACAGCTACCACAATGAGGAAAGGAAGAGAGTGCCAGAACCCCGGAGACGCGCCTTCCGGGTCCGATCCGTTCCCCGTAACATGTCGAGAGAAGACCACAGCGGTCGTCGTCAGGCGCGCGCGGAAGCTTTGGCGCGATACTGTGGTAACCAACAAGGGTGTTACAGGCCGTTGCCGGCCCACACAAGGGGGATTGGTACACGGCCGCTGTCGTACGTAACACAAACACATTTAACGGGCTCACTTTCAAAACCTACAGCGCAACACACGCGGAGGAGATTGCCATTGCTCTGGCTCTCACTAATCTCAAGTCGAAACACATCGTCACTGATTCGCGAGGGACCGGTCGGAACTATGGGCAGGGATGGGCTCCACCGCTTTCCTGGTGCATATTACAATCTATCTGCCGATATGAGGACCCAACTCCACTTAACATGATTTGGGCCCCCCACTACCAAGGACTCCAGAGAAACAAACAAGCCGATCAGGCCACCCGCGCACTCTCTCTCCGAGCTATCTCCTTGTCTAGGAAGCCTTCTCCCAGTCAGATAATCTGTCCCTTACATTCAAACACAGCACTGATTACTGCAAAAAGGAGCAGCGGCGCTACCTGGCCCCTTGTAAGGGACTGGATTGCGCTCACCAGCGCCTTCCCATCAAAATTCTCACAAATACTGTAGTGCGCCCGGCGGTGCTTAAGCATTTGAACATATCCTGTGGGGAGGTTCGGTGGGGAGGTGGCTGACGCCTTCCAAATGGTTTCAGCGTGTCAGTCAAACCCATTCATCCCCCAAAAACCGACCAGAGAGGACTGAGAGGCGGCCCTGCTCGGCTCTCAAGATCTCAAGACAGAAAAGCCCTTGGTTCAACGGACGCGGGAGGCGTCGCTTGGCAATGGGGCCATGGAATAGGGACTCCACCTTGTATTGTGAGGGGAAAGGGTCAGATAATTCATTTCCCTCCCCCGTGCCTTCGAAATAACTTTTGTTCTCATGATAAGTGTTTTAATGCCGGTATATATACGCCTTCCGTTCTTCTATAAAACCAGTTGATAGTCAGCGCTTGTTTTGTTAGTCTTTCGTCCCGTGTCCCGTTATTATTACGCTGTGAGCAAAATGATGAATACTTACCTACTCGCCCAAAATTCCGCCTTGCGAATATCAAATTCTCAGCGAGGAATACAACTATACACTGCACCAAAGCCCCTACCATATGTTGAAAAGCTAAACCGTAGTCGTTAGTGAAGAGGTCGCGGAAATGCTGCGCGAAAATGTTATCCAGCCACCAAAGCGCCCTTTTACAGCACCAGTCATCTTCATTAAAAAAAGACGAAATTCTGTCGTTCTGTATCGATTAATGTTGATTGGACACCGTAACCTAGAAAGTCGTCTCCTTATCCCAGATCGATGAAAGCCTAGAGCAATTATTGACGAGGTGTTCTTCTCGTTAATTACCTAAAAAGTTAGTGTAAAGAAATGAAAGTCAAAGAAAGAGACAGTAGCTTTCTTCAATCGAGATGGCTTCATCAATTTGACGATAGCACGATTGCAACTTTTCTCCAGAACTTCGTTCCAGCGTGCAATGGACAGATATTTCTCGTCCTCGCACCGCATTTAAATTGGTGCGATGATGTCCATTTCACTTTGACTAAAAACTGAAAACCTTCGGACAGTTTTGGAAGCGATAACAACATCAAGCTTGCAGTTTTTAAGCCATAATTTCACCAGCGTTAGAGTTTGAGAGACGTGCAATAAGCACCTGCTATTGCACAGTCTCAAAGCCGGCCAAGCAGAATGCTGCGCTGAGATTCTGGCAGCATTATGCTTATTTCCATTTAATTAGGAAATTTTTTTCTGCAGTGCAGAACTCTTCATGTAGATTACGTAGTGGGATATGCTATAAAAATCGGAAGCTCTGCCGCGTGAAGCGTTCAAAGTCTTCGAAACTGGAAATTCATTCCGGCATAAGTAATGTGGGTCTGGGCACATTTCCCGTCCATAAGAAGCAGGGCTACAACCCATTCATAACATATGCCCAATACTATTGCTGGAAGAAAGGTACGAACTTTATAACTAAGATGCAGTGCATTGCATTAGTCTGGGTACGCATTTCGAAGTTGTAACTGGAAAACGCGTTGTCCTTGCCTGCCAGCTTGAAAGACCCATCTAGTCGCCTCGCTAGATAGGGCTTACTACTCCAAGATTTGGACGTCACTGAAGTTTAAAAATCTGGACGCAAGCACTCTGCCGCTCATTACCCGTCACCAGCAGTTGTGGAAGCCTCACACTAGGCTCCTTGACGATGCCTTCCTACGACCTATCAGAACGAGCCCTTTTCCGCAAGAGCGCTGGTGGGACCTGGACCTCTAATGCCTTATAGATTACTTAAAAAGCAATGGTTTCTCACCCGCAGAGTCTTTAAGTTTAAATTGCCTGCCTTTGCATAGACAACAAGGTCGCTGGAACGAACTTCGCAGCAAATAAACCGCTTTACTCTTGTTTCACGCGCACGCTATCGGGTCGAACTTCTAAGGCATCGCACGAAGAGCCGAGTGCGGCATGTGCTCTCAAGCAATGCGCCTAACTGAGGACAAATGTTACTTGCCCCGCTTACCTGCCGATGTCACCGAATTGGTCAAAACCTGCAAGGTTTGTCAGCGACGAAACTGCAGCATCCCATCAACCGGCTCTCTTGATCCCGCTTGAGCCAGCGTCATGGCGCTTCCAGGAGATCAGCACGGACTTCCTTGGGCCATTGCCGAGATTAACAATGAGAACACGCGGTGACCTACTTTACCTCAGCCGTTGAGCTGAAGAAAGAGCCCTACCAAGCGCCAGAGTAGAAAAATACGACAAATGTGCCGTGGAATGCCACCACCTGCGACACTGCGCCCCCGACGTTCTCTTCAATGACACGGGGACAGCATTCACAGTGGAACTCTTGTGAGCCTTATCGCGTACCTGTCATACAAGGGACGGAAGACCACCGACCAACCGCGGACAAAATAACGCTTGTCTGACTCACCCACGACTGGCAGGCAACACCCACGCGTCACGACATGTTACCAAACATCAACGACCAGAGCCATCTTACGCTTGGAGCTTGAAATTAAAAATTATCTGCGACAGAATAAACTTTGCGTAATGTTAAAAATGTAATTTAGAGAATCGCGGTGAACAAAGCACGGCGGCAACAAAATCATATAAAACTTGATGTTTTTAAAGCTAGTGCTTTGGCCCGCACGAGAAGGATGAAGTGAGTTCAGCGCGAGCCTACAAGAATAGATCAGGCACCTCACCCGCACAGCTGTCATGAATCTCTCTGGCAGTTGCTTCACCGCCTTCGGTCACGGCCAGGCTGAATTTTGGTCAGTCTGCTATCCTCCTCACTGTGCGCCTGACGGGCGGTGATTGTGGACTACAAAGTAGAAAGCACCTTCAGTCAGCGCGGCGCTGCGCATCGCCTAACTCCTGCCCTCACCATGGGCCTACCGCAGGAGAGTGCTACCCGACTGTGCCTGAGGACAGGTCTTAATTGCACGCTCCACCAATCCTCGGTACTGCACCGTTGCATGGTTCCCGCTGCGGAGGCGAAGTTATACGTGAACGGCATATTGTCCCACACTTGCTCTTCCTGCTCAGTAAGGGGAGCTGGCCGCCTAAATTTATCACAGCTCAATATTTCACCGCCTGACGACCGCCTGTTCGATTGACCAAAGGAAGCAGGGAAAGAGTTTTCAGGCTTTCTGATGTCACAATCCGACGCCCCACTGCCAGCACTGGGCCGCATCCTATGGCAACAAGCACTTGTATGGCTGCAAGCACCACTCCGGCAGCGGCTCAAGGCCAGTTCTCCTCGCATGGTACCATGAGTGGTCACGTGTGACCATAAGGTGATGAACATTTGCCGAGTGCGATATCTCTTCGCATCGTTCACTGACTAGTGGGCAAGTGTCATTAGACGTTTTTATCATACCGTAGACGTACTACCAGAGGCGTATACCGGTTTATCAGACACCGCCCGAGTACCCGCAGTGACATGCGAGCAGCAAAGGCGGAGGTACTGCGCGTGCGCAACAGATGTCCGGTAAACCGTTATATGTATAGGGTAGTTCGTGTCCGGCATGCTAAAAGCGTTTACTAGCAGCTTTCCGTTCGTCACACGTTTCGTTCTCGTCATAACGGTGGGCCTCATTCGCATTATTGCCTCTAGCCGTGTGCGCACGCCACACCACCGACCAGCTGCAAAGTACACTCGGCTTGAATCGTGCAACGCTGATTTTTCGACAGTTAGAGCTCACCACAGCACTTCTTCGAGCCTGCCAGGCTGTCTCCTTCCGAGACGTGCTTTTTTCTCGAAACGTCGCAACAGCCCCAGCCTCTTATTCCCCATAGCCGGTGCTGCCCATGCCAATTTGTCCAAGTGCTGCTTTGTTGGTACATTTGTCGCCTTGCGCATCAATCCTACTGTGTACACAGCATCCTTCAGCACTACTTTGATTTTAAGAGCGTTGGCTCTTACTCATCACGTCTCGAGATTTCGTGGGATCTCCTACCACCCTGAGATCACAGCGCCTTCTGCGGCAGCAACCAGACAACAGCACCTGCTGCGTGCCAGTGATGACGTCACGGTCTAATATGGTGGATAGAAGTGGAATTATGTGAGCATGACGGAATGCCGCGTCCACTGCATTTCGGCGGAGGCGTCTCCGGAGTCCGAAATTTTGACCAAGAACAGTGAACGCGTGCATTCTCATCAAGTGTGAATGCCGACGTGCGCCTCGGCCTCTACAGCTAACGGTTTGGTTTATGGGGTTTAACGTCCCAAAGCGGCTAAGGCTATGAGAGACGCCGTAGTGGAGGGCTCCGGAAATTTCGACCACCTGGGGTTCTTTAACGTGCACTGACATCGCACAGTACACGGGCCTCGAATTTCTCCTCCAAAGAAATTCAGCCGCCGCGGCCGGGATCGAACCCACGTCTTTCGGGCCAGCAGCCGAGCACCATAGCCACTGAGCCACCACGGCGGCCTCTACAGCTAACGCTTGTTACTTCAACGTAAAGAAAAAAGAAGGCGGCACCGACTGGAAGACGTTGAAGTAACAGCTAACGCTTGTTACTTCAACGTCTTCCAGTCGGTGCCGTCTTCTTTTTTCTTTGCGAATTAAATGTAGTGTCTTGAGTAAACCGTTGTTGAAAGGATGAGTGATTCTTTCAAATAACGCACCTGACATGTTCGCTTTATTAAGGCACTTGATAGCAATTATCATTGCCTTCTTCAGCGTCGGTACGTTCGATATAAACAGTTACTCTAGTAGAAAAGCTGTCGTTTTCTTGCTAGAACTATTTACTTAACACCGGCGCATACTTGTTTTCCAGTGTCTCTTTCAGAGGGCGTCAGCATCAAATGTAGCATGCGGGAAGGTTACCGGTATAAAGATTAGTTCCACATCCCGAAATCTCTTATCTTACTGCATTCTGCTCGAATGAATTTGAAAGGATTGCAAGAACGATAACAGTAGTTGAATTCTAGGTTAATAACCGTTTTACCAGCGCAGTTCTCGGATCCTCTGTGCAGAACATCCTGTACGTTAATCATCGTTGAAAACGGTTGCAGGAACTTGGAAAGTCTTCCTGGATATATTGAACACAAAGATCCCTTTGAAATAAGAGTACGGGTGACTCCTAGACCTTAAATTATACGTGCGCTCACCTGAACACTGCGGATTCACGGTAAGTGTCCCTGGCAGCTTTATTCATCGCCTCGCAGGTAGAATGCTACTGAGGTGCTTGGTATTCCTTTCAATAGGTCCCAAGAGTAGTGGTTCTAGACGGCAGCTCGACAAACACTGATAGAAAGCAGCTGTTTTTTCCAAGTAATTTTTATATGCCCTTCTTTGCAGTGAATGACAATCGCAGCGAGATGACTGCGAAAAGCATGTTGTTATTACTTGCAGTACTTTTCGCAATCTTCCTTTGTTGCAAAATTGTTGCAGTTTGCGCAGCATCCACTAAATAAGAACGTCTCGCACTTCTTGGTCGTAGGGTTGAAATAGTACCTCGGCAACCACCCCCAGACGCATGCTCCAACGTCTTTTGGGTCCTTGCAACCTGAATGGAAAAGCCATTATTATGCATCGTGGTATACATAAAAAAATGACTACTCAAACGTCGCCTCAAAGCATAATAAATGTTTGGAATTTACAGAACCTGAGAAGGTGTGCATAAGGACTCAATTTTAGAAAGATTTTTTTTTAGATCAGCGGAATATCTCTCCACAGCATGCACTGTGCACTCAGACTCTCACGAGCTCTAGATACGTAGTAGACACTTATCATTGTTGTTCTTGTTGGTGCATTTTTTGCTTCAAGTGACCAGAAATTCTTAAAGAAAGTATTTATTGTAGGAGCTCCATCGAAATAACTGGCTCAGAATCTGTTCAGGACAGTAGAAAATCCAGCACTTTTCCTTCAATTTTCAGCTTGCTTCTCACTATCTGCTTTAGTATATTCAAATTCGTGATCTGTCTCGACTTTTGTTATGAAGCCCGTCTTTTCAATAATACGTTATAAACACCATTCCAGCTTTTTCCAGTGGGCCCTTTTTCTCTCTCTAACTAGCTTTATCGGCCACTTGCTATTACGTTTGGGTAAAAGGTGAAACCTCATTTAGAGATATAGTGCTGTGAAATTGTAACAATGCAGCTAGGCGATAACATTTTTATACACAAATAGTAATGCTCAAGCGCAATGTCGAATGGAGAGCAAAAAGACAACACTAAGAGCTGGCCTTAATGTTTTCTCATTTTTGTCAATATAAAGATGCCTGTTTCCCTTTGACGTGGTTCGATCTTTATTAATTTTTATCCTACCATGCTTTCCTCTATTGGAAGTTTCATTTTCATTCTGTACCGCTCGGGAACGGACGAGCATGAGTTTTTTATGCGATGTGTTCAAGATGACATTCTGTTTGAGCTGCCCGTTTAAGTTCAAGCAAAAGTTAACGCAGTGCAAAATTTGAGTTCGAGCCGGTGAGAACAACGCTTTTAGTTTTCTTTGAATACTGCACAGATATCATGTAAAGTATTAGCTAGGGTATAAAAAATCAAGGCAGATCTCACAAGTGCACAATATTCCCCTGTATGCTTTCTGTGGCTCAAATGAAAAAATAAACACAATGATTAAACACTAAGCGCAACGTTCGCTTGTCAAGTGCAACCGGTTTCAAACTTTTCCTGTCACTTGGCTTTCATTGTCGGTTCTACAATGCGGCAATGTCCTCTTAACTAGACAACATTACAGGGTAAGGTTAAATTTCCGCTTACCTTTATCTTAACAAACACAACTGTAGAGTGCCTCTAAGCTACCTCTTTAAGAATTAGATTAAAATGCGATTGCATGAGAAACATCGACAGTGCTATATAGCATTGATTATATTTTGCAATATTAATAAAACCTTTACACGAGAATTGGTTTGGTTTGGTTTGGTTTGGTTTATGGGGTTTAACGTCCCAAAGCAACTAAGGCTATGAGAGAGGCCGTAGTGGAGGGCTCCGAAAATTTCGACCACCTGGGGTTCTTTAACGTGCACTGACATCCCACAGTACACGGGCCTCTAGAATTTCTCCTCCAAAGAAATTCAACCACCGCGGCCGGGATCAAACCCGCGCCTTTCGGGTCAGCAGCCGAGCACCATAACCACTGAGCCACCGCGGCGGCTTTACACGAGAATTATTATTCCAAAAAATGCGAAAACTCAAACACATACCTGTTGGATAGGTGCATTTTGGAGGGGTATAATCTGAAACAGAAAATTAAAAGAAATGGGCGCCTTAATATATTGGCGTTCTCAACAACTTTTAGCTCTGTATTCTCTATGACGTGCATCATCTTAGAATTACAGATATCCATTAAACGAGGCTTTAAAGTGTCTTATAATCTAATTTTAATAAAGCGATCGAAATATACGCTTTACAGAAAGCATATCGTCATCATCCTATCTGCCTCGATATCAGAGCCTCTGCCAAATATTTTAGACAAGTATGTGTGTTATACTATATGAGCACCGCGAACAGCGCTCACGCCACGGCACATCGTACCCTGCCAGTAGCCTGAGTGGCTAGATAACTACGCTTTACACTTCCTTTCTGAACTCCTGCCTAATTAATCTTTCTGTTTAAACACAACATAGAAGGCAAAACGCGATTACTTCCATTCGTTATATGAAGAATGTCAGGTCGTGGCATTATGTTCTCATATTGCATTCGCTAACGTAACGTACGCCAGTTCGCAATCATTTTGAAGACCCGCTTCATGCACATCATCGTGCATTTTACTAGCGGCATCGAAATGAGTGAACCCAGAAAAAAAACTTATCGAAAAACGTGTCTTTATAAGTTAACCTCAAAATCTCGTCCAGCAGTGGCCTGGTATTACGATGCCTTTCACGAGTTGGTGATTCTTGTCGTCTCAGGAAAAACATTTCTTGATGAGTTTTAGCAGAATCTAACGCCATGCCTGACTCTGGTGGCATTTTCATGCTGAAAAAACGCGTCCATTTAACGTCTGGTATAGTACGAGGCATGAGGAACGAAACTTACAGCAAGTAAAATCACACTCGACGGCAGAAAAATAGGCCGCCAGGGCGAAAAATGCCAGTGCTGCTTTCATGGCTCCAAGGGAAAGAGTTTTCTATTGGAGATAAATGCCTGCTCTTTTATAACTCTTGTGGCCGAAAAGTGAGACGCAGTAGATATCAGGAAAAGTCGCAAAATAAACCACCACATGTGATATCGCACTCTGAATTCTAGCACGTGCCTAGGCTACTGTTTATCCCAAAGTTGAAAGCGTTTCTAGAGCCCTGTGTTTTACACGAGTCTAGATAATTTTTTTTTCAGAGCGATACGCAAACCGCTTCGAATTTAGAAAGAGCAGTTAAATGACACGTGCCGACTGAGTTTTACCTCGAAGGGAGAAAAATATTTTTTTCGAACAAGGTCGCACGCATTGAAGAGGTAGAATAACAGCGATGTTCAAAAAAGTATCCATTTTATTTATTTCTAAACGATTCTATTCTCTATATTGCCAACGGCTTGCGGATAAGCCTTAAAGGTGCACTGAAGAGGATTCTGAACTTGTCTTTTTGCCGCGGGAACTCGATCTACACGTTCCTAGCATTCTTAGAAACAGTGACTTATTGCCCTGTGTGGCCAATTTCCCCAATTAAATCGAATTAACGTCCGGCTCCCGCCTTTTTTTTTAATTCTCACTCGTACGGTGGGCAGAGTCGACCAACGCGTGGAGCACCTTTCACCCAGTCCCGTGGAGGCTTTGCTTTCGCTTTATTTTGTTTTTTAGGTTTCCATGAATAAATAGTTTCATTCGCAGAAAATATAGCCGCAAAATAAGCCCGAAGAAATAAAAATACGCGCTGACTATTTGCTACTACGAACTACTACGTATTACTCCGCCGATGGCAGAGCGGCAAGCCGCCACGGGACTGGGTGAAAGGCGCTCCACGCGTTGGTCGACTCCGCCGATCGTACTAGGGAGAATTGAAAAATAATGGCGGGAGCCGGACGTTAATTCAATTTAATTAGGGAAATCGGCCACACAGGGCAATAAACCGACGTTTCTAACAAAGCTCGGAACGTGTAGATCGAGTTCCCGCGGCAAAAAGACAAGTTCAGATTCCTCTTCAGTGCACCTTTAAGCAAAACGAATAGATAACGTTGTCCTATGAAATACTGAAGGAACAGTTACGTAACAGCTACGACGCCTTTTTTTTTTACCCCCGCTGATTGTTGGGCAGCTTGTTGCTCAAGCTCCCCAACTAAGTTCAGGGGAAATCCCTGCCATTCGCGGCTTTCGATAGATAACCACTTTTCAGGTGGACACAGGGGCGCAATAAAAGACAGGGACATAGAAGGAGACAGGCACGAGCGCTTTCCCTATCTCCTTCTATGTCCGTGTCTTTTATGCGCCTCTGTGTCCTCCTGAAAAGTTATGAACCAACACGCCCAAATACAAGTACTTCTGGTAACCACTTATCGTGACAGTGTGTTGGCGAATGCTGCGCATTCTAAACATTAAACGCCAATTCCGCTATGACAACGGAATTTTTAAAATGTCCAAGGTAATTTGGTGCGAAATTGTGATCTTACGAATTCACTTTTTGCTATTCGTCTGAGAAGCCACGTTGATTCTAATCTGTGCTTTCCCGTCTTCGGCAGAAATTTTTCTTCGTATTCTTACGGAAAGATTAAAAGGCGCATAAAAAGACAGGAGGACTGAAGAACACTTCCTTTTGAGTTTTTTAAGCATGAAATGCTTTTAGCCCCCGTTGTCGGCAGTGTGGTGACGTCACGCCGAGACCGAGAGCCATCATCCGGGCACTGAAATCCACTCATCCGGGCACTGAAATCCACTCATCCGGGCATTGAAATCTACTCATCCGGGCACTGAATTCCAGTCATCCGGGCACTGAATTCCAGTCATCCGGGCACTGAAATCCAGTCATCCGGGCACTGAAATCCAGTCATCCGGGCTCTGAAACGAGAACATCCGGGCACCGTACGAGACTTAGCGAGATTTAACGAGACTCTGTAAGCCCTCCTACGCGACCGGCATGCAAGCGCCGGTTGGTCTCCAAAGGAGTCACAAAAAATAACTGCTGCCAGTGCCTTCTCAATGTTTATCAAGATATCAGTCGCTGTGCGTTTGATAATGCACGGAATTATAATTTCCGATTTCTAATAACGCGTGCAAAAAGCACATAAATGCCACGATACACTTCGTTGTCATACGTGATCTCTTAGGGGCTTCGCGCATCGAAGCAAAGCCGCGCAGGCGCACAGGGGCCCGGGGGAGAAGCGCTGCGTTCAAAGGGCAAGGCATCGCTCCGAACGGGTGGTAGCGTTCCTCCCTTCCATTACGGTGCGGTTCGGGTGTCCACCGAGATGGCAGAGAATTACTGCGCCATTTCCTTTCCTCAAAAAACCTTGCGTTCAAATGTCAAGGCATCGCGCTGAACGGGTGGTGGCGTTCCTCCCTTCCTGTACGGTGCGGTTCGGGTGTCCACCGAGATGACATTAGGCCCGTAAACATTTCATGCTTACTCTACTCTCGGTTACGGGAGAGGCAGAGATTTTTCTTTTTTATTTCGTCTGGAGCTTTTTCAACCACGCATTATAGCCATCTTCATCAAATTTCTTCTCTTGTATTATTACGGAGGCTAATGCATATAACTAGTATATTCGTCCAACAAACCCGCTTCACTGAAGCAGCCGGGAGAAGATATAGAAATAGGCCCCCTGCAGCCGCTAAATAACCTTAGCACGCAGTATATACCAGGATTTCATATTCTAAGTTGCTATTTCCACTGGAAAGTAGCTTCGACAGCCTGCACGCTCATATTGTAGGCACCAAGTACAAAACGAAAATACCCTACTAAACATTTACAGTATTCTCTCGGTTCTAAGGTCGATTAGAAATGCGGTACCTTTTTTTAATTATTATAAGCCAGCGTTGTAATGCAGCTAAGGTACAATATATACTTTGTCTACTGGCACAAAAATTACTTCAGTTTCTATGCTTGAAACATAGGTACAAAATGCTTGTCCAATGCCTACACGCTTGGTGTTGTTTCTACTTGCTGAATTGAGAACTTGAAAATATCTAGCACTTTGTTTGTTCCAACAAGAATCCTGCACCGCTGCTCCTAACCTTTCTTTATGGCGCCAAAGGAAACAGGCGACGACGTACCTAATATAGCGTTAGACCATGTTGTGTTAAAACTGATACCTATAGTTTTTTCAGAATACAGACTTTGAGAATCTTAACAAAATCTAAAAAAATCACCAACTGTTTGCTCAGTGATCATCTAAAAGCAATATGGGACGGGAAATGGTGTATTCAATGTAAAATGCTTGAAACTATTTTCCTCGGACCTTTAAATTTTGCACTCTAAACTACAACCGGTTCACAGTAAGTTCATGGTCACATATGTCGCAGAGAGGTTTGCTTTTCTTTATAGAAAGTGAGTACGATGTGTGCCCAATGCGTAGACCATAAAGAACAAATTCTGTTAAACGTTCACGAAGTCTATTTGTTTTCCATTTTCCTAAAACTGACTTTAGAGAATGCGAATTGTTGTGTCACTGTTCTTTCCTTACAGCCAGCCATTTAATTTGCTGTTACTGTATATTTACTTCGAAGAATTCCTGTGCTGTATGTTCCATAGTTTTAATTCACCAAATTGGGCTTCTGTGACGTATGCATCTGCTCCATCATTACCCACAGTTCCAACATGGCTAGGGCCCAGCAGATTTAAATGTTATGGTTTTGTGTTATGGCCTTAACTATAATATGAACGATGTTTCTTATTAAGGGTTCACCTGCATTTGAGCGGCGAGCATACTCACAGAACCAGCATCGATGATATAATTGAAACCCTATTTTACTATTTGCTCTACAGCCGCAGATATGGCAGAGCACTCGACAGTAAAAACTGGTGCGCATTGTGGCAGTCATATTACTTTTGTATTTTTGACTCAAAATACTTTAGTTTTAACATGCATTTCTTAAAATTTCCATAATTCACTGCAGGTGTATTTTTCTTGCAGTGTGAAGAATTCTATCAGCATCTTTTTTGTGACATTGCTTTTTGTATCAATCAGCTGATTTGAAGTCACACTCTGCAGAGAGGCTGTACCATGGTGGCAGATAGTCATGTCTTAGTGCAGTGTTAGGTGTAGCATCTGTGACAGCAAACTCTTCTCGTTTTTTTTTCCAAGTGTTGTACAAATGACGTGTGGTTCATTGAATAATCTTTCGGTTAGGCACTTGGTGACAATCGGATGGCACTGATGATTCTGTATGGTCTCTACGCTCTAGGTGGTAGGTGCAGACCAAGATTATGAGCACGGTCAAATGGTTTCCAGTAGAGTGCACTTGCTGGACCACATACTAATCACCCTTAATATAGCTTACAGCGCAACAGCGAGCGTATGATTTGCAAAAGGCATGCTCTATCACACCCCCACCGTTTTCGTTGAGAAACTTTTAAAGTTGTTTATGTGTGGCGGAAGTGTGGGCTTGTTGTCATACCTGATGCCTAATTATTTGTTCTTGTTTATGTTGTATTGCGCTTTGGTTCACTTACTGATTCATCTGTAACTCCTGTCTAGTTTAGAGCATAGCAGCTCTATTATTGCGAAAGCAATACTGCTCGAGGTTTCCGCTCTTGGCCATCGTCCCGGAGAATCCACCATTGACATTTAGCGTGACCTCAAAGGGCAAGGCATCGCACCGAACGGGTGATGGCGTTCCTCCCTTTCTTTACGGTGCGGTTCGGGTGTCCACCGAGATGACAGAGAATTACTGCGCCATTTCCTTTCCTCAAAAAGCGGTGCGTTCAAAGGGCAAGGCATGGCGCAGTAATTCTCTGTCATCTCGGTGGACACCCGACTCGCAGGAAGGAAGGAACGCCACCACCCGTTCGGCGGGATGACTTGAGAATCGGTGGACACCCGAACAGCCCCGTACAGGAAGGGAGCAAGTTGAAGTGAAAGAAGAAAGAGGGAAGCTTCTAGACAATCATCCGTTAGCGTCAGCCACTCGTTTTGGCGACCGAGACACGCATAAATCTCCCAGCACGTGGGGTCCCTCGTGTGGTGAGTATAATGCCATGTAAAACAAATGGGCAAAACTTTTACAAACATAAGCTTTACTAAGACCACTACCAAGACACATCACAAGCCAAACCAGGCGCAGCCAGGACTATTGCGTTCGCAACTTAGCGGGCTTAACGAAGCTAAGCCTCTGTCAATTTTTTTTTAGGAATGCCTAAATCCAGTTCTGTCTGCCCAAGCAGCAAGTTTTTTCAGTATAATTTGTATTTTTCTCTGACAGAGAGATATCCTCGAGGAAGTGCATGCTATAGGTCGGTCATATACATAAACCGAATACTATGTACTTCGTAATTGTTTTAGCCAACCAATTCGTTTTGCAAAAAACAGTCGCGCTTACAACACACCCCTGTGGTAAGCCGTTCTGAAAGCCGTGGAGAGAGTTGCTCCTAAGCGGTCTCGGAATTTGCTGTTAGCCCGGAAGTCATACAAACAGTTCAGACTTTTGGTGCGGATATCTAGGTCTGCCAGATCACGGAGAATAGCGAGGCTACACCAGGTCTTCTTCACCTTCTCCAGGTCGAAGAAAGCCCCGTTGGAATGGTGCTTGTGGATTAACCCCGCCCCGGTGGTGATTTCTAGGCAAACAAGGCGGTAAGTCGCTGAACATGCTTTGTTTTTTTTAAATCCGCGTAGATGGATCTCTAAATGTCGCCGGGAGTCATGTACGAAGTTCAGTCTAATGTTGCCGACACTTTCGAAACCAGCCTTTAACTGCTTGGACTTTGTGGTTTTCCAGGTTTCAGAAAAGGTACTATCATTGCTTTTTTCCACTACACAGGTATTTCCTCGGTTGTTCATATTTATTAAACATTTTCAACACTGCCTCAACGGCAGCCTCAGGAAGATGGGCAGGCATAGCGTAAAACTTATTGCCTAGGCCTGACGCTGTCTTTTCACTGGAGGTAATACTCTGTTTTTTTTTTCCTGCTGTAGGAAAAGCTGGCTTTAGTCTTCATGTATGTCTGTTCAAGAGGGAAGTTTTTCTTCTTCTTCCATTGCTTTGCGCTTATAAAAAGTGTGTTTAATAGGACGAGCTTGGTGCTTTAGCAGAAGGGTCGCACTTTATATTGGCCTGTTCTTCTAATCTTCTAACGATGTCTGTCTAAATGTTGTTGAAAGCTAGGGAACTGTGAATTTTATCTCTTAATTAATAACTTAACATGGAATTTAATAACGTGTTCCAATTTATATATGAGAGCACTGAACTGTTTATAGCAACACATATTTCTTTCTATAGGTTGTCTCGACATCTTTTCTAACGTACCGTGCTCTGGCCTGAGCCTTCGAAAAAAAAATTAATTTTTGTGCAGTAGAAAAGCGACAGACGGGGCCCAAGGCTTTGTCTTTTTTTTTTGGCAATGTGGATTCTTGTGTCTTCTTTGTGAGTCGAGTTTTTTTGTAGAATAGGTAGTGTTCCGGCCGATATTGAGGAATATTATTTTTCCTCAGCGTAAGCAACAACGCTTGGCCGTCGCCGTATTTACACGACACATTTTTTTGCGGGGATAAAATACTCGATTAAGGACACGAACTTGAATGAGCGGGGTAGAGTTCGCGATGCGTAGTGCTCCTGCTTAAGAGCTGTCAAAATCATGCTCTCTTGAGCCGCATTTTGCGCAATCTCTTGCGGTCACCGCAACTTCTCGAACATTCACCATACCTTTGGCATTTGAAACATCTTCGCGGGTTTGGAATCTAAAGTCGGAGGTTTATTTTTCGGTACCCAGCTTCTATGTACTTCGGGTAGGGCTAGTGTTGAAAGTCAAGACCCGATGTTTTGTTTGTATTTCTTTCTCTCCCTTCTTTATTTTATTACGATGTATATTTCATTTTTGGATCCCTGAGACCTTTTGTGCAAATCCTCTTCAGTGAAGTGGAAGAAATCTCTTTCAGAAATCCCTCCATGGACGGTGTTTAGAGACAAGTCCGGAGTAATATGCACAGAGATGGTCCCAGTACACACTAGGTTGGAAAGTTGGGAGTACTGCACAGCGTCTTTTAGCTTTAGTACTAGGTCACTACAGGGCATCCTTGATGGCTTGTAGCCTGATCCCAAGGCATCAGTTATACATATTAGAGACAGAGAAAGTAGCCTGGTGCCAAGGCATCAGTTGTACATTTCGAGACTAAGAAAAGTGACATAGTTCTTGCATTTTTTTTTGTTTCTTGACTATGAAATACACGGATGGTACTTTGGAAATATTGCTTTTGCCTTCCAGAAAAGTTCAGCTGACTTTGATCCGCCCTTTTTTTCAGGAAGATGATCGTTTTGTGGTAAAGGAGGAGCCATAAAATATATTTTCTGTTCGGGTAATGGATTCAGCCACCTACCATGGAGCCCAACGAGAGGACTGGGCAAGAACTAGCAAACTCTTCCAACGCCCTCTGTCCCCCCAAATTATAACACAATATGGCGTAACGCAGTGTAGTTCGTCACGCAAGGTTAACCGTTGCCGCCAGGAAAAAAAGGCGACAACCAAGAAAGTAGGAAGAGGAGACAGCACACTGGTGAGAAAGATACGAAAGGGGGGAAGATGGAGGGCAGGAAAAGGCGACTGCTGGCTCCCCCCGGTCGGGTGAAGCCGAAGGTTCCCTCTTCAGGAGCCGGAAGCTAAAGTGATGTGTTACCTCTACCGAGGAGCCTTAAAGCCCCAAGTCCTCAGCTTGGGCTCAGCCACAAGGATTCGCCTTTCGCCGGGCACGACTGTGCCACGCGTGGCTAGGAGTGGGGGCTCGAGCTGTCGTAGCGCGCTGCTCACCAACATCCCCTTGTGGAGATCTTCCTGTGGATGCTCGAGAAACCGTGGTGTCGCAACTCACCATCGTCTCCAACTTTCATATGCACCTGCCGGGTCACCTTGCTTCGGACCATCTTAGGGGTGTTAAATAAGTACACTGCGCAAAGAAAAAGAATAACGGATGATTTGGCGTGGTTACGCCGCATGCGACATGGGTGCGCTAAGACTTCGATTTTATCTTCGATTTCAAAGTCATGCAACTTTCAGACAAAGTTCGGAGAAATCGCGCTGAAACTGCATCTTAAGAGTATGAAGCGAGAGCGTTAACGGATTAATATGCGGAATTGGTCTTTATTCACATTAGAATATACTCGAGAGTATTCAAAGCACACCTGGCGCTGCGGTGCAGCACTTGGCTGATGCTGCACTGCTTGCTGATGGCAGGTGCTGCCATAATTGGGTTATTGTGATACTCAGGTTGGTGCTCGTAAGCAAACTCTAACGACTTATCAGTGAATTCCCTGCAACCTGCTACGATAAGCAGCTTGGATGGGCCGGACAAATCGACAGTGTCAAATTCGGTGAGTTGGGACTCGAGCGGTGGCCGAGTAAAAGAATATGTATTCTCTCCCTCACCAAGGCTGGAGTTTTTTGTACGCTCCAAATTTTTGGTGGCCTTTGCAATCCAGTTTTCTCCAGTCCTGCATAATAATGAGTACCCCGACCGCAGACCTTATCCTGGTGTCAAATAACAGTGCTGCTACAAAAACACATACATACGCACACATACATACATACATACATACATACATACATACATACATACATACATACATACATACATACATACATACATGCATACATACATACATACATACATACATACATACATACATACATACATACATACATACATACATACATACATACATACATGCATACATGCATACGTGCTTACATGCATGCATACATACATACATACATACATACATACATACATACATACATACATACATACATACATACATACATACATACATACATACATGTATGCATACATACATACATACATACATACATACATGCATGCATACATACATACATACATACATACATACATACATACATACATACATACATACATACATACATACATACATACATACATGCAGCCGCCGCGGTGGCTCAGCGGTTATGGTGCTCGGCTGCTGTCCCGAAAGACGCGGGTTCGATCCCGCCCGCGGCAGCTGGAATTTCTTTGGAGGAGAAATTCTAGAGGCCCGTGTACTGTGCGATGTCAGTGCACGTTAAAGAACCACAGGTGGTCGAAATTTCCGGAGCCCTCCACTACGGCGTCTCTCATAGCCTTAGTCGCTTCGGGACGTTAAACCCCATAAAACCAAACCAAACATACATACATACATACAAGTTTTATTCTCCACAAGGAAGTGGAAGGAGGCGGAGGGAAAAGCCGTACATTTGCGGCTTGAAAACTCCTCCGCCCCCTTACAGTGTATACAGCAGCAGAGTGGGGCAATAAACAGTCGCATTTTTGTTGCAAAGAGAAAAAAAGGGGAAAAAACAAAACAAAAAACAGCACTATATCGCATCACAAAATAAAATAAGCCTAAATAAGAGTTTCAAAAAGCACTGATTTTGGACGCCTGGGAAAACATTTTTTTTTTCTTTTCTTTCCCTTTTTTTTAAACGTAAACAATGCAATGTAATTGAACATAAGGATAGACCTGTGCGTTCATTCACAAGAAAAAAAAAGTATGAGTAGCAAAATATTTGTACATATTTGGAAGAGACATATTGGATACATCAGCGGCTTCTTTTATGCGAAGCACACTAAAATAGCCCAACCCAGCTCCTCGAGCGCGGCGGTGTCGTTACCATTGACCTTTCGTGACCTCCATGTCATACCACGTGATGCGTGACGTCACAGCAGATGAAAAACGGGGGCCCAACTCGCGCCGTCGCGCGAGGCGTCGTGACCAAGAATGACCACGTGGTGCGTGACGTCACAGCAGATGAGACACGGGGGCCCAGCTTGCGCCGTCGCGCGAGGCGTCGCGACCAAGGAGGACCACGTGATGCGTGACGTAAGACAGGAGAAACGGGGCCCCAGCTCACGCCGTCGCGCGAGGCGTCGCGACCAATGTGATTCCTGCTTCTGCCGTTAGGTGCGCTGTAGTGAACACGTGATGCTGGAGCGGTGGTATACAAAGGGGTGCGCCTGTCTCTGCTAGGCGTACACGGGATAGAGATGCCTCCTGGAGACAGGGCTGCTCGTTGGAATGAGAAGCAAAAGTTGCGGCGTGCTACAGAGACTGATGAAGAGCGTGAAGAACGTCTAGCCAAGCGGCGTGCTCGATATGCAACTCGGCGACAATATGCTTCGCATCTGACTAGGCTTAACCTAAGCTAAGCCTCAGCCATTTTTTTCTGCAGCATTCAATAATCGCGGAAGATTATACCGGAGTGTTTGTTGTTGTCCATAGGCGGCACGCCATTTTGGAATTTTCCATCGTTCTGGAGTTCTGGTGCTGTAGGTGGGATAATTGGGTCTTAATTCTGCCATTTCAGTAAAAACTGTACTCTTTCGTTGGACTCTTAAACGGTACTGCCTGCATAATTTGTATTCGTATATATTTCTTACTTTTAATAAATTAAGCGAAGCAAAGATATGTGAAGAAGGTGCTGTGTATTCAACGTTTTCAATTATTCGTACAATTTTTTTCTGCAGCCTTTCAAGCTTCAACAGATTAGTTTTTGTTTTTGTTCCCCAGACTAAATGAGAGTAGTTTAGGTGGGAGACAAAGAGAGCGTTAGAGACCATTAGTTTAACTTTTTTTGGAAGAGTATAGCGGTTGCGATTTAAAATTCCAGTTATGCAGCTCAGTTTGCTGATTATACTATTTACATGATCATTTCATTGTAAAGTTGAATTAAAATATACCCCTAACACCTTGACAGTATCTACCATATCAATGGCTGCGGATCTAAACATTACGGTCCCTTGTGACGAAATTTGTTTACTTTTTGGTCGAAAAATTACCACCTTTGTTTTGTTTGCGTTAAGTTTTAAATGATTGCGGGAAGTCCACGAGTCCAATTTGCGCAGAAAATTGTTTGCTTTAGTAATTCATTCAGCTTCAGAACATGATAGCACCAAAGCACTCGTATCGCCGGCATATATAACGAGCATGGTATCCCAGCAGATGTGTACAATATCATTAATGTACAAATTATATAGGACAGGGCCTAAAATGCTACCCTGTGGGACTCCTGAAATTATTTTTTTTTTGCTGTGAGAAATGAAACCATTTATGTCGACATATTGGAATCTATTTGATAGGTAACTTTTGAGCAGAGCCAAAACATGTCCCCGTATACCATAATGATGCAATTTTTCAAAAAGGATAGCATGACTAATATAATCGAAGGCTTGGCTAAAATCAACAAAAATACCCATAACAATACATTTCTCTTCAAACTGTTTTAGAATATATTCCTTATGGTCCAACAGCGCCAGCTCTGTAGACCTGTCCCTTCTGAAACCATATTGCGAAGTAGTTATTATATTATGCTTGCTGTAGAAGCGCGATATTCTATCTTGGATGATTTTCTCGAGACCTTTCGAGAAGGCAGGAAGAATTGACACCGGTCTGTAGTTAGATACATCATTTTACCACCTTTCTTATATAAGGCTATCACACGGGCGACTTGCATTTTTGTTGGGAAAACAGGGGTAGATATGCAGAGATTAAAAATGTGCGCTAGAAGAACATTCAATTAGTATCGAAGATTAAAAGTAATTAGACATGGTCATGTGGTACAAGCATGACGAGAAAATATCATCAACATTCATGTCACGAGCCGATATACTACCGCTGATATCCACACGGGACTGTTGAGGCACCGCTTCTCCATGCTTGTGAAAGTTGAAGCTCAGTGGGCGCAACACATTAAAACCCCACTCCCCGTAGTGGGTATGTGCCATTTTATTGGAGGCCAACCAAACAACCCACTAAACCCACGATCGCACAAGTAGGTCAACGCTGCATAATGCTAAATTTGACGGTTCCTCGTTGTCAGCAAGGAGCTCGATGCCCATATCTTCGCACAGCTCCACTATCCACCGTCGGACTACCACTTGTCCGCTGGGCTCTAGGACGAATGGTTTTAAGTTTTGCATTCCACCAGTCTAGCGTCACTCCGCCAGCACAGCATCACATCGTTTGGCAACCAAGGACAACTCGGCTGTAAGCTTGCGTCTGACAACTAGCCCTGCTAAGCCTTTCTTGCCTAGTTCCCGGAATGCTACAGCACCACCAACAGACAAGCTACCACTCATCTAATGCCTGGTCTCGTCGGCGCGCTCTATAACCACTGGGGCCGCAACGCTTTTAGCGCCCGGATCTGGAACCTTAGTGCTTGCGCACTGCGAGTTTTATTCTTCATGTCGCTAATACGTTGGAAACACCCCTTGAGTCGTGGATGGGCTCCAGGTAGCTGGTCTCGTGTTAGGTTATCTGGTCTCTGGTGGTCGGAGCTTGTTGCGTTTGTGGGTGGTCGGGTATCCCGTGAGTGGGGCCGCACCATTGGGCAATCTTGACGCCCTCTCTGTCCTGGCCAGGCAGGCCAGTAATGGAGTGAGAACACTTTAAAGGATCAAATCAAAGATCTGTGTCCCTATTCCCGACCAAATTACCATTCCCCCGTTACCTTACAACCTTGCATCCCCTCCATATTTATTTATTTTTTATTTTTTTATTTATGTACATACTGCAGACCATGGTTAGGTCCAAGCAGGAAGGGCAGGTGCACAAAAAGCAAAATTACAGCTACAAAAATACAACAATAGAGCAATGCAAGACAAAGCAGAAAAAATACATAATACGCAATATCAAAGATGGCTGAGGAACGCGTCTGATTTTCAGGGTTGATAAGGTTCGGTTAATGAGTTCCAGTCGGATATGGTGCGTGGGAAAAAGGAAAACTTGAACGAGTTAGTCCGGGAAAAATGTGGTTTTAAAAGAGCTTTGTGTATTCCGTGTTGGCATTGGGGAAAAATAAGCAGAAGGGTCAAGTCTGAGTTTATTGTTAAGAAGTAATGAAAGAAAATTTAAACGAAAATTTCGTCTTCTTACCTGTAGTTCTTCAATACCGTTAGCATGCATCAAGTCGGAGGGGGAGTCAGTGGGTAGATATTTTAAATATATGAATCTAATTGCTTTCCTTTGAACGTTCTCGAGCTTTCTTATGCTAGACTTAGTATACGGGTCCCAAATTATGCAAGCATATTCAAGCTTGGGTCTAATTAGAGTATTATAGCCTAAGAGCTTAACGTTAGCGGGGGCGTTTCGAAGTTTATGCCTTATATAACAGAGCTTACGGAATGCGAGTGAACAGATGTTATCTATGTGAGAGTTCCAAGAAAGGTTATTAGTAAATGTTACACCCAAGTACTTTAAGGACGCTACTTGTTGAAATGGTGATGATTCTAATTTATATACATATTGTTGAGCGTTTATCTTGTTAGTTATGGGAAGAGAAACGCTTTTATCTGCGTTCAGTGCCATGTCCCAGAGCTTGCAGCACTGTATAATATTAGTAAGCCTATTTTGTAGGTCATTCTGATTGTTTTCATTGCTAACATCGCGAAATAAGACACAGTCATCAGCATATAATCGAATATGTACGCCAGGGAAAACTTCACCGATGATGTCGTTAATGTATATTAGAAAGAGTAGTGGCCCCAGTACGCTTCCCTGTGGCACACCTGATGTGACTGGGAGACAGCAAGACTGGTGCCGACCGATTGAAACATGTTTAGTTTTATAATTAGGCTGTGGTGTGGAACTTTGTCAAACGCTTTACTGAAATCTAGAAAGATCGCGCCAATCTGGCTGTTATTGTCAAGTGATGCCGCAAATGAATGGATAACTGAAAGTAGTTGAGTTACTGTGGAAAACCGTTTGCGAAAAACATTCTGGTAATCTGTCAGAATGTTGTTGCGATCTAAGAATTCATTAATGCTAGTTGCGACAATATGTTCCATTAATTTGCAGCAAGATGACGTTAAGGATATAGGTCGATAATTGGTCACCTGAAGGCTGTCGCCTTTTTTAAATACAGGTACGACTCGGGCTATCTTCCAGTCCTCAGGTACACACCCGGTTAACAATGACGCCGAAATATAATAACCAAAGACCTCGCCAGAGATTCAGCATACCTCCGAAGAAAACCGTTAGGAATATCGTCGGGGCCTGAGGATGATTTAGTTTTCAGGTTTAGTAACATTGAAACGACACCATAATACGAGATGAAGTTAAGTTCAGATGGATGTGCTGAAGTTGTGCTTGGTGCATCGTATGGTTTTGGTTGAGAAAATACGTTGTGAAAGTAATTTTTAAAATGGTGAGCAATTACAGGCTTATTGGTAACCGTTGTACCGTTGATAGTCATTTCTGATATAGGGGCTTTTTTATTGCTAATGTAGCACCAGAATGTACCCGGGTCGTTTTTTATGAAGTTCGGCAGAGTTGTTTTGAAATAATAATCTATTGAACGGCGTACAGCAAGGGCGAGGCTTTCTCTTGAATGGTTGATTGTGCTCTGCTGTGCGCGATGCTTTTTTAGCCTTTTGATTCGGCGTCTGAGATGAAGTATACTGCGTGTCATCCAAGGCGTCTGCTTGCGAATGTTTTTGTATTTTAATGCTATGAAATTTTTACGGCAATAGTGACACATTTTCTTAAACTGATTCCAGAGTGCGCAAGCGTCGGTTCCATCAAATTCGACAATGCATGTTTCAAGATGCTCAATGACTGAGGCGTCATCGGCACGTGTGAAGTCCATGATACGATGTGCTTTACATGTTTTTGTGTTCGCAAGCAGTTTAATGGGAATGAAAACACTAACAAGTTGATGATCTGAAAGTCCTGGTGCGACAGACACGTTGAAATCATGGAAAACATGATTGAAAACATATAGCCCATCCTTACCGCTACTTCCCACGGGAAGTCAGGGGTCTTCGCGGGACCGCTCCCCCGGCTGTTGGTCGCTATAGTAGCTTCCACTCCCTCTTTTGTATTTTATTTTTCCACCTTCGGACGGCAAAACTTAAAATAGCCCTATGGCTTCCTAATTTATTTTGTAATTCGAACAACCCTCTTGCACACAAGTTATACATGCAGGGGCTATTTATTTTCCATTCCCTTTGGTTGCACCAACCTATCGTTGCATCAGAAACAAGGTAACTGCACTTATTCGCTTATCAAAGAGAAAATTCTTTGCACAGCAGTTTCGCAGCACTCGTCGCGATGTCAGGAGCACCTGGTCTCTGATTAATGAGTTACGTGGTAACCAACGCTTTTCCATTCAAGAATCAGTGGAGCACAATTTCGGTGTTGTGTCGCATATTTTGGCGAATGAGTTTAATAACGTTTTTTCCGCTGAGCAACGGGTCGCAGTCCAAACTGTGAGCTCGACGAAAATGACAAAAAGCGTATCGCCATCGGCTTTCCTTCCTCTTATGACAGAATCTGATCTTTTCAGCATTTTGTCTGGTCTGAAACGTAACAAATCTGCCGGACTTGACAACATTTTCATAGGTGATCTGATAAGAAACATTACAGCTCTGAAAAATGTTTTGCTGCTTATCTTAAACGGCATAATTAAGAGTGGTACATGGCCAGAATCACTGAAGAGCGCTCGCGTTGTTCCTCTGTACAAAAGTGGGAAGAAGAATCATATTGCAGACTATCGCCCTATATCTATTCTTTCCTGCGTATCCCAGATATTGGAAAAACATGTACTTTCTGTAATGAATGCTTTTATTACTAAACATGACCTAATGAGTGGGAATCAGTACGGTTTTGTCAGCGGGTCAGGAACACAGGTGCTATTGGAAAATCTCTCCGATTTGCTGCATCAAAGCCTGGAGAACAATGAGGTAGCATTCGCACTTTTTTTGGACGTAAAAAAAGCTTTCAACACGGTAAATCATCAAATTTTGTGTTCTAAACTGTACTCGTATGGATTTAGGGGTCCTTTTTTGTCTTTAATTGAAAACTATCTTCACAATCGTTCTCAAGCAGTCATGTTTGGGCCTGTCTGCAGTGACGCTGTAAAAGTGCTGTGTGGTGTCCGGCAAAGGTCCGTTTTATCTCCTTTGTTGTTTAACTTATATGTGAATGACATATGTGACCATGTGAAATCATCCACCACATTCCTTTACTCCTGTGTCTTCACTCCTTCTTTGTCCTCGTTTTTGGCGCTAAACTTCATCATGAATAAGATTCAACTCGCCCAACTTTCCACCTTACTACTGTATATTCCTTTACGTCGATGACACTTTACTAGTCTCAAGCAACCCTGATTTTTCATATGCCCTGGCTAACCTCCAGGAGGACGCTATTAAAGTTAGTGATTGGTTTGCCTCAAATTTAATACAAATAAATAACACCAAATCCAGACTAGTCTGTTTTCGTAACCCGCATAAAGATGTACCAAGTGCAGGTTCCATATATTTACACACCTCATACTGCTCTTTGTGTTCTTGTCAACCTATAATTAGCGTCCCGTCGGTTAAGTATCTTGGTATATACATAGACAGTGATTTGGCATGGAATACTCAGATGGCTCACATTTGTAAGAAACTCAGAAGTGTTGCATGCTTGTTGTTTAATTTGCGAACTATGATGCCATTTTCTGTGAGAAAATTAGTCGCCCAGGCTCTGGGGTATAGTGTCTTGAGATACGGTATGTGTTGTTTTTTTAACTGCTCTTTCACATGGAAATGTCGTGTTAATAGGATTTTGAAAAACATTGCTACAAGCGTTCTCTACTTGCCGCAGGAAAATCTGCCCAACAGTCCCTATTGGAAAAAAAGGCAATGATGTAAATATTGGAAACCAACACTGGAAACCTTGGTGGATTATGGTAATGGAAAATGCGTTGGAATGACTGGGCATGTTGGAATGACAGGGCATGTTGGAATGACTGGGCATGTTGGAATGACTGGGGCATGTTGGAATGCCTGGGCAGGTTGGAATGACTGGGCATGTTGGAATGACTGGGAGATGTTGGGGCAGGGGCCATGGGGCAATGTTATGTCTGTCGCAATGAGACAGCAAATTTCAAAATAGATGAAGCTCCTACAGCCAGTTTTATTTTGTGTTCATGCTCCTCTTGCTCTTCTTTAGCCACTTGTCAATGCAGCTGGGCCCCATGAAACAGCCTTGTTGATGTACCACTGGTGCATGAGGGCTTGGGAAAACTGGGCGATGCACTCTGCAGAAAAGATTGAAATGAAAGAATTAGGATCCACAAGTTTTTATTCTTGCCAGTATTAGAGTGCTAAAAAAGTAAACTCCGTATTGTGGCCACAGGAATAAAGTGAGCCTAAATCAAGAAACACTGAAGCTATTCGCACTCAAAAATAAAAATAATTTGAGGTTCTTATTCAATATATCATATGCTCGTCATTAAGTACCATCATCAGCAGCATAACTAGCACCACTGCAAGACAAAGGCCTCTCCTATATCCCTAAACATAAGCCTGACGTGTGCCATAATGAGCAAAATAAAAAAGCCATCGTTTTTTGTCCTCTGAAGGCTTTTAGTGGGGTATTAATAAGAGGGACAATATAAAGGTAACATCAGAAGGGTGACTGCAGTAGCACAGCTGAGATGTCGCAGACGATACACTACGAAAAGAGGCATACAATCCATTGATACATCAGTTGCAAAAAATAAAAACAGCAGCAAAGAAAAGGTAAAACAAACCAGTGTCAATGCTCCAAGCGATATCACTTATTTCCATAATTTTGAGGGACCACATGCAATGAAAATGTGGTGAGGTAGAGACACAAGCGAAGGCCATTCTGTTCTCGATTTAATTATTACTAACTCTATGCAGCTGAATGCTTTTTTTGGTGTTTTATCTTGTTGTGTTAGTGACCATCTTCCTGTGTTTGCTTGCATTGAGAACGCTAGTACAATAGGAAGTAAGTCCACATCAATCACATACCAAGCTATTACAGAATCATCATTGAAATCCTTTAGGGATGCGCTCATGAATGTATATTGGAGTAAGATAGCTGAACTTCATGATGCAAATGTTGCCTATAATACGTTTGTCGATTGCTTTAAACAGATATATCACGACTGCTTTCCTCTTGTAACACGTGCGAAAAGTCGCAGAATCCGCAAGCCATGGGTAACGCCAGAGCTTCGCGGAGAAATACAAATGAAAGACAAGCTGTACAGAAAATTTTTGAGCAGCCGGAAGGTTGAGGACCTTGCGGTATTTAAGAAATATAGGAACAAATTGACTAAAAAACTGCGGTCTGCACGAACAGCCTATCACGTGTCACTTCTAGATGTTAAAAATGCTCGAAATGGTGTACTATGGTCGAGATTAAATACACTTCTGCAGCGGGACAGTTCACGCACTGCATTAACAAAATTAAATATTGATGGAAAGGAAGTTTCTGGCGTCGAACTGGCTAATGTATTCAATACTTTTTTAACGAGCTTGGCTACCCGTGCTATAACACGTGCTGCCGGATCTGACGCTTGCAAATATGTTCGAATTCAGAATGATGAAACAATTTTTCGGCACCCAGTCACGGTAGACGAAGTAGTGTCGGTGATAACAAATCTTAACAATAGCAGTAGCTGTGACATTGATGATATCCAAATACGGCCAGTCAAGCATGTAGTTGACATAATTGCTCCCATACTTGCTCACATCTTTAACATCTGTTTAGAAACTGCAGTTTTTACGGAAAAAATGCAATTAGCAAAAGTTGTTGTTCTTTACAAAAAAGGAGATCGCAACGCCCTCGCCAACTACAGACCAATCTCTATTTTGCCAGTGTTTTCGAAAGCATTTGAGAAAATGCTGCATCTAAGAATGTCAAATTTCATCCATAAATTTAACTTGCTAACACCATTTCAGTTTGGCTTCTGCAAAAGCAAATCCACTGAACTTGCATTACTCCAACAAAAGGAATATATAATAAAGCAACTTGAAAACAAATCTATTGTCATTGGTGTATTTGTGGACTTCTCAAAGGCTTTTGACCTGGTAAATCATAAAATCTTACTAAATAAATTACACTACTATGGTATCCGAGGAAAAGTGCTCTCATTGTTAAGTTCTTATTTGTCGTTTAGACAGCAAGTGGTGTAGATAAATGGTATACAGTCTGAACCAAAGCCGCACTTCTACGGTGTCCCCCAAGGCAGTACGCTAGGGCCTCTACTCTTCAATATTTACCTAAACGATATTGTCAACATTAGCGATAATACAAATTTTTTCATCTATGCAGACAATACGAGCGTATTTTTTTCGGGTGAAAATGTTCATGAACTTATCAAACAATGTAATGCCACAATGAAAGCTCTTGAGGTCTGGTCTGCAGTTAACCTGATGCAAATAAATGAGAGTAAGACCAAAGCTGTCATATTTAGGCCGAAAAATAAAGTTATCCCACTGCACGATAATATTATATTAAACTCGCGGGCTGTAGAAATTGTTGAGCAGTTTAAATGCCTTGGGGTCATATTTTCTGCCAGTATGTCATGGGATTATCATGTCAATTATATCTTGAAAAAAATAGCTCAAATCACTGGTGTTATAGGCCGTCTAAAATACATACTTCCCACAAAAACTAAGATGCTGGTATATAATTCAATATTCAACTCGCATTTAAACTATTGCCAGTTGGTGTGGGGCACTACAACATTCACTAACCTTGAACGTATTCATTTAATGCAAAAAAGATATCTCCGAAATGCATATAATTTACCGTTCCGACATCCCAGTGCAGCTTTCTTTTGTCATTCCAGAGTTATTAAAGCACATAATCTTTATAAATATCGCCTCAGTGTTACTTTTAAAACAGAAATCAAGAAGAATGTAACAAATCTTAAAAATTTTGCAGAACTAAGGAAAAAAGAATCAGTCTATCCAACAAGACGTGGCGAAGAATGGACAGTGCCAACACCTCGACTAAATCTTGGTAGGGAATGCCTTCAGTACACACTTCCATCTCTTCTAAATAGGTATATCCACATTGACCTCGATTTGTTTTCTTTTTCACGTCATGAACTACATAATTTGTTTTTGCATAACATTGTTTAAGTTTCATTATGTATACATATTGCTGTTTCGTGTATTCTGCGGTGCTTCCTTGATGTGCTTGTTTTTAAAATTGTATGAACTCTTGTGTTGCCTCCCTGTCAATAATTAGGATTGTAGACTCGTCAAGCTGCCCAAGGGCAGCTTTTTTCTACGATTCCTCCATCTGTAGTGCTAGATGGGAAATAAACTTTGACTTGATTTATTCTTCAATGGGAACAGGAAAAATTTCTTGATTTAGTTGTGATGGCATCCTGGTCTGAAGCGGAGCAGCAACATTTAACATTAAGTTGTGGAAAAGTATTGTAGAGTATATGGAACACACCTAAACGAGCGATTTCCCCTTTTATGCAGTGATGTCTGGTGGTCAAATGAGATGACTGATTACACATATGCTGTACCAAGTGTCGCTGTTGGATTAAAGGGAGTTGGTGGCGTAGCATCAAACAGTTTGGTGCAAAATTGAAAGAGCTAGGGAATACTTCAGTTTGGAATCAATAAAATTTTTATGCATAAACTGCGCAGCATGGCAAGAGCACACAGATCATGACATCTCCTGATAAACCCGAGTGCCCTTGTGGTGCAAGCAGCATGTATCGTGACATGCTCCAAGTATGTAGGGCTGCATCTGGTTAAGGTTTCTCCATACCATTAACCCTAGAGGTGGGAAAGGTCAATACGTTGTGACAAAACAATGCAGACAAGACAAGGACAACGAAGGAATAAATATGATGGCATGAGTGCTGACTATCGCCAATGTGTATTGGAAACCACGTCAAAATATATACACTGTGGCCTAAAGAAACAACGAACAAAGGGCACCTTGTGTCAACCACATTGCATGAGTGTAAAACAAAACAAAAACTGACAAAGAAGCATTTAAGAGCATGAACTCTTCCTTAGGAAGCGATAAAGAAGGTGTGCTAACACAGTGATTGCGGTTTTTTTTTAAATTTCAGTGGCCTCGATTATCTCACGCACAAACTTTTCTGTGTCTGTCAGGCAAAATGCAGAATATGAATTCCGGTTCACAGCGTTTAGGATCTGGCAAACAATTGCAATTGCGACAGTGAATCATCAAAGTTCTCCCGCAAGCTTTGTTCACATCGTCGTGGTGGTCTTTTAAACCTCTCAGTGACACACTTGCCTGTTTTCCCAATGTAAACATAGCCGCATTTCAAGGCGTTCGAACACACTATGTCTTCTGTGCAGTGCACGAAGAGACTCTGATGGATAATCTCGGTTGACTACAGGTACTGAAACTTCATAGGGTTAGAAAAACAATATCGACGCCAACTCGACTGCCTATTTAACCGGTGCGGCCAATTGTGGATGTAGGGAAAGGTACGTACAAACTTCCTTTTGGGAGTTACAGTCTCGACGGGGGCACAAAAGGAATGTTTCAACTTCTGCTTAAAGCAATCGGCTAAAGACACTGACAAAGGTTCTGAATATCCAGTAAAGGACAAACGGCATATGAGCTGCGCAAAACTGGATGTCATGGCAATCAAACAGGATTTCATTAAGGAATTTTTGAAGCAAAAGTTAGTGACACCTCTTGACCAGCTTAGACTGAACCGAAGAAAATGGTAAAAGTAGCTTGTTTTCCCTTGGCTCGTAAGCCCAACAAGTGTAACCACCCAAGATTGAGATCCAATAAATGTGATGACATATTATCCTCTATAATTTCAGTGGTGATTCAAAGTGGACTGAGGCTTTGACTGAACTCCTCTCTCACCTTAGACAATGCTTCGTCAGGATTGGAGATCCTGCAATAAGCCACGTAACAGCGGCGCTAATAGTTTTTTTGCAAAAACAAGCTATTCTGAAATGTAATAAAGGTGGACTGAAGGTATGAGCTTAAAAGTGCGACAAAATTATTCACCAAAACGCCTGAGACGTTTGGAATGCCACTGCTCCATTTAGGTTAATGAATTCTTCAACACATTATTGATACTGATTGAGGGATGGCGTAATATAAATCCTTGATGTCAACATAGCACCCCATGAAACTGGTGCGAGAGTTATTGTGTAGAAAGTGCGTTACTTTCTCTGCAGATCTTACAAGAGAGGAGTCATCAATGCTCAGCAACTTAATTTTATGTCGCAAAGAGAAGGCGATTTGTTTCTGACAGGTTCCATTCTCTTAAACTACAACCCTCAAGGAGCAGTCACCTTTATGGGTCTTTGCGGTAAAGAAGATAGCTGGACAATTTTTCTTACTGAAGTTGATGGCACTAGCCTGATGGTTAAACTCTAGATTGTTAATGTTTCTTGGCACTGGACTTTGCTTTTAACAAATCAGATAGTAAGTGGCACTCAAATTCAGAATACACTGCATCTGTGGCCTTGGACTGAAAGGCGCCTTTCGATACGACCACAAAACCACCGTTTATCAGCAGCTGAAAGCAAGAGGGCCCACCCTCTTAAATACGACACAGTTCGGCCTGTGGGCAAGTTCCTAAAGAGGGTTCAAACCGTGACACTGCATCAAAACATCCCGAAACACACCTGTCACACTCAGGTCTGTGCGTGGAAAAGGCAACTCGTCAAACCATGGCAAGCATCTCCACAATAGTTCTCTTCGGAGGAACGGAAAATTTTGGTCCATAAGCACTTCAAGGACCAGACGAGGCAGCGACTCCAAGCTGAAGGTGTGCACCTTGTCAAACTCTTGTGCCTGAAAACAAGCCAGGGAGTGGCTGGTTGACGGTGTCACGCACCGTTGACCAGGTGAAAGCCATCTGGAATGCCACTTTGCAGCCACTTTGCGCTCACTAGCCCGGAACAGAGAAGCCAAGGCACGAGTGTCTGAAAACAAGGTGCACAATGTCGACACTGAGTTGCTGCCTCGTCTGCTGCTTGGAGCATATACGGGCCAAAATTTGCCATTGTTCCTTCGAAGAGGACTATTCTGGAGCTGTTTGCCATACTTTGACGTCTTGCCTTCCTGTGCCTGGACCTGAGCGTGACAGGTGTGTTTCAGGGGGCGTTGGTTGATGGGCTGTCGTGGTTTGAACCATGCCAGGAACTTGCCCGCAGGCTGAACTGTAACGGGTTTAAGACGGTGGGCCCTATCGCATTCAACTGCTGATAAAGAAGGTGGTTTTGTGGTCATGTCTAAAGGCGTCTTTCTGTCCAAGGCAACGGAGGCAGTTAATTCTGAGTTCAAGTGTCACACAACAGCTGATTTGTTAATAGCAATGTCCAGAGCCAAGAAACTATGTAATAATCTAAAGTTGAACCATCCGGCTAATGTATCAACTTCAGCAAGAAACTAGCAGAGGTGCCAATGAGAGGTCAAAAGACCATCGTTACGATCTGAACAAAGCTAGCAGGGGGAATCTGATGTTTCATTGTCGCGACTGCGGTCGTTTGCCGCATCCTTTATGCTGTGAGGCGTAATTTCTTGTGCTGCATTGTGCTAGACAGACACAGAAAAGTTTGTGCATGAGATGATCGAGGCCACTGAAATTGTAGAAAAAACGCAATCAATGTGTTAACACACCTTCTTTATCGCTCCCTAAGAAAGAGTTCATGCTCTTAAATGCTTCATATTCAACTTTCGTTTTGTTTTTGACAGATCCAAAGTGAATGTTACAAGGCGCCCTTTCTTCATTCTTTTTTTAGGCCACAGTGTATATATTTTGATGTGCTTTCCAATAAACCTTCTTGAAAGTCAGCACTCGCACCGTCGCATTCCTTCCTCATCTTTCTCTTCTTTGCGCTGTTTTGACACGATGAATTACAAACAAGACCATTCATCCGTCTTGCAAAAGTCAATACAGTCAGAGTAGCTGAGATAGTTGGGGCATCCTTCTGAATAATGCAGTCATAAAGACAAGGTTGGGACATAAAGACAAAGACTGTTATTGAATGGCTAATATTAATGTACTTTAGTAATGTGCTTGGTTTGGTTTATGGGGGTTTAACATCCCAAAGTGACTCAGGATGAGGGACGCCTTATGATTTTGCATATTGATATGCTAGGCTTCATAAGAGAAGAAGTACAATAGTTTTTTAAGGCCAGCCGTAGAACAGGAAGCAATGAATCTACACTAATATCAAAGAATGAAGGCTCAAGCATGAGAGTGTAGCTAAAAGGTTATAATGACAAACATGAAAAGCTTTGGAGAAATTCATGTCGATGACACTTGCCTAAAATAAAGAATCTAAATTTGGGTGAAAATCTATTGTGAATTCAAAAAGTTGGATTGCACATTAGTAAAGAGAATGGGAGCCGTGATGACTGGTATAGAAATATTAGTTTGAATTATGGTGGCAAGTAATATGCGGACTCATTTCGTGCTCTAACAGTTCATGCAAAATGCACATCAATAAAATAGGAGAACAGTTTGGGGATCAGAACGGTTTCCAGCCTTAATTATTGACAGGTCAGCTTCAGGTTGTCAGGGATAGAACCAAGAGGTTTGGATTGGCTAACAATTATTGGTAAAATCTGTCTTCAGATATCCTCAGTAGTTTAAAGTATGTCAGAAGGCTTCTCACACAGCCCTCAGGTACTCGAAAGCTTGTGCTTATCAATGACTTTCGAGACATGATGAGAAGCAATGGTTAATGCAGTGAAATGGGTAACAAATAACTGATTTTTCTCAAGAAAGTGCCCATGGAATATGCTGTCAAACAAATTCCCAAGGATCCTTCAATTAAGCCCAAAATGACAGTTTATGGGTAGCCACTTTGTTATAACCATCACATACAAAAAAAGAGACACCAGAAGCCCTCCTTATTCACTGAAAACAAGGGAGAATTACGAGACATCATTCCGGCACACAAAATCACACGGATGAAGAGAGTAGACTCCATGGACACCATATTTCAACTGAGGTTTATTCCACAACACAGGCTTTTTCTGTGCAAAGGGGTACTACTAGTGATCCCTGGAGCTGAAAAGTATTTCCGCCACCAGATAACAATTATTCAGGACGGCAAAAACCAAAACACAAAAAAACATAGGGGTAAAGGTATCTTGCCACTCACATTAAACACATCGGCACGCCTATGCATCACCTACCTGGCTGACCCAACAAACATATTTGCCTCCAGATAACCTATTTCTTTTTCTGGAGCGCTGCAGAAGGGCTGCTGACGTAATTCTCTTTTTCAGCAGAGATACAAAAGGCTTAAAAAATTTCCCAGCCCTTTCAAGTGCTAAACTTGCACAAGACATGTGTTTCTTTCAAAAACGCCTTGCATGCTCGCTTGTGCGAGCAAAGGCGAATGTGCTCAGCTAAATGACCTCTGCCACTTAATCAATCAGCTGTCCTGCAATGTTCAAGCAAGCGTTCATTGATGCAAGCCTCGTCTGTCTAATGTAATGTTTGCCACAGGCAAGGAGGATGCTGTACACCATGTCAACCTCATGTTTAACGAGGGGTTTGGTGTGCTTAGTTTTGTAGGCAGGCTTTTTCGTAACGTCATTTATCAGGTGGCCCTTGCATCCCAGCTTTCCCAAGCTGAAAATACGACATGTACATCGTGTTTGTCACTAGCCTTCTTGAGGCGGTGTGACACCTGATGGCAATAGGGCACAATGACAGGTCACTGTTCCGAATGTGCGTTGTCTTCCGGCTTGCGCTGCCCAGCACACTTCATCTCTCGAACCTGGCTTTCTACCACTAAGGCTACAATTTCTCCTGTGAAAACTGCCTGCTCCAGTCTCCTTACTTGCGCATTGATGCTGTCACAGAGTCGTGACAGCGTCAATGCCGAAGTAAGGCGACTGGAGCAGGCAGGCAGAAAAAGAAATAGATTATCTCAACGCAAATGTGTGTTGGGTCAGCCAGGTAGGCAATGTTTAGTCACGCCAATGCATTCAACTTGAGTGACAAGCTAACCTTACGCCTATGTTTTTGTTTTTGCAACCTTGAATAATTGTTACCTGGTCGAGGAAACACTTTTCAGCCACAGGGGTCACTAGTACCACTTTGCATGTAAAAAGCTCATGTTGTGGAATCAACCTCAGTTGAAGTATGGGGTCTATGGAGTCTACTCTCTTCGTTCATGTGTTTTTGTACACTGGAATGTCTCATAATGCTACCCAGAACCAATTAGCTCAGCTCTCCATGCTTAGCAAAAACAAGGCAGCAGTAATGAAACCAGTTCTCATGTGTGCACTTTTTCTTTTACATCTGTGACCTGCGATGAGTGGCATAAAAACACATATTTAAGTTAACACACATGCATCATAATGTTAATATTCGTAGTCAAATAGTATCACATAATGCAGCCAAAAACAAGCAGACATTTCGCACTTCATGCATAGAATGCAACGGTTAAAAGACGAGCAATATTGAATGTAAAACTTCAAATGGCCTGTAACCGGCCCATTCTGACAGCCAACTAATATTACTCATATAAACATGTAAACATATCAGGCCAGAGCTATCCAAACTGCTCCAAGCAGTAGCATTAAGGAAAAGAGCAATGAAAGTAAGAGAACATTTCATGGCAACCACAAGAACAAAGCACAATGCAGTAACAACTTACTACACAGCTTTTGACTTCATCTGGTGGCCACAAAATCCATGCCATTGACTCGGACTGGAAGACAGATGTGCCACCTGCGGATACCAATTTCCCATTATCACTATGACAGGAGTACAAAAACAAGCATGCGAACTCGGTCCAACAGTGAATATCACATGAATGTAAAAAGATCAGGAAAAATATACTTGCCCAAGTATACGCCTCAATACAAAGGAAAACTACCCAGTTTAAAATGCATCAGTTCCCCTAGCACTAGTAAAGGAATCTTGCTATGAGCAAAACAAATCTGCGTTCGAAAGCGTAGATAAACATCGTAATAACTGAGACAATTATTGCGTCACTTGTTTTCCTCAGAAACCAATTTTCAAACAGCAGAGTGATCGAAATGCGAGATCCTATACTCTGGGTAGCCAGAAACGCTATCGGTATCGTAAAAAAAAAAATCTTCACATACTCATTTAAAAATTAGATCCTGACGGCCGGAAATTAACTTTCGTTGGTAACTGCAACCTGAGACAGTGCTTTCTTTATAGTGGGGTTTGAATTCAGATGCGGAAAATGGGCACTGATCGTATTGGAGGGTTTCGGATCAATTTAGACCACCTAGAATTTCTTAACGTGAGCTGACATCGCACAGCACAGGGGCATTCTTTTTTTCATTTCACCTAAATCGAAATGCGGCTACTGCCATCAGGATCGACCCCACGACCTAAGGTTCAACAGTCTAGGGCCAAGCAAAAACCGCGGCGAATAAAAAGTGTTTCAATCCCCCTCAAAGTGCTAACGCTATCTTGAAAGACAATCATACATTTTACGCACAGCCAAAGTGCCGGTCCTTGAAACGTGCGCGGTGGTGTGAACAAGCATGGGCAGAAACGCGTAGAACGAGGCATATACGAGGACAAATCTGTGCCCAACAAGAAACAAAACGCGCAAACATGCGCATACCAAAATCATGCAAAGCTAGCGCACGCACGGTCGCATCCCCTTTGCCAAAACAAGTACCGACAGCGACAATTCTTGGCAGAGCAACTCACCGCGGCGACAACAAAAGGGCCTTAAACGCTTTTTATAGCATTGAACACGAATACTGCAGCAGTACGACAGGTCACCGTTCCAGCATTATATGCTTCGGATAAAGCACGAGTACTGCTTACCTTTTCCGATGATTGCGTAGTCGTGCAGAACGCTGTTTGCCTTCGTGTCACGGGCACTACACCAACCAGTGAGAGTTCAGCACGAGTGCTACGTAGCCGGCACTCTCTACCACGTAGTCACACAGAAGAAAATATTCCGGGCCTTATTTGGAACATTTCCACCGCGACACTGCCCGCGCGTCTTTGTGCCTGGACACCCATCCTGGACTACACAAAGAAGCGCACAGACTGAAAAGTTAGAGAGACCAGAAAAATGACACTTTGCCTCGAATAGGCTACGTCGACAGCACTGCGCGATTGTGCACCCTTGAGCAAGAAGAAACACACGCAAACCACAACACAGTTCACGACGGCTCACAATCCAAGTAGCGAATTGTAGCAAGCGCCGAAGCGCGATGCACGCGACGCAGCACCCGAACCGCCATGAGGGTTATACAGAAAAACAGCTACCGGCAGCCGCCTGGCGGTGACAACCAGTTTTTGTTTCGGTTTCGTTGTGAAAAAGCTTGTATCCTACTTTTTATTTTATTTTTGGTATTTTTTGGGGGTATTCAGCCGTATCGGCATCCACAGAAATTGCAGCGATTGCGAGCAATTACCACTGGTAGAAACGCGCGAATTAACGACCTGTTGCTTGCGCTGCGGTTGAAAAATGCCTGAGTTCTCACGGCAGTATGGCTTGCTGCTTTGCTCATTCACGAAATTACATGCCGATTTCTGTTTGTACTGGGAAGTTTTTTTTTATATTGATGGGAGATCAGCAAGGCTAACAAAATACCCAACGTAGCAGTCGTAGAGAGTAGGTTGTCGTAAAAACATGGTGACGTTGTTTGATCGGCAGCACGACGTGAGAGGCGGCAGCGTTGAAACGCGCGTCGAGAGAACAACCTCCATGGTATATGCTTTCTTGAGACTACAGTGAAGGTGTGCATTTTTTATAGTGGAGTTCTCTCATCCAACGTCAAAACCAAATCAATTCTTAGTATGAAATATGCTGTGTAATTTATATCCTCATATTGTGTTTATATATATCTGCATTTCTATTTTGAAAAACAGTGTTGTACTGGTAATTGTGTACCAAGGTGCATGTATAAGAGTGCAGCCTTGTCGAAATATTCTGTGTATATATTTGTATTCGTAACCCTTCTACAAAGAAGCTGTGTGGCCAGCTATGGGGTTAACAATTTGTTAATTGAATTAGTATGTCTTGAAATGCACGCTCAATAAAATTTTCTGAATGAAATTGAGTGTTCGGATTCAGGCATGCAGGGCTCTACAAACCTGCAATTTATTATTTTGTGAACAATGAAGTTAATCTTTTCCTCAAATATTTTGCTAATGATAATCTAAGCCCAAGTATATAAGTCGTTACTTTTTAAAAAAAATTTCTGAAACTGTCAAGTCAACAAATGCACGTGTAAAAAAGAGAAATTTGTCTTGCAGTTTTTATTCTAACAGCATAAAGTGCCAAGTGTACAGTCTTTGTCAAAAGTAACCAGGCTGCATGGTTTGCTTCTAGCTTGTATAGTGGAGCCCTTGTGTTATTCCTAAGGATCAAAACGTGTTGGAAGGTAATAAGACCCTCAGTCCTTACCTTTAGCCACCATTCCAGCTTTAGGGAAGCTGTGAGGGATCCACTGTACGAGCTAGAAGCAAACCATGCAGCCTGGTTACTTTTGACAAAGACTGTACGTTTGATGGATTTGACTCACTGGGATTGTTAGTGCATTGATGAGTTTCATTTTGTCAACCATATAGGCACATGCATGCAGTATCTGCTGCCCAGCATCGGCCATTCAAATACAGCCATGGTTTGTGCCATGCCAAACAAGTAGGTACAGTCGTGGGTAAAAAAGATTAGCACACATGACGGAACACCAGAGCGCCGGAATGACAACGCCTGGCACTGCGGGTGGCGGAGAGGCTGATAACGGGAGTGCCGGGCCGTTCCCATTCTACAGTATTAAGGGGGTCTGCCACGGACAGTAAAATTACTGCGGACTGCCACGGACAGCAAATTAGCGGACTGCCACGGACAGCAAAACTGCTGACTAAAAGCAGCGCTATCATCTATTGTTCCCGCGAGTTCCTTTTGACAAACCATCGCGGACATAAAAAAACAGTAATAAAAAGAAGCCATCTGTGCTCATGATAACCGAGCCAAAATAAATTCCGCAAGCACAGTCACGTAGGGTCGGCACTTCAACGCTCGGGCGGTGCACGCTTGATAAAGCTTACTTCCTGCCGTCCCCCCCCCCCCCCCAACCAAACATGGAAACGGCCCGTTAGGCAGTTCTGCCTACCGCAGCGCCGCGTGGTGAGATATACGAATTCTGATCGCCAGTGATCTGTGCTAATATTTTTTGCTCGCGACTGTACACATCCATAGGCTCCCACCGTGGTTTCCACATAGTCCAGTGTTGCCTGCCAGGCCCACCGAGATAATCACGATGGATACCACCAAGCCCATCCCGTCCCATCGTGCTCACTGAAGTGTCCAGCGTGGTTTCCATTCAGCCCAATATTGTTTACTGAAAGTGCCAGTGCAGCCACCACAATTTCCACTCAATCCAGGGTGGCCCAAGGTCGCCATTAGTGCATCCAGCATCTCTCCCATTCGCTCCAACAGCACCCAGCGTGGAAACCAACACTTCCAATCAGCCCACCGTTTTCTCCAACATGGAAACCAACACTTCCATTCGGCCCACCGTTTTCTCCAACGTGCCTTTTGCTGGAATTTTCAACAGGGGTGTCTTTACCGCAGCCGGTTTGCCTTCTTTTGACAATCTTTTTAAACAAATTCTAGTACTGAAATATTTTTGGAATAGCGCATACAGACACATAAATACGAAACCGGTACCGTTGAGACATGTTCCTCGCTATCATAAACCGAGAGTGCGCACTCACTACGGCAAAGCAACTAGAAAATATTACGTGCCAGCTATCTTCAACGAATTACCGGATGATTTATTTTCTTTAACCACCCGCAAAAAACTGCGTGTTGCTGTTCAAGCGTTAGAGAATCTTTAGCATGTACTAAAATCTTATCAGTGCTTTTTCATTCTTTCCGTGCCAAAATTTTTGTGTTCTTCATGTTTACGTCTTTTAATTTTCTTTTGCCTCTGATGGAGCTCTGATGTAGCGCGAAGATTGCCGCGGCTGCCGGTTGTCGCCGCACAAGCCCACTTGTGGCTTCGGCGCTTCCGTTTCTTTGTATGTTCAGATTATGCTGAATAAAGATTATTATTATTATTATTATTATTATTATTTAATGCTGCCTGCCATGAAGCCCGTTGTGCCAAAGGGCGGTGCGGGGAGGGCACTTTCTTTCTCCTTTGTTTTTCCTTCTCCTTTCTTCTCCTTTCTTTATGCCGCCAGCCATGGCCCGTTTTGCCAACCGGCGGTGCAGGCAGGGCAATTTGCATCTAGTTTCATTTTCCTGTTCTTTCTAAGATATGCGCCTGCCACGCGCTCAAGCTTCAACACTCCACGATTACGCCGCTCAGTCCGCTCGCTGAATATCTGGCGCCGATAACAGTCCCTGCGCCACCTCAACATGCGAGCCAGCCACTGAAGCACATCCTTGTTCTGAGGAATCGCAACACCACTACGCATTCTATTCCCCGCAGAAGAGAGACACAGCGCTATGCGTGTCTCTTCTGTCTGCGCCCCTGTGCGTCGCCTCTCTCGCCGCCTGATCCGGCTACTGATTTTAATCCGGCTATTAATTTTCGGGAGATCTCTCTCCTGCATCAAAACGCTCACGGCCGATACCCACCCCCCTGTAAAGGCCTCAAGAAGGCAGAGGAGCGTTGGCTTCTTCGCCTCTACACCAACACGGTACTTTGCCCGGCAGTGCTCAAACATTTAAATTCGGCCTTTTCGGGCGAGTGTCCACACTGTGGGGAAGTGTTCGCGGACACGTATCACATGGTGTGGGCATGCCCTGCCAATCCTGCTTTCCCACCCCACCCCCACCCCACCCGAGAGGACTGGGAGGCTGCCCTGCTCGGCTGCTCAACTCTCCAGGACCAACGAGCCCTGGTGACAAGAGCCCGGGCCGCCGTGGAGGCCACAGAGGTCTCGGACTAGGGATCCGTCCTAGTGATTGTGAGGGCTGGGCCCTTCAGGCACGGTTCAAGCAATACCTCTGTTGTACATAGTATAAATAAATGTTTAACAGCACCACCTGTCTTTTGCGCGGTTTTAAGAAGCATGGGCCTCCAACTAACCCGCACGTCCACCCTTTTAACGCAAATTTCTTGTACTGATGATGAACTTCTCTGTTTCTAGCTTAGCTCAGCTTCCGCCACTTCCTATTCTCTCATAGAAAAAACTTGGTCGAACGAGGTAAACATACTGCATTTTATTGGATCGCAAAAACCTTCGGGATTTCTTTATTGTTAATGCTCTTAACTGTAACAAATTTTCAGCGGTAAAAGTCTAGATGTGTAAGCATTAGCGCGCATTACCGAGCGGCTCGAGCGGATACTGCAAGGGCTAAAGGTAGTACGAACGTGAATTAATTTGTGCCCACAAAATAAGCTGCTCATATCGAGACGTTGGCGCCTAGAACCATTTTGAAAACTACTAGACGCATTCAATTGCAGTAGAACGATTGCATCTGCGCAGCTGAAAATCCAGGTAATTATAACCCACTGTGAGAAAAGGCACTAACTCTATCGAAGGACGCAGGACATGTTGAGTACGTGGGCACTAACTTAATATAACGCAAGGAACAACATTCTCGCTTATGCCACTGAGAGGTATCTTATAAAATTCGGAGCATGGGAGTCCTTGAATGTAAGAAAAAAATAGTATTCTCTACCTCTGATACAGAGCCGGTGTTTTTTCAAGTGTGCGTATCTGCGCAAAACCCTTTCCTCGCTATGCTTCGTAGTGTCCTTGTGGAGAGGATGTTGGACACGTGCAGGCAGTTTTCAGCCGCCCGCCGCTTGTTTACTCCGGGCGGTTGAACTACTGCGTATATTCAAACCCATTTTGCGCAGTTTCCGTGCTCCGGCTCAAACCCAAGAAGGCATAAGTAATCTTTATATTTCGTTAGAAAACACAGTTCTTTTTCCATTCTCGAACATGCTTTCCAGGAGGGTAAACCGAATGCCACAACCTCTTCAAAGTTGAGAATAATATATATATACATGGCAATATATATATATATATATATATATATATATATATATATATATATATATATATATATATATATATATATATGTCCATGAGGTTACTTCGTCATAATTATTATCAGTCATAGTTAGTAGAACGGCGCCTGCCTGGCGGCACAAATTGGTAACCCGTCAAATGTAACAATATTCCGGCTGAATCCATCATTATCCTTTGCAAATGAACGGAAGACCACCACAACCATTTCAGAACCCGCCGGTCTATGGCCGAAGATTGTAGCGACCGCACGCTTAGCTGGGCAGAAAACGAAACCTCATATATATATATATATATATAGCGAAGTATACGCTTCGTTAAAGGAAACATATTTATTAAACTCGACGTTTCGATCGGAAGACCGATCTTCTTCAGGAGTGATTTTACATTGTGAATGCATCCCCTTTTATAGGGACGGGCACAGAACAGGTAAGTGGGAAACACAAAGCACATAGCAGAAAAATACGCATAAAAAATTATTACAGGCAGTGCGACCCACACACACATACACAAAAAAAAGAGTGCGAGGAACAGGTACTCAGTCAGAAAATACAACGTCCAGATGCGGCCTCTGCTTTGTTAAGCACCACAGGCTTGCTTATTGACAGTCGTGTCCAGCTGGGAGGTGCTCGACAGGTGCGTGGCCGTGCAACAACTTTCGTAGAAAAATGCGAAAACTTGTTCCTTCTCCTGGCCGCGAGAGCAAAAAAATAAAATATGACCCTCCAACAGAGGGAGCAGACAACAGAAAAAAAAGAAGAAAAAAAGGAAAATGAACAGAGCAAGGAAGAAACCTCGAAAAAAAATGAAATAGGTAAAAGAAAACCTTTAAAGTAGCGTTTTTTCTTCGCACCCAGCTATAGTGCACCCACCCCTGGTTGAGGGGAAGTATTTTAAGGAATGTAAAAAAAGAAAAAAATATATAAGAAAAAAAATGTGAGCTTACACAGTAAAATTAAAAAGGGAAAAATAAAAAAAATGAAATATTTGTCGCGTGACCACATATATGTCGCGTGACCACAAGGTGAGCACACCCGGGGGGGGGGGGGGGGGGGGGGGTAAACGGCACATGTGTGGCATGCAGAAAGGGGTATGACCTCAGACGACTAGTCAGTGGTGATTTGTTTAATTTCGTAGGCCCCTGACCTCGGAAGAGAGGTGAGGGTGCCGTAAGTTTCAATAATGCCATTTTGCACTGTGTTAAATTTAAAAATAAAATATGATTCTCGTTGCTCGCGCTCACGAGTGTTTTTGAAGCCACTCTGTAGTATTGTTACTTTAAGTTTGTCAAACTCGCGACTTTTCTCGCGGAGGTGTTTCGAAAGAGGGAGGTTGGGGAGGGATTGGGTATGTGAGCGGTGGTTATTAAATCTGAAACGGAAGGAATTGTCTGTTTGGGTTATGTATTGCATTCGACAGTCGCCACACTCGAGCATGTAAATCACGTTGCTGGAATCGCAATTCAGGTCTTCCCGGATAGAATGCTTGAAATTTGAATGGGTGCTTTTAGCCAGTGCCGTGGTTTCCATGTGTTTGCAGACTTGACATCGGCTTTTTTTTGCATGATGTGCAACCTACAGCTCTCGGTTTATTGACTGTCGAATGGACAACATGGTTTTGCAGATTTTTTGGTCTCCTATATGTTACTTGGGGGACCGTTGTGAAAATATTTGAAAGACGGTCACTCTGTTCTATGATATTAAAGTGTTTTTTTAGGATGTTGTTAATATTCGGGAGATTATTTATATATATATATATATATATATATATATATATATATATATATATATATATATATATATATATATATATATATATATAAGAGGTTGTGGCATTCTGTTTACCCTCCTTGAAAGTATGTTCGAGAATGGAAAAAGAACTGTGTTTTCTAACGAAATATAAAGATTGCTTATGCCTTCTTGGGTTTGAGCCGGAGCTAGGAAACTGCGCAAAATGGGTTTGAATGTACGCAATTTTTCAACCGTTTTCAATGAAACCTCATACATATATATATATATATATATATATATATATATATATATATCAGGTTTCGTTTGCTGACGAGCTAGGCGTGCCGTCGCTACAATCTTCGGCAGTAGCCCGGCGGGTTCTGGAATGGTTGTGGTGGTCTTCCGTTCATTTGCGAAGGATAGTGATGGATTCAGCCTGAAATATTGTTACTTTTTACGGGTTACCATTTTGTGTCGCCAGGCAGGCGCCGTTCTATTCAATATGACTGATAATAATTATGACGAAGTAAACTGTTATTTACTAGAAAGAAAAAAGCTTGCAGAAATAGATATATATGGTTCCCGATCTCAAAAGACCAACCAAAATGATCTGAAACTTGACTATAAAATGCTATCACCATCGGTAATGCGGGCAGTCGTAGCTGAATCATGGTGTAATTAAGGTAGACAGGGACTGTTCCCCTTCTGGAGGACGTCAGATTCAGCATTTTGAAATATTTGAACGTAGCCAAGCCAGTAACTACTGTAAAATACGCGAATTACAAATATGCAGTAATTTACCTTTTATGAGAGCCCATACATTTAGTTCTTGACAATACGATACAAATTAGTGACGGCACATAGAGATGAAAAAATCGAAATATCGTGAATTTCCAACAACTTCCGTAAGTTATATTTAATAATATGGTAGCGGGTTTTCAAAGTTGAAATTGGGGCCTTTGATTAGTTATAAAAATCATAGAAACATCGCTGAAAGGAGCACAATTGAGTCATATCAACGTAAACCTTGTCGAGTGAACGCATACTTTTTATCACGGTGCTTTGGGTCTTACTTCAAGTAGCTCTCCATGTTGTTATGCACGTTCGGCGAATGATTCCCTTAGATAGCAGGAGCGCGATGTAGTTGGTTAATCTTGTACATATTCCTGCAGCAACCTATAGCAGAAGCTAGATGAAGGCTTCCCTCATAGATCAAATAAGTTTAAAAGGAGGCAGGGAAGAAAGCGCTACCCACTCAAGGAGATTTCCTCCTAGCGACCTCGATATGTCTGTGTAGTGCCGGCTATCATTGCTAAACATTGCATAGGGTAGGCTTTCTGGGGAAGAACTGCCATATTGAGAGGTCAGAAAGGCGAAAGCGTGAAGGAAAAGATGCCGGAAGTGGTTATGAGTTCACTGTAAGATTTTTGAAGCAAAAGCTTTGCTCTGTTAGGTAAAGCCGGGAATCTGAGTGTGTGCAACAAACCATCAGGATAGCTGCTCATCGGATAGTGAGCGAACTGGCCACCGTGGCAGGTGGCAATTAAAAAAAAATGGCTGAGGCTTAACTTGGTTAAGCCTGGAGAATGCGAAGCATCATCGTGTCGCGTAATTTGGAGGCGCACAACCACAGCGACGGCGCGAGGTGGGCCCCCGTTTCTCTACTGTCGTGACGTCATCGCGTCACGTGGTGTGACGTCATGTATGACGTGATTTGGAGGCGAACAACCACGGTGAAGGGCTGAAGTGGTAGCTAAAGTAGTATGCTTCGCATAAAATGATTGGTCGCTGGGGAAGAGCAACCTGCGTCGCACAATTTCCACCGTTGGCAGCACATGCCATCGCAGGGCAGTGGCGCATCGCTTAACCGCGGCGCCACTGCGCCAGGAAGTAGTGTGAGGACTACCAGGGATCTATGATTGTTGAGGGACTAGTTCTGCATATATGGGGATTAGCCCAAACGAAATTACGGCACTCTTCTTATAATACAAGGAGCACAGAACAATGGCAGTTACCATATACACGAACCACATACGATCGCCAGATGCTACGCTACACCTTACCAAGTGTATTAAATGGTGCCCATATCGCTCACTCCTAATCAATGTGCTCTTAAACTTCTTACCACACTTCTGTGATTTCTATTTCTATATGTATTTTTTGCGAGTTTTCAGTTTCCTAGAATTCCAGACTTATCCCTTGCCGTGCAACTAGTTTTTTTCGCCTTTCTTGTATTCTTGTATTGTATGTCTGTATTCTATTTTTGTATCTTGTATTCTTGTATTTTTCGCTTTTCTTTCATCTTTGCTACTTGCACTGTAATTCCTGCCCTGATGCATCTTTGTTTCTTCTGTTTGTTGTACATGAAATAAGAATGTACTTGCCTTTCTGCCTTTCTTTTCTTATCATGTCAGTTTCTGCGTCGTTCCGCCATCTGCAACAGCGTGCAGGCCCTGTCAAGCCTTTTTCAGACTTTTTGCTTGCCCCCCCCCCCCCCCCCCTCAACATCACACCTGTCTAGGGGACGTTTGAGGTTGAAAATAAATTTGACTTTGACTTTGACTTTTACATTATCGCATCGTATTCTTAAGGCGGAGCTTAAATGTCGACTCCAATTTTATTCTGAGGTGAATGGGCGCTGACGGCAGTTTCCGTTTCCCGTTGTCCGCAACATATTCCTGCAACTCATGAAGCAGTTGCGACAGGTCATGGGCATAGGCGCGTTTTGCGTAAATTAATTTTCTACATTTCTCTTAAGGACACAGTTCCACACAATCAGTTGCATCGTAATTTCTCCAAAAGATAAAACCACCAATATTAAAACCAATCTTTCTTTCACCAAGAACTACGGAGGGCACTTAACAATGCTTTTCTGATATTAAGGTGAAAGCAAAAATTTGTAATTCATATTTTTTTCTTCCTTCTTAATGACACTACAAGTTATTAATATAGAGTAGCAAGACAACCTGTACAATAGTTTCACCTTTATTCGCTATATAACAATGCGAACTTGTGACCGACGGGTTAAGCACTCGCCCAGATTTCTCATGGCCTTTGGTTTTTAAAAATGTGCAGAGATTTTTTTTTTTTCAAGAAAATGATGTCATGTGAGGATTTGGGGGCCACATTTCTTTGATATCGGACGCCGGCCTTCGTAGCTTATGTGCCTTATAAGGCTTATGCCTTGAAAGATCTGTTTTACTGGTTTTGCAGCACCTGCAACCTTCAAAAACGCGGAAAGCGTATACGTTGATTTACGCAACGTGTTTGTTTTGTTTTTTTCTTCCAAAAAGTGCCAGCTTATATCACGAGTAGACTTGGTGCGCTCGCGCGCAGTCGCGGGTTCGCACTCACAATTTTACCGCATGCACACATTTAAGTTTGGCAGCATAGATTCTTCAAGAACTGGGACGTATTTGAAATATCGCAAGCTGGAATTTTGCTCTGAAGCAAAGCGTCTAACTCAGTACATCATGAGATTTCTGCATATCGCTGGTTCGTGACATCGAACAATGAAAGCTAAAATCTAATGTTAAAGGTGTGTGTCCCTTTCTTGGTGTTATATTTTGTCCATTTCCTCGAAAGAACGGAATATGAGAGCTGTGTGGTTTGCAGAACGAAGGCGAAAAGTTTAGACACTGCGTTTATGGAAAACGGATACTCTACTCAGAATCTCTCGTCGATGGAACCAGGAATTCTTCTAAATGACTGGGTTCACATTCCAATCAAAATAATGTAGGCATGCTGTCTAAACAATTGATACATTCATACGACGAGTAGTCTGCAGTGAATCAGGAAGCAAGATAAGTAAACGGGCATTCGCGAGTGTACTAAAGACTAGTCTTACAAATGGCTGCTAAAGTATGCAGAAACATATTTTCACAGAATTTCAAAAGAATGACGGAGTTGGGCAAAAAGCATCTGCATTCACGAGTGTTGAGTAGTGATCTATAAATTACACAAACCTTGGCTATATGCCGCTCACAGGGAGTAGGATTAAAAGAAGTGGAAGAAATAACTCCATATAAAAAATGAGGCAACCAAATTTACCCGCTTCGACATTTGTGGTCTTCAAAACAATTTCATGTAGCCAAAGCGCGTTTAACAGATGCAAAAGAATACTCAGCGGAGGCAACTGTACACACCAGACAAGTGCCATTTTGCTTAAAACGAACTGCTGCAATCACAAAGTTTCTACAGTCAGCCCACAAGACCGTTGTGCGCAGATTTATTGGACCCTGAGCACCTTTTAAAGGCTCCTGAAAAACTTTGCGAGCGCAGCAGAACTCCTACGCATAGCTTGCGCTGTAGGGTTAGCCAGCCGTTGAGGTGAAAATCTCTGGAAGTAGCATTTCAAATATGTAATGGTTGCCTGCATTCACCACCATTACTTAATAAATTTGCGAGAAAGACGAAATACGATTCTTGGTAACTTTGGGAAAAAGGCGGAACATAATCTCAAAGGGACGCAAGTCCTCTGGGGCGAGGCGATGTTCTTGACCAGAAGCAGCAAGGCAACAAGAGATTCAAATCGTATTCTTTGCCACAGGCAGATAGATGCCAACTAATCAACCATGGTGATGGAGCGCATTGCGAAAGCTTGCGCCCCGTCCAAATTCCGCCTGTTTTTCTACAGCACGCATTTCCAGTTATAACTGACATTAATGTGGTGAGCTACCCAGCCTACTTATGGGCCCGTCAAGCTAGATTGATAAATGCAGTTTACGGCAAAGGTGCTTCACGTCACCTGTGTTTAGGTGTCTGGACGCCATCACTCTGATGCCGATTCCCTGTTACGAGCCCCTATCCAAGCACCCCGCACGGCGACAGTGATAACTGCTTTCTAAGAACTGTCAGCGCTAGCTCTCGTGTGTAGCAGGCTCGCACAGACTGCGGGATCGAACACCTCATGGTGTACTTGGAAGGCAAGTCTTCACCGCCGCCGTCGTTCAAGCGCAAATTGTCGTTGTGCCTACGCGCCGGTGCTCTCGTGAAGAACTTCTCAATTCATAAAAGCGCTTATCTACTTATTGCACCCAAATACCTTGAGGAAGACATTTTACAGCCCGGCTACGATAGAGAGCAGGTATCCTCGAATTTTTTCGCATACTCCGCTGATTATAGGGAACTGTCACCTGCCCAGCTTATCTGTCGCATATTGTGTGAAAATTTAGGAAAATTGTCACTTGCTAAAGAACCCAGCGATCAGTCCAGAAGGTCTTACAAACTCTTTCGACCAACCATCACGAACCTTTCAGCACACTGGCTTTGGTGGCTACACAGAACGCTTACAGTGGGAGAGCACGCTAAAGGCGTTCTTCCGCACACTACGGAAACCTTCCCTCCCCATGTAAATAACAACAAATGAGTAGCACTTCGAGATGCGACATAGTTTGCAAACCTGACAGAGAAAATACACAGGCAGCGCACCCTACCCCGCCACAGGAAATATTACCCGGGTGACATTTTATGATTCTGGTCGTCTATTGGCCGCCTTGTACGTCGCAATAAAAAAATGTTGGCACTATATCGGCCGGCAAAAGATAGCACGTGTCCTAAATGAACATAGCTGTGAAGTCGTTCCTGAAGGAGCAAGAGCATTGCAATAGCTTTGCGAACACCGAAAGTTTGTACATTGTCCGTTGTACTGTTTTCCCGCATTACCAAGCGCATTTAAAAGACGGGATATTGTGGTCTGATTGTCTCCAAGTCATCAGCCAACGCCGATGTCAGCAATACTAAAATTGGTTTAGCGTATATTTCAGGAGGCGGAAAACACGCCACGTGGTCATCGATATTATGCACGCAGACCGATAGCCAAAAATATGAAAGTTTTATGCAGCCACCACATCGACAAAACAAAAAGGAAGTGAAAGTAGGGATCTCCCGTAGTTCAAGGCGCTGTCCGCTTTGTTCATTAGTATCACTGGGCTCCGCGCCGAAGTCAGTGCGGATCCTCACTTAAGTGCACACATATTTTTGATTCATTCGATTCAGGGCTGCTCATTTCTGCTGCCATGGTGGCCAGCTTGGTCAAAATCTGATGGGCAGGTTGTAATGTCGCCACGGGGTCACGTGTCCTAGATACCCTCTACAGGTTGCCCGAACGGCCACTCTCCCCTACTGCGAGGCTTCCAACAGTCGAAAACACCGATGCGGACGCAGGGCAATGTGTTTCGGACAGGGGAGGTACTAAAGCTGTCAGGTTAAAAATGAAAGCAATTGATGCAGCGCATTCTGGAGAGAAGTGTACATTATATTAAGCCAGCAATGTATGTTTTGAGATGCTGTCATATACCGTAAAGTGATTGGATTGTTTTAACTTGCTGAACTCGATTTCTCACCAGAGTTTGAAGTTTCATTAAGGAAAAGTTAGCATTGATGAAGGTCTCCAACTGATTTTATTTAAAAATGAATATTTAGTGCACATCTTTCAGGATTGATATTCTTCAGCAGTTAAAAGTCTCTTTTACCGGAAAATCGTGTTTTGGGCAGAGAGTTGGGAAACGAAGTATCAATGTTTCCTGTAATAACTGGAACAATAGTTCATCCTGTCATCTTAGAGCGCTTTTTTAATGTAATAACAGAGGCCTCCATTAGGAGTTTGTGTGTTGAGTACTTGTCCTGTATTAATGTGCAAGCGTTTAATGGCTCAGGAGTGGCGCGGACAAGATGGGTCATGCTTTCACCAATCCATAGACAAGGCTGTGTAAGTACTATATATGGGTAGTTAATTGTCCTTTATTAAGGTGAAAGCCTTTTATGGCTCATGAGTGGCGTGGACAAGATGGGTCACGCTTTCACCAATCCATAGACAAGTCTGTGTAAGTACAGTCGGGGACAAAAGTCTCCGGACCACGTGTTCCCCAAACGAAGCTTATAACTCTACTATCAGACCGCGGCTGGAGGCCGCACTTATGGAGATGAAAGAACAAAAATTTAACTTTCACCTCCACAAGTATGGTCTCCAGCCGCCGACTAATAGCAGGGCTACCGGCTTCGCTAGAGGAACACGTGGTTCGGAGACTTTTATCCCCGACTGTACTGTATATGATGAGTTAATTGTCCTTTATTAAGGCGAAAGCCTTTTATGGCTCATGAGTGGCGTGGACAAGATGGGTCACGCTTTCACCAATCCATAGACAGGTCTGTGTAAGTACTATATATGGTGAGTTAATTGTCCTTTATTAAGCCGAAAGCCTTTTATGGCTCATGAGTGGCGTGAACAAGATGGGTCACGCTTTCACCAATCCATAGACAAGCCTGTGTAAGTACTATATATGATGAGTTAATTGTCCTTTATTAAGGCGAAAGCCTTTTATGGCTCATGAGTGGCGTGGACAAGATGAGTCACGCTTTCACCAATTCATAGACAAGCCTTTGTAAGTACTATATATGGTGAGTTAATTGTCCTTTATTAAGGCGAAAGCCTTCTATGGCTCATGAGTGGCGTGGACAAGATGGGTCACGCTTTCACCAATCCATAGACAAGTCTGTGTAAGTACTATATATGGTGAGTTAATGGTCCTTTATTAAGGCGAAAGCCTTTTATGGCTCATGAGTGGCGTGGACAAGATGGGTCACGCTTTCACCAATCCATAGACAAGTCTGTGTAAGAACTATATATGGTGAGTTAATTGTCCTTTATTAAGGCGAAAGCCTTTTATGGCTCATGAGTGGCGTGGACAAGATGGGTCACGCTTTCACCAATCCATAGACAAGTCTGTGTAAGTACTATATATGGTGAGTTAATTGTCCTTTATTAAGGCGAAAGCCTTCTATGGCTCATGAGTGGCGTGGACAAGATGGGTCACGTTTTCACCAATCCATAGACAAGTCTGTGTAAGTACTATATATGGTGAGTTAATTGTCCTTTATTAAGGCGAAAGCCTCCTATGGCTCATGAGTGGCGTGGACAAGATAGGTCACGCTTTCACCAATCCATAGACAAGTCTGTGTAAGTACTATATATGGTGAGTTAATTGCCCTTTATTAAGGCGAAAGCCTTCTATGGCTCATGAGTGGCGTGGACAAGATGGGTCACGCTTTCACCAATCCATACACAAGCCTGTGTAAGTACTATATATGATGAGTTAATTGTCCTTTATTAAGGCGAAAGCCTTTTATGGCTCATGAGTGGCGTGGACAAGATGAGTCACGCTTTCACCAATTCATAGACAAGCCTTTGTAAGTACTATATATGGTGAGTTAATTGTCCTTTATTAAGGCGAAAGCTTTCTATGGCTCATGAGTGGCATGTACCAGATGTGTCAGGCTTTCACCAATCCATACTCAATCCACAATGCAATTCATAGCCATGCAGCAAGCCAATTTTTGTTCTAATCCACAGCAGTGCCTTCTGCGACCGGGTCGGAAAAGCGCAAGTGCTATTTCCACGCGTCACGTCGCGTCCGGTTTAAGAAACGACGCCACATGCGGCGACGTTTTGCGGTTTGAGTCATGTTTGAGCTGAGCCGAGCACGGCTTTCAGTAGCAGTATGGCCAGTCTGTGGAAGCTGCGCGCGTTTGTGTAGCCCGTGAGCAATTTCTCTGTTCTTTATGTCTTTTGGTATGCACGTACCGCGTGATTTCCCGTAATCTGACATTCGGCATTAAGTTGTCAACTTCCTTGCGCCCGAATATTTTGTGTTAGCAGATCACCAGGACTAGTACTCAGCCCGCTTGCCCGGCAGTGGACCCAAATTCCCGAAAGGTGAGACTCATCTGTTTTGTCGTAAGTTCTACTGAAAAGCTCAGAGCAGTTCGATAGAAAAGAGTATGCACTGAGTATATTTTGATGTCTTTTGTCAGTAAAGCCAACCCAACTCTTGGTCGTTTAAAACGCGCATGGTTACCAGCTTTTGCATGTGCCCGAAAAAAGGCGGGAAACTGTTAAAAACAGTCAAGTTGAACTAAGTCTATGCGATGAGTTTTGTACGCGGTCCGGTTTCTGTGCTCCCATCGCTAGGAAAGTGTGTAGAGTGTTGGCTTAATGGCCCATTTTACAATTGCGCTGCTGTGATTCCATACGGAGCTACTTTCCGAAACGGATGCGATAATTGCGGTGAGATAGGCGATTACGCTTTGGCATGAACATGTTCTTGTTTTACATTTAGATTCATTTCAGAAAACAGCACTTGAAAATCCAACAGGCAGTTTTCTCGAATGCATGGACCATCCCGATTCCTGTCGCGAGTCCGGCGTTCGCTTGTTGGAGAAGAGGCTGAACAAATGGGATGATAAAATGCGGAAGCACCAAATGCTTTAAGCCGCCACAAGGTGAGCTCTCCACTTTGTGTGAATTTTAAAACGAGTGCTGTGCCACCTGCTCTGAGCATCGGTTTTACATGAGCAAGGTGCTTGGACCCAGGTAGCTAACTACCATGGAGCACCTGAGGCAACTGGAAAAGAAAGCTTCATTTTAAGGCCTCTAAGCTTAAGGTCTTTCTACAGCTGATACTGCAAGGAGGCTTTAAGGTGGTGACCATTGTGGTCAAGGTGCTTGATGTCCTTTGATTTTTTGAAAGGTTGTGAGGTGCATAAAGCTCACAAGGCACTGTTGCACTGTGTGACAGGTCATTGTGGTAATGATGATTGGGTGGCTATTGGCTTTGCATCGGGTGGGCTGAAAATTTTTGCCCTAGCCGTCGCATAGAAAGCAGAAAAAAATACCTCGAAACATTCACTCTTAATATGGCTTTCACCTGCAGACCCCAAGTGAAAAAAGCCTGCTTGTATAGAAAACAAAGCAACCAGGCTGTCACGGATCTAGGAAATAATAGTTTTGAAAATGGGCTTCCTGCTCTGAAACCGAGATCGTTTGTGCCCCTTGAGACAAGCAGTGGCGAGAGGCGAGAAGCCTCAGATGAATTTAGGTAGGACGGGTAGCTGAACAAGTGAGTAGTTCATATATTTAAAAAGCACATGGAAAGACAAAGACGAGGTGTTGTTTGTGTTGTTCTTTCTATGTTTGTTATTTTGTTTTCACAAGTTAAGAGTATTTATTTTTGTAGTTTCTCTTTTTGAGGCAGCCCAGAAGATATAGCACAGGGATAGCTCCCAGAGCATTGGTGTTTGTGTTTTGTTTCTACTGTTCTGTGTACTCACACCCTTGCCCCCAAATGAAGCATCGACATAATCTTACTTTGTGCTTTGTTGAAAAAAAGATGTCTGCTGCACACGTAAGGGTGTGTGCCATTCAGATTCAAACACCAACACTGGGCTTCTAGTGCAGTGGGAATTATAAGAGGAAAACAAGCCACAGGTATATAGATGGACAGTTTAGCTGTTCAGTTTGCCCTTTCTGAAAAATTCTGTCGCAGGAGGTATCATTACATGTATCAGCCCACACCTCATGTGATGCCCCCTTGTGGGCCTCTGGGGTACAGATAAATTGATATATACATTTTTAAAAAGTAGTGCGCCTTCAAACGTTATAATTTGCAGCTTTGGTGGAACATTTTTCGTGGCCCCTTCAAGCGCACTGAGTTTCGGGTGCCGAAATGGGCGAAACAGCATGGCCCAGGGTCCACTCGCAGCAACGCCTGCGAGTGCATACCCAGCTCTCTCCTCGAGCAGTTCCCGCTACGGTCACTAATGTATATTACAATTTATTCTCTGCTACCGTTTTCAAGTTCAGCCGTTGCTTATAAAAGAACTTATCCCAGCTAGGACATGTCTCGCACGGAAAGATTACAGCAGAAGCCTTAACGCAGCTGCAGTGCCTGTAATCTCGCGTATCCCAAATGACCCCCGCTGAGACCACTCAAAACCCTTTAGTTTCCATAGATAGTGAATCTTTCACGCTTTTCAAGTTGGCGAAATGCTGGTCCAAAGCAAACATTTGGCATTTATTATGTCATTAACTGGAACCCTTTGCAATGACGTTTCAGGTGCACCTTTTTTAATTACAGTTTCACTTGGTTCCAGCTGCAACAATGAGGCTGCTTTGCAAGAGAACGTGTGTCATCACAATTAAGCAAACAGCTATGATTCTTTATTTGAAACTGTGGCCAACACATATCTCGTTGAGACCGGGTGATCTTAGTTGATAAAAGGTGCAACTACGTAAAATTTCAGTTTAGCATGTTTTCCTTGCACATATCTAAATACAGATGGTAATTACCCAGTTAAAGCAAACTATATTTCACCGGAACTAGCTTATCAGCCAGTGCCTTCATCACTGTAGAAAAAATAGGTTTAAAGCTCCTCCAAGTAAGTGATGTAGTAATAGAAGACCCACTTCGTATTCATTGAAAGGTATGGCATCTTGACCAAGCAGAGAGATGCAGTAGGCATTAGAACGGCAATGTGGGACACAGGTCATGTGATTACTTGGGCGCCCCAAAGCTGAACTTTTTTTAAATAGAAGTAGTAATAATTTGCTTATTATTAAAATGTCAGGTTAGAAGCCCTAGACATTAGTTTTTATCAAAGCTGCTAAGGCAAAAAAAAAACTATGTGAAACTCATATTGTGCCCCATTAAAGGCGGAACATCGAAAAGTATACTATTAGATGAACCTGTGCTTGCTGAAAAAATGATGAAGACAGCACAATAAGTGCCAACAGCCCCTGTATAACAATTTAAATGTCCAAATTGCAGTATAAATCAATCCTAAATCAATATGTTCAGAACAATGCTTGCAAAGTTCCAAATAAGGTCTTTTACTGAGCGTAACGTATGAAATGTACTGCATTCGTTCTGTCTATAGGTTTTTGAAAAAGGATGAATGCCTGACAATGTGCCAGACCTCTTTCCTGTTCGTCTTCCATTCACAAAATACAAAAAACAAATCCAAAAAGCCTGGCAATTGTAGATACATAAGGGCAAACTATTAATTTAAAGTGAACACAGATTACGACGGTTCTCGTTCGGTGTCTGCTTTCCATAGCATCCGCCACAAAGAATGCTAATCAGGTGCTCGCTACCGCTTTCAACTGATCACAAGCGTGATTGTTTCGTCAGTAGCCTACTGTCGCATTTGGCGACGTGTTCAGGCTTTTAAAGCGAAAGCTTTACTGCTTGTACTTTGAAGCCTTTGCCGTGCGACCGCGGTGCACATGAAATGACCTTTCTCATGACCTGTGTGTGACGTCACGGCGAAGAGCTGGGCGACCATCTCGCGCCGTCTGCGAGTAGTGGCGGTGCCACCACCGGCGGCCTTAGATTAGATTTGATTAGATTGCATTACATTAGATTTGATTAGATTGCATTACATTAGATTGAATTGGATTGGATTTGATTGAATTGGATTGGATTGGATTTGATTGAATTGTATTAGATTTGATTGGATTAGATTGGAGTGAATTAAATTGGATTGGATTGGATTACATTGCAATGGATCGGATTACGTTGTATAACCGATGCATCACCACAAGTCTAACCACAAGCACCACCAGCAGCTACACTACCAGCTGTACCATGGCGTAGGTACGGATATTGCTTTCGCATTTACCGGGCTTAACCAAGCTAAGCCACAGCGAATTTTTTCATGTTCTGAATGCTTGCAAGTCCACGACCCCAGGCGCTGGTATAAATGTCTCATTCACTTGTTGACTTGAAGCAAAACGGCAAACGGCAGGCGGTGCGGTGGGGACGTATAATTCAAGCTCTTTACAATATCCAATGCGCGTGTTGCAGGAAGGTGATGATGCTTCAGGTTGCTATGGGGCCGAAGTCAGGCTGGCAATAGAGCCCCTGCTGACCTGCTGACCTGGCGGGACCGCTGATGACTGTGAACCTCCAAGTGTCCACGGCTTAACAGCTCACTGGCTGCAGCAACGTCACGACTCGTCAGTCTTGTCATGGAGAGCTTGGAGTTCCAGGTCGCAATAGCAAGGAGGAGCATTTGTAGGCTTCCGAGGTATCATAGTTAGAATATCGCGGCGAGTACTGCGACCCATTCGTTGATCCATCGTCCTTCGGACGCAGTGAGCAGAGGACTGGCTCGCTTGGGGACATTAGACGGATGTGGGAGGCTTTCTTAAGGGGTGAAGCAAAAGTACTGTGACTTTTTTTTTTAACTGTGTCAGCTTGGAAGCCAAGCAGAAGGGAAAAGGGTGATGAGAGAATGTGACTGTAGATATTGAGTGTATTAGTCTGTTATGTTAAGAACACTGTACGTTGCTTGGTAGTGGCTGCTGAATGGCCAGGAGCTTAAAGGTGTTATATTGAATCATTGCAACAGTTAAGGCAAAGCGCGCAGAGCAGCAACTCCTGCTATTAGTCTTGGTTGGTTAGGTCGATCAGAAGCAATAGGCTTCGAAATGCCGTTACCAGGTGCTGATTTCGCTCAGCGGAAGGCGGGTAACAGTGTGGGGAGCTCAGGCACCGGGTCGCTTTCTTGGCATGGATTTCGGAGAAGAAGTTGTGGTCCGGGTTTTCCTACTGCAGCATGGTCGCCAGCGCAGTGCCACCGGAGTGGCTTGCCGGGCCATGCCGACGTAAGGGCAAGGGAGCCAGTAGCATCTACGGTAGAGGTCTGACAAGCGGGTACAAGCGTCGTGCTTACGCCGCGCACTAAATCATGTCAGGGCTAAATTTCAAACAATGTCACATTTAGAAATGACATCTTTATTCGTCCCTCACACTGCGCCCACAAGCGCGGACTCCGTATTCGGCGAGCTCCGTTGATTGCGCTGCTCGATGGGCGCTTCAGGGGTCGGCAACCTGCACGGAGAGCATCCATAACTTTGGCGGTATGTGCTGCTATGGAAGCGGGATGCATTTTTGGTGTCTCGAAGAGGTGAAAAAAATTTGGGCATTAACAGAGACACTCTAAATTGGACATGGAAGTTGAGTTTTAGAAAATGCGGCACTTTCCTACCTAGCGTGCACTGCGCAATAACACACTAACGTGCTCTTGAAACATGTTAGAGAACACTGGTGAGTGTTGTGCCCCCTACGTGTATACATACCTCTAAATATTTCACCTTGCGATCTCTAACGAATTACACGAATTTCAGAATTTAGTCTTTCTGGCATCTTTTTTGCGCCTTTATTGACAGCGTGTCATTGAAGTTACAACGCAGTTATTTTGCCAATAACCACTGGTTAATCACGGGTCGAAAAAAAAATTATTTAAATTCAAACCGCAGATCAGCGAACAGAAATCACAGCCCTGTTTCCATTATCTTCAGAAAGGCTTTTATTTACAAGGAAAGCCAACGTCGGTCAGTCCGTGTTGCAAAAGCACGAGGTTCCGGTGCTAGCCTGTTGTGGGAAATCTGTCCACCATACCAGGAGGCGAGGTAGTTATTTAAAAGAAAGCTAATTTCAATAGCCACCGGTCCACCGTGGGACTGAGCAATAAATAGCTCATTAGTCGAGATTTCGACAACCTACCGAAGAAGTATCCAGGCAAAAAGCAGCCATACCAGAGCTTGCGACGAGCAACCAGAGGCAAACAATGCTCAAGAGCGCCGCATTTAAAACAGCCATCGCTGCAGGACTGTGCCATTTATGTACGAGGACTTCTGATGATCACTGAATCTGTACAAGAGAAAAAGTACTTGCGCGGACTCATTTGTTCCTATCTGACTCTGCTCTCAAGGATAATTTAAGCGTATGGCAAATTTTTAATGTCGTGATGAATGTTTCCTTCGAATATCTCCTTTTTCTGCGCAGTATCACTAGCGGAACAAGGCGGGGATAAATTTAGGAAATTCGAATGTTTTGTTTTAAGCCTCGGTATAAATGGGACGACAAATGAGCGATACATGTGCTGCCAATGCGCTTTTCTTCGTCTTGCGAAGGCAGAGGGAACCTCAAACTCTTAGGCATGGTTTTATCTCGAAAAATTTCTAAACAGCAGTGTTATCTGCTGTCTCAACTTTTGTTTTCATCTTCAGGCGCTGATATGCAGATGATATTTACATCCCCTTATATGGTGTTAAGAATGCTAGTCCACTGTAAAAAAGCTGCTTATGCTTTCAGACGTTACGAAGATACGTAAATACATTAGACGCATGAATGTTTCACGGGAGATAATGTTTCTTTCAAGTGCAACTCCGTGCTTAAAACTCTTTGTGGAAAGTACATCGAAGCGATGATATATGCAGAAGACATCTTGGAACGCGTTGCTCAAGGAGATACTTTTTAAGCATTCAGCGCGAAATACTGAGGCCATGTTCCAGAGGCAGAAAATGCAGGATTACGCGAAACTAAGTTTGCTCGGTCGCTGGGTAGAATCCTGTTTTTCGAAAAAATATGCGAAAAGTTCTTACCGACGTATGATCTCGCGCAAGTGTCGGAATATGTGGGAACCGTCGGCTCAAGGTTGTTCACGTTCTTAAGAAACTTAGCTTAGTACGCCACCCTGAGAGGTTGTAATATTTCCTACCTGAAATGTTGGTCGGACTAAATAATGAAAATAATACTTACTATCTCAAGCATTTCCGTGTTAAGCAGTAGTTATCATCACTGAGACAGCGGCAATATCAGTTTAAGTAGTGATTGAGAGGACATAGTAGTAGCGCTAAAAAAAAACAGGGACGAGGGTAGACAAAGACAACCCAGACGCTAGATAGAACTAGCGCCCGTGTTGTCTTCGTCTACCCTCGTCCCTGTTTTTTTAGCGCTACCACTATGTCCTCTCAATACAAACACCAACTAGCCCAGCTTTCTGCTTTAAGTAGTGATTTCATTGCAGGGGAAAGATCCCAAGCATTTAGTCTACCTGCTTGCTATAGTTGCCGTCGCATTATTCATTCAAGAAGATCGTCTGAAATTATTTCTTGATGCCAACAACAATGTGACAGCAAACCAAGCTCTCTAAGCCAAGGTAAGCTTATAAAACAAAAGGAGGAAGTGCATTCTACCGATTACCTTCTTCATAGTGTAGCTGCATCTCAGAGGCATTCAAGAATTCCGATTTCGTTCTGAACAGGCGGCTTTGCTTCTTTGTCAAAATGCAAGGCTTCACGTTTTTAGGCGTGGTATACTGTACTTCTGAGCCATTCACCGCCGCCGAAGAACTTTGATGGCTTTTCATTCGGTGCGAAAAAAATATTTCCAAATTTGCTACCAACACACCCACCAAATTCACCCTTTCTGTGTGGAACAAAGCATCGATAAAATTGCACGTCCAAGTCAGAGGAGAGTGTAAATAATGAAAAGATGCGTTTGAAACCATGCGGTTGAGGAAAACCCTGTTCTCTTCCTGCGCATTTGCCTTGTAAACACTTTCATCGCAGTGACAGTCTGCACGCACTATCCGGCTGAGCTGCATTAAAGCTCGTCTCGATGAGAAATAAAACACAATATATTTCTCGTGACTTAAAAAATAGACAATAATTATGACATTTATGCAGAACCTAGAGCTGTGGTAGTTTTGTTAAACATTTGAATGCTCTGAGAGTGTTCTAAACCTTGCAAAAAACGTGGATAACAAGGTGTGAAAAAATGATGGAAGATATAACCCATTCTACAGCAGCGAGAAACATCACCACTGTAACTACGGCAATGCTACATTGGTGAAATTAAATGAATTATTTTACGTTCTAATATAGATGTCTGCGCATTTATTTGCTGATCGAGTATAATGGAAACTGCGACGCAGATTATATAAAAGGAAGGACTCCTGAAATTTTCCATCCCGTGTGACGAACGACTTAACGTTCGAGTTTTAGCACGTGCGCATCGTATATTTTTTCCAGGCATTGAAAGGCTTCTTTTTTTTTTCTTTTCCAGCATACAGCCCACACCACAGCTAAACTTCTGAAATCAAGCCGCCGTCTGAACCGTGCAAAATGAGCTCTGGCGCAAAGCCAGCAAAACATTTTTACTCAACAAGGCCGTGGTTCCATAAAAAAAAGAAAAGAAGCCTCATCTGAATATATATCCCGTATGGCTTTTTTTACCTTTTTTTCGCGGGTATGTTTATGTGGGACTAGATAAGCTTGAAGCAGAACGAATTTGGACAGTTGGAAGGAAAATATCCAAATCACAAACAACTGGAAGTTGCGAGATATCATTTCCTCAGTGCAGGTCACTATTCGCAGCAGTTCTATGTTCAGACTTCATACTGGAGTTCAGTTTTGACCGCAGGCATCCAAGTGAGTCGAGCTCAATTTTGAAAGCAGACCACCGAGACATGCTTGGTTGTCCGCGTGCCCGCCGTCACAGTGCGTTCAGGCGTTTTTATCCGCTACACCAGGGAAAAGTGAGAATTTTTGTGGCATCGGGATGATCTAAAATTAAAATTTTAGATCATAAAATTAAAATTAAAATTTAAATTTTTATGCCACTTTCGTTAACGACTCCGAATAACAAAGGCAACTTGCGCCAAACCGTGATCCCCAAAGAGAACACTTTCGATATTATGCTGTAAATCCAAGTGTATAAATTGAATCACATGTTTACCGGCGCTTCCGAGTAGTATTGTCACGACACTTCTGCGGCCATTGGCAGTTAAGAAACAGTCCACGGTTACAATTTGCTGGTTTCACAGAAACACACGACCAATGGGAGAAATGGGATCGAAGCATTCATCACTCTCAACAGCTGTTTCTACGGAAAAGCTGATTCGGTGATTACATGTATTTTTTCAAGACGAACCAATTACACGTTAGAGACATGTTTTATAAACTCAGCTGATTCTTTTAGCGCTAAGTACGCTAAAATAAGCTACCCTGTTTGCCCATAATACAAGAGAAGATAGCAGTCTGGTATGCCTACAGTTCTGCTCTTTTTGGGAATGTTTGCACAGTTTATATGATCAATATATCTACTGGCTAAAAGTATTCACTCTTTCTACTTATGAAGTAGCTAATATAGGCATGTCGAATGCCTAGAGTGAAATAAATGTGCGTGATTCACACAAAGAAAATTAATACGCTACAGTTCTCATTTTGACACAGGTCCATCGCACTGCATATCATTACCCTGATTTTAACAGCAAGGGAGAATAAATAATACAGAAGCCACAAAAATTGCTGAGGTCTATTCGAGTGTAGGCGTAGGTGTAGGCTACTTAAAGCCGTCTTTATGAGTTTTACATTATAATTACTGTTCCAAAGTGATTTAGATAACATTCAATAGCATAACTTTGCTGGGAGCACTCTAGATTTGCACTAAATAAAAAGTTAATAGACTGCTCATCTGGTAGGCGCTTACTGTGAGGCAATGCAGTGAATAATTATGAAACGATCTTCCTACCCTCTGATTACCATTAGAGGCTGTTCAAAAAAATTCGCCCGCAATATGCACACTTTGTGTTCCCAAAACAAGTATAGCTATATCCGGCCTCTATCGTTCATTTTAGCACAAAAAAGCCGCATTGCTCCATACCGCCAGCAACGCTGTGCCTACAAAGCGGCTATAAAACTGACATAAAAATTATGGAGCATTTCTGGAAGGTCACCAAGTCCTTCAACAAGGTCCTTAGAAAGTCATTTTAAGCTGAGAAAAGGTGTTTTGTTTTTTTCAAAGGTGATTTCTGCGGTCATGTACAACAAGGTGCAAAGACAAACGGCCCTACAGACACCACCTGCAGCTGCTCTTTTCACCTATGCCCGCTTCGACAGTGAGAGAAACAAAAGCATAACGGCCAAACAAGGGAGGAGCATTAGGGTCAGTCCTAGAGACGCATATTAAGGGGTAATCATCTCGCTGTAACCGTCACTTTTCGTGGCTCGAAAGGCCTGAAGAAAATAGTGATGAAGACAAACATCAAGCAGTTTATCTCTGCCTTCTTTTGTAGCAAGCTAGTAATGGCACCGTTACCTATAAGAGCACGGATGTAACGAAGCGAGAATTGCAAGTACTAGAGAGCAGACCAGACTAATAAACCTCAGATTTCTCAGGCAACTAGGTAATGTTCTAGGGGTAGTCCTTAATATAATGGAATTAAGAAGCATGCACAGAAACTCCTTGTGAGGTAACCAAGAAAATACAAACCAAATTAAAGAACAACTAAAACGTCGAGGCCTCTCTAAATAATTAAAAATTACAAGAAACTATAGAGCAGCACAGAACCAAAGAAAGAACACAAAACACCCCGAGAAAGCCATAAAGTACAATCATGGCAATGATTTCCAGACCGTAAAAATTCAGGATCAGTATACTATATACGATTTCCTCCTACGCGTGCTTGAGGTAATGAATAAATTGGCTGAATTGGGAGTGCGAAGAAACACCCAAGTACCATTGCACACTGGCTTTTCTTAGACCATGTAATCTAAACGAAACCCGTCGTGTTTCAGGGAAGCACTTGTTATGGCTCGTTTTGCTTTTGGTTTCCTCTTTAGACATCTCCCAAGCAGCACGTGGAGGAGTATGCACGAGACAGTGGTGACTTCAATCTTGCTTTGACAAGCACATCATCACTGACCGAAGCAATATGGTTGTAATAAACCGAAAGTTATATTAGCTGTTTAAGGGCTGGGAGGAATTTACGGTCGAAAGCGCGCAATGCTCCATTCCCAATTGTCGGGGTATTATCGCTTTCAATCGCTCCTCTTGTGAACTCCCATGAAGTGTCGACCCGATGGTCACAAAAGGATAGCGAGGACAATTTTTAATGCTTGAACATTTCCCTTTGCGGCCTGCGTTGACTTAACTCCCATTGTCATTACTCCTAAGAATGCGCTTATAAAGCCTACTTGGCACCCTTCACTCCCATTGAATGAACGTTTCAAGGAATTATTTTTTACTTGTCATGCTTGCAAAAAGCTTTCATGCTTCAATGTTATGAGACCGTAGAACCTTTGCTGGCTTAGGACCTGTCAATGGTGCTCAACTTATTTATCATCCCTGAGATCTTCATGCCGATACGTTGATACTGTTGCAATGCCGTCTACCGCTAACGCTAGCTGTAAAAACAAGGGGGAAATGGGATGTCATGTATGCCTACTTTTTTTTCGGGTTCGAAGATAAAGCAATTGCTGCCATCGCATTGGTGCTTCTAAAAAGAATATTGCTGCAACGCTACATTTCATGTTACCTTGCGAACTCTATTACACGAAAGGGCAAAGCCGAAGTCGATGCTATATTTCCTCTTCTCCTGTATTTATTGTTCGAAATGATATCTGTTTTTGATGTGCTGAATTTGTTATGAGGAACCGCAAACAAACGCAGTTTTCACGTTTACAAATCGATTGAGCGGCTACAAAGCTCAACAAAACTGCGAATCAATAAACAGTGAATAGATTCTTGAACACCGATAGTCAAGATCTCTCAGAGAACAGAGAGCGCAAACATTAAGTGAATATCAATACTTATTTTCAAATATCTACCTTCGAGGCTCTTTTGCGTATTAAGATTCCTCCGAAACGCCTACTTCTTAAGCCACACCGTAGAATAACACGTGCCAGCTGGGGCAAGAGCAGGCGTTCTTAAAGCAAGACTGAGTATACAGCCCCTCAACCCTGTATCCCTGTTCTGGCTAACAAACTGGCTTCTTCCGATCAACCTCCCAGCCTTTTCTTCTCTTCTTGCTGCTGCTCCTCCGAAAGTCAATCTGATCATTTTTCCTCGTTTACAAGACCGCCAGGAGAGACATTTCCGTATTTTACGTGAGTCATCATGGTTTTTGTTTACGTTAAAAGGCACAATACTTACGAATTTGTACATGGTGAGTGCTATAGGGCAGTCTCCCATCAGCATTTTCATGAAAACTAAGGAAACTGCTTTTTATCGACGACGTCTGCGATAAACACGCAGATTTTGTGAACGGAACACTGTACAGATTTCTGTACTCTTTAACTGATCGTGCGGAAAAAAATACCCCGCATTGAATATGCCCCTCCAATGAACTGCAGGCTTCCATGTGCACTCCTGAAAAAAAAGAGCGCAAATCGATACCTCTTTAATTGACTGTCGCTCCGTTGAGGCACCAAACTCCCCAATCACTTTGCCAGGAGAACACGTCCCTGGTAGATCCCTCCCTTCCTAAAATCCCCAGTGAGCTTATGAGCAACTAACCGTGACCAGTAGGGGCCAGAATGATTGAGAGAAAATCCCGTAAGTTTCAAATGACGCTTTGTTTACTGTTTTCTATGGCTAATAGCATATATTAGTTGTCTTTAACGCTTATGAACTTCCTTGTTGGCATTATCGTGAATGATAATGGTTTGAAAAAATAAAAGTGAATTATTGCTTTCAGTGTTCGTATTATTCTAACTCCTCACGGGCGGTGGCCTTGTAATCAAAAACATTGCAGGCTTATCAAGGTTAAGCCCGGTGGATGCGAAGCATGTTAAGCAGCTGCCTCAGTGTGGATGGGGCTAAGTAACGGAGACGTGGTTTTAGGTTAATCGTCGTACTTTATTCTTTGCAGCCCGACAAACACAGTCTTATGGTCCGTAAATGCTGACGCGACGGCGGGCGCGCGCCGCTTCATCCCTGGCGTGACGTCACATATCACGTGATGCAGCGATGGTAGCGCCGCCGCCGCGTCGCGCGCGACGGCGCGCACCGAAGCGTCGAGGCCTCCGCCGGGCGACGTCCGACGGCGCGATATGAGGCCCCATCTGCAGCCGGTGTGACGTCATCACGTGACGTCACATCATGTGATCTTGTTGAGGTTTTGCGGGGTCGCAGCGGAGCACCAGAGAGAGACGACCAGCGTGGCAGGCTTCTAGTTCCGAACTGCGTGTGCCGGGCGTGCGCTCCGAGCACGCGCTTTCGTTCTTTATTTTCTTCTGTCGCGGGAACGCCGATCTCAGCGCCTGCGCTTTATAGCGTCGCCGGGCGCTACAGGGCCCCCCGCCTAGACGGAACGTCGGAATGTACGTGCCGACGGGGCAGAGATGGAGTAGCCACGGCAGGCAAGCAGGCAGCGAGAGTAACAGTGTCCCCACGGGGTCGCTACAAGGTCCGGTAAGTTCAGGTCAGGGGCCGGGAAGAGCAGTCGGGTGGAGTGCGCCGGCTCAGGTGGACGAGCCTGGCTGCTGCGCAAGGGGCGAATGATGCAGGGTCCCGAGCTGACAAAGCATATTAGGGCAATGGAGGCCATGGTGGGGCCGTCACCGACTGTAGTGCTGCCCGCTGGCACAAGTGTCATTGGTACTGGACCGTTGCAGCTGATGCCGGCGGGAAGCTGGCACACAGAGTACGCCGTCACAAGCAAGCGAGCGGTCGAAACGGCTCCGTGGACAGATGTGGTCTGTAGCGTGGTGTCGTGTCGCTGCTGTAGCGCCAGCTTCAAGTCGTCCAAATAGGTGGAAATGGCTGGCTTACATGGCTCAGGTGCCCCTGATGTAGGGCGCGAGCAGTGCGGTCCGGCCACTAGAGTTGGCACAGGTGTGACCGACGAGACAACGGTGACAGCTGTGGTGATGACGGAGGAAGGTGCTGGGTTCAATTCCAGGTGCTGGGGTAAAGCGGGAGTGGCCGTCCGGAGCGACTGGCCAGGGCTGATGCGCGTGTGGGCATGGTCGGGCTTGAGAGCAAGCGCTGACACTGGGTCAGGAACTGTTTCAGGCAAAGTGGGGCTGGAGGCGATCGCCGTGTTTGTTACTGCTGTCATCGGGTTGGCTTTCCCATCCTGCTCTTGATGACGAGTAGTGCTCTGCGGACCTTCTGAGGGGCTGGGAGTGTGACAAGCAGGCTTGGTCGTTGTCGAGAGCTCTTTAGCATCAGCGGGCGACGGCTCCAACCTCACAGAAGAGGCCTGCAGAGCTGTTGGCGGTAGTGACGAGGTAGATGGAGATGCCGGAAGCCTCGGCACGGCTGCTGCCGCAGAGTCGTCCTTGGCTGCAGGAGGCTCTGGCGACAAGGCCACTGAAGCGCAAGGAGGCAGAGCCAGAGACGCGGGTCGGATAGCAGTGGGAGCAGGACGCGAGGCGGAGCTCGTGCGGATCCCACCTGGTGTGGCGTCGAGAGAGACAGCCGGGCTGGAGACGCTGGACGGGAGTGGCGGCGATGCGGCGAGGGGCTGCTGAGGCGGGCCGGGTTCTGATGAAGGCTGCGTGGGCGCGAGCGAGGCCGGTCCAGGGACAGAGGCTGGCGGCGGCGAAAACGGGTCCGCTGCGTCGTAGAGCGGCGGCGGAACGTAGTAGGCGCCGAAGTACGCCAAGACGGCCGCACGCAGCTCATCGTATGGCCGGCCGCCGAAAGCAGAGTAGGTGAGCCGACGCAGGAGGTCGGCCGGGAGGATGTCACAAAGGACTTCGTGTTTGAACGGCTGGATGGTGATGCCGTTCAGGTACATCGCAGCCTCCAGTTGGGCGAACCACCCGCCGACGCCTGCAGGCCGGAACGCCGGGAGCGGCGGGTCGAAACTTGGGTGCTGCCAGTACGCCATGCTGGAACGCCGCTGCGATAGAAGGCACGGTTCGCCGGGTCACCACTGTTGAGGTATTAGCGGGGTCGCAGCGGAGCACCACAGAGAGACGACCAGCGTGGCAGGCTTCTAGTTCCGAACTGCGTGTGCCGGGCGTGCGCTCCGAGCACGCGCTTTCGTTCTTTATTTTCTTCTGTCGCGGGAACGCCGATCTCAGCGCCTGCGCTTTATAGCGTCGCCGGGCGCTACAATCTCACTTCAAGGTCAATGGTGGCCACCGCCGGGAGGTGACCGAAGGCGCGATATGAGGCCCCATCTGCAGCCGGTGTGACGTCATCACGTGACGTCATGTCACGTGACCCCACTTCAGGGTCAATGGTGGCCACCGCCGGGCGTCGCGCGAAGGCCCGAAACCTGCGTTTATATGCTTCGCATAAAATATTTTGCGCAGTGCACGCCAATCCTCTCTCGCTAAAGTTTCAGTTCTGTACGTGTTTTTGCTAGGTTCGCTGTGCTTTGGGCTTCTGATCAAAAGAGAAAAAAAAACGACATTGAAAGCCAGGAAAAAAAAAACAGAGCACGTTCCATAACGCGAGTGCTCAGACATCGCATGTGGTGGAAAATGTGCGCAGTTGTTCCCGATATCTACTGCGTCACGTTTTCGAGTATGCATGCTGAGAGCTGGAGGGAGCAGGGACTTTTTGGTGCGGTAGTCTTATTTGAAGCCAGGAACACTGCTGTGACTTTAGTGACGATTGCGATTATAAAGCGAGTGATTAAAGATTACCGCTCAGCGTAAAAGGCGATTTGAACTCTGTACAAGGAATTGCCCCCCACGCCTAACTTGTGTCGAGAAACCCACGTCATAGCCTCTTTCATTGAAATCGCACAGCTGCCCTGGCAGGTGGAGGCGACCGGAAAATTCATGGGATCAGATATACGTCCCTTCTCGAAAGGATGACTCGTGAGCACAGTAAAGTTTTCTTAGTGCGTATCCTTTTTGCGGTGGAACGCTCCCTTGTGCTCATGGGATTGTGAATGTATTGGAACTAACCTTTAGAATAAATAGTATGTGCGTAAACTGCAGTTCTGGAAGAATTCAGAGAGAAGAGTAAAAAAAACTGATTTGTAGTAATTTTGAGCACAAAAGCACTTACTAGTTGGCGAGTCGGTTCTACATACTTGCAAAAAGACAATAAAAATACACGCAGGCACCCTCAGACGCCCCCTCTACGAGTTTAGTGGCAAATGACCTCGCATGCCTTGGGTTTGTGGCATAGAACGGGAATTATATGCATCGATCGGATTTTTTGTTCTTTTTTTGCATGCTGTGCATGATGAGTCAGCTTCTCTGTGCTTATCGCTTGCCCGAGTGTATTTATTCCGTGCGTTATGTGCGCCTACATGTGTGTCCCTTGCCCTCTTTGTCTGCCGTGTACTTTTGGAGCCATTTTGCAAGTAATTGTGAGGCATATGATAATGTAAAACGACGAAACTAACAGTGTTCGAAAAGAAGCCACTGAAGAGAGCCATTAATGCTACCGCTTCGTGCCCTTAAAGGAGGAGCTTGTGTCACGTTAGTTTTTTCTCGCTGGTATTCAATAAGGAGACTCATTTCGTTAGACCAATATTTGTCATGCGTCGCACTTAGCCCTTCTCGAAAACGAAGCGTTTTCTGCGCACCGAAATGTTTTTAAATGCACCATATTAATGCAGATTTTATCTGAAGCTGATCTTGAATAAACATTACTCGCGTCGCGATGAGATTACTGTATATATTGTTTTATTCACATTAAATTAGGCCTACTGGCGTAGTAACCACGTAAATGAGCTCAAAATAGTAACGTGCTGCGTGCATCACTAATTACAAGAGTTTTTGTAACAGATGTTTCAGTCACGGTCTGCGACACAGTCGACTGGAGAGCCTTGACGACCGCATTCCTTATGACGGCAGCGTACTCGGCATGCATTGTTTGTTGCTTGTAACCAATGAGCGGTTCATTGGCGTCAAAATAATTAGAAAAATTGGTCGTTCACGTCACTTAGTGCGGACGTACAAGCGGAGCGGCTACTTGGACTACATTCAGTCGCATTAAATTGTGCTTTGAATATTGCTATAATTCATCTTCCTACACTCATGAAACAAATATTATCGTTTGTCAGGATTTATACGTCTCGTCTCTACCCCTTTTACAACTTTTTCTCTTAGCCCATCGCCGCGGTGGCCATCGTGGCCCGCGTTTTTGATGGGGTTGCCCCTTTTCCAGAACCTGATACAGAGCGGAAATGAAGCTCCAGGCAACTGCAACAAGGGCTACTAGACTAAGTCCTTCGCATTGACATCAAATAAACAAACCTAAGACCAAGTAAGGAAAAAAGGAAAAAAAAATGAACAGGAGTCACAGAGCCTCTTATCTGCCCAAGGGAATATGTGTCCTAGGCTGATTATTTCGGCGCTAGGCAAATAGATTTCCGGTGGCAGTACGGCAAATCAAAGCGGCCTCTACTAAATTCCTTGCTAACAGTGCTTGAATGAGTACGTAGTGTAGTTCAATAATTAGAGAATGCTCTACAGCATAAGGCATTAGAAAAAAAAAGAACCGCTTTTGATTCAGTATTTTTTTTTCTATGTGGTGTTTCTGAAACAACACCGCTTAATGAGTTCTGAAACTGCGATACATTTCTCGTAGGTCATGCCGAAACACTTGGACGCCATTCGGTTCAGCTCTAATCCCATGCATCACCGAATTGCTCCCTTCCTTGTTGGTGCAGTGATTCATACGTCTTTTCTTTCTGGCTTGCACAGCCTAGGAATAATTCGTGTAGTTTAGATTCACTGCGAACCTGTTTAGTGCATGGTTCACTTTTGGAAATTGGTTACATACAACAACGGGGCGTATCCCCAAAATAATTGGAAATCGGACAGATGCACAAGTTTTATAGCATACTGACCTGTGCTTTGATTATACTTTCAAGATATGGCGTCGTGTTTTGTTTTTATGCCGTTCGTTTGCTTAATAGCTTATTTGTACTTTGTTTCTGGAGATACATTTCAATTTAGATATAATGAGCGCCACGCCGGAAAAAAATTATCCAGTTGCGCAGGTGGTCTAAAGCGTTATGAAATTAATCTGTTCTGCGTACAAGTGCAGTTGACTTCTCGCGTCATTACTTTGTCTACCCTAAAGAAAAAAGGCGCTTTTACTAGCTAAATACGAAACGAGATGCAGATTCCTTTGTTTTTCTGCTGACGTATTTTTGTTAGCACTACTTTACAGCCTTGTTTTTTCTATTGCTGCATATAAGTAACAACTCCGTTTTCTGTTTTGCTTGTAATAACCTTCAAATAAACCAAAACGAACTTTGGTGGGACTGCAGGTGTGATTCAATGCACGTTTTTGTTGTTGACATAGGCTGCTTATTTAAGACGACTAGATCGAGCTGCAGAATTTTTGTTCATGTTTTCTGAGGAGCTTTTGGTACATGCGGCTTCGCCATGCGAGCACTGAAGCCTATCTATGCCTGAAAGTTCTACCTAGAGAGAATGCTGAAGTAGGGCGCGAAGGTCTAGTTCTTTACAGGGCTTTCTCCTGTTTAAGGACCATTTTAGACGCGCCACTTTGCAGACAGAATTCTGAAAAGACGTTTGTTTTAGGAAGTAAAAAGAATTGCAGACTGCACGCTTGTTGCCTCAATTTATTAGGAGCTTAGAGTGCGAGTGGCATGCTCTGAAGGAGGACCTCTTGCTTAGGAAAGAACTGAACAGCCTAACTGCCTTGTGGAGCACATCAGCTGGCTCCTAGTCTTGTCTTGCCTGCAGAAAATGGATGCGTGGTAAGAGATAAATGTGACCTTGTTTTATTTCTCAACGGTTTGGGACCTCCTGTGCCTAGCAAGAAACATTTGGTCCACCTCTTTGTTGCATTTCGCTTGTCAGCTAAGGGCTATAATTCCATAAGGGCTATCTTTGTTGCAGTTTTAATGCATTGATCCCTGCCAGCACTTGCAGTTAGAACAGATGTCTACCTCCAGCATTTTGGCCAATGTGGGTTTTGCCGTGAGCAATACTTTCCAAATGGTGCAATGCTATATTAAGGGCACAGGCCTGCTCTGCTTTCTCGCTTCTATTAGCACATGCTTCTCATGACACTGGAAGAATCCATTTGCGACTAACTGCTGCCATCTCTGCCATGGTGCAATAGCAGTGGAAATGCCCATGAAGCAATGTAAAAATTGGCGAAGCTCATAGACTGAGAAGTCCTTTACACAACAAGGCTGCAGGTTCTGTGCTAGCTATCACACATAGAGCAGCTCCATTTCACCTAGGTGTTTGTCAGTGCATGGTGACATTTATGGCATTTAAATTAGGCTAGCAAGGAATAGAACATGAATTAGAAGTGTCCTGGAGGATAAAAACTGGGGGAAGTTTAGGAGCATAGTACAGAGTGTGTTGCTGCCTACTGTTAGCCTCATACTGTTCTTTATTGTACCTCAGTGCGCAAATGATATTATTGCGCCCAGGTTAACCCTGCTCTCACTGAAATTGTTGATTGCTTCAGTTTCAGCTACCCTGCTGAAGCTGATGTGCCTGGTGCTGGAGGTCCGACAGCAGCAGCGCGACTTAATGCAGCGGTTACAAAGGCTGGAGGATCACGTGCTGCTGCGGTCGGACCGGCAGCTGGAGCAGAGGACTCGGCCAGTGTCCCCCTCGCCACCGCCTCCCACCCTTGCACTGCCCGCATTCTCCCCCGAGGAGTTGGACACTGTGGAAGCTGCCGTCCAGGACGACAGCGTGGCTGCTGGACTGGTGATTTAATGTTTATGATAATTCGTGTCTGGAAAAAATGAATGCCTACTAACGAATTGCATGCATAATGTAATTCCGAGGTTTGTGAAGAAATCTTGAGCTCCAAGAGTATTTGCATGCCGTGCTCTGTGAATAGCATGCTCTTCATAGATATAATTAATACTGTTGTGCTGGAGTGTGCTGTCACAGTGTGTTTTGTTAATGTAAATGTCTTGTTCATGAAAGTTGCTTGCTGATATACACACTGGCTGTTTCAGTGAACATTTTCAGGAATTCCTAAGAATAGGGAGTTCAAAATAGAAGAAATATTTGCAGGTACACACGCACAGTTATGCAGTAAATTATGTCCACCACTGCTGAGAGATCGTTCCTCCAAAAAAAAAATTGTTTTCCCATATCGAACTTGCGCTTCTTTAGGAATTTTTGAGTGTTCACTGGAACGCCCTGTCGATTCCTTGTGTGGTGAGATTTACTGTTCGAAGCAAAAGTGGTACGCAATGCCCAGCCGGTAGCAGAGCTTGCAAAAACTGCATCAAGTGTCGGGACAGCTGTTAGGGGACTCTCTTTATCTGCTCTTTGGCTCCTATCAATTTGTTGGGCTCAGTAGCAGTGCTGAACATGTGGCGCTCGCAATATTGCTTACGGCAAGTGCCAGTTGTCACATCATGTTTCAGCCACGCAATGCAAAGAAAATGCCACCTGCGAGACTGCTGTCGCATCAGAGCGTTTAGGCGAGAAGGAGCGCTAAACAGCAAACCAAGCTACTGATGCTGGTTCTGTGCGAAGCATTGCACCTATCACATCTTGTAGTAGCTTGGTATTTGGCGGTGCAGTCACAGGCTTTTTTGGGGCAGTTGCTCTCAGATGGTGTCACTCAATGTCATTCGATGTAGTTTTCCAGAGCTCTGCCGGTGGCCGGTCGTTGCATAACAGACTTGGTTCCAACAAATTTTTTTTCTCAGTCAAATATTTCTGTGATTACATTATTGTTTTACATCGATCAACAGCAAAAAAAAATCCCCTATGCTTTTGTTGCCTGTGGCTGCCTTTCTTCGTATGTGTCTCATAACGAGCCCCTCATTTTCCTTACATTTGTCATTTATTGTTGTGCTGTTTTAATTTAGTTCAGCAGTGGACTTTGTAGCTAACATTAAGGATGTTGTAAGGTCTGTTTTACAGGAAGCTGAGCTTTCGGTAAATATACTGTTGCATGAACTGCTGTGAACACAGCTGGAAGTTGGTCCTCTCTCAGTGCGTCTTTAATTTCGGCTAGGTTTCCCAAATAATGGGGCAGCTTTAACCCACCTCTTCCCTGTCTTTTGCTCACATTATGCACATTTCATTACTTAATCTGCTGCCAAAAACAAGCAACATCGTTTAATTAAATGTGGTTGCTAAGCACGCAGCTTTACTCAGGTGCTTGGGGATTTAAATAAGCGCCCTTTGTATAGCATTAATTAGACTGCTCAATTTCAGGGTAGTGAGCCCCGCCATGGTGGCTCAGTGGTTAGGGCACTCGACTGCTGAACCCAAAGACTCGGGTTCAAACCGAGCCGTGATGGCCAGTTTTCCATGGAGGCGAAAAGCAAGGCGCCCGTGTGCAGTGTGATGTCAGTGGCGCATGTTAAAGACCCCACGTGGTCGAAACTTCCGGAGCCCTCCACTATGGTGTCCCTCATCATAGCCTGAGTCACTTTGGAACTTTAAGTTCTACAAACCAAATCAATTTTAGCGTAACGGCTGTGCAGAGAAAACACATCCAGCACATAGATATCTGCAAAAAGCATTATAGTTATAATATAATAATGTCCAAGATGCAAAGCATAATGGGTAGGAGTTGGCCACCTTTGCTTAATCGCTAAAGTTTCCCTGCTAAAAAAGAATGTCCATATTGGTGGTGGTGCTTTCTGCTGGTAGCAACTAGTCAAGCTATTGTATCATACAGAAATTATGCATTATGATTGTAGGTACTCGCATGGGCTGTTGACAGGTAGTCACACAATTGTCTTAGCTATTCGATTCTGCTAAACTAAATGAAATTATAATTGATGTTTGTGCCTAATAGCTTGTGCACCTGTGGTGTTTCTTTTCAGCGAAAGCAGCTGGTCCGCCTGGGGGGCAAGGGCCTGAGGGAGGTGGGCTCCAACATAATGACCGCCATCATGGGGGTGGCTGTACAGAGGATGTACAGCCTCCATGGCCGCAAGGGCAAGTGGTCATTTATTGCCCTGAAGTTATGCAAGGTGGCAACAGGTATGTTGTTGCAGTAGCGTTTAACTGAATTTTAGAAGATGAGTGGAAGAACATGCACCAGGTTCTGCTGCGCTTTGTTTTCTTTTCTTCTTTTCAGTTGATACTATACCAGTTTTCTTTTTCATTACAGGTGAATATTTTGTTACTGTTTTTATGGGGGTAGTCATCTGCAGTTTTCTTCCATGTGCATCTGAAGATATATGAGTCAGCAGATGCCTTTCAAAGAAAGCCCTCCCATCAGTCACATCCATCTCTTGTCATGGATCGTAGTCGTGCCTTGTATCTGCCAGCCATTTGTGCTCCCATATGTTAGTAGTGCAAAGTGGTCGACCGTGATGTCGCAGCAGCTTTATACAGTTGGTTAGAAGAGCTTTCAGGTGGATTTTCTCCTCAAGTTGTATTTGGATACTGTAGTCCTTTCATTTTGGCACGCACTTTGAGTTAACATGTACTTGTGGCCTTTTCTGTTTTCTTTGTTGCTGAAATAATCTTGATTTCTGTTAACGAGCAAACTTTTTCTGCTGGCCTAAAATGAACGCTTATCTTATGCAGATGCCATCTGTGAGAAGACGGGGGCGGATGTGGTGGAAGCGCAGGGGTTTATTAGGAAGTGGTTGCCAGGTTCGGTGGACCGTGGCGGCGGACGCAAAAGGCGTTTTGCCGAAGCGTTTCTGCCAAGTACCGCTGCCGGCCTGGCAACCACTGCGAGCCCCTGTGCTTCAGCCCCCAGCACAGTGCCCTCCCTTCCCCAAGCGGCCCCCACCTCCCAGAAATCCTCCTCCCGCGCGGCCCTGGCTCCTTCCCAAGGTCCCGCCTCCTGCGCGGCCCTCGCTGCCTCGCAGGACTCGCGCAACCGCGCGTCCCCAGCCACGGTGCCTAATTATTTAATAAATAGTTTCTCAGTTGGATTCTTTCGTTGCCTCATTTTGTTGTGCATGTGTATAGAAGAGATGATTGCAGCTTTGCAATGCCAAAACCCATGGCTTTCCCAATGCGAACATTAACTGTAATGTGAATATTCGCTGAACTGGAAATGCAATGACATAAACTTCGGGCAAGCGTTAGCAGAAAGGCTGAACAGTGGCCTAATTGTGGTATGTCAAGCCGGTGTTGGTAGAGCAGCTGAAAGTGGGTACAATAGCGGCATGAATGTCGGTTCAGTGTTGGTAGAGCGGCTGAACAGTGGTCTGATAGTGGCATGAATGTCGGTTCAGTGTTGGTAGAGTGGCTGAAAGTGGGTACAATAGCGGCGTGAATGTCGGTTCAGTGTTGGTAGAGCGGCTGAACAGTGGTCTGAGAGTGGCATGAATGTCGGTTCAGTGTTGGTAGAGCGGCTGAACAGTGGTCTAAGAGTGGCATGAATGTCGGTTCAGTGTTGGTAGAGCGGCTGAACAGTGGTCTAAGAGTGGCATGAATGTCGGTTCAGTGTTGGTAGAGCGGCTGAACAGTGGTCTGATAGTGGCATGAATGTCGGTTCAGTGTTGGTCCGAACATCAGGCCAAGGTTGGAAAAAGTAACTTTTTGCCCCAATGCCGACGTCGGTACGACTTTCGAGCCGGTTTTGACCAGCATTATGCCAGCGTCGGTCCATTGTTGGTGTGCTGCTTGGGTTTTGGACAAGCGTTTTTAACAGGTCATAATGACAATCGGGGCGGGGGGGGGGGGGGGGGGGGGGGGTAGAAGCTCGGTACACTAATCTTCACTGTCTCGTGTCGAAGTTAGCGAATGCCACATTAACATGTCTGGTTATTTTGAATACGGAGTTTAAATTGGGTGTGCTCAGAGCAAAAGGTTTGCTTTGCTACGCGATCTCAATGTTCTCATCCATGCTAATTGGGGGTGTGTAAGTTAATGAACATTAGACTTCAAAACTAACGAGCGCCCAGGAAATACCTGAAGTTAAGAAACGCGCTCAAGAGCTTTATAGCTGCGCATCAAGAATATTCACATTTTCTCTACAACTCACATGATTGTCATAAGACGATCAGCAACAGCGATGCAGGGGACCGATTTAAAAACGCGTATTCAATTATATTTTTTATTCTTTTGTCCCAGGTAAGGGCGCTACATGCGATGACGTAATTGTGCACACATCTTGTACCCACTTTTCGAAATGAATTATATATACCCATTTTCGGGACTGCACTTAATGCGTATATACACTGTAACATGTTTAACTATTACAGTATGTGCCGTAGCTATGCGATATTGAAAGTTTTACGTTTTTAATTTACATGGTCTGTTCTGAAAGTAGTAGGACTCATTTTTTAAAACAAAATTTATTCAAGAGAATAGTACAAACGATTACAATTTTTCAAGGTAGCACCCTTCCGCACCTACACGCTGCTGCAAATGAGTTTCACAGTTTTTGTACGCCTCCAGGAACGCCTGGACCGAAATGCTGTTTAACTCCCTCGTCACGGCCTGTTGAACCACCTCTACCGATCCGTGATGTTTCCCCTTGAGCGTCGATTTTATTCTCGGGAATGGAAAAAAGTCTTGCGGGGCCAAGTCGAGACTGTAGGGGGGCTGAGGCAGCGTTGCCGCCTTGTGCTGGGCAAAAAATCGGGGTCCTCATTCACATGATGAAGAAGATCCTACCGGTTGGCCTTTTCCTCCTCTGACAACACTCCCGGCACCAACTTCGCGTACGCTTTCCTCATGGATACGTTTTCGGTCACGATCTCAAAAACAGGGGTTTGAGGAATGCTCAAGTCATCAGCAACCATTCTGATACTCATTCTACGATCACTGTTAAGTAAATGTTTGACTCGCTACACATTTTCGTTGATCTTGCTCGTCGAAGGGCGTTTGGAGCGGTCGTCTTCCTTCACTCTTTCCTTACCTTCTCGGAACAGCTTGTGTCACTCAAAAAACACCTGACCTACCCATGGAAGCGTCACCGTAGGCCTCCTTAATCATGTCGTCAGTCTCTTTGCCCGTTTTACCAAGATTTACTCAAAATTTGATCGCGTATTGCTGATCCAGTAAACGCTCGATGATCCTGCGCGACGAGACGTTTCGACAGGGGTTCACAGTAGAAGCGACTTCCTCTCTTCAATGGCCGAGAGCCGACTGCCGATTTTCCCCTGAATTCCCAATATCCCCCTTCAACGATCTTGCACGCGCAGACCACCTCTCGTCCGTCCGTTCGCCCAGGAAAAATCAAGTCCTACTACTTTCAGAACAGACCTTGTATCACAGCAAGCCGCATTTTTAAACCTAGCTAGAAGTGACAGAAGTGACAGAAGTCAAGTACACGTTAGACAGAAGTCTAACGTGTACCTTCGGGCCGCGCAGTATGTGCTTCAAGACTGCTCAAGCTGCGGATGGATGCAACTCGAGCTTATACTGTATGCAGACATCCACAGATTCTTCAATAGTTATTTTCTGACTTGCAAGTTTGCAAAATATACCTGGTGTTTCACTGAAGCACGTTACGAGTAATAATAGATTTTTGGAATTTACCGATCGCTCGGAAGAGAAATAGCAGTAGAAAGTGATTCGAGTTAAGCAATTTAGTCTTCGAAAAAATGAGAACTATAACTACGTTATTAAATTTTCGCGTCAAGTCATCTTCGAAAACAGTCGCTGCCCTTTCTCTAGGGGCAAAACCGTTTAAAATATACAAAAGAAGTAACTTCGATCTTCACTGCATCGCGAAAATTTCTCTTCCGCCTGGTGCGATGAAGCATATCCACAATTCTACTCTGGAACCGCGGTTACAGAGAAAAAAGAAAAAAAAACTCAGGCAGTGTATGGGTATGGTGGCTAGAAGGGCCTTATCTGCTACAAATGCTTCGTTATATGTGGATATCTACTTTTCTTTGGCCGTAATGAACCTTTGAAGTTTCGAGAAGTACAATTTGAGGAACCAAAGGTCGTCGGTGCGAATTCCTGTCATATGCCACCTTTCATTCGACTAGTAATCTTATGCTCCGTAACGCGCTGAATCGTTTGACACCACTTCTACGCCAGTTAGGTGGTCCCTAATCTGGGTAATAACGGTACCATTGAGTGGTGTCACTTAAATAACATTGTGTGTCATGCTAACGAAATCTTGATTAATGCGAATATTCGAACTAAAGCTGTAAAACCTGCATCACACGCAGTACCGCCCTCTCCCTGCGCTACACCGTAAAATTGAGCAATGAACGGCGACCAGTAAAAGTGAGCATCGGTGAAGTATGGGCCCCCAGTTTCACGGGATAGTTAGTTAAGCGTTTTTCTGGCCAGCTTTCTATATTCTTTCTGCTTGAACCTTATCTACCCCATGTGGAGATCATGCAAAATAAAACAGATTGTAAAGAAAGAAAAGCTGAAAAATCTCCGAACATGCGCACTATTAAAACTTTTTTAAGCCGCGATCGTTTTATGACAAAATATTTTCCCACTTTGCGCCAGATAACTGTGAGCACGTGGCAGTTTGCGGCCTTATTTAACTAGATTCACAGAGGTTCCGGTTATCGGTTGGCAAAAAAAAGAGAGAAATATGCTATCGAAATCCGAAAAAAAAAATAGCACGGCACGTGCGATAACTTCACCGGTGGTGGGTTCCACGTGGAGGATAATTTTCCCAATTCTTCCTTATAGCTACTACGTCGTGTTTTCGCGATCATCGTATAAAATAGCAGGCACCTATCTGAGTGCTAAACTACATCTTTGGGAACCATGAAGGCAGCAGTGGCTCTGTTTACGTTGGCGGTTCTTCTCGCTGCCGTCTCATATGGAGACTCCATAATTTGTCGTAAGATTTTGCTGTTCTTCCTCGCGCTATGAGTGTCCCAAAAGTGAAGCGTGCTTTGCACATTTAATATGCATTCGAATTAACAGAATTGTTCTAGGTTCCGTACAAAGTTGATCGCCAATCAATAATATTCGTTTCGCAGCAGAATTATTCTATTTTTTAAGAAAACATAACTCTAAGAGAGCTATCACTGGAGGCAGAGCACAAAGGATTTCTACTTTTTTTCCGTTTCGTATACGGCTCTCTCTAGCGGTATGCACTGTAAGTTCGCAATACTGCTGAAAGGAAGGGTAGATCAAATAATTCAATCTATGAATGATGTCAGAGATAGTTAAGACATAAATCTGCTCTGCTAACTGCGACCAGTAGCGGAGGAGGGGTAATCGAATCCTGTTGTGGCGGGAAAACACTTCATTTTCCGCTAACGGAATGATTTTAGTTTTCGGCACAAGATGTTGTTCACATCTTGTGCAGTGCTTTGCGACGTATTTACGCCACTGCGAAAAACAAGGAACATTCGCATGTGGCCCTTTATCCAAGGAAAATACCAGCAAACTTTAAAGATTTAACACCTAGACGGCCTTAAATTAAGCTCAAGTGCAAAGTATTCATTTTTACTTAAGAAAAACGTACACAAAGCTTCTGGCGCATAAAGCAAGTGCTGCATATAGCGCTAGTCTGATGTTCAGTGCTCCACCACATCAGTTATTTGGTCCGGCGATTGGAAATTGCAACTGTAATCATTGCTGTGCTGCAGATGGCAAGGGCATTGTCCGTAGGCGAAATGGGGTGCAATTTAGTATCGTTCCTGCTCCACTTAGAATAAAAAAGCACCCTCCTTATGTTGCACCATTAAATATTGAGTACCTAGAAAGTAGTTGGGCTGTAGTACGCATTAGAATTATGAACTGCATTTTGAAATTATAGCAACGATGGTCATATTGAAAAACCTGAGTGACGTCTTAGGAGCGCCGTCGTTTGCTGAAAAACTGCTCCGTGCACGGTGGGAGTGGTGCCGAACTCGCGTCTCCTGCAGTCCAGAGGTGGCAAAGTCTGGTGCAGTTGACAAAACAGGGCAGCATCTGTACAACAAAGGGAAGGACACAAGTTTTTGGCGTGAGGTGCGGGCTCCTCTGCACTGTAGGGACCCCACATCGTCTCTACAACTGCGTTAAAGAGGGGAAAACACCTTTTCTTTGAAGGTGCACCTCATGTGGCGAACGCTGCAAGGGTGACTAGCGCGCAGACTAGCATGAAGAAGAGATACGGCCGAGAACAGCGATGCGATCCCCATCAAAAATGTAAATCTCGTGGTTAAGCGTGCGCGATTAAAAGCGTTTATCAGACGCCCGAAAATTCACAAAGCTTTTTCTGCGATGTATATCGAAGCTTCTTGCTTGTATGGAGATGTACAGTCCACATCAAAAGAATTCAGTCCAACGTGTTTCTATGCGAGGCTTACAGTGTGCCTCGTTCTGCATCCTTAGCGAGCGTAATCTCTTGAAATAGGAATGGCTCCGCGTACTCAATCCTCCTCAGCTTTGGACCTCTAGATGTGCTATGGAACCGCGCTAAACAACTTAGAGGTAAGCCCCTTGGGCTGGATAGTTATTGAGGGGGCTCTACATACAATGCTTTTATTTATCGAGCTAATTTAAGAGTATGAGAATTCCTAACAATGCTGGATTTAAAAAGATGTTCCGTGCTTGTTGCTAAAATGGGTAATGAACTGACTCTTTCTGTTTTTCTCGGGTCTATAGATGGAGATTGCGCCTTATCATGTAACTACTGCACAAAAAAATATATACATATGTGCATATTATACTATGAAAAGTTGCTGCGATGACTGACTTGCCGGGCTTCAATACAAAAGACAAATGGTTTCCTTGCCTTGAAACACTGCTAAAAGATGCGAAAGGTTCAGATTATAGCCCTCTTTATGCCAGGAATAGGAAAAAAAAGCATCTTACCGTCGGTTTTGCTTTTGATCATACAACAATTCAGGCGGCAAGACCCAAGAAAGAAAGACGAAATGTAGGAAGATAATTAAACAAGCTATCGGCTGGGGTAGAGAATCTGGACGAACCTTTAACCTTGGGTCCTAAGCGCCTAGAGCACCTATTTTTAAGTCGTGCGTGGTAGACGAAGGAATGTCTAAACCAAAATGTGGGACACAAGAGAAATTAAAAAAAAAAACAAGACGGAGAGCAGGACACGATATGACTGTACAGAGACTGAGAAGGTAACGTTTTTGATGCATGTTTTCTTTCAGCGATTCTAAGATGCGTCTATAAAAGTGGTATGTATCTGAATTTTTATTATTTCTGGTATAAGCATGCCATTTCACAAATTTTCTCACTCCTGCAAGTTAATTGTTTTGCTATTTTGTGTTGTACAGAATTCCAAGGACACTATTTCACCTGAGTCTAAAATCAAACATAGCCATAGATCTGTATTATATTTGTTGACAAGAGGCGAAGTCAAAATCCACCCTTCTCGTAAAATGTTTTGCAGTGACCGAGCTGTTACAGAAGCCTCAATGTAGAGTATAAATAGAAACCTAATGTCATGAAAATTATTAACTCAACTGCTGAATGAAAAAAAAGGCAACCCAGTGGATAGTTTATGCTTCGTTTGTGTTTTTCCCTTTCTGGGTAAGAAAAAGGCAAGTTGCGACATGCGCAAATATGAGTCCTGAACTTTTTTTTTTATTCTCTGAAAAATGGTTCTTTATCTTGTTTCCGCATAAAGTGGATACTGAAATTTTTTATCTGATAGGCGCAATTGACAAGCTGCTCCTCAATGCATTTTGTGCTAAGACGCAAGTAGCGGCTTTAGAACAGAATACACTTTGGAACACTGCAAGAGCCCTGTATGGGTGCCGCTGGATGAAAACGAAGTTTCTTTTTGCGTAAAAGATCAAAATATAAAAAAATAGTGAATACCGCACCATGCCTACCAGATGCAAATCGTCTTCTACTTTGTAAGACGAAAAAAAGATTCATCGCCGGCGCTTAAGGTGCTAATGTTCCGTAACGTAGAGGTTAAAATTAGAAAGTACAATTGAATTTCTGGCGTTTTTTTCTGCTTCTGATAGTGAAATTCTCCAGCATGATTTACATATCAAAAACAGCAATGACATTAACCTAGTTGTGAGATTCACGACCCGTACGAAGAGAAACCATTTTCTTGAGGCAGCAAAAAAGGCAACCCTATCAACTACTGACATTGGTTTTACTGGTCCCTCTCAACGGATTTATGTCAATGAACATTTGACTCCTGACAACAAACGCCTTCTTGGTGCCGCAATTGCAAGAAAAAAGGAAACGTCTTGGAAGTACGTCTGGACTAAAAACGGCAGCATACTCGCACGCAGAACAGATACTTCTGATATCATTCGGATAAGCAGTCAAGCCGATCTGCTAAAAATGACGTAATGCGGCGTCATTACTCATCATACAGGAGTTGTTCTTCCTTTCTTGCCTCTGGAAAATGGATCGAGCACTACGCCTCTTTACACACCCTCACAGTTTAATAAATATGTTGGCTTAGATAAAAATAAGCAATTCATGTTAATTCATTTCAACATGCAATCAGCTGTGAACAAAGTTGATGAACTGACTCATTTTTTGGCAAGCTTAACGGTATCGTTTGATGTCATCTGTTTAACGGAAACATGGTATTGTCACGACACTGATGTGCTGCGAATACCGGGGTATAACTCTTTTTATGTTAACCGCACCACGAAACGTGGGGGAGGCGTTGCGCTACTTGTGAAAAACAAGTACACTTGTGAACTCTTATCTGATCATTGCTTCTGCAATAGTGAAATCGAAATGCTCACCGTGAAGTCTGCCTGCCAAACTTTTTCTGTTCTTTACCGGCCCCCCCAGGGCAACTTAGCAACGTTTTTTGACCACCTCGAGCGTGAATTATTCTTTTTTAACACAGAAACCTTTTTTTCCTTTATAGCGGGAGATTTCAACATAGATATAAGCACAGTCAGCTCAGCACAGCAAAAACTTTTAACACTTCTAGAAGTGACTGGTTTCCACAACGCTATCAGTAGTCCAACACGCATCACTCCTACCTGTTCTTCCACGCTAGACCTTATCGTAACAAATAATCATAATGCACTCTTTTCAGGCCGTATCGCACTTGATATCAGTGATCACTTACCTGTTTTCTTGCGCCTAGACAAACAAATCCATACGAAGGCAAATGCACAGGCTCGGCGGCAACTTATTTCGCAAGAAAGGCTTGAGCAATTTAGGAGCCGCATTGCTTTAGTCGACTGGGATCCCGTATACAGAGAAAACACAGCTGAGGGCGCTTATCGCAAATTCCTTGAAATGTTTCTTTTATTGTACAATGACTGCTTCCCTGTGGTTGATATAACGCCTTGCAAGAATGCTCGTAAACCCTGGATGAGCCGTCGCCTTACACGACTTGTAAAAAAGAAACACAAGATGTTTGCACAATTTATTAAAACTAGGGACGCGGACGTATTAGCCAGGTATAAATCATTGCGCAATCGTTTAAATAAAGAAATTAGGATAGCTAAGGTCACTTACTATAACAACTTGTTTGATAACCAGCTCCCTAGCAACCCCAAAGAAAAATGGAGGCGCTTAAACTTGCTCTTAAATAGAAACACACATGGCAGGAAGATAACAAGTTTAATAATCGATGGTACAGAAACTTCTGGATCACACCTCGCAAACACATTTAATAAATTCTTCTCCGAAGTAGGTACTAGCCAATTTAATGCTGGCATCTCCAATTTTTTAGGCGGCAAGTTAAAAGCATCTCTATTCTTCGGGCCAACGGACGAAGCTGAAGTTTTCACAATATGCAGAAAGTTAAAAGATACGTGTAGTCTTGATGCACACAGTATACAAAGCCGACCAGTTAAATATATTCTTGACATAATTACGCCATGTCTAACCTATATATATAATACCGCACTCATGACCGCTCAATTCCCTTCTGACATGCAGCTAGCCAGGGTAGCCGTGATATATAAAAAAGGCGATGCAAACAAATTGGGGAACTATAGACCAGTGTCTATACTTCCGTATTTTTCTAAGGGCTTAGAACAGCTGATTCGCATCCGTCTTCAACATTTCCTGTCTAAACATTCCGTAATAACTGACTGCCAATATGGATTTAGAGAAAATAGGTCTACGGAGCATGCACTCCTGGTTCAAAAAGAATACATATTAAAAAATTTTGAGTCACAGCTTTTAACCCTTGGTATCTTTGTTGACTTCAGCAAAGCCTTCGATTGCTTGAATCACGATGTTCTTTATGCAAAACTGGAGCACTACGGCATACGCGGGCATGCTCTCAGCCTAATTAAATCTTATTTGAGTTCCCGGTCCCAATATGTGGTGATTAATCATTCCTCTTCACAGATTCTAAGAATTTCGAATGGGGTCCCTCAGGGTAGCATCTTGGGGCCACTACTGTTCAATATATATATAAATGATATTCCTAACATTAGCAACCATGCAAAATATATTATATATGCAGACGACACCAGCCTATTCTTTTCTTCCAATGATGTACACCGCTTAGTAGATACCGCAAACCGTACGCTATTATCACTTGCCGCATGGTCATCAGTTAACTCACTAAAGATAAATAAAGAGAAAACTAAAGCAGTACTGTTCCTTCCTAAAAGGAAGCAACTATTTCACCGCCCCTCGCTATTCCTCAGTGGCAGTGTGATCGAATATGTGGACACCTTTAAATCATTGGGTGTAATATTCAGCAGTACGATGACATGGGATGCACATGTTAATAACATTGTATCAACACTTTCTAGAATCGTCGGAATTACGTTGCGTAACAGGCATATTTTACCTACCAAAACTAAAATTACTTTGTATTATGCATTTTTCTATTCCCACCTAAGCTATTGTTTCCTTGTCTGGGGCAACACAACGGTATCTAACGTCCTAAAACTGCAAACATTGCAAAAGAAAATGCTTCGTGCAATCGTCAATGGGTCATATGATTCACCTACTAGACACATTTACCTACATTATAATATTATACCTGTCAACAAACTATTTGACTACAGATTTGCATGTTTTTACAAAACAGTGGTAAAAAAGGGTGATTCATTTATTTCTCAGATTGTGCCATTGACATATCGCCAATCATCGTACGACATCCGATTGCAATGTAGGTTTGTACTACCAAAATGCAGAACAAACTATGGATTCTGTATGTTAAGGTATATTGTGCCAAAGTTCCTCAATACCTCATTCAGTGACGAAGTGAATATTTTGTCTTTGTCTGCCATCCGGAAAAGCTTTATTCAGCAATATGTGGTACAGTGATGCGAAGCGTCTGGGTGTACTACGCCACTCTGTGTAATAACCTCACTGTCTTTTATTATAATTATTACTGCCAATTGCTAGATATCTGTTTCCTATAATACATTGTTCTTCATAAGCGGACTTGTATCCACTTTTCAACAGTGTTTTTTTTTTTCTCTCTCTTTTTGCCTCGTGCCAACTGCCGACTTGTAAGGATGGTGAGGCCCGTCAAGCGGTGTATCATTCACTGCTTTTTTCTCACCATCCCCAGTTTGCGTGTACAAACTGAAATAAAGATTTGATTTGATTTGATTTGAGATCAACTTGGGCCAAACGTGAATGTTTTTCTAAACCTAAGCGTCGCCCCTCATTTTGCGGAGGCCATGTAAAAGACAAGCATTTTGGCTGTTTGGGAAGAGCAAAAAGGTAGCCATTTTTGTTAAATCATTGCGCGGTGCAGTTACAATGGCTCTTATGTGCAGACTGCGGCGACCCAAAACCAGGGGTATCATGCGAGGTTTTTCCCATCTTCGTCAGATACCGTTACAATCCTGTGACCAAGCAGTGCGAGGAGTTCAAAATTGGAGTTCTGTGTTGCCCCAACTGCAACACGTTCGAAACGAAGTCCGAGTGCGAGAGGTACTGCAAGTAATGATGACATGCTGTGAGCAGTTGTCTCTTTGTGATTTCTATTAACCACAAAGAGAGGCACCATAAAAATAAATTGCAAAAAATGATTGCCTTTTTATGTCTCGTTTTTTCGCCTTGTCGACTTGCTGCTTTAAAAACCACTACGATTGGGACAACACCCGAATAACATTCTAATTTGGAGGCGGTTTCTAAAGAAGCCATCGAATGATACCTCTTTTCAACAATTTTTATTTTATTCAGTTCACAACCACATATCTCGGTGGCACCCGTGATCGGTAGACGAAATCTTCGGCGCTTCATGTTCACTAAAACAGGAAACAAGTTTCCCAAAGTTTGCCACTTTTGCAATCTGAACCTCCCACTGTTGGTGCAAAAGTGGACTCGAAAAGAAAGTTCGGTTTGTCGCCGCCAGTACACCGATGAATATGGGTAGCGCAAAAAACAATGAGGCAGAACCAACAGACACCTAGAAAGATGGTCTATTCATCATCAGCCTGACTACGCACACTAACGGCAAAGGCCTCTCCCAGGTCTCTCGAATTAACCCTGTCCTTTGCCAGTGGCGGCCACCGTATCCTTGCAAACTGCTTAATCTCATCTGCCACCTAACTTTCTGCCTCCCCCTTCTACGTTTCCCTTCTCTTGGAAGCCACTCCACTACCCATAAGGACCACCGGTTATCTTGCCTTCGCATTACATGCATTGCCCAAGCCCATTTCTTCCTCTTGATTTCGACTAGGATGTCATTAATCCGCGTTTGTTCACTCACCCACTGCGCTAGCTTCCGATCTCTTCCGATCTTGATCTATTGAATGATTATTATTATAAGAGTTTTATGTGTTTAAAATAGAACCTAGAACCGAATCCAGCACAAAACAACGGCTCGTGGCTCGCTGATCCAGCTACTGAAATTCATTATCATGAAATTTAAGAGATGAATTATTGACCAAATCCATGTACAGATGGCAAAACGCATGCCTAGAACAACCAAGATCTGTGTTCCGGAGCTCCCAAAGCCGCTGCGACAAAGAAGGCAAAAAATGGCGATGAAATTCTGAGTTTAAAAGCAGATGTTTAGATCCAGACCCTTTTTAACCAAATCTTATCGCTAGTTATCGCGTGTTACGCCCGAAACCCACTCAGAGCGTGTTCTAGACATGCGGTTTGCCATCTGTACTGCTTCTTTATATCCTATGTCTCAGCTGTCTCCCTGGTCAGTTGATCCCTGCAAGGACAGCGCGAGCAGTGGATCGCTAAGTGGTAAGTTGCATCTGCAGTCAAGGTTAACTTCATCATTTTAGTTCAATGTGCTCGTTTCTGTAAGAAAAATGAATGCGACAGGACACCCTTAATCGACACGAAACAAATATTAAGTACGTTTAAAATGCAGGTGTGCCTTGAAAGATTTATTTCTTCGATCCGCTTGCGTATTTGCGAAAGAGAGAGCAATTAGCGCTGAGCTTATGTCGAGCTGAAAATGAGAGTTCCACCCTGTAACGCGAGAAACCTTTCTCGTACTAGGCAATACATAGGGCATACGTGTGATTCCCAGGGGTACACGTAGGGCATGCCTGCTGCATCTTTTGTTTGTGTCCTTACTTCTTTCTCTTCTCTCGGACTCTGGATTTCCCTACGCAGGCTTTCCGGACGCAAACACAATAGCTCTGTCCGCAACGCATCTCTCTTCATTTCCTTTATGTCGCTTTGAAAGGATTATGTGACAGGGTGGCCAAATGAATTTGTCATTGCTCTCGAAGGTTGGTAGCAGTAATCGTATTACTTAAGATTAAAATTATCTATCCTCTAATATAAAATCCGTTTACTAGACCGTGGCTGGAAGCGGGAAAAGGGGTGGTTTGTAGATGAGTTTGCTGCCAGCTCTAAGAAATGGAGCTGCGCAAAATAAGTCGCTTAATGGGGACAAATATAACTCGTGTACTTCACAATAAATGTTACTTAAAACACGAGAGTTGGCGTTACGAGCTGTGGGCCCCTAAACGTATCAAGAAATAGACTGGCTACTCTTTTTCTGCCTGAATGCTTATCTTAAGTCTTTGCGGCCACCTCAGTTCTATACTGCTGCTTATATTCAACCCATTTATCCGTATGATTCAGACTGACATTCAAGCAGAAAATTAGCTTCAAGCGTCCTCTGGAGTTAGCTGAATTAGCCTTTTGCTAGGTCTCGTTACAATAGTGTGCTTACCTCTCGAATAACCAGCTAGCTATTGTGTTTTTGCGAAATTTCGCTCAGAAGCTCTTCAAGCTGCGCATCTTGTAGTCCCAAAATATGAGGCTGTCGCAGACAACAACTGGAAGCGCGCTCTTACAGAGACTCGGATACCGCGATCAGATGCGAGAAGTGAAGAGGACGGGGACGATCCCCGACGAGCTTCGCAAGTCCCTCAAGGGAGCACCAACACCAAATAACATAGACCCCAACCTGCACCGAGGCAGAAGATAAACGAAGGCCGAATTCATCGAGAAAACATATGCGCCTCAAGGCACGGCCGTGTGTGCAGACGCGTGCTGGAGAGGAGAAGACACTAAAATCAAAGTAGCCCTGATGATCGATTCGTCTCTACTAGAAATGACCAGCGCGTGAATGCGAGTCTGCACGGCTGCAGAGGCAGAGGACGTAGCCGGTGCTCTAGCGGCGCTCGAGGGCTATAGAATAGGGCGGTCGCTAACAGTACTCACGGACACTAAAACAGTGTTCCGAAATTACATGAATGGCTGGATGGGTCGTCACGCGCTCCGTATCCTCCTCGCAGGTAGAGAGAAAATTAAAATCCGCATAGAAGAAAACGACAAGACCGCACGCAAAATTGTGTGCGTACTGGCACACACGGCGGTGAGAGGGAACCAAGGGGCCGACAGGATACCTCGAGGATACATCACCTTCTGAGCATCCGAAGAAACCAAGAAACTCGCGCCAGCACCCAAGGAAGATTAGGCCATACAAGAAAACACTGTCCGTGCTCCACTTCGAATATTGGGACTCTACTCACGTCTATATGGAAGGCTCAGTAACATTTGCTAGTTCTGCTTGCGCAGTGGTCGTTCCTGCGCGACAGACTCAAATTCACCAACAAATTTTGCATCGGTCTACCTCTACTGGAGCAGAACTGGCCGCACTTCTTGCGGCGGTACCGTATATCTCACAACAGTCACCTCAAAAATGGGCTGTTTTCTGTGACTCAAAAGCTGCCGTACAATGTCTTCAATCTGCCTTGAGACATAGCGACCATGAGCAACTTGTAGCGGAGATAAGATATCTGCACCACCAGGCAATCGAACAAGATCATGAAATCATCTGCCAGGGGTACCAGGCCATAGCGGCATTGTTGGTAACGCCTTAGCTGACGATGCTGCTCGATCGGCTCACGATACAACGAAAACTGTCCACATACCTCTGACAAGAGCTGACGCAGCAAGGCATCTTCAACTGCTCGCCCGAAACGTGACTCTACAGTCGTGGTCTACCCCTGGAGGTTGGACACCCCGCTCGCACCACTTCGACCTCTTGCTTCAACATCACATACCATTCGGCCTCCCCCGCGGTGGTACTAGGCTATTGTGCCGCCTGTGGCTGGGAGTGGCGTTCACAAACGCCTATTCCAATCTCATCGCTACGGCAGACTCTCCAGCGTGTGACCAGACTGGTTGTGATTTAACGATCGGACACCTCTTCTGTGACTGCCTTCATTTTGAGCGAGAGCGCGGTTTCCTGACTGCTACTATGTACCCCTTGGACTCGCGCCCTCTAACAGAGTCCAACGTTCTGGAGCCTTGGACACAACCTTCCTCACATAGGAAAGCGATGAAAGCGCTACTGAGATTCTTAAGGGACTCGGGGCGCTCTTTTTCCTTTTGTTCCCCTCCCCAAGTGTAGGGTAGCCAACTGGGCATCGCCTAGTTAACCTCCTTGCCTTTCCGTCCATTTCTCTCTCTCTCGAAGGAGCCGCCGTGGCGCCGCTGAACCCCTTCTTCTCCGCGCATTGCTTCGTAGTGTAACTCGATGTCACGAAGCTTGCCTCAGTTTTATTGCGAAAGCAATAGTACTCGCAGTTTCAAGCCTTCGCGTGACCCGGCCGCAGTTACGCTTGACCTTTAGCGGAGTGAATATGGGCGACCAACTCGCTCCTTCAGATAGCCCGGCTGCAGTTACGCCACGCCGCGCACCTGTGGCGCGCCGCGCAGAGGCGCTACTGCTGCTGTGACGTTATACAAGCTGTAGAATATGGGCGACCAACTCGCTCCTTCAGAGAGCCCAGCTGCAGTTACGGAGTGTGTTTCCGCGCTGCGCACCAGTGGCGCTACTGCCGCTGTGACTTCGTACCAGCTGTAGATTATGTTTTCTTTCTCTCAGTCGCAACAGCATCAAAAACAAAAAATAAAAAAATTACCGAAGACGCTTTGAGTCGTCGCGCAGCGGCGGCCGGTAGCCACGCGTGGCCTGTAGACGCGGCGCACTGCGTTCCAAAACGCTTTCAGTCATCGCGCAGCGGCGGCCAGTAGCCACGCGTGACCTGTAGACGCGACGCACTGCGTTCCAAGACGCTTTCAGTCGTCGCGCAGCGGCGGCCGGTAGCCACGCGTGGCCTGTAGACGCGGCGCACTGCGTTCCAAGACGCTTTCAGTCATCGCGCAGGGGCGGCCGGTAGCCACGCGTGGCCTGTAGACGCGGCGCACTGCGTTCCGAGACGCTTTCAGTCATCGCGCAGCGGCGGCCGGTAGCCACGCGTGGCCTGTAGACGCGGCGCACTGCGTTCCAAGACGCTTTCATTCGTCACGAAGCGGCGGCCGGTAGCCGCGCGTGGCCTGTAGACGCGGCGTACTGCTTTCCAAGACGCTTTCAGTCATCGCGCAGCGGCGGCCGGTAGCCACGCGTGGCCTGTAGACGCGGCGCACTGCGTTCCAAGACACTTTCAGTCATCGCGCAGCGGCGGACGGTAGCCACGCGTGGCCTGCAGACGCGGCGCACTGCGTTCCAAGACGCTTTCAGTCATCGCGCAGCGGCGGCCGGTAGCCACGCGTGACCTGTAGACGCGGCGCACTGAGGTCCTTCAGATGGAGGCGCTGCGCTTTTGCTTTCGCAGCCTACCAGGCTTAACCAAAGCTAAGCCACCGTTTCGTCTTTGACGACTCGCACTAGCAGGTTCTTATCAAAGACTACGCCAAAGTATTTAAACCAAGGTGTATAATTCAGGAGAGAGTTGTCAATGCTAATGTCAAAAGAGTTAATATCTGCAAACTTGTTTACTACGGGTGTTAAATACTGTTTGTCAACATTAACATACAGCTTGTTATTTCATAACCAGTCATAGATGCTTGCTAAATGTAAGTTTATTTTAAGCGCATTTCAATCGAATTTCTTTCGTGTAAAAAATTGCGGTGGTGTCATCAGCGTAAATCAGCATACCTTTAATGAGTAGTGGACGCGGGAGGTCGGAAATATATAAAAACAGCCGTCTCAAAACAGAGCCTTGGGGCCCGCCTGTCTAAGTTGCGGTGATGATGATGCAATATTCATTATAACTACCTTATGAGGTTTATGAAAGACGCCAGAAAACAGCTCGAAAATTTGTGCTCTAAAACTGTAGTCCTATAGCTTGCATAAAAGGATGGAATAATTGACACTATCAAAAGCCTTCCTTTAAAACCACAGCCACAAGCTTGCTGTTATTTCATGCAAATTTTATTTTTTTGCATAATGACTGCACTGCTGTTCAAGCTGATTGCGCTGCTCAAACGGTTTTGCTGTGTGCTAAATATGAAGTATTTTTTATAAAAATATTAATTCGATTCGCAAGCACTTTTCTCTAAAGGATATTAACACCGCTGAAACACTAAGTCGACAACAAGAACGACTTGTACAGCCTCTTTCCTCATATATATGAGCAAATCGAGCTGTTTTTGGCGATGCTGGGTACTTGGTGGTTTGGAGTGAATGATTTTGAACACGGTATTTTACAGCACGAAGAATATTAATATTTTCTTTTCGAACTTTCTTCTACCATATCGCTAGCTAACAAGGCCAGGATTAGTTTTTGAAATTAAAATGGTGCTTTCATACTTCAGTATAACTGGGATGCCAAACGAGCGATGTAAGAGCTTGCCGCAGAGGCTTTCTTCGGCTTAGAAGATGGACAGAACCTGAATCTCTCAGGCTTGTCTCGGTCTGAATTAATGTGCCGACTACAGTATCGTCTCCTGTAACAATGTTTTTTTTTTCACGTTGAGGCACTGATCTGCGAATGATAATTAGATTACCTTGTAAGCTGTTAAGAATGCTGGTCCGATCTTTGGTCTTTTGACAAAACCTAACGCTGAGGCACGTCGCGATTTTGACCAATCAGATCAGCGATTTAAGTCTACAGCGAATTTATCCAAGAAACAAACAATAAAGAGTTAATTGCATATTTGCACAATGTTTCTGTTGTGCTTGTTGCCATTCAGAAGAAACAAAAACACATTAGACCGTGAATTGTTCGCAGGGGGTAATTTTTGTTTGCAATGTAACCCTGGTCTATAAACGTTATAGGTCACTAGGCTTCCATAGTAGATCAGCAGGGCCGCTTGTGCTGCGTCTCCATCACATCGAAACATTTCAGAGTGAGGTTAAATTACAACTTCCCTGTCCCGAGCAAAAAATTACGAGGAACTTTAGCGGCTAAAGTGCTGAAAGGCGAAAGCCTGAGTGCAGCATTCTGCTACACGATTGTTCACTTGACATTTTGTTGGTGCATTAATTAACTGCCAATTAATGATGCTTAAGCTTCGCCTTTAGGAGTGGAACGCGAGAGCGTGTTGTAGCGCTGCCACGGAGTCCATTGAACGCCACCACCCGTTCGGCGCGATGCCTTGCCCTTTGAACGCAACGCTTTTTAAGGAAAGTAAATGGCGCAGTAATTCTCTGTCGTCTCGGTGGACACCTGAGCCGCACTGTACAGGAAGGGAGGAAGTGGAGTGAAAGAAGAAAGAGGGGCCGTAATGAAGAAAATGAAAATTGTATTTGAGGAAAGGAAATTACGCATTAACTGTCTCGCATATCTCAGTAGCACTAGTCGAAAATTGTATTTGACGAAAGAAAGTTGCGCAGTAACTGTCTCACATATTTCGGTCGACAGCCGTCAAAATTCGTGCGTGGTGACATCACGACAATTTGGACCATCTGAAACGCGGACAAATACGCCTTGCTCGTCAGTAAATTGTTTTTTTGAGGAAAGGAAATGTATCTGTCTCGCATATCTCTGTGCACACCCAGGCACACCTGAACGTCGCCGTAACGGGAAGGAAGAAAGATGGGAGTGAACGAAGACACCGTATTCACTAGACGCACCTTTGTTCATTCCAAACCATCGAGCGGGCATAGCGCAGTGGTAGCGTGCTCGACTCGCACTCCGGAGACCGCGGTTCGATTCCCAAGCTCGGCCAATTTCTTAGTCGGTTTTATTTATTTATCTGGTCTGACTAGAAAGGTTAATTGGACTAAATGGCTAAGTAAGCAATTAACTAAACTCAAACTTACTTGGAGCATCACTATACGATCCCTTTAATTGGTTGGATGGTTAGTAGCCAAAGTACAAGTACAAAAGTACAAAGTACAATGACAGTGCATATTAAATAACCTCAGGTGGTCGAAATTTCTGGAGCCTTCACTACGGCGTCCCTCGTTACCTGACTCGCTTTTGGCCCTTAAACCCCCATTGACCTTAGGTTTGTAGAAAGATTTTAAGATCGTAAAAATTGACTAGATCGATTGTTTTCAATCACCGATTAAACCTAATGAACTCACCTGGCCCTTAAATGTATGATAAATTTTTTGCATAGTTTTGAATAATTCATTTTTTAGCCTATCATTCTTGGTATTTTGAAACGATGGGCAGTGTACACGCAAACTGTTGTGAGTAAATTTTATGAATTTCCAGTCTAATGATGCTTAAAATGTATCAATTAGTATGGGAGAGAAATAAAATAGGAGCTAGTAAGCAATGAAACATAAAAGCTGATTTGGTTGAAGGGGTACATACTACATCGTATCTAAAGTACTATAGGGATACTGCTTGATACAGTGACGAGAGTCGATAGTTTTATCTGGCTATACATGATTTATTACATCCTCATCGCCTTTCTGCCATTTTTGTAGTGCAAGCCAAAAAAAATCAATGCTTAAAAACATACTGCGCGTAATGCATATTCTTTATGAGTTAATGGATACTTGTGCCCAAAAGGTCTGCATTACGCTAAGATTTGTTAAGTAGTACCGAAGTTAGGTATATTCCGTACTCATCAAAATAAAAATTTCATGATGCTAGGTTGGCGAATTTTGAAAACACTACTGAAATATTTAAGTGGTGGTGTTAGAAAATTACTTGCCGTCTATTAAAACACTTTGTTGCCTTCCGACTCACTGCTTCTGTCTGTTTAATAAGCTGTTGCGTAAAAGCTAGGTAAATTGTGCTACAGAATCGTGAAACAAAGCGTCTGAATGCGTTAAATGGTTATATGGAGGTTTGCGGTGGTGCTCGTCGCTGTCGACTTCGGCGGAAGACCAAACGCCTTCGCGTACAAAGCACGTACTTGAGAATGAGCTTGGTCAGAATTTGTTCTCTTAATACCTATTTTGTTTATTTTCTAGCATCTTTGAAAGACATGTGATGAGTTTGTGCTTCTTCTACGCCTGTATTCTTTTCATTTTTGAGTAGTTTCCGTAATAAACTCGTGAATACGATGACGGAAGAGTGTTATATACAAGTGCTATCTTAGATGATGCGAAGTGGTCAAGCAATGGTAATTATTTTTGTGAACTTGGGTGTGTGGTATGTTAGTGATGCTTTAGGCGAAGTTGGAACTTCATATTTTTTCTAGGTTACAGATAAGAAGGCTGTTTTTGTGATCAGTTCTATTCCTTATTTCCTACACCATATCACAACGACATGAAGAGCGCTGTTTAATTTGCCATTCCCAAAAATAGAGTTAATCGGGTTTTAAAGGATACCGTCATCAGCAAAATGCTTCAACTCAGGAGGGAGAGAGAAACACTTGATTAGCCATAAGCAATGAAATTATAACAGTCAGATTTCGACTATACTCAGGGTTGAAAAAGCATTGTCGAAGAGATGTTATGCTTAATTAAAAACTACTGAGATTGCTTAGTTATGTAATCGTCGATCCAACTAACAAAATGTCGTTACGTAAAGTGAAAGCCAGGTTGCGGTGTAGTTTTGTGTTAGCTGAAGTTTGAAATGGCTCATTAATAAATTTAAACTATCTAGACGCTTTCACGGTAAATCGATTATCTCAGTATACTTCTTGAGAACAATGGTCTAGTTTTGTGTTAGTTGCAATTTGAAATGGCTCATTAATAAATTTAAACAAACTAGACGCTTTCACGGTAGATCGAGTATCTCAATATACTTGTTCCGAACAATATTTACACCTCGAGGTTAACATAATAGGCCATAACCCCGCTCTGTTTACCATCAAACAGCTTACACAATCGCAAAAGTATCTCAGAGTACAATAATAACTGGACAAAGACATCGAGAAATTCCAATCTTTACTGCTCGACTATAAAAACAGTAACAAATAGAACATCGCCTATCCAAAAATTTTTTTGATGCTTATAAATACCAGTGCATGAACAGTTCTTCGAAGGTTAAAAATTGCCGTATAAAATATTTCTCACCTATAACCCTCGGTAAGCAAAACGCTTCGTAAACTACATGCGTAAGAATAATAACCTATGCAAAAAATGGACATCTTTCAACCTCCCTCTAGATTCCTGGTTTAGAGAAAAGTACACTTTAAGTTTCTAATAAAAGCTAAAAGAAAATTCTCTGAATCGAAAATAACCAGCTTGGCAGTCACTAAACGAGAAGGGAAAAAAGTTGAAACATATTACATCTTATGAACGCTCATCTTATGAGTCCAGGCTAGCAAACGAGCCGAACCCTTGCCAATGCGGTGGTATAAAGTTGCCTGATGCCACTTTAGTGCCCTGCTAACAATCAGATGTCTGGTGCACTCCGCAGGAAACTCAAATGTATGACGGCCGCACCTTCAGTGAATTCTTTTATATATACTTTGAAAGTTTTTTTTTATATATATGCCTAGGCAGGCTTCACTGCAGAGGCTCTCTGAACCTGTGTGCCCAACACAGTTATGTGAGCGACTACGCATTGGAACAGCATACAAAAGCCCTAGAATTGCGTAGTGTGCACGAGTAACAGGAGATTTAAAGAAAAATTCAGGGGGCACTTTGACTGTCTAAAGTGCGTGGAGGCGCAAGCGTTTTCCGCGCCACCTTGACTGCTTCTGTGGCACTGGTGGCGTCACATATAATTGAGTACTAATTACTAAGTGATCACTAATTATTTAATTAATGGTTAATTACTGATAAATGCCTGAACAGTAATTAACTGGTAATTAATAACGCTTAAGCTTCGCCATTAAGAGTGGAACGCGACGGCGTGTTGTAGCGCTGCCAGAGAGTCCACGGAACCCCACCACCCGTTCGACGTGATGCCTTGCCCTTTGAATGCAACGCTTTTTGAGGAAAGGAAATGGCGCAGTAATTCTCTGTCATCTCGGTGGACACCTGAACCGCACCGTAGAGGAAGGGAGGAAGTGGGAGTGAAAGAAGAAATACAAAGGGGGCCCCTAATGAAGAAAATGAAAGTTGTAATTGAGGACAGGAAATTACGCAGTAGCTGGCTCACATATCTCGGTGGACACCCGTCAAAATTCAGGAGGGCACTTTTATGACCTAAAGTGCGGTCACTGATGTGTGGTTAAGATGTTAAGCTTCACCTATAAGAGTGGAACGCGACAGCGTCTTGCAACGCTGCCAGGGAGTCCATAGAACGCCATCGCCCATTCGGTTCTACTCGTCGGTAAATTGATTATTGAGCAAAGGAAGTCTATCTATCTCTCATATCTCGATGGACACCTAACCCTCGCCGGAAGGGAAGGGAGGAGGATGGGAGTGAGCGAAGACACCGTATTCACTAGACGCACCTTTGTTCATTCCAAACTATCGAGCTGGCATGGCGGAGTGGATAGCATGCTCGTCTCGCACTCCGAAGACCGGGGTTCGATTCCCGAGCGCGACCAGTTTCCTACTCGGTTTTATTTATTTATATGGCCTGACTAGAAAAGTTAATTAGGCTAATTGGGCAATTAAGCAATAAACTAAGCTCAGTCCCACTTACTTGGAGCATCACTATACGATCCCTTCAATTGGTTGCATGGTTACTAGCCAAAGTATAATTGGCCCCGTTTGAAATTCGCGCACTGTGACGTCACGACCGTTTCGACCAATTGAAAAGCGTGACATTTCTGTCGACAACTGCTGCTTACAATGATGACACATTAAAGGCTTCCGCCTTAAAACCTGTCCGAGCGAACTCTACGCTGTAATCTTTAAAAGGCGGACTTTGAATCTCTCAGTATGACACCGGGCTGAGCCGAACAAGACCATATCTTCTTTGAAGCCGCCGTTATGAAGTTTGTTAGTGATCCACAAAACGGCACCTTAAAACCCCACAGCAAAGCGTGTTTTCGCTTTTATCCATTAAAACCCACAAAGTTACTCACACTTGCCAGAATGTCAGCAGGCAAACAAAATAGTAGGCGGTTTTGTATATTCAAGCTCGCCCTGCCCACCGCTGTCGAAAAGAAAGCGTTTCAGTCGCGTAAGAACGCAAAAATCTGTTTCTTAAGGCTACAAACTACAGTTGCCCTATTTCGAAGAACTCAAGATTGGGCGAGTTAATGGTTATCTAGTGTGTTATTTATTGTTTTTTTTTTTGTCGTACACTCGGTAATTTATTTTTCATTTGATGGTAGAGTTCTTGCAAGCTGCTGATACTCTTGAGGTCATAAGGCATTGCATGTACAAGGAGGCTAGTTTTTCTAATACTATCTTCTCTCCGTCCTTCAAGTAATATGCTGTTGCCTAATCCCCTTACCGTCTGCTTTCCCCCTTTTCATTGCTCCTAGAGCTTTGTTTACTTCCTCTCATTACTGGCGATATGTCCCAGTGTTGTGGGCTAATGCCTCTGTCATTGGTGTCCTGATTACATTAGCTTCTGTATAGATTTGTGTGGAACACTTCGGACAGTACTTTAACTGTATTTACATTATTACTAATAACATTGCCTTCATGGTACAATGGTTTTGCCCCAGGTTAGTAGCCTCTACTCCGCGTTTAGGCTATCTCCGCTCTTTATACCATGCTGGATTACCTCCATATTAAACTGCGTTATGTTGGCCACCTTCCGCTCATTGAACAACCTTGATAGCTGTACCAGTTCTATTTATCTGTGGTGTTAGATGCCTTCATGCACTAGCGTTTCTTAATGAGATCTTTTGTCTCCTGAGACAGCTTGTCGGTATCCAGCAGATGCAACCTACCGCATACTTCTACTGCGCATTCCGTAATGAGAAGTGCGGAATGTTCGTTCAATCTTTATCATTAAGATCATCTTGCTTAGTTAGAGCCGAATATCAGTCCTTCAGCGATATCGTGAATTCTTCTATTCCCCTCTTGCCTATAACTTGCTAATGGGTTTTCGCGTCAGTAGTTTATTCCATTCGCTAAGTCTGCGGTAATACGAGACCGCACCATCTTGTGATCTCTACAACGCACCTGCCTGAGACACCCATATCCTGCACAATGCTAGGCTGAGCGCATAGTATCAAGTATATTGCCGTTTCGTTCTCACCATTGGGGTTCTTCCACGCCCACTTCAAGTTTTCTCGTTTGCGGAAGAAGGTATTCTTGATCCATAAAATATCCCACTGTTCTAAAAGTACTATTAACACCCCCCTGCTATTTCATGAGGCTATTTATAGTCCTCAACCTCTTGGTCTCCAGCCTTCTTGTTCCCTACCTTGGAGCTGATTTCGCTATTAATAGTGTGTAATGTGTTTTTACTTTCCTCATTGCCGATTCGACAATGGCGCAAATTGCGAAGATAGGTAATCGAAGCTAGATGTAGGAGCGCAGGCCTGTTCCACCTGCAGTTTGTACCTGTTACAAAACCTAATTACGACAGCCACCACCCTCTCGTTAAGGCTGCTCTATACCTCTAAAACTGGAGTACCAGCTTCCCTACACTTCTTTCATAGTAGGTGGAAAATTCCAACTGAGCCATCACGAAGGCGAGAAGTGTAATGATGCACTACACAGCGCCACAATTCATTTATCCCTGTGTAACCGTTTGGAATGATGTTAACCAGAATTCAAGCACGATGTCTTCAATCAGTTTTGAGGAAACTGCATGTTTTACCAGTTAAGATTTTGGATCTTCTGGCTCACCTTAATGTGCGATGTTCAATTCAAAGACAATTCAAGACTTTGTGGAGAGTCGTTCCTTCTCTATAGAATATAAAGTGCCGAAGATGTCTTCATGGGCTGACCACGGGTGTTGCCATCACATAAACTTTTGAGCATACTCCCCTGCAAATCCGTAAGGAATGGTATCGTTTGCTGGCTGCTTTCGAAACCGCCTCCATGGTAAAACGTTATACCAGCGAAATATCAAGCGCAGTGGTTGTACACAGAAATACATCGATATTCCGCAACCACCAGGCATCCAAAGGTAATTGTTTTTTGCAGTTTATTTTTTATGCTCCCTCTCTGTGGTGAATGGGAATCATGGAGAGACAACTGCGCAAAGCACGTTGTCATTACTTGCAGTATTTCTCACATTCCTTCTCACTCAGGAAAGTGTTGCAGGTTGGGCAGCAGTCTAGTCCAATTCCCAAGAGGAAATGCTCACACTTCTTGGTCTTAGGATTGAAATAATACCTGTCGAATAATCCCTGGTCCAACAAGCATGTTCCTTTGTGGTTCGGTTCGCTGCAACCTGCAAAGAAGGGTCATCATAACTACAGAAGCGTATACGTTTAACAAAACTGGCTGCGTCTTTGGTTTGCCTAAAAGTCGTCAAAAATGGTTGTTCTTTACGTGAAATCCGCATGATGCGCTGCAAGGATGAATTTCTAAAAAATAATTACATTCGCTACACCTTTGTAAATGGTGTGCACTGTGCAATGATCCACTTACCAGAATGTGCGCAAACAAGGTAACATTAGCCGCAGAAGGAAACAAGTCCTCTCGTCAAATTGTTGCAAACACACTGAAGCTTCTCCCTACCCTGTTCAATTTGTGTAGTCAAGAAGCCGATCTAAATGCCCTCTCTCTACCACTCGCCAATTAAGTTCGTTGTCGTATATTTGTGCCTGTAGTGATAGAAAATTGTGCAGATATTTTTAAACCAAGAGATCCGTAGAAATGTTCTTTTCTGTGTCCCTCCAGAATTCGACAAAATCATCAACCGTTCCTGCCGCTTCTGCTCAGCTTCTATGCCATACCGTACTGACGTTTTGAGGAAGAAATAACGAACAGCGTTCGAGCTTTTTACAGTGAATTGCCTGCCCTCCCTCTGTGCCACACTGTGGCGTTCTTGCTAAGCCGGTGTTTCGTACTTCGATGTGAACGTTCAGTTGCAGTATTCAATTCACCCTACAGAATTGCAGCAACACAACAGCAGAGTAATATTTATCAGGACCTGAATATTACTTTCCAATCTTAACCTGTATTTTACGCTAAATGACCCCCGTAAGCGTTACCCACGAGCTTTTTTTCTTTCTTACAAACATAAGTACCACCTGCATCTAGTAGGCGTGTGTCGGTGTTCATCATTTCTTATATTTCACTGGTTCTCGCAATTTGAAATTTCGTTTTCATCACGCTGTGCGCACACAAATGGCAACGCATCTTTTGATGTCTCCCAATTGTATTCTGTTTCAGGGCAGCAAATTGTACTTCCGCACAAAAAATAGGTCTCAGTAACACTGTAAATTAGCGCGATAAGACAGCATATTTGTGCCTTCTCATAATGAGAGAAACCTGAGGCGTGCTTCTTAAAGCAATAAAGAAATAAAGCGCTGGCCTCGTACCTGCAAACTGTACTTTCTTATGATTTTTTACTAAGAAGCAGCAAAAAACGTTGGAAGCATTAATTCTCAGGAGCAGTTTATATCTTTTTTTAACAATAGTTTGTTTTCATTCTTTTTATGTCGTTAGATTTTGAATTCCAGGTTCTACAATGCTGCTCATGCAATATCTTAATCAAAGCTAAGTTTTTTCACTGTACGACTGAAATCATATCTCGGCTCATATTACAAAATCTGCTCATAAGTGCCACTGCGCTTCCAGTTTTTGATTCAGGACACACTCTGGTGGCCTGCGATTTCAGGACAGCATTAATATCATGTATTAAATTTGGAGGAGTGACAGATTCTTTGACATCGAATAATTATTGCAGAAAGATTTCAAAACATACCTTTTGGCTAGGTGCATTTTAGATTGGCTGAAAGAAGATAAAATGCATAAAAAGGTTAGTTTGTCTTTTGCGCTATAATCACGTCACGTCCTGCACTACCTCCTTGTCTTTTTCTAACATAAGAAATTTTTATAACACATTGTGTTAGATACGCCTTCGTCTATCATCTACTTCGCATAAATATGCGTGGTAGATGCCAAGCGCCCCGCCCACAGTGCTTGTCTCATGAATATCGTCACCAGCCTTTAGCTTGTCTAATTATCTTCGTACACTCTAGTATACGTTTGTTACACCCTGCAATCCTCAAGTTTTTAATAATGAAAAGCAAAACCGGCAATAAAATGCGGCAACTTCCATTTGTGGAATGAAGAGGTATAAGTTTCGTGATGGAGTCCACTTAAAAAAATTGTGAAGTGAAAGGGGTAATTTGCTCCTAGAAGCATCAGGTTCAGGGCAACTCCAAGGACAGCATATGGACCACGCATGTGTATGTGTAAGCTTTGTGCGGGATGGGCCTAATATGACAGTCTCTCACCAGAGACGTCAAAATAAGGAAAAATGGCAGTTCATTCACCATGCAGAGATAAACATTTCAATTACATTTCATTCTCAGCACTGTTACAAATTCTCACTGTCTCAACCTATTTCAAAAATATGCATTCGATCTTCCCTTCCAAACTAGCTGGAAGCTTTGAGGTGTATTGCTGGAAAACCATAGACGCCTCAAACATGCTCCTTGCTGCCCACACTTCACCGCCAGATTTTGCTTTTTGCTTCAGAACTCAGCCCTGTTCGCGGCCACATCTCTTCTGCGGGCTAGGCAGCACGCTAGTCGCCTTTGCAGCTTTCGCGACTTGACAAGCGCACTTCACCGCCTGCATGCTTCTCTCTCTTGGACGCCTTTGAGGGTTTACGTGTCGGAACTTTTACAATCGCATTTTTCATGCTGCGCACGATACTCAGCGCTCCTCCTTGCTCTCGCTGTTTAGGGCGCCACAGCAATACACCAATCATAATCGATCGCGCATAAGGCGTCTTTCCTAACCTTATCAGCATAACTGGTTTCCGTGTACATCACTTAAGTCAACAGGCTAATTGTATATAAATAGCGGCAGCTCATGACCGAAGCGATGAAACGTTGAAATCAACTACTTGGCACGTGTCCCTCCAGGAACAACAGGCCAGGAATCGCAGTATTCGGAGCACGCTGGTCGTCATGTTAATTAAATTCAGATGACATTGCCTAGAGTTGGCCGCGGAATCTAAACGAACTTTAGGCTTAAAACTTTGCTCGTACTCATTATTTCGAACATTGGCGCGGCAAGTGTGTGAGTATCGAAGAATTCTCCCATTTCGAAAGCATATTAAATATAAAAAGTACGCTTAATTTTTAAGAGGGGAAGGAAGAGAAGTGCAGGAATGAATTCTTACTGCGAAGGAAGGTGGAGTCCCCATATTCGACGGCAGACAGAAGTGCCACCGCAAACAGAGGCAGAGCTGCATTCATGGTGCCAAAATAAATAGTTTTCAGGACATAAAGAGATGCCTGCTCTTTTATACACTGATCTTGCATCCGAAAATAGAAGACACAGTAGTAATAAGGAAGATTTTGTCAAACGTTTCCTCCACGTGGGATGCCTCAACACCCCAGTTGTCGCACGTGCTCTAGTATTTTTTTTCCCGGGTGTTCCATGGCGTGTTTGTCTTTTTTTGGAACCCAGCAGCCCAACCCACTGTACACCTTGAAAGCTCATGCAGCTACCAGACACGTGTTGATTGGGGATAGGCGTAAAGTGTGCAAAATATTTGTTTCCAGAGCAAGGTTGCTACTCGCGAAGAATTTGAATAATACGACTGGTGGAATATTTTCAGCATTTATTTTATGTAAAACATTTTATGATGGATGATGTACACGTGGTTGTAGATAGCTTCAAGCCGAACGAATATAGAAAGTTGCCAAGAAAAACATTCAACTAACTGGAGGTATTTTCGTTGACCCACGCTGACCATTATTCGCCATGGTTTGTTGGTCAAGCTTCACAGTGTGCCTTACGTAGAGCATGGGACTACGAGCAACGCTTGTTTTTCATGCAGCCGCATTCCCACAGTCGACATGAGGATATAATTTAATGCATCAGGCGTAAGAATCATTCTCGCAAAACAGCCAGGACCAAACCTACGTCCTTCTAAAGTTTGAACGCTCATGCCCGTACAGAATGGGGAGCTACTGATTTCAATGGTGACTTCACTCGAAACACGTAACACCTAGAAGGTATTTTCAATTCCTTATAAAGCCACCTAACTAACTTGAGTTACTTGGTATTCTTATTAATCTCGCGAAGCAAATGGTATATACCAAGGAGCGAATTATTACTACTAGCGAGCTTCATTGATATACCATGATTTGATCAAGCTGGAAGTCGAAAACTGATCGAATCCTCAGCATAAACTCGTCATGCGGTTCTCGGATGGATCAGCGACTATCAGCTGCTACTTCTACAAGCAGTAGCTACAGCCGTCGAGGTCTACACGCTACACGGCCACCATGTAGACGAAGGAAGTATGCATTAAACACGTCGCTAGTTCTCACACTTCTGCAGCAGATATTCTTATAATTATACCTGTTACATTATACATGCAAGTTAAGTGTACTGCTGAAAATGAATTGATATAATTTTTGCAAAGGTTTGGTACAAGAAGCATGTCTGTTTCTTTAATGGTAAATCGAGCGCCTGCGTAATATAACACAAATTCAAAAATATATTTAAGTAACTGTTTTCAAAGTGGTCTTCTGCACTACTTTTGCTTACCTTCTCGTGACCATCATCTCAGTGCTGATAAAGCAGTGAAGAAAATTTTTTATGAGCCAATATTGGTTTCCTAAGCGCGTTTTGTTACGTGAGGTATTTACTGGGCCCCAGCGCTAGTTTTCAAATACCACCTTCAATAACTTACACGTCGTGACGTACCATGAATCAGGACATTTGGTTAACGTAGCAAAGGATACCTTTAGCTCAGAACAATCTCGAATTCTGCTCCCTATGTTGATGCGGTACCAGTTTACTTCGAGACGAGACCATGTCGAATTCTGTCTTCGCGTTTGACATCACTCGTACACTTTATGTGGCGAAATTCATAATAACATTGTTGAAACCAGCGTTCCGTACCAAATTTTTTTACCTCTTGAGAAAAAAAACGTCTTCTCACAGTCCTGCTGCAAAGTGTACACTATAAAATGATCCTTAACCCTACAAGCCTCGAAGGTACCAGGAGGACAGGAGCCACTTCAGCACGGTCTCTAAGTAAAACTATTAGGCTTTAACCAGACGCAGTATCTGCATTGCTTTGCGGATCACAGCACGCATATACCAAAAGCTGCACAGAAAATTTAAAAAAAAACTGCAGCGGCGCCTACTCGGATCAGGTTGGCACACTATGTAAACAGGTAAAGAAAACTGTGCATTGAACTAAAGTGAAGGACCACTGAAATTCATCTCGTTTCGATGAAGGTCATTATTAATGACGCAGATACTGCAGCTGTTCCTCATATGCAGCAGTATAAAAATGAGGGAGCAGCATAGTCTTAACAACATAACTCATGCAAAACAAAAAAAAAGTCTACGTCTTGCTTTGTGTATAGCTGTTGAACAACCATTATCTTTTTTTAAGGGCACACATTCCAATGTACAGCGAGATGTCAACCGCACTTATGTGCATAACAGATTCGTTTCCCAACACCACATACCACTCGCGAAGCTCAATAATTTCTTTTGACTACGGTGCTTACTTTATTTGAATTGAATTGTAAATCCAAAAAATGTATACGAAGAAACTGTGAAGCGAAGTAAATCCAACAAGACAAAAAGAAAACACGACGCCACACCTTTAAGATAGAATCGAGGCACTTGCCAGAAGGTGACAAAAATCGTGCATCTGTCTAATTTTCAATAATTTTGGGTATACGCGCCGTTGACGTAGGTAACCATTTGCAATGGGGACTTTCAACAAAACAGGCTCGCAGTGCCTCATAACCACACAAAGTTGTAATATGCCGCGTAACCCATAGTGAAAACCCGTGCGAATCACTTCATGATTAAAGTGCTTCGCAGTACAGGTGCACATTGTGCATAATTAAAGGCATACAAATGCCTCCCCAGAACCTCCCAAAAGTGCATCACAGCTTTACAACTGATTAAGCAGATTTGTTTCAAAAACATCCCAAAGAAAACTACACAAACTCAAAAACAATCGTTCGTCTAAAGACTGGTTGTGCTAAAGTATTTTCTCTCTATGGAACAATCCTACATAATCATGCAAGTACTGCTAGCAATGAAGGTAATACTAGCCGCATTGATTTTACAAGCCGGCCCCGGAAATTCAGTTGCCTAGTTCCAGACATACGAGGGTCGTTTGATAAGTGTGGTAAAAATACAAGAGATGGCGATACAATTGTGTTTTCTTCTAGATGGCACGCGAGAAGCACACTTTATATGACGCCACGACATGTTTAGGCTTGTACCGACAGTTACCAAGCTTCCGACAGCCATTGGCGCAGACCTCTGTGGTGATAACATAAGAGCAGCGCAAAACCAGGACGACGGACAAAAGGGGAGAGAACACACACCAACAACACAGGCGGTATATGGATCAATACCGACTTGCCCAAATTTCCACCGAGGTGAATCTGTGGTGATTCACGCCAAAATGGTAAATTCCGAACTTCGAGCAGTGATCAAACATTTTATTTAAAACAGTGGACGGCTGCCAAAATTAAAGCCGACTTGAGTGAAGTTCATGGACACTCTGCACCATCACAGAAGATAATTTACTACTGGATAAATGAATTCAAACATGGCCGAACTTCGACGCAAGATGAAGCACATCCTGGGCATCCAATGGAGGTCACCACGCCAGAAATGGTATCGAACATTCATGGAATAGTCATAAAAGACCGCCGAACGAAGGTACGTTAGATAGTCGAAATTGTAGGCATCTCAGCAGAGACAGTTTCCACTATTCTTGATGAAAAATTGGAGATTAAGAAGGTCTGTGCACGTTGCGTGCCGCGATTGCTGACGATTGACGAAAGGCGCATGAGGACAGACATCTCGAAGGAGTGTTTATCGACGTTTGATCACAATCCTCAGGACTTCTGGCCAAGACTTCTGACAGCTGAGGATATGTGGGTGCATCATTAAAGTGCAGAGTCTAAACAGCGGTCAAAGCAATGAACTGGGCCCGATTAAGGTGCTCCTAAAAAAGTAAAGACTGTGTGTTCAGCCGGAAAGGTGATGGCGACCGTCTTTTGGAATTCACGTGGAATCTTTGCAGACTGCTTACAAAAAAAGCAAAATGATAACAAAACCATATTATGCGACAGTCCTAGAGCAACTGAAAAACAAAATTGCGCACTAAACGACTAAACGACGAGTCCTCTTTCACCAAGACAATGCTCCACCCCACTAATCTCTTGTTGCAATGGCCAAATTGCACGAATTAGGCTTCGAGGTGGTACCTCATTCATCAAATTCTCCGGATTTGGCCCTAAGCGAATTTTTTGTTCTTGCAAACCTAAATAATTGGCTGGGTGGAAACTAATTTTCTTCAGATGAAGAGGTTATCTCACTGGTGAATGACTACTTCAAGGGCATCACACCGTTCTTTTTTTCTGAGGGAATGAAAAAATTGAAGTTAAGTGAAAGTGAAGGACTTTCTCCAGAACCACTTGCAGCATTTTGTTGAACCTTGATTTCCACCCTCGACATGATTTTTAAAGCAACGCTACCCAAGGGCAAACGTTACAATTCAATGCTAGTGTTGAGATGTCTGCAAAACGGCTTTAATTCCCATACTGGTCAAGCACGCAGCGCGAGAGATTGCGCCCGTGGACAATCATCTTACGTTTTCTGGCCTAGCGCCGGAAAGCACTGCCAAGCGGCGATTTTCTCCAGATACAGTTTGTATCCTGTTCAAGAGTGCAGCACTGTACGAATTTCTCAGTTTGCTGCTCCCTGCCTTTCCATCTTCTGCTCCTGCTCCTCAGTTACATTCTTTTCAGAAGCCGAAAACTTGAGTCGAAGCGATAGGTCGGACTTCATGTTTTTCAAATACAGACGTTGTTTTGCTGATTGTTGCCGAGAATGGAGGAAATAGCATTTCTTACTTAAAACGTACCTCAGGCTAATTATTCCTAATAATCCCGTATATTTGGGACAATTTCTTGTCGGGCTGCAATTCTAACAACAGGGAGATTGAAGAAAATTCAGGGGCCACTTTGACTGTCTAAAGTGGGTAGAGGCGGAAGCGTTTTCCGCACCACCTTCGCTGTTTCTGGGGCACTGGTGGCGTCACATATATTTGAGTACTAATTACTAAGTGATGGCAAATCACTAATTAATTGTTAATTGCTGATTAATGCCTGAATACTAATTAACTGCTAATTAATGACGCTTAAGCTTCGCCTTTAGGAGTGGAACGCAACAGCGCGTTGTAGCGCTGCCAGGGAGTCCACGGAACGGCACCACCCGTTCGGCGCGAGGCCTTGCCCTTTGAACGCAACGCTTTTTGAGGAAAGGAAATGGCGCAGTAATTCTCTGTCATCTCGGTGGACACCTGAACCGCACCGTAGAGGAAGAGAGGTGGGAGTGAAAGAAGATAGATAAAGAGGAGCCGTAATGAAGAAAATGAAAATTGTATTTGAGGAAAGGAAATTACGCAGTAACTGTCTCACATATCTCGGTGGACACCCGTCAAAATTCAGGGGGCACTTTTTTGACCTAAAGTGTGGTCACTGATGTGTCGTTAAGATGTTAAGCTTCGCCTCTAAGAGTGGAACGCGAGAGCGTCTTGCAACGCTGCCAAGGAGTCCATAGAACGCTATCGCACATTCTGTTCTACGCCTCGCTCGTCGGTAAATTGGTTTTTGAGGAAAGGAAATGTATCTGTCTCTCATTTGTCGGTGGACACCTAAACCTAGCCGGAAGGGAAGGGAGGAGGATGGCAGTGAGTGAAGACACCGTATTCACTAGACGCGCCTTTGTTCATTCCAAACCATCGAGCAGGCATGGCGGAGAGCGCACCAGCGTTGGCCAGGGCGTCCCGAAAATCTTCCACCCTCTAGGGCCTCGCTCTCACGTCCCCGTGATGAAACACCGTGTTAAGAACAACACGTCCTGTAGGCAAGGTAGGCAAAACAATTTCGTATTCCTGATCTGCGTCGGCAGCTAACCTGTTTCCGCGGCCAGCCAGTGCCGCTATCGCCGCTCCGCCGGAGCTCATGATCCTGCGTCCGTCACGCTCGGTGGCCGGAAGCTCGACGTCGTGGCGTTGGGGGCGTAACAGATTAACCACGTGTGGGCGGTGACGATGAGTACCTCAGAAGCTGCGAAGAAACTTGCTGCCTGCAAAGAGCTACAAGTGAAAGGGCGCCGGTGCATTATTTTCGACCCTGAAGATCAGCAGGTAAAGCTGCGCCTGCATTGGATGCTGCACGGTGTGGCGGACGACGACATCCGGACTGCTTTCGCGGCGTTCGGCAACGTGACGGAGGTGACGCGGGAGCGTTGGCGTGTCCAAGGCTTGAAGGAGAAAGGCTCGACCACCAGGACCGTGCTACTGAAGTTGAAGCTGGGAATTAAGGTGGATGATTTGCCACACCAGGTCCGAGTAGCCGGTGAGCTGGCCCTCGTTGTTGTCCCTGGGCGACCGATGCAGTGCCTGCGGTGCCACGGCACGGGTCACGTTCGCCGCGACTGCAAGGTGCCAAGGTGTTCCCTGTGCAGGCGCTACGGACACATGGACGCGGACTGCGTCCGTACCTACGCGTCAGCTACCGGGCTCGGAAAGGCGAACGACACTGCGGAACTCATGGACATCGCCGAGGCGGAGGAAGCAGCCACTGGTACGGACGAGGCGGGCAAGTCGGCCAGTGACGACACCAGTGACGACACCAAAGCGGCCGACGAACCAGAGAGCCAACAGCCGACGGGAGGCTCCCTCGGCGTCTCTAACGAGACGCCAGAGAACGGGGCGTGCCCATCAGAGCCCGTAGTCGTCGAGGGAAAGGACCTGAACGAGGACCACCACGAGAATACCGGCGCCCGCACAACAAGCGTCACGCACCCCCTTAACACCCCGGCGAAGCGTTCCCATGACCAGGCCAGCCCTGAAGGGGACAAAGTGGTAGCACCTGGCGTCGAGGAGCCCCCTGCAAAGGCGACTCAAGGCCGGCGTTCGTCGTTACGGCCATGCCCAAACCATGCGGCTGACAAACGGTACTCCTCCGCAGGCAAGGTACTACTCGAGCAGACTGATGTTCTTGCGCCGGATGATACCGGCGGCAACAGTGGCGCCTAGCGGCGCGCTAGACGTGGAAGGTAAGCACCATGCTGTTGGTTCCTTCCTCTTGCGTAAAAATGGCTCCCGCCTCCGCCTTTAGAGTCGCTACATTGAATGTGAGGGGCCTGGCGGCAAGGAAAAAACAAGGTCAGGTGTACCGACTGCTTACGGAGCGCGAGATAGATGTATTGGCCGTGCAGGAGACGAAAGTGGACGGCAACGAAGGAACCGACAGAATGGTGCGACATTTCACGACTAGATTTTATGCTGTCGTCAGTCAAGCAGTGGGAACATCGGCTGGCTGCGTGCTTTTTGTAAAGAAGATGCCGGGGCTAGAGGTGCAGGCTTATTTCTCGTGTGTGTATGGCCGGTGTATTGTGCTTGATTTTTGTCTGAACGGCAATGAGTGGCGCATTGTTACTGTGTACGCGCCGAATGTGGTTGAGGAAAGGGTTGCCTTTTTCCAAAGCCTCCAAGAGCGCCTTTGTACGGAGAGGCGGCTCATTGTATTAGGCGACTTCAATTGTGTTCTTAACGCGCGCGATAGGTCAAACATCCGGGGGTTTCGAGACAGGAGCACTGAAGTGTTGATGCGAATGATCGAGAACGGAAACCTTGAGGATGTGGCTGAACTTATTGAGGGTGCGCGGACAGTGCAGTTCACTCATTTCCAGGGCTCAAGCCATGCACGGCTGGACCGCATTTACGCATCAGTCGACCTTGCCCCTGTTTGCAACCATTATGAAGTTGTGGGAGTCTCCTTCTCAGACCACTGTTTAGTTGAGTGCTGCCTGGGAAGTGTGAACCGAAGCAAGGCATTTTCGTGGGAAATGTGGAAGCTAAACAACACGCTTCTTCAAGACGAAATCTACTGCAGAGCAGTAAAGGATGAAATAGGTAAAATAAACCCGCGCAAGAACCTGAAGGTTTGGCAACAGTGGGAGCTAAGTAAAGAATCTTTAAAAATCAAAGCAATAGAAAGGGCGACATGTATCCGTTATAAGGAAAAACAAGACGAAGCTGAGCTAAGGGCACTGCTTCAAACGCTGATGAAGCAGGAATGCAAAGAGCCTGGGAAATGGATAGAAGATGTCAGGAAAACAAAACAAAAGATAGAGCTTATGGAAGAACGGCGTTATCGCGGAGCACTAGTGAGGGCAAGGGCGGAAGACACAGCTACTGGCGAAGCGCCATCGAAACGTGCTCTTGGTCTAGAAAAAGCGCGCGCTGAAAGAAATCACATCGACAAAATAGAATGGGGGGGTATCTTATCGGCAGACAGTGACCACATCAAAGAAGCCTTTAATGAATACTACCAGAGGCTTTTTTCATCGACTCCTGTAGACGCAGTAGCCTTTACGCATCAGTTTCTTGGTGCAATGCCACGGCTTGAGGAAGAAAGCAAAAAGAAAATGGAACTAACAATAACTCACAGCGAGTTAGAGCACGCGATAGATCAGTTAAACCTAGGAAAATCACCAGGACCAGATGGATTCAGTGCGGCATTTTATAAAGAATTTAAGCACGAAATTGCCCCAGTGCTGTGTACAATTTTCAATGAAGCCTATAAAATAAACGTATTGCCTCCGTCTTTTGGGATCTCCCATACAGTGCTCATACCTAAAACGGATGATATAGAGAAATTACAATTGGTTACAGCGTATCGACCCATAGCACTCACTAATGTGGACTACAAAATTTTTATGAAGGTATTGGCGCGTAGACTGCAGACAGTGATATCGGATATTGTTGGACCCCACCAGACATGTGGAATCAAAGGGCGCTCAATTTTTTCCAACCTTCACAAAGCGCGCAGTGGGCTTGAAAGCTGTGACGATATCAATGGGCGAGTAGCGATGCTTCAGATTGATCTTGAAAAGGCATTTGATTGTGTTTCTCATGAAATTTTGTTTACCGTTTTAGACCATGTGAACGTCGGTTCAGTTATCCGTAAGGGTGTAGCCCTGGCGTATCGAAACTGCACGACGAGGCTGATTGTTAACAAGACTTTGGGGGCCCCCATTAGCGTGCAGCGTTCGGTGCGTCAGGGCTGCCCCCTCAGCCCTCTCTTGTTTTGTATTTACATCGAAACGCTGTGCATGAAAATCATAGAAAACAATAGTATTAATGGCTTTAGGTTACAAGCAGCTGAAGTTAAGCTGCTGGCCTATGCAGATGACGTTGCAGTATTTACGGTTGATCAGGGGAGCATAAGTGAAGCTGTCGGGTGTGTACGCGCGTTCAGCGAAGTCACAGGTAGCGGGGTTAACTGGTCCAAGTGCCTTGGGCTCTGGCATGGATGGTGGCCATCCGACCCGGACCATTTCGCCAACGTACCGTGGGCGACGACCCCGGGCAAGTATTTGGGCGTTCCGCTCGATGCTTATCGCGATAGCGAGGACTATTGGAAAGAGCAAACTAAAGACGCACGTGACCGAGCTGGGAAATGGAAAGGCACCAGCCTTTCAATTTTCGCCAGAGCTACAGTCTGCAATCTTTTTTTTTATTAGCAAACTCTGGTATGTGATGCAGGTTTTGCATTGCTCGCGTGTGAACGTTCAGAAGCTACACAGGATTTTTGCAGTTTTCATATGGGCGTCCGAATGGGAACGTTGTAGCAGAACGAACCTGTTCCGGCGGGTAAAAGACGGGGGGCTAGGGCTAGGGCACCTCTTTTTAAGGCAGCTGGTGAACCGTTTTTTGTTTTTTCGCGACGTCACAGACCCGTTCTTGCGCACCGTGTGCCAAGTGAAGCTGCGGCGATTGCTGCCAGAGTTTGTGGTATCCACAGAAGAGCTCTCTGGTGGAACTTTTGGTTACTACAAAGAGATTGTAGCAAGCGTTCGGTTTCTTTCGGCACGTTTTTCGACCGATTATTTGTGGAAAAGCAAAAGGAAAAAGTTGTACAATGATCTTTGTGATATTGTTTTCCCAGAGCCCATGCACAGGGCCTTGTACAGTGGAGGCCCGGGAGGGGATGTTTTAAAAAGGGTGAAGAAAATCCAGGTGCCACCAGGAGTAAAGACTTTCTTTTTTAAGTTACACACCGGGACGTTACCAGTTAAAAAGTTTCTAGAGGGAAAGGATTTCTTTTAACCGTGGGGATCGAACTGCTTAATTTGTAAACAGCCTGAAACAATAGACCGTGTTTTTTTGCATTGCTGGGAAGGGGTTTATTTTTGGGACGTGTTACAAAGGACCATAAAAAAAGAGCTACCACTTGACGCGCACGGAATTCGCTATTTAAGCACTGATAATGAGCATGGCGCACCTTTTGATCTCATAATGCTCTTGGGCCTCCACTGTATATGGCGCTCCAGAATGGCAGGCTACCATTGTGACAAAGACGCACGACCGGCCCGAATTTATTTTCGGGAAAGCATGGACTGGTTTCTTGCAATCCAAAAAGGAGCTGCGGAGCCTCCCGAGTGGCTCTCAAGACTAGAGCCGTTGTGTATGTTGCGGGAATTTTAAGCTGACGAAGCCAGTCTCGTGCTGGCTGACCACGACAGTGTCGTATGTATATAGCGTTATGTGTATTTTTGTTGTGCAATGTCATGAGCCAAAGACAGGCAATAAAGAAAAAAAAAGCAGGCATGGCGGAGTGGATAGCGTGCTCGTCTCTCACGCCGAAGACCGAGGTTCGATTCCTGAGCACGACCAATTTCTTAAACGCTTTAATTTATTTATATGGCCTGACTAGTAAAGCTAAATAGGCTAATTGGGTAATTAAGCAATTAACTAAGCTCAGTCTCACTTACTTGGAGCATCACTATACGATCCCTTCAATTGGTTGTATGGTTACTAGCCAAAGTGCAATTGGCCCCGTTTGAAATTCGCGCACTGTGACGTCACGACCGTTTCCACCAATTGAAAAGCGTGACATTTTCTGTCGACAGCTCCTGCTTACAAAGATGAGGCATTAAAGGCTTCCGCCTTAAAATAGAAACAGGGGCCACGAGTCAGTTGCACCAACAAGACTTGTAAACCCTCAAGCACCCACAAAGGCATTTTATGTAGGCCCCTACGTTTTTCGAGGAACATTTTCACATTGCTTTATATCTTACACCCCTGTTATTAAATAATCTCTCCTGAAACTATTTTTAAAGCCCCCATAATTTTACTATACTTTACCGTAAAATGACCTGGGTTCTGAAAACTGACAAGCCGTCGTTTTACACCTACTACTTTTTGGAGTCTGAAATTACATTTTAATTTGTGTCGGTCGCTTCCTTGCTTCCATTCGTGTAGGGTATCGCTCGCGTTCTCGAGAAAATTTCACACTTTTCAGCCAATTAGGACCGGCGGAGAGCGGGAGCGCTTTTTTATTTTGGCTTTGGCAACATTTATGACGAATTATATTCCACACAAAATGCAAACATTGCCCTTAACGTCCGCTCCTGATTTTAGGTGACAGTAGCCCTTCACAAGCTACGTAGAGAAAAAACATTGTAGTAGACGCTTTGCGCTGCAAAGCAACATGATATCAGAATTTCCTTTATGAAGAATATTCCGGGTGTTTAAAACTGATCAATACAGATTTTCTTTTTGAAATGTCGTGATAAATCTGTCTGCGCGGGCGGTGCATACCGACTGTACTTCATGGTGGACATTACTTGCGTAATAGAGTGCAAAATATTTTTTTTATAACAAAGTCGTAAGTAATAATATAATATGTTTATTTAGGGCAGGTAGTGGTAGGTGATTAGGATCATGAGAGGGAAATAACTAGAAGAATAATAATGGCGTGGAGCGTATATGGCAGGTGATCTCAGATCATGAATGGCAGTTTATCAATATCCCTCAGGAGAAAAGTATACAACAGCTGTATCTTACCGGTACTCACGTATGGGGCAGAAACGTGGAGGCTAACCAAGAGAGTTCAGCTTAAGTTAAGGATAACGCAGCGAGCTATAGAAAGAAAATTCATAGGTGCAAGGTTAAGAGATCAGAAGGGGGCAGAGTGGGTGAGGGAACAAACGCGGGTTAATGACATCCTAGTTGAAATCAAGAGGAAGAAGTGGGCTTGGGCAGGGCATGTAATTTCGAAGGCAAAAGAACCGCTGGTTCTTAAGGGTAACGAAGTGAATTTCAAGAGAAGGCAAGCCCGGGGGGGGGGGGGGGGGGCAGAAAGTTAAATGGGCGGATGAGAATAAGTAGTTTGTGGGGATACGGTGGCTGCAACTGGCGAAGGACAGGGAAAATTGGGGAGACATGGGAGAGGCATTTGCACTGCAGTGGGAGTAATGAGGCTGATGATGATAATGAACAAGGCCGTGGTTCCAAAAGCGTGAGCAAAATACGAATATTTAAAGCTTTTATCAAATATTGCTTCTTCTAATAATTTTTATTCTCGATAATGCCAAAACGGGTGATGATAAGCTACAAGCCGAACCAATACAAGATGTTGGCTAAGAAAACAACGAAGAAACCGTCACTTGAAACTTACGGGCTATTCTTTGAATCTTGCTGGCCGCTACTAGCCACGGTTCATTGCTCAAGATTCCTAGTGGAACCCAATAAAGGAGTGATCCACCGAGTGATGCTTAGCTCTCGATGTGGCTGTATATTTCCGCAGTGCACTTGCTGAACATACCTTGTCGTAGCACAAGGGCGCCGAATGAATGTATCATTGGTCCGCCTGCGTTCCACATGATCGGTTACAAGGTGTAGCCTTGGCCATACATTTGAGACGGCTGTGTTAAGCCAGAGTTACCGGGGCCATTGCCGTCTCCAAGGGAAATGAGAAGGCCTCCAATTGTGCAGCAAAGGCTGAAGAAGATTTGATAATTGCTTTGGCGCGTCAAACAAAGGAAACACGCATACATGCTGTTCGGTATGCCCAACGCAAAAACGATGCGGATAAATTTGCCGGTGCATGAAACATCACATTCACCAAAGGTAGAGAAGCGCCTTTTTTTATCGCGGATTACCCTTAATCTGTGCAAGCCGCAGTCGCGACTACGTGTGCTGCCTAGCTCCAAGACGTGAACCGGGCAAGAACAGCGACCTGTTCTCCAGACGAAAATTAATTGGGGTGATCACTAATTTATAGTGCAGATAAAGTTATTTATAAGAGGTCCAAAAATGTGCCGGTTTTTCAGCATTGTACATGGAAGCTTCCTGATAATTTCGTAGGGCGGGCAGAGTGCGAACGTTGTTTGCTACACACTTAGTTTGGTAGCACAAAAATTTGCAAACAGTGCTGCATTAAAACAGTTTAACCTGCTAATCACTGACCCGCTGGGTAAAAAGCCGTTTATTTTAGAGCGCAGCTCTTTGGCGTCCGTTCCTGGGTTTCGCGTCGTCGTCGGCGTTGTCGTCGGCCTCGTAACCAGCTCCGCTCCCCTTTCATCCCCCCAGCGCTAGCAGCGACCGACTGATACCGCTGGATGCCGCTGACGCCGCTAGAGAGTCAAGATAACGTGACTGCATAGAATACCGTCGCCGCCATGCAGAAAGAGGAGGAAAGGGTCCACCCCCCCCCCCCCCCCCCTGTTCTTGTGTGGCGGATAGGGTGCTCTTCAGTTGCCGACGCGCCGGTTATTTCACGTAGGCCGCGGCACGTCGGCGAATACGTGACCACCTTCCCACGGCTAGACCTGGTTCTTAGCGCTGCGGAAGCGAGGGTATCATATTGTTTGTGTCGGCATCGGCGGCGTTGTCCCTGAAACCAACTCCTCAGCTGGGGTTGACTCACTATCGAAAAGGTGAAACAGCTTATTTGCTGCGCTCAAATTTCGCATTAGGAAGTAACGTAATCGTCGGTAATTTTTTTCTTTTTATAATAACCCTGGCGAGATGCTGTCTTATGACATTCTATAGGTGCACATTGTGCCTGTGTAGTTTCAGAAACACCTTTATGCCTTTACTGAGATAATGAACATAACCAACGAAGCTAACCGTGTTATTGGTTATCTAAAGCGTAACTTGCATTTGGCACCTGCTTCCGTAAAACTGTCCGCCTATTTAACTCTTGTCCGTCCTAAACTTGAATATTCATGCTCAATCTGGGACCCCCAACAAATTAACCTAGCCAAAACCCTTGAGTGCGTCCAGAGCCGCGCGATAAGATTCGTATATTCTGATTACTCATATCATACGAGCGTAACAGCATTGAAAACAAAAGCTAACCTCCCCAGCCTTGAATCCCGTCGAAAAATAGCCAGACTTTGCCTTTTCCACAAGTTTTGTCATTCACATTTCAGCCAATCTGTTATCACCTCTGCATACCGCCTTTCACTTCGCATCAGTCATCCGAAAGCTGTTCATACACCTCGAGCATCTACTTCTGCGCACCTAAAATCATTCTTCGCCCAGACCGCAAGAGACTGGAACGACCTCCCCGCTGAAACTTTCATCCATCCTGGCCTGGAATACTTCAAATCATTCATCACTGATTTTTTTCTTCAATGATATGTATGCCCACCCCTCATGTAATGCCCCTAGTGGGCCTTTGAGGTACTAATAAATAAATAAAGATATTGGTTCTGCCGGTATTGAATAGCTCTCTCTCTCTTGCGCAGCCGTGGATGTCCACGCCGATGTTGGCGTCTAAGTGAAGCAGACGTAGTCGGTGTCGATGGAACCGCAGGCGACTTCTCTGCCTAGACTGAGTCTTTGCCGTCAATGCTCGGGGAAACATTTAGTTTGTCCACTGCCTTCGCCTCTGTAACAGCACGATGTATAAGGTACGCCTTGATGTATAAGGCGCGCCAGTCCCAACCGATGCGGCTGTAACTCCCCTTTGATCTCCATGCACTTGGGCTTTCTAGTTACTCTTAGTTTCTATATATTGTAAGGTTGGGATTACTTGGAGAAGCTTCGGAACGTGGGGAGGGTGCACAGCAGTCCGAAATGAGCCAATCCTGCCAGGAACATGCCCTAGGCGTTGGCCATGCGCATCGCGCGTATGCCAATCTTCTTTACAACGGCCAACGAACAGAAGAGGAGCCATCCTCGCCTCATTAGAGACGGACACGACCGCGGGGAATAGTAGGGCTTGAGGCGCTTGATATCTACAGTATCGCGGAAGCGGCGTGATAGATTGGGAGACGACTTCAGTATCTCAGCCGTATAGATGACAGATGTCAGCTTCAAGATGCGATAGAGGCCGTTATATTTAGCTAGAAGCTTTCGGGACAGGCCCTGAGTACGGGTAGGCATCCATATCCAGACAAGGGAGCCCGGTGGGAAATGCTGGGCAGGTTGATCGTTGTTCGGGGGTATTGGAGCCAATGGGTGGCTGCCGCGATCGACCGGGCGATCTGGCGGCAGTCTTCGGCGTGTCTGATGGGATGCGAATGGTCGTGCACGCAGAAGTGTCAGTGTGGTAGGGGGAAACAGAATCGATGGAAACGGACGGATGTCGGCAGTAGGGATGGAGAGCAGGAGAAAACCCTGTCGTAGACTGCGGGGCAGTATTGTACGCGAAGGTAAAGTAGGGGAGATTCAGGCCTTAGTTCGTGCTGTTAGAACCGACGTACTACATAGCCAGCATGCACTCATTGTGTGGTTAAAGCATTTAGTGAGGCCTACCTATTGCCTGAGGGTGGTAAGCAGTGCAAGTCGAATGGATGACGTTGGACACACACAGCAGGGCTTTAGTGACGTCAGGTAGGAGGACGCCGCCTGTGTCTCTGAGCACCTCACGAAGGACTCCGTGTGTACGGGTGAACCACCGTAGAAGAAAGGATGCTGATCGCTGAGATCTGAGTGAGTAGTCCCTGTTTCTAATGTATGCGTAATTGTTTCTATACACTTTTTAAGCGGTATAAAAGTGCAGTTCCTTTGTTCTTTCGAGTGTGATTGTCGGTGCATCGTCTGGCTGTCTGCTACGAGTCCAACGCCAAATAAACGAGTGCCTCGAAGGAAGCGAGGCTTTAAGGAGGGAGAACCAATAGTCTTCACTGGGCGGCTTTATGTAAGAATAGCCATATAAATTGATACGGCGCCTTGTGCGCAGTAGGCGGTAATTTTGTTCCTGCTCATTCACGGTCACAACAGCGTTTAGGATATAAAAAAAGAATTGCTTCGTTTACTGATCTGTAGGTTTTAAGAAATATTCAACAAAGTAGCGTTTTCGTGCCTATTCTTACCACATTCAGCTTAGGAAACCTCGACGAGAACAAAGTCATAATAAACGGTTGTGTGAAGCACAAAGTTTTTCTTTTTGGGTTGCACGGTATAAGGAGAACCAGTGTGGTACACAGGTGATGCTATTCACATTTTTCTTCGGAATTCCACTGTGGCCATTTTATAGTGCCTCAAGGACGCACAGCGGCCAACAGTGTGAGAATCTTACTGAGGCTAAACTTTTCCTATCTGGTCGTCAATGTGCTTATTATTTCTTATAATTCTGTCGATGAGTTTTGGGTTGTTGCTTTGGGTTTCTGCTGCATAGTAGTTTCTTTTATTCTTTGAGATCGTCGACGTGTTTTTGTTGTTGGCTTAGTTTTGTACTTTTTCGTAGTTTCGTTGCGAATAGTTGCTATCAGTACAACAGTATAATTCCACTATATTAAAGACTATCCTGAAAAAATCACCTTGCTGCCTGAGTACTTAAAGATTTATAGTATCTGATCCGCTGTGAAGTAATGTCCGGTTCTCGCTTTGTTCTATGGTGGTTCTTATAGGTAAGGATGCGATAACTAGTTGGTTAAAAATGAAGGAAGGGATAAACTGGCGTTCGTTTGTCAGCATGACCATTTTATTTAGAATTTTTTGAGCTGACTAAATTGACTCTCGCATTGTTACAGTAAACCGTTCAATCTCCGTGACTAGGACTAACCTTAACGCAAAAAGCAAATGAATTTCAGGGCTCCTCTTGTGTTAGACCAATATGTTTTTTTTTCTCTGTTTGTCAACGTTGGCATAGTAGAACCGAGCAAATGGATCTGAGGTGTTGTAGTGAAATTTTGTCCGAAGCTGGTATGATATGAATGCGGCAACCATCTTCGAAAAAGAAAACACTGCGTCTTTTGTGAGCTCATCATTACTGGCTACGGACCATGGTGAAGGTCTTCGTTACCTCCAAGAAATTTTCCTGTAACTAATTATGTTAGTTTATGGGGCACATTGCAGGCGCAGCTTTGAGGGGCGCATGAAGCGAAGACTCTTTTATTCGGAGATAAATAGAACAAGACAAGCGACATGTTGTCATTTTTGTTTATTGCACGCGTGTCGCAAATGTGTTTTCCAAGAACCGTAATAGTGGTCACTCGTTGGGAAGAACGTTTCATGATTCTTGAGGCCATTGTCAAAGAGTAAGCGGGTACAAGGTGAGAATAAGTATTTGCTTTGTATTGAGCGCAAATGGCTAGTGGTCTAGGCGAAGATCTACTAAGGAATGTTTCCTCAATGTCTTCAGTGATAGTTACTAGCATTGCGTAAAACTGATTAAAATTTAATTTCCTAGTTTAATCCTCCAAAAACCATCTGGCATAAAGGACCCTAAGCGTCCACATGCACACACCAGAGTGAATTTTGCGTAATTTCTGTTTTATTTATTTTAGCTTACTATAAAAAGCACAGGAATGACATGGAGTGATGTACATCTATTTGAAATTAGTAATTGAAGAGCATCTTAAAATTTTGATTGCTTGAAGTTGCAGACACATTTTTTAGACGTTAGGCATTCAAAATGCCTATCTTGCGAATTTAGTGCGAAGAAGCGAAAGCATTTTTCTCAATAAATCTATTGGCAATACGAACTCTGACAGTGTTGCCAAACTGAGCATGGCTGCAGGTATAAAGCACGGAAACTCATACTTGTACTATGCACTCAAAAGGTACCACATTTTTTAACGTACCTAGAACAATGAAAACCAGCTCAATTTCTAAATTATGTCTCTGAAGTGAAATTCATTGGCCTCCAAAAGTTTCATGTAGACTAACGGATCTGCGTTGTCGTAGAAATAGCAGCTGAGAGTGGTAAGCCCTTACATAACTTTTGTGACATTTCTCGTGAGTTTCTGTGAAACTAGCGAATGGTTTCCAGAGCCTTTTTTCTATATACCGATGGCGGCAAAAGTTTCGTAAAAATAGCTCAGGAAAATACCAAAACCTGACGATTCGGCTTATATATTTGCCTTATCAGTCAAACTGAATGACATAGCATTTTAGGGATCATGGTTTAGCGGCAAGTTCCCTTCGATATCTTTCTCTGTTCTTAACCAAAGCTGCCCGAACTTTGAGAATTCTGAAGCCATATATTTGCTGATTCCGACATCATGATGATTCCTAGTTTTCTCCGGTGCAACAACTAAGAACGAGTAACCCAAATGTGACGGCAGGCACACGAGCAACCAAGCCTCTTTCGTTGGCCTGCGCACAAAACTGAATTTTATTGTGAAGTTCAAACATATAACGGCGACAAGTAGCGACCAGCTTTGGTCCTTAGAGATAACGCAGCTTTCTCTTCACTATAATTTGAAAATTTTCCTTGCGACAGTGTATGTTCGTTCTGCTTTAAGCCAAACTACTCCCACGTTGTAATATTCGAGAAGATTTTGAAAAAAGCTATGCGGGGAAATGTGTTTAAAATTTCTCTTTCTCTAAATTTTAGGGAGCCTTGATCGGCAACAATATTTGGCTGGCTGTACACCACAGCTCACTTTGCATGGTTCAGTCAGCTTCCTTATTATAGAAGGTTAGCAGTGGTTCGGGCTGTTGGCTGAAAAAGAAAAAAATGAAACGCCGCGCCATGCGCGGAAAACATATGCGATGCGCACGTGCTAACGCGCGAGCGCTGAGTTGTGACCCGGAATGAAATATTGTCTCAGTACTTCCTCGTTTTTCTGCGCCGCGGTTTCGAGCATACGTGTTCAGCATTTAAAAGCGCACACTGGACCTCCGATGGTTAAATATTTCATTTGATTTCATCAATGCAGCATTGGTTTTAATTAGATTTGTGGCGGTTGTCGCTATCTTGAAATCAGATATATATCTTACCTCTTGCTTTCGTACATTGTCACCTCCTCGTTCCTTGCAAGTGTTAGAACAATTTTCGGCGCTACTGTTTGCCTTTCTCGAGTACAATGAACCATGTAGCCCACATAGCAGTTCTCCTAAACTATACGTTAGAACAATGCAAACTTTACCCCTTAATATGCGATCCATCACTTTCTTATCCTCCTAGTATTTCCCTCTCATGCTCATGATCAGCAGCCACTACCTACCCTGAGCACATGTATTCCCTTAGCACTTCCAGCCCCTCGCTATCAATTGTGAAGTGCTGGTCTCTTGCGAGAACGTTGAAGATTACTTTGTCCTTTTCCATGTTAATTTTTAGCCCTACTGTGCTCCTCTGCCTGTCTAACTCACTGATTTGTCCTGAGTGTTAATGTCCTGAGTGACTTGGCAAGGCAATGACATCAGTGAATCGTTGATTACTTAGTAATTCTTCATTATCTCCTATCCCCAACTGTTCCCATTTCAGTCTCCTGAATACGTCGTGTAAACAGGTGGCGAAGAGCATTGACAAAATCGTGTCTCCCTGCCTGACACCCTTCTTTATTGAAATTTTATTCCTGACAGTATGAAATATTATGTTAGGTGTGCAGTAGTTCTAGATATCTTCCAGTCTTTTCACATCAGGCTCTTCTACATCCTGATTACGCAGTGCCTGCATGACTGGGGAAGTTTCAACTGAGTCATCTGAGTCGATTGGAACTCCGGGAGGATTCATCGAAGTGCTATCTATTGCAGGAGGCAGTACCAGAAATCTCCTATGTCCAGGAAATGTGGAGCGCTAGAGATCCATTAAGAACGACGCAGTGTGGCTCAAAAGAAAACCCCCTGTGCTCCAAACATTTAACAAAGGCTGTACTTCTTCATATGTACTTTCATGTCCACCTACCTAATTATGCCTGCCTTCCCGAGCATCCGTGCTTTCACAAAATCATTCATTCATGAAAAAAGCTCAACCATTTCACTGATTGAGCGAAACAGCTAATACCGGAGTACCAGCTTCCCGACGCCTGCTTCATAAGGGGCAGCGATACTAACTGTACCATTAGAGAGCCAGGAAGTGTTATGATGCCCCCCCCCCCCAATTATTTTATCTCGATACAATTCTTTTGGAATGATCTGAACCTGAAATCAATCCTGATGTCTGTAGTCATTTTCGAGGAAACTGCATGTTGTGCCAGCTTATCTTTCGGATCTTCTGGCTCGCCTTAAAGTGCGATGCTGAGTTCTGAAGCCAATTCACGACTTTATGAACAGTATTTCCTTCTATATATAACATAAATGGCCGGAGATATCTTCATAGGTTGACCACAAGTATCACAGTCATATAAGGTTATGCGCATGCTCACGTGCAAAATCGTAAGAAATAGCACCCGTTGCTGTGTGCTTTCGAAACCGGCTGCACGACAAAATCTTATTCCGGCGAAATATCAAGCTCAGTGGTTCTACAAAAAAGCATCTCGATAGCCCGCACCAACCAGGCATCCAAAGACAATCATTTATTGTAGTTTATCTTTTATGCTCTCTCTCTTTGTGGTGAATGGGAATCATGGAGAGACAACTGCGCAAAGCATGTTGTCATTTCTTGCAGTATTTCTCACACTCTTCCTTCTTTAGGAAAGTGTTGCATGTTGGGCAGCATTCCAGTCCAAATCCCAATTGGAACAGCTCGCACTTCTTGGACTTAGGATTGAAATAATACCGGTCCGAAAAGTGCTCGAAGTAGCATTTTCCGGTGGACTGTTGTTCGTAGCAGCCTGCACAGAAAAACCATCATAACCAGGGCAGCGTATACGTTTAACAAAACTAGCTGCGTCTTTTCTTTCCTCAAAAATGCTTGTCTTTTCATGAAATCCACATGATGCGTGACAGGAATGAGTTTTCCAAAAATATTTGCATTAAAATGGTGTGAGCTGTGCATGAAGCTACTCAACACAACGAGCGCATACAAAATAACTTTAGCCGCAGAAGGAGACAAGTACAGTTGTCGAAACGTTACAAACACACTGAAGCTTCTATCTATATGGTTCACTTTCTGTTTTCAGGAAACCCATCTAAATACCCTCTCTCTACCACTCACCAATAAAGGTCGTTGTCGTACATTCTGCCGCAAGTGATGAAAAAATGCGTTGATGTTATTAACCCAAGTAACACGTAGAAATTTTCCTTGCCCTGCAGAATTGCACAAAATCGACATTCGTTCAACTAGCTGCTTCTGCTCAGCTTGTGTGCCATACCGTACCGACCTTTCGAGCAAAAAATAATGAACAACATTCCAGCTTTGTCCCAGTGAATTGCATGCCCTCCCTCTGCGCCACAGTGTGGCGTTTGTACTAAGCCAGTGTTTCGTACTTAGATGTGAGTGTTCAGTTACATTATTCAATTCAACCTGCGTAATTGCAATACCAGAACACCACGGTAATATTTATCAGAAGATTAATTGTGTCTTCAAGACTTAATCTGCATTGTACTCAAAATGACCACCACAAGCGCTGCCCACGAGCTTTTTTTTTTGTCTTACGAACAAAAGCACCACCTACATCTTGCATGCGTGACTCGGTGTTCATCATTTTTTATATTTCACTGCTTGCCGCAATTTGAAATTTCATTTTCATCACGCGGTGCTCACTCAAAGGACAGCGCCCTGTATTGATGGGCTCAATTTGTGCTTTGTTTTATAGCAGCCACTTACTCCTCCGCACGACAAACAGGTCGAAACAGCCTTGTAAATTAGAGCCATAAAACGTCCTGTTTGTGTCTTCTCATATGGAGAGGAACTTCAGGAAGGGTTCTTAAAGCAATAAAGAAATAAAACGCTGGCCTCGTATTTAAATATTGTGCCACTTCAAACTTTCGTGACAAAGAATCAACGAAAAACATTTGGAAGCATCAATTCTCGGGAGCAGTTTATTTCTTTTTTGCTATCGCGGTCTATTTTATTTTTTAGGTTGTTAGCTTTCAATTCTAAGGTCTACAATGCTGCTCAAGGAATATATTCCTCACTGCGAAGCTTTTCTATGCACAACTGGAACCATATCTAGGCTCTTGTTAATAAAATTTGCTCATTAGTGCTGTTGCGCTTACAGTTTTGGATTCCGGAGACACTGTGGTGGCCTGCTATTTCAGGACATCATTATATAGCACGTGTTAGATTTGCAGGAGCGACCGAATCTTCGATATGGAATGACCATGGCATAAAGTTTTCAATGCTAGAACACATACCTTTTGGATAGCTGCATTTTAGAGTTTCTGAAAGAAAAAAATGCATAAAAAGGTATGTTTCTCAATTGCGGTGTAATAATGTCACGTCCTGCACAACGTCCTGTTTCTTTTTTTATAATATCCAATTCTTATAGCACATTGTGTTTGGTATGCCTTCATTTATGACGTACTTCAGATAAATATCCCATGTGGACTCCGAGCTCCGCGCACACAGTGCTTTTATCAGCATTATCGTCACAAGCCGTTAGCTTGTCTAACTAGCTTCGTATACTTAATTGTTCGTTTTTTAGATCCTGCGAGCCTCATTTTTTAAGTAGTGAAAAGCAGAACCGGGAATAAGCTACCAAAACTTCCGTCCTCGGGATAAAGAGGACTATGCTTCATCACCGTGTCCTGCTAATATTATTCTTAAGTGAAAGGTTCCATGTCCTCCTTGTATCCGACCGACGTCGGCCGGCAGGACCGACGTCGCTGTACGATTGCATAGAATGATCCGGTTCAATTCAACTACATGGAGAGCATATGGAATTACACTTCTTTCACCATGCAGCGATAAATATTTGCGTTATATTTCGTTCTCAGCACTACTAGAAATTCTGGAAAGTAAAAACAGCGCTAAATTTTACACAAGTCACACAGAAAGACGGACAGGACGGGCGCTGTCCTGTCCTGTCCATATTTATGTGTGGTTTGCATATAAAATTTAGCGCTGTTTTCACTTCCCTGAACACAATGTCACACCAACTAGCCCAGCAAAAAGTACCGTTAGGAATTTTAGCCATCTCAATCTATTTGAAAAATATCCATTCTATGAACCATTTCAAACCAGCTGGAAGCTTTGAAGTGTATAGCTGGAAATCCATAGATTAATTCTGGACGCCTCAAACGTGCTACTTCCTGCACTCGCTTCACCGACACAGATTTCGCTTTGTGCTTCAGAACCCACCGTTGTTCTCGGCTGCATTCCTTCTTCGGGCTAGACGGTACGTTAGACGCCTTTGCAGCTTTCGCGACTTGACGAGCACACTTGATTGCCTGCATGCTTCTCTCTCTTGGACGCCTTTGAGGGTTTACGTGCCGGAATTTTAGAAAGCCTCTTTTTCGTGCGGTGCATAATGCTCAGCGTTCCTCCTTGCTCTCGCTGTTTGGAGCGCCACAGTAATACCCTAATCTTAATCGCTCACGCATTACGCCTCCTTCCCACCTTTATCTGCGAAATAGGCTTCTGTGTAAATCGCTTAACTCCGCCGGCTCAACTGTATAAAAATGGCGGCAGCTCACAAAGGCGTATTTGGTGCTCATGAGGGAGGCGATGATATATACCAAAATGAATTATTTGGCACATGCGCTCCAGAAGAAGCTAGCCAGAAATCCCAGTATTAGGAGCACGCTGGTCGTCGTGGTAATCAACTTCAGATGACATTGCCTAGAGTTCGGCACGCATGGAGTCTAAACGATCTTTAGGCTTAAAATTTTGCCCGCTCTCATTATTTCGAATATTTGTGGGACAATTGTATCACTCTTGAAGAATGCTCCTATTTCCAAATAATATTGAATGTAAAAAGTACGCTTCATATTTAAGGGCGCCACGGAGAGAGGTGCAACAGTAAAATCTTACTGCAGAATATGGTGGAGTCCCCATAATCGACAGCAGCCAGAAGTGCCACCGCAAACAGAGCCAGTGCTGCATTCATGGTGCCAAAAGAAAGTTTTCTGCTCAGAGAGAGATGCCCGCTCTTTTATACACTGATCTCGCATTCGCAAAATTGAGACGCAGTTGTGATAAGGAAAAATTGTCAAAATTTTCCACCACGTAGGATGCCTCACTGAGTCGGACTTGCTCTAGTATTTTTTTTCTGTGGTGTTTCATGCTGTATTTGTCTTTTTTGCCAGCCAGCAGCCCAACCCGCTATGCACCTTGAAAGATAATGCATCTACCAAACACGCGGTGGTTGAGGGTTGTTGCAAAGCTGGCAAAATATTTTTTCCAAAGCAAGGTCGCTGCTCGAGGAGAATTTGAATAATACACATGGTGGAATATTTTCCAGCATTTATTTTTTATAAACTATTTTATAATGAATGACGTGCACGTGGGTGTTTACAGCTTCAAGCCAAACGAATATAGAAAGTTGCCGAGAAAAACATGCCACTAGCCATGACGTAAAACTGGAGGGATCTTTTTTTAACCCACGCTGACCAATATTCTCTGTGGTTTGTTGGTTAAGCTTCGCAGTGTACCTTACGAAGAGCGTGGGACTGCGAGCAACGCTTGTTTTTCATGCAGCCTCCTTCCCACATCATTCCATCGCGGTTTCCTGATTGCTACTATGTACCGCTTGGACTCGCGTCATCTAACTGAGTCCAACGATCTGGGGCCTTGAATACAACCTTCCTCACAAAGGAAAGCGGTGAAAGCGCCCCTGAGATTCTTAAGAGACTCGGGGTGGTATTCCTGTCTATAATCTTTAAGTTTTCAGTGCTCGCTCACTGTCTCCGTGACATAGTGGTCGCTGGAAACTTAGAATACTCATTTCGATGCCGCCCTTTCCTTTTTTCCCCCTTTGTTCCCCTCCCCAAGTCCGGGGTAGCCAACTGGGCATCGCCTGGTTAACCTCCCTGCCTTTCCGTTCATTTCTCTCTCTCTCTTTCCCCCAGTCGACATGCGGATGTAATTTAGTGCACTAGAGGTAAGAAACATTCTCGCAACAGCTAACTTCAAAGCTGCGTATTTCTAAAGTTTAAACGTTCATGCCACTACAGAAAGGGCAGCGACTGATTTCAAAGGTGCCTTTGCTGGAAACACATAACACCTTAAAGGTATCTTCCACTTTTTTATACAGCCATTTAGTTAACTGCTTTCACTTCGTATTGCTATTAATCTTGCGAAGAAATCGGTGTATACCAAAAAGCCTATTATTACTACTAGGGAGCTTCATTGAAACATCGTGTAGATTTGACCAGGCTAGAAGTGGAAACATAATTTATTGAATCCTCTGATTAAACTCGGTATGCAGATCTTGGGTGGATTTGCAACTATCAGCTGCTACTTCTACAAGCAGTAGCTTAAGCCGTCGAGACGTACATACTACACGGCCACCACGTAGACGAAGGAACTATGCTTTAAACACTTCACTAGTTTTCACACTTCTAAGAATGTTGAAAAAGGCATCACGTTGTGGTAACATATTAAATCTAGGACGGGCATTATTGCATAACTGCCGTAGGTACTCTTATAGTCATACCTGTTACAGTGTACATGTATGTTAAGTGTAGTGCCATAATGCATATACATATATTCTTTGCAAAACTTACATATAAGAAGCACGTCTAGTTCCTGTACAGTAAGTAGTGCACGTGATATAACAAAAATTCAAAAACATTTCAGTTCCTGTTTTCAAAGTTGTCTCTCAACCGTTTTTGCTTACCTTCTCGGGACTATCATTCGAACGCTGAAGAAGCCGTCACGATTTCAGATATTTTTCTGGATGCCAGCGCCGGTTTACAAATCCTAGCTTCAATAACGTTACACATTCTGACTTATCGTGGATGAGAACATTTCGATACCGAAGTAAAATGCAATCTTTATGTCAGAGAACTCTCAAATTTAACTTTCTATGTAGATGCGGTACCAGGTTGCTTCGAGACGGGACCGGGTAGAATCAAGTCCCCACCTTCTACACTACTCATTCACACTATGAGCTGTTAAAAAACGCACCTACAAGACAACCGACATCTAAACTCATAATAAAATAATGCAATAATGCAAACCGGCGGCCAGTAAAAAATCCTTCTTGCCTCCAAAGAAAGAAAAACATCTTCTCACGCTGCTGTTTGCAACGTGTACCCTCTAAAATGATCCTTAAACTAAAAAAAAGCCCAAGGATCCATGAATCATGGATCAGAACATTTGGATGACGAAGGAAAAGCCAGTCTTTAGGTCAGAGAGCTCTCAAATAGAACTCATTATGTTGACGCGGTACCAGTTTGTTTCGAGGCGGGACCGAGTAGAATCGTGTCGCCAGCTTCTGCGCTACTCATTCACACTATGAGTTGTTAAAAGACGCATCTTCATGACAAACGCAATCTAATCTCATAATAAAATAATGCAAACAAGCGGCCAGTACCAAACCTATTTTGCCTCCTAGGAAAAAAACGCCTCCTCACACTGCTGTCTGCAACGTGTACCCTCAAAAAAGCCCCGAAGGAACCAGGAGGATGGGAACTACTACAGCATCATCTCCATGTAAAACTATTGAACATAGATCACCTGCATTTTCTGCATAGTGAAGCAGGTCACAGAACGTATATACCAAACGCTGGGCACAAAAATCACACATGAACGCTGCAGCTGCACCTACTCTGCTCAAGTAGGCACACTATGTCAACGAGTAAAACAAAATGTGCATAGAACTAAAACTGAAGGACCACTGAAAGTTATCTCTTGTGCATGAAGGCCGTTATTAGTGACGGAGATAAAATGGTTGTTGCTTATAAGCAGCAGCTGAGAAATGAGGCGGAAGCAAGTTTTTAACAAAAATACTGAAACAGAAAAGAAGAGTCTGCATCTTCCTGCGTGCTTAGCTTCTGATCAAGCATTGTTCTGTAAGGACACTCATTCTAAAGAAGGAAGAAGTCAACTGCACTTGTGCGTAGAACAGACTCTTTTCCCAACACCTGAGACCACTCACGATGCTGGGTAATTTCTTTGCGCTTTCGTGCTTACTTTATGTGAATTAAGCTGTAAGTCCGCAAAATATATACAGACAAACTATCAAGAAATACACAACCCACGCGCAAAGCAAGAGACGACGCCACATCTTTAAAGTGGAACTGAGGCAATCGTGATAAGACAATAAATATTTGTACATTGGTTCGCTTTTCACTCATTTTGGGGATATGCGGCATTGATGTACGTAAGTGTTTCTCAATTCATAGCTAGACAGAAAAAGGTTCGCTGTGCGTCTTAACGATAAATATTTGTCGCAGGGCGGGTAACTCAGAAAGAATAAGAGTGTGAATCACTACATCAATCAAGTGTATCGCAGGACCGGGTGCATTGTGTATGAACTGAGCCTATTGGAATACAAATGCCCCCGCAGAACTCCCAAAAGAATATCGCAGCTTTACGAGTCATTAAGCAGCATTGTTTCAGGGACACCTCAAAGAAAAAATTACACACTGAAAAACGGTCGTTTTTATAAAGGTCTCTGTTGAAAAGCATTTTCTCACTTTTGAAGAGTCCTATCTAATCAGAGAATTACAGCGAACAATAAATGTAGCATTGGCGAAACTGACTGTATGCAAGCAAAGGAAATTCACTTGCTTAGTTCCAGACATATTGAAGATTGGACACTTCATCCATGGGCCAGATCCTCTCCTATTGCTTTCCGATTCTTTTCCAACTTACTGTTTTTTAGTATGACAAACACTACACACAGGAACGTTGGCAGAAGATACCTTTTGCAATAAAGGGCAGTTTGCTGTATTGCAAATGAGAATTTTTATACCCATACTCAGGCACTATTTAAACGCTTCTATATTGTGCCTTTACGTAATTTATATGAATATTGTTTAAGTATTAGGTGCAAAGAGTCTGTCAAAAATAGTCAGGATGTATTTTTGCAGTTAGCTAATTTAAAGGCAAACGTTCCTACTTACCAATTTCGACGCCAAAAATTTTCGCATATTCCGACAGAACTACACTTGGGCGCCAGATGTGTCTACTACACCGCGACGTATCAATGCCTTATATTCCAGCACCGTACAGGTAGAAAAATGTAACTCCCGTTCCATCAAAGCCAGGTTCCTATATGAATTGGGGAAGGCTGATACATAACTTGTTCATTTGCTTGTCCTCTTGCTATTTTGCTCATGTATGAATTATATTTGCTATTATTTTATTTGATGTATGTTTGCTGTATGCCATGTATGCTGTATACTGTATTCTATGTTGCTCATGTGCTATTATCAGAGAAGGAATTGATATGTTAATATTTTATTTTGCTGCATGTTCACTGTATGCCATGAGCAGGGGTGATCGAATGGTCTTCAAGCGAAAATTGTTCGCTTTTTGCCCGAGCCTGCCCACATCTTTATGGTGTAAATAAAAATGAAATGAAATGAAACAAAGACCCTGCATATCCAGTGGACATTTTTTGCCTCTTTTAGTGGCCCTTGCTTTTAGGCATGTTTATCGAAGGCTAAAGAGAAAGGCCTTTCTCCAGCACCTTTGTTGAAGTTGTCTCGTGCTTCATTTCTGCACTCCAGAATTTTTGGGGAAAGGAGCTAACCGAGGAAAATGTTTGGCCACGGTTTGGTTAGCGTTTGGTTAGCGTACTCGTCTCGCACTCCAGAGACCCTTTTTGTATTCCCCAACTCGACCAATTTCCTACTCGGTGTTATTTATGTGGTCCCACTAGAAATTAGACTAATAGCTTAACTATTATTACTCCATTTGTCTTTAATTATTATGCCGTTATCATAGAATGCCTTAAGTAGAGTTCCGATATCATTTGAATTCCATCGATGCACAGCGCGCCAGTGCTTTTAACGCCGGCTTCGAAGGCCAGAAGTGGCGGATCTCGTAGTGGCGCCATTAGTCGTAGACAGAGAAAACTTCTCGGCGCCGCTGCCGCGCGGCGCGCCGAAGGCGCTGCCAACTGGCGGAGCGCGGCTAAAGCAACCGCGTGCCACCTGCTCATCGCAGCGGCTGTTCAAGGTCATCCTTCCCTACCGACCGGGGCTACACGATGAGGTGAAACCTACAGTAGTATTGCTAACGCAATGGATGAAAAGGGGCCAACGAAGAAAAAAATTTCGAAAAACCAATTACAAGAAAAAAAAAATGGCAGAGGCTTAGCTTGGTTAAGCCTGCAAGGTTGCAAAAGCAAATTACGAGCTACTTTAGCGACTAAAGTAGTGAAAGGCGGAAGCCTGAGTACTGCACGGAACGCCGGAATCAGCTTAAAGTGCTATTGAGGTGTGCACTAAACGACAGAGTTGGTAATGGTGGTGGTGGAAAACGTTTATTTGCTCTATTTTACATTATTTTTTGCGGCTTCAGATGGAGTCTTCCATCTTATCATCAGGCTCGGTTCCCCTAGTCCAGGGCTCCGCTGAAGGTAGCTGCCCTGCGTGCGCGCCTTACTAGTCCTTTTTGGACTTTCAGGATGTCGCTGGATAGCATCCTCTCTCACAGTTCCGCACTCGGGTTTTGTATTATGGGTAGCTAGTCTACTTTCTGGCAAGCCCACGTGGTATGGTATAGGGTTGGTTTATATCCACACCACGGGCACTCGCTCTTGTACTGCGTGGGGTAGATTTTACTTAGCATGTTGAGGCACGTGAATGTTCCCGTTTGTAACTGTCGCCATGCTACGGCGTCTTCTCTATTGAGTTGTTTGTGTGGGGGCGGGTATTTTCGTCTGATCCCTCTGTAGTAGTTAAGAATGTCTGTATAGCTTTGAGCTACCGGCTCGGGTTCCTCAGCTGGGTTTGTTGCGTACTCTCGAGCTATCCTATCCGTCTCCTGATTTCCCGCAATGTCGGTATGTCCCGGAACCCAAACTATCGTTCGTTTGTCCTGGTTGTTTCCGGTTTTGCCACTTGAGCGGAGAATGCGGTGCGCGCTGTGGCTGATTCTGCCGTTTAGGTAGTTGCGGCATGCAGCCTGTGAGTCGGTGAGTATGGTTAAGAACCTGTTGGATCAGTAGCCCTCCGCTGCCGCTAGAGCCACGGCTGCCTCTTCGGACTCGACTACCGTACAGTTCCGGATTGATACGCTGGTGATTTCTTTTAGGTCCGAGTTGATCACCGTTGCCACTTTGCATTTCTTGTGGTTTCTGTCCTCAGTGTATGTAGCGGCGTCTACGTACATGTCGCGAGACCCGAAACCAAAAAGCAAGTTCGCTCGTTCCTCGGTCTGGCGGGCTACTACCGCAGTCTCATTCCCCGTTGTGCTGAACTGGCTCAAACTTTAGTTGCGCTAAAGCGCAAGACTGAACGCAACCGTGTAAGGTGGAACCCAGAATGAGACCAGGCATTTGACAGGCTTAAACGGGTTCTAACATCCAAACCCATTGTCAGGGCGCCTGACCTAGCGAAGGATTTCATTCTCCGCACGGACACTTCTGGCACTGGTCTCGGGGCAATCCTTCTGCAGGAATACAACAACACCCTTCATCCCGTATCATATGTTAGTCGACACCTCCTTCCCTGAGAGATGGGCTACTCAGTTATAGAGAGGGATTGTCTTGCAGTAGTGTGGGCGGTAGAAAAGTTTCACATCTTCCTCTATGGTCGCTCGTTTACTATTCAAACTAACCATCAACCCTTGAAATACTTGCCTCAGGCCAAGCACCAAAACAGCCGTGTGTTGTGCTGGAGCCTTCTACTCCAAGAGTACACCTTCCATATAGAACATATCAAAGGGTTATTAAACGTCGGTGCCGATTATTTGAGCCGCGCTTGAATTACTGCAGTTTACTCATGGTGTGAATATTGTACTAGTGGTCAATGTATATATGATCCTTTAGTGTGTTCCTGTGTCTCCCCTTTTGTGTTCCATTTTGTCCCCTGCTGTATGGCTGACTGTCGTGTGTTCAGTGTTTAACTGCGCGAACTGGGCCAGTGCAAACCAGTGGTTCCGTTCAGAGTGCGTGTGTGTGGTGATGTGGTGCGTGCAGAAGGGTGTCCAGCGCCTCGTCGTCGCATCTTCGGCTTCTGCCTTGTGTGCCGCTGCCCCACGTAATTTTTTCCCGACGGAAAAAAACTCTCAAAGGGGGGCTTTTGTAAGGAGCCAGCGCCACACTGCGGCTATATAGGACGCACGGGGTGGCGGACGAAGAAGAAAAAAAAAGGGAAAGATACGCGGGAGAGAGAACGTGCGGGAGAGAAGAGAAAGAACGTGGTCGGCGACGGACGTGGACGAGTTCTGCTGGCTCCCCGAGCTCCCAGGCTTGGGCCTCAGCCGCAGATGTCCAGGCCAACATACCTGGGTGAAGGTGGTGAAAACATTTATTAAGAAGGGACAGGAGGTATGTTTGGATCAGCCCACTCAGGAGGTAGGTTGGATCAGCTTACAAGTCCTAAGTGGAGGTCGCTATTATGGGACCCCGTAGCGGTGGCCGCCGTCCGGGCGCGCCCGACTAAGGCTTGTTGGGCTTGTAAGTCATGGCAGCCGAGCAGGGTCGTTTCCCGGTCCTCCCGGGTTGGGTTGGGGATGGGGGAAATAGCCGGGTTGGTGGAGCAGGCCAACACCATGTGATAGGTGTCAGAAGACACAGCACTTCAGTGCGGGCAGCTGCCGTTAAAGGAGGGGTCAAAATGTTTTAGTGCTGCAGGGCACAGAAATTCATTTGTGCGAAGGCGGAGAAGGAGCCGCTCATCCGCCTTCTTCAGGCATTTACATGGGCTAAGGTAAAGGCGTTGACTATTTTGATAGTGGGTTGTAATATTGTCACGTTGTAGTGACGGCAGTCCAGCGGTCAGGAAGACACCAGAAATACTTGCAAACGAAGCTCTTTATTTGGGCTGACTTGCGCCCTCAAAAGAACTGAATCACTCGGCGGCGGCGTAAGCAACAGGCGTGCTCGGCGGTCGTCGAACTACGAATGCCCGCTGCTCGTGGCATCGTTCAATTTAAAGCCGGCTAGGAAACTTCGAGATAACAGGTCGAGATCATCTAGAGTAATCTAGAAACACGTAGGCGAAGCTGTTCATGGCTGTGAACAATCGAGATTAGTCCGGTCGCTTCTCGCGTCAGGAACAAAAATGATAACAGCCCTTTCCTGCAGCCTTGAGCGTGAACGAACAAACACTACAATGATACGTGGCATTACCCCCCTTCCAAAGAAGCATCGTCTCGATGCTTTAAAATGAAAATAAACACGGAAAATGAAACTTCGAGTCCTTTAGCGTTCATAATATGGCTTCAGGCGTACGACATGTACGACTTCCGGGCGTGGGCGGCGTCGCTGAGATGCTGTCGTGGCGTCGGGGATGACTTCATAGTCGAGGTCACCGATCCGACGGAGAACCCTGTACGGGCCAAAGTAGCGTCGCAGCAACTTTTCGCTCAATCCACGGCGGCGAACTGGCGTCCATATCCAAACCCGATCACCTGGCTTGTAATGCGTGTATCGTCGGCGCAGATTGTAGCGTCGGGCGTCGGTGTGCTGCTGGTCTTGAATGCGAAGCCGCGCAAGTCTTCGGGCTTCCTCGGCGCGATGAAGGTAGGCGGCGACGTCGAGGTTGTCTTCGTCGGAAACGTGCGGGAGCATTGCGTCGAGTGTTGTCGTGGGCTTCCTGCCGTATACCAGCTGGAATGGGGTAAACCTGGTTGTCTCCTGGACGGCAGTATTATAAGCGAAGATCACGTAGGGCAGAATGGAGTCCCACGTCTTGTGTTCGGCGTCGATGTACATGGAGAGCATGTCTGCGATGGTCTTGTTCAGACGCTCTGTGAGTCCGTTGGTTTGTGGCCCAAATAATGGCGAGACATTCTTTCTCTGTCGTCGAATAGTTGGCTTCGGCTCTCGACAGTGAACGGCTAGCGTACGCGATAACTTTCTCCTGTCTGCCATTTTTCTGAACGAGGACCGCTCCTAAGCCCACCCCGCTTGCATCGGTATGAACTTCAGTTTCGGCGTTTTCATCAAAGTGCCCGAGCACAGGAGGGGACTGTAAGCGGCGCTTCAGCTCGTTGAAAGCTTCCTCTTGTGGCCTTTCCCATTTAAAAGGCACGTCAGCCTTGGTAAGTTGAGTCAAAGGTTCAGCGATGCGCGAAAAGTTCTTGACGAATCGTCGGTAATAAGCGCACAATCCAAGAAATCTGCGTATAGCCTTCTTGTCATTAGGCTGTGGAAACTCTGCGATCGCAGCCGTCTTCTGGGGGTCTGGGCGAACTCCATCCTTGCTTACGACGTGACCAAGGAACAGCAGCTCCTCGTAAGCGAAGTGGCACTTCTCTCGTTTCAGTGTCAGGCCTGAAGACTTGATCGTTTCCAGCACTATCCGAAGCCTTCTGAGGTGGTCTTCAAAGCTTGAGGAGAAGACAACAACGTCATCTAAGTAGACTAGGCAAATCTGCCATTTCAAGCCTGCGAGCACCGTATCCATTACTCGCTGGAACGTCGCTGGGGCAGAGCAGAGGCCGAATGGCATCACCTTGAACTCGAAGAGTCCGTCTGGCGTGATGAACGCAGTCTTCTCGCGATCTCTTTCGTCGACTTCAATTTGCCAGTAGCCGCTCTTCAGGTCCATCGATGAGAAGTACTTAGCGTTGCACAGCCGGTCCAGTGTATCGTCGATGCGGGGGAGGGGGTAGACATCCTTCTTCGTAATGTTGTTCAGGCGGCGGTAATCGACGCAAAAGCGAAGGGTGCCGTCTTTCTTTTTCACTAGGACGACCGGTGCTGCCCAGGGGCTCCTCGATGGCTGGATGACGTCGTCTCGAAGCATTTCCTCAACTTGCTTGCGGATAGCTTGGCGTTCTAACGGCGATACGCGGTAGGGGCTCTGTCGCAGTGGTCGTGCGTGTTCGTCTGTGACAATGCGGTGCTTGGCAAGCCGGGTTCGTCGCACATTCGATGCTGATGAGAAGCAATCGGTGTACCTTTGAAGAAGACTGCGTATTTGGTCTTGTCTGCTCCGGGGTAATGCTGGGTTGATGTCGAACGTGGGTTGATGGCCTTGTTCAGATAGTTCTGCAGGTTGGTCGGGTAGGGCAAATACGTCTCTGATGTCTGCCAGCTCGTCGAGGAAAGCGATCGTCGTACCTTTGTTTAGATGCCGGTATTCTTCGGTGAAGTTGGTTAGCAACACCTGGGCTCGGCCATTTCGGATTTCGGCGACTCCCCTCGCGACGCCCAATCCTCGATCCAGGAGTAACTGGGTGTTCCCCTCGATAACACCTTCGGCATTTTCGATGTCTCCAGTACCTATGCCGACTAGAACACTTGATCGGGGCGGCACGCTCAATGCTTCATGCTCAATGCGGTGGGCGTACTGCGACGTTACTTCACTGGGCAGCGGTAAAAGCTTCAAGTCTGGCCGCGTCGTCGTCGGTGTCGTCGTCGTCGGTGTCGTCGTCGTCGGTGTCGTCGTCGTCGGCGTCGTCGGCGTCGGAGTTGTCGTCGTAGGTGTTGTCGTCGTCGGTGTTGTCGTCGTCGGTGTTGTCGTCGTCGGTGTTGTCGTCGTAGTTGAGGCATGGTCTTGAGTACTCGTCGATGGAGGATCTTTGTCATTGCGCTTAGAAGCAACCTCACCTCCAGAGGCTGCTTTATTTAGTTTAACCGTCGTGGGCTGGGGGAGCGTCCACGCACGGCGTAACCTCGGCTAGGAGAAACAAAGCGCGGGGACGATGGTGACGGGGAGCGTGATAGGCGGCTCGGCGATGAGTATTCTTCCCGACGTAAAAACTCTTCGATTTCGGCTGGTCGCTGGCCGGGTCGGGGTCGTGGAGCGTCGTAAGAGAACCCTCGGATGCCCAGTCTTCTGTATGGGCAGTGCCGGAGGACGTGACCGGCTTCGCCACAGTGGAAGCATAGTGGGCGGCGCTGGTCGGGAGTTCTCCACTCGTCGCATTTCCTCGGCTGCGCGCGTCGCTCGTAAGACGGGCGGGTTGGGGCGAGTGGGCGGCGGTCCAACGCAGCTGGCTGAGGGCGATAGGGGCTTGGGTCCCGTCGTCGAGGTGCAGAACGGCGCACAGCTGCGGCGTAAGTCATGGCTGGGGGCTGGAGAGGCTGCGTGGGTGTCGGCGTCACACCCAAGGCCTGTTGAAGCTCGTCCCGGATGACGTCAGTGAGAGATGAAAGTTGCGGCTGCGTTCCCGTTGGCAGCAACCGTCGGAGCTCCTCTCGCACAACTTCACGTATAACCTCCCGCAGGTTATCGTTGTTATCAGTGTCCATGCAGCTTGCTGACAAAAAGCGCTGCTGGTGGTCATACTGGCGGGCTCGGGCGTCGAGAGTTTTCTCCATTGTGGATGCCTCTTCTACGAATTCAGCGACGGTTTTCGGTGGGTTGCGAACGAGGCCGGCAAATAGTTGCTCTTTAACTCCTCGCATAAGCAACTTCACCTTCTCTTCTTCCTTCATGTTCATGTCGGCACGCCGGAAGAGACGCTTCATCTCCTCAGTATACACTGCAACGGTCTCGTTTGGGTGTTGTATGCGAGACTGTAGCAGCTGCTGGGCTCTCTCCTTTCGCACGACGTTTGTGAAGGTCTTCAGAAGCTGTTCCTTGAAGGTTTCCCAGTTGGCAAGGCTGGCTTCCTCATTCTCGAACCAGACTCTTGCTGGTCCCTCCAGGGCGAAGAAGACGTACCTAAATTTCATGGCGTCGTCCCAGTTGTTGAAGACAGCCACACGGTCGAACTGCTCCAGCCATTCCTCGGGGTCGGCGCCAGGCGAAGCGTCGAAGGTTGGTGGCACCCGGGGCTGCTGCAGAATGATTGGAGTGGTCGTCTGGGGCAAGGTCATGATGGACGTTGGTACTTGCTTTCGCTTCCGGGTAGGGTCCGGCAGAGTCCCGAACTCAGGTGCGTCCCCTTGCAGGCGTCGGCTTGCGCGGTGGACTGGACTCAGGTCCTGCGGTAGATGACTCAAAGGGCTGGCGTCTCGACTTGTAGGGGGTGTCCGGAACATGGGAGGCTACCCAGCACCTCCACCAGATGTCACGTTGTAGTGACGGCAGTCCAGCGGTCAGGAAGACACCAGAAATACTTGCAAACGAAGCTCTTTATTTGGGCTGACTTGCGCCCTCAAAAGAACTGAATCACTCGGCGGCGGCGTAAGCAACAGGCGTGCTCGGCGGTCGTCGAACTACGAATGCCCGCTGCTCGTGGCATCGTTCAATTTAAAGCCGGCTAGGAAACTTCGAGATAACAGGTCGAGATCATCTAGAGTAATCTAGAAACACGTAGGCGAAGCTGTTCATGGCTGTGAACAATCGAGATTAGTCCGGTCGCTTCTCGCGTCAGGAACAAAAATGATAACAGCCCTTTCCTGCAGCCTTGAGCGTGAACGAACAAACACTACAATGATACGTGGCAATATCTTTGAATGTATAGACCGGATGAAAATCGCGTTCCTGATCGGGTGGGGAGGAGAAAACAGCCCGGTGAGAGAGCACTCGGGCGGCTGCGTCTGCTGCCTCGTTTCCTGCCAACCCCTGTTGAGCAGGGGCCCATATAAGGTAACGGTGTGCGGGATCCGTATCCCATATGCAAATTTGATAGGTTCGAAAGGCTAGGAAGAGTGCAGCCTTCTTCGACGTTCCGACAGGCCAATCGCGAGTCGGTGATTATGTATTTTGAATCAGAATATGAGGCCGCGAGAGCAATCGCGACCTCTTCTGCTTGTGTTCGACTGCGGGCTCTTAATGTGAAACCTTTAACTGTGTTGCTGTTGTGAACACCCGCGACCGTGTACCATCCCCCGTGGTGAGGACCGGAGGCGTCCACGTAGTATACACCTGTTTTGTTGCCATAATGTCGGGTTAGAGCTTCCTCTCGTGCCAGGCGCCGACCATCATGGTCTTCGTGTGACATGTTGGCTGGAAGAGGCCGCACGTGGTGGGCACGTCTCCACAGTTCTGGGATGTGAAACCTGCCTTGCATAGGAGTGGAGTGTTTGATATGGAGTCGAGTAGGAAGGCGGCGACCAGACTTCGTTAGCGACAAGCGCGTGTACTGGTTTGTAATGGGAGCCTACCTGAGATCCCGGAAAGTATTCACCACCCCAAGGGCCATAAGCTGGATGTTTGAAGTAGAGATGGGGAGGTCAAGGGCGCGCTTAAAAATTTTGCGAAGAATGACCTCAAGCGCATCCTCCTCTTGTTTCTGTAGGTGGAGATAACGAGACGAATGGAGAATTCGACTGGTTGCAAAGACGTTCGCCAGCCGCAAGGCATCCTTACTTCGTAACATCCCGTGTTTGTTGGAAACCCGGCGGACCATGTGGCCCACCTGGTCCCCCACCTCTCGGAGTTTGGCCAATGTAGTGTCTGGCCTTCTGTTTTTGTGGATGTAGAGTCCGAGTACCCGTATCTCATCACTTTCGCGTATGGGACCACTCTCAAGAGAAACAGATATTTTAGTTGTGCATTTTTGTGAGAGCAGAGGTGCACAAATTCAGATTTTTAAGGGGAGCATAGCGGGCGTAGCGGTCCACTATCGGCGCGGCTGTTCGCAGGCTGGTTTATATGTCCCCAGTGCTGCCCTGCGTGGCCCACAGAGTGATGTCATCGGCGTACAGGGCGTGCTGCACGTCGGTGACATCACTCACCAGGGCCGGCAGGTGCATCATGTCCAGATTGAAGAACAGCGGGGAAAGTACCGCGCCTTGGGGGGTACCCCGCGTGCCGAGTAGATAAGGACCATGGTCTCTATCTTAGATTCGAATGTAGGATTCACAATCCATTAAAATTGGCTTATGCACCGGAATGTGTTGAGGCCACAGTGGGTCTAGCTTAAGTTAGTATGATCTCGTGTGTTACATTGTCAAATGCCCCTTTGATAGAATGGAAAGTTGGGAGAGTCGGTATACATTCATTTTGGGTGGAAAAACAGCGCGAAAGGTATGGCAGACACAGATGAAGGAAACCACAGGGAGGAGTCCGTGGGGTTTCCTTCATCGTTGCCTTCCGTCCCTTTCGCGCCGTTTTTCAACCCAAAATGCCCCTTTAAGATCCAAGGCGAGTACTGCCCGGTTGTTAGGGGGCATTCGAGGGCATCTAAGACTACCCGATTAAGTTGGAGGAGGACATCCTCTGCGGATCTGTGTGGGCGGAATCCGATCATGGTACTTGCAAAGACATGTTTGTGTTCAAGATATGCAGGTAACCGATCCCGCACCGTCGTCTCCATTAGTTTGCCCACACAGGAGGTGAGAGAGATGGGGCGGAGGTCACTGTGTCAACTGGTTTTCCTGCTTCAGGAATAAAAGTGACCACAGCCGTTTTCCACTCGATTGGCAAGGGGGTGTCCCCGCGCCAAATTGCATTGATGTAGTCTAGGAGGGACTGGTATGCTAAGTCGGGCAGGTTCGTCAAAAGCTTGACGGTGAACTTATTCCTTCCTGGCGCAGTGCCCCGCTTCATTTTGGCGAGAGCAGCCTGCAGATCACGGAGCTGGAGAGGTTGATCCAGCTCCATCTTCTCTTTGTCTGCAAAGATTACGCAGATCCACAGGGGTCTTGGGCTGTACACAGATACTGGTCCCAAAGTTTCTGTGCCAGTTGAGTTGTGGTGCCAGGGAAAGCGTGCACGGCTCACCGCAAATGTTTCTGTGTTTCGGTTCGTGTTTGGGTTCTGTCGATTAGGGCTCGAAAGAGACGCCACGTGTTGCGTGTGGACATTTGTCGCGCGGCCTTGTTGCATCTATCCACCCAGTTGGAGTCGGCGAGTTGGGCCGCGTACTCTGCCGCTTTCTGGGTAATCTCGGGGGGATTCGAGCTTTAAGCTTTCTGTTGTGTGTTTGGCGTCGCCAACGGCGGATATGGCTGCGACGAGCTTCCCAGAGGGGTAGAAGGTAGTTACCCATGTCCGTGACCGCCTCTGGAGCTAGATCTGAGTTTCATGCGAGCAAAGGTTTGTCAGCAGCTGTTGGGACCATGCTTGGTATCCTTGCTTGGAAATGGGTGTATTATCAAGTGTGTGAAAATTTTGCCTGAATTTCCTCCAATCTGGGATACGGGCTTGTGTACTGGGACGCCTGAGAGGGCGTGTGCGTAGTGTAGTGTTAAGGATGCAGTGGTCGCTACCGAGGGTCTCCTCGTTGTTGAGCCAGTCTGCGTGTCGTATGTTGCGAGTGAAGGTTGCGAGTGAAGGAACGCAAGTTCCGCCAGCTTACGTCCGCGCGACTCCTCCTTACGATACCCTCACAGCTGAGTGGGAGCGTTAAAGTCGCCCACAATCAGCACGGGATCGCGATCCGCTACTCTTAGCGCACGGCTAAAGAGGTCCGCAAAAGTCACTCGCTTGAGTTTGGTAGAGCAGTACATGTTGAGTATATGCAACGGCGGGTCCCTGCGGTGGAGTGGTAGGATAGTCACCATTACACAGGAATACTCGAGCTGGAGGTCGAGATCCACTAAGTTGGCGGTGTAGGTTTTTGTAAACGAGAACACAAGACGCGGGATCCTGTTGGAACGCCGTGTAGTATGAAAGTGTGGCGCACAGGCCTGGCTGCTGGAGGGCAACCACGGCTAGTAGGGACTCAAAGGTTTCAAGGTAGAGGCGGAAATAAGCCCGCTTAGTGCGGTCTTTAAAGCCTCGAGAGTTCCATTGTGTTATTGAAGTTGACACGGCCGAATCCGAGATGGCGAACTCCTTAGATTATGGTGTCTCGCCATGATTTAAAATTTTTAAGGGGGAGGAGGAGGTATTGGCTGCCCTAGAGCCAGCTACTTGTGCCATCAAGGGGGTGATGACGGAAGGAGCGGGGCAACTGTCCTCATTGTCCGAATCAATAAGGAGGGCGGGATACGTCCCTAATGAGCCCCGTCCGACGGAGGAGCCGGGGGTTGCCCAAGATGTGCTTTGAGATCACTACGGGGACGGCAGATTTCACCTTGGTCAAGATCTGGTCCATGGCGGTCTCGATCATAGATCGTAATTTAGAGGTTAAGCGCTCCTCCATCGCGGAGATGGCTGTCACGAGGGCAGGCGAGATCTCCGCGTCGCTCTCCATTGCGTCCGAGTTCGGCGGGCTCCGAACGGCGGACGCCAATGTTGATTCTAAATTTTTAGTTTTGTTGAGCAAAAGGTCGTTCTGTGCCCGGAGCACGTCTATCTGTTTTTGTATTCCGCGTCTAGTGCGCAGACGGTAACTAAGGAGGGGGGGGGGGGGCGGGGTTGGGATGGGAGGAGGAGGCGGCAATCTCAGCCCAGCTGCTCACCTGTTGTTTGCAGTGTTGAGGCGCTGATTCCCGGGCGGCGGTAGTGCCATTTGTCTTGAGGGCCGGGAAGTGGCCAGTGTGCCTGGCGCTGGGCGGTGAAGGCGCAGTCCTCTTTCCGGGCGCAGCCTTCACCGACGATGGAGAAGCCGACGACGCTTTGTGGTCGGCGCCGTAAGCACCACGCCGCGTTCTGCCACTGGCACCTGAAATTGGGTTACTTGGCGGTTTCATATGTCACTGGTTTCCTCGGAGCTCTGGGCGTTTAGCCTTGGAGCCGGGCACCTTGAGCTGCCAGAATTTTTCCGTGCAGTCTCGGGAGTTGGTAGCATGGGCTTGCCCACAGACTGCACAGGACGGAGTGCATTGATGACGTGTCTTGACCCAGTAGACGGTTGGGATCGTTTGGCCACAGAGGCCGAACTTTTCGTGCGGGCGGAAGCACGTGTCCGCCTGGTGGCCCACATTGCCACATGTCAGGCAGGCTGGGATGGTTTATTGTATGGCCGCACAAGGGTGACCTCTTGATTGTAATGAACATATCGCGGCCCCACTTTGCCCACGAAGGTGAGCGCCGCGACGTCTGATTTGCCAAGCTTGCGGATATCGGCAAGCTCTCCGGCACGCCACTCGATCTTATTTTGGAGCGACTCACGTGTCTCGTGCTTGGCCACGGTGATGACGCCGTGGCACACGTCGCCAGTGAGTTTCAGCTGCCCGTACATGCAGAGCGGGCCCTTCGATGTTGTTAGTTCAAATTCCCGCAGAAGCCTGTCCGCGACGTGCCGCTCTCGGGTGCCTGCGACGATCAGGTGTTGCTCCCATGTGGGGAGCAGGCTGAGGGATGCTGCGGCCTTGGCGCCCAGGTACGCCGCGAACGCTGCTCCCAGCTCGCCATGCTGGTACACATCCTTGAGAGCGACGGCCACCCGGAGCTTCAGGATGATGATGTCTTCGGGATGAAGCCGCGGAAGCGGCTCTGGTTTCCAGGAGGACTCGGTCTTAGATTGGAGCCGGCCATGAAGCGTTTCAGCGCGTGCAGCAGCGTTCTGCCGTGTTGACCATCCTGCCGATGTGGCGACCGTTTTCTTGTCATTAGAGTTCCGATCGCGGGAGCGGCGTTCGACGAGCTTGAAAACTTTCATGTTTTCAATGGGCACAGAATCCGGGTTATCAGGCGTTGGAGTTGCCGGAATCTCAGATCAAGCCTTGGTGTCCGGGTTGCCCCGACACCCAGCCCCGAAAGGCTGCCCCGACACACAGCCAGACCTCGTCGCTTGACGCACCAGGCTCGTCATTGGGACGCAAAAGAAACCTAAGTGTGCCTTTCCTTTTTAACTCTCTCCCGTACTTTTCGCGAGTGCTTTGTGTTGCCTTCCCGGTTCTTTTTTGTTTTTTGGTTCTTATCATTTCAATACTTAAATTAGAGTTTCCTTTCCTCCAAATGCCGTCTCGTTTATTTCTTACATTTAATGCTTGAATTGTAACGCGCAAATTTAGCCTGCAGTCTTTCCCCTCACACCGAGACAGTTCATATCCTGAATTCCTCAACTTTCCCTTCTACTGCTAATCCTCAATTCCCCATCCTGAATTTTTCAACTTTCATTTTTACCGCTGACTCGTTATTGAGCTTCCGCTTCTGTAGGTTATTCCCCTCCCTCATTAATTCTGCGCTAATTCGATACCGTGCCGTCCTGTGGTCTCTAAAGCACACCTGCTTGAGGACCCCTACGTGCCGCGCGCGCCATGGTGAGCGCTCGGTATCAAGCCTATTTCCTTTTTGGTCTCACCATTGGGGTTCTTCCACGTACATTTCCTGTTTTCTCGTTTGAGGCAAAATTCAATCATTATCCGCAATTTTTTTCTATTTTCGAACTGTACTAATAACAGCTCTGTGGGGTTTCTTGAGCCTATTCCACAGTCACCTACTGATTGGTCTCCACCCTGTTTTTTCACTACCTTATAACTGTAGTTGGCCATCAGTTGACTGTTATGTATTTTTACTTTGCTCATTGCCTGTTCCATCGTTGCATAGAAACTTGAGAAGATATGGTAATCAAAGTTAGAGGAAGGTGCGTAGGCCTGTGCCACCTGCATTTTGTACCTGTTACAAAACCTAATTATGATAGCCGCCACCCTCTCGTTAATACTGTAGAATTCCTCTATGCTGCCACTATGTACCTCTTAGTATGCACATTCTTGTCTATCTTTCCAATTATATCTGCCTTCATGAGCATAAGTACTTTCACAAAAACATTTATTCTTGACAAAAATTATTTCGCTGCTTGAGCGAAACAGCTAAAACCGGAATACCAGCTTCCCAACGTCTCTTTAGCAGGGGGCGGCGATACCAACTGTACCATCACAAAGGGGAGAAATATAATGATGCGCTTCACCCCCCCCCCCCCCTCCGATTATTTTATCCTTAAGCAATCCTTTTGGAATGATGTGAACCGGAAATCAAGCCTGATGCCTGTAGTCACTTTCGAGGGAACTGCATGTTCCATCAGCTTAGCTTTCGGATCTTCTGGCTCACCTTGAGGTGCGATGCTGAGTTCTTAAGCCAATTAAAGACTTTATGAAGAGTCATTCCATCTATATATAACATAAAGTGCCGAAGATGTCTTCATGGGATGACTAGAAGTGTCGCAGACATATAATATTACGAGCATGCTCACCTGCATATTCGTAAAAAATGGTATCCTTTGCTGGCTGCTTTCGAAACCGCCTTCATGGTAAATTGTTATTTCGGCAAGATACCAAGGATAGTGGTTCTACATGGAAGCACCTCAATATGCCACAACAACCAGACACCCAAAGACAATCGTTTTTTGCAGTTTATTTTTTTATGTGCCGTCTCTTTGTGGAGAGTGGGAATCATGGAGAGACAACTGCCAAAGCATGCTGTCGTTACTTGCAGTATTTCTCACAATCTTCCTTCTCCACGAAAGTGTTGCAGGTTGGGCAGCAGTTCAGTCCAACTCCCAGGTTGAACAGCTCGCACTTCTTAGTCTTAGGATTGAAATAATACCGGCTGAATATGTACGGGAAGGAGCATAATCCGCTTTTGTTTGGTTCGCTGCAACCTGCACACAACAATCATCAGAACTACGGCAGCCTATACGTTTCTCAAAACTGGCTACGACTTTCGTTGTCCCAAAAGTCATAAAAAATGCTTGACTTTTACTTAAAATCTGCACGATGCGCCACAATTATAAAGTTTTGAAAAATAATTATATTCGCTGCACCTCCCCAAATGGTGCGCACTGTGCACTGAGCCACTCAACAGAATGGGCGCGCACAGGGTAACATTAGCCCCAGTAGGAGACAAGTCCTCCCGTCAAAACGTTGCAAACTCACTGAAGCTTCTCCCTACCCTGCTCACTTTGCGTTGTCAATAAACCCATCAGAATGCCCTCTTTCTACAACTCACCAATAAAGTTCGTTGACGTACGTTCGTGCCTCAAGTGATAGAAAATTGTGCAGATATTTTTAAACCAAGAGATCCACGGAACTGTTCTTTTCTACGTCCCTTCAGAATTTGACAAAATCATCATTGCTTCTTGCCGATTCTGCTCAGCTTCTATGCCATACCGCACTGACGTTTTGAGCAAGAAATAACGAACACCGTTCGAGCTTCTTCGAGTGAATTGCCTGCCCTCCCTCTGTGACAGAGTGTAGCGTTCTTGCTAAGCCGCTGTTTCGTACTTCGATGTGAACTTTCAGTTGCAGTATTCAATTCGTCCTGCGGAATTGCAGCAACGCAACAACACGGTAATATTTATCAGAAGCTGAATAGTATTTTCCAATCTTAATCTGTATTTCACGCTAAATGTCCACCGCAAGCGTTACCCACGAGCTTTTTTTTCATACAAACTTAAGGACCATCTACATCTGGTCGGCGTCACTCGGTGTTCATCATTTCTTATCTTTAACTGATTCGCGCAATTTGAAATTTCGTTTTCATCGCGCTGTGCTCACGCAAGTGGCAACACCTCTTCTGATATCTCTAAATTATTTTCTGTTTCAGGGCAGCCACTTATACTTCCGCGCAAAAAGCAGGTCGAAGCAACTTTATAAATTAGCGCTTAAGAAAACCTATTTGTGTCTTCCCATATTCAGAGAAACCTCAGCCACCTTTCCTAAAGCAATAAGGAAATAAATCGCTGGCCTCGTACTTGCAAACTGTAATGCCTTATGATTTTTTACTAAGAAGCAGCAAAAAACATTGGAAGCATTAATTCTCATGAGCAGTTTATATCTTTTTTTAATAAAAGTTGTTTTAACTCTTTTTATGTCGTTAGATGTGAATTCCAGGTTCTACAATGCGGCTCATGCAATATCTTAATCACAGCTAAGTTTTTTCAGTGTACGACTGAAATCATATCTCTGCTCATATTAAAAAATGTGCTCATAAGTGCCACTGCGCTTCCAATTTTTGATTCAGGACACAATGTGGTGGCCTGCGATTTCTAGACAGCAGTCATAGCATGTATTAGGTTTCGAGAAGTGACACAATCTTTAACATGGAATAATTATTGCAGAAAGGTTTCGAAACTAGTACCCATACCTTTTGGATAGGTGCATTTTAGATTGGCTGAAAGAAGAAAAAATGCATAAAGTGTAAGTTTCTTAATTCCGCTGTAATCACGTCCCGTCGTGCACTACCTGCTTTTTTTTCATCAAACACTATTTTTATAACACACTGTGTAAGATATGCTTTCGTCTATCATGCACTTCGCACAAGTATGCGTGGTGGATGCCAAGCACGGCGCGCACAGTGCTTGCATCTTGAATATTGTCACCAGCCATTAGCTTGTATGACTACCTTCGTACACTTTATTGTACGTTTGTTAGACAATGCAAGCATCAGGTATTAAATAATCAAAAGCGAAACCGACAATAAAATGCGGTAACTTCCATTCGTGGAATGAAGAGGTAACAGTTTCGTCATAGTGTCCTCTAAATAAAATTCTGAAGTCAAAGGGTTCATTTGCTCCTTGTATTGAGAGCCGGCAGGGCGGAAGTCGCTGTACGTTTGCATAGAAGCATCAGGTTGAGTTCAACTACAAGGACAGCATAGGGACTGCATATGTCTATCTGTATGCTTTGTGGAGGATGGATCTAATATCACAGTCTCTCACTAGAGACTTCAGAATAAGGAAAAAATGGCAGTTCATTCATCATGCAGCGATAAACATTGGCATTACATTTCATTCTAAGCAGAGTTAGAAGTTCTCCCTGTCTCCACCTATTTGAAAAATATGCATTCTTTGTGCCCTTCTAAACTAGCTGGAAACTTTGAAGGTGATTGCTGTAAAACCATAGACGCCTCAAACTTTCTCTTTGCTGCACTCTCTTCACCGCAAGATTACGCTTTTTGGTTCACAACCCCGCCTTGTTCACGGCCGCCTCTCTTCTGCGAGCTAGGCAGCACGCTAGTTGCCTTTGGAGCTTTCGTGACTTGGCGAGCACACTTTACGGCCTGCTTGGACGCCTTTGAGGGTTTACATGCCGGAATTTTCACAATCGCATTTTTCGTGCTGCGCACAATACTCAGCGCTCCTCTTTGCTCTCGCTGTTAGAAGCACGACAGCAATACCCTAATCGTAATCGATCGCTCATAAGGCCTCCTTCCCACCTCTATCTGCGAAATAAGCTTCTGTGTAAATCACTTAACTCAGCCGGCTCAATTGTATATAAATGGCGGCATCTTGTGAGCGAAGCGATGATTCAAGCCACAATCAACTATTTGGCACATGTCCCTCCAGAAGCAACTAGCCAGAAATCGCAGTATTAGGAGTATTGTGGTCATCATGTTAATCAACTTCAGATGACATTGCCTAGAGTTGGCCGCGGATGGAATTTAAAAGAAATTTAGGCTTAAAATTTTGCTCGGTCTCATTATTTCGAATAGTGGTTTGACGAGTGTGTGAACCTCGAAGAATGCTCCTATTTCGAAAGAATATTAAATGTAAAAAGTACGCTTAATGGCGCGGACAGGGATGCAAGAATAAATTCTTACGGCAAAATATGGTGGAGTCCCCATATTCCACGGCAGCCAGAAGTGCCACCGCAAACAGAGCCAGAGCTGCATTCATGGTGCCGAAAGAAATAGTTTTCTGGTCATAAAGAGATGCCTGCTCTTTTATACACTAATATCGCATCCGCAAAAAAGAGGCGCAGTTGTGATAAGTAGGAAAAGTCAAAATATTCCTCCACGTGGGATGCCTCACCGATCCCGTTATCGCACGTGCTCTAGTTTTTTTTCCTGGGTGTTCTATTCTCTGTTTGTCTTTTTTGCCAGCCAGCAGCCCAACCCGCTGTGAAAGATAATACAGCTACCACACACGTGGTGGTTGAGGGTTGGCGTAAAGCGTGCAAAATATTTTGAAGATAATAGGCCTGGTTGAATATTTTGCAGCATTTATTTTTATAAACTGTTTTATGCTGGATGATGTGCACGTGGGTGTAGATAGCTTCAACCCGAACGAATATATATAGTTACCAAGAAAAACATTCAACTAGCCATCACGCGGGGCGGAACTGGAGGGGTCTGCGTTGACCCACGCTGACCAATATTCACCGTGGTTTGTTGGTCAAGCTTCGCACTGTACCTTAAGAAGAGCGTGGGACTACGAGCAACGCTTGTTTCTCATGCAGCCTGATTACCACGATCGACATGCGGATATAATTTAGTGCACCAGGCGTAAGAAACAATCTGGCAAAACAGCTAGGACCAAAGCTGCGTCCGTCTAAAGTTTAAACGCTGATGTCTCTAGAGAACGAGCAGCGACTGATATCAAAAGTATCTTGGCTGGAAACGCACAACACCTAAAAGGTATCTTCAAGATTTCATAACGCCATATAGTTAACTCGAGTAACATGGTATTGTTATTAATGTTGCGAAGCAATCGCTATATACCCAAAAGCCTATAATTCATTCATTCATCCATTCATTAGGCCCTCAAAGGCCCCTTTTAAGGGGTATTACATGAGGGGCGGGCGGGGAGTACGGCAGTTATGACAAAAAACGATTTTCGATGGCAGTCTTGAATTGTTGAAGATCTTTTAGGGAAGCGGTATAGCCGGGAAGGTCGTTCCAGTCCAGGGCATTACGGAGGAAAAATGATTTTTGGAACGTTGTCGTATGGGTGCGCTGGGGGTAGACTGCTTTGGTATGGCTGTGACGGGATAAACGATAGGCTGGACGGATGAGTACATTGTTAGGTGGCAACCTGTGAAACAATCCTACCTAATCAGCGAATTACAGCAAGCGTTAAATGTAGCACAGGCGAAATTGTCTCTACGCCAGCACTGGAAACTCACTTGCGTAGTCCCAGACATAATTAAGATTGGACGCTCCATCCATGGACCAGATAAGTAAGACCCTGCATATCCGGTGCACATTTTGTTGCCTTTGTTTACGGGCGCTTGCTGTTAGGCGTGTTTAATGAAGGTCAAAGTGAAGGCCTTCATCCAGCACAGCTTTGTTGAAGTTGTCTGGTGCTTCATTTTCGCACTCCACAATTTTGTAGAAGAGGGGCGAACCGACGAAAAAGTTTGGCCACTATAACCACCCCGCGCGGTGTGTTAAAACTAAAAGTCGTTAAAGAGGTACAGAGAGAAAATTCGGAATGCCGATAAATGATAATTTTTGTTTTATGGGAGTAGGGTGATGAATTCTAGCTTTTCCTAGCATGTCTTGAGTAAAAAAAAAAATAAATATTATTCTCAGTTTCATCAAAGTAGCCGCTTGGCATTTCTCCCGCATCGAGGGACGTAAGCGTGCACGTTTTCTAATTATCTTGACGCCAGTGAACCAACCGTAGGTAACTAATGCCTGCTAGGAACACTTACGCACTCAAAATTGTTGCCGATCAGGTTAACTTCTCGACCGTGACATCTAGTTGCACAATAGCGCTGGTGCTTGCCGAGACCAAAACCTGTGGGACAGAAACGCTTTTAATTATTGATTCAGAGAGCGGGCTGGTGTTCTGAGGTCATTTTAATGATAACTCGGCCAGTAAGCCGCTTTCAATGCAAATAAAATGGACGCCCCAAAAAACCTTCTTTCTGTGCACTTTAAGAGTCAAGTTTGATGTTTGCTTCAGTCGGAAAAAACCTAAATTAAAACTAAGCCACCAAATGGTAACAAGGACCCCGTAGCTCATGTGTGACGTTTAGAATATGTTGGATATTACTTGCAAAACAAGGCCACTGTATGTACTGCCAGAACGGTCGATTCGTCGCAGATCTGTGCTTTGACTTCAGGAGGCAGTAAATGTTGACATTTCATTATGTTGCGCATTGTGCGAGACTCAGTGATAGTATTTCACTGCAGTCATTGCTAACCTTCAGACGGTCATTATCAATCTGCCTGCAGGCTGCCATCGTGAGCTTGTGTCGCCGAGATGGCAGCATTCCGTGCTCTTGAAAAATATTCGCACATGCGTCGCCATCGTACTGACATAGGGAATACTTGGCATCCACCAGTTGTTTTCCTGCGTTGCGTCACGGTCTCAGCAACAAGAAATTACGCATCTTCACAGGCCACCTGTTCCCGATTTCTATCTCGAAAGCTGCATTCAGCAGCGGCTTCCTGAGGCTCGGCTCTTGTACTATCGTCCGACCTTCTGCGCTCTTTTTCATCGGTACTATAGGTACATATGTGCGCTGTGTGACAACCCTACCTGCCACTGGCTCCACATACGTTAACACAGGACTGGGCATAGAGCCTTCTGCGGGCCACCGTCGCCCCTCCTCTCTTTGGTGATATCCATTTTCTATTGCTCGTTAAACGGTTAGCAACAGCTATCATAGTTTTGATAAAATTAGATTTGGAGGTCCCATGGGCGCCCATACAATACATAGAACCTCAAACGTACGCATAATGGGAAAACAAGTTTCGCTTGTCGCCTTACAAGGGGGCTTAGAAAACTCGTCCTGTTGCCCTACTTTATATTGGCGCTCAATTCAAATGCCAGCGGAAATTTGCGTTATGCAGGGTGTTTCGGGAAAGATTTTGCGTACTTTTAGAAACTTGTATTTTTGATGTAAAAATATGGCTTTCGTGATACGGTATTGCCAGTGTAAACGGTCGCCAGAAAACGAGTGAATCATTTTGACTAGCAAGCTCATTAACTGATTTCCGATAATTAACTTTTCAACTATTAGACTTAGGCGCCTGTTTGCAAGTAGAGATTTGTAGCCGATAGTTAGTAACCACCATACCGCTTTTTAGAATTTCGAGAACGCAGGAATAGAGATCACAGAGACAAAGCCGGAGCATCTGTAGTAGAGGCTTGGATACTTTGACAAGACTCAAAAGCCGAATTAGCAATGGCCTTCCGCAGTGGCATCGATTGTGCTCTTCCTTCACTTTTATTTCGTGTTTTCCAGCGGCGTTTACTTTCATTCACCGCCGAGGCCTTTTATCATTACTTTCCAAGCACTTTGTTTGATTTTTTTCCGCTTTACTAGTGCAGTCTCTGCAAAACCAATTTTACCTTGCTAATGGTTAAGCAAGCAGCGCGAGAGATTTCGCTGATGGACAATCCATTTATGATTTCTGGCCTGGTGCCAGGAAGCACTGGTATGCCTACATGCTCTCCTTTCACGAGAAAATGCTGTAATCCTGGCCAGGACTGGCACAAAGTCAGAATTTTTGAGTTTGCTTCTTTCTTTCTTGAACGTAATTAAAGCTGCAATTGGGCATGGCTAGTTCAAATTTGACTTGAATAGTGCGCTGGTTATGGGAACGAACAATACTGGAACAAAAACCACACGCACACACACGGCGAAATTTGAGTTTAGTTTGAGTTCATGGGGGTTTAAGTCTCAAATCGACTTATTCTATGAGGTACGCCGTAGTGAAGGGCTGCATAAAGTTTTGCCACTTGTGGTTTTTTAAGGTGCACTGACATCGCACTGTAGATGGGCCTCTAGCATTTCGCCTGCCTAAAAATTCCACCGTCTCGGCCGGGATCGAACCCCGAATCTCCTTTTTTTTGAGGCCAAAGACAAATATAGGAGATAGGGTGGGCTTGACATGGCGAAAATGGGCGGCAAGAGGATTTCTTATTTGTAACTTTGGTCAAGCTAATTATTCCATGATAAGACCTTGCATTTTGGAGAAGGTCATGACGGGCCGCAGTTTAAACATGTGAGAGATCGAATTAGAAACCGAGGCCATGAGTCAAATGCACCAATGAACGAATTGTATATAGGCGCCGATAGTTTTAAAAAACACTTGCAACATTGCTTTACGTCTTATGACCCAATTTATTAAACAACCTGGTCTTAAATTCCTTTTACAGTCACGAAAAATTTGACCCCACTGCAGACACTGTAAAATGAGCTGGGCTCTGAAAACCTATCACGCAGCGTATTGCCCAGACTGGTTTCTGAACTATCAAACTGCATTTTTAGACGTTCAAAGACACATGTTTCTATCTCCATCAGTGCCTTTCTTTCTACCATTACGGGTAGGGTATCGTTTGTTTTGTCCAGACAATTCCACTCTTCCAAAGTATTTCGGGCCGGTGAATAGTGGGCACCCTTTTTCTTTGGCAGTTTCGCAACACTTATGTCCATTTGTATCCCATACAAAGTAATAACACTGCCCCTAACGTCCGCACACCAACGTAGGTAACACAGCCACTATACAAGCGCCGTACACATAAAATAATGCAGCAGAACGCTTTGCGCTGGAAAGCAATAGGATATGTGGGATTTACTTTACTGAGAATATATGTTGTCAATGCATTCGTTTAAGCATCAAGTTACACTTGGCACCGGAACAGGATTTCAGCTCGTCTTGCTGTTACGTATTTCGAATGTTGCCGGTATTCTCCTGGTATGAAGGGCACCAGGTGGCGAGGTTCAAACATTTTGCAAAAAGCATTGCTGCAGGCCTTACCACTTAATAAATAGTTAATTGATTATCTGAAAAGTAAAATGGTTTCCTTAGCGGCAAGTAAATTTTTCTAGATCTAATAACGGAATCCTTTTTTTTTCGTAATCTGATTCTGGTCCTAGTTAACATGCCTTATTTCCGCAGGAGACCGAACCTCAATCACAGCCAAAATCTTTATGTAGCCTTCGCACCAGTATCTATGCGTGCTTCTTTTATCTGTTATGTAAATTTAGATATTTCCATGCCGTTCGAGGCTGGGGACCAGCCCACCGCACAGCATACGCAAAGTAAAAAAAAAATCGCATGCTCTTTCTTGTTTTTTAATGAATTTCTCCAACACACCGGTTTTTAGAAATATGCAGTACTGCCCTGGCGACGCGGACAATCTACATCTTACAGAATCTTTTTACAGAATCTATAACAATATTACTTATTTGAAACCACTTCGGTGCGCAAGGCACGCTTCATATTTAAGATAGTCAAAGGGCGACGTATTACAAAAAAAACTCGCCAACAAAAAGAGCGTCCTTATTCTGCGGCGGCGAGAAAAATGCAAGGAGACACCTAAGCTTTTCCTTTAAGGGCATGAAGCAATAACATGAATGGCTGCTTTGAGCGGTTTCTATTCACATAATTGCGGTTCTTTGTTCACTTCATCCGTTTTCCCAGCTACCGCAACAAAGTTTGTTCATTCTTGCCTCTGCGTTTACCCACTGCGCAGTTTCCATAGGCATAGGCATATACGCACATTCTATGGTGCTCACTCCACTGTACACACACTCACATAGCTACACAGTCACATAGCTACTGTTCGCGCGCCATCTGTATTGGGGCAGCGGCGGATATCAGACCAAGGTGTTTTTCAGATAACCGCATCATGCCAGTGCCTATACGTTACGGCAAGCAAATAGGATATGACGTGGATTTCTGCAAACAAGGCTCGCGTGATGTGGATTTCTCGACACAAACATAACATCTGCTTTTCCGCTGAGCTGTGGCCTTAAATCAATCGCTTTAAAATCACACCGTCACGAAAGCCAGTGCTGGATTCACTGTTTTGCAATAAAATCCTTGCAATATTCGACGCTGAACATATATCCTTGAAATAACAACGCAGTAGATATCGGCAGCAACTGCGCACATTTTCCACCACGTGCGACATCTGACCGCTCGTGTTATGGCGCGCGCTCTGCTGTTTTTCCTGGCGCTCAATGCCATTGTTCTTTTTTTTTGTCTTTTTCACACCACGAACCCAAACCACGCACCTAACTGAAGCTATAGCGAGTTAGGTTTCGTGTACTGCGCAAAATATTTTTTTCCATAATAAGGCAGTGGTTCGGAAGGGGTTAGAATAATACGAAAATATAAAACATTTTTTCAATATTACTTTTTATAATTGTTTTTTTCTCGATAATGCCGAAAAATGGAGTTCATAGAGCACTAAGCAGAACCAATATATGCCGTTGGCCAAGAAACAAAAATGAACTAACCACTATTTGAAAGTTACGGGAATTTTTTTTAATCATGCTGGCCACTACTAGTCACACTTCGTTCCTCAAGAACCCCAGTGAAGTTCAGAAAGAGATTTATCCAGTGAATGCATCTTGGCTCAAGGTGTGGCTGTATATCTGCACACTCTACCCGGGGGATTTAATTTGTCATGACACACAGAGGCCGGATGCATCGCTCGCCAGTCCACTAAGCGCTCCAAATTTTCGTTCCGAAGCTGCAGGAATGGCCGTACATTTGAGCTGTCTAAGCTAACAGAGCGCTACCGGGGTCAATCTCACCTACCACTCTTTTACCGACCGCAGAAGAAAATGAGATGACATCCGATTGCATAGCGGAGGCTGAAGAAGAATCTGGAATTGATGCCGCGCATCAAACAGTGAACACACGCACACACGCTGATAGCTATGCCCATCGCTAAAAAGATGCGGATAAATTTGCCGAAAGATAAAATTTCAAATTCCGCACAGAAAGAGAAGCGCCTTTTTCCACCACGGATTCCCCTCGATCTCTGCAAGCCGGAAGGGCGGCTACATGTGCTGCCTACCTTCAAGACGCGAACTGGGCGAGAACTTGGACGTGTTCTCCAGAAAAGAAGAAACATGTGGTGACTATTACCCTAGTGAGCTAAAGTAAATTAAAAGGGGTGCAAAAATATCCCACATTTTCTCAGCACTGCACACGGAAGCCTCCGGGTAATTTGGCAGGGCTGATAAAAAGCGAAAAGTTTTGTTTTCAGAGGGTTAATTTCATAGTATAAACATCCATAAACAGTTCTGTGCTCGAAAAATATAGCGAGTTAATCACTGACATCATCAATAAACCGCCTTTTTTGATCTTTATGCCGACTCTGGTGAGGGACTCTCCTATACCATTCGCTATGTACACATCCTTGTACATCGTGCCTTTGCAGTTCAAAACTCACCATCATGCTTCCACTCAAATTTTGGGATATCTATCCTGCCGGCCTTAATAAGATGAAGGAATGATCACCTGGAATGTAATCTTTAAGGTGAAACAGTAGAGAAAAGGTAGCTTTATTGATTTTACAAATAGAAATACCCCATCATACTCTCGATCTTGCATTTTAAGTGCGAAAGGACTACTTTCCTGGCAATCATGAAAAAGCCCATGTTTGTCTAAAGATTCTTAGATGCTTGCAGAAATCAATAAATATTGCCATAACTGAGTTTCAAACCAGTGGCGGCGTATGGCCACTACCCGGGAGCAGTATGCTATCACAGGAACGAACCAGGCCCCGTGTTAAACTGCCGCATTCTCGCGTTGTGCATTGCACTTCGTTGTGTTCATCAACTTCCACCTGTGTGCAAAAGTCACGAAACGAACGAAAGAGAGAATAACTGGCTACCTAGGTCAGTGGGCACCTCAATCACACTTTCAGCTACACGGCGGTAGTGACAAACATATCTGCGAAGGCTGCGTTTGCGCTGCCAACGTTTTGGGAGAAGCGTGGCACTGGAGCAATAGGCCATGGGCAATCATTGGATACATTTCCGCTGGCATCCATAACATTGTAGGCTTCTTTGACTTTTATGAAATGAAAGGCGGGTAGGTGGCTTCCTGGGTCAGTGGACACCTCAATCGCGCTTTCAGGTCTACCTACAATAAACTGCTTTCGCAGTTATCCCTGTTGAGCGATGTTAAACCGCCAGCAGTTTAATTCAGTGATTGATTCGCCATGAAGTCAATAAATGAAACAGTGAACAATACTTAGTTATTCAGTGCAGCGTATCGGCCCGGACCGAGTCTCTTGAAGCAAAAGTTTCTCACGGAATCTTCAATGTCAACAGCGACACTTGCCCATGTATGAGATAGACGAGGTCGTGTCTAATCAGATATAATTATACCGGATTGTAGAGCGCTAAGGCAATTATATGGAGCATTTCGTGAGCACCTGGCGCTGGTCTCACCTGCCGTAACACGTTTTAGTAGATTTCCTTAATTTCCAGACTTTTCAAGAGTTTCGAAATACGATTGAGAACATTAAATTTATTGCCGCGAAAGTGTTCCGCAGTGCCACCTTTTCTAATAAAATTCGTTTACATAGTTTCAAAAATGCTCCTACCACAAATTATGTACGGATGTTCCACAATCGCTCAGCAGTATTCGCTTCATTTTAGACAATTTGCTACGCTCAGAAACATTTTTCAAACTCATCCAACTGCAAAGTGTACGGTGATTTCACTCATGTACAATTTGATGTAAAGGAGTTGTGGCAGGTGCCCATGTCGCGGACTATTAATCAATCGTTGTCACTAGTGCCCTGGAAAACAGCTGTGTTGTTCGCTGGATTCTCATCGTTAGTCATCAAACACACCATGCGCCACAGGTTGTAAACGAAGCAAAGCAAGGAGCCTCAGACATATGAACAACGGTGCTGATGCTGTGCAGGTGCAGGAACAACTGTGCCGGTGCTCATTGATGAGTGGCATACTGCGATACTCTATGTGAAGCAGCGCGTGGTGACTCGAATTGAGTTGCTGTCGTGCTGAAGCGCCGGTAGTCGCTGTCGATGAAAACGGGGGCCTAAGTGGAGCCGCCTCTCCTTAAACCGTGCAGACGGTGTCTTGGAAAGCAATGTGTTCGCTTGGTTCACACTGTTGCCCACGAGCTACAGTAGTGATTCCAGCCCCGGAGAAACGTGGAAGCGTTAATTCTCGGCCGTGTGAGCGATAATGCCGCAGCGACGCGCACAGAAGAGCGGAGAGGTAACGTAGCTGTCTCTCCTGCAAAGCAGGGGATGTCCGCTCTGATGTTCCCGTCTATTTGGAGGTATTCGCTACCGCTGGAAACGCAGACATCCGTTAGGTTTAAAATGAGTCGTTGCCGATGACGTCCAGGGAAGCGGCTGGTTTCTTCCGTGGCAACGCTTTCCTTACAGCGTGAGACAACTCTGAACGAAACAAAGGCACGCGGCCTCAGTCATTTGGAGGGCACTCTCGCAAAGAGCCCCAAAAAGTGTGGTACCAACTCTTGTTGTTCCCCTGTGCACTTCGGATTTTTAGTTATTGTTATTTTCTAGGTATTATTTGACACTCATAACTTTTTCGCTACTCTGTACTGAATTTAGGAGTTTACTCTACCTCTAAAATTTGTCATCCATGTATCCGCTCCACTAAGATCAAACTATTACATACCCTTTTCTTGACCTATTCATACATGCTGCTAGAAAATGCAGTTTTGTAAGCTCTATTTGTGCTAATTTATTGAGTAACGTAGTTACAATCTTACCTGTTTATCTGCCCGCAGAAAAGGTACACTATTGAGGTTTCCAAATCTCATCTGCCTAAAGAAAACCGTTCCTCCTTCTTTAGGCGCGGGTAGTTTTCTTTACGAAATGATTTAGGCCCCACCGGTCACCTCTTGCCGTTTAGTTCCTCAGCTATACTCTGCGATTTCCCATCCCCACCCCCCTCTTGGAGATTATAAGCAGTGTCTTCAGACGATTGTACATTACTAAGGTGCTCTTCCTTGACTTGAAAACCTACAACTCCATAATTAAGTGGTCTGGATGCACCCTGTCAACGCTCAGTCGACGCCAATGGTGAGATCGCTTCTCCCTGGTTGACATGCATTCCGCTTTTTATTTTATTACTTTGCCTGTGGAAGTCTATGTTCGTTCCACAACTTTAGTTGCTAAATTAGAGCCAATTTTCATACGACTCTTCTTTAGTATAATCGGTCAACGCCTACATGGCTGCTAATATTTCGAGTGATAAAGTTCCTTTTGATAATTTATGCCAAGTATGTACAGGCATGAGTAAAATCGGTGCATTGTTGTCTCCCATAAAATATGGCACGAATATACTATATTGTTCAGTGTCCTCTCCGAAGACCCGCTTTATGTTTGGTTGGATGATGTTCATGGTTCGTAATCGTATATTGGAAGTTACCATAAAAAATAACGTCTGAGGAGCAAATACTATGCTATCGATTAGCAATTTTCACGTCCTTAACATTTCTTTCTTATGAATTCAAGTATTAGCGTACTACCCAGCTTCCCGAAAGCAAGACTTCGTAATCCATGCAGTATTATTATCTTCACTATCGGAACTACATCCGCTGTGGGAGAAATAGCTCTCCGGTGAATCTCTGATTAACCCATTACTCTGCCTGCAGCGCCAAGTTCCAAACTTCATCCGCCCACCTGACTATTTGCCGCGCCTTAGTTCACTTGCTTTCTTTTCGGACCACTGCGATACCCTTAGGGACAAATCGCTATTTCGCCTTCTTAAGACGCGTACTTGCCTCGGCCATTTCATCTTCTCGATTTTGTTTAGGTTGTCACAACATGGCGCTTCCGCCTTTAACACCCTTGCTTTCTTCTTCTCAGCTTTAGTCTAACATTTTGCTTTCATGGCTGGCTATACTATACTTTCTTAAGGTTCAACACCTTTCGTTAGCTTCCACGTTTGTTCGCATAGCTGGCTGCAGGTAAGATGCTGCCGTCATACACCTATCACTTGAGGCACACTGGTTAATTGCTATTAGTGCCTTGACAGTTCCAACCAAATGCACTCAATTCGAGCCATATTCTCCAGCCTATTCAGGTTCTCGAGGTGAGAAGCAGTGGTAACAATCCGCGCGAATTAGAAGCATTGTCTTTACACTCGGAATTCATCGCTGTCGACATAATCTCTTGCTAGCTCCCGTACTTTGAAGCGTTACTGTCGCTTTTCACATGATAATTTTAGTCCAACCGTTTTGCCCCCCCCCCCCCTCCCCCCTCCCCCCCCCCCCCCCCCGCGATTCAGGGTCTCGGCGGTGCAGGGCAATTCTTCCCGCGCATCCTTAGCCCAGCCATGGTGTCAGGAAAATCGTACATTACTAAGGTACTCTCTATCACCTTTTGTCCTGCACTTTTCCCATTCCAATTCTCAAATTCTCTCCGACAAACAATCCATGAATAGTAGTGCATAGCTCGTGTCTCTCTGCTTGACAACGTAACTTGTCGGTATTTCACAGCTTGTCCCTCTTGAATGCCATGGTACATTTGAAACCTCTATCAATATATCCTCTCCTTTACACTAGCCTGTTCTCATTGATAAAAATGCGCCTTAGCTAAGCAAGGCCTACATGGCTGGTGATAAAACATATCGATCCAAATGATGCATAAACAACTATGTATGTATTTTGCAACCTCCTCCCTCAGGTGCCGCCCGAGTCGAAGTTGTCGATGTCTCTAAGGGCCTCCTGCGCTAGAAATGCTGCCTCCTGCGCCTGACTTCCTCTCCTGCCTCTGACTTCCGGGACATAATTCTGGTACCGACGGTGTCTTAGCCTATGTTCCACCAACCGTCTACAATAGTGGAAGCATGATTGGAGACCCAAACGCAACGGGTTCTCACAGAGCTAAAGGAAAAGCAGTGACCTGTGTTCTAAGTCTAAACAAAAGCTGTTTACTTAAGTTACAGCCTGAAAATAGTAATCTGAATCATTACCACGTTTTCTTTATAAGCTTCTTGCATGCAGAGAATGAAGTGTTGCCTGCTGTCCGATGAGGCATAAAGAGCATTCCACTATATTTAAAATTACCATGCTGCCTGTGTAGTCCAGGGTATAATATAGTCTACTTTGCTTCCTATTAGATTCAATTCTCGCTTCGTTGCTAAGGTGCTGTTAGAGATAAAGATGCGATTCTAGCTTGACAGAAAACAAGTCATAGATAAATTGCTTGATGTTTGTCTCCATGGCTGTTTTCTTTAGACATTGCAAGCAACCTAAATTGATGGTTACATTGCGAATCTCGGCGAGTAGAACTGAGGTTTATGCTGAAAGCCTAAAATCTCAGAGCTCCTCCTGTGTTTGAACGATGCGCTTGTTATCTCTCACTCTTGAGTCAGCATTGGTGAACTTATATAATTAGTCCGCCTTTATTAATAATTAACAGTTTTTTATCTAGCAGACTGCAGACTACGTTGATATTTTTTTTCAGAAGTGAAGATTGCTAACAAGGGTGCACCACAAGGATAGATTCTGGGCCCAAAAGTATTTATAATTTATATCAACAGTTCGCTTAGATCTCTCACCTCTTCCGAATGTATACAATATGCTGATGAAACCACAATATATAACTCTGGTAAAAACGTAACAACTATCGAGTCCAAACTTAATAGCGACTTAGCCAATCTATATTCGGGGTGCTAGGCACACGTTGCAAATCAACACTGATAAAACTATGTTTGTGCTGTTCATTTCTCTTCGAAGGCAAATAATCTCTCTTCCTCCCATTTTTACAGGACCAAACTCCATTGCAGTCAGCGGCTCATCAGTGCTTTTAGAAGTAAAACTGGAATACCATCAGAAATTTAATTCCCACATAGCTTTCATCAGATCTAAGACTGCTTATGGCTTGAGTTTTACTCAAAACCCGTTCATACTTTACTCAGCCTACATTGTCTGCACTCTAAGACCGGTTCATACATTTTCCTCTCTCATATTATATCTTATTCTGAGGTAATACTTGCAGTACTCCTTTAACATCCTTACAAGTAGCTCAGAATCAACCAGTCGGAATAATAACGTTCCGCTCTTGATTGAAGCTCTCAGTCAATACTGCGTTCTTTGAAAATTCTTTCCATACCTGATCTTGTTCAGCACAACCTTCCTATCTTCTTTTACAAGCCAATTAAAAGACGAACCTCATTTCCTTCTATTCCGCAACCACACCTTACTAAGGCTAATGCTACAAAATTTGCGATTAGCAGAAATTTAATTCCGCCTAAAGTACGCACCAATTATAGGATGTAAATATTCAATTTTTGTTCATTTTCTTTTTGGAATAGCTTACCAGTGGAATTAAAAAACACAAGTCTCTGCAGTGCTTACTACTTTATACCTGGCTAATGTATTATGGGAAAAGTAAAATGATTCCCTTAGCGGCAAATAAAGTTTTCTGCCCGATGAACTATCGATAATTTCAGGTTTCTATTTCCGGACCTATTTAATGTGGAGACATGTTTGGGCGAGGTCTAGCCTCATTCAAAGCCAAAATTATTTTTATAGGCTTAGCACTAATCTCTTTTCGTGCTTCTTATACCTCTTATGTAAATTAAAAATTTCCGTGCGTAAAAGCCCGGAGGGCAGCGTGCCGAACGCGGCACGTAAAATAAAAAAAGGCGCGTTCTCTTTCTCTTTTTCTGATAACATTTTTTCTCGCACCAATTTTTATGAATATGCAATATTGTCGTGGCTAGGCAAATAATGTTCCTTTATAATAAAGTTTACAGAGAACCTAGAGCACTACTGTTACTTGAAAGCATTTTGGTGAGCGGGGTACGCTTCATTTTTAGGATAGAAAAAACGAACGTGTGACAAAAAAATGTGGCAAGGATATGAAGCTATAGCGTCAATGGCTTGCTTCAGTGGTTTCTCTTAAAACATTTCTTTGCTCGCATTCACAAATTTTCACAATTAGCTCAACACAATTTGTACATTCTTGACTCTGAATTAATCCACACTGAAGTTTACGCACGCAATTAGTGTTGCTTCGGTGGGTATATACGCATATTGCTTAATGCTCGCTGCACTGCACACACAACCACATACCTAGAAACGAGCGTTTCACCAACGTGCAAGTTACGCGCTCAGAAAACGTTAAACTGCTTGCGCACCATCTGCAGAGCAACCGCATATATGATCCCATGGCGTTTTTGAAGTAACCGCCGCCTGCCGGCTCCTTTATGCTGCGGCAAGCACATACGAAATCATCTCAATTTTTGGAAACACCTGTAGCGCGTGCCACGGTGGCTCAGTGGTTATGGTGCTCGGCTGCTGACCCGAGAGACACGGGTTCGATCTCGGCCGCGGAAGTAGAATTTCGATGGAGGCAAAATTCTAGACGCTTGTGTACTATGCGACGTCAGTGCACGTTAAAGAACCACAGGTGGTCGAAATTTCCGGAGCCCTCCACTACGGCGTCTCTCATAGCCTGAGTAGCTTTGGGATGCTAAACCCCATAAACCAAACCAAACCAAACCACACACGTCTCGCGTGACATGGGTTTCTTGACACAAAACACGCGTGACGTGGAAGTCTGGTCAGAAACCGGACGTTGGCTTTCCCGCTGAGCGGTAGCCTTAAATATATAACTTTAAAATCAACCCCGTCAGCAAAGCCAGCGCCGCGTTCACTGCTTTGCAAATAAATCCGTGTAGCATTCAGCCCTGAACACGTGCCGTCGAAAACACGGCGGAGTAGATATCGCCACCAAGTGCGCATATTTTTCACCACGTGCGACATCTGACTGCTCGCGTTATGGCGCGCGCTCTGCTGTTTTTCCTGGCGCTCAATGCCATTGTTCTTTTTTTTTTGTCTTTTTCACACCACGAACCCAAACCACGCACCTAACTGAAGCTATAGCGAGTTAGGTTTCGTGTACTGCGCAAAATATTTTTTTTCCATAATAAGGCAGTGGTTCGGAAGGGGTTAGAATAATACGAAAATTTAAAACATTTTTTCAATATTACTTTTTATAATTGTTTTTTTCTCGATAAAGCCGAAAAAGGGAGTTCATAGAGCACTAAGCAGAACCAATATATGCCGTTGGCCAAGAAACAAAAATGAACTAAACACTACTTGAAAGTTACGGGAATTTTTTTTTAATCATGCTGGCCACTACTAGTCATACTTCGTTCCTCAAGAACCCCAGTGAAGTTCAGAAAGAGATTTATCCAGTGAATGCATCTTGGCTCAAGGTGTGGCTGTATATCTGCACACTCTACCCGGGGGATTTAATTTGTCATGACACACAGAGGCCGGATGCATCGCTCGCCAGTCCACTAAGCGCTTCAAATTTTCGTTCCGAAGCTGCAGGAATGGCCGTACATTTGAGCTGTCTAAGCTAACAGAGCGCTACCGGGGTCAATCTCACCTACCACTCCTTTACCGACCGCAGAAGAAAATGAGAAGACATCCGATTGCATAGCGGAGGATGAAGAAGAATCTGGAATTGATGCCGCGCATCAAACAGTGAACACACGCACACACGCTGATAGCTATGCCCATCGCCAAAAAGATGCGGATAAATTTGCCGAAAGATAAAATTTCAAATTCCGCACAGAAAGAGAAGCGCCTTTTTCCACCACGGATTCCCCTCGATCTCTGCAAGCCGGAAGGGCGGCTACATGTGCTGCCTACCTTCAAGACGCGAACTGGGCGAGAACTTGGACGTGTTCTCCAGAAAAGAAGAAACATGTGGTGACTATTACCCTAGTGAGCTAAAGTAAATTAAAAGGGGTGCAAAAATATCCCACATTTTCTCAGCACTGCACACGGAAGCCTCCGGGTAATTTGGCAGGGCTGATAAAAAGCGAAAAGTTTTGTTTTCAGAGGGTTAATTTCATAGTATAAACATCCATAAACAGTTCTGTGCTCGAAAAATATAGCTAGTTAATCACTGACATCATCAATAAACCGCCTTTTTTGATCTTTATGCCGACTCTGGTGAGGGACTCTCCTATACCATTCGCTATGTACACATCCTTGTACATCGTGCCTTTGCAGTTCAAAACTCACCATCATGCTTCCACTCAAATTTTGGGATATCTATCCTGCCGGCCTTAATAAGATGAAGGAATGATCACCTGGACTGTAATCTTTAAGGTGAAACAGCAGAGAAAAGGTAGCTTTATTGATTTTACAAATAGAAATACCCCATCATACTCTCGATCTTGCATTTTAAGTGCGAAAGGACTACTTTCCTGGCAATCATGAAAAAGCCCATGTTTGTCTAAAGATTCTTAGATGCTTGCAGAAATCAATAAATATTGCCATAACTGAGTTTCAAACCAGTGGCGGCGTATGGCCACCACCCCGGAAGCAGTATGCTATCACAGGAACGAACCAGGCCCCGTGTTAAACTGCCGCATTCTCGCGTTGTGCATTGCACTTCGTTGTGTTCATCAACTTCCACCTGTGTGCAAAAGTCACGAAACGAACGAAAGAGAGAATAACTGGCTACCTAGGTCAGTGGCCACCTCAATCACACTTTCAGCTACATGGCGGTAGAGACAAACATATCTGCGAAGGCTGCGTTTGCGCTGCCAACGTTTTGGCAGAAGCGTGGCACTGGAGCAATAGGCCATCGGCAATCATTGGATACTTTTCGGCTGGCATCCATAACATTGTAGGCTTCTTTGACTTTTATGAAATGAAAGGCGCATAGGTGGCTTCCTGGGTCAGTGGACAGCTCAATCGCGCTTTCAGGTCTACCTACAATAAACTGCTTTCGCAGTTATCCCTGTTCAGCGATGTTAAACCGCCAGCAGTTTAATTCAGTGATTGATTCGCCATGAAGTTAATAAATGAAACAGTGAACAATACTTAGTTATTCAGTGCAGCGTATCGGCCCGGACCGAGTCTCTTGAAGCAAAAGTTTCTCACGGAATCTTCAATGTCAACAGCGACACTTGCCCATGTATGAGATAGACGAGGTCGTGTCTAATCAGATATAATTATACCGGATTGTAGAGCGCTAAGGCAATTATATGGAGCATTTCGTGAGCACCTGGCGCTGGTCTCACCTGCCGTAACACGTTTAAGTAGATTTCCTTAATTTCCAGACTTTTCAAGAGTTTCGAAATACGATTGAGAACATTAAATTTATGGCCGCGAAAGTGTTCCGCAGTGCCACCTTTTCTAATAAATTTCGTTTACATAATTTCAAAAATGCTCCTACCACAAATTATGTACGGATGTTCCACAATCGCTCGGCAGTATTCGCTTCATTTTAGACAATTTGCTACGCTCAGAAACATTTTTCAAACTCATCCAACTGCAAAGTGTACGGTGATTTCACTCATGTACAATTTGATGTAAAGGAGTTGTGGCAGGTGCCCATGTCGCGGACTATTAATCAATCGTTGTCACTAGTGCCCTGGAAAACAGCTGTGTTGTTCGCTGTATTCTCATCGTTAGTCATCAAACACACCATGCGCCACAGGTTCTAAATGAAGCAAAGCAAGGAGCCTCAGACATATGAACAACGGTGCTGATGCTGTGCAGGTGCAGGAACAACTGTGCCAGTGCTCATTGATGAGTGGCATACAGCGATACTCTGTGTGAAGCAGCGCGTGGTGACTCGAATTGAGTTGCTGTCGTGCTGAAGCGCCGGTAGTCGCTGTCGATGAGAACGGGGGCCTAAGTTGAGCCGCCTCTGCTTAAACCGTGCAGACGGTGTCTTGGAAAGCAATGTGTTCGCTTGGTTCACACCGTTGCCCACGAGCTACAGTAGTGATTCCAGCCCCGGAGAAACGTGGAAGCGTTAATTCTCGGCCGTGTGAGCGATAATGCCGCAGCGACGCGCACAGAAGAGCGGAGAGGTAACGTAGTTGTCTCTCCTGCAAAGCAGGGGATGTCCGCTCTGATGTTGCCGTCTATTTGGAGGTATTCGCTACCGCTGGAAACGCAGACATCCGTTAGGTTTAAAATGAGTCCTTGCCGATGACGTCCAGGGAAGCGGCTGGTTTCTTCCGTGGCAACGCTTTCCTTACAGCGCGAGACAAATCTGAACGAAACAAAGGCACGCGGCCTCAGTCATTTGGAGGGCACTCTCGCAAAGAGCCCCAAAAAGTATGGTACCAACTCTTGTTGTTCCCCCGTGCACTTCGGATTTTTAGTTATTGTTATTTTCTAGGTATTATTTGACACTCATAACTTTTTTCGCTACTCTGTACTGAATTTATGATTTTACTCTACCTCTAAAATTTGTCATCCATGTATCCGCTCCACTAAGATCAAACTATTACATACCCTTTTCTTGACCTATTCATACATGCTGCTAGAAAATGCAGTTTTGTAAGCTCTATTTGTGCTAATTTATTGAGTAACGTAGTTACAATCTTACTTGTTTATCTGCCCGTAGAAAAGGTACACTATTGAGGTTTCCAAATCTTATCTGCCTAAAGAAAACCGTTCCTCCTTCTTTAGGCGCGGGTAGTTTTCTTTACGAAATGATTTAGGCCCCACCGGTCACCTCTTGCCGTTTAGTTCCTCAGCTATACTCTGCGATTCCCCATCCCCACCCCCCTCTTGGAGATTATAAGCAGTGTCTTCAGACGATTGTACATTACTAAGGTGCTCTTCCTTGACTTGAAAACCTACAACTCCATAATTAAGTGGTCTGGATGCACCCTTTCAACGCTCAGTCGACGCCAATGGTGAGATCGCTTCTCCCTGGTTGACATGCATCCCGCTTTTTATTTTATTACTTTGCCTGTGGAAGTCTATGCTCGTTCCACAACTTTAGTTGCTAAATTAGAGCCAATTTTCATACGACTCTTCTTTAGTATAATCGGTCAACGCCTACATGGCTGCTAATATTTCGAGTGATAAAGTTCCTTTCGATAATTTATGCCAAGTATGTACAGGCATCAGTAAAATCGGTGCATTGTTGTCTCCCATAAAATATGGCACGAATATACTATATTGTTCAGTGTCCGCTCCGAAGACCCGCTTTATGTTTGGTTGGATGATGTTCATGGTTCGTAATCGTATATTGGTTGTTACCATAAAAAATAACGTCTGAGGAGCAAATAATATGCTATCGATTAGCAATTTTCACGTCCTTAACATTTCTTTCTTATGAATTCAAGTATTAGCGTACTACCCAGCTTCCCGAAAGCAAGACTTCGTAATCCATGCAGTATTATTATCTTCACTATCGGAACTACATCCGCTGTGGGAGAAATAGCTCTCCGGTGAATCTCTAATTAACCCATTACTCTGCCTGCAGCGCCAAGTTCCAAACTTCATCCGCCCACCTGACTCTTTGCCGCGCCTTAGTTCACTTGCTTTCTTTTCGGACCACTGCGATACCCTTAGGGACAAATCGCTATTTCGCCTTCTTAAGACGCGTACTTGCCTCGCCCATTTCATCTCGATTTTGATTAGGTTGTCACAACATGGCGCTTCCGCCTTTAACACCCTTGCTTTCTTCTTCTCAGCTTTAGTCTAACATTTTGCTTTCATGGCTGGCTATACTATACTTACTTAAGGTTCAACACCTTTCGTTAGCTTCCACGTTTGTCCGCATAGCTGCCTGCAGGTAAGATGCTGCCGTCATACACCTATCACTTGAGGCACACTGGTTAATTGCTATTAGTGCCTTGACAGTTCCAACCAAATGCACTCAATTCGAGCCACATTCTCCAGCCTATTCAGGTTCTCGAGGTGAGAAGCAGTGGTAACAATCCGCGCGAATTAGAAGCATTGTCTTTACACTCGGAATTCATCGTTGTCGACATAATCTCTTGCTAGCTCCCGTACTTTGAAGCGTTACTGTCGCTTTTCACATGATAATTTTAGTCCAACCGTTTTGCCCCCCCCCCCCCCCCCCCCCCGCTATTCAGGGTCTCGGCCCTGCAGGGCAATTCTTCCCGCGCATCCTTAGCCCAGCCATGGTGTCAGGAAAATCGTACATTACTAAGGTACTCTCTGTCACCTTTTGTCCTGCACTTTTCCCATTACAGTTCTCAAATTCTCTCCAACAAACAGTCCATGAATAGTAGTGCATAGCTCGTGTCTCTCTGCTTGACAACGTAACTAGTCGGTATTTCACAGCTTGTCCCTCTTGAATGCCATGGTACATTTGAAACCTCTATCAATATATCCTCTCCTTTACACTAGCCTGTTCTCATTGATAAAAATGCGCCTTAGCTAAGCAAGGCCTACATGGCTGGTGATAAAACATATCGATCCAAATGATGCATAAACAACTATGTATGTATTTTGCAACCTCCTCCCTCAGGTGCCGCCCGAGTCGAAGTTGTCGATGTGTCTAAGGGCCTCCTGCGCTAGAAATGCTGCCTCCTGCGCCTGACTTCCTCTCCTGCCTCTGACTTCCGGGACATAATTCTGGTACCGACGGTGTCTTAGCCTATGTTCCACCAACCGTCTGCAATAGTGGAAGCTTGATTGGAGACCCAAACGCAACGGGTTCTCACAGAGCTAAAGGAAAAGCAGTGACCTGTGTTCTAAGTCTAAACAAAAGCTGTTTACTTAAGTTACAGCCTGAAAATAGTAATCTGAATCATTACCACGTTTTCTTTATAAGCTTCTTGCATGCAGAGAATGTAGTCTTGCCTGCTGTCCGATGACGCATAAAGAGCATTCCACTATATTTAAAATTACCATGCTGCTTGTGTAGTCTAGGGTATAATATAGTCTAGTTTGCTTCCTAATAGATTCAATTCTCGCTTCGTTGCTAAGGTGCTGTTAGAGATACAGATGCGATTCTAGCTTGACAGAAAACAAGTCATAGATAAATTGCTTGATGTTTGTCTCCATGGCTGTTTTCTTTAGACATTGCAAGCAACCTAAATTGATGGTTACATTGCGAATCTCGGCGAGTAGAACTGAGGTTTATGCTGAAAGCCTAAAATCTCAGAGCTCCTCCTGTGTTTGAACGATGCGCTTGTTATCTCTCACTCTTGAGTCAGCATTGGTGAACTTATATAATTAGTCCGCCTTTATTAATAATTAACAGTTTTTATCTAGCAGACTGCAGACTACGTTGATATTTTTTTTTCAGAAGTGAAGATTGCTAACAAGGGTGCACCACAAGGATAGATATATTAACAGTTCGCTTAGATCTCTCACCTCTTCCGAATGTATACAATATGCTGATGAAACCACAATATATAACTCTGGTAAAAACGTAACAACTATTGAGTCCAAACTTAATAGCGACTTAGCCAATCTATATTCGGGGTGCTAGGCACACGTTGCAAATCAACAGTGATAAAACTATGTTTGTGCTGTTCATTTCTCTTCGAAGGCAAATAATCTCTCTTCCTCCCATTTTTACAGGACCAAACTCCATTGCAGTCAGCGGCTCATCGGTGCTTTTAGAAGTAAAACTGGAATACCATCAGAAATTTAATTCCCACATAGCTTTCATCAGATCTAAGACTGCTTATGGCTTGAGTTTTACTCAAAACCCGTTCATACTTTACTCAGCCTACATTGTCTGCACTCTAAGACTGGTTCATACATTTTCCTCTCTCATATTGTATCTTATTCTGAGGTAATACTTGCAGTACTCCTTTAACATCCTTACAAGTAGCTCAGAATCAACCAGTCGGAATAATAACGTTCCGCTCTTGATTGAAGCTCTCAGTCAATACTGCGTTCTTTGAAAATTCTTTCCATACCTGATCTGGTTCAGCACAACCTTCCTATCTTCTTTTACAAGCCAATTAAAAGACGAACCTCATTTCCTTCTATTCCGCAACCACAACTTACTAAGGCTAATGCTAGAAAATTTGCGATTAGCAGAAATTTAATTCCGCCTAAAGTACGCACCAATTATAGGATGTAAATATTTAATTTTTGTTCATTTTCTTTTTGGAATAGCTTACCAGTGGAATTAAAAAACACAAGTCTCTGCAGTGCTTACTACTTTATAACTGGCAAATTTATTATGGGAAAAGTAAAATGATTCCCTTAGCGGCAAATAAAGTTTTCTGCCCGATGAACTATCGATAATTTCAGGTTTCTATTTCCGGTCCTATTTAATGTGGAGACATGTTTGGGCGAGGTCTAGCCTCATTCAAAGCCAAAATTATTTTTATAGGCTTAGCACTAATCTCTTTTCGTGCTTCTTATACCTCTTATGTAAATTCAAAATTTCCGTGCGTAAAAGCCCGGAGGGCAGCGTGCCGAACGCGGCACGTAAAATAAAAAAGGCGCGTTCTCTTTCTCTTTTTCTGATAACATTTTTTCTCGCACCAATTTTTATGAATATGCAATATTGTCGTGGCTAGGCAAATAATGTTCCTTTATAATAAAGTTTACAGAGAACCTAGAGCACTACTGTTACTTGAAAGCATTTTGGTGAGCGGGGTACGCTTCATTTTTAGGATTGAAAAAACGAACGTGTGACAAAAAAATGTGGCAAGGATATGAAGCTATAGCGTCAATGGCTTGCTTCAGTGGTTTCTCTTAAAACACTTCTTTGCTCGCATTCACAAATTTTCACAATTATCTCAACACAATTTGTACATTCTTGACTCTGAATTAATCCACACTGAAGTTTACGCACGCAATTAGTGTTGCTTCTGTGGGTATATACGCATATTGCTTAATGCTCGCTGCACTGCACACACAACCACATATCTAGAAACGACCGTTTCACCAACGTGCAAGTTACGCGCTCAGAAAACGATAAACTGCTCGCGCACCATCTGCAGAGCAACCGCATATATGATGCCATGGCGTTTTTGAAGTAACCGCCGCCTGCCGGCTCCTTTATGTTGCGGCAAGCACATACGAAATCATCTCAATTTTTGGAAACACCTGTAGCGCGTGCCACGGTGACTCAGTGGTTATGGTGCTCGGCTGCTGACCCGAAAGACACGGGTTCGATCTCGGCCGCGGAAGTAAAATTTCGATGGAGGCAAAATTCTAGACGCTTGTGTACTATGCGACGTCAGTGCACGTTAAAGAACCACAGGTGGTCGAAATTTCCGGAGCCCTTCACTACAGCGTCTCTCATAGCCTGAGTAGCTTAGGGATGCTAAACCCCATAAACCAAACCAAACCAAACCAAACACGTCTCGCGTGACATGGGTTTCTTGACACAAAACACGCGTGACGTGGAAGTCTGGTCAGAAACCGGACGTTGGCTTTTCCGCTGAGCGGTAGCCTTAAATCTATAAATTTAAAATCAACCCCGTCAGCAAAGCCAGCGCCGCGTTCACTGCTTTGCAAATAAATCTGTGTAGCATACAGCCCTGAACACGTGCCGTCGAAAACACGGCGGAGTAGATATCGCCACCAAGTGCGCATATTTTTCACCACGTGCGACATCTCACTGCTCGCGTTATGGCGCGCGCTCTGCTGTTTTTCCTGGCGCTCAATGCCATTGTTCTTTTTTTTTGTCTTTTTCACACCACGAACCCAAACCACGCACCTAACTGAAGCTATAGCGAGTTAGGTTTCGTGTACTGCGCAAAATATTTTTTTTCCATAATAAGGCAGTGGTTCGGAAGGGGTTAGAATAATACGAAAATTTAAAACATTTTTTCAATATTACTTTTTATAATTGTTTTTTTCTCGATAATGCCGAAAAAGGGAGTTCATAGAGCACTAAGCAGAACCAATATATGCCGTTGGCCAAGAAACAAAAATGAACTAACCACTACTTGAAAGTTACGGGAATTTTTTTTTAATCATGCTGGCCACTACTAGTCATACTTCGTTCCTCAAGAACCCCAGTGAAGTTCAGAAAGAGATTTATCCAGTGAATGCATCTTGGCTCAAGGTGTGGCTGTATATCTGCACACTCTACCCGGGGGATTTAATTTGTCATGACACACAGAGGCCGGATGCATCGCTCGCCAGTCCACTAAGCGCTCCAAATTTTCGTTCCGAAGCTGTAGCCATGGCCGTACATTTGAGCTGTCTAAGCTAACAGAGCGCTACCGGGGTCAATCTCACCTACCACTCTTTTACCGACCGCAGAAGAAAATGAGAAGACATCCGATTGCATAGCGGAGGCTGAAGAAGAATCTGGAATTGATGCCGCGCATCAAACAGTGAACACACGCACACACGCTGATAGCTATGCCCATCGCCAAAAAGATGCGGATAAATTTGCCGAAAGATAAAATTTCAAATTCCGCACAGAAAGAGAAGCGCCTTTTTCCACCACGGATTCCCCTCGATCTCTGCAAGCCGGAAGGGCGGCTACATGTGCTGCCTACCTTCAAGACGCGAACTGGGCGAGAACTTGGACGTGTTCTCCAGAAAAGAAGAAACATGTGGTGACTATTAGCCTAGTGAGCTAAAGTAAATTAAAAGGGGTGCAAAAATATCCCACATTTTCTCAGCACTGCACACGGAAGCCTCCGGGTAATTTGGCAGGGCTGATAAAAAGCGAAAAGTTTTGTTTTCAGAGGGTTAATTTCATAGTATAAACATCCATAAACAGTTCTGTGCTCGAAAAATATAGCGAGTTAATCACTGACATCATCAATAAACCGCCTTTTTTTATCCTTATGCCGACTCTGGTGAGGGACTCTCCTATACCATTCGCTATGTACACATCCTTGTACATCGTGCCATTGCAGTTCAAAACTCACCATCATGCTTCCACTCAAATTTTGGGATATCTATCCTGCCGGCCTTAATAAGATGAAGGAATGATCACCTGGACTGTAATCTTTAAGGTGAAACAGTAGAGAAAAGGTAGCTTTATTGATTTTACAAATAGAAATACCCCATCATACTCTCGATCTTGCATTTTAAGTGCGAAAGGACTACTTTCCTGGCAATCATGAAAAAGCCCATGTTTGTCTAAAGATTCTTAGATGCTTGCAGAAATCAATAAATATTGCCATAACTGAGTTTCAAACCAGTGGCGGCGTATGGCCACTACCCGGGAGTAGTATGCTATCACAGGAACGAACCAGGCCCCGTGTTAAACTGCCGCATTCTCGCGTTGTGCATTGCACTTCGTTGTGTTCATCAACTTCCACCTGTGTGCAAAAGTCACGAAACGAACTAAAGAGAGAATAATTGGCTACCTAGGTCAGTGGGCACCTCAATCACACTTTCAGCTACATGGCGGTAGTGACAAACATATCTGCGAAGGCTGCGTTTGCGCTGCCAACGTTTTGGCAGAAGCGTGGCACTGGAGCAATAGGCCATGGGCAATCATTGGATACATTTCCGCTGGCATCCATAACATTGTAGGCTTCTTTGACTTTTATGAAATGAAAGGCGGGTAGGTGGCTTCCTGGGTCAGTGGACAGCTCAATCGCGCTTTCAGGTCTACCTACAATAAACTGCTTTCGCAGTTATCCCTGTTGAGCGATGTTAAACCACCAGCAGTTTAATTCAGTGATTATTTCGCCATGAAGTTAATAAATGAAACAGTGAACAATACTTAGTTATTCAGTGCAGCGTATCGACTCGGACCGAGTCTCTTGAAGCAAAAGTTTCTCGCGGAATCTTCAATGTCAACAGCGACACTTGCCCATGTATGAGATAGACGAGGTCGTGTCTAATCAGATATATTTATACCGGATTGTAGAGCGCTAAGGCAATTATATGGAGCATTTCGTGAGCACCTGGCGCTGGTCTCACCTGCCGTAACACGTTTTAGTAGATTTCCTTAATTTCCAGACTTTTCAAGAGTTTGGAAATACGATTGAGAACATTAAATTCATTGCCGCGAAAGTGTTCCGCAGTGCCACCTTTTCTAATAAAATTCGTTTACATAATTTCAAAAATGCTCCTACCACAAATTATGTACGGATGTTCCACAATCGCTCGGCAATATTCACTTCATTTTAGACAATTTGCTACGCTCAGAAACATTTTTCAAACTCATCCAACTGCAAAGTGTACGGTGATTTCACTCATGTACAATTTGATGTAAAGGAGTTGTGGCAGGTGCCCATGTCGCGGACTATTAATCAATCGTTGTCACTAGTGCCCTGGAAAACAGCTGTGTTGTTCGCTGGATTCTCATCGTTAGTCATCAAACACACCATGCGCCACAGGTTCTAAACGAAGCAAAGCAAGGAGCCTCAGACATATGAACAACGGTGCTGATGCTGTGCAGGTGCAGGAACAACTGTGCCGGTGCTCATTGATGAGTGGCATACAGCGATACTCTGTGTGAAGCAGCGCGTGGTGACTCGAATTGAGTTGCTGTCGTGCTGAAGCGCCGGTAGTCGCTGTCGATGAAAACGGAGGCCATAGTGGAGCCGCCTCTCCTTAAACCGTGCAGACGGTGTCTTGGAAAGCAATGTGTTCGCTTGGTTCATACCGTTGCCCACGAGCTACAGTAGTGATTCCAGCCCCGGAGAAACGTGGAAGCGTTAATTCTCGGCCGTGTGAGCGATAATGCCGCAGCGACGCGCACAGAAGAGCGGAGAGGTAACGTAGCTGTCTCTCCTGCAAAGCAGGCGATGTCCGCTCTGATGTTGCCGTCTATTTGGAGGTATTCGCTACCGCTGGAAACGCAGACATCCGTTAGGTTTAAAATGAGTCGTTGCCGATGACGTCCAGGGAAGCGGCTGGTTTCTTCCGTGGCAACGCTTTCCTTACAGCGTGAGACAAATCTGAACGAAACAAAGGCACGCGGCCTCAGTCATTTGGAGGGCACTCTCCCAAAGAGCCCCAAAAAGTGTGGTACCAACTCTTGTTGTTCCCCCGTGCACTTCGGATTTTTAGTTACTGTTATTTTCTAGGTATTATTTGACACTCATAACTTTTTTCGCTACTGTGTACTGAATTTAGGATTTTACTCTACCTCTAAAATTTGTCATCCATGTATCCGCTCCACTAAGATCAAACTATTACATACCCTTTTCTTGACCTATTCATACATGCTGCTAAAAAATGCAGTTTTGTAAGCTCTATTTGTGCTAATTTATTGAGTAACGTAGTTACAATCTTACCGGTTTATCTGCCCGTAGAAAAGGTACACTATTGAGGTTTCCAAATCTTATCTGCCTAAAGAAAACCGTTCCTCCTTCTTTAGGCGCGGGTAGTTTTCTTTACCAAATGATATAGGCCCCACCGGTCACCTCTTGCCGTTTAGTTCCTCAGCTATACTCTGCGATTTCCCATCTCCACCCCCCTCTTGGAGATTATAAGCAGTGTCTTCAGACGATTGTACATTACTAAGGTGCTCTTCCTTGACTTGAAAACCTACAACTCCATAATTAAGTGGTCTGGATGCACCCTGTCAACGCTCAGTCGACGCCAATGGTGAGATCGCTTCTCCCTGGTTGACATGCATCCCGCTTTTTATTTTATTACTTTGCCTGTGGAAGTCTATGTTCGTTCCACAACTTTAGTTGCTAAATTAGAGCCAATTTTCATACGACTCTTCTTTAGTATAATCGGTCAACGCCTACATGGCTGCTAATATTTCGTATGATAAAGTTCCTTTTGAAAATTGATGCCAAGTATGTACAGGCATGAGTAAAATCGGTGCATTGTTGTCTCCCATAAAATATGGCACGAATATACTATATTGTTCAGTGTCCTCTCCGAAGATCCGCTTTATGTTTGGTTGGATGATGTTCATGGTTCGTAATCGTATATTGGTTGTTACCATAAAAAATAACGTCTGAGGAGCAAATAATATGCTATCGATTAGCAATTTTCCCGTCCTTAACATTTCTTTCTTATGAATTCAAGTATTAGCGTACTACCCAGCTTCCCGAAAGCAAGACTTCGTAATCCATGCAGTATTATTATCTTCACTATCGGAACTACATCCGGTGTGGGAGAAATAGCTCTCCGGTGAATCTCTAATTAACCCATTACTCTGCCTGCAGCGCCAAGTTCCAAACTTCATCCGCCCACCTGACTCTTTGCCGCGCCTTAGTTCACTTGCTTTCTTTTCGGACCACTGCGATACCCTTAGGGACAAATCGCTATTTCGCCTTCTTAAGACGCGTACTTGCCTCGCCCATTTCATCTCGATTTTGATTAGGTTGTTACAACATGGCGCTTCCGCCTTTAACACCCTTGCTTTCTTCTTCTCAGCTTTAGTCTAACATTTTGCTTTCATGGCTGGCTATACTATACTTACTTAATGTTCAACACCTTTCGTTAGCTTCCACGTTTGTGTCGCATAGCTGCCTGCAGGTAAGATGCTGCCGTCATACACCTATCACTTGAGGCACACTGGTTAATTGCTATTAGTGCCTTGACAGTTCCAACCAAATGCACTCAATTCGAGCCATATTCTCCAGCCTATTCAGGTTCTCGAGGTTAGAAGCAGTGGTCACAATCCGCGCGAATGAGAAGCATTTTCTTTACACTGGGAATTCATCGCTGTCGACATAATCTCTTGCTACCTCCCGTACTATTAAGCGTTACTGTCGCTTTTCACATGATAATTTTAGGCCAACCGTTTTGCCTCCCCGATCCAGGGTCTCGGCCCTGCAGGGTAACTCTTCCCGCGCGTCCTTAGCCCAGCGATGGTGTCGGGAAAATTGTACATTACTAAGGTACCCTCTATCACCTATTCTCTCCACCAAACAATCCATGAATAGTAGTGCATAGCTCGTGTCTCTGCTTGACAACTTTACTAGTCGGTATTTCACAGCTTGTCCCTATTGAATGCCATGGTTCATTTGAAACCTCTATCAATATATCCTCTCCTTTACACTAGCCTGTTCTCGTTCATAAAAAAATGCTCCTTAGATAAGCAAGGCCTACATGGCTGGTGATACAACATATCGATCCAAATGATGCATAAACAACTATGCATGTATTTTGCAACCTGCTCCACAACATATCGATCCAAATGATGCATAAACAACTATGCATGTATTTTGCAACCTGCTCCCTCAGGTGGCGCCCGAGTCGAAGTTGTCGATGTGTCTGAGGCCCTCCTGCGCTAGAAATGCTGCCTCCTGCGCCTGACTTCCTCTCCTGCCTCTGACTTCCGGGACATAATTCTGGTGCCGACGGTGTCTTAGCCTATGTTCCACCAACCGTCTGCATTAATGGAAGCATGATTGGAGACCAAAAATCAACGGGTTCTCACTGGGCTAAAGCAAAAACAGCGACCTGTGTACTAGGTCTAAACAAAAGCTGTTCACTTAAGTTACAGCCTGAAAATAGTAATCTTAATCGTTACCACGTTTCCTTTGTAAGAGTTTTGCATGCAGAGAATGTAGTCTTTCCTGCTGTCCGATGAGGCATAAAGAGCATTCCACTATATTTAAAATTACCATGCTGCCTGTGTAGTCTAGGGTATAATAAAGTCTGCTTTGCTTCCTAGTAGATTCAATTATCGCTTCATTGCTAAGGTGCTCTTATAGATAAAGATGCGATTCTAGCTGGTTACAAAACAAGCCAGAGATAAACTGTTTGATGTTTGCCTGCATGGCTATTTTCTTTAGACATTGCGAGCAGCCTAAATTGATGGTTACAGTGCGAATCTCGGCGAGTATAACTGAGGTTAATACTAAAAGCCTAAAATTTCAGAGCTCCTCCTGCGTTAGAGTGATGCGCTTTTTCTCTCTCAATGTGGAAGTCAGCATTGGTGATCTGGTGTAAGTAGTCCGGCTTTATTAATAATTGACAGTTATTTAATATAGCAGACCACAGACTGTGCTGATGTTTTTTTTTTCAGAAGTGAAGATTTCTAACATGGGTGCACCACAAGGATCGATTCACGGCCGAATAATATCACAATTTATATTAACAGTTCGCATCGCTGTCTCATCTCTTCCGAATGTATACGATATGCTGATGACACCACAATACATAACTCTGGTAAACACATAATACCCATAGCGCCCAAACTTAATAGCGACTTAGCCAATCTATATTCGTGGTGCTAGGCAAAAGTTACATATCAACGCTCATAAAACTATGTTTGTACTGTTCACGTCGCCCCGAAGGCAAATTATGTATGTTCTTCCTATTTTTGCAGGGCCAAGATTCATCGCAGTCAGCGGGTCATCACCGCTTTTAGCAGTAAAACTAGATCACCATCTGAAATTTCATTCCCACATAGCTTGCATCAAATCCAATACCGCTTATGGCTTGAGTTTTACTGATAATCTCGTCATGCTTTACTCAGCCTATATTGTCCGCACTTTACGACTGGTTCATACATATGCATCTCCCATATTATACCGTATCCTTACAATTAGCTCAGAATAAACGAGTCTGAATAATAACATTCTGCTCTTGATTGAAACTCTCAGTCAATACTGCATTCAATACTTGCAATAATGCAAGTTTGCATAGGGTCGTGCGTAGCGCCAGTTTTGTGCAACATCTTTTTATCCAGTATTGACCGCACCTTGACTGGTGTACTGAACAGTGATGTTGCTCATGTTTTTAGATATGTTGACGACTTCCTTATCCTTTTGAAGCAACGGGCCGATTTTATGTATGACGATGCCATTGCTCAAATTTTAAATGTCATAGCAGGTAACGTCTCATGTTTAACCTTCACCCATGAGCTTCCTGTCAGTAACACTCTGCAGTTCCTAGATCTTAAACTTACTTTCTCTCATGGCCATGCGTGTTGGTGTTTTTGCCCCCCCCCCCCCCCCCCCCACAAGAAAACAATTATTACCATACGATTTCGCTCACTCTAAAACCACGAAAAGGGCCATTGCTAAACAGCTTATCGAGAAAGCATTAAAAAAGTATTGTTCCCATGCCATGCAGGCCAGCTTCGATATACAGGTATCGAAATTGAAGGAGGCTGGTTTTCCTGATGTGGTTGTGCTGGCAGTGGTTGAAACGCTGGCAAAGAAGTTGAAAGCTCCTCTGAATGTCAACACTGATATGTCTGACCAATCTAAGAGGCCAGTAGTGGTTCCGTACGTCCACAGGACCGCACACAATCTCAAGAATGTAGGAAACAAGCACGGCGTCCCACTCGTTTGCTCGGCACCCTGCAAGCTGAGTCACCTGTGTGTCCGCATCGGAAGACATGCTTCCAGAAAGAAGAAAAATGAGTGCGGCGTGAAACATAAGAACCGCGATGTGGACTGCCAGGCTGGCGTAATATATCAGATACTATTAACATGTGGCAAGGTTTACATAGGACAGACAGTCCGCTGTATCAATATCCGCACTCGTGAACACGAAAGGTCAATCGAAAACAAGGAGCAGCGTCACTTGCCGTTACATTGCCTGGAACACAAATGCATGCCTCTCCTGACACAAGTCAAGATTCTACGCAAGTGCCGTAACGATAAAGCACGGGAACTTCTCGAGGCATATTTCATCAAAAAGAAAGGAAAAGACTGCATCAGTGACACATCAATCAAACTTTACAATAGAGAGACACGTTTCCTCGAAAACATGATGACCTGAATCCACATAGTGTTTTATCTCGTTTTTTATCCGCCCTATCAGCCTTGATACCCTTTGTTGCCAGTGCTGACATGCTTATGTATAAATGTCGATTCCTTGAATAAACCCCAGTTGCTAGATAGCGCCCGTCCCGTCTTTTTCTTGTGATTGTCTCATGTGCGCATCCCATCTTTTTAAAGCAATATGAACCAACTTGCCCAACAAAGCATCCTGCTGAAATACTGCATTCTTTGAAAAATCTTTCCATACCAGATCTTGTTCAGCATAACGTTGGTATCTTCCTTTACAAGCCAATTAACAGACACATCTGCTTTCCTTCTATTCCGCAACCACACCTTACAAAAGCTAAGGCTCAAAATTTTCGATTAGCACAAACTCAATTCTGCCTAAAGTACGCACCATTTATAGGAAGTAAACAGTTATTTTTGTTCATTTTCTTTCTGGAATAGCTTATCAGTGGAATTAAAAAACACAAATCACTGCAGCGCTCACCACTTTATAAATAGCTAACTGATTATGCGAAAAGTAAAATGATTCCCTTAGCGGCAAGTAAAGTTTCCTGCTCTATGAACTAATCGATAATTTTAGGTGTCTGTTTGCGGTCCTATTTAATATGAAGACATGTTCGGGCGAGGTCAAGCCTCGTTCACAGCCAACAATGTTTATATAGGCTTCGCATTAATCTCTTTTTGTGCTTATTATTAATCTTATGTAAGTTAATTATTCCGTGCGTAAATAGCCTGGCGGGCAGCGAGCCGGACACGGCATGTAAAATAAAAGAAGTCGCGTTCCCTCTCTCCCTTGCTGATAACATTTTCTCTCGCACCAACTTTTATGTATATAATATACTGTCCTCGCGAAGCAGATAATGATCTTTTATAACAAGGTTTATACAGAACCTAGAACAATTCTGCGTATTTGAAAACATAGTAGTGCGGAGAGAACGCTTCATTTTAGGATAGGAAAAGCGGGCTTATGACAGAAAGCTCGTCCAGCAAAAGGTGTCTTTTTATTGGTTGGCTGTGAGAAAAAATTAAGGTGCCAATTAAGGGTATGAAGCGATAGCGGTAATGCCTTCCTTCAGCGGTTTCTCTTGAAACACAAGTGCTGTTCTTTGCTCGCTTTCACATATTGTCACAATAATTTCAACACAATTTGTACATTCTTGACTCTGAATTTTTCCACACCGTAGCTTACGCACGTAGTGTTGCTTCTATGGGTATATACGGCCATTGCTTAATCCTCACTGCAGTGCACACAAAACCACATATCTAGAAAGGAGTGTTCCACCCACTGGCAAGTTACGCGCTCCGAAAACGTAATACTGCTCGCACGCCATCTGCTGGAGCAGCCGCGTATAGGATGCCATAGCGTTTTTCAGATAACCGCCGCATACGGGCCCCTGTATCCTGCTGCAAGCAAATAGGATATGGCTCTTCGGAAACACCTTCCGCGTGACGTGAGTTTATTGGCATAATACACGTGTGACGTGGCCGTCTCGTCACAAACCGGTTGCCGGCTTTCCCGCTGAGCGGTAGCCTTGTATCTACAACTTTAGAATCACCCCCGGTCCCCAAAGACAGCGCTGCGTTTACTGCTTTACAAAGAAATCGCTACAGCATTCAGTGCTGAACACGTGCCTTCGAAAACACAGCGCAGTAGGTATCGCTACCAACTGCGCACATTTTTCACCACATGCGACGTCTGACCGCTCGCGTTATCGCACGCGCTCTGCTCTTTTTTACCGGCTCTCAATGTAGTTGTTTTTCTTTTATTTTCCCAGTCGGAAGCCCAACCCAGGCACCTAACTGAAACGTATGTGGCTGAGGTTTGGCGTGAACTGCGCAAAATATTTTTTCATAACAAGGCCATGGTTCCAAAAGCTTTAGAAAAATACGAACATTTCAAACGTTTATCAAATATTACTTTCTCTATCTATTTTTATTCTGGTTAATGCCAAAACGGCCGGTGATAACGTACAAGCAGAACCAATGCAAGATGTTGGCGAAGAAAAAAATGAAGTAACGGTCATTTGAAAGTTACAGCCTTTTCTTTGAACCATGCTGGCTGCTGCTAGCCACGATTCGTTGGTCAGATTTCCAAGTGGAATTCACAAAGAGAGTGATCCACCGAGTTTTGCTTGGCTCTCGATGTGGCTGTATATTTCCGCACTGTACTTTCGGAACAGAGTTTGTCCTGATACAGGGTTGCCGAAAGAACCTATCATTGGTCCGTCCTGAGTTCCACGTCTTCGGTTCCAAGCTGCAGCCATGACCATACATTTCAGCTGGCTGAGTTAATACATAAGTACGAAAACCATTGCTGCTTACCGCTAGTTTATGCACCTCCGAACAAAATGGAAAGCCCTCCGATTGCGCAGCTAAGGCTGCAGAATATCTGGTAATTGATTTGACCAATTAAACTGCGGAAATACATATACGCGTTGGTCGGTATGCCCAACGCCAAAAAGATGCGGAGGAATTTATCGTCGCACTAAACATCAAATTAAAAAAAAAGGAAAAGAAGCGCTTTTCCCTACCGCGGATTTCGTTCAATCTGCGCAAGCCGCAAGGACAAATACGAGTGCTCCCTAAAGGCTCCAAGGCGTGAACCGGTTAGGAACGGGGACGTGTTCTCAAGCAAAAATGTAACGGGGGTAATCGTTATCCTATTGCAGCACATGGAAGCTTCCAGCTAGTTTTGTAGGGCTGACGGAACGCGAACATTTTTTTTTGTACATGGTTAATTTAGTAGCACAAAAATTTGTAAACACTGTTGCGTTAAAAAAATTTAGCATGTTAATTACTAACGGGGCACTAAACAGCCACTTTTTCTTTTCATATAGACCTTGCAGAAAGACTTTCCTATAACATTCACTGTGTACATATCTGTGTACACTCTGCCTCTGTAGTTCTACGCATACAATGTTACCTCTACTAAACACTGAGATGTCTGTCCTGCCAGCCTTCAAAAGGAGCAAGGAGGGGATTGCCTTGACTTTGATAATTACATCATGTGGATTACTCCCTAGCGCTGACAATCTCTCTTCTAAGAGAAGTAGGCCTTCCACAATCATTGGATTCATTAACGCTGGCGTTGCAACGTTGTACACTTCGTTTATTTTTAGGAAATAAAAAGCGCATATGTGGCTGTCTCGGTGAGTGGGCACCTTAATCGCGCACTCGGGTCCACCTGCAAAAAAAAAATGCTTCTGCGCAATATTCCGGGCTTAGCAATAACAAACCACCAGCATTTTTTGTAATGTAATGTTTGATTCAGCATGAAGTAACAAAAGGAAGGCTGAACAATAAATAGATAATAAGTAGAATGTTTCGGCTCCCAACTAGTCACCTGAAACAACCATTTTTCGCAGAGCACTCAGTGTCAACAGCGACACGAGCCCAAGTATGTGTTTCACGAGGTCATATCTAAGCCGATATAATGAAACCGGTTTGCGGTCCAGTAAGGAAATTATGTGGAGCATTTTATGAGCGTTAGAAGCATGTCTCACTAAACTAACACATTTTAATAGACTTTCTTTAACATCCCAAAGTGACTCAGGCTATGAGGGACGCCGTAGTGAAGGGCTCCGGAAATTTCGACCACCTGGGGTTCTTTAACGTACACTGACATCGTAGTGTACACGATCTCTAGAATCTCGCCTAAGTCCAAATTCTACCACCACGGTCGGGATCGAATCCGTGTCTATGCGGACGGCAGCCAAGTGCCATAACTATTGAGCCACGGCGGCTGCATTTTAGTAATTTCCTTAGTTGCCCGACTATCCAAGAATCTGAAAATGCGACTGAGCGCAATGAATTAATTTCTCCGAGATTATTCTGTGATGCCGTCATTACTAGTGCATTTTGTTGTAATATTTTATAAAATTATCCTACAACAAGGTGTGTGCTCAAATTCAGAAATCGTTAGGCGGTATTCATTTCAACTGACAGATTTTGGGAATCTCGAAAACATGTTGAATGCCATCGCAATCCAGAGTGAACGGTGACAGCCCTCATGTATCTGGTGATTTAAAGAGGAAGTTGTCGCAGGTGCCTCTGTCGTAGCCTACAAATGAGTCGTTGTCAGTGGCACCCTGGAAAGCAGCTGTGTTGTTCGCTGGGTCGGCATCGTTAATCATGAAAGGCACCAAACGCCCCAGGTTCTCAACGAAGCAGAGGCAGGGATCCTCAGCCATGTGCACAACTGTGCTGCACACCTGCTTACTAAAGAGCGGCCAGACATCGTTGCTCTCTGTGCCGCAGCGTGTGGTGACTCGACTTAAGTTGTTGTCGAGGTAAAGCGCCGGTAGTCACTGCCGGTGGAAACGGAGGTGTCAGGGGAGCCGCCTCTACATGAACCGTGCAGTTGATGGCTAAGAAAGCATCTGTGTTCTGGGTTCAAGTTGTTGTTCGGGAGATAGAGAAGTCACGCCAGCACCTAAACGACACGCAGGCACTGGGCCTCAGCCTTTTGAGCGACTATGCAGCAACGACGGCTACAGGAGAGCGAACAGGTAACATAGCTATCTCCTCGTCAGCAGTGCATGTTCGCGCCGATGTTGCCGTCTATGCGAAGCGCAGGTAGTCGATGGAAACACAGGGGACTGTCCTACATAGACTTCGTCGTTGCCGATCGTGCCCAGGGGAACAGCTGGCTTGCTCGCTGGCTTCGCCTCTGTAACAACAACATACATAAGGCGCGCCAGTATCTGAGCAAAGCAAAGGCACGTGACCTCACTCATTTGAAGGACTCTCCCACAAAGACGCCCAACCAGTGCGAAACAAGCTCTCATTTCATATCTAATGACTTCGGCTTTTTAGTAACGTTTATTCTGCACATATTGAAAGTGGGGTTTATTTGGAGCAGCTTCGGAACGTGAGCAAGGCCAACAGTAGTACGAAGTGAGCCGGTCCGGTCAGGACCATGCACTAGGTGATGACCATGCGGCTCGCGCGTTCGCCCATCTTGTTCCTTACAGTGGCTCCCAGGCGGAAGAGGCGCCATCCTTGCCACATAAGGGGCGGACAGGACAGCGAGGCGTAGTAGGGCTTGAGGCACGGGACATTACAGTCTCGCGGCCACGGCGTCTGATATCGGGAGACGACGTGAGTGGCTCAGCTATATAGTTGACGGGAGATGTTCGTTTCAAGACGCAATAGCGGCCCTTATAGATAGCGAGAAGTTTCCAGGAGAGGCCCGGAGTACGAGGAGAGGTCTCCACAGCCAGGCAAGTGATCCGGGCAGGAAATGCTGAAAAGGTTGGTCTTCGTCTTGGTGTTCTTTTAGAGCGAATGGGTGCTGTCTTGAGAGACTGGACAATCCGACAGAAATCTTCGGCGCGTCTGGCGGCTTACGAAAGAGTGGTGCATGCAGAAGAGTCAGGGAGGTAGGAGAGATCAGTGTCGATGACAGCGCAGGGATGTCGGCCGTACAGAAGGAAAAAAACAGAGAAAACCCTGTTGTAGACTGCGTAGCAGTACTGTACGCGAAGGCAATACAGGGGAGAATCAGACCGTAGTTCTTGTCGTTAGAACCGACGTACATGGCCAGCATGTCGCCATAGTGCTACTAAAGCGTTCAGTGACGCCGTTTATCTGAGCAGAGTAGCAGTGCAAGCCCAATGGATGATGTTGCACCTCAGATAGGAAGACGCGGCCTCTGTCGCTGAGCACTTCACGAGGACAACCTTCTCTAAAGATGAACCGCCGCTTAAAAAGGGGTGCTGAGCGTTCATAACTCAGTGCGTTGCCCCAGCTTCTTCTCTGTGCATATTTGTTTCTGTAGGGTATTGTGAAGTGTTATTAAAGTCCTGTTTATTTGTTCTTCCGTTTGTGATCGCCCGTCCATCGTCTGGCTGCCTGCAACGAGTCTAGCGCCAAATAAACGAGCATTTAGAAGGAAACGAGGCGTGAAAAAGCAAGAGCCTATCATCTTTTCTGGGTGACCGAATGCGAAAATAGCCAAATATATGCAAATGGCGCCTTGCGCGCCCTAAGCGGTATATTGTGTTCCTGGTCATTCACGGTTACAACAGCGGTTGGCACATAAAAAAACTAATCGCTTCGGCCATCGATGATGTAGTAGTAAAATCAAGAGTTACGAAACAAGCGTTTTCGTGCCTATTCTAACCTCACGGAGCTTGGGGAAACGTTTAAAAGAGAAGCTGGAGGAATAGACGCCATAATAAGTGCTCGCTCCAAACACAAGGTTTGTCCTTTTTGAATACAGGGTCTAAGCAGAAGTACTTTGGTAAACAGGTGATGCTGCTGAAGTTTTGCTCGGGAATTCCAGTTCAACATATATACAGGGTGTTTCACCTAAGACTTTCTGCAATTTTTAAAAATAAGGTATTTGAATTAGATGCGCGCTTTTTCTGGCATAGTATTGTCAGTGGTGTAGTACATCATAATGCAGCTAAGACGTGCTAACTAGCAGGCTTGTTAACCAATATTTAATAGTTAACTTTTAAACTATTACCGTTGGGCTCCTTAATTGTTGAGAGGCATGTAGCCCACCGTAAGTAATGTCCATATCCGTTTTTAGAATTTAGAGAACGCGATTATCTTCGGCGCTGTGGCCCAACAAATTTTGGCTATTTCGACGAGTTACGTGCACTGGAGAGGTTGCTTTGCCTGCAAGCTTCTCAAACCGCATGTATTTTGGCGCGATGTAGGCGAAATTTGTTGGGCCACAGCGCCGAGGATAATCGCGTTCTCGAAATTCTAAAAACGGATATGGACATTACTTACGGTGGGCTACATGCCTCTCAATAATTAAGGAGCCCAACGGTAATAGCTTAAAAGTTAACTATTAAATATTGGTTAACAAGCCTGCTAATTAGCACGTCGTAGCTGCATTATGATGTACAACACCACTGACAATGCTATGCCAGAAAAAGCGCGCATCTAATTCAAGTAGCTTATTTTTAAAAATTGCAGAAAGTCTTAGGTGAAACACCCTGTATAAGTACCTCCAGGGCGCATAGCAGCAAACTGCGAGAAAACATTACTGAGGCTACACTTTTACTGTCTGGTCGTCAATGCCTTTATTATAACTTATAATTCTCTTTATTTCTTTTGAGTCGTCGCTTTGGGTTTCGAATGCTTAGCAGTTTTTTTTTCATGTAGTTTTCTTATTTTTTGAGATTATCGGCGTGCGTTTGTTGCTGGTTTTGTTTTGTTCTGTCTCGTAGTTTTTCCGCAAACAGCTCCAGTTAATACAGCATAATTGTTTTGTATTAAATAAAATTCTGACAAAAATTGCCTTGCTGCCTGAGTACTACAACTTTTATTCTTTTCTCGCCTCCTCAATAGAAGATTTGGATTCTGGCTTCGTTTATTGGTGGCTCTTATGGGTAAAGATGCGATTACTAGCGTGTCACAAATGAAGACAGAGATAAACTGCATTTTGTTTCTCTGCATGACTATTTGTTTTCGAACTTTTGAGCCTACGAAACTGAAGCTCGCATTCTGACAGTAACCCCTTTATTCTCCGTGACTAGGACTGACCCTGATGCAAAAAGCATACGAATTTGATGGTTTCTTCTTTGCTAGACCAATCTGTTTTTTCTCTCATTGTCAAAGTGGGCATAGAAGAAGCGAGGAACTGGAACTGGGGTGTTGTAGTGAAATTTTATATAGAGCTCGTATTACATGAATGCAGTAGCAGTCTTGGCAAAGAAAACACTGCTCCTTTTGTCAGCTGATTATTACTGGCTATGGACTGTGTTGGAGGTCTCTGCTATCTACAATAAATGTTTCTATAACTGCTTATGTGCGTTTATGTGGCAGGTTGCAGGCACAGCTTTCCTGCACTCACGAAATAAAGGCGCTTTTTTTAGTATGTAAATTGAACCAGACAAGCCGCATGTTACCATTTTTGTTTTTCGATCTCAAGAAGCCCATGTTTTGCACGTGAGTTTTTCAACAACTCGTAATGAAGATGAGTGGTTCGGAAGGTCGTTACATGATTCTTCACTGCATTGTGTGAGAGGATGCAGGTACCAGGTTGGCGCAAATGTTTGTTTTTAAATCAGTGCAGAATGGAGATTGCTTTCAGTGGAGATGGAATGTTACTTCAATGTCTTTAGCAATTAATAGTTACGATCACTGCGTGGAACTGATAAAGATTGAATTTCCGAATTGATTTACCCCATAAATCATCTAGCATAAAGTAGCCTAAGCGTACAAGGAATATGCACACACCCGAATATTTTTTGCGTATTTTCTGTGTTATTTATTTAGCTTACTGTTAAAACAGGGGAGTTACATGGAGTGATATACATCTATTTCAAATTAGGAACTTAACGGTATTTCATAATTTTAAAAAGTTTGGTTGCTTGAAGAAGCAGACACATTTTTTTTTATATTGTAGTCATCCTGCATGGCTTTATTGCCCAAGTTGAAAGTGAAGGAGCTCAACAATTTTTCTCAGTTAATCTACCACTAATATGAACTGCGACAGCGTTGCCAAAAAGAGCATAGTTTCGGGTATAAAACAGAGGTACTCTTACTTGTGCTACGCGCTCACAAGGTACCACACTTTTTAATGTACCTAGAACTAAGAAAACTGGCTGAGCTTTTGAAACATGTCTCTCAACAGTAAATCATTGGCCTCCAAAAATTGCATGTATATTGCCGGATCCGTAAAATAAAGGCGACAAAAACCACACGCACACACAAGTGTGTGTGTGTGGTTTTTGGCGCCTTTACTTTACAATGAATTACAAAATAGCCCCAGCAAGAAGTTCTCTATGTACCGGAGCTGCGTTGTAGCACAAAAAGCAGCGAAGAGTGGGAAATCCATACATCTTATTTCTCACAGTTGTCGCGAATTGTGACCAGGGGCTCTTATCTATATATCGATGGCTGCAGAAGTTTAGTACGAATAGCTCAGGAAAATACGGAAAACTGATGATTCAGTCTATATATTTGCCTTATCAGCATAACTGAAAAGCCTACCTTCTCAGGAATTACGGATTGGCGGCAAGTTCCCTTCGATATTTCTCTCTGTCTTGAACCAAAGCTGCCCGAACTTTTAGAGTTTTGCAGCCATATATTTGCTGATTCCGACGTATTGAAAATTTCTAGTTTTCACCAGTGCAACAACTCAAAACCGCGTAACCAAAATGTGACGGCAGGTACACGAACAACCAAGGCTCACTCGTTCACCTGCGACAAAATTTAATTCAAATGTGGCGAAGTTCGAACATAGAACGGCGACGAGTAGCGACCAGCATTGGTCAGTAGAGATATTGCTGCTTTCGCTTGGCTGTAATTTGAAACTTTGCCTTGCAGCAGTCTGTATTCGGTGTGCTTTCAGGTCATCTACTCCCACGTTGTCATATTCAAGAATAAAATTTGAAAATTTGAAGTTGAAAAAGCTGCGCAGAATGTATGTTTTTTTTAATGTTTATGGTTTATGGGTGTTTAACGGCCCAAAGTGACTCAGGGTACGAGGGATACCGTAGCAAAGGGCTCCGGAAATTACAGCCACCTGGGATTAGTTAACGTGCCTGACATCGCACTGTACACGGGCCTCTAGAATTTCGCCGCCATAGAAATTCTAGCACAGCGGCCTGGATCGAACTCGCGTATTTCGGGTCAGCTGTCGAGCGCAATAACCACTGATTAACCGCGGCGGCTGATATATGTATAAGTATGGCTGCTTCTCTAACTTTTGTGGAGCCGTGCCCTTTATCGGTAAAAATATCGAAGGCAGTGAAGCTCCCATTCCGCGTGTTTTTCTTCGAGGGCTTCACACCTTCACTTTACGGTCTGGTGTTCTCTACAAGCGCAACTTTGCCAACAGCGAAGAAGTGTTCCTACTCGTCGTACCATCACAGCTGCGGTCTGAGATCTTGAGTGCCTGTCATGATGCACCATCCGCCGGCCACCTTGGAGTCAGCCGTACACTCGCGCGGATTAGACAAAAGTATTATTGGCCCAGGTTACTCCCATCGGTGCGGGCCTACGTCAAAACATGCCGTGAATGCCAACGTCGGAAGACTCCTCCATTGAAACCGGCCGGATTTCTTCACCCCGTCGATCCACCGAAGACCCCTTTCCATCAAGTGGGCATGGACCTCCTTGGCCCATTTCCGAAGTCTTCGTCTGGAAAGCGTTGGATAGTCGTTGCGACTGACTACCTCACACGGTACGCTGAGACCACGTCTCTTGCCAAGGGCACTGCTGCTGAAGTGGCGCAGTTCTTCGTCCACAACATTGTCTTGCGTCATGGAGCACCCGCCGTTGTTATTACTGACCGGGGAACTGCTTTCACGGCCCGCTTAACCCAGTCCGTGATGACTCTGACGCACACGAGCCACCGACGTGCTACGGCGTATCACCCGCAGACAAACGGGTTGGTAGAGCGACTCAACCGCACACTAGCCGACATGCTATCAATGTACGTTGACGTCGAGCATCGAACTTGGGACGCCATTCTGCCGTACGTAACGTTTGCGTACAACACCGCCCTGCAGGAAACAACCCGACTGACCCCCTTTCAGCTTGTCTTCGGTCGCCAGGTGACCACTCCGTTGGATGCTATGTTGCCCGTCGACCCTTACTGCGACTCTGACGCTGACATCGACGTAGATACCTTCGTTCAGCGTGCTGAGGAAGCGCGTCAACTGGCCCGCCTGCGCATCCACCGTCAACAGGAGGCTGACGCCACTAAGTACAACTGTGGACGCCGTTTCGTCAGTTATGCTCCCGGCGACCTTGTGTGGATTTGGATACCTGTTCGTCGCCGCGGGCTCTCTGAAAAGCTGCTGCGCCGATACTTCGGCCCTTACGAAGTAGTGCGCCGCATCAGTGATGTGACTTATGCAGTTGCTCCCGCCCCGACAGCTTGTTCATCGCGCCGGTCGCACCGAACTGAAGTCGTACACGTCGTTCGCATAAAGCCTTACCACGACCGGCTACCTGACTGAACTGCGGTCCACTGCAGCTGTGTTCTACCCTTTCGCTGACTTTTCACTCCCAGCCGCATCGTGTCGATGCTGCAGAAGAGGGGGGCAGTGATGCATGCATTCGAAGAAGAGACAGAAGTAGCGCATGCGCTAGAAGAGGAAGAAGTTAGTTGGCTCTCTCGCGCGCGCTCGAACCACTAGGGGACCGCCGCAGGTTTTTCGTCTCTGCGCGGGTGTTCTTTTTGGCGTTGCACGCTACAGTATTTACCTGGCTTTACCCCACAGCTTAGTTTGCGTAGGTTCAGTCAGCTGCCTTATTTTAGAAAGTTAGCAGTTGTTCGTGCACTTTGCTGGAAAAGAAAAAAAAAATGCAACGCTGTTTCATGCCTGGAAAAAAATATACGATGCGCCCGTCCGCGCTGACTTGTTGCACGGGAGGAAATGCTGTTGCAGTACTTCCTCATTTTTTTCTGTGTCGTGGTTTCGAGTATACTTGTCCAGCCTCTAAAAGCGCACATCTCTACCTGAGACCATAAGATATTTCTTTGATTTCGTGAATGTAGGAATGGCTTTAGTTACATTTGTGGTGGTTATCGCTATCTTGAAATGGGATATATCTTGACTCTTGCTTTCATACCCCGTCAAACGTTCTTCCTTGCAAGTGTTAGAACAATGTAAACTTTGCGCATTAAAATGCTCTCAAGGTCGTAGTACTCGTCTATATTCTGTATAAACCTTATAATTATTTCTCATTTTTTTGCTTAAGAGAATAATGTATTTTATGAACAACTGCAGCAAGGTTTAAGCTTCCCCCTGCCTTCCCCGGTAACCTTCAATCAAGAAATATGCCGACAATAATGCAAAATTTCATATCGAGGCCAGCCTTAATGCAGCTCGATCAGAATGGGCAGATTATCACTTCCATGAAAGAATTTTCAAGGCATATCCGGTTTAAAGGGAATCTATGGAAGCTTTTTGCTCTCCAGCAAAAATTCATCTTATGATCATTTACATGGTCCGTTCCCCTGAGGTGCAACATTATCTGTGACTTGTTCCAGATAAGAATTGCAAGTTTCAGTGTTGTTCCAGGAAAAAAAATCGCTATACTTTTCTCCGCTCACTATGAAAAAGCAATTAAACCCATCTGCACTACTCAATGACTCACAAATGTAGAATAGCGAGGTGAAAACGGGCGAAGCCTTCCATTATAAAATAGGAAAAAAACCCGCCTGCGAGGATTGAAACAAATGTTGTTGAATATCTGTCAGTTGCAGCTCCAAAATTTAGGAGATAATTGGTAGGATGCGCTGCCTTTGTTTGTTTTCATAGAGCACCCTGACTTACAGTTGTTGTCAAATGTTTCTGGCACGGAAAAATAATTTCTGACGAGATTTTTCAACAAACATTCTGATGCCAGCTAAAGCAAAACACTTCGCCAAAATGAATGGGAATCTTCCCGCTGCAATGAAATGACGGCTTTGGATATTGTCGTTGTGTCAGTGATAATAGTTGCAGCTTAACACGGGAATGAATGACCTAGTAAGCATACTTGAGATTATATAGACCAACAAACATTTTAGGAATTGAATACTCTAAGCGTTCCTAGTCGACAGACTAAGGTGAACGTCCTATGACCATGAACAAAATGGTGGCCATATTTTCCGCTTATTGCGGTCCTTACCGTCCGAACATACAGCGATGAAAATAATTTTTTTTCATATTTTGAGCGAAAAGCAGGATTTCAATCAGCGTCACTGCAAACAAAAAAGCGTAGTATTCCAACACTTTCAACCTCTGGAACATCTGCTTATTCCTCCACGCTGCGTGCTTAACAAATACCTTCTCGAACAACGAGTTCCATTTTGTGCCGCTGTGGTGGCTCAGTGGTTACGGTGGCTGATGACGACTCGAAAGGGGTGGGTTCGATCTGGGCCTCGGTGACCACATTGCGATGCAGGCGAAACACATGAGGCTCGTGTACTGTATGTCACCAGTGCAAGTCAAATAACCTCAGGTGCTTGGAATTATCCTTATACCTCCACTACTGGGTTTCTCATAGCTTTAGTCGATTTTTGACATTAAAACCTATAAACCAAACCGTCAGTTTCATGCTGCCTTCTTCCATATTTGTCGTTTATTCAATCCACATTACACATTCTCGTCTGCAAGCTGCTGTCATAGGCACGCGATGTAGCTGGCTGAGTTCATCAAAAGAACAAAGGCCCATGCCGTCAACCATGAAGTTAAGCAGCTAAAGTACAATGCGAGAAAGCAGCGAAACGCGCAGCTAAGGCCGAAGGAGATTGGGGAAACTACTGCGCCGCATCAAGAGTGAAAGCAAGCTCACAGGCTAGTCGTTCTGCCCAGCTCAGAAAAGAAGGGGATAAGGGGCCAGAACGAAACACTTGAAATTCCCCAATGAAATAGAAGCTCGCTGCCTCATTGTGGATCCTCTGGAAGCTACGAAAGCAACGAGGGTGACTCGTGCTGTGCTGCAGGAAAATGGCAAGCAGGAAAGCTCGTGTAAGTTTTCTCCACCGAAAACGTCAGCCTGATGATTGACAATGCGAGCTACACACACACAAATAGAAGCTAAAGCGGTGCATTGCAAAGCTTTCTGCTAATTTGGAAGGGAAGGTGGAATGCAAACACTCATCTTACATGCGTAATCGAACAGCAGAAAATATTTTACAGAGATGGTATAAACATTGCAGAAAAGGGTAGTACTGCGCGAATGGGATAGGACAGGAAAACGAGTGAACACAGACAAGACAGAGACACAGGAAACACAGGGACGTCTTTCCTCGTTCTCCTGTCCTGTCCATTTCGCGCAGTACTATTATTTTCAGTAAGGAACCAACTTGCCCGCAAGAACGTTCTACGGTTTAAACATATTCACCATGTTTATCTTTGACATGGTCAAAAAAAGGCCTCTTTTGCATTTTCTTATCACACTGCTTTCAGACTGCTCAACAACAGGCACCCTTTACACATTCGTGCACCTTGCGCCTTTATAGTTCCACCGTATACGAAATTCGATCCGATGTCTATCCTGACGGCCTCCAATGCGAGGAATGAATGATACGCTTCACTTCAGACATCGCGATAACAACGTAACGATTACCAGTGCTGTTGGTTCAAGGGATGAAAATGACAGCATCCTACTGTCGATCTTACCTTTTGTGTTGTAGAGCATGATTCGCCGCGAAGTAAGAATCGAACACTAAGAGATGAATAGCTAACTAGCAAAAGGCATCGGCTGGGCGAGAGTCTCTAGAGGATGCATTGTTTCCCCATGCTCAAAAGTAAACAGCGCGCTTGTTCGATGTACAGCCTAACGCGATTTGAAGGTGATCACTTCAGGCTTAACTTGGTCAAATTAAATTGCTGCAAGACAGTTTATTTAAAAAAAAACACTTCAACAAATAGAAGAGCTTAGCAAGCAGAAGGACTCTTCACTGCTGCACCGTCATCCCAATTGCGCAGTAGGCGACTGTCACGCCAGTAAAAATGTCTTGGTTCATTAGCCGGAACGAATGTGATAACTGTCCCACCCAAAAATTATGAGGCCAGCACGGTTATCGCCACAGGGCCGCCAGTCCCCTGGGGCTTTCTTCGGTACCATCTGTAGAGGGGACGCCGATGGACTAGATGAAGGTCGGCTAATACCGAGCTCCAGGATGTGTTCGAACTCGTTGCGGGCGATCTGTAAACGGTCTGGAGCAAGGCGACGGGCTCGAGCGTGTGTGGGCGGGCCAGTGGTCACAATGTGAGGCGTGACCTGGTATTTGACGGGCAGTAAGTAGTAGAGAGGACGGAGGAGAGCAGGGTATTCATCCAGGAGGATCTCGTAGGCGCACTGGTGTGGGCAAAGTATACTGGCAAGCGGTTCTCGAAGACGGTGGCCCTGAACAGAGAGGCTCGTCGCGCCGTCCGCGAGACACTTGCTGTGCATGATGACCAGCAGATTGTTGTGGCGCAGGGAATCAGCTCCCAGGATTAGGTAGCGTAAGTCCGCGACGAGGAAAACACATCGGAGCACATGTCAGAGGCCCAAATTCAGTGTAAGAGCATGTTCGGCGTACGTAGCGATGGAGGGGAGGTTTACGGCTAGGAGCGATGGGCCAGTATGACTAGAAGGTGACGATGTAAGGCTGCAGGGGAGGACGCTCACTTTTGCTCCGGTGTCGACGAGAAAACGGAGGCCCAAGATTTGGTCGCGACTGAAGAATAAGCGGTTGGTCTCAGGGGTGACACCACTGTTCTCTGGGGTCGGCTAGGTGAGGTCTGGCGACGGGAAGGCGAGAGAGAGCGGGAAGTTGACACTGCGGCGATTTGGTCGGAGAGACCTGTGATCTCGGCGTAGAAGTCGTCACGGAGGCTCAGAAGATCCACGGGGGAGGGAAGACCTGATGGCGGGGTTGGAGTCTGCGTGACTGTGCCGAGAGAAATTGCGGAGTAGGAAATGTCCATGACGGAGTTCGCCAGCTCAGCAAGCGTCTCCAATGACAACCCCTGAGCGGGCACAAGCGCGATGCGGACCGACGACGGCAGGCGCTGAAGGACAAACGCACGCAGGAAAGCTTGGTCGAAGGTAGCAGCCTTGTCGCCCAGGGGCTAGTGCAGCCGCCGCAGCAGCAACTGTGTAGGCTTGCGGTTCCCCATTTCTTCGGAGGAAATGAGCTGCGGCAGGTGGCGATGCTCCGAGACGGCTGTTTGCTTGATGAGCTCCGCCGCCAACGTGTTAAACGGGGCCGAGACGAGCGGAGTTATGAGGAGGTCGCGGACTTCAGCGACGTGATGAAACTTCTGCGCCTGGCTGGTGATGCGGCCAATTGTGAACTGGCTGTTGCCCTGAGCGAGACAGAGTGAGGGTTGGCTGCCGAGAACTGGGGAAGGTGAAGGGACAGCGCAGAGACTGCGCTGGTGGGTCCGTTACCGGGCATGGCAGAGGCGTTGTCGTCGGCGCTGGCCATGATGAAGGTGGGTGTTCCAGCACGCGTCTGTGGCACCAGTTTGTCGCACCCAAGAAGCATAAGGCCGGCACGAAGAAGGAAGAGATTGATTTACTCGCGGGAGTGCTAGAATGTAAGATGGCGTGCAGCTGAATGGCGCGTGACTCCGGCACGAGAAGGGAACTCAATTCGGCGGCACTTCGCCGTCATCGTCTTCGGCGGCTGGTGCTGCTCCCGCTGCGTAAGGCGTCTCCTGCTGCTACAAAACTTTCAAATCACGCTTATACGATGGACGAACGCACATCCAAGCAGATACTATGATACCGGTTGGGCGGTCCACTAAGGCCATTATGTTTAGCGTTCATAAGCATTAGATTTAAAGGCCAGTATGTTTAGCGCTTCTTAAGCATTAGACTGAGGTTGCACTACACTGACGCGTGTCAGTGAATTTCCATATTTCCGACATAATTCGTGCGTCTGGAATGCGCAGGAAAATAGTTTATGATAAAGCATGTTTGAATGCAACCCTTTCTAATGCATTTCGTTTGAAGAGTTTTCAAAATTCGCAAGTCTATACGGTATGCATTCCAGTTCCGTAATGAATCTGCAGCTTTCTTTCCATTCTTCAGACTGTGCTAAACCCATAAAATATTGAATACCATTTTTTGCTGTTCAGAATTTCTATGCCACTTTACTTTCACCTGATTCGAAAAGCGGAAACTTGAAACTGCTAGCCAGCTATGTTTGCTCGGAACAGGAATGCTGGAAATTTAACCTCACCCTGAAATATTTCGGCATGAAGGAGATGCGGCATGAGCCGCACTTTTGATCTATTATAGAAGCCTGGTGGGCTAAAACGTTTCAAGACTGCGGGGTTACATTGAAAGCAAAAATTCTCTCCTGCGAACTATTTATGCGTTTGAAATGTTTTCGTTTCTTATGAGTCAAAACAAGCACAGAGGAAACATTATGCAAGTATGAAACCTACTGTTTTTTTTTGGTTTGTATTATAGATAAATTGTCAGAAGGCTTCATTTTGCTGATCTGGTTGGTAAAAATCCTGTGTCTCCTCCGCACAAGCTTTTGGTTAAACACCAAAGAGCGGGCCAGCATTCTTAACAACACATAAGAGAATGTATTTATTATTCGTACATCAGCTCCTCAACGTGAAGCAGAAAGAAACATTGTAACAGTGGCAACACTGTAGCTTACAAATTAATTCAGTCCAAAACATGCCTGAGAGATTCAGGTTCTTTCTTCGTAAGTCGAACAAAAACCTCAATGGCAAACATCTACATCTCTCTTTTGGAGCCTCATTTATACTCAGATTTGAACGCACCATTCCACTTTCCTAAAACTACCCCAGCCTTGTTGGCTAGCAATATTGCGCAGGAAAATTAGAAATGGCAACATTGATATTCTCAGCTCTGTACAATGTCATGTTCAAAATCACTCACTACAAACCACCAAGTAACCAACGCTGCCAATAACAATATATAAGTTTTCAGCGCTGGTATTATCCTTTACGAAAAAGTTCTTAAGAATCAGATTGTTACTTTTATAAAAAATACCTCATAACTAGTCCTCAGCAAGACCGCTTTCGGCAGCGCCATTGAGCTTGAGCAGCAGGGCAGTCATTGTTGGAAAAAATAAAATTTGAATTAGGTGACACGAAGCTTGTGGCTGTGGTTTTTCTCGATTTAAGAATTGTTTTTGATACTGTCACCCATTCCGTCATTTTATGCAAGGTATAGGACTATGGTTTGAGAAAACAAATTTTTCGAGCTGTTTTCAAACGGCTTTCATGAGCCTCGTCAGGTACTTATTTATTTATTTACAGATACCTCACAGGCCTCCAGGGAGGCATTGTTTAAGAGGGGAGGCAGTATGTATGTACAACAGTAGCTAGAAAAAACCAAGAATGCGTAGGAACAAACACTATTATGTTCTATAGGCTGATTACATATTATCACGACTGTACAAAATACATGCAAAAGAAACGTTGGATCAAAAAAATTAAAATATAAATAAGACATAATAGTAACGGCAAGAAAAGAACATGAGCAAATACACTGGAAGGCAAATGGGTTGATAAAGAGGGTGTGACAAAAAAAAGGCATGACTCGGGCAAAGAGGAAAACGTGCTAGGTGTTATCGACATAATGTTTGACGAGATTATTATGAAAGGTGCCTGGGTTGCGCTCCGATGCATGCAGGTTGGAAAATCATTCTATTGACATATAGCACGTGGGAGCGGAGAAAAGTTAAAGGCGTGAGTACTGCTGTAAATGCGTGTGTGGCTGAGGTTATTGTGCGATCTGGTTGATGAATAAGAGGGTCGTTGCAGGTGCGATAAAGGTGACCGAGTGGCATGGATTAATTTGTGAAAACAGAGATAAAAGGGCTATGTCTCGACGAGTTATTAATGGAAGGAGTGAAAGTACCAGCTTCATTTGGCTAACGCTTGATTGAAAACTATAATTTCGTGAAATAAATCGACTAGCCCTATTTTGGATTGCTTCTAGCATGTCAATTAAGTACTTCTGGTGAGGAGACCAAATGGAAGATGCATACTTAAGCTGAGATCTAACAAAAGTTAAATAGGCTTGTTTACGCACATTAGCTCTAGTGCTTTGTAAGTTGCGGCGCAAGAAACCTAATGATCGTGAAGCATTGGCAGCAATGGTGGTTATGTGAGCAGTACATGAAAGGTTTATTGAGAAGTGAACACCTAAGTATTAATATTGAGTAGCTCTACCCAATATGTTGTTATTAATGTGGAAAGGGAAGTAAAAGTTTGCTGATTTTCGAGAAAAGGAGACTATTTTACACTTGCAAACATTTAGGGTCATTAGCCATGTTCTACACCAATCATGAACTAAATCCAGATCACTTTAATGTGAAATGTAGTCGTAAGTACTCTCTATGGATCAGTTTACCATACAATCGTCAGTAAATATTCGAATGCAGGATTAAATAATAAATGATCCACCATCGGAACCGCAACCTATAAATACGGGCGTGCCCAAAGGTCTGTTTATGGACGCCTGTTTTTTCTCATATATTTCCGACCTCCCGCGAGCCCTACACTTTCTAGATATGTTGATGCACTCTGATGACACCGCCATAATTATTACACAAAATAAATACGAGGGGAATGAGCTTAAAATGAACTTAGGTTTAGCAAACATCTATGAATGATTTCCAGCTAAAACGTTGTATCTTAACTTTGACAGGAAATAATATTAATATTAATAACAGTAAGAAGGAGAAATAATAGAAATAATAATAAATAATATAGAAATAATTAATATTAATTAAGCAGATATTAACTCTGTAAAAACTATCATTGACAACTCTCTTCTAAAGTATACACCTTGTTTTAAATACCTTGGCGTAGTCTTTGATAGGAAGCTGCGAAAGCGACTCGATGACGAATAACTGCGGCAAGCTCTGTTGCATGGAGTTACATCACGCAAGAGAGCGCGGAGCAGAAATGGTTCAGCGGCTCCAGGCCAGAGGCTTCCAAAAGCCATGTAGGGGTGGAACGTTGCCGGCTGTGCGGCAACGATATTACATCTGCCTCTTGGAAACTGTATTGTCTGTTGCTACAATACTTTTTTTCACGTTGAGGAGCTGTTGTACTAATAATAGATTCCCTTGTAGGATGGTAAGAATACTGGTCCGCTCTTTGGTCTCCTGACAAAAGCTGGTGCTGAGGAACGTCGCGGTTTTGACCAATCAGATCTGCGATTTAAGTCTACTGCCAATTTATCCGGAATAAAAGCAATAAACACTAGGTTGCATATTTGCAGAATGTTTCTCTTTCGCTTGTTGTCACTCACAAGAAACAAAAACACATTTGATGCGTAAATTGTTCACAAGGGATAAATTTTGTTCTCCATGTTTATTTCCCGGTCTAGAAACGTCAGGTGCGCAATAAATACGCAGATAGATAAATCTTAATTTATTGCAAGCATGGCCAAGTAGCTGGTAGAGACACGAAGCGCGGCCGCGGTACGGCGGTGCGGCCTTCACGAAGTTATCGCGCAGATCAGAATAGGTGCTGCGGTGTCGTGGTGGCGCCTAGGTAGAGCCATGCAGAGGAAGAATTGCCAGCTGCATGGCATCGGATTCCATCAAACCGCGCGACAACTGCGTTCAGAAAGTGAGCGGCTGGACCTACGCTTTCTTAAGCGTAAGCAGTCTAGATTGTCTCCGCCGACTTTTTTCTCCATGAAGACCACATACAAGGATCATTTGCAGTAATGCAGCCCACAAGGCAGCCATTTGGGCTAAAAATAAGACTTCGGGATCAGTGCAAGCAAAGCCCATATGAGACTCATAGGAAATCAACCACGGGTAACCTCAATGTTGACTTACGCATATATTTCCCACTGGGAACCAACAATACCATTACAGGGGCTGCCACAGCCCGCACTGCCCACGTCGGGCCCACAAGAACCTCATATCATGTGATACTTGTGTTGATAGCCGCAATCTGCTCCTGCGGAATCCGGTAGCAGTGTGCAAATGCCAATAGCTTCAGAAGGAAGGAAAGAAAAACTTCATTATACTCTATGGATTTTTTTCTGTGCATATGGGGCATCTTCAGAGACGTTCTCTTCTTGGTCGTATCCCCAGGAGTCTTATCAGTCGCTGTCATCCACCTCTAACCAATGGCCGATTGTCTTCGCTGTCCATTGCCGCCTATTGAACTCGCTGTACCAGACCTTGTTGGCCTTCACAGCGGTCGTTGGACAGCTGAGTCTCCCACTGCTCTGCACTCGGATTTTTTTTATTTTCGGGACCGCGTCTATGTTTTGACAGGCGCACGTGATATGAAATAGCGTGGGTCATTCGTCACACCAGGGACATTTATACGCGTATATCGCAGGGTGGATTTTGTTTTGTATATGTAGGTTCAGGTAAGAGCCTGTCTGTAATTGTCTCCAAGTGGCAGCTTCCTCTCTGTTGAGAGGTTTCTGCAGGCGGGGAATATAGCATACTTCTGCCTCTGTAGTTTTCTAGTACGGCCGAATATTCCTTGCGTGATGGTGTGAGTTCCGCGGTTTCTTCGGATGCTGGGAAACAAATGTATCTTCGAGCTATCCTGTAAGCATCTTGGTTCCCTTTCAACCCCGTGTGTCCAGGTATCCACGCGATTTTGTACGTGCTCTTGTCCTTTTCTTCTATGTGGTTTTCAATGCTGTCACTCGCTACGAGAAGTATACGGAATGCGTGACCAGTCATGTAATTTCGGGAGACAGTTTAGAGTCCGTGAGTATTGTTAGCTACCGCCCGGTTCTATAGCTCTCCGCCACCGATAGAGCAATGGTTACTTTCTCGGCCTCTGCAGCCGCGCATTCTCGCATAGACGCCCTGGTCACTTCACGTAGAGACGAATCGACCACCGCGGCCACTGCGATTTTGGTGTCTCCTCCTCACCAGCAGGCGTGCGTATACAGGGTCGCGTCGTGAGGAGCGTATACTTTCACCATGAATTTCACCCTCGCTTCTCTTCGGCCTCGATGGAGGTTGGGTCTATGTTCTTCGGTGTTTCTGCTACCTTGAAGGACTTGCGAAGCTCGTCGCGTCCTCTTCATTTCTCGCATCTGGTCGAGGTATCCGAGTCTTTTCAAGAGCCCCCTTCCAGTCACTGTCTTCAACAGCCTGAGATCTTGCGACTACTAGGGGGGCAGCTTGAATAGCTTCAGAGCGAAATTTCTCAAGAACGCGGTAGCTACAGTTGGCTCGTAGAAAGATAAGCGCACTATTTTAACGCGACAAAGCAAAACGGTAATTGAGCTAACGCCGGAAGACGCTTGAAACTGATTTTCTGCTTGAATGTCAGCCTGAATCGTGCAGATAAATGGGTTTAATATATACCGCACTATAGAGCGGAGGTGGCAGCGATGGTTAAGAACAGCATTCAGGCGGAAAAAAAGTAATCAGTCTAGTTCTTGGGGCATTTAGCGGACCACGGCTCGTAACGCCAACAGGCGTGTTTTAAGTAAAATTTATTATGATGTACACGAGTTGCAATTATCCCCATTCAACGACTTATTTTGCGCAGCTTCATTTCTTAGAGCTGGCAGCATACTTACCTACAAACCACCCGTTTTTTCGCTTCCCGCCATGGACTCGTAAATGTATTTTATATCACCACCTAGGTAATTTAATCTTAACTAATACGAATACTGCTAGCAACCTTCGGGCCGCATTGGCATATTCGTATGGCCACGCTGTCCTTAATGCTTTCAAGACCCCATAAAAGAAATGAAGAGAGAGGCGTTCCGGAAAAAGACATCGTGTTTGCCTCGGGAAAGCCTGCGTAAGGAAGTTCATAGGCCAAAAGAAGAGAAAGAAGTAAAGATCAAAATAAAAGATGTTGCAGCTATGCCCTACGTGCACCCCTATATAACACATGTATGCCGTATGAATTACATAAAACGAAAAAGGTTGCTCGCGTTACGGGGTGGAACTTTTATTTTCAGGTTAAATCTAGCTGAGCGCTAATTCCTCTCTGGTTCGCAAATTCGCAAGCGGATCGAAGAAATAAATCGTTGAAAGCACACCTGTACGTTAAACATATATAATAAATTGTTTCGTGCCGATCGAGGGTGACCTGCCGCAATCCTTTTACATGCGGAGACGTGTCCATTGGCCTAGCAGGTCAGTGTTTAAACACGTGGCTCAAAATGATTAAGTTAACCTTGCCTGCAGACGCAAAATTCCACTTAGCGATGCACTGCTCGAGCTGTCCCTGCTGCCCTGTGTTCGAAGGAGCGAGTGATATTTCGCCACTGGGATCAATTGACCAGGGAGGCAACTGAGGCATACGAAATAAACAAGCAGTATAGAGTTTGGGTCATTAATTCATCTTTCACCTTCACGATGGTGAATTTGAGTAGCTGGACCAGCGAGCCACGAACCTTTCATTCTTTTCTAATCATATCCTTCTGCGTTCGACTCAATTTTCTGGGTTCGATTCGCTGTTCGATTTTAAAGACATAAATCTCTTATAATAATAACCAGTTAATAGGCCACCGCTCTAGCTGTCAGTTGTTTCTCCTTCATTTTTTTTTTGCGCTACCCATATTCATCTATGTACTGGGGGCGCCAATTCGACCTTTAGTTTCGCTTCCACTTTTCCACCAACGGTGGAAGTTCCAGATTGCAAAAGCGGCAAACGTTGGCAAACTTGTTTCCCAATATACTGAACATAAAGGGCCTAAGATACCTTCATGGAGCGATCACGGGTACCACCGAGATGTGCGGTTATGAACATAATCAGCTAAAAATTGTTAAAAAGATTTATCGGTCGCTGGCTTCTTCAGAAACCGCCCCCAAATTGGAATGCTATTCAGGTGTCGTACCAATCGAAGTAGTTCTTCAAAGCAGCATCTCGACATGGCTTAACAACCAGACATTGGAAGACAACCCTTTTATACAATTTATTTTTACGCTGCCTCTTTTTGTGGTGCATGAAAATCACAGAGGCAACTGCTCAAAGCATGACTTCATTAGATGCAGTACTTCACGCACTCTTCCAGCGTTTGGAACGTGTTGCAGTTGGGGCAACATGCGAATCCAACCTGGAACTTCTCGCACTTCTTGGTCACAGAATTATAACGGTACTTGTCGAAGGCGAAGGGAAAGATCTGGCATAATCCACCTGGTTTTTGTAGGGCGCAATCTGCACAGAAGAACCATTGTAACTGCACAGGCGTAATTATTTAACAAAAATGGCTACCTTTTTGCTTTTACAAACAGACAATTATGCTTGTCTTTTACATGGCCTCCTCAAGATGAGGGACAACCCTCAGCTGTAGAAAAATGTTCGCGTTCGGCGCAAGTTCAGCTCACACATTTAATTCATCCTGCAGAATTTCACCAGCATGAAAAGCTGGGAAAAACACCAGAAATTCAATAGTACTTTCTGAGTTTAACCTCTACGTTACGCAACATTAGAACCTTGAGCACCGGCCATGAATCTTTTCTTCGTCTTAGAAAGTTAGGGAACTCCTTAATCTGGTAGGCATGGCGCGGTATTCACTATTTTTTATATTTTAATGTTTTCCGCAATAATAAATTTTCTTGTCAATCCGTGTCACCCATACAGGGCTTTTGCTATATTCGAAATGTAGTCCGTTTTAAAGCCGCTACTTTGGCCTTCGCACAAAAATCAGTGCGCAGAAGCGTTGCCACTTACGCCTATCAGATGAATAATTCGAATATTTTCTTTATGCGAAAACAACACACAGAACAATGTTTCAAGTAATCAAAAGATAAAAAAGTGGAGGCCTCATATTTGCATATTGTTCCTCCTTGCGCTTTTTGTGACTCAGACGGAAAATCAAACACAATATCTATCCACTTGGTTGTCAATTGTTTCATTCAGCAGTTGATTTAATAATTTTAGGTCTTTAGATTTATATTTATGCTGTGTATTGAGGTTTCTGCAACAGCTCGCTCACTGTAAAATAATGTAGTGGAAGGATGAATATCGACTTTGCCTCTTCTCAACAAAATAGTACGGAAATGTGGCTATGCTTTTAATTTTAGACGGAGGTGAAATACGTGGCCTTAGAACTTCTGGACAACAGTAAATACAAAAAAAATTGATTTGTTGGGATGAGAACATTTGTGAAATGTCATGATTCTACCAAAAATAATTAAAACCTTGTGTACGTACCTTTTTTATAGACGCATTTTTCAGGCACTGAAAGAAAACATACATAAAAGATGTTACTTTCTCACTCTCTGTACAGTCAAATCATGCCCTGATCTCCATCCTGTTTTTGTTTATTTCTCTTTTTTTTCCCATTCTGTCTTAAACAACCTTTCATCTGTCAGGCATGCCTTAAAATTATGTGTTTCCGGCACTTAAGACGTTACAGTAAATGGTTTCGTCCACATTCTCTCCCCAGGCGATACCTTGTCTGATTATCTTGCTACATTTCGTCTTTCTTGTATGTTGCCGCCTGAATAATTATATAATCAGAAGGAAAACCGACAGTCAGATGCGGTTTTTTCAATTCCTGGGGTAAAGAAGCTAAAATCTTTCCCTTTGACTTCTTGCTACAATTTTTCAAGGAAAGGAGAACATGTACCTGAGAAAACGAAAAAGAGGCAGTTCATTGCCCGTTTTAGCAAGAAACACGCAAACTCAGCATTGCTAGGAATTCTCGTACTCTCAAGTTAGCTTCGTGGATAAAAGCGTTGTATATACTGCCTCCTTCAAATGTAGATAGCCCAAGGGATTTCCCTCTAAGATGTTTAGCGCGGTTTCATGGCACATATAGAAGTCCAAAGACTAGGAGGATTGAGGACACGCAGCCATTCCTCTTTCGATAGATTATGGTCGCTAGTAATGCATAACAAGGCACACTGTAAACCTCGCATAAATACCCCTTGGGCTGGATACTTTTCAATTGGGATGTGCTCCGCCAAACTAACAAGAAGCTTCGATATACATCGCAGAAAAAGCTTTGGGAATTGTTGGACGTCTGATAAATGCTTCTAATCGCACGCGCTTAACCGCCAGATTTACATTTTTGATGGAGATCGCACCGCTGTTATCGGCCGCATCTCTTCTTCATGCTAGCCTGCGCGCTAGTCACCATTGCAGCTTTCGCGACATGAGGTGAACCCTCAAGGAAAAGGTGATTCCCTCTCTTTGACGCAGTTGTACAGACGATGCGGGGTCGCTAAAGTGTTGAGGAGCCATCAGCTCACGCCAGGTTGACCAAGCCATCACAGGCCTGTGTCCTGTCCTTTCTTGTATGCATGCTGCCCGGTTTTGTCAACTGTACCACAATGTGTCACGTCTGGACTGAAGGAGATGGGAGCTCAGCACCGCGCCCACCGTGCACGAAGCAGTTTTTCAGCACACGACGTCGCTCTTAAGACGTGACTCAGGTTGCTTCAATATGGCCATCGCTGCTTAAGGAGCGTCTTAGGGCCGGTAACTTCAAATTGCAGTTTCTAACTCTATTGCGCACTATAGTGTCCCACTGCTTTTCAGGTACTCATATCAGCGTCGTTTTTGGCAGCTGAAACGTAAAGGCACTATTTTTTAGACCGGTTCATGACCATTAGACTTTGTTTACTTACTATGGCATGATTTATTGAATATCCTTATTTCAAAGTATCTTTTATACCAAGAAATTTGAGCCCATATCGGACATCGTGGGAATCGGCTGCGCTCTGGAAACCGATCTGAACGCCGTTTTTCAGCGCTTATGTTCTTCATTATGAAGCTGCGTATATTAGATGTACAAAAAGAGGTGTTTACTTCTCAGCTGGCGGCTTCTTTTCTAGGACCGCTTTCTTCCCTAAATCTCATTCTTGAAGAACAATTATTGGTGTAACATAAGAGGGGCGCTTTTTCATTATAAGTGAACCAAAAACGATACTAAATTGCATCTCATTCTCACTACGGACAGTGCACTTGTCATCTACAGCACAGCAATGATTACTGTTGCACTTTACAAGCTCCGTACCAAATAACTGATGCAGTGCAGCACTGGGCATCAGACTAGCGCGCTATGCAGAACTTGCTTTATGCGGCCAAAGCCCAACCATACGTTTTTTTAAGTAAAAATATATACTTTGCACTTTAGCTTAGTTTATACTCGTCTCTGTGTGAAATCTTCTAAATATAGCTGGAATTTTCCTTCGCTAAAGGGCTTGATGTGAATGTTCTCTGATTTTGGTCAGTAGCGTCAATACAATGCACAGCACACCGTGTGTCGAAAAGTAAAATGATTCCGTTAGCGAAAAATGAAGTCTTTCTCCCGCCACAACAGGATTCCAATTTTCCTCGTCCGCTTCTGGTTTCAGTTAGCAGGGCAGATTATAGATATATCTCTGATATCATTCATAGCTGAAATTGTTTGATCTACCCTTCCTACCAGCAGTGTTGCGAAGTCATAATGGTGACCACTACAGAGAGCTGTATACGACATTGAAAAAAAAAGTACAATTCTTTTTTGCTCTGTCTCTATTGATCGCTCACTTAGAGCTATGTTTGTAAAAAATAATGATTCTCCTGCGCGAAGAATACCATACATTGACGATCAACTTTATACGGAACCTAGAACAATGCTGTTAGTTCGAATGCATATTAAATGTACAAAGAACGCTTCACTTTTAGGACACCCATAGCGCGAGTGGAAATAGTAAAATCTTACGACAAATTGTGGAGTCTCCATATGAGACGGTAGCGAGAAGAACCGCCAACGTAAACAGAGCCACTGCTGCCTTCATGGTTCCCAAAGAAGTAGCTTAGCACTCAGATAGGTGCCTGCTCTTTTATACGATGATCGCGAAAACAAGACGCAGTAGCTATAAGGAAGAATTGGGAAAATTTTCCTCCACGTGGCACGCACCGCCCGTGAACTTGTCCTACGTGGTCTACTTTGTTTTCGGTGTTCGATAGCGTATTTCTCTCTTTTTTTGCCAACCGATAACCCAACCTTCTGTTAACCTAGTTAAATGAGGCCCCAAACTGCCACGTGCTCACAGTGCTCTCCCGCAAAGTTGGAAAATATTTTGACATAAAACGGTCGCGGCTTAAAAAAGGTTTGAATACTACGCATGCTCGGATGTTTTTCAGCATTCCTTTCTGTATAATCCATTTTGTTCTGCATGATCGCCACGTGGTTTTAGACGGGATTCAAGCAGAAAGATTATAGAAAGCTGGCCAGAAAAGCACTCAACAAACCATCTCGCGAATTGGAGGGGCCATCCTTGACCCATGCTCATTTCCACTGGCCACCGGTCATTGCTTAATCTTTGCCAGGAGAGTGGGGTACTGCGAGTGATGCAGGCTTTCGAGCGTTAGCTCGAATACTCGCATTATTAGAGAACTCGTCAGCATGAAACACAATGCCATTCAAGTGGGACCAGTCTATGTTACCACGGGTACAGAGATTGTGTACAAGCTAATAGGCGTAGAATATTTGGAGTGGTATTAAACGAATTAGTGTGCTATGCACCATACGATTATTAGTGGAACGAAAGTGTAGCATACCACAGGAATTTCTTCCTCATACCATGACTTTTTGAAACTTCAAACGTCCGTTACGGTTAAACTAATTGATGCAAGACATTCTAAGTTGTGTCAAACGATTCATCTTCTTGCGCCGTATACGTACGCATAGAAAAAGAAGGTATCCGGATATAACGAAACGTTTGTATCCGATATGGCAATGGTCAACGATGCAATGTTTGTTCGATATTGCCAGCTCTTGATACTCATACTCTGCCTAAGCGTTTCCTTTCTTTTTTTCTGTGTAACCGCGCTTCCACTGTGGACATATCAGTATGCTTCATCGCACCGTGCGGAAGAGAAATTTTCGCGATACAGTGAGGACCAAAGCTGCTCTTTTCTACATTTTAAACAGTCTTGGCCCTGGAGAAAGGGCAGCGACAGATTTCGAAGATGACTGGGGCGCGAAGTCGGACGGAAAGTTACATTTTTCAATCTGTGAAAAATCGATTGCTTAACTGGAATCACTTGCAATTGTTATTTGTTTTGCGGAGCAATTGATATATACAAAAAATCTCTTATTACTCCCGGCATGCTTCAGTGAAACCCCACGTATATTTCACCAAGTTGCAAGTCAGCAGATGTCTACTGAAGAATCTATGGAAAGTCGGCATCCACTATAAGCTCGAGCTCCGTCCATCAGAAGCTTGAAAAGTCTTGACTCACATACGGCGCGGCTACAAGGTACAGGTTTGAAACAGGCAATAAACATTTCCAAATTCTGTCATTTCCAGCATGGTTTAAAAATGCGGCTTGTTGGAGTAAATTAAGAAATGTGAAACTTGCAATATCGCGTATCTACAGCAGATACTTTTATAGTCAAACATGTTACAGTGTACATACGTATCAAGTGCAGTGCCGAAAATGAGTATGCATAATTTATTTCGGAAAATTGTGCACAATATGCGTGTACAATTACGGCATCCTATGTAGTCCCCATACCGGGGACGAAAAAAAAATTCAAAATATGTTTGAATTTCACTTTCTAAACATCCCCTGCACCGCTTTTGCTCATCTTCTCATGGCGATCATGTGAGTTTTAAAGCAACACTCAAGAAAATTCCTGAGGCGTTGTTAGAAGGCTCTTAAGCGCGTTTATTAACATCATATATGTCCTGGGTGCTCTCGAGTTTTCAAATTCGATGGTTATTAACATTACACACCCGCAATTACCATGGATCAGAACATTCAGATAACGTAGTAAAACAAACTGTTTGCTCTGAGCACACTCAATTTCAACTCCCTATTCGAACTAACGAGATATGTTGATGTGGTACTCGCTTACTTCGTCACGAGACCATGGAGAATCGTGTGGCGAGCCTCTACCCCGCTGATTGTCATTTTGACCTGTTGATAGCGCATCTCCAAGACAAGCGCATAGTAAGCTCTTAATAAAATTGAGGCTGCAAACGTGCAGTTAATAATTCCTCTTACCTCCTAAAAAAAACTTCTTTTCAGAATTCTGTCTCCGAAGTGGCGCCTCTAAAATGGTTCTTAAACTGGAGAAAACCCTGTAAGGATAGAACTTTTAAGCATAAATAGGCTGCAGTGTTCGCATGGCAAAGTGGCATGCACCAAAAGCTGCACAGAAAAATTGCACAAGAATTCTGCAGCTCCATTTAGTCGTCTTAGGTAAGCAGCCTATGTCAACGCGTAAATAAGTGCATTGGAACAAACCTGCAGACCCACCAAAGTTCGTTTGATTTACATGAAGTTCATTATAAGCAAAGCAGAAAAAGGAGTTGTTACTTATGTGTAGCAATACAGAAATGAGGCGGCAGCAAAGCCCTAATAAAAATACGGAAGCAGGAAAAAAAACAATCTGCATCCTTTTTCGTAATTAGCTTTTCGTATTTAGCTAGTAAACGCGTCTTTTTTCCTTAGGGTAGGCACAGTATTGACGGGAGAAGTCAACAGCACTAGTGTGCAGAACAGGTTAATTTCACTACGCTTTAGACAACCTGCGCAGCTGGGTAATTTGTTTTCGGCGCGGCGCTCATTATATCTGAATTTCGATGTATCTCCAGAAACAAAGTACAAAGAAGCTAATAAGCATTAGAAAACGAACGCTATAAAAACAAAACACGTTGGCAAATCTTTAAAGTATAATCGAGGAACATGTAAGTATGCTATAAAACTTGTGCATCTGTCCAATTTCTAACTAGTTTGAGGATACGCGCTGTTGTTGTGTGCACCAAATTTCCAAAAGCGAACCATAGTCTAAACAGGTTCGCAATAAGTCTTAAATACACAAATCAGGCTGCTTAAGCCAGAAAGAAAAGCCGCGTGAATCCCTGCATCTCCAAGGTGTAGAGCAGTACTGTGATGCATGGGATCAGAAATGAACCAAATGGCGCCTCCCTGACCCTCCCAGAAGAGTATAGCAGCTTTACAACTGATTAAGATGCGTTGTTTTAGAAACAAAGAAAAATTTAACGGACTCAAAAACGGTCTTTTTCTAATGTCTTACGCTGTTGAGCATTGTTTAACTATGGAACTACCCTACGTACTCATGCAATCACTGCTAGCAAGGATATTTAGTAATGAGACAACTTTGATTTGCCATACCGCCGCCGGAAATTTACTTGCCTAGTGCCGAAATAATTCGCATAGGAGACATGTTTCCTTGAGTAGATCATGCAGAGCACGCAGATCATGCAGAGCACGAAAAAAAAAAACATGATCGATGCATATAACTATCGTTCTGCGCACTAAACCTAAGGTATGCGAGCTCCTTTGCCGATAAATACATTTTCTGAGGTAGCCTGCGTGTATTTTTGGAGCCTTTTTGAAGAATGTCTAACCAACTCACGAACCAGTATTTGCTTAGCGCTCACAAATACTACGGCGCCGTTTGTTTTATTCTTTTCTCTGAATGCTTCCACACTGCAGTTTACGCACATGCTATTTAATCTATAGGTTTGCACACATTGCTTAGCACTTCCTGCAATACGTTCACAATGACCTAACCACAAAGGAGCGTTCCGCCTGCACAGAGGTTTCGCACTGAGAAAACTTTACGCTGCTCGCGCGCCATCTGTCGGGGCAGCGACGTGTATCAGATCTCGTGGATTTTCTGGTTGTCCCCGCATGCCAGCGCCATTGTGCCACGTCATGGAAAAACGATATGACGTGGTTTTCTCAACACAACGTTGTCGTGACGGGCAATTGTTATAGAGTCGGACCCGACTTTTCCGCTGAGCGGTAATCTTAAATCTCTCACTTTAAGTTCACAACCGTAACTAAAGCCAGTGCACTGTTCTTGGCTTCAAATTAGACAGTTTACCGAGCTAAAAAAAGCCCTGCACCCTTCAGAGCTAAGCACGCATGCTCGAAAACACGGCGCAGTAGATATCGCAACCAACTGCGCACTTTTTCCACCAAGTGCGACGTCGGACCATTCGCGTTATGGCACGTGCCTTGCTGTTTTTTTCCTGCTGTTCAATGCCGTCGTTTTTTTTTTCTTTTCCCAGTCAGGAGGCCAAAAACACGGCGAACTTAGGAAAACCACGCACTGAACTGAAACGTAGGCGACTGAGGATTTGCGTGTACTGCGCAAAATATTTTTATGCGAAGCATATTAACGTAGGTTTCGGGCCTTCGCACGACGCCCGGCGGTGGCCACCATTGACCTTGAAGTGAGATCACATGATGTGACGTCACGTGATGACGTCACACCGGCTGGAGATGGGGCCTCATATCGCGCCGTCGGACGTCGCCCGGCGGAGGCCTCCACGCTTCGGTTCGCGCCTTCGCGCGCGACGCGGCGGCGGCGCCACCATCGCTGCATCACATGATATGTGACGTCACGCCAGGGATGAAGCGGCGCGCGCCCGCCGTCGCGTCAGTCTGTGCCCGCAACCGCGCCAGCGTCTTTGCGCCGGGCGTGTATGCGGTCAAGATGCCTCCAAACGCTAAGGACGTTAATAATAAGAATGCAAAACGAAGGCTGCTTCGCATTCACTGGGTTTAACCTTTTTCACATCAAAGCTGCGGCCCCTCAAGAGTAATATTTAAAATATTCATCCGCTTTCATTTGTTCTAAACAATTTCATTCACGATAAAGCCAACATAGGAGTTGATAAGCATTAAGCACAACTTATATGGATTGACGGTCATAGAAAACATTAAAAAAGCGTGAATTCAAAGTTGCAGGATTTTCTTTCAATCATGCTAGTCACTACTCGTCATGTTTGGTTGCTCAAGATTTCACTGTAGAGTTCAGGAAGCAAGAGATGCCGCTTGGCTGTCGGTGTAGCTGTTTATTACTTTATTGTACTTGAGGAACAGAATTTGTCGTGACACAGGAATGACGAGAGCATCTATCATCGATACGTTTTTCCTTCCACATTCTCGTTTTCAAGCTACCGCAAGGCCGTACATTGGAGCTCGCTGACTTAAGCGAGAGTTACAAAGGCCATTGTCGCCTACCACTCCTTTACGCTCCAGCGCAGAAAATGATAATGCCTGCAACTGCGCAGCTATGACTGTAGAAGATTGGGGAGTCGCTGTGGCGCATCAAGCCGGAAAAAATGGTTGAGGCTTAATTTGGTTAACCCTGGTCAGATGCGAAGCATATTGATGGCTAGGCTTGGTAATACATGGCTTTCCTTGGTTGAATACTTGGTCATTTTAATACAACCACTAGAAGCCTTCGTCGTGGGGGAAGACAACGGCATGGCTACAGCGGAACGCCGACTAACCCCGAGACGCGCGTTGGGTGGGCGCCTGGATTGCCACGGAAGCCGCGTCCGCCTGCCCGGTGGAGCGAGCGTTTCACCTACACCGAGTGTGAACGCGCGTTCGAAATGCGCGGGAATGCCGCTCGAGGACATTCCGGTGTCTGTGCGATGGCATCGTTCTCCCTCTCCCAGCGCGTGACGGCGATCTGTCGTGACCTCATGTGTCATGTGGTATGTCACGTGGTGTGACGTCACGGTACCACGTGGTCTGCACGGCGTGCAACCACAGCGACGGTGCGAGGTGGACCCCCATCTTCTTCTGTCGTGACGTCATATGTCACGTGGTATGTCACGTGGTGTGACGTCACTGTATCACGTGGTGTGCACGGCGTGTAACCACGGCGAAGGGCTGTAGTGTACCTCCGTCTTCCTCTGTCGTGACGTCATGTGTCACGCGGTATGTCACGTGGTGTGACGTCACTGTACCACGTGGTGTGCACGGCGTGTAACCACGGCGAAGGACTGTAGTGTACCTCCGTCTTCCTCTGTCGTGACGTCATGTGTCACGTGGTATGTCACGTGGTGTGACGTCACAGTACCACGTGGTGTGCACGGCGCGTAACCACGTGGTGTGCACGGCGCGTAACCACGGCGAAGGGCTGTAGTGTACCTCCGTCTTCCTCTGTCGTGACGTCATGTGTCACGTGGTATGTCACGTGGTGTGACGTCACTGTACCACGTGGTGTGCACGGCGCGTAACCACGGCGAAGGGCTGTAGTGTACCTCTAGTAATATGCTTCGCATGAAATACGCACACACGCTGGTCGCTATGCTCGACAACAAGAAGATGCAGGTGAATTTGCAGGTGCATGAAACTTAAAACTTCCTAAAGCAACTGAACTGTCTTGTCCCACCACGGATGCTCCTCCAGCTGCGCAAGCCGCAAGTGCGACTAAGTGCGCGAGAACGTAGACCTGCTCTCAAAGCGAAAAGTAGTTGGGTTATTGTTTCCCTCATGCAGATACTCTCCTTTAAAAGATGTACAAAAATGTGTTCAGTTGTTTCAGCAGTGCCGATGGAAACTTCCAGTTAATTTTGAAGCGCCTATTCAATGCGAACATTTTTGTTCATATGATCAATTTAATAGTACCGAAATCTGCAAGTGCTCTGTTTAAACACGCTGTGTTTTTTGCTGACGTGGTTAATGAACAGCAATTTCCTTTGTTTTTATGAGGACTGGAGGGAGACCGGCCTACACCACTCACCATGTACAAATCAATACGCATTGCGCCTTTGTAATATAAAACACACCATAACGCCTCTACTGAAATATTTAGATGTCTATCCTAGCGGTCTTCAAAACAGCGGAAGAATGATCACATCAACTTCAGGAGGAGCTGGAGGAAGAACATAAGATAATGCAGGAATGAAAACGGGAAGAAGAAACCCTGCACTGGGTGGAAGGGGATGAGGGGAAAGTAAATGGCAAGGAGCAAAGGGAAAAGCTGGAAAATGAAGTCATTATGTGAAGTCACAGCTTATCCTGCAGGCCCAGCACTCTCAAGAACCGAGCAGAGCCTGGGTGGCCTTCACTGCGAAGATTCGCCTTGTCCACTGGAATAGAACCATTACTTTGCAATTTCCAATAATGTGACACAATGAAGATACGTATTAATATTGATTCCCGGAATAGAAATAACTGCATGCTACTATCGATCTTGCTTTTTATAATTGACTGAGCGTTTAGCTATTAAGTGACAAAAAGAAGGCTAAAGAATAGTCAGTTAATCAGTGCAAGGTAACGGCGGGGCATGATCCTGTTGAAGCAAGCATTTTCAGCGAGGACCTGAGAGTCAATAGCGCATATGCCTGACTTCGTACGTGATAATAAAAGGCATATCTAAGCTGATATATCGATATCGCATTGTGGTCCACTGAGTCAATTATTTGCAGCATTTTATATATTTTTTTAATCCTGTCACACTGCATTACACTTCTTAGTAGGCTTCCTTACTTTCCAGACATTTCAGTGGTCTTAAAATAAGGCTGAGGGCTGAAAAATAATTAACGAGAAGGTATTTTTATGCTGCCTTTTTATTGCATTTCGTTGTATTATTTCACAAAAGGAACCAAGCCCAAGTTATCTGTTCGGTTTCCCAAACTTTTCTGCATTATTATTTTCGTTTGAGCGACGTTGCCGATACCCCAAAATTATTTTGAATGCCATCCGGTGCTGCTCAGAATTTTCATTCCACCGCACTTTCTCCTGAGTCCACAAGAAGAAACTTAAGGCATTTCCATGCTCTGTTTTCCCAGAGCAGGCATGCTGGAAATTTAGCTTTACTCGGAAATGATTAGCAGTGATGATTCGGAAATGATTACTCGTAAATAATTCGCTGCGCTGGTGGCCTACTATATAAGCCTAGCCTCTTGAAGCTTTTGAAACCCGGCGATATTGGAACAAATATTATTGGTAGAAACGGGAGCAGCTTGTCGCAAACTAAATCTACAAGGCTGCTTGCCCTTTCAAGATTAGTTAGTGACCACGCGTTTTTTTACTGAAACTTAATTTGCTCAGGTGAGTAAGCTGTACGAAAACAACACACTCATTATCAGCGAGCTCTGAACGTATCTCGCACGAACGCCGTCCAAATACTAGTTCCGCAGGTAGCATCATCGCACATGATCGCATGTTCGATCGACTGGTTATGCAAACAGTCCCCTTACAGAGGAAATGGAGTTCAGTTACCACTCGAGCCGCCGCGGTGGCTGGGTAGTTATGGCACTCGGCTGCTCACCGTCAAGATCCGGGTTCGATACTGGCCGCGGTGGCCGAATATTTTTGGAGGCAAAATTCTGGAGGCCCATGCACTGTGCGATGTCAATGCAAGTTAAAGAACCACAGGCGGTCGACATTAACGGAGGCCTGCACCACGGCTTCCCTCGGAACCTCAGTCGCTTTGGTACGTTAAACCTCCATAAACCACCTGGTTACCACTCAGCGTACTGAAGCATGATTAGAACGCGTGCACCATAACTTTTTTGTAGGTATCTTTTAAGGGCGCGTTTGACGGAATACAGTAGACTGTTTTTGAGCTGTGACATACTTAAAAAGATCTTGTTTAGAATAAGTAGACACTTCCTTAATTTACTTTATCGAGGTCAGAAGCAATTGTTCTTCCTAGTCTGCGAACTGTGCACTGTCCCCCCTTAGTATTAGACATGGAGGAAAAAAAACTAGGAGAGAGTGCGCTCAGCCTCTGCAAGCCATCCTCCTGTGACGCCGCTGCCGAGGGCCCTTTTGCGAACTGACTCTTGGGAAATAGGCCCTCCTCCACAGTTACTAGACTGCCAACCAGCGGTGCTTTTTAGTGAACGTCCGTGCTCCGATGTAGCGCAGAAGCGCAGCGCCTGTGTTGCAGCTTTGGCGGAATGCGTACCGAGCTCGAGGTTGTCTGAAGGCTCCGCGTCTCAACACTTCTGTTGATTACACTACTGAGTTTTTGGGAGCACTGTAGAAAACTGGAGGTAAACTTTTCATCAAAAGGTGCGGCCGCTACCTCGTCACTGTTCAACTGTGTTCCATATAGAGAATAGAGCGCAATTCCTCTCTTCGTTATACACACATACGGAGCGTTTATTTCAGCGCATGCTATAAGCGCAGAACTCGAGAGTAGGCGAAGAAAACGAGCCTCTAAAAAAGGGTGCAGTGGCTTCCAGAGCGCTCACGGCGGACAGTAACGAGCGCTCCAGCGCGCTGCGCAAGATTCTATTTCTCGCGCAGGCGGACTTCGGCCCGCCCATGGGCCCGCCGTTCTCCGCTAACCTCGAGGCACAAGTCGCGCCGAATACGCTCGCGCACATACGCGGTTCCGACGTGAAATGCGGCAGGGAAGTATTTCTCTCTCTCGCTGTCGAGAGAGAGTGCCGGCGGCTTTACGTCTGCCCCTGTGCGGGGTCTCCCGGCCACTGCGCACAATCACTTACAAAAAGAAGTAAACTGTATGTACTACATAGCCGCGCGCACGTAGGGTCCTGTCTCGGACTAATCGCGCGCTCGGCACACTGCACTAGCGGCCGGGGTGGGGCGCCCGGCCGCGTATACCGTCCGAGGTAGCACCAACGGAGCTTCGTGTCACGCGTGCACTACCTGGCAAAGAGCAAGCGGGAAGTCAAGTCCGCCTGCTTGATGAACGCACAGAGGCTCACCATTGTTCTGTCACGGATGCGCGCACTGCCGCCCGCCCCCAGGAGCGCTTCGAGACCGTCCGGTGTGATACCCAGCGCCCTGTAGGCCGCCAGCATCTCGCGACGCGGCACTGCAGAAGCGGCACAGCGAAGGAGCATGTGCTCCAATGTCTCCACTGCACCGCAGTCAGCGCACGCGTCGCTTGGTGATGGTGGCCGCTGCGGCGAGCGAGCAGTTTGTGCTCACCACGGAGCCGTCAGTGAATACAAGGAGATGGTCGCGCAGTTGCTCGTAGAACGAGAGAGCGAAACCGAAACCGAAATCCGGCTAAGAGCTACCGCTGCCTTGTCGCGTGAGGGCCTTTTTCCCATGATGCTTTCCACTATATTTTTTATGACTAGGCTTCAAGATTGTGACGTCATGCTCCCTCCTAGTTTTTTTCTTCCTCCACGGTATTAGATATGTCTTAGAATGCCTAGCCAGAAACACTTTCCGGCAACGATAAAGCGACTGTTAAATCACGTAAAGTAGCATATTGAAAAAACTTAAACAAAGTCGGGTTACTCGCAGTTCATGACATTCCCAAATATAAATGAAGAATTGCTCTGGCTTCAATCGATACTACAAAGACGGATAAACGACTTTCCTATTGGAGAAGTGTTGCCTGATATAGCAGTATCGTGTTTTTTTTTTAGCAGTTCTAGAAAGAGCATCAGAAGTTCTACATGAGCAAGTCATATACGTAATTGTTTTTGCAGTATTATGAAGCCAAATAGATTTTTTCTCATATAACGTATACGTGTCGTCACCTTGCCGGACTTAGACAACGCAAGCAGGCGTGTATCGTGTGTCTACTTGAGAAGTTAGCTTTGCGCCACTTATACTGTATGTCGCATTCGTGCGTAACACATAAGTTTCCGACAATTCTGGCACTTGCAGTGTGCGTCTTCTAACTCGCATTTGTAGTACCTTAATCACAGCATTACCATGATGCATAACATTTTTTTTTTTAGAAACTGCGAACTTTGCAGAGAAACAACCTCCCTCATGTTTTTACGTGTCCTTATCGCAGTCCTGGAAGGCTACATCGGCATGCAATAGCGTATAAGAATTTCCATTTGCCACTGCGTCATGCAATATAGCATGCAAGGCTCCGTAAAGCGAGTATGCTGCATCCGTGCAATCAAATAAATTGTTGTTATTGCACCACGTGTGACCTCTCGACTCCCGACAAATGCACCGGTTCCTTTCAATGTCTTCATCCACACTAAGTTTTCTCTACAAGCGGCCAGACGAGGTATTGGTTGATGTGAAGGAAGGAAATCATTTGATGAGGGTTTAAGTTTAATGCCTTAAGTGGCCAATGTTTTTGCAATGCATTTAGAATCGGTCATTTATGTGCCGTGCACGCGCACTTTATGCGCAACAATATTTCACAGGCTACGTACGATAGCCCCAGGCAACAATACAAACCCATCCCTACAGCAAAGGATTTCACATTAAATCCTGAAGTATGATATTACACTTGCCTTTCAGAAATTTCTTTAAATTTTACTATGCAAATATACCGCAACCCTTGAAGAGCATATATTTAAATCTTGCTTTGTTCGCCTTTCCTGCCGGCAATTTTCGAGCTCAGATATTTCCTAAATGCGCATTATTCTCCAACAATTTGATTGAGAGGAAGAATTATGAGAATGGGATCGAGTGGCTTCTGCGCCCTTTCAAAGTCGACGTTAGGAAACACGAGCAATGCAGCGTGTGGAGGCTGCTGATATCTGCACTTATTTCGAACAGAAGTACTGAGGTAAATGCTTAGGTGGTACGACATGGAGCATGTGGGCAGCATGTCTGAACTCCTACTGCAGCTTTGCTGGTCCTGCTGTATTTTTTCGCTGCACCCTGCAATGATGACTAATGACGCGAGGACGTAAAAGGGAAAAATGAGTAGCAGGGACTTAAGGTAATGAAACCGTGTCTATACCAAGCCAAAATCTGTCAAACTATCGCGAATACCTCAAGTAGCAAAACAGCGTTTTGCAGGCGTCGAGGACCATCGATTGCGCACAGCTGCACACGGGAAAGCGCTCGCGTTGTGCAGCTCTCTTTTCCAAAGAAGTTGATGACTCCACTCATGGACCTACTCGTATATGTAAAGTGGAGATTGTCGCAGGCGCCTATGTCGTCGTCTATTAATGAGCCGTTGTCGGTTCTGCCCTGGAAAGCAGCTGTGTTGTTCACTGGGTTCGCATCGTTAATCATCAAAGACACAATGCGCCACAGGTTCTAAACGAAGCTCAGACACTGAGCCTCCGCCATTTCAACAACCGTGCTGCACACCTGCTCACTGCAGAGCGGCCACGCAGCGTTGCGTTCTGTGCAGCAGCGAGGTGCGGCTTGACTCGAGTAGTTGTTGTGGTGAAACGCAGGTATTGCAGTCGGTGAAAACGGAGGCATCAGTGGACTAGCCTATCAAAGAACCGTGCCGGTGGTTTTAGGAATGCTCCCGTGGTCGCTGGCTTCGCATCGTTAATGGGGCCCATCCATGTGAGCGAATGTGTTGTACCGACGTGGACAGAAAAGCAGACATGTAAAGTAGTTCTCTCTCTTGCGCAGGGGTGGATGTCCGCGACGACGAGGCCATCTAGGTGAAGCAGAGGTAGTCTCCGTCGCTGGAAACGCAGGCGTCTGTTCTGGCTAGCCTGACTCGTTGGCAATGAAGTCCAGGTAAGTGGCTGGTTTATTCGCTGGCTTCGTCTCTGCAACAACATAAGACATGGCTGGCCACGAACTCAACGAACCAAGGGTACGTGGCCTCGGTGATCTGAAGACATCCCCAGCACAGACGCCTAACCAGTGCGGTACAATCTCTCGTTTGATGCCTCATACACATGGACATTTCAATTACTGTTATTTTGTCATTTTCTGCATACTATTCAGGATTCATAACTTATAGCGCAGCTCTGCATCTAATTTAAAATTCTGCCATAACTTTAAGTATCTCCTTCGTTTATCCGTTTTGCTGAGATCAAAGTATTACACAGCTGCATCTTGAGCCATACTGGTGCTTGCTATTCATTTAGGTTACATGAAAATGCAGTTCAGTAGATGTGCTCTATTTTTCTTAATTACTTCAGTCTCATCGTTGCGATCTCAACGGTATATCTGTCTAAAGAAGATGTATAACGTTACGCTTGCAATGCTTCTCTGTCTAACGAAAATAGTTCATCGCATCGTAGGTTTAGTGAGTTTTATTTACGAATAGTTTAAGGCTAACGTTCGCTTCTTCTGCTTTATTTCGTCAGTCATTCACTGTGAACCACCACCCTGTATATTAAGCAAAGCGATCTCCTAAGAATACTGAAGATTACTAAGGTGCTCTTCTACACCACCGACCACATTTTACTTTTCTATAAAAATCTTCTGAAAACTTTTCTACACCTTGTGGTTGGCCCATGATGGCCTTAGCTGCCTTTGTGCCATTAAAGCCAACACAAACACAAACACATAAGGTGCTCTTCCTTAACATTACTACCCAAAACTTCCCAATAAAATGCTCTGAATGCATCCTGTTAACTCTCAGTGAATGTGAGATCGAATCTGCCTCCTTGACATGCATATCATTTTGTATGTTATGAGTTTTTCTGTGAAGGGCTCTCTGTGCGGCGCAACCCGAATAGCTCCTTCCGAGTTCATTTGCATACCATTTTCTTGACTATAGTAGATCGACCCTTCCATTTCTGCACATATTTCGACGGAATCAGTTTGTTTTTGATAATTTGTCATAAGCACATACATGAATTAAATCTGTGCACAATTTATATCTCATGAAATATGGCATCAATGTACTATCTTGCACTTTTCTCCTATGGCTCGCCTCATGTTTCGTTGTGTGAAGTCTATGGTTCACAAGATTGGAGTGGCGATTATCATAAAAAATAACGTCTTATCAGCAGATAATAGGCTTCCCTCAGGAATTTTCAACTCTATGACATTCCCTCTTTTATGAACTCAGGTATTCTTAGTGTACTTCCTAGCTTCCGGCAATCAAGACTTCGTAAACCATTCTGTATCCTTACTGTATCTAGCGAAGCTACATCCGCTGCAGATAAAACGCCTGTCCTGTATACATCTAGTTCACTCATCCTTCTGCTTGCGGCACCAGGTTCATAACTTCTTGCGCCTATCTGACTCTGCCGCCCCCTACTGCGCCTGCATACATTTGGACTGTGATACCCTTAAGGACAATCATAATTTCACCTTCGCACTACGTGTGCTGTCCTTGCCCACTTCTTGATTTCGATTGGGATATAATATCATCGCGCTTCTGCCTCGACCAACTCTGCTCTCTTCCCGTCTTTAACCAAACATTTTCCTTCGCATGGCTGGCTGCAATATGCTCACTTAAGGTCTAACATTTTTCGCTAATCTCCACGTTCTTGTAACATAGCTACATGTCGATAAGATGCTGGTGTGTTATGTATCTTTCACGTGAGGCGCGCCGGTCACTTGATATTTTTCCCTTGAGCGTTCAAGCGAAATGCACTCCGTCCCAGTCTCATTCTTGAGGTTTTTCCACTTTCGGGGCTAGTAGCAGCGGTCACTACACTAGCTAATTAGGAGCACTTTCTGGCGATTTAAAACTCGTCGCTGCTCTCATAAAGTGTTTACCTCTATCGGGACACCTAAGAATTACTTTGGCTTTTCGCGTAATATTTTTAAACCCATCGTTTAGAATTGCTCGTGTTGGGACTAAGCAATGCTGTGCAATTCGAATCGTGTGTTTCTACCACAGCGGTGGTATCAGTAATTTGTACGTTACAATGGTGTCCTCCACGCACTTTTGTCCTGCATTCATGGTATTCAAGTATTCAGTATACCAGCTTTAGTGATCGGAATTTTACAGTTTGTTTTTGCAATGCTATGGTCGCTTTTAGACCTCTATATATCGTTTCCTCTCCCCTACGGATGCCTCTTCTCCGTAATGAAAAATGCTACATGTTTAAGCAAGGCCTGCATGGCTGCTCATGTTTTAGATGGAGCCAAATGCTGTACCTGGAACTACGAACGTAGTTCTTCTCTACCTAGAACGATAAAGAAGCAAGGGATTTTCAGTCGTTTCCAGGAGTCAATGCTCGCAGATTACACGATTGCTTCGCCTGTCCCTGTCTCGGCAGCTGTACGGTGTCATAAATAGCCTTCGAATGGCACCTCATTTCTTGCCATGCCCCATAAAAGATTGGTGGTTTGGAATTCTATTTGCTCAGTCTAGCTTTACGAGCTTTCTGTTCTCGCACCCGCTCACACGTGTGACTCTAAGAAGTGGCTCAAGACATAGTTGTTTCAGACGGATCTTAATAAGGAAAAGAGGCTCGAGGGTACATATTTCGAAATAAGTATTAATATTTGCTGAAATTTCATGCTCATCATTATGTGAGGGAATTTTTAACCGGTGCTTAAAAATCTGTTCACTATTGAGTGCTCCGCAGTTTTGTTGAGCTTTGCTACTTTGATTGTCAACTGTCCGTGGCATTCTGGTTTCCAAAACTGCTAGTAAACTCAGAGACAGCGCCTACATGCGGTTCCTCATAACTACAGAGTCATGTCTAAACAGATGCTATTTTAAAAAATAAATCGGGGACAAGAGAAAATATAACTGCGACTTCGGCTTTGCCGTTTCATTTCATGGAGCTCGCAAAGTGGGATAAAATGCTGCATTGCAGTAATATCCTTTTCAGAAGCCCACATGCGGTGACAACACTTGCTTTAGCATGGAAGCCGAAACAAAGGTACGTATATATGATATCCCAATTTCCCTTTGTTGTTACACCTAGCGTGAGGGATAAATGGCATCCAAACAGTATTTATGTATTGTCAAGAAGAACTTAGGAACGCTATATCTGTTAGCACCGACGACAAGTTCTACGCCAGCAAAGATGCTAAGGTCTCATTGCATTGAAACAGGACCGCTTATTAGAAACAATACAATTCAAAATACCATGTTCAAAGTTTCTTAAATGTGACCGAAGGTTGCCAAAGTAGGCTTTGCAAGCGCATTGTAAGGCTTCATGACTTGGGATTAAGTCAGCCCAGGCAGCAGCAGAAAACTTGCAAGCATGAATCGAAAATTAGCCTCGCAGTGCAATTATGACCATACAATTGACACTTCATAGGCAATAACATGGGAAGCGGTTGAAAATAACATCTGGATAACTGCGAATTGCGCCTTACGCACCTTAACCGCAATTTTCTCTCAGCCCGTACGCAGTAGCAATACCTTTCGATACATTACAACCCTAATCCTTCTGTCAGGGATGAAGTGGTTGTGTAAGCATGATATAAGAAACCAGTCTCTCGTGCCTATTCTACCACATGCTACTTGGGAGATGTCTAATGGGGAAGCCTGAGGAGAAAGCAGGCTTAATAAGTGCTGCTTTAAATAGGCAACGATTCGATTACAAGCTTGCCACAAAAGAAGCCGGATGTAAACTGCTTGATGCTTGTCTTCTTCGCTATTTCCTTTAGGCCGTTCGAGCCGCCTCAATTGCTGGTTAGAGCGTGACAGTGACCCCTTAATCTGCATGTCTATGACTGCCCCTAATGCAAAAGCAAATAAATTTCAGTGCTTCTTCTCTGTTAGGCTCATATGCTTTCTTTTTTTCTGACTGTAGAAGTGGGCCAAGGTGAATGGAACAGCTGAAGCTGTTGTGTTGTAGTTTCATTTGCCTCTGCACCTCGAAGCGTATGAGCACAAAAACGACCTGCCGTAAGAAAACACTGCACCTTTTCTCAGCTTTAAATTACCTTCTACGGACCATGTTGAAGGACTTGGCGAGCTCCCATAAATGTTCCTAAATTTCTTGTGTCAGTTTTAGAGCTACGTTGTAGGCACAGCCTTACTGGCAGTATAGAGCAAGGCCTCGTTTTTGTACAAGGTAAAAAGAATGAGAGAGGCCGCATATTGCCTTTCTTGTTTCGCAATCTCAAGATGTCCAAATTAGGCCGTACTTTTTAGAATATCCTCTAATGGTGATCAGTGGTTAGGCAGACCGTTTCGTGTATATTCACAGCATTGCCTCACAGTATGCGCCTGGCAGATGAGCATATTTGTTACTTTGTATTGAGTGCATATCTAGAGTGCTCCCGGCAAAGTAACGCTACGGAGTGTTATCTGAATGTCTTCGGTCACAATTATCAGCAAAAGATGTCTTCGGCCTAGTTGGCTTGATACTTGTAATGCCATGAAATGTTATGCGCAAAAAAAAGACGACGCGAAGACAGAAGAGACGATAGAAGAAGCGCTCGTCCTGTCGTGTCTTCTGTCTTCGTGTCGTCTCTTTTTGCGCATAACTTTTCATGGAATTAGCAGCGATGATCATTGTGTAAAATGGTAGTGCTACATGTCTATTATAAATCATAAACTGAAGCGTATTACTTTTTTTGCACGAAGTATGCACATTTCGTACACAGTAGGCATTCGCCATGCCTATATTACCTCCCTCAAAACTGAAGACTAAATCGGTTTAGTCAATAGATATACTGATAACACAAACTGTGACAGCATTGCCAAGAAGAGCACAGCTGCTGGTATACGACACTGAAATTATTAATGCGCAAGCAAGGTAGCTTGTTTTTACCGTATCTAAAACCACATGAGATTACAAAACATGCCTCCAAGGTGTAATTGGTTAGTCTTCAAAAAGTACATGTAGTTAACCAAATCAGCTTTCCCGTAGAAACAGCAGCAGAGAGTGGTGAATACTTATATCAGATTTCTCGCATTTATCGTGTGTTTCTGTGAAACCGGCGAATGGTAAACATAGGCGTTTCTTTATATACCGATGGCTTCAGACGTTTAGCAACACTATCAAAGGGAAGTGCCAAAAAACATGTGGTTCGGTTTATATATCTGACTCTTCAGCATAAATTCAAAGCGTTCCTTTTTAAGGTTCACACTTTCGCGGGAAGTTGCCTTCGATATTCACTCTCCTTAAGAAAAGCAGCGCAAACTTTTCGGTTTTTGAAGTCGTGTAACGGTTCTTCCCGGTGTCACGATAATTCCTAGTTTTACCCGGTGCAGCAAACAAAATCGCCTGGCCGCAGTGTGACGGCAGGTACACGGACAACCAAGCGTCACTCGGTAGGCTACGTCAAAAATTGAGCTCCAAACACTCAGATGCTTGCGGTAAAAATTGAACTGCAGTATGAAGTTTCAACATAGAACCGCTACGAATAGCGGCCAGCACTGGCCAAATGATACCTCGCAACTTTCAGTTGATTGCAATTTGAATATTTTCCTCGCGCAGGTCTATATTTCTTCTCCTTGAAGCTTGTCTATTCCCACATCAACATGCTCACGAATAAAAAAGAACGGTCACGATATGTGTTTAAATAAGGCTGCTTTTCTAGCTTTTGTGGAGTCACGGTCTTGCTCTGTAAAAATATTTTTCTGGCTTTATGCCAGAGCAGAGTTTGCACGGCTCAGGCAGCTGCGTAATTCCAGAAGTTTAACAGTGGTTTGGGCTGTTGGCTAGAAAACGAAAAAATATAACGCCACTCAATGCCTGCAAAATATATGCGATGTGCACGTGCTGAAAATCGGGCGCTGTGCCGTTACACAGGGTGGAAAATTTGCGCAGTTGTGTTTTTGTATACTGCGTCGCAGTTTCGAGTATACTCGTCAGAATTTAAAGCTACATCTTTAGTTGAGATTGTAAAATATTACATTAAAATTCATTAATGTAGCACTGGATTAGTTAGAGTGGTGATGTTTCCGCAGCGGTCGAATAGAATATACTTTAACTCGTTATTTCGTACCTTGACATTCTTTAGAACCATGTGAGCGCAATAAAATGCTTTCAGAACAGCAGCACAGCTGAAGATTCGGTGTAAACCTCATAATTATAGGTGATTTTATCGCGCAAGGATTATATTGTGCTTTATTTCTCATCGACACGAGCTTTAATGCAGCTTAGTCGGAATGTGTAGGCTGTCACTAGGGTGAAAGTGTTTACAAAGCAAATGCCCCTGTAAGAGGACAGCGTTTTTCTCTTCAGCGCAAGATACATCATCTGATCATTTGCTCTCTCCTCTCACTTTTACGTGCAGTGTTGTCTATGCTTTGTTTCACACAGCAAGGGCAAGTTTCGCTGCGTGCGGTGGTTGCACGAAATATGGCAGTAGATTTCTTCGCTCGAAATGAAGAAACAATAAAGTTCTTCGGCGTCCATAAATGACGGAGAAGTGTAGAAAACCAAAAAATAAATTGAAAGAGAAGTGTAGAAAACCGTTTACTTTGTTGTAAAGACTTGCTTTACAACAAAGAAGCAAAGCGGCCTCTAAGAAACGAAATAAATGTTGTTAAATGTATGTAAAAAGCAGGTTCCTGAATGGAGGAGATAATTAGTAGTATGCGCTGCCTCCTTTTTTTATCTGAGCATGGCTTGGCTTACAGTGCCTGATTTGTGGTCAAATGTTTGTTGTCACGAAGCAATAATTTCAGACAATTTTCATGAATCAATCACGCGACGCCAACTAAAGCAAAGCAGGTAGACTAAACACTTGGCAAATTTTCCCCTGCGATAACTCATTTCTTGAGCTGATATTTTCGGTGTCTCAATGGTAATGGTTGCTGGTTAACACGGACATGTTTGAGATAGTAAGCTCGACTGAGATTGTTTAGAGCGACCAACATTTAACGAAAAGACTATTCTAAGATCCCTTGGACAACACACTAAGGCGAACGTCTTAAGGCAAGACGCAATCTTTCCCACATATTGCGATCCTTTGCGTCCGATCATACTGCGGTAAAAAGAAAACTTTTTGCATCTCTTATGTGAAAAACCGGATCTTAATTAGGGACACAACAACAGTGCAGCGCCGTATTCCAGCATTTTCTACCTCCGGAAGATTGCCTCAATTCTTCGCGCTGCGTGCTTAAAAAGTATCTCCTTGAGCAACACGATCCAAATTTCCTTCCGTATACATCTTCGTTTCCAACTGCTTTTCGCAAATATTTTGAAGCCTGGGGTTACATTGTTAACAAAGATTATCCCCCGTGAAACATTCAAGCGTTTAAAGTATTTTCGTATCCTTTCAGGCACAACAATGAACAATGGGCACAATCTAAGAGTATGAGACCTGATGTTTGTTGCTTGAATTGTTGGTAGAATTGTCCTTGATGTTGTTCTGTTCTCGCAGAAGAATTAGATCGCTGATCTAGCTAGCTAAAATTGTGACGTCCCTCCGCATCACCTCATGTCTGTAGACTTAAGCAGTTTTTGTAGAGCGGACCAGCACTCTTAACATCATATAAGGGAGTGTAAGTATCACTTGTATATCCGCGCCTCAAAATGAGAAAAAAAGTTGTGACAGCGGATAATATTATGGTTTACAAGTAATCTAGATATAGCCATGCCTAAGAGTTCGAGGTTTTTTCTATGTTCGTAAGACGAAGAAAAGCTCACTAGCCACCACTTTCATTTGCTCGTTTGCCGTCCCAGTTATAGTGAGGTTTGAAAGAACATTCTATTTCGATAAAATTATCCCCTCCTCGTTCCGCTAGTGATACTGCGCATAAAATTAGATACGCGAAGGAAATATTTATGACGACATTAAAAAGTTGGAAGACTCTAGCCTACCAAAAAGAGTGGAATCGCATAGAATTAAATGTCCCCTGAGCGCAAGCACTCATTCTCTTTTATAGATTCACAGATCATCGGGAGTACTAATGCACAGATAGCACAGACCTGCCATTTAAGTATGAGCCAAGCATTCCACCGCTGAGGAATGTTAGCTCGTCCCGAGCTCCGTAAAGCTGGTTTGTGCACAGATACTTCTTCTGGAGAACGTGTAAACAAATGAGCAATTGCTCAGTAGCACGGTGAACCGGTCGCAATTGAAATTAACTTTTTTGAAATAATTACATTGCCTCCTGGCATGGTGGTCAGGTTGCCCGCAACCCGATGGGCAGGTTGGCTCCGGAGCAAAATAGCAGACGGTCCACATGCTTTTTCAAAACCACAGGATGTACGAACGTCGGCTTTTCTCGCAAATTGAAAGGCTTTCTGAAAATGACGGAAATAGGGCTGTAATTTCTGTTCGCTGACCTGCTACGGCTTGAATTTAGAAAAGTTTTCATTTGAACCCGAGCTTAACCAATTGCTATTGGCGCAATAACTGCTTTTATTCTTCATGACATACGGTCAATAAATGCACAAAAAAGGGATGCAAGAGTGACTAAATTCTGGAATTCTTGTCATTCGGTAGAGATCGCGAGGTGAAATATTTAGAGAGATGTATACACCTAGATGGCACAACATTCACCGTTGTTTTCTAGCGTGTTTCAAGAGAAGGTTAGTGTATTATTCCCCAGTGCCCACTACATAGCAATGTGCTGCATATTACTGATTTGCGAAAACTCAACTTCAATGTGCTCTTTCCGGTGTCTCTGATAACGACCAAATATATCACCCCACTTGGAGACAAGAAAAAGGCGCCCAGATTTTATAGCGGGGAACGTTATCAAAGTTATGGATGCTCCCCTTGCAAGCTGCCGCCTACTAATGCGCCCATCGAGTAGCGCAATCAACGCAGATCGTCGAAGACGAAGCTCTAGTGGGCAAAGTGTGAGCGACGAAAAACATGTCATTTCAAAATGCGCCTTTGCTGGAGATTGTTATTTCTCGGCGTAGTCTCTACATGATATGTTGCGCGGCGCAAACACGACGCTTGTACTCGCTGGTCAGAGCTCTACCGTAGACGCCACTTGCTCGTTCGCCCTTGCTCATGTCGGCATTGCTGAGTGTGCCACTCTAGTGGCACTACGCTGGCGACCACACTGCAGGCGGTAAATCCGGAGCACAACTCCTTCTCCGGCATTCATGTTAATAAAACGTACCGGAGCATGACATCTCCACACCATCGCCCACCTTCAATGTATCGAAATTGGCACCTGGTAGCTGCATTTCAAAGCCTCTTGTTTCTGATCGACATCACGCACCAAGACTAATAGCCCGACTTGCTGCTCTGCGCGCGCTTCTGCGCTAACTGTTTGCAAGGATTCCATTTACAACGTCTAAGCTCCGCGACATGCAACAGCCACTACGAAGCAAGGTTCAGTCTTCCAGTAACTGCGGCCATTACACGCAACATCTACAGGCGCACACACTCAGCTACCCTCTCTTTTCTATTTGGCTTCCAAGCTCCCAGAGCTGGAACCTCAGGGTACTTATACTTCATCCCTTAAGATAGCTTCACAAAGTATAATTCCCCAAACTGGCGAGACCTCTCCAAACGGCCTCCGAAGCAGGACCGACCATTCAATGGGCCGCACTACTCACCGCTATATTCTAAGTATGGTACTTCGTAAGTCTACCAAAGCTGCTCCTTGCCATCGCGACCTGTAATTCTAAGCTTTCTTCCTCGAGAATCTAGTCCACCTCGTGTCACGACGTTGCTGCAGCTAGTGAGCTGATAGGATGTGCACACCTTAAAGGTTAACACTCATAGGCGGCCCTGCCACCTCGGCTGGTCGTCAGGTCAGCAGCGGCTTTCGCCAACCTAACTTCGGCCTCATAGCAACCAGAAGCAACACTACCAACCTCTAACACGTGCGGTTGTATGTTGTAAAGTGCTTGAATGATGCGTCCAAAGTGCGCCGCCTGCAGTTTACCATTTTTCTTTAGGCCAGTGGGGTGGGTATAGCTGCGCCTGGTGTCGTCGACGAGCAAGCACCCAGAACATGCAATCCTGAACACCTCTTTAACTACCACAATATGCTACTGACCCCTTCTATTCCTTCTTATGAAGTCTGTTATTCACGCTTCAGCTGCCCCTCTCAGCGAGGCGTGTTTCCTTCTTTCTAAGCAATGCATTCTGAGTACCACTCATTGCACATACGTACACTTTGTCTCCATCTCACCCCGCTTTCTGTTGGAACACGTTGGCCTCAGTATTTTAGCCTGCGCAGACCACCTGAATATTGTCCATTTAACCGACAGCTTAGAACTGGACTGTTTTTTGTGCTGCAACTTTCCACGCTCACTCATCTTGGCTCATAATCGTATAGGTCTCCGCGAAGGACCCCAAAGCTGCAACTCGCGTGGTGTTTCAGATACAGCCTGTCGGCTACAAATATTCCGCAGTAAGAGCACGCGGCTCGAGTGGCGCAATAATTTTGTGACCTCGAAATCTGTCGCTCTTGGAGCTCGTTCTGCCTTGCCGCCGCCGCTGTGACAGGTCCAAAATTTCGACAATGTCCTACAGGATTTTGGCCGACGTAATATTTCAACTCAGTGTCCGGGAACTGTGAGTTACTCAAAACCAGGGGACACTGCCCAAAGTGCGCCAACCTCCAAAGAAGGAAGAATGTGAGAAAAACTACATCATGAAATAATGCCATGCTTTCTGCATGCGCTCCTTAGTGTTTCGTAAAGCCCAAACGTAGGGGAAGCCTTAATAAATAAAAGACAAAAAATAAAACCTTTTCAAAGAGTCGTTGGTCTGATAGATTGAGGTGCTGCTGCGCCGAAACGATGGCGCTTGTGATCAGTTGAAGGCGATACCGAGCGCCTGATCGGCATTCTTTATGGGGGATGGTATGAAAAGGTGCCAGTGACCGAGAGCCTTCATAACCTGCATTCAGGTGAGTACACGCACTACCTTACAACTTGGCTAAGGACATCGTCGAACCATGGCGACGTCTTCGGGACTTCTTCTCCAATAAATAAAGAAACCTAGTCTTCAGTTGGCTTCAGTGCTCAGAGCTACTCATGATAGCCTTCAAAAAGAATTGGAGAACTGCACTGGTAAAACTCTCCATCTCCAGGAAACTGAATACAGAGATCCTCCTTGCATACTCGTCCACTTCTCTCCAGAAGGTTCCTGAGGAATAACATGACTGGAGGCCCATGTACTGTGGAGGCCCATGTTCTGGAGGCCCATGTACTGTGCGATGTCAATGCAAGTTGAAGAACCCGAGGTCGTCGAAATTTCCGGAGGCCTTCTTTACGGCGTCTCTCACAGCCTGAGTCGCTTTGGTACGTTAAACCCCCATAAACCGTCTGGCTAGTACTCAGTGTACTGAACCGTGATTAAAACGCGTGTACATTAATTTTTTGTAGTCATCCTATAAGGACGCGTTTGGCCGCAATACAGTAGACTGTTTTTAAGCTGTGACATACTTAAAGAGATCTTGTTTAGAATAAGTAGACACTTCCTTGGTTTACTTCATGGAGGTCAGAAGCAGTTGTTTTTCTTGTTTGCGCTTTAACTGTACACTGACCCCACTTAGTATTACACATGTCTTAGAATGCATAGCCAAAAAGACTTTCCGGCAACGATAGAGAGACTGCAAAATTAGGTAAAGTAGTGTTTTTAAAAACCTTAAAAAAAGTCGGGCTACTCGCAGTTCATGAAATTTCCAAATATAAATGAAGAATGGCTCTCTCTTCAATCGATAGCGAAAAAAAAAGGATCAAGTTCTTTCCTATTGGAGAAGCGTTGCTTGATATAGCAGTACCGTGCATTTTTAGCACTTCTAGAAAGAGCTTGAGAAGTTCTACGTGAGCAAGTTCTATACGTATTTTTTGCAGTATTATGAAGCCAAATTGATATTTTCCCAAATAACGTATACATGTGGTCACCTTGTTGGACTTAGACAACGCAAGCAGGCGTGTATCGTGTGTCTACTTGAAAGGTTACCTTTGCGCCATTTATACTGTATGTCGTATTCGTGCGAAGCCCATCAGTTTCCGACCATTCTAGCACTCGCAGTGTGCCCCTTCTAACTCCCTGTATAGTACCTTAATCACAGCATTACCATGGTGCATAACATTTTCTTTGGAAACTGCGTACTTTGCAGAGGAACAACCACCCTCATGTTTTTACGCGTCCTTATCGCAGTTCTAGAAGGCTACATCGACATACAATGCCGTATAAGATTTTCCATTTTGCACTGCGTCATGCAATCTAGCATGCATGGCTCCGTAAAGGGAAGTATGCTGCATCCGTGCAATCAAATAAATAGTTATTTTTGCACCACGTGTGGCCTCTCGACTCCCTACAAATGCTTCGGTTCCTTTCAATATCTTCATCCCCACTATCTTATTCTCTCCACAAGCACCTAGGCGAAGTATTGGTTGCTGTGAAGGAAAGAGATCATTTGATGAGAGTTTAAGTTTAATGCTTTAAGTGGCCAATGCTTTGCAGTGCATTCAGAATCGTTCGTTTACCTGCCGTGCTCGCGCACTTTACCTGCAAGAATATTTCACAGGCTACGACAGCCCCAAGCTACAATATGAAAACTTCCCTGCAGCAAATGATTTCACATTAAATTCTGAATTTACACTGTGCCTTTCAGCAATTTTTTTTCATTTTAATATGCAAATATACCCCACACCTTGAAGAGCGCATATTTAAATCTTGGTTTCTTCGAAAGAAGCACCACCTTTCCTGGCAGCAATTTTCGAGCTAAGATATTCTCTAAATGCCCATGATTTTCCAACAATTTGATTCAGAGGAAGAAATATAAGAAGGGGAGCGAGTGGCTTCTGCACCGTTTCAAAGTCGGCGTTAGGAAACACGAGCAATGCAGAGTGTGGAGGCTGCTGATACCTGCACTTATTTCGAACAGAAGTACTGAGGTAAATGCCAAGGTGGCACGACATGGAGCATGTGGGCAGCATGTCTGAACTCCTACTGCAGCTTTGCTGGTCCTGCTGTATTTTTTCGTCGCACCCTGCAATTATGACTAATTACGCGAGGATGTAAAAGGGAAAAATGAGTAGCAAGGACGTAAGTTAATGAAACCGTGTCAAAACCAAGCCAAAATCTGTCAAACTATCGCGAATACCTCGAGTAGCAAAAGAGCGTTTTGCAGGCGTCGAGGGCCATCGATTGCGCACAGCTGCACACCTGAAAGCGGTCGCGTTCAGCAGCTCTCTCTTCCAAAGAAGATGGTGAATCCACTCATGTACCTACTCGCATATGTAAAGCGGAGGTTGTCGCAGGCGCTCATGTCGTCGTCTATTAATTAGCCGTTGTCGGTTCTCCCTAGAAAGCAGCTGTGTTGTTCGCTGGGTTCGCATCGTTAATCATCAAAGACACAATGCGCCCCAGGTTTTCAACGAAGCTCAGACACTGAGCCTCCGCCATTTCAACAACCGTGCTGCACACCTGCTCACTGCAGAGCGGCCACGCACCGTTGCTTTCTGTGCCGCAGCGAGGTATGACTCGACTTCAGTTGTCGTGGTGAAACGCAGGTATTTGCAGCCGCTGAAAACGGAGGCATCAGTGGACTAGCCTATCCAAGAACCGTGCCGGTGGTTTTAGGAATTCACCCGTGGTCCCTGGCTTCGCATCGTTAATGAGGCCCATCCATGTGAGCGAATGTGCCGTACCGACGCGGGCAGAAAAGCAGACATGTAAAGTAGTTCTCTCCCTTGCGCAGCGGGGGATGTCCGCGATGACGAGACCATCTAGGTGAAGCAGAGGTAGTCCCCGTTGCTTCATGGAAACGCAGGCGTCTGTTTTCGCTAGCCTTGAGTTGTTGGCAATGAAGTCCAGGTAAGTGGCTGGTTTCTTCGCTGGCTTCATCCCCGCAACAGCATAAGGCATGGTTGGCCGGGACCTCAACGAGGCAAGCGTACTTGGCCTCGATGATCTGAAGCCGTGCCCAGCATGGACGCCCAACAAGTGCGGTACAATCTCTCTTTTGATGCCTCATGCACATGGACATTTCAGTTGCTTTTATTTTCTCATTTTCCGCATACTATTCAGGATTCATAACTGATAACGCTGTTCTGCATCTAATTTAAAATTCTGCCATAACTTTAAGTATCTCCTTCGTTTATCCGTTTTGCTGAGATCAAAGTATTACATAGCTGCATCTTGAGCCATACTGGTGCTTGCTGTTCATTTAGGTTACATGAAAATGCAGTTCACTAGATCTGCTCTATTGTTCTTAATTACTCCACTCTCATGTTTGCGATCTGAACGGTGTATCTGTCTACAGAAGATGAATAACGTTACGTTTGCAATGCTTCTCTGTCTAACGAAACAGTTCATCGCATCGCAGGTTTATTTTGTTTTATTTAAAATAGGTTAAAGCTCACGCTCGCTTCTTCTGCTTTCGTTCGTTAGTCATTCACTGTGAACACCACCCTGTATATTAAGCAAAGCAATCCCCTAAGAAGATTGGAGATTACTAAGGTGCACATTTTACTTTTCTATAAAAATCTGCTGAAAACTTTTCTACACCTTGTGGTTGGCACAAGATGGCCTTAGCTGCCCATGTGCCATTTAACCGAACACAAACACAAACACATAACGTGCTCTTTCTTAACATTACCAGCCAAAACTTCCCAATAAAATTCTCTGAATGCACCCTGTAAACTCTCAGTGAATGTCCACGGGGAAATCAAATCTGCCTGCTTGACGTGCATACCATTTTGTATTTTATGTTTCCCTGTGAAGGACTATTCGTGCGGCAAAACCCGAGCAGCTTCTTTCGAGTCCATCTGCATACCCTTTTGTTCACTGTACTTGCTCAGCCCTTCAATGTCTCTACATATTTCGGCTGAATGAGTTTGTTTTTCATAATTTGTGATAAGTACAGCCTTTGTCAGAAGCTAGGAGCCCAGGGGGTTTGCTTCTGAGCCTCACTGTGTGGTCAGTGATGCAGCTCCAGCGCTCCAAAGTTCCTCTGGGTAAGAAGATTTCCGGTTCTGCCTCCTTCAATGGGTAGGACTTCCCAGAATTCTTCAGGAGTCCCATTGCAAGGCTAAGGAGTACACCCTCTGGGCTCTAAACTTTTGACAAAGACTGTACATGGAGGAATGCATTAAATCTGTGCACAATTTTATCGCATGCAATATGGCATCAATGCACTATCTTTCACCTTCTCCTAGAGCTCGCCTCATGTTTGCTTGTGTGAAGTCTATTGTTCACAAGATTAGAGTGGCGATTACCATAAAAAATAACGTCTTATCAACAGATAACAGGCTTCCCTCTGCACTTTTCAAATCCTTGACATTCCCTCTTTTATGAACTTAGGTATTCTTAGTTTACTTTCTAGCTTCCGGTACGCAGAACGTCGTAAACCATTCTGTATCCTTACTGTGTCTAGCGAAACCACATCCGCTGCAGATGAAACGCCTGTCCTGTATACATCGATTTCACTCATTCTTCTGGTTGCAGCACCAGGCTCATAACTTCATGCGCCTATCTGACTCTGCCGCCCCCTACTGCGCTTGCATAGGTTTGGAACCACTGTGATACCCGTAAGGACAATCATAATTTCACCTTCGCACTACACGTGCTGTCCTTGCCCACTTCTTGATTTCGATTGGGATATAATAACAACGTGCTTCTGCCTCGACCAACTCTGCTCTCTTCCCGTCTTTAACCAAACATTTTCTTTTCCATGGCTAGCTGCAATATGCTCACTTAAGGCCGAACACTCTTCGCTAGTCTCCACGTTTTTGCCCCATAGCTACATGTCGGTAAGATGCTGGTGTGTTATGTATCTTTCACGTGGGGCGCACCGGTCACTTGATATTTTTCACTTGAGCGTTCAAGCCAAACGCACTCCGTCCCAGTCTCATTCTCAAGGTTTCTACACTTTCATAGCTAGTAGCAGCGGTAACTACACAAGCTAATTAGGAGCATTTTTTTGTCGATTTAAAAAACCTTGCTGCTGTCATAAAGTGTTTACCTCTGTCGGAACTGCTGGGAATTACTTTGGCTTTTCGGATAATATATTTAAACGCAGCGTTTAGATTTGCTTTTGCTGCGTCTCAGCAATGCTGTGCGATTCGTCTCGTGTGTTTTTAGCACAGCGTTGGTATCAGCAATTTGTACGTTACAATGGTGTCCTCCAAGAACTTTTGTCCTGCAATCATGCTATTCAAGTGTTCAGCATTCCAGCGTTAGTGATAGGAATTTTACAGTTTGTTTTTGCAGTGCTATGATCGCTTTGAGACCTATATATATCGGCTCCTCTCCCCTACGGATGCCTCTTGTTCGTAATGAAAATTGCTACTTATTTAAGCAAGGCCTGCATGGCTGCTCATGTTTTAGATGGAGCCAAATGCTGCACCAGGAACTATGAACGTTACATAGCCACCTGCTCCAGGCGATGACGCATGAGACTAAGTTGTTGACGTGTCTCAGAGCTTCATGCACATGAATGTCTCTTGCTGCACAACCGTCTCCCTGCCTTACGGGATAATTATGCTGGGGCCGGCAGTGTCGTGTTGCACCAGCCGTGCATACAAGATTGATGGGAACATGAACGGTGGAAACATGATTGCAGGCGCAAAAGCAATCGGTTTTCACAGGGCTTAAAGCAAAGCAAGGACGTCTATACTAGGTCTAACCAAAAGCTGTCTGGGGAAGTGTCAGCTGGAAAACATTAATCTGAATATCGTGACAACTGGCATCCTTGATAGGATTTTTGGATACAGGGAATGTTAGCTGCCCATGGGCCGATCAGGCTTCAGTAACACTGAATGATAACTGCACTTTTGCGTCTTATAGAAGACAATGCGTTTAACTAGGTAAAGAAATAAAATGCTGCATGTGTGATGTGCACCGTGGCTGAGCTAATCACTTATCGGCTTTTTGTGCAACAAGCATTTAGAGCGAAAGGCTTGTTATTAAGTGTGGGTTTTGCGCTGGGTGGTCACGGCAGGCAATCGAATTTAAGCAAAGGGGCCGGCTCTCATCAACTACTTTGAGTCCGTGCAGCAGTGCGCACTGAGGTCCTGACCAGCTAGCCGCACTTCTCTACCAAGAAGGATAGAGAAGCAAAGTGTTTTTAGTCGTGGCCAGGATTCAATGCTCTCAGATTATATGATTGCTTCGCCTGTCCCTGTCTCGGCAGCTGTACGGTGTCATAAATAGCCTTCGAATGGCACCTAACTTCTCGCTATGCTCCTCAAAAGATTGGTAGTCTGGGCTTCTATTTACTTAGTCTAGCTTTACGAGCTTTCTGCTCTTGCAACCGCCCACACGTGTGGCCCTAAGAAGTGTTTGTTGAGTTTTGTTGAGCATTGCTACTTTGCTTATCAACTGGTCGTGGCAATCCAGTTTCCAAAACTGCTTGTAAACTCAGAAACAGCACTTGCATGCGGTCCCTCATAACTACAGAGTTATGTATAAACAGATGCCATTTTGAGCAATAAAGCTAGGACAGGAGAAAATATAACTGCGACTTCGACTTTGCCGTTTCATTTCATGGAGCTCGCAAAGTGGGATAAAATGCGGCGTTGTAGTAATATACTTTTCAGAAGCACCCATGCGGTTGACAACAATTGCTTCAGCATGAAAGCCGAAACAAAGGTACGTATATATGGCATCCCAATTTCCCTTTGATTTAGAGCTAGCGTCAGAGATAAACTGCATTCAAACAGTATTTATGCATTGTCCAGAACTTAAGGACGATATATCTGCTAGCACCGACGACAGGTTCTACGCCACCAAAGATCCTAAGGTCTCATAGCACTGAAACAGGACCGCTTATTATAAAGAAGACAAGTAAAAGTAGCACCTTTAAAGGTTTTTTAAATGTGGCCGAAGGTTGCGAAAGTAGGCTTTGCAAGCGCATTGTAAGGCTTCGTGACAATGACATTCAAGTCAGTCCAGGCAGCAGAGGAAAACTTGCAAGCATGGATCGAAAGTTAACCTCGCAGTCCAGTTATGACCATACAATTGACATTTCATAGGCAATAACATGAGAAGCGGTTGAAAGTAATATCTGGATAACTGGGAATTGCGCCTTACGCACCTTAAACGTAATTGTACCCAAGCACTTACGCAGTTTCAATACATTTCGGTACATTACAACCCTATTCCCGCAGTCAGGGTTGAAGTGGTTGTGTAAGCAAGATAGAAGAAACCAGTCTCTCGTGCCTATTCTACCACATGCTACTTGCGAGATGTCTAATGCGGAAGCCTGAGGAGAAAGTAGCCTTAATAAGTGTTTTTTTCAATAGGCAACGATTCGATTACAAGCTTGCCACAAAAGAAGCCGGAGGTAAACTGCTTGATGCTTGTCTTCATCACTATTTCCTTTAGGCCTTTCCAGCCGCCTAAACTGATGGTTAGAGCTTGACAGTGACCCCATAATGCATGTCTATGACTGACCCGAATGGAAAAGCAAATAAATTTCAAGGTTTATTCTCTGCTAGGCTGGTATCCTTTCTTTTTTTTTCTGACTGTAGAATTCGGCCAAGGTGAATGGAACAGCTGGAGCTTTTGCGTTGTAGTTACATTTGCCTCTGCACCTCGAAGCATATGGGAACAAAAAGCACCTTCGCTAAGAAAACACTGCACATTTTCTCAGCTTAAAATTACTTCCTATAGACCATGTTGAAGGAATTAGCGACCTCCGATAGATGTTCCTAAATTTTTTGTGTCAGTTTTAGAGCCACGTTGTAGGCACAGTTTTACTGGCAGTATGGAGCAAGGCCTCTTTTTTGTACAAAGAAAAAAGAATGGGAGAGGTCACATATTCCCATTCTTGTTTTGCAGTCTCAGATGTGCAAATCAGGCCGTACTTTTTAGAACATCCTCTAATGGTGATCACTCGTTAGGCAGACCCTTTCATGCATATTCACTGCATTGCCTCACAGTATGCGCCTAGCAGATGAGCATACTTGTTACTTTTTATTGAGTGCAAATCTAGAGTGCTCCCGGCCAAGAAACGTTACGAAGTGTTATCTGAATGTCTTCGGCCACAGCAATTATCAGCAAGAGATGTCGTGAGGCTAGTTGGCTTGATACTTGTAATGCCATGAAATGTTCTGCGCAAAAAAAAAAGACGACACGAAGACAAAAGAGACGATAGGACAAGCGCTCGTCCTGTCGTGTCGTCTCTCTTCGTGTCGTCTCTTTTGTGCATAACCTTTCATGGAATTACCAGCGATGATCATTGTGTAAAACTGCAGTGCTACATGCCTATTTTAAATCATGAACTGAAGCGTGTTACTTTTTTTGTACGAAGTATGCACATTTCTTACACTGTAGGCATTCGCCATGCCTATATTACCTCCCTCAAAACTGGAGACTAAATCGGTTTAGTCAATAGGTATACTGATAAAATATACTGTAACAGCATTGCCAAGAAGAGCACAGCTGCTGGTATACGACACTGAAATTATTAATGCGCAAGCAAGGTAGCTTGTTTTTACCGTATCTAAAACCACATGAGTTTACAAAACATGTCTCCAAGGTGTAATTGGTTAGTCTTCAAAAAGTACATGTAGTTAACCAAATCAGCTTTCCCGTAGAAACAGCACCTGAGAGTGGTGAATACTTATATCAGATTTCTCGCATTTATCCTGTGTTTCTGTGAAACCGGCGAATAGTAAACATAGATGTTTCTTTATATACCGATGGCTTGAGAAGTTTAGCAACACTATCTCTGGGAAGCGCCAAGAAACATGTGGTTCGGTTTATATATCTGACTCTTCAGCATAAATTCTAAGCATATCATTTCAGTGTTCGCAGTCTGGTGGAAAGTTTCCCTCGATATTCGCTCTCCTAACGAAAGCGGCACGAACTTTTAGGTTTTTCAAGACATATTACGACTCATCCCGGTGTCACGATAATTACTAGTTTTCTGTGGTGCAGCAAATAAAATCGCCTGACCGCAATGTGACCGCAGACACACGGGCAACCAAGGATCACTCGGTGGGCTACGTTCAAAATTGAGCTCCAATGGCTGGGATGCTTATGGCCAAATTGAACTGCAGTATGAAGTCTGAACATAGAACCGCTGTGAATTGCGGCCAGCACTGGTCAAATGATTCCTCGCCACTTTGAGTTTACTGTTATTTGAATATTTTTCTTGCACCAGTCTATATTCGTCCTCCTTGCAGCGTATCAATACCCACGTCAACATATTCACGCATAAAAATATTTAATAAAGAAACGTTCGGAATACGTGTTTAAATAACGCTGCTTTTCTAGCTTTTGTGGAGTCACAGTCTTGCTCGGTAAAAATATTTTTCTGGCTTTATGCCAGAGCAGAGTTTGCACGGCTCAGGCAGCTGCGTAATTCGAGAAGTTTAACAGTGGTTTGGCCTGTTGGCTAGAAAACGAAAAAATATAACGCCACTCAATGCCTGCAAAATATATGCGATGTGCACGTGCTGAAATGCGGGTGCTTTGTCGTGACACAGGGTGGAAAATTTGCGCAGTTGTTTTTTTGCATACTGCGTCGCAGTTTCGAGTGTACTCGTCAGAATTTGAAGCTACATCTTTAATTGAGATTGTAAAATATTACATTGGAATTCATTAATGTAGCACAGGATTAGTTAGAGTTGTGATGTTTCCGCAGCCGTCGAATAGAATGTACCTTACCTCGTTATTTCGTACCTTGTCATTCTTGAGAACCATGTGAGCGCAATAAAATGCTTTCAGAACAGCAGCACAGCTGAAGATTCGGTGTAAACCTCATAATTATAGGTGATTTTATCGCGCAAGGATTATATTGTACTTTATTTCTCATCGACACGAGCTTTAATGAAGCTCAGTCGGAATGTGTAGGCTGTCACTTGGGTGAAAGCGTTTACAAAGCAAATGTCCCTTCTTGAGTGAGTTGTTGATACAATTGTCCTTGATGTTTTTCTGTTTTCGCAGAAGAATTAGATCGCTGATCTGGCTAGCTGAAATTGTGACGTTCCTCCGCGTCACCTCAGTTATGAAGACTTAAGGAGCTTTTGTAGAGCGGACCAGCATTCTTAACATCTTATAAAGGAATATTAATATCATTTGTATGTCCGCGCCTGAAAGTGAAAACAAAAGTTGGACAGCGGACAATGCTGTTGTTTAGAAATAACCTGCATATAGCCACGCCTAAGATTTTCAGGTTCTGTCTGTCTTCATAAGACGAAGAAAAGCCCACTGGCCAGCACTCTCATCCGTCGTTTCCAGTCCCATTTATAGTGAGGTTTGAAAGCAACATTCTACTTTGCTAAAATTATCCCCTCCTTGTTCCGCTAGTGATACTGCGCAAACAATTACATACGCGAAGAAAACATTCATGACGACATTATTAATTTGGAAGACTATTAACCTACCTAAAAGATTGGAATATCATAGAATTAAATGTCCCTTCAGCGCAAGCCCCCTTTATCTTTTATACATTCAGAGATCATTGGGAGTCCTAATACATAAATAGCGCAGTCGTGCGGTTTAAGTATCAGCCAAGCATTCCCCCGGTGAGGAATCTTTGGTCGTCCCGAGCTCTGTAAGTCTGGTTTGGGCACAGATACTTCTTCGGGAGAACGTGTAAACAAATGAGCTATTGCTCAATCACACGGTGGACCGTTGGCAATTGAAATTAACTTTTTTGAAATAATTACATTGCCTCCTGGCATGGAGGACAGGTTGCCCGCAACCCGATGGGCAGGTTGGCACCAGATCAACATGGCAGACGGGCCATATGCTTTTTTAAAACACGGACTGACCAACGTTGGATTTCCTCGTAAATTAAAAGGCTTTCTGAAAATGTTGGAAATAGGGCTGTAATTTCTGTTCGCTGACCTGCTACGGTTTGAATTTAGAAAGCTTTTCATTTGGGCCCGTGATTAACCAATTCCTATTGGCGCAATAACTCCTTTTTATTCTTCATGACATACGGTCAATAAATGCACAAAAAAGGGATGCAAGAGTGACTAAATTTTTGGAATTCTTTTCATTCGGTAGAGATCGCAAGGTGAAATGTTTCGAGAGATGTATTCACCTAGGTGGCACAACATTCACCAATGTTTTCGAACTTGTTTCAAGAGCAGGTTAGTGCATTAGTCCCCAGTACGTGCTACAAAGCTATGAACTGCATATTATTGATTTGCTAAAACTCAACTTCAATGTGGTCGTTTCGGTGTCTCTGATAACGACGAAACTTTTCATGCCACATAGAGACACCAAAAAGGAACCCAGATTGTATAGCGGCGAACGCAACCAAAGTTATGGATGCTCCCCTTGCAAGCTGCCGCCCCCTGATGCGCCCATGGAGCAGCGCAATCAACGCAGATCGTCGAAGGCGAAGCTCTAGTGAGCAGAGTGTGAGGAACGATTGAACATGTCATTTCAAAATGCGCCTTTGCTTGAGATTGTTATTTCTCGGCGAAGCCCTTACATGGTTTCTTGCGCGGCGCAAACACGACGCTTGTACTCGCTGGTCAGAGCTCTACCTTAGATGCCACTTGCTCGTTCGCCCTTGCTCATGTCGGCATTGCTGAGTGTGCCACTCTAGTGGCACTACGCTGGCGACCACCCAGCAGGCGATAAGTCCTGAGCACAACTCCTTCTCCGGCATTCATGTTAATAAAACGTACCGGAGCATGACATCTCCACACCATCGCCCACCTTCAATGTATCGAAATTGGCACCTGGTAGCTGCAGTTTAAAGCCTCTTGTTTCTGATCGACATCACGCACCAAGACTAATAGCCCGACTTGCTGCTCTGCGCGCGCTTCTGCGCTAACTGTTTGCAAGGATTCGATTTCCCACGTCTAAGCTCCGCGACATGCAACAGCCACTACGAAGCAAGTTACAGTCTTCCAGTAACTGCGGCCATTACACGCAACATCTACAGGCGCACACACTCAGCTACCCTCTCTTTTCTATTTGGCTTCCAAGCTCCCAGAGCTGGAACCTCAGGGTACTTATACTTCATCCCTTAAGATAGCTTCACAAAGTATAATTCCCCAAACTGGCCCGACCTCTCCAAACGGCCTCCGAAGCAGGACCGACCATTCAATGTGCCGCACTACTCACCGCTATATTCTAAGTATGGTACTTCGTAAGTCTACCAAAGCTGCTCCTTGCCATCGCGACCTGTAATTCTAAGCTTTCTTCCTCGAGAATCTAGTCCACCTCGAGTCGCGACGTTGCTGCAGCTAGTGAGCTGATAGGATGTGCACACCTTAAAGGTTAACACTCATAGGCGGCCCTGCCACCTCGGCTGGTCGTCAGGTCAGCAGCGGCTTTCGCCAACCTAACTTCGGCCTCATAGCAACCAGAAGCAACACTACCAACCTCTAACACGTGCGGTTGTATGTTGTAAAGTGCTTGAATGATGCGTCCAAAGTGCGCCGCCTGCCGTTTACCATTTTGCTTTAGGCCAGTGGGGCGCGTATAGCTGCGCCTGGTGTCGTCGACGAGCAAGCACCCAGAACATGCAATCCTGAACACCTCTTTAACTACCACAATATGCTACTGACCCCTTCTATTCCCTCCTATGAAGACTGTTGTTCACGCTTCAGCTGCCCCTCTCAGCGAGGCGTGTTTCCTGCTTTCTAAGCAATGCATTCTGAGTACCACTCATTGCACATACGTACACTTTGTCTCCATCTCACCCCGCTTTCTGTTGGAACACGTTCGCCTCAGTATTTTAGCCTGCGCAGACCACCTGAATATTGTCCATTTAACCGACAGCTTAGAACTGGACTGTTTTTTGTGCTGCAACTTTCCACGCTCACTCATCTTGGCTCATAATCGCATAGGTCTCCGCGAAGGACCCCAATGCTGCAACTCGCGTGGTGTTTCAGATACAGCCTGTCGGCTACAAATATTCCCCAGTAAGAGCACGCGGCTCGAGTGGCGCAATGATTTTGTGACTTCGAAATCTGTCGCTGTTGGAGCTTGTTCTTCCTTGTCGCCGCCGCTGTGACAAGCCTAAATTTCGACAATGTCCTACTGGAGTTTGGCCGACGTAATATTTCAACTCAATGTCCGGGAACTGCGAGTTACTCAAAACCAGGGGACACTGCCCAAAGTGCGCCAACCTCCAAAGAAGGAATAATGTGAGAAAAACTGCATCATGAAATAATGCCATGCTTTCTGCATGCGCTCCTTAGTGTTTCGTAAAGCCCAAACATAGGGGAAGCCTTAATAAATAAAAGACAAAAATAAAACCTTTTCAAAGAGTCGTTGGTCTGATAGATTGAGGTGCTGCTGCGCCGAAACGATGGCGCTTGTGATCAGTTGAAGGCGATACCGAGCGCCTGATCGGCATTCTTTATGGGGGATGGTATGAAAAGGTGCCAGTGACCGAGAGCCTTCATAACCTGCATTCAGGTGAGTACACGCACTACCTTACAACTTGGCTAAGGACATCGTGGAACCATGGCGGCGTCTTCGGGACTTCTTCTCCAATAAATAAAGAAACCTAGTCTTCAGTTGGCTTCAGTGCTCAGAGCTTCTCATGATAGCCTTCAAAAAGAATTGGAGAACTGCACTGGTAAAACTCTCCATCTCCAGGAAACTGAATACAGAGATCCTCCTTGCATACTCGTCCACTTCTCTCCAGAAGGTTCCTGAGGAATAACATGACTGGAGGCCCATGTACTGTGGAGGCCCATGTTCTGGAGGCCCATGTACTGTGCGATGTCAATGCAAGTTAAAGTACCCGAGGTCGTCGAAATTTCCGGAGGCCTTCTTTACGGCGTCTCTCAGAGCCTGAGTCGCTTTGGTACGTTAAACCCCCATAAACCGTCTGGCTAGTACTCAGTGTACTGAACCGTGATTAAAACGCGTGTACATTAATTTTTTGTAGTCATCCTATAAGGACGCGTTTGGCCGCAATACAGTAGACTGTTTTTGAGCTATGACATACTTAAAGAGATCTTGTTTAGAATAAGTAGACAGTTCCTTGGTTTACTTCATGGAGGTCAGAAGCAGTTGTTTTCCTTGTTTGCGCTTTAACTGTACACTGACCCCACTTAGTATTACACATGTCTTAGAATGCATAGCCAAAAAGACTTTCCGGCAACGATAGAGAGACTGCAAAATTAGGTAAAGTAGTGTTTTTAAAGACCTTAAAAAAAGTCGGGCTACTCGCAGTTCATGAAATTTCCAAATATAAATGAAGAATGGCTCTCTCTTCAATCGATAGTGAAAAAAAAAGGATCAAGTTCTTTCCTATTGGAGAAGCGTTGCTTGATATAGCAGTACCGTGCATTTTTAGCACTTCTAGAAATAGCTTGAGAAGTTCTACGTGAGCAAGTTCTATACGTATTTTTTGCAGTATTATGAAGCCAAATTGATATTTTCCCAAATAACGTATACATGTGGTCACCTTGTCGGACTTAGACAACGCAAGCAGGCGTGTATCGTGTGTCTACTTGAAAGGTTACCTTTGCGCCATTTATACTGTATGTCGCATTCGTGCGAAGCCCATCAGTTTCCGACCATTCTAGCACTCGCACTGTGCCCCTTCTAACTCCCTGTATAGTACCTTAATCACAGCATTACCATGGTGCATAACATTTTCTTTGGAAACTGCGTACTTTGCAGAGGAACAACCACCCTCATGTTTTTACGCGTCCTTATCGCAGTTCTAGAAGGCTACATCGACATACAATGCCGGATAAGATTTTCAATTTTCCACTGCGTCATGCAATCTAGCATGCATGGCTCCGTAAAGGGAAGTATGCTGCATCCGTGGAATCAAATAAATAGTTATTTTTGCACCACGTGTGGCCTCTCGACTCCCTACAAATGCTTCGGTTCCTTTCAATATCTTCATCCCCACTATCTTATTCTCTCTACAAGCACCTAGGAGAAGTATTGGTTGCTGTGAAGGAAAGAGATCATTTGATGAGAGTTTAGGTTTAATGCTTTAAGTGGCCAATGCTTTGCAATGCATTCAGAATCGTTCGTTTACCTGCCGTGCTCGCGCACTTTATCTGCAAGAATATTTCACAGGCTACGACAGCCCCAAGCTACAATAGGAAAACTTCCCTGCAGCAAATGATTTCACATTAAATTCTGAATTTACACTGTGCCTTTCAGCAATTTTTTTTAAATTTTAATATGCAAATATACCCCACACCTTGAAGAGCACATATTTAAATCTAGGTTTCTTCGAAAGAAGCACCACCTTTCCTGGCAGCAATTTTCGAGCTAAGATATTCTCTAAATGCCCATGATTTTCCAACAATTTGAATGAGAGGAAGAAATATGAGAATGGGAGCGAGTGGCTGCTGCACCGTTTCAAAGTCGGCGTTAGTAAACACGAGCAATGCAGCGTGTGGAGGCTGCTGATATCTGCACTTATTTCGAACAGAAGTACTGAGGTAAATGGCAAGGTGGCACGACATGGAGCATGTGGGCAGCATGTCTGAACTCCTACTGCAGCTTTGCTGGTCCTGCTGTATTTTTTCGCCGCACCCTGCCTGCAATTATGACTAATTACGCGAGAATGTAAAAGGGAAAAATGAGTAGCAAGGACGTAAGTTAATGAAACCGTGTCAAAACCAAGCCAAAATCTGTCAAACTATCGCGAATACCTTGAGTAGCAAAAGAGCGTTTTGCAGGCGTCGAGGGCCATCGATTGCGCACAGCTGCACACCTGAAAGCGGTCGCGTTGAGCAGCTCTCTCTTCCAAAGAAGATGGTGAATCCACTCATGTACCTACTCGCATATGTAAAGCGGAGGTTGTCGCAGGCGCTCATGTCGTCGTCTATTAATTAGCCGTTGTCGGTTCTCCCTCGAAAGCAGCTGTGTTGTTCGCTGGGTTCGCATCGTTAATCATCAAAGACACAATGCGCCCCAGGTTTTAAACGAAGCTCAGACACTGAGCCTCCGCCATTTCAACAACCGTGCTGCACACCTGCTCACTGCAGAGCGGCCACGCACCGTTTCTTTCTGTGCCGCAGCGAGGTATGACTCGACTTCAGTTCTCGTGGTGAAACGCAGGTATTTGCAGCCGCTGAAAACGGAGGCATCAGTGTACTAGCCTATCCAAGAACCGTGCCGGTGGTTTTAGGAATTCACCCGTGGTCCCTGGCTTCGCATCCTTACTGGGCTTTATCCATGTGAGCGACTGTGCCGTACCGACGCGGACAGGAAAGCGGACGTGTAAAGTAGTTCTCTTTCTTGCGCAGCGGGGGATGTCCGCGATGACGAGACCATCTAGGTGAAGCAGAGGTAGTCTCCGTCGCTTCATGGAAAGGCAGGCGTCTGTTCTGGCTAGCCTGACTCGTTGGCAATGAAGTCCAGGTAAGTGGCTGGTTTCTTCGCTGGCTTCATCCCCGCAACAGCATAAGGCATGGTTGGCCAGGACCTCAACGAGGCAAGCGTATTTGGCCTCGATGATCTGAAGCCGTGCCCAGCATGAACGCCCAACAAGTGCGGTACAATCTCTCTATTGAGGCCTCATGCACATGGACATTTCAGTTACTGTTATTTTCTCATTTTCTGCATACTATTCAGGATTCATAACTGATAGCGCTGTTCTGCATCTAATTTAAAATTCTGCCATAACTTTAAGTATCTCCTTCGTTTATCCGTTTTGCTGAGATCAAAGTATTACATAGCTGCATCATGAGCCATACTGGTGCTTGCTGTTCATTTAAGTTACATGAAAATGCAGTTCACTAGATCTGCTCTATTGTTCTTAATTACTCCACTCTCATGTTTGCGATCTCAACGGTATATCTGTCTACAGAAGTTGAATAACGTTACGTTTGCAATGCTTCTCTGTCTAACGAAACAGTTCATCGCATCGCAGGTTTAGTTAGTTTTATTTAAAATAGGTTAAAGCTCACGCTCGCTTCTTCTGCTTTCGTTCGTACTCATTCACTGTGAACCACCACCCTGTATATTTAGCAAAGCAATCCCCTAAGAAGATTGGAGATTACTAAGGTGCTCTTCTGCACTACCGACCACATTTTACTTTTCTATAAAAATCTGCTGAAAACTTTTCTACACCTTGTGGTTGGCACAAGATGGCCTTAGCTGCCCATGTGCCATTAAACCGAACACAAACACAAACACATAACGTGCTCTTTCTTAACATTACCAGCCAAAACTTCCCAATAAAATTCTCTGAATGCACCCTGTAGACTCTCAGTGAATGTCCACGGGGAGATCAAATCTGCCTGCTTGACGTGCATACCATTTTGTATTTTATGTGTTTCCCTGTGAAGGACTATTCGTGCGGCAAAACCCGAGCAGCTTCTTTCGAGTCCATCTGCATACCCTTTTGTTCACTGTACTTGCTCAGCCCTTCCTTGTCTCTACATATTTCGGCTGAATGAGTTTGTTTTTCATACTTTGTGATAAGTACAGCCTTTGTCAGAAGCTAGGAGCCCAGGGGGTTTTCTTCTGAGCCTCACTGTGTGGTCCGTGATGCAGCTCCAGCGCTCCAAAGTTCCTCTGGGTAAGAAGATTTCCGGTTCTGCCTCCTTCAATGGGTAGGACTTCCCAGAATTCTTCAGGAGTCCCATTGCAAGGCTAAGGAGTACACCCTCTGGGCTCTAAACTTTTGACAAAGACTGTACATGGAGGAATGCATTAAATCTGTGCACAATTTTATCGCATGCATTATGGCATCAATGCACTATCTTTCACCTTCTCCTAGGGCTCGCCTCATGTTGCTTGTGTGAAGTCTATTGTTCACAAGATTAGAGTGGCGATTACCATAAAAAATAACGTCTTATCAACAGATAACAGGCTTCCCTCTGCACTTTTCAACTCCTTGATATTCCCTCTTTTATGAACTTAGGTATTCTTAGTTTACTTTATAGCTTCCGGTACGCAGGACGTCGTAAACCATTCTGTATCCTTACTGTGTCTAGCGAAACTACATCCGCTGCAGATGAAACGCCTGTCCTGTATACATCGATTTCACTCAATCTTCTGCTTGCAGCACCAGACTCATAACTTCATGCGCCTATCTGACTCTGCCGCCCCCTACTGCGCTTGCATACGTTTGGAACCACTGTGATACCCGTAAGGACAATCATAATTTCACCTTCGCACTACACGTGCTGTCCTTGCCCACTTCTCGATTTCGATTGGGATATAATAACATCGCGCTTCTGCCTCGACCAAATCTGCTCTCTTCCCGTCTTTAACCAAACATTTTCTTTTCCATGGCTAGCTGCAATATGGTCACTTAAGGCCGAACACTCTTCGCTAGTCTCCACGGTTGCCCCATAGCTACATGTTGGTAAGATGCTGGTGTGTTATGTATCTTTCACGTGGGGCGCACCGGTCACTTGATATTTTTCACTTGAGCGTTCAAGCCAAACGCACTCCGTCCCAGTCTCATTCTCGAGGTTTCTACACTTTCATAGCTAGTAGCAGCGGTCACTACACAAGCTAATTAGGAGCATTTTTTTGTCGATTTAAAAATCGTCGCTGCTGCCATAAAGTGTTTACCTCTGTCGGAACTGCTGGGAATTACTTTGGTTTTTCGGATAATATATTTAAACGCATCGTTTAGATTTGCTTTTGCTGGGTCTCAGCAATGCTGTGCGATTCGTCTCGTGTGTTTTTAGCACAGCGTTGGTATCAGAAATTTGTACGTTACAATGGTGTCCTCCAAGAACTTTTGTCCTGCAATCATGCTATTCAAGTGTTCAGCATTCCAGCGTTAGTGATAGGAATTTTACAGTTTGTTTTTGCAGTGCTATGATCGCTTTGAGACCTATATATATCGGCTCCTCTCCCCTACGGATGCCTCTTGTTCGTAATGAAAATTGCTACTTATTTAAGCAAGGCCTGCATGGCTGCTCATGTTTTAGATGGAGCCAAATGCTGCACCAGGAACTATGAACGTTACATAGCCACCTGCTCCAGGCGATGACGCACGAGTCTAAGTTGTTGACGTGTCTCAGAGCTTCATGCACATGAATGTCTCTTGCTGCACAACCGTCTCCCTGCCTTACGGGATAATTATGCTGGGGCCGGCAGTGTCGTGTTGCACCAGCCGTGCATACGAGATTGATGGGAACATGAACGGTGGAAACATGATTGCAGGCGCAAAATCAATCGGTTTTCACAGGGCTTAAAGCAAAGCAAGGACGTCTATACTAGGTCTAACCAAAAGCTGTCTGGGGAAGTGTCAGCTGGAAAACATTAATCTGAATATCGTGACAACTGGCATCCTTGATAGGATTTTTGGATACAGGGAATGTTAGCTGCCCATGGGCCGATCAGGCTTCAGTAACACTGAATGATAACTGCACTTTTGCGTCTTATAGGAGACAATGCGTTTAACTAGGTAAAGAAATAAAATGCTGTATGTGTGATGTGCACCGTGGCTGAGCTAATCACTTATCGGCTTTTTGTGCGACAAGCATTTAGAGCGAAAGGCTTGTTATTAAGTGTGGGTTTTGCGCTGGGTGGTCACGGCAGGCAATCGAATTTAAGCAAAGGGGCCGGCTCACATCAACTACTTTGAGTCCGTGCAGCAGTGCGCACTGAGGTCCTGACCAGCTAGCGGCACTTCTCTACCAAGAAGGATAGAGAAGCAAAGTGTTTTTAGTCGTGGCCAGGATTCAATGCTCTCAGATTATATGATTGCTTCGCCTATCCCTGTACGGCAGCTGTACGGTGTCATAAATAGCCTTCGAATGGCACCTAACTTCTCGCTATGCTCCACAAAAGATTGGTAGTCTGGGCTTCTATTTACTTAGTCTAGCTTTACGAGCTTTCTGCTCTTGCACCCGCCCAAGCGTGTGGCCCTAAGAAGTGTTTGTTGAGTTTTGTTGAGCATTGCTACTTTGCTTATCAACTGGTCGTGGCAATCCAGTTTCCAAAACTGCTTGTAAACTCAGAAACAGCACTTGCATGCGGTCCCTCATAACTACAGAGTCATGTATAAACAGATGCCATTTTGAGCAATAAAGCTAGGACAGGAGAAAATATACCTGCGACTTCGACTTTGCCGTTTCATTTCATGGAGCTCGCAAAGTGGCATAAAATGCGGCGTTGTAGTAATATACTTTTCAGAAGCACCCATGCGGTTGACAACAATTGCTTCAGCATGAAAGCCAAAACAAAGGTACGTATATATGGCATTCCAATTTCCCTTTGATTTACAGCTAGCGTCAGAGATAAACTGCATTCAAACAGTATTTATGCATTGTCAAGAACTTAGGGACGCTATATCTGCTAGCACCGACGACAGGTTCTACGCCACCAAAGATCCTAAGTGTTTTTTTCAATAGGCAACGATTCGATTAGAAGCTTGCCACAAAAGAAGCCTGAGGTAAACTGCTTGATGCTTGTCTTCATCACTATTTCCTTTAGGCCTTTCCAGACGCCTAAACTGATGGTTAGAGCTTGACAGTGACGCCTTAATGCATGTCTATGACTGACCCGAATGGAAAAGCAAATAAATTTCAAGGTTTATTCTCTGCTAGGCTGGTATCCTTTCTTTTTTTTCTGATTGTAGAATTCGGCCAAGGTGAATGGAACAGCTGGAGCTTTTGCGTTGTAGTTACATTTGCCTCTGCACCTCGAAGCATATGGGAACAAAAAGCACCTTCGCTAAGAAAACACTGCACATTTTCTCAGCTTAAAATTACTTCCTATAGACCATGTTGAAGGAATTAGCGACCTCCGATAAATGTTCCTAAATTTTTTGAGTCAGTTTTAGAGCCACGTTGTAGGCACAGTTTTACTGGCAGTATGGAGCAAGGCCTCTTTTTTGTACAAAGAAAAAAAATGGGAGAGGTCACATATTCCCATTCTTGTTTTGCAGTCTCAGATGTGCAAATCAGGCCGTACTTTTTAGAACATCCTCTAATGGTGATCACTCGCTAGGCAGACCGTTTCGTGTATATTCACTGCATTGCCTCACAGTATGCGCCTAGCAGATGAGCATACTTGCTACTTTTTATTGAGTGCAAATCTAGAGAGCTCCCGGCCAAGAAACGTTACGAAGTGTTATCTGAATGTCTTCGGCCACAGCAATTATCAGCAAGAGATGTCGTGAGGCTAGTTGGCTTGATACTTGTATTGCCATGAAATGTTCTGCGCAAAAAAAAGACGACACGAAGACAAAAGAGACGATAGGACAAGCGCTCGTCCTGTCGTGTCGTCTGTCTTCGTGTCGTCACTTTTGTGCATAACCTTTCATGGAATTACCAGCGATGATCATTGTGTAAAACTGCAGTGCTACATGCCTATTTTAAATCATGAACTGAAGCGTGTTACTTTTTTTGTACGAAGTATGCACATTTCTTACACTGTAGGCATTCGCCATGCCTATATTACCTCCCTCAAAACTGGAGACTAAATCGGTTTAGTCAATAGATATACTGATGACATATAGTGAAACAGCATTGCCAAGAAGAGCACAGCTGCTGGTATACGACACTGAAATTATTAATGCGCAAGCATGGTAGCTTGTTTTTTCCGTACCTAAAACCAGCTGAGTTTACAAAACATGTCTCCAAGGTGTAATTGGTTAGTCTTCAAAAAGTACATGTAGTTAACCAAATCAGCTTTCCCGTAGAAACAGCACCTGAGAGTGGTGAATACTTATATCAGATTTCTCGCATTTATCGTGTGTTTCTGTGAAACCGGCGAATAGTAAACATAGATGTTTCTTTATATACCGATGGCTTGAGAAGTTTAGCAACACTATCTCTGGGAAGCGCCAAGAAACATGTGGTTCGGTTTATATATCTGACTCTTCAGCATAAATTCTAAGCATATCCTTTTAGTGTTCGCAGTCTGGTGGAAAGTTTCCCTCGATATTCGCTCTCCTAACGAAAGCGGCGCGAACTTTTAGGTTTTTCAAGACATATTACGACTCATCCCATTGTCACGATAATTACTAGTTTTCTGTGGTGCAGCAAATAAAATCGGCTGACCGCAATGTGGCCGCAGACACACGGGCAACCAGGAACCACTCGGTGGGCTACGTTCAAAATTAAGCTCAAGTGACTGGGATACTTATGGTCAAAATTGAACTGCAGTATAAAGTCTGAACATAGAACCGCTACGAATAGCGGCCAGCACTGGTCAAATGATTCCTCGCCACTTTGAGTTTACTGTTATTTGAACATTTTCCTTGCACCAGTCTATATTCGTTCTCCTTGAAGCTTCTCTATTCCCACGTCAACATATTCACGCATAAAAATATTTAAAAAAAAACGTTCGGAATACGTGTTTAAATAAACCTGCTTTTCTAGCTTTTGTGGAGTCACGGTCTTGCTCGGTAAAAATATTTTTTCTGGCTTTATGCCAGAGCAGAGTTTTCACGGCTCAGGCAGCTGCGTAATTCCAGAAGTTTAATAGTGGTTTGGGCTGTTGGCTAGAAAACGAAAAAATATAACGCCGCTCAATGCCTGCAAAACATATGCGATGCGCACGTGCTGAAATGCGGGCGCTGTGTCGTGACACAGGGTGGAAAATTTGCGCAGTTGTTTTTTTGCATACTGCGTCGCAGTTTCGAGTGTACTCGTCAGAATTTAAAGCTTCATCTTTAGTTCAGATTGTAAAATATTACATTGGAATTCATTAATGTAGCACTGGATTAGTTAGAGTGGTGACGTTTCCGCAGCCGTCGAAAAGAATACACCTTACCTCGTTATTTCGTACCTTGTCACTTTTTAGAACCATGTGAGCGCAATAAAATGCTTTAAGAACAGCAGCACAGCCCTAGATTCCGTGTAAACTTCATAATTACTGCTCATTTTTTCACTGAAAGATTATGTTATATTTTATTTTTCATCGAGACGAGCTTTGATGCAGCTCAGCCGGAATTTGCAGACTGTCACTTGGGTGAAAGTGTTTACAAAGCAAATGCCCCTGTAAGAGGACAGCGTTTTTCTCTTCAGCGCAAGATACATCATCTGATCATTTGCACTCTCCTCTCACTTTTACGTGCAGTGTTGTCTATGCTTTGTTCCAGACAGCAAGGGCAAGTTTCGCTGCGTGCGGTGGTTGCACGAAATATGGCAGTAGATTTCTTCGCTCAAAATGAAGAAACAATAAAGTTCTTCGGCGTCCATAAATGACGGAGAAGTGTAGAAAACCAAAACATAAATTGAAAGAGAAGCGTAGAAAACCGTTTACTTTGTTGTAAAGACTTGCTTTACAACAAAGAAGCAAAGCGGCCTCTAAGAAACGAAATAAATGTTGTTAAATGCATGTAAAAAGCATGTTCCAGAATGGAGGAGATAATTAGTAGTATGCGCTGCCTCCTTTCTTTATCTGAGCATGGCTTGGCTTACAGTGCCTGATTTGTGGTCAAATGTTTGTTGTCACGAAGCAATAATTTCAGACAATTTTCATGAATCAATCACGCGACGCCAACTAAAGCAAAGCAGGTAGACTAAACACTTGGCAAATTTTCCCCTGCGATAACTCATTTCTTGAGCTGATATTTTCGGTGTCTCAATGATAATGGTTGCTGGTTAACACGGACATGTTTGAGATAGTAAGCTCGACTGAGATTGTTTAGAGCGACCAACATTTAACGAAAAGACTATTCTAAGATCCCTTGGACAACACACTAAGGCGAACGTCTTAAGGCAAGACGCAATCTTTCCCACATATTACGATCCTTTGCGTCCGATCATACTGCGGTAAAAAGAAAACTTTTTGCATCTCTATGTGAAAAACTGGATCTTAATTAGGGACACAACAACAGTGCAGCGCCGTATTCCAGCATTTTCTACCTCCGGAAGATTGCCTCAATGCTTCGCGCTGCGTGCTTAAAAAGTATCTCCTTGAGCAACACGATCCAAATTTCCTTCTGTATACATCTTCGTTTCCAACTGCTTTTCGCAAAGATTTTGAAGCCTGGGGTTACATTGTTAACAAAGATTATCCCCCGTGAAACATTCAAGAGTTTAAAGTATTTTCGTATCCTTTCAGGCACAACAATGAACAATGGGCACAATCTAAGAGTATGAGAACCTGATGTTTGTTGCTTGAATTGTTGGTAGAATTGTCCTTGATGTTCTTCTGTTCTCGCAGAAGAATTAGATCGCTGATCTGGCTAGCTAAAATTGTGACGTCCCTCCGCATCACCTCATGTCTGTAGACTTAAGCAGTTTTTGTAGAGCGGACCAGCACTCTTAACATCATATAAGGGAGTGTAAGTATCATTTGTATATCCGCGCCTCAAAATGAGAACAAAAGTTGTGACAGCGGATAATATTATGGTTTACAAGTAATCTAGATATAGCCATGCCTAAGAGTTCGAGGTTTTTTCTATGTTCGTAAGACGAAGAAAAGCTCACTAGCCACCACTTTCATTTGCTCGTTTGCCGTCCCATTTATAGTGAGGTTTGAAAGAACATTCTATTTCGATAAAATTATCCCCTCCTCGTTCCGCTAGTGATACTGCGCATACAATTAGATACGCGAAGGAAATATTCATGACGACATTAAAAAGTTGGAAGATTCTAGCCTACCAAAAAGAGTGGAATCGCATAGAATTAAATGTCCCCTGAGCGCAAGCGCTCATTCTCTTTTATAGATTCACAGATCATCGGGAGTACTAATGCACAGATAGCACAGATCTGCCATTTAAGTATGAGCCAAGCATTGCACCGCTGAGGAATGTTAGCTCGTCCCGAGCTCCGTAAAGCTGGTTTGTGCACAGATACTTCTTCTGGAGAACGTGTAAACAAATCAGCAATTGCTCAGTGGCACGGTGGACCGGTCGCAATTCAAATGAACTTTTTTGAAATAATTGCATTGCCTCCTGGCATGGTGGTCAGGTTGCCCGCTACCCGACGGGCAGGTTGGCTCCGGAGCAAAATAGCAGACGGTCCACATGCTTTTTCAAAAACACGGATGGACGAACGTCGGCTTTTCTCGTAAATTGAAAGGCTTTCTGAAAATCACGGAAATAGGGCTGCAATTTCTGTTCGCTGACCTGCTACGGCTTGAATTTAGAAAAGTTTTCATTTGAACCCGAGCTTAACCAATTGCTATTGGCGCAATAACTGCTTTTATTCTTCATGACATACGGTCAATAAATGCACAAAAAAGGGATGCAAAAGTGACTAAATTCTGGAATTCTTGTCATTCGGTAGAGATCGCGAGGTGAAATATTTAGAGAGATGTATACACCTAGATGGCACAACATTCACCGTTGTTTTCTAGCTTGTTTCAAGAGAAGGTTAGTGTATTATTCCCCAGTGCCCACTACATAGCAATGTGCTGCATATTACTGATTTGCTAAAACTCAACTTCAATGTGCTCTTTCCGGTGTCTCTGATAACGACCAAATATATCACGCCACTTGGAGACAAGAAAAAGGCACCCAGATTTTATAGCGGTGAACGTTATCAAAGTTATGGATGCTCCCCTTGCAAGCTGCCGCCTACTAATGCGCCCATCGAGTAGCGCAATCAACGCAGATCGTCGAAGACGAAGCTCTAGTGGGCAAAGTGTGAGCGACGAAAAACATGTCATTTCAAAATGCGCCTTTGCTGGATATTGTTATTTCTCGGCGTAGTCTCTACATGATATGTTGCGCGGCGCAAACACGACGCTTGTACTCGCTGGTCAGAGCTCTACCGTAGATGCCACTTGCTCGTTCGCCCTTGCTCATGTCGGCATTGCTGAGTGTGCCACTCTAGTGGCACTACGCTGGCGACCACACTGCAGGCGGTAAATCCGGAGCGCAACTCCTTCTCCGGCATTCATGTTAATAAAACGTACCGGAGCATGACATCTCCACACCATCGCCCACCTTCAATGTATCGAAATTGGCACCTGGTAGCTGCAGTTCAAAGCCTCTTGTTTCTGATCGACATCACGCACCAAGACTAATAGCCCGACTTGCTGCTCTGCGCGCGCTTCTGCGCTAACTGTTTGCAAGGATTCGATTTACAACGTCTAAGCTCCGCGACATGCAACAGCCACTACGAAGCAAGTTACAGTCTTCCAGTAACTGCGGCCATTACACGCAACATCTACAGGCGCACACACTCAGCTACCCTCTCTTTTCTATTTGGCTTCCAAGCTCCCTGAGCTGGAACCTCAGGGTACTTATACTTCATCCCTTTAGATAGCTTCACAAAGTATAATTCCCCAAACTGGCCAGACCTCTCCAAACGGCCTCCGAAGCAGGACCGACCATTCAATGTGCAGCACTACTCACCGCTATATTCTAAGTATGGTACTTCGTAAGTCTACCAAAGCTGCTCCTTGCCATCGCGACCTGTAATTCTAAGCTTTCTTTCTCGAGAATCTAGTCCACCTCGAGTCGCGACGTTGCTGCAGCTAGTGAGCTGATAGGATGTGCACACCTTAAAGGTTAACACTCATAGGCGGCCCTGCACCTCGGCTGGTCGTCAGGTCAGCAGCGGCTTTCGCCAACCTAACTTCGGCCTCATAGCAACCAGAAGCAACACTACCAACCTCTAACACGTGCGGTTGTATGTTCTAAAATGCTTGAATGATGCGTCCAAAGTGCGCCGCCTGCCGTTTACCATTTTGCTTTAGGCCAGTGGGGCGCGTATAGCTGAGCCTGGTGTCGTCGACGAGCAAGCACCCAGAACACGCAATCCTGAACACCTCGTTAACTACCACAATATGCTACTGACCCCTTCTATTCCTTCTTGTGAAGACTGTTATTCACGCTTCAGCTGCCCCTCTCAGCGAGGCGTGTTTCCTCCTTTCTAAGCAATGCATTCTGAGTACCACTCATTGTACATACGTACACTTTGTCTCCATCTCACCCCGCTTGCTGTTGGAACGCGTTGGCCTCAGTGTTTTAGCCTGCGCAGACCACCTGAATATTGTCCATTTAACCGACAGCTTAGAACTGGACTGTTTTTTGTGCTGCAACTTTCCACGCTCACTCATCTTGGCTCATTATCGTATAGGTCTCCGCGAAGGACCCCAATGCTGCAACTCGCGTGGTGTTTCAGATACAGCCTGTCGGCTACAAATATTCCGAAGTAAGAGCACGCGGCTCGAGTGGCGCAATAATTTTGTGACTTCGAAATCTGTCGCTGTTGGAGCTGGTTCTTCCTTGCCGCCGCCGCTGTGACAGGCCTAAATTTCGACAATGTCCTACAGGATTTTGGCCGACGTAATATTTCAACTCAATGTCCGGGAACTGCGAGTTACTCAAAACCAGGGGACACTGCCCAAAGTGCGCCAACCTCCAAAGAAGGAAGAATGTGAAAAAAACTGCATCATGAAATAATGCCATGCTTTCTGCATGCGCTCCTTAGTGTTTCGTAAAGCCCAAACGTAGGGGAAGCCTTAATAAATAAAAGACAAAAAATAAAACCTTTTCAAAGAGTCGTTGGTCTGATAGATTGAGGTGCTGCTGCGCCGAAACGATGGCGCTTGTGATCAGTTGAAGGCGATACCGAGCGCCTGATCGGCATTCTTTATGGGGGATGGTATGAAAACGTGCCAGTGACCGAGAGCCTTGATAACCTGCATTCAGGTGAGTACACGCACTACCTTACAACTTGGCTAAGGACATCGTCGAACCATGGCGACGTCTTCGGGACTTCTCCAATAAATAAAGAAACCTAGTCTTCAGTTGGCTTCAGTGCTCAGAGCTACTCATGATAGCCTTCAAAAAGAATTGGAGAACTGCACTGGTAAAACTCTCCATCTCCAGGAAACTGAATACAGAGATCCTCCTTGCATACTCGTCCACTTCTCTCCAGAAGGTTCCTGAGGAATAACATGACTGGAGGCCCATGTACTGTGGAGGCCCATGTTCTGGAGGCCCATGTACTGTGCGATGTCAATGCAAGTTAAAGAACCCGAGGTCGTCGAAATTTCCGGAGGCCTTCTTTACGGCGTCTCTCACAGCCTGAGTCGCTTTGGTACGTTAAACCCCCATTCACCGTCTGGCTAGTACTCAGTGTACTGAACCGTGATTAAAACGCGTGTACAGTAATTTTTTGTAGTCATCCTATAAGGACGCGTTTGGCCGCAATACAGTAGACTGTTTTTGAGCTGTGACATACTTAAAGAGATCTTGTTTAGAATAAGTAGACACTTCCTTGGTTTACTTCATGGAGGTCAGAAGCAGTTTTTTTCCTTGTTTGCGCTTTAACTGTACACTGACCCCACTTAGTATTACACATGTCTTAGAATGCATAGCCAAAAAGACTTTCCGGCAACGATAGAGAGACTGCAAAATTAGGTAAAGTAGTGTTTTTAAAAACCTTAAAAAAAGTCGGGCTACTCGCAGTTCATGAAATTTCCAAATATAAATGAAGAATGGCTCTCTCTTCAATCGATAGTGTTAAAAAAAGGATCAAGTTCTTTCCTATTGCAGAAGCGTTGCTTGATATAGCAGTACCGTGCATTTTTAGCACTTCTAGAAAGAGCTTGAGAAGTTCTACGTGAGCAAGTTCTATACGTATTTTTTGCAGTATTATGAAGCCAACTTGATATTTTCCCAAATAACGTATACATGTGGTCACGTTGTCGGACTTAGACAACGCAAGCAGGCGTGTATCGTGTGTCTACTTGAAAGGTTACCTTTGCGCCATTTATACTGTATGTCGCATTCGTGCCAAGCCCATCAGTTTCCGACCATTCTTCCGACCATAGTCTTCTATTGGTCCGACAGCTCCTCTAGGATTCGCTAAAGTGCCATAGGAAGTGCACTAACGGAAAATATGATATCTAAAGACGACAGTTAACTTTGTCGTCAGTATGCAGAAAACGGCTTCTTTACGAAAGCATGGGAGTAATCTGCATAGTCATAAAATAACTACAAAGGTTTAAGTGGCGATGAGAGACTGTACAGAGGCAGGCTAGGCATATTTCCGAAGTGATCAGAACACAACTGAGAGAATATCGCTCATTACATTTCAGACTGTGTTTGATGCACCGAAATTGATGCCTGGTGTCATATTGTGTTTATTCGTTTAGTTTATCATGTGTTTCAGAGCAATGCTGACTATTAACAACACAATAAAAGAAAACTATGAGCATGAATAGGGAATGAATTAACGTGAATAATTTTGAACTTAAATAAAAGGCAAGACTAACAACTATACGCTCCATTTGCTTCATTTCTTTTAATGCCTCGCGAGAGAAATGGCTGCAATAAAGCGTGCGCTGAAAAGATATGGCACAAACGACAGATTAGTGTGATACTGTGAAATAGAATTGTGTGAACTTCAAAAAAAAATTGCCCTCTTTGTACGTCGCATAAGCAAATCAATTCGCGACGCGAAACACACCATGTGTCATGGTCCACAGTAGTAAGAACGAAGCCCAGTGTTTGCCCGACCGACTTGAAAACTATGGTTGCGGCCCGATATAGAGAACAACTGAAGAGTTTACAGACCATGACTACGAGAGAGGTCGCTATTACTGTGCTCCGATGGCGTTATCAGGCCGCTCCTGATCTCCGAAATTGCTATCCATAAACAAGTGTTCCGGTGCTGAAATGCGTTCGAGTTATCTCTGTTGTCAAGGTGCCACAGTGTGTCTAATGACAATCATGTTCCAAAAAAAAAGCACAAAAACTCTTATTTCAAAGCAATAACCTGTTTCTCTGACTTTTAAATTGTCACAAAAATTGCTCCGCAAATGAATTAAACCAGCACAAAAACATCCGCCTGTGGCCTGATATGTCTCAGATGAAGTGAACTAACTCATGTTCGTAGAGTTTCTACTTAAGCATTTTCTCTCTCCTGGATACACGAGTGGTTTTAAAGCATTTTGCAGACTATAAACTTAAGTTGGTGGCCACCAGGATACTCATGCACTCTTTTAAATCAGAGGTAAACTGGCCTACTTCACCTTTCTGGGAGATTACTGACAGGAATCAAAATTAGTACCGAACAAACCTGGGTACTCAAAGATGACTGTGCCATGGAAGCGGTAAATTTAGTCCCAGTATTATAAAATATATTACAGCAACAAGAGGTTGTGAGAAAACCCTCATATAGGAATATGCCTTGGAGGCTAAAAATAAAAATATGCTGTCTTGAGCACGTACTGTAATTTCTGGAGATGCGAAAGAATCGTTGCATGGAAATCAGATTTTTAAGAAAGAGAGAGAGAGAGAGAAAAGGACGGAAAGGCAGGGAGGTTAACCAGGCGATGCCCAGTTGGCTACCCTACACTTGGGGAGGGGAACAAAGGGCAAAAAAGGAAAAGGAGCAGCAATGATATGTGTTTTCTATGTTTCCAGCGACCACTATGTCACGGGGACAGATAGGCACGCACTGAAAACTTATTATAGACGGGAATACAACCCTGAGTCCCCTAAGAATCTCAGGAGCGCTTTCATCGCTTTCCTTTGTGAGGAAGGTTGTGTCCAAGGCCCCAGAAGGTTGGACTCTGTTAGAGAACGCGAGTCCAAGCGGTGCAGAGTAGCAGTTAGGAAACCGCGCTTTCGCTCAAAACGATGGCAGTCACAGAGGAGGTGTCCGATCGTTTCATTGCAGCCGCACTGGTCACACGCTGGAGAGTCTGCCATTGCGATGAGATTGGAATAGGCGTTTGTGAACGCCACTACCAGCCACATGCGGCACAACAGCGTAGTATCACCGCGGGGGAGGCCGAATGGTATATGATGTTGACGAAAGAGGTTGAAGTGGTGCGAGATTAAAGTAGAGAAGGCAGAAAAATTCTGGAACGAAACTCAGGCGAAACTAAGAATCAATCACAAGCAATACCCAGAAATTCTTTAGGATCAAGAGCAGATAGAGCATGGCGTAATTTCTGGTTCACTAAAAATCACATATATGGCACTGATTTTTGCACGTGTACATCGCATGGCGGGGATTCGGTTCTGAAGGATTTATTCACCAGTTGAAAACGGTGCGGAGTGGCGCTCGCTCTGTGCACTTGCAATGATTTTTTTGCCGCTTTGCGCTATAATTTTCTAATAATTTTATCACATCTCTAACAGTTCCTTGTAATGTAAACCTGTAAACGTGAACAGTTGCCAAAGCTCATTTGGAACAATGCTGTGTGCTATGAAGAACGAATTGAGTGTACAAAACATTTTTTTTCTCGGAAGGTGTACAAAAAGTGCGCGCCAGAAGGAAAAGCACCTGCCACCATCACGCGAACAAGCGATAGCTCCCTTTAGCTCATTCATCATATGACAGCGGAAAATGCGGGTTTATTCTATTGCAATTAGTTTAGTGGCCCTGCTACAAAGGCGGCACTAAGAAATCGGGGCACTTAGTCCAGATATTAAACTTTGCCTTTCAGCGCCGCACATTGTCAGTATGACACAGATAAACATCCTGTGCTTGTTTTGACATATAGCATTACTAGAAAGTCTGATCTCAACATGAATATAATAGGCACGAGTTCATGATAAGAAAGTGTGGTGCTGCAGGCCGGAAGCTATCAAGCAAAAAAAAATGTGAGAGCGGGAAATTTAAACCTTTCGCCAACGATAAGCATCGCCTTCTTGGAATTTTTTTTTGGGAAGAGTGCCACGCTCGTCTCACCGTGTTCATTTCTGCGCACGTCTCCATTTCTGCGCTATTCTGTAAAAGATTAATTACGAAAAGCCCTGCTTTCCACCTTAGCGAACTTCAGACCACCCGCGTCACCGTCAACTACAACTTAGCGAAGGCGGAGGATATCAATACTGCTCTCACGATGGTCGAAGGGACCAGGACGGCCGCTTCCTATATAGTAATCATGGACTTCCACTTATCTGCCAAAATTAGCATACACAACGCATCCTGAGCAAAATTTACTCACTGAACTATGGGGCCGTCTGTTCACACTGTGGAGTGGTGGACACACTATTTCACATGTCACGATACTGCCGACGTAACCTAGTTGTCCTCAATATGCAAAAGCAATCACACGAGCAGTGAGAGGAGGTTTTCCGTAGTTAACACCAAGAAAACGGGCGACGCCTGTGCACTCGGAAGAGCTGCTCCGGTCTCCGTAGGTTCCCTGGACTACCGGCACCACTCAAGTGGCCGAGTATAGGTTTCTCAGTGAACATTAATACATTAATAATTAATTAATTCTTTCCTTTAATAGCTTGCTCATTCATTTATTCATTTATTCAGGTGGTCGTAATTTCCGGAGCCCTTCATTACAGCTACCCTCAAAGCCTGAGTCTCTTTGAGACGTTAAAATGCCATAATCCATACTTGACTGTAAAACATTTTACTGGCCGGACAGAGCTCGGTGCTAAAAGCGTGCTTGGTGGTCGAGAGTACATAGCCCTCGACGACTTTGCAAGCGCACTCCACCACCAGAACTTGCGTTCTGGGGTAAGTGCTAGCCAGCGCAGTCTCCCACCGCTCGAGAAAAGGAGCAGTGATTAGATCACCGTGAGGTGGCTCTACTTTGCAATCCTACAGGATATGATCGTAGTTGGGATGTTGGCCGCATTGTTTATTACGACACACAATCCATAATTCATTCGTTCCTTTATTCAAGGCACTTGCCGCCGTAGTGTCGCTAGTATGACCCTGTCATAACTACGAAGTCAGCGCGTGGCACATGCTATGTCCACGGAGTTGTCGCGTGGTTGCGGCCGCTTTTTGGCGACGAATGCTACTATATTTCCGCGAAGAGGCTTCTCATTACTGCTCTCGTTGTAAATGACCAGTTTACTGATTAACCGAGATCTAAAGAGTTCTCGATGATTGACTGGCTTCGAAAAGATATTTTTTCTCGTCATTAAAACCAAAATAAAAAGCGGTTTAAAACCTCTAAGGAAGGAAAGTGGAGGTATGCTACTGCGCAGAAACGAAGGAGATCTCGGGAGAAATAAAAAAAATCCCTCTACTGCACGTCTCCTCCCCCCCCCCCCCCCCCCTGTTTTTGCACGTGCGCACAGAAATTTTTCCTGGCGTTCCATGGTACATATTATACACGTATACAGAGTTAGTCGGCAGCCTAAGTTACCGATAACGTAGCAGGATACAGGAGCTAACTGACACGTGCCGATAAGCTCTCACGCTCAGTACAAAATCTTTTTTCGGAACATGGTCCCAGCTACAAAAGCTGTACAAGAACAACACGTGAAATATTTCTGTGCAGTTTTCTTTAGATCATTTTATTCTCGATGGTGCCCACGTGGCAGGAGATGAGCTTTAGACAGACCAAATATAGACTGTTTACACGCAGAAAAATGAACTAGGAGTAACGTGTACGTTCCGCAACCTTCTGAGACCTACTCTGGCAGTAGTCGTCGCGGACCACTGTTAAGCTCTCAAGTGGAGTTAAGCAGAAGTGCGTGCAGCTGAGTAACACTTCATTATCCACTGGGCTCCTCTTTTTCTGAAGCCGTGCGGATTTGGTTCGTTGCACATGGAAGAACCGAAATCGCCGTGGCATGGCGATACACTGCCTTTTCTCAATTTTTAACGCCGTGCAGGCATTAGAACAGACAGCTAGAAAAATATTAATCAACCAGGCGCCAAACTCTAATCCCGATAAATTTACCTTCTCAAATTAGGCCTTTATGCCCAAATGTCCTCTCGGGTGACTTCTTTAATGACATCCACCAACAATATTTTCTCATTTCGTCGCGACCAATCGGTACGTATCGAAAGTGCAATAATGATATTAGTGGGTTTCACGGTAACACCGTCTAGCTTTTTTTGAGTCTGAAGTGAAAGTTGCGCATTTGAGCCTCTACATAAACATGACACGCAGGTCACTGCAGCATTTCGCATTTTCAGCTGCTCGTATTTCCAGAGGAAAACATCTTGGGGTATTGTACAGGTGCATACTGAAGGCCCAGAAGTATACACAGCAGAAAAGTTCCTTAAAAACATACCAGCTTCACGCCTATTCTAGGCGCAGTTTACTGTCCGGTTCGTTATATTTCAATATTGTTCCTTTTATTTATGTGCATTTCAGCTCCAGCCTGAGCTTCGTGGTTAGAGCTATCGCACCAAATATGATCTTCAGTATGCTGAGATAAAAATCGTAGTTGACTTACACAAAACTTAGGTACAAGATGCTCATCGAATGCCTAGAGGGAAAGATATTTGCTCGCTTGGCCCAGATTGTAAATAGATTTCTTGTCTTTTTTTGTACACATTTCCTGCATCCCTGCTTTCTTACCCTGCTTTTGGTTAGCTTAGCAGTGCTGAACAAGCAATCTGTCTGAAGAGAAATAAACGTTACAGAAACTCCAAGAAGATTGTTAATGCCTGCTGCAAGCAGGTCCAAAGCTTACGATTTCTTTCCGCGATGTATATTCTTTTTGGATTCCGCCGCTTCGCGGTCCATATTTTAAAACCTTTACCTAAACAGAATTTCATTTGCACTAGATACTAAAAGTAAATCAAAGTTCAGGTGGACTGAATCCTTTCGCTTTTCCTTGAGCGCTTGTCATTTTGGCCTGAGCCATCCATGGTAGTTCACCTTAAATCGACACTTGCTATGAGGGAATAGCGTAGTAAATGAATTGATCGAAGCCCGCACCTTTCATTCAAAGCCACAATACGTGTTCTTCACACTTTTTAGTTTCGTGAAACTGGAAGGCGGCTCCTTCACGTTGCTTTCAGTGCCATAATATCAGAAGTTGAAATTCCTATCCTTTGTACATCCTGAAGCCTTTTGTTTTTTTTTTCTTTATTACAAGACGCCACCTCTCGCGAATGTGCAGCACTCGCCGCCACTGAAGTGAGCAGACGGCAGGGGTAGCGTCGTCGCGCCCCAAGCGGCGGTAATGAGGTGGTGGAGGTGGTGGTGAAAACATTTATTCATAAGGAGAGGTGTTGGGGGTCGTGACCTGAAGGGTCACGCCCTTACAACCACTAGGTGGGATGCCTAGTCAGGAACCCCTTTAGCGGTTGCCGCAGCCCGGGCGTGCTGCGTTAAGGCCCGTTGGGCCTCCAGGGTGCTGCAGCCGTACCGGGTCGTCTCCCACTCCTCTCGGGTGGGGTTTGGGATAGGGGGTAGGGATAGGTTCTGACGGCAGGCCCACACAGTGTGGTAGGTGTCAGACACCTCCCTACAGTGCGAGCACCACCCGTCGAATTGAGGATCGAAATGTTTGAGTTTTCAGACTTTATTTCAGACTTTATTTCAAATAAGGGAGTAATTACTCATTGGCATCCACCCAAGCGCAGCCATACGGCTACAAAGGAAAGCTATACAGCTTTCTCAGAAACTTCGTAGTTAAAGAAAAATTCGTCCTGGTCCGGGACGAATTTTTCTTTAACTACGAAGTTTCTGAGAAAGCTGTATAGCTTTCCTTTGTAGCCGTATGGCTGCGCTTGGGTGGATGCCAATGAGTAATTACTCCCTTATTAGAATTCTACTCCACCTTGGGGGATTCCCCTAAACATTTGACCAACACTCTTCCCACTTCGAGTTACTGATCAATTCGCTCTCGCCCTACCATAAGCTTGCCGTCCCGGTTAGCTCAATTGGTAGAGCGACTGCTCCGGTGTGGCGGTGGTTCCGGGTTCGAACCCCGGACCAGGACGAATTTTTCTATAACTACGAAGTTTCTGAGAAAGCTGTATAGCTTTCCTTTGTAGCCGTATGGCTGCGCTTGGGTGGATGCCAATGAGTAATTACTCCCTTATTAGAATTCTACTCCACCTTGGGGGATTCCCCTAAACATTTGACCAACACTCTTCCCACTTCGAGTTACTGATCAATTCGCTCTCGCCCTACCATAAGCTTGCCGTCCCGGTTAGCTCCATTGGTAGAGCGACTGCTCCGGTGTGGCGGTGGTTCCGGGTTCGAACCCCGGACCAGGACGAATTTTTCTTTAACTACGAAGTTTCTGAGAAAGCTGTATAGCTTTCCTTTGTAGCCGTATGGCTGCGCTTGGGTGGATGCCAATGAGTAATTACTCCCTTATTAGAATTCTACTCCACCTTGGGGGATTCCCCTAAACATTTGACCAACACTCTTCCCACTTCGAGTTACTGATCAATTCGCTCTCGCCCTACCATAAGCTTGCCGTCCCGGTTAGCTCAATTGGTAGAGCGACTGCTCCGGTGTGGCGGTGGTTCCGGGTTCGAACCCCGGACCAGGACGAATTTTTCTTTAACTACGAAGTTTCTGAGAAAGCTGTATAGCTTTCCTTTGTAGCCGTATGGCTGCTCTTGGGTGGATGCCAATGAGTAATTACTCCCTTATTAGAATTCTACTCCACCTTGGGGGATTCCCCTAAACATTTGACCAACACTCTTCCCACTTCGAGTTACTGATCAATTCGCTCTCGCCCTACCATAAGCTTGCCGTCCCGGTTAGCTCAATTGGTAGAGCGACTGCTCCGGTGTGGCGGTGGTTCCGGGTTCGAACCCCGGACCAGGACGAATTTTTCTTTAACTACGAAGTTTCTGAGAAAGCTGTATAGCTTTCCTTTGTAGCCGTATGGCTGCGCTTGGGTGGATGCCAATGAGTAATTACTCCCTTATTAGAATTCTACTCCACCTTGGGGGATTCCCCTAAACATTTGACCAACACTCTTCCCACTTCGAGTTACTGATCAATTCGCTCTCGCCCTACCATAAGCTTGCCGTCCCGGTTAGCTCAATTGGTAGAGCGACTGCTCCGGTGTGGCGGTGGTTCCGGGTTCGAACCCCGGACCAGGACGAATTTTTCTTTAACTACGAAGTTTCTGAGAAAGCTGTATAGCTTTCCTTTGTAGCCGTATGGCTGCGCTTGGGTGGATGCCAATGAGTAATTACTCCCTTATTAGAATTCTACTCCACCTTGGGGGATTCCCCTAAACATTTGACCAACACTCTTCCCACTTCGAGTTACTGATCAATTCGCTCTCGCCCTACCATAAGCTTGCCGTCCCGGTTAGCTCAATTGGTAGAGCGACTGCTCCGGTGTGGCGGTGGTTCCGGGTTCGAACCCCGGACCAGGACGAATTTTTTTTTAACTACGAAGTTTCTGAGAAAGCTGTATAGCTTTCCTTTGTAGCCGTATGGCTGCGCTTGGGTGGATGCCAATGAGTAATTACTCCCTTATTAGAATTCTACTCCACCTTGGGGGATTCCCCTAAACATTTGACCAACACTCTTCCCACTTCGAGTTACTGATCAATTCGCTCTCGCCCTACCATAAGCTTGCCGTCCCGGTTAGCTCAATTGGTAGAGCGACTGCTCCGGTGTGGCGGTGGTTCCGGGTTCGAACCCCGGACCAGGACGAATTTTTCTTTAACTACGAAGTTTCTGAGAAAGCTGTATAGCTTTCCTTTGTAGCCGTATGGCTGCGCTTGGGTGGATGCCAATGAGTAATTACTCCCTTATTAGAATTCTACTCCACCTTGGGGGATTCCCCTAAACATTTGACCAACACTCTTCCCACTTCGAGTTACTGATCAATTCGCTCTCGCCCTACCATAAGCTTGCCGTCCCGGTTAGCTCAATTGGTAGAGCGACTGCTCCGGTGTGGCGGTGGTTCCGGGTTCGAACCCCGGACCAGGACGAATTTTTCTTTAACTACGAAGTTTCTGAGAAAGCTGTATAGCTTTCCTTTGTAGCCGTATGGCTGCGCTTGGGTGGATGCCAATGAGTAATTACTCCCTTATTAGAATTCTACTCCACCTTGGGGGATTCCCCTAAACATTTGACCAACACTCTTCCCACTTCGAGTTACTGATCAATTCGCTCTCGCCCTACCATAAGCTTGCCGTCCCGGTTAGCTCCATTGGTAGAGCGACTGCTCCGGTGTGGCGGTGGTTCCGGGTTCGAACCCCGGACCAGGACGAATTTTTCTTTAACTACGAAGTTTCTGAGAAAGCTGTATAGCTTTCCTTTGTAGCCGTATGGCTGCGCTTGGGTGGATGCCAATGAGTAATTACTCCCTTATTAGAATTCTACTCCACCTTGGGGGATTCCCCTAAACATTTGACCAACACTCTTCCCACTTCGAGTTACTGATCAATTCGCTCTCGCCCTACCATAAGCTTGCCGTCCCGGTTAGCTCAATTGGTAGAGCGACTGCTCCGGTGTGGCGGTGGTTCCGGGTTCGAACCCCGGACCAGGACGAATTTTTCTTTAACTACGAAGTTTCTGAGAAAGCTGTATAGCTTTCCTTTGTAGCCGTATGGCTGCTCTTGGGTGGATGCCAATGAGTAATTACTCCCTTATTAGAATTCTACTCCACCTTGGGGGATTCCCCTAAACATTTGACCAACACTCTTCCCACTTCGAGTTACTGATCAATTCGCTCTCGCCCTACCATAAGCTTGCCGTCCCGGTTAGCTCAATTGGTAGAGCGACTGCTCCGGTGTGGCGGTGGTTCCGGGTTCGAACCCCGGACCAGGACGAATTTTTCTTTAACTACGAAGTTTCTGAGAAAGCTGTATAGCTTTCCTTTGTAGCCGTATGGCTGCGCTTGGGTGGATGCCAATGAGTAATTACTCCCTTATTAGAATTCTACTCCACCTTGGGGGATTCCCCTAAACATTTGACCAACACTCTTCCCACTTCGAGTTACTGATCAATTCGCTCTCGCCCTACCATAAGCTTGCCGTCCCGGTTAGCTCAATTGGTAGAGCGACTGCTCCGGTGTGGCGGTGGTTCCGGGTTCGAACCCCGGACCAGGACGAATTTTTCTTTAACTACGAAGTTTCTGAGAAAGCTGTATAGCTTTCCTTTGTAGCCGTATGGCTGCGCTTGGGTGGATGCCAATGAGTAATTACTCCCTTATTAGAATTCTACTCCACCTTGGGGGATTCCCCTAAACATTTGACCAACACTCTTCCCACTTCGAGTTACTGATCAATTCGCTCTCGCCCTACCATAAGCTTGCCGTCCCGGTTAGCTCAATTGGTAGAGCGACTGCTCCGGTGTGGCGGTGGTTCCGGGTTCGAACCCCGGACCAGGACGAATTTTTTTTTAACTACGAAGTTTCTGAGAAAGCTGTATAGCTTTCCTTTGTAGCCGTATGGCTGCGCTTGGGTGGATGCCAATGAGTAATTACTCCCTTATTAGAATTCTACTCCACCTTGGGGGATTCCCCTAAACATTTGACCAACACTCTTCCCACTTCGAGTTACTGATCAATTCGCTCTCGCCCTACCATAAGCTTGCCGTCCCGGTTAGCTCAATTGGTAGAGCGACTGCTCCGGTGTGGCGGTGGTTCCGGGTTCGAACCCCGGACCAGGACGAATTTTTCTTTAACTACGAAGTTTCTGAGAAAGCTGTATAGCTTTCCTTTGTAGCCGTATGGCTGCGCTTGGGTGGATGCCAATGAGTAATTACTCCCTTATTAGAATTCTACTCCACCTTGGGGGATTCCCCTAAACATTTGACCAACACTCTTCCCACTTCGAGTTACTGATCAATTCGCTCTCGCCCTACCATAAGCTTGCCGTCCCGGTTAGCTCAATTGGTAGAGCGACTGCTCCGGTGTGGCGGTGGTTCCGGGTTCGAACCCCGGACCAGGACGAATTTTTCTTTAACTACGAAGTTTCTGAGAAAGCTGTATAGCTTTCCTTTGTAGCCGTATGGCTGCGCTTGGGTGGATGCCAATGAGTAATTACTCCCTTATTAGAATTCTACTCCACCTTGGGGGATTCCCCTAAACATTTGACCAACACTCTTCCCACTTCGAGTTACTGATCAATTCGCTCTCGCCCTACCATAAGCTTGCCGTCCCGGTTAGCTCAATTGGTAGAGCGACTGCTCCGGTGTGGCGGTGGTTCCGGGTTCGAACCCCGGACCAGGACGAATTTTTCTTTAAACTACGAAGTTTCTGAGAAAGCTGTATAGCTTTCCTTTGTAGCCGTATGGCTGCGCTTGGGTGGATGCCAATGAGTAATTACTCCCTTATTAGAATTCTACTCCACCTTGGGGGATTCCCCTAAACATTTGACCAACACTCTTCCCACTTCGAGTTACTGATCAATTCGCTCTCGCCCTACCATAAGCTTGCCGTCCCGGTTAGCTCAATTGGTAGAGCGACTGCTCCGGTGTGGCGGTGGTTCCGGGTTCGAACCCCGGACCAGGACGAATTTTTCTTTAACTACGAAGTTTCTGAGAAAGCTGTATAGCTTTCCTTTGTAGCCGTATGGCTGCGCTTGGGTGGATGCCAATGAGTAATTACTCCCTTATTAGAATTCTACTCCACCATGGGGGATTCCCCTAAACATTTGACCAACACTCTTCCCACTTCGAGTTACTGATCAATTCGCTCTCGCCCTACCATAAGCTTGCCGTCCCGGTTAGCTCAATTGGTAGAGCGACTGCTCCGGTGTGGCGGTGGTTCCGGGTTCGAACCCCGGACCAGGACGAATTTTTCTTTAACTACGAAGTTTCTGAGAAAGCTGTATAGCTTTCCTTTGTAGCCGTATGGCTGCGCTTGGGTGGATGCCAATGAGTAATTACTCCCTTATTAGAATTCTACTCCACCTTGGGGGATTCCCCTAAACATTTGACCAACACTCTTCCCACTTCGAGTTACTGATCAATTCGCTCTCGCCCTACCATAAGCTTGCCGTCCCGGTTAGCTCAATTGGTAGAGCGACTGCTCCGGTGTGGCGGTGGTTCCGGGTTCGAACCCCGGACCAGGACGAATTTTTCTTTAACTACGAAGTTTCTGAGAAAGCTGTATAGCTTTCCTTTGTAGCCGTATGGCTGCGCTTGGGTGGATGCCAATGAGTAATTACTCCCTTATTAGAATTCTACTCCACCTTGGGGGATTCCCCTAAACATTAAACCAACACTCTTCCCACTTCGAGTTACTGATCAATTCGCTCTCGCCCTACCATAAGCTTGCCGTCCCGGTTAGCTCAATTGGTAGAGCGACTGCTCCGGTGTGGCGGTGGTTCCGGGTTCGAACCCCGGACCAGGACGAATTTTTCTTTAACTACGAAGTTTCTGAGAAAGCTGTATAGCTTTCCTTTGTAGCCGTATGGCTGCGCTTGGGTGGATGCCAATGAGTAATTACTCCCTTATTAGAATTCTACTCCACCTTGGGGGATTCCCCTAAACATTTGACCGACTTTATTTCAGCATCAGACGAAACACAGTCTGATGCAGGGACAGAAGCTAAAGGCTAATGGTGCCTGACGAGGCCTCTGACCCTACACAGCTCACAGCGGTACAGATACAACAAGCATCTTAGAACCAAAATAATAAATCGTGCCTCCCAGCGGTAGTCACAAAAGATAAAAAAACGCAACATTTGACACCTGTACATAAACGTATTGCATATACAGGTGCACACACAATCAACAAATCACACATAATCGGACGTTACACAAATAACTTGAACAAATTAGCACAAATAACTGCTGTACAAAATAATACATATACATAATGCACTTTTTAAATTTTCAGTGAAAACTTCATAATACTGTTTGAAGAGACACAAAAGCAAGACACAAGCAACTGAAAGTCATTTTAAGTTATACAGAGTTTTGTGTTTCTTTTATGAGACGACAGTAAAACATGAAAAACACTGTTCAATTATGACTATATTTAATTTGACAACATAACAATAGCTCCCTAAGTTGGCATTTAAATGCTTTTAATTTGCATTCAAAGTTTACGTTGCCTTCAAATTTGTTTAAGATGGTAGGTATTTGATACGCCATTGTCTGTCTTCCATAATTTGTTCGGATTTTTGGTGTACGGCGTTTTCGGTGCCTCAAAAGGTATTCAGCGTTTTCGGAGGCAATAATTCCGTACAGTTTCTCCTGGTGTATTACTTGCAGTGCTTTGAAATAATACAACTGGTCTGCCTTTAGGATGTTGTGTTTTTTAAATAGAGGAGCGGTTCTTAAGTCCTGTGGAATGCCACGATAAGATTCGAAGCAGCGTAGGATTTTCTTCTGTAAAGTAATTAGCTTAGTATAATTGTATTTTTGTAGTAGTGCCCCAAACCATTAAGCCGTAGGTTAGCTTGGAATAAAAAAGTGAGTAATAAACATTTTTTTTCAGCCAGAGAGGTATGAGCGCAGATATTCTGTAAAGACATCCAACTGTGCGGGCAAGTTCTACACTTAGGTTTCGTACGTGTACAGACCAGCTCAAGTCTTCCTGAAACCAAACCCCGAGAAATTTTTGTGCCTGAACTTGTCTTATCAAGGTGTTCTCAAATTTCACGTTAAAGTTTTGGTAAAGAGGTTTGTTGGCGGGACGAAATATCACATATGTTGTTTTTGAGGCATTTAATCTTAACTTATTCCTTCTTAACCAGTTTGAAAGTTGTACAAGGTAGTCATTTACAGAAAATTCTAATGTCATTAGGTTATGTGAAGAGAAGAAGACATTGGTATCATCTGCATACATTATAGCTTGAGCAGAACTATCTATTTCGACTATCTATGTCATTAATATAGATTAGAAATAGTAATGGGCCCAATATTGATCCCTGTGGTACTCCTTGTTTTAGCTTCGCAAGTGTTGATACTGCATCATTAATTTTCACCAGCTGATAACGATCATTCAAATAGCTGTTTAGAAGATCTAGTGCAATACCTCGGACACCGTACCTTGATAATTTGTTGAGTAATAAGTCGAACTGTATGGAATCAAAAGCTTTCTGAATGTCTAAAAACAAACCTAGTGTATATTTTCTACATTCCATGTTTTCAATTATCCTGTCTTTGATGTGTACGAGAGCATGTTCAGTCGATCGATGCTTGCGAAAGCCATACTGACATTGAGTTATTGCCTGATGCTTTTCAAAAAATGAAACTAGTCTCTCATGAATGACGCTTTCAAATATTTTAGATATTGCAGGAAGGACTGAAATAGGTCGGTAGTTTGATAAAGTATTTGTATCACCTCCTTTGAATATTGCAGTGACTTTGGCGATTTTTAATTGTTTAGGAAATACGCCTGTTGTCAGAGTGAGGTTAATTATGTAGCTGAGAACTTCACATATGAAAGGCGATATTAATTTTATTTCATTTGGACGAGGTTCATCCACCCCTGGAGATATATTATTTTTAAGCTTGCCGATTATACTTGAAACTTCACTTGGATCAGTAGGCCTCAAGAAAAGAGAGTGACTCAGTATTGTGTCCACTGGCATGCGGTCGTCGCAGGCAGCTGCATTCGTGATACTGTAGGATCCAGCATCCACAAAATGTGTGTTCATTGCATCAGCTAGTCGTTCACCACTGAGTGCTTCACCATCGACAATGAGCTGCGTAATGCTATCCATTGTTTTTTTTCTTGAAGTGAGCGAGTTTACAACCTCCCATACTCGTCGCTGATTATTATATATGCTCTCAAAAAGATTCTGGTAGTAGCACTGTTTTGCTTTTCTTAAATCGGCCGTTAAAGCGTTTCGGTACTTCTTGAACTCTGCAAATGTATTTGGAACTCGTGTACGAATAAAATCATGATATAACTTGTTTTTTACTTTGATACGGTGATAAAGCTCAGAATTAACCCAAGGTTTCTTGTGTTTTCTTCTATTGCGACCAGATGGCTGTAATACAGGAAATGCGGCATTGTGTGAAGCGCGTAGTAAAGAAAAGAATTTCTCGTAAGCGCTGTCAGCATCTTTCTCATTGTATACCTGACTCCAGTCAATCAGACCGACCAAGTGGATAAATTCTTTTTGCGTTTCAAGGTTTATGGCTCGCCGACCTGCTCTTTTATTGTCGTCCTTGTCATGGCGGTTTGCAGTTGAAAAAAGCAGAAAGACTGGCAGATGATCGCTAAGATCACACGAAAATATTCCGCTACTAATTTCTTGCGGAGACAAGTTTGTTATGCAAACATCCAAAACAGTGGCCGTCTGCTGTGTAAGTCTTGTTGGTTTACATATATAATTTGCGAAGCCATATGTGGATAACAGTGTCTCTAAATTTTCTCGTATGGATCACTAGAACTTAAGTCAATATTGATGTCCCCCATAATGATGCAGGATGCGTTTGAAAATACAGGGGAAGCCAACAGTAAGTCCACGAACTCTACGAAGCGACCTTTATGCCCTAGCGGAGGACGGTAAAGAGTGGCCACCACTATTTTATCGATACGCATGCACAAACATTCAAAATCGGCAGTCATTACAGAGAAGTCGTCAAACAGTTCATAAGAAAAGGTATTTTTAAAGTAGACAGCCAAACCTCCACCCTTCTTTTGCTTACGACAGAGATGTTGAGACCGATAACCTGGGAAGTTAGGTTTTGTGTCATTGTCTGAAAGCCATGTTTCTGTAAAGGTTAGAATATCGAAGTCAACTGATAGCGAATGCAAAAGGACAGAAATGTCGTCTGCTTTTGGTCGAATACTTCTACAGTTTGCATGTAATGCATAAAAAACCTTGCCACATGAAAAATCACGATTAAAAGCGTCAACTGTGTAGTATCTGCAGTTATCCTCTGGGTACATCATCATGAGAAGGAAATGCAATTAAATGCATATTCAACTTAGTCTTTAACAGCTGATTTTATCCAAGTCTCCTTCATGAGCAATGTGAATTATGTCCGAGCTTTCATCTTTGCGTACAAGCACCTTGCCTCCAGTCGTCCAGGCAAATTTCCATTTGGGGGCCTTTTTCCTTTTAATAGCATCCGAAAGCAGTGCCTTGTTTCTTTGCGTCAAGTGCTCGTTCACAAAAACCGGTGTCGTTCCTTCAAGACCAAGCATTGAGCTGTCTATCTTCTTTTTTCTGCACTTTGAGAGCAGATCATTCCGCTGATTGCGTCTCACAAAGCGAACAACTATGTTCTTGACATCCGCGTTAAATGTGCGCACATAGTGACACGTGTCAATGTCAACCATGGTGTCAATGGTTACCCCTAAACTCTCGCCTATCTTGCTTATCATTTCAAGCGGGTCCTTTCCATCCGGGACGCCCTTAATCTCGAGGTTGTTTAGGCGTTGGTATTGCTCGAGCTCTTCACATCTTTGTGATAGCCGGGCGTTTTCGCCTTTCAATTCTGTATTTTGCTTCAGCAATTCCTGCATTCAAGCCTCAAGTTTTTGATCTCGGCAGTAGTATCTTTGACATCATTGCAAATATCGGTGCAGTAGGATACTCCTTTCTTAAGCTCCCGCATTTCTTCCCTGAAGTCACGCCTCAAATTTTCAAGAGCCTTTGTCATCTCACGCAAGTCTTTTATATTTGTGGTGTCCTGTTCCGAAGGTACGCCGCCACCCCTAGCAGTGTTCTTTCCAGCATCTTTTCCCGCCATTAGACATGAAAGTACATGCAGAATACAACACAGGTAACAGTAGTGGACTGTTCGGCAGCAGTGCACTACAAAGATTTACACAATCTGTAGCACAAAATTCCTCACCTGCGAAGGCAAAGAATGGGCGGTGATCAGATCCGTGCTGTGAGTGCACCGCTGCCGAACTGTGCAATGCAGTCTGTGTGGCCTCTTTTATAGTGTGCGCTGTCTTCGGGACGCTGCTGTCGAGGTAGTCACGGGACCAGGGCTCCAGCGCAGGCGCACCATCCGATGAACGCGTGGCAGTCCTAGAAGATGCGCTTTGATAATCCGGTGCGATTTGGCAGGCTGCGAAGGCAAAGAATGGGCGGTGATCAGATCCGTGCTGTGAGTGCACCGCTGCCAGGAACAGCATCGTGTTAGTGAGCAGGCGCAGGAGTACCTGCTCGTTGGCCTTCCCCAGCCCTTTGCACTGGGTGGGAAGAGTTTGGTGCGTGGATTTGTAATAATCGCATATTTCCTTAAAAGTGTAAACCGGATTGAAATCCAAGTCCTGGTCGGCGTCGGGTCCGTGGAAAATCCCAGAGACAGAGCGCGCGGCCGGTGGCGTCGGCTGCCTCATTCGGTAGAGGTCTTGGTGACCTGGAGCCCGAACGAGAGGTCATTGCGCGGGATCCGAGTCTCGGCTACAATTTTGGTAGATTTAATAAGCTAGGGGAGTAACCCATCCTTTATCGATGTTTCGATAAGCCCCTCGCGAGTCGGTGATTGTGTATTTGGATTATGTATTATAGATTATGCATGACCGCGCCGTGTGCCATCCCCTGGGGTCCGGGCCGGACGCGTCCATGTAGAAGGCTCCTGGTTTTCTTCCCAAATGGCGGTCCAAGGCTTCCGCCCGTGCCAGGTGCCTGCCATTATGATTCTCTTTGGACATATCGGTGTGGAGAGGCCGCATGTGGAGGGCGCGTGTCCAGTCTACGGGAAGGCGGCATATATCCTCTGTGAATGGGTGTGCTGGATGTGAAGACGGGCTAGAAGGCGGCAACCCGACCCTAACCTTGTGAGACGAGTGCATTGGTTGTTGATGTGGGCCTCCCGAAGCTACCTGAAAGTGTTCACCACCCCCAGTGCCATGAGGCGGCTGGTAGAGGTAGAGACTGGGAAGTCCAGCGCTCGTGTCATGATTTTTCGGTGGATGACTTCGAGTAAATCCTCCTCCTGTTTCCGCTGGTGGACGTAGGGAGTCGAATACAAGATTCGACTAGTCACGAATGCGTTCCCCAGCCTCAAGGCGCCTTGTTAACCCACCGTGGTAACCCACCGCAACCCACCTTGGTAACCCACCGTGCTTGTTGGAAACCCGCCGGACCATGCGGCCCACCTGTCCCCCCACCTGCTGGAGCTTGGCGAGTGTTGTGTAGTAGCGTCGCTGGTTGTGTATCAAGAGTCCGAGGACTCTTATTTCCCTGAAATCGCGAATGGGACCACTTTACAAGGAGAGATTGATTTGTGTCGAGCATGTGCGCGAGGGGCGCAGATGCTCGAATTCTGATTTCTGCGGGGAGCATTGCAGACCACAGTCTCGATCATAGGGGTCCACTATGCTGGCAGCCGTTTGCAGGTTGGTCTCCGTGTCCCCCAGGCGTCCTTGCGTAGTCCAGAGCGTGATGTCGTCGGCGTACAGCGCGTTCTGGACCCCTTCGACAGCACCCAGCAGAGCAAGTAGGCGCACCATGGCAATGGTGAATAGCAGAGGTGACAGCACCGCGCCATGCGGAGTTCCCCTTGTGCCGAGCAGGAAAGGTCCGTGCTCTTGATCCGAATAATGAGCGCAGCTCACTGGGAGAATCTCCCATTGTGTCCGTAGTCAGTGCGCCTGCCGTGAAGAAGCGCACACCCCTGCTCCTCCAGTCACGCAGTGGCTCAGTAAAGCACGCACTAAATAGGCAGACTCTGAACCTATTGCAGAAAAAGACCACATCTGCTCAGTTTTACACTACTCTTATCTTCTAGGACGAAAGCATCTCCACAGCATGCTATAAGTAAGCTGAAGCGTCTAAATTTATTTCTATTAGAAACTTTTTGGAGGTCGCCAATATATTCGGCTATGTCTACAAGGAGTAATTTTGAGTCAGTACAAGCCGGAATGCTCCCACAGCAAAGGAGGTAGGAATGCGCTGAGACCTCAAGTTGCAGAGATAAGCAGCGTGGCGTCTTTATGGTCTGCAGAGCATGGCAGCCCGATGTAGCTGAAGACGAATCCACATCTAAGGATATATGATGATTCCAGTTTTCGGTCCGCTAAGGCAATCATGTGCAATATTATACAGCTTTGTACAAAATCCAGAGCAATGCTCCTATCCTACCTTTAAAGGAAATTAATGTGGAAATTTCACTTTCATTTTAATACATCTGAAGAAGAGCGTACGACGAACAATTTAAAAGAAAAATATATCTCATTCAAAGGTAGCGAGACTCACAGCCGTTGTATTTAAACACAGTGTGCATTCATGACTTGAAATAAAATAGTTTACCATTTCAAAGACAAGTCTCTTTTTTTAAGTGCTGAGCGTATAATCTCTGAAATGAGACGAAGTAAATATCAAAAAGAATTGCGAAAAGTTTCCACCGCAGATCCCGTCTCACCTTTTCCCTATTCGCACGTACGCATCGTACTTGTTTTGCAGGCATTCCACTCTTTTCCTTTTTTTTCCACCCAGCAGCCCACACTACTCCTAGCACTGTTAGAGAGGACACTAACTTGCAAGTGCGCACTTAGATATGGGGTAAAGTGAGCAAAATATTTTTCTTCGGGAAGGTCGTGGATCTACAACAGTTATAACAGAAGCACTATTTGAAAAATGGATAGAATATAACTTTTTTCTGCAGATTTTTAATGCTCCGAGAGGTTCAAGTGGAAGTAGATATGCTTTACGTACAGTGAATGTTGCATGTCGAAAAGAAAACCGCTCAAATTAGGGTCAAATGAAACTTGCTGTATCTTCTGTCACCAATGCTGGGAGCTAATCGTCGAGATCCTTGTTGAAGTTTTCCATTGGAGTTATATATTCAGCGTGGGCTACCTAGTGAGGCTTTGTTGCTGGCTTGCCTCGTGTTACAAATGGGACACGTGGTTTTGAACAATACCTACTGAACTACAAACCTGCACAGATGGCGTGGCTCTTTCGTTAGCGAAAGTTACCCAAAAAGGCGAGTTTCGTTAGCTTTTTGGTTGTTGAGGGCACTCAGTTCCCCTGTTCGTCTTTTATGATCATCATCAATGTCTACCATGCCGAGGGCGCTTTTTAAGACATCTATGTTTTCCTTCGCTTCTCCGTTAACATCAGCACTGAAAATAGCAATCATAACAACGTTTTATGCTTTAGAAGAGTCTAAAAAACGCCATCCTTTTTGGACGCTTCCTTTTCATCGACAGCAACGTGCCTAGTATGGATAAATATATGATAATGATTACGTGGATAAACGAAAAAACTGCCCGGTTCCAAATAAAATGTTTGGAGATTCATTTTCCCAACACTTCCATTTTATCGCCACACCACCCGTTATATCCCTATCCTAGCGGCAAAAGGTGTGAATGTGAACATGTGCGCTGGAGCAGGGCCCTCTGTACAGGTCTGTAGGTCTTGGGTTTTGGGTCGTTGCGCAGGGAAGGCCAGAAATTCTCACGACGTCTAGGTGAGCAATTCTGCGTGTTAAAATTCTAAGTGCTCATTGTGCTTTTACAACGCAGAGCCAGGAATTTAAAAGGCAAGATTCCTCCACACTGCGATCCCAAAAAAGTTATGTCTTTCAAATAGGCCGTTTAAGCCAAATCGATTCTTTTCTCTTGTCCGCCTGCGCTACTGTTACTAAATTTACAGAGCCTTCCATTGCAAAGAAAGCCCATTGGCCCCTTTTGCTCATTTCGCTGAATTCACGGTAGATTTAACTAATTTGATGGCGGGATGTAGCTCCTCCAGCTCCAATTTTTTGTGGAAAATCAGACTGCTCGTAGGTATTGAAGGCCGACAAATTGCGCTTTAGAAAACAAAATTAAAAGCTCAGTTATCTTAGTTCTAGATATAAACCTCACTATAATGGAAAGTTAGGCAGGTCTGTTATGCATTTACGTACAGCGCAAGACATCAAAGACAACAGACTAGAGCACTACGTCCCAAAGTCAAAGTCGCACATACTATGAGGGACGCCGTAGTGGAGCGCTCTGGGATATTTCGACCACCAGAGGTACAGTCGGGGACAAAAGTCTCCGGACTACGTGTTCCTCAAACGAAACTCATAGCTCTACTATCAGACAGCGGCTGGAGACCGCACTTGTGGAGATGAAAGAACAAAAATTTAATTTTTACCTCCCCAAGTGTGGTCTCCAGCCGCCGATTGATAGCAGAACTATCGGCTTCGTTAGAGGAACACGTGGTCCGCAGACCTTTGTCCCTGACTGTAGACCCGTGCACCTACGTAGGACTGCACACGGACCTCTATCATCGATTAGGCTTCTCTCTTGTTAACAGCCGGCACTGTAACTAATGGGCCACTGCCGTGGCCTCGGCTAACACGATTTGGAGGGCGTTTTTTTTTGTAGGCTCCGGATAACAGCTGTAAAATGATATATTTCGGAGCTCATTTACCTTGAATACCGCCTGGAAATGAGGAAACTGTGCGAACGTGTCAACAAAGCTCTAGAGGGCGCTAGTTGGTCGTACGCCTTGGCATAGGGGTGCGCAAACTAATTTAAAGAAGGGAACACACAGAACGACAAGCGCACTCTTCACTAAAGTTTTTTTTTTTCAAAACTGTGTCGTTTTTAATTTTAGTTATCAGGGCACAAAATCGCAAGGCAGTGAAGATGTAAAAAAACGAAGGAAACGGAAGCGAGAAGCAGCTTAGCATCCTTGTGACTCACGTCAGACTTCCATCCTTTTTTGAGAAAATAGAAACACCTTTTCTTTTTTTGGTCTGCGCTGCCGAAGGGCCGTTCACACAACCGCCATCCTGATTGATCACATTGATTGAATATGGCTCCTGCAGCTCCCGTGTGACTTTATTATTTGGTCCTAGAAGAATCGATGTTCTATCAAAAATAGGTTCACAATTATATCTGGAGGCAATGCGCTGCTAGGTTGCCAGATTCGCTAACTGCGAGTTTTCATGATATTTTCGCAACTTCTCGTTCACGCAGTTTTCAGTCGCAATCACGTAGGCCGCAGTCCAAGAGAGTGGCAACAAATTTGTTCTGGCGCTTAACACCGCAAGACCATTCTTTGGTCACTTTTTATGGTCGATTACTTTTGCGCACGAGCTTTTAAGCTTTTAGTCGCTGAGATTACTTAGGCATTTCGCGCCTTTCTGCCAATTTTTTCAGCATATGAGAAAGAGCATGCAGGTTGGGCAGGATCACAGACGTCTTGTTCCTTTCTTTCCGCATTGAATTTCTTTTTCATGACGGCCTTCAGCACCTTTCAGCCACCCATGACAACACCTGGTTGGAAATCCAATGCGTGAAGCCGGGCGGCCTGCGTATCGGCGGTTTCATGTACCCTCCTGACGACATGGCTTTTTTAGCGCGTGCTTCATAAATGCGTCCGCAGTGTTGCGTTAATCAGCTTGTAGTGAACTGAGTCGTGAGAAACAAGCACCTTTCGCTTATTGTTTTGTACAGCTTGCACACGTGGGAACCAATCTTGATGGGAACGTCCAGAAACTTGAGGCAGTTTTCAACAGGTGATTCATGTGTGAATGCAAGAACTGTATTGCCTAGTGAAAAGAACCATACAGCATGAAAGCGTCGATATCCAGGGCGCCAGGTTTTTCGCAGCTGGATTTCCAAACCAAGTGGTAACATCGGCGGCCGGAAAGGTGCTAATGACGGTCAAGAAAGGAAAATCTGCAAAGAGGAACGAAAGGTACAAGAGGCCTGTGGTTTTATGCTACGTCCTGCTCTTTCGCACAGATATAAGTGGCAGAATGGCACGAAGTCATAGTAGCATTTTCAACGCCTAAAAAGCTTAAAAGTTCGTGTGCCAAAGTCAAAGACCAAGAAAAAGGGGCTAGTGAATGCTCTTGCGGTGTTAAGCACCTCAACAAGTTTGTGGCCTGCGTCGAAGCTTTTTTTTTACAGAATACAGCTCTCTTGTGGTACGGTCTGCGTGAGTGAGACCGGAAAGTCCGTGACGGACGTGTTCCGACAACATAATAACAGCATCTCGCAAGTCACCGTGTGTGGCAAACTAAGAGTGCATGGGCCAAGACATAAGTGTGTACCCTTGTTTAAGAGAACATCGATTCGTCTGAGACAAGAGAACCCAGTAACACGGAACCAATGGGAGGTATTTTCAGTGGCACTGATCGCAGAGGATGATGGTTGTGCGATATCGATATCGTTCGATATCGTTCACCGAAAAAGAAAAAGTGTTTCTGTCTGCATAGAAAGGCAGGAAAATGTGACGTCTCTAAGACGCTTGCTAAGGTGTTCTTTGCTTCTGTTTTCTTGGGCTTTTTTCACATCATCATAGCCTTATTATTTTGAGTCTTGATAAGTAACTGATAAATCACTTGCCGTTGAAATTGAAATTTTAGTTGAAAGTTTGGTCTTGCGTGTGCAGTAACGTTTGCGCCCCCTTATGCTAATAACACCCAAAATACGTTCCTCTTTCCAAGCAAGCAGTATTCCTTCTGTATGCTCCATACTAAGACATATTTTTTAACCACGTGATTGAGATAACTTTTGCGTGTCACTTCCATATTGTCGCTCTGTGAAAATTTAAAGCCTGTGAGTGCCGTGTTACAAGTTTCAAAGCCGCAATTCTATTCTGGAATGTTACAAAGGGAACTTCAAAGAGGCACAATAATTTCGATAACTGTTAATAACTCAGTTTCGATAATTCAATTTAGATAACTTTCCTTGGGTTAACGCACTACACTCAGCTGATGCAGTCCTAGCTTTGGACATCAAATGGAAGTTCGCAACCAATCGGAAACATGTGTATCGTGTGTCTGTACTTTAATTGAGGAAGCACTTTCTCTGTTGCTTATATGCCGAAGTGACAGGAATCCAGCATGGTGTCTCATTTTATTGTCGTCTCTACATTTTATTGACTCCAGTTTCTCCTGACGTAGATGTTTGAAGTCTCCCGTGGTTAATTTCTGTCTTTCTTTTAATTTAATTGTACCTCAGTATAAGGCATCATCTCCTAGGAAAGCCTGCTATCCTGGGTGGAAATTTCAATTACTGAAATTAAAGGCAGCGGTAGCCGACAGGTGGCGTGTTTCGGAATATTCTTTTTTTCATTTGCGCGAGCATCAACTGTAATTGGAATTGCGGCCATCAGATCACAATGTTTTTTTCTCCAAATTCCATTGGAACAAGAAAACATGGAAAGCAGAGGCCCTTCTGATGGCTTTTCTTACGACGTTAGCTTCCCCGCAGCTTCGGGAATATATTTGTTTTCACCATGAAGGGCATCGAAAAATATTTACGCCCGACGAAGATCCTGTCCATGGATTGGAAGAGCGAACGCTATACATATAGCAGATGACGGAGCTTCCCAAGATGCCCCATGCAGCACTATTCCCCCTTTTTCGCCGATAACCTCCTCCTCCGTGAAATTTTTTTTTCTGCGTGTTGCCTGAGCAGCGTGACGGAGCCCTCTCGCACACACGTCGTTTTGGACGCCGTAGTAAACACTAATTCAAAAAAGAGTTAAGGTTTCCTTTCGTGAGGTTAGTTTGCATCGCACTCGCTTGAAGAGTCTGACATAGTGTAGCATTCAAGAACTCGTATTTCACTGCCCCGCTGAGAAGGGGTCGCTAAGAATGCAACACAAACGGCTGGAGGGCTTGCGACAAGGTATGCCGGCGGACGCCATGAAACAAGTGAATTGAGTTAACCTTTCAAACACGCAATATGAGGCATTGTTGCAAACACGAAAAATCGTGTTCACAAATTATGCATGATATATAAAATAAAACTGAAAAAATTAGCATCTCTTTGAAAAATAACCATTGGTTTTTCAGTGTTCCTTTCTAGGAATGCTCCCCATTCCTACATAAAAAATACTAGAGAATTGACAAAATTACAGATCGGTTTTGCACGGGGCAGCCCTATTAGAACCACGTATTTCTTATACTTTATGGGTTGAAAAGATGAAATTCACAATGCTTCTTTTATGTTGAATTTCTTGCTTGCAAGTTTGACTGCCCCCACCGTAATCGCCCTCCACTCCTTTTAATCCGCGCCTGTGCTCACGTCATCGGAAACAGCTCTTACGATCTGTGTAGTGTAATTTTTTCTTCTTAGTTTCAGAAACTACTTCCTATTGTAATTCGGTTGTAACTGCTAACGAAAACTGTAATGTAATGGCAAATTACAGAAAGGAAATCGTAGAAAAACCACTGTGCTTGAAAAAATGTTTGCATTCATCGTGCGAGCTGTATCGCAATCAGCCCCACTGAAGCCACGGCGAGCTAGGGAACATTTCTTGAGGGGTTGTCTTTACCGCATATCTATGACACCCACGTCCCCACAACAACCTACGGATGCCTCGCTTCTGTGAAAACGTGACAGTCCTCGTCACGAGCCTCCCGCTGCTGCCCTGTCTTCAGGTGCGGGAGAGGGAGAGGAGAGAGTGACCACACCCTGCATACAAACCGTTTCTCCTTTCGCATGAAGTTTGCCCTCATCCACTGCGAGGCGTGGTCGTGAGGCGCCCCGAATCATTCGAAACGGCTCGCAGAAGCCGCAATGAGCGTGGCCCAACATACGTAGGACAAGTTTCTGACAGTGCCCACAAATTCGCTGCGCAATATCATCGGTAAATCCGGGCTAAGATCTTTGATACACATAATAGGGTAGCGTTTTCGACAGGCGGAGAATGCAAGGTGCTTTTAGACAAGAATATTGCCAGCCCGGTCCAAAAATGTTCCAAAAACGGAACATTTGCGTGAAGCTCCCTACAAGAGAACCACACACCGGCGTTAGTTGTTATTTTGCTGTCACAAAACTATCAAATATTTATTATTCCGTTTGCTGTGTTTTGTTACATTGCCAGCCAAAGATTGGGTCAGGGAAATTTGAGAAACCTTCAAAAGGTTTCACTGATTTTTTTTTTTTGAAAAAGTCTACGTTTGTGCTGCCTACAGTTGATAGCAATCCCACGTGCAGCTCATCGGGGCAAAAATGCCTCAAAAACAAGTAAAAAATGCAGGTTATGTTTTTTATAGGTTTTCCTGTTATCCTACAAGTTCGGGAGGCCTAGCTTTCGTTTAAACGCAGTCTCCTCACTATCTGACAAGGAACAAGTGCCTCGCGTCCGTTATCTGCAGTGTTTTGCTATTTTCGCTCCAGACTGCAAAACATACCCACTAAATGCGCCTCTATGCACAGTAAAAGAACTTAAAGAAAACAGCAAAAAGAAAAGTATTCGCCCATGCAAAAACACGAACGGTGACCTACCACAGGCGGAGAAAATTTTTTACTTTGATCTGTCGTGCTTCCTGTTTACGCCTTACACCTTCGGCCTATAAAAGAACACCCGTTTTGAGATGGTGATGAATAATTTCATTGGAAGCCATGAACGCAGTACTTGCTTCAGTCGTCGTGGCGGCTTTATTCGCCGCCGTTGCATTCGCCGAAGAAGCAGGAGGGGGAGGAGGACAATGTGGTAAGGTTTCGCAGCACTAGCTAGCAATTTGACACAGTTTAAAATTAAAGTAGATCGTAGGGAAAAATTCGCTGTGGCTTAGCTTGGTTAAGCCCGGTAATTGCGAAAGCAATATCGGTACCTACGCCATGGTTCAGCTGGTAGTGTAGCTGGTGGTGGTGCTTGTGTTTAGACTTGTGGTGAACCATCGGTTATACAATCCAATCCAATACAATGCAATCCAATCTAATCTAATCTAATCTAATCTAATCTAATCTAATCCGATCCAATCCAGTCCAGTCCAGTCCTGTCCAATCCAATCCAGTCCAATCCAATCTAATCTAATAGAATTTAATCCAATCTAATGCAATCAAGGTCAAATGAAGGTCAATGGTGGTCACCGCCGCGGCACGGCAAATGCGTGAAAGTGCAAGTAGTATTGCTTTCGCAATAAAAGCTTTAAAGTTACCAGGATAGGAACGTTTCTGTGGAACCTGATCAGCAATATAAATTATTTCGGCTGACAAAAATGCATTTTCTGGTGAAATGACGCAGGCGAAGCATCGATGGCCTGAGAGCGGACATTTTTTTTTTCATTTTGGTTGTAAGCACCTGAAGGCATCAGCCGTCATGAATCTACGCCAATATTTAAACGCATATAAACGCAGACAACAGAGAGAGGCGCGCTAGAAATGTCGGTGATTATTGGACAGAAAAGAATGCGAGCAGTGGTTATTCTCGGAATTGATGCAGCCCTCAATTCCCAAAGATTAATCTGACGCTAATGAAGGAAGCGCAATGGCGGTCATGAGGCAGGAACTAATTACTTTCTGTTTGTGCGTTAAGCCTGCTTTAAAGCAACTTTATTGGTTGCCTTTAAGCAAAGCTATGCTCATTGTGCTCAGAATTCTATCATTAAACTTATTCCTATGTTTCACAATTGGAAAGACCCGCGTCTTATTCTGATTCTTGCTTTTTAAGCTTAACAATTTGGTTCCTCAGGAATTAGCAAGTTAAAACTAAAAAATAGTTTACTAAAATGCACAATGTATCAGCGAGAGGCGAGATTCCTGTCGTAAATGTTGTTCCCTGCAACCCCAATCTCTAGAACGAATAATCGTCCAAGGTACATGATGGACGTTTGTGTATATGTGTCTATATGCAATCTGCTCTGGCACTAATGGTATTGAATTTTCGGCATTTAGAAATATTTGCAAAGTATATGAAATTGTACAGATTTCACGGGTTTTTAGGGAATTACATATTTTCTAACAAATTTTGAAGGTAACCATTGCTAATGTATTTCTCCTTTCAGGCTATCCCCCAAAATGCAAGTATCCGTATGGTATGTGATGATTTTTGAAATTTTTTTTTATATAATGAGCATGTTTTAAAATTTTCGCAAAATCGCAAATCGCAAAACGTGCTAGCCGGTTCGGCCCAGAATTCTTAAGCTTCCGCGGCTTCTGCTCAGTCGGAAAAGGAAAACTTAGTAGCATTTTAAACTCTGTAGTCCTGAGAAAGGACGACATGAAAACTTTGTATTGCACTAAAGTGTTTCGGAGTGCTGGAGGTATCGCGCTCGGCGCACTGCATAGTATCGAATGAAAGCTACCTCCCTAGAAACTTTAAAAGCGCCTGCAACTTGAAAATAAACATAACGGACTGTCAATTATTCATGATTGATAGTTTGTGTGCTTTCAGACTCAGCAAGCATTAAGGTACATATTTATAGAGTGTTAGTTTTGCTCTTGATTTAATAGAGTTTAATTTATACCCTTCATTTTTTCCCATTCCAAGTTATGGAAAATTATCAGTTTCTGGTAGCATTATTTGCCCGCACTAATTTTTTATTCAAATAGCGTTGGCGCTATCGAGGAGCGAAATGCGAGTTTATGTGCCTTTAAAACGCAATCCATACAAATGTGTTTCTGCCGACAAAAAAAAATGCTCAGAATTCTCTAGCCACCCTCAATTGTTGACCAGAGTCAAGCAGGATTTTCTGCCACAAGGTTTCCCTCATTCCATATATTCATCCCATATCCCGCAGTGCGAAAAGCGTAGACCTATGGGCTGGCGTCAGGGTCACATTTTAAGCTCTGAAATGTCTGGGAAGTGTGCGTGTTAAGTGGAACGCAGAACGTCAGAATGCCAGCTGCGTAATAAAATTCCATTATTCCGTACCCATGTCGCGTGGTACTACGTACGCTGGACAAAAGGGCAGATGTCTAACCGACAGATGGCATCAGCACCGGTACAAGACTGAAAATCAGCTTCCGGGATACATAGAAGTTCACTCTATGGCTCATGAGTTTGCACCAGACTCCGAAAGGATCCGTGTTCTGGACAGGGCTGAAAAGCGGTTAGCCGACGCAATACTGGAAGCCGTCCAGATCAAGAAGTGTGATTAATCATTTCTCAGCTATTGTTAAGTGGGCTTATCGGTGGGTGTCGTGCGCAAACGAAAAAACGGTACTGAATCGTGATTTTGGGGGCGCTGTGCATGACGGCTCTAATTATATAGGTGATCACAAAATGAACAAGGGAGGGGAAAACCTCAGGTTGCTAGAGCCAACGTTTCGACAAGGGGACTTGTCTTCGTCTGGGCAAGGTGTTCTTTAGCACCAGTTATTTTTTGTATGGGACAAAATTCAGCTATCATTTGTTAGACCTACTCTTTGTATGTCTCGTGTCTTCTCCGTCGGCCTTTATTTTATGGCTGCTTTTGGTGATAATGTAGAAGGAACTCGTCCACAAATACGTGCTGAGAGATACTGAAATCGTTTTTTCTGTGTCCACCGCTGTGACTTCGGCCGCTCTTGTCCACAGGTTGCAGCGAACCAAAAGAACAAGGACCGTGCAAGGACAAGGTGCCGAGATACTATTACAACGATGCAGCCAAGAAGTGCCAGCAGTTTAAATGGGGAGGATGCTGCCCAAATTGCAACAACTTCAAAACGCAGGCGGAGTGCGAAAAAACCTGCTTTAAAAAGGGATAAGATGCAGTTTGCAGCGGCCTCTCTTCGACTACTGGCAGTCGTCGAAAACCGAGCCAGCTTGAATAAATAAATGGCGAAAAGAAATCAGAGTTGAATGCTTGATAGCCACGCTTGGTCAAGGTGACAGTTTGGAACACTTTAGGAGCCGTACTACACAACTAGTAACATTCTGCGTTTGAGGCGGCGTTGAAACTTGCGAACGACGAATACCTTCGATCAGCAATTTTCAGGCGACTGCTGGTATAACCATTGACATCGGTGATACAAAAGGTGGTAGCATGATTCCATCTTCGGCACTGCATATTTACTATACTAGGGCACCTGACGAAATACACGGTTGAGAAGCTGTACTGGTAAACACGCACAAGCCGGGAAACACATTTTCCCGACTTGCATTCTGGTGCAACAACTTTCTAGTGAAGAGCAATAGAATAACAGAATTATTCCTGAATTAATGTAAAGTTATGCTTGTTCCCTCACCAGCCGCTAGAATGTTTTTTACATCTTTTTGAAGGCGGCTTCGGAAGACGACATTTCCGTTGTTCGATGTGTTAGTTTATCTACAAATCGGATTCTTTCCGTCGTGAGGTGAGAGCATTTATAGAAGTGGCAAAGGCTCTAGAGGTGCAGGATACTGAGCTCTGTCTGCAATTTACAGCCAACATTTACAAGCGCTGGACACTAGCTCACGGGCTTTCGTAGCCAAATGGCCAGCGTAAGACCTCACACGATGTCTACAAGGTACCGCCTTTGTCAAACCTAACCAGTCTTCATTTACTGCTTCTAGCTTGAATAATGGAGCCCTTGTAGTTGTCCTAAAATTAAAAGTTTTTGGAAGGTAATAATACCTCCAGTTCTTACCTTTAATTACCATTTCAGCTTCAGGGAAGCCGTACGGATTGCACTGCATCAGCTAGAAGCAAACCTTGCAGCCTGGTTACTTTTGACAAGGACGGTACACAGAAAGACTTGATCAAATGCTTGTGCGTTATTAGGGTTGACGCGCATGGCATGAAAGTGACGGCTTAACTCCGTTTTATTTCTAAGAATTTGGTAAAACAAAATTTGGTAAAACTTCTCTTTTTGATGCGCAAAAAATACTGGTTTTCAGAGTGTGCGGGGACCCTTAAGCTCCGATTTAAAGGTAAGACGCTGTAGAGTTAATGGGTTAATGTCCATGTACGCTGAAATGGTCATTTTCGACATTATATTCCAGTATATACGGGAGTCCTGAAACCACTCCTGTCACATTGGTGCAGCAGTTCAGCGATGCGCCACTACCCCGCAATAGCAGGTGCTTCCTCCAGTGCGGTTTGTGCGTCCCAAGCTGGTCTTTCACGGCAACTTCTCGCGACCAATGATTAACTTAATTGCCCCTTGCCACGCTCGTCAGTTTGCTCTCGATCCGACGGAAAGATAGTTCATCATCATCATCATCATCATCATCAGCCTGACTACACCCACTGCAGGGCAAAGGCCTCTCCCATGTCTCTCCAATTAACCCTGTCCTTTGTCAGTTGCCGCCACTGTATCCCCGCAAACTTCTTAATCTCATCCGCCCACCTAACTTTCTGCCGTCCCCTGCTACGTTTGCTTTCTCTTGGAATCCACTCCGTTACCCTTAAGGACCAAGATAGTTACTACTCCGCAAAGTAGTGTTTTGTAGGTGACCCAGCCTTGGTTGCTTCTGCCTGAATATTTCGCTCACAACAGACTACACCGACCGCGACGACGCCGGATATTCTGCCCAACGGTTGGCTTTGCGCTATCGTGTTTATACCGATGAGGAACGGCACGATGAGTTTAGAAGAAAAAGCAGACCGCTCTCTTACAGCGTGAAAACTTAAGGAGAATTTTCCGTGCATAACCAAAACAGTGTTGGACGCCGAAAAGCGCCCGAGATACGGGACCACCCAGTGTACATATCCGCTGCCGCACCTTGCCTGAAATATGCCGTCATGGGCTGGGGTACCTGTTAGCAAGATAGTTGCGCCAAACTATTCGAAACGCCGCTAAAAATTACATGATAAGTATTTGGATGACAAAGCATCTTGCCCGCCTGCGAAATGGCCGCTACCACAGTTATGACTGAGCCGCCAACGCCGCCACGGCAGAAAATTCGCATTTGCGTGAAGGCCTTGTTTATCTTCGATGTGTACCGTAATGCTCAGAACGCGGTATGTATCAGACACAGCAGCCAACAATCGTGCGGTTGGAATAACTTCAGACAAATGCTCTCGAGACGTTTACTTCAAACCCGCTGCTCAAAATGTTCATTCCTCTGCCAGTATATTTTATCACGCAAAAAAGCTCACGTCAGAGTTCAGCGTAAACTGGCATTCGATCTCCACACATTTTTGCTGCGGAGGAGCATTCAAATAAGTGTAACAATTGTAATAGGACGAGGTTGACAACCGAACTACGGTCATGTGCTATTTTACAGCGGTAATCGCCAAAAAAATTTTGCCCATGGATATCAAGCACCTTTTTGATCAAGGACAACATTGTTAACTTGAAAAAAGGGAGGTAACTTTTGGTGTGTCGTTTTAAGCTTCCACCTATCACAGCCACCATCATATGCGACGTGACTTTCTCTACTCGTCTGGACCGCAGTTATGTTTCGTAACCTATGCCAAAACTCGTGCCTTAGATACCGATACTATATATTTATCCCTCGAGCAGATGCGGAAGTACCTGCCTTTTTCGCGGTATTACTTCGCAGTCTTTTTATTTATTCTTGCTGTTGATCGCCACTTTTCAAGGCCAAGTAGCAGCAACTTCTTGAAGAATAGGCATACTAAGGCTAATTCAAATGGCTGGAAGGGTAATCTGGGGAGTAAGGTAGATTTATTTATGATTGGTCGTGGAACTCGGAACAGCGTCCTGATATGCACACGCATTAGAATGTAGCATACCTTGCTTCTCACGCAGCAAGAAGCTATCTCCAGGCCAGCAATCAGCGAAGAAAGCAAGAAAAGCACCGCGGAGCACACCATTTGCGAGCTGTGAGCATATGTGTGGACGACTGTGCTGTTTGTTGCGCCGGGTTTGCTTTTTCTGTCCACTCTCTAGAATGCGTTTCAGAGAAGGGCATCCCATGAATTTCCGGCCATCTACACCTACCTGAATTGTTAAACAAAAAATTGCCGCCGGATTAACAGTGCTGAATAAGAAATATTTTGCGAGAGCACGGTTCCGATTTTGGGTAAACTCAGTTCATGTTTTGGAGGGTGAGCCAGCAAAATTTTGTACGTGCGCGAAATTGAGTTTAGGGCTGGCCAAGGAAATTTCATGGATGGAAGAAGGGCAATTTTCGAGGTGGGCCATGATTACCCGAGGTGGACCCGAACACACTGAGGTTCAGCGACTGTCACATTCGACATAGGGCATGGCCTCTCAAAGATAAAAGACAAAGAAAGAAAGGTCGAAGCTTCAGAGTCCCGTCTGCTTTTTTAGCACAGCTAGTGAACTACTGCATTCGCGGGAAATGAAACTTTTGATTCATGTTTCGAGCTTAATTCTCTTATAGAGATTTAATTTCAGACGTTTACGTTAGTTTTCGACGTTCGTCCATTTGTGTGTATTTGCAGCACAGAAACACGTTGTAGTTTCTTTCAGAGGCATACTGGTATTCGTATTTTGGTGACTTTAAGGGCCCGGTAAAATGCGTTACTCCTCTATTTATTCTTCTAGCGATTACATTTCCGTAGTTCGAATATGAGGTCCCCATCAGTCCTAAAGGCAGTATTTGCTCTCCAATTATTTCCTGCCGCCACTGTGGCTCAGTGGTTATGGTGCTCGGCTGCTGACCCGAAAGACGCGGGTTCGATCCCGGCCGCAGCGGTTGAATTTCTTTGGAGGAGAAATTCTAGAGGCCCTTGTACTGTGCGATGTCAGTGCACGTTAAAGAACCCCAGGTGGTCGAAATTTCCGGAGCCCTCCGCTACGGCGTCTCTCATAGCCTTAGTCGCTTTGGGACGTTAAACCCCATAAACCAAACCAAACCAATTATTTTCTATTATCGCAGTCTATTATCATACTTCATGATTTAATGTGAAATCATTTCCTGCACGAAAGTGTTCGTATTGTAGAGTGGGGCTGTCGTAGCCTATGAAATATTGTTGCAGGTAAAGTGCGCGAGCAGGGCAGTTAAACAACCGATTCTGATATGCATTGCAACACATTGGCCACTTGTCCGCCGCGGTGGCTCAGTGGTTATGGTGCTACGCTGCTGGCCCGAAAGACGCGTGTTCGATCCCGGCCGCAGCGGTTGAATTTCTTTGGAGGACAAATTCTAGAGGCCCGTGTGCTGTGCGATGTCAGTGCACATTAAAGAACCCCAGGTAGTCGAAAGTTCCGGAGCACTCCACTACGGCGTCTCTCATAGCTTTAGTCGCTTGGGACATTAAACCCCATAAACCAAACCAAACCTTATTTTTACTGGCAGTCCATCGCAAATAATGGCTCTCATTTTAGAATGTTCACATAACAGTAGGATACAACTTGAAAAATACCGCAGTTGATATCACTGGTTCACTGTCCGCAGCGGACTGTATTACTCCGCTGGCGGACCACAACAATAAACGATGTCCGATTTTTACGGTTTAACTACATTAAATAAGCCGGATTGCAGAATTGTCGACCATATAAATTTTTGGCTATAATTATTCTCTTGTAGTAGGTAGCAAGAAAAATTTTAACGTGGGACTACTTTATTCTCGTGCAGGAATTTTGGGAGGGGGTGCTGAATGTGGGCGGAGCTTCTCTGCAGGTGTAAACTGCGTCCAATTGCAGTTGACCTATCACTGGTCTTCATACGCGGCGATCAGTTCAGTTCAGCCTGCATGTTTTTTTTGATAATCTTGTCAAAGTCTTCCCTTCACCGCTGGAGATAAAACGCCACAAAGCATTCGATTTTTGGAGGATTTGTATTGCAAGTGCTTCAAAGGAGGTATGAGAGCACTCTTGAATTCCAATTTTTTTAGAATTATGTTGTTCATTTTTATGTGTTTTTATAGACTCACAATTTCCTCGGCCTTTTGCCCGAGCAATTAATATACTACTTTTTGCTGTTCTATAGTTAGAGGTTAAATTGTTACTTGCAGTGTCATAAGTTAAAGAGAAAGAAACTGTAAAGAAGCGAACCGCTGTTCTTGCAAAAAAAGAGAGGGGAACGAAACAGGAAACACTTCCAGAGGTGTGGAGCATTTTAGCACTCTAGCACTGTGGTTTCTTGTGTATACAGAAAATTGTATAGATATAACTTCGAACCTTCATTATTACTCGTATTTTTTACAAAATGAAGTTTTGCCCTTTTCCGTAATATGCCACAATGGATAACGTGTACTAGGCGAAAAATTTCCTCTTGAAATTTGACTCGCTCATTTATTACATACCAAGACATGAAACGGACTGGTATTACTGAGAGGCAACAACAGTTTAACTGGTTTTCACCAGCTGTCCAAATATCAGTGTCTTCGGAAATTCAATTTTGTTGTACGTTCAGTTTTTTGCTGCAAGTGCCGAAGAACTAATCACACTCTTTGTTCCGGTAGATGTCACACCTAATCAGTAGATCTGCACAAGGTCCGAAACATAACGGTGTGTATTAGATTGTTCGTAATTTAATGGTATAGGAGGCAGAGTCCAATTTATTGCTTCTCAATAGAAACAGGTTATGATTAAAAAATTACAAAATATTCCCCGATATAATTACCCAATGATGTTATTGTTTCGTGGCAGCCAGCCCAAGAATCAGGCGCTATGAACGATGAACGAGGGGTGAGTGAGTGAGTGAAGAAACTTTATTTCCGCCAGAAGAAGACCCGTGCCCCTCCGGGTCCGCACGCAGGCGTCCGGGGAGGGGCAGCGTCGCAGCTGGAAGACTAGCAACGGTATAGTCACGCAGCTTCTGCTGCCAGGCGGGTAGCGTATCGTTGTGTGCTAAGGTCGGCACTTCTGAGTATGGTCTCCCATTCCTCTGCATTATTGATTCTGCCATATCCTGGGGCACTGGGGCATCTCCATAGTATGTGTTCGAGTGTAGCGGTATGCCCGCAGAACTCGCACACCTCCGCATCCTCCCTCGTGTCACCTCCTGTCCAGCTCCTCCAGAGCGGGGATGCGAAGTTTCTGGCTTGGAGTCTTCTCCAGTCATAGGCCTCAGCCGAGCTAAGCGAACGAGGGGTAATTTAATGGCTGCTGGCCTAGCGCGAGCGCTCCGTCCCGCGCCACTGCCAGCTTCGTCTTCTTCCTCACACTACCCGGGGACACCGAGCGATCATCCCGATCGTTGGCAAAGAGACGGTCCCAATGGTGACAGGCCTGAGAATAACGTACAAGAGATATGGCAAGGTGGTGTAGTGCTGGCCGCCACGGTGAAAGACATTAGTGAGTCAGTGAGTCCTAGTCCACGTAGCTTCTGCACAGCTGGTAGCAAAAGCCGATGGCCTAGGCCCCTGGATGTGCCGAACGGCATGCATGGCAGGGGGTCGGTGTCTTCAGGTGTGAGCGTGTCTCGGGTCGGTGGGGTCGGTCGGTCGGATCGGTCAGGGCGCCGCCTCCAGTGCGTCAAGTTGGGTGGTCAGGGTGGGGGGCGGGCGGGATGCGTGTTCGCCAAATGCAGCCGGTACAGCCAGCGATGACAGCGCCGCCCACCGGCAGGTAGCAGCCACATTAAGGCTGGTTATAAATATTCATTCAGAACGACGGCTTGACATCGCCGCTATGGCGCAGTGGATTAGAGGCACGTGTTGCGTATGGAAGGTCGGCCGTTCGACTCCGCTCTCTGTACTGTAATTTTATTGTTTTTTTAATTTCATTTTTTTCAATTTTTTCCCTTTTAGGTCGCAAATCGTGATGCTTAGTGGCATATAACGCCGTTTAAGAGGATTTATTATCCCTTTTAGGTAAGCCGTTGTGACAATCTTCAGTCACCGTGATCAATTCACCGTGGTTTCAAGCCTTGTGGCTGTACAGGCTGCAGTTGGCGAATACGCGGGCGGGATAGCAACGGCGGGGTCGGTTCGAGTCTGAAAGGCTGGGGCAAGCCGGGCGACCCAGGCCCAGGACTCACGGTCTATGACCACGGCTGACACAGGACGCCGAAGCTCCATAACCCGAATGCCGATGAGCATCGACCACCTCCACCAAATGTTACATGGAGGCTAACCGGTGCCACTGCCTCCTTCATCTTCTCATCACAATATTTCCATGGTATACATAAGAATTGAAAGCATTAAACAGAATTTTGGGTCATCAAAAGGAGCTTTTTTCTTTGAAGAGTGGTGTCATGCCATAAAGAAACTGTCTATACTTTCCGGCTGAACCTGATTTAAGCTCGTTTCCGTGTTGGAACTTTGCATTCTTTCGCTTTGTCTTGATACTAGGTTACAGAGTAGGAGGAATGCAGTTATTACCTGGCTTTCGTTTTAGAATAACGTACAAGACATTCCAGCGAGCTGAAGATAATTCTTTGATGACAAGGCGTACAAAAAATGTAGATCCCTGTTCGTACTTTTGAAAACATTATTGCTCAAAGTTCACTTTGTTCGAAACTCTTCCCAGGAACACGGTAAGGCAAAGTAATTTGTAGAGAATTTATATCAAACTCGAAGGCAGCGAAACCGCAGCCGCTGTAACTAAAGCCAGTGTGAATTCATCATTAAAAATAAAATAATTCACAATAAAAAGAAAGGTCTGCGCTTGTTTAAGTGCTGCACGTGTTTCCTAAGTAAATAACTAAATATCAGGAAAAATTCTGAAAATTTTCCTCATCGAGACTCGTCTCATCGCTCCCGTATTCGCACCTGCGCATCGTATGTATATAAATGATTTGCCTGGTGTTGCTCGAAATTCAGTATCCATATGATTATTTGCTGATGATTGCGTATTGTTCAAAGAGATGAGGGAATCATCAGATCATGGTGTTCTCCAAGATTCCCTGGCAGCTTTTGATCGATGGTGTGTGGATTTTAGCATGGCCCTTAACATCAAGAAAACTGTACTGCTACGTGTAACAAGAAAAAAAGAAACATATTAGCAGTTTCACTTATTCTCTTCAAGGCTCCAGCATTCAAGAAGCCGCCAGGCATAGGTATTTAGGACTAATACTTACCAATCAATTAAACTCGTCAGCGCACATATCCCAAATTTGCTGTTCAGCATTCTAAACATTGTGTCTCCTAAAACGAAAACTCAGTTCCGCTCCCTCTAATATTAGGCTTTTGGCATATAACACTTTTCTTCGGACGAAGCTCGAATACGCATCTATTATTTGGGATCCGCATACGAAAAAGAACATTAACTCTCTTGGAATCATTCAAAGGAAAGCAGAAGAGCAAGTTGCTGGGCTAGTTGGTGCTGTTGCATCGTGGTCGAGCCTGTGTACGTCCTTCCTTGTTTCTTGTGTCCCGTCCTTTGCGCTGCTCCACCACGATGAAAGGAAAGCAGTCAGGTTTATTTTCCACAAATACAGCAGATTTGATTCGCCCACAAAGCTAACGGCAGAAAATAATATCCCACTTCTTTCAGACCGGCGCAAAATAAACCGAATTTTGTTCTTCCGTAAGATTCTTTCACGCGAGGTAAACATTCCAATACCTAACTATGTTCAACCTTCTACCACCAGACGTACACGACACACTAAGGAACACACACTGCAGCCTATCTTTGCACGAACAAATTTATTTAAGTATAGCTTCTTCCCCCGAACCATCTCCGATTGGAACATGCTCCCAGAATCCCTTTTTCAAAATAGCAATTTTAGCAACGCATTGGAAGAACATTTCCTTGGTTAAGTTGTCTCATTTTGTATTTTTTAATGCTGTTGTTTTTATCTTCCCTTTGTTATCGCCGAATGATGCAGTGTTGTTTTTTTCGTTTCTTTTGTGTGTTGTTAGGTTGTTTGCCCCTCCTGCCTGGGCCACATAGGACTGCAGTATTATGAAAAAAATAAATAAATTAATTAATTAATTTCCCGGGCACTTAATAGCTTTCATTTTTTTCTAGCCAACAGCCCCGACCACTGCTAACGTTCCCATAAAACGCCGCCAAATGGCAAGCGTGCACTTAGGCCTGGCGTAAAGTGTGGAAAGCATTTTCCTTCAGCATCATTCCGCAACATTGGAAATCCGCAACATTTGGAACAGAAGCAATGTGTGAAAATTGTATACAATACAGCTTTTTTACCCCAAACGTTTTTCCGGACATGTTAACATGGGCGCATATAAGCTTTAAGCAGAGGTAATATTGACTGCCTAGTCAAAATGCGCTCAAATTACTGCCAAGTGAATGTTGCGGGAACTTTTTTAGCCAGTACTAGTCGCTTATCAATCGAAGCTAAATTCTCAAAGTTGGCTGTCGAGTGACGCTTGGTATTCGGCGCTCCTGCTGTCATAATTAGGACACGTGGTCCTGATTTGTTGCCCGGGGACAACCAGAAACTCTCACAACTCCGAGATGAGCAAATTTGTGGACGCTTTTCTACAGCACCCGAGCAATCCTATATCGTGCAGAAGAAAGTGTATTTTAACGCCCGTAATGTGTCTCACAAAACTTCTAGTGATATGTGCGTTTTAAAGTTCCGAAGTGACGCAAGGCGGGGCGCTCGGAATGTCCTACAGGCGGGCTACAGATTAGTTTAAATAATCTGCCGTTGTTTATGCGCTCCTGTCGCACATCACACAGGCATCTTCAATGTTCACTATTTTAGTATCGTTCATGTCTATTTTGCGTTTTGTTCTCGGCTTTTCATTTTTTTTCTGTTTCTGTTCCTCACGTCAGCTGTTAGAGCCTAGAGGAAATACGTGTCTTTATCTTCCTGCTGTGACGCCGACTAAATCCGCATATATATATATATATATATATATATATATATATATATATATATATATATATATATATATATATGTCACGCCATGTGCGAGGTACACGGGAAATATTGGAAAAGAGAAAAAACCCATGACATTATTTCGTTATCGCCAGGCTACGAAGCACATTGTGGGCTTCGCTTGGAGAAGTTCTGGGTGTATGCACGTACAGAGTTCCAATTTTAATTATTCATCATCATCAGCCTGAAACGCCCACTGCAGGGGAAATGCTTCTCCCATATCCCTCCATGTAACCCTTTCCGGTGCCAGCTGCGATAATCCTATCACTGCAAACATGTTATTCTGATCCGCCCATCTAACTTTCTGCCGCCCCCTGCTAAGCTTGCGTTCTCTTGGAATGCAGTCCGTTAACTTTAATGACAGTCTATAATCTCTCCTTCACGTTACATGCCTTCCCCAAGCCCATTTCTTTCTCTTCATGCCAACTAAAATATATTTAACCCATGCTTGATCCCTGACCCATTTTGCCGTCTTGCTGTCCCAACGTTACACCTATAATTTTTTTTCTATAGCTCGCTGCCCTGTCCTTATGAAGTTGAACCCCTTCCGTTACCCTTCATGTTTCGGCCCCATAGATGAGTACCGGTAAGATGCAGCTGTTATTTACTTAAGATATGAGGGGAATTAGTTTACCGCTCTTTCATGATCCACCCATTCTTATTTCTCTAGTTATCTCGCTCTCGTGATTCGGGTCTGCAGTCACTACTTGACCTAATTAGACGTATTCCCTTAAAACTTCTAGCACCTCGCTGTGAACTGTAAGCTGTTGTTTCCCTCCAAAAGGGATTCGATTGTTAGTTTGCGCACTAGAAGTAGGCGGTAGGTTTGTTCGACGTGTTACAGGCAAGTCATCTTGGGAGACGAAAGACTTGATTAGGAAACGCCAAAGTATGAAGGAGTCTTAAGCCGTGGACAGAACAGAGCTGGCAGAACTACCTAAGTTAATGAATATGCGCAGGATAACCGGCATAAGTAAGTTTAACATAGAGAGAATCTGGCATCTTTTAAAGAATATCGGTAGCCTAAAAGCGGTGAAGGGGATTCTAGGCGCAAGGAATAATCGTAATGAGGCGTTCAGGGCGAAAGAAGGCAATGCAATTAGCAATATCAAAGAGATGTTTAAAGCTGCTGAACAGTTTCACACACATCTATACACTAGCCAATGCAATCTGGGCGTTAATGAGTGCGCCAGTAGTGCACAACAATGGCACAGGGTGAATCACACTAAGCGTGAACATGGTTCCGCGTGCCTGCGCATATGCGGAGCACCATTGTGACCAAGCCAGAAACCAATCCGCGCAAAGGGGCAGATGATACGAAGCACCACGTCGAGGGCTCTCTTCTCGTGCTCCACTCTACTCCGATTCATTAAAGGGTTAGATGCAATGGCACTCCGCGGGTACGCGGCCACGCGGAGCCGTGTTCCCTCTAAGTGTGATTTACTCTCTACAGCCCGCCATAGAGACAGAGGGATCAAGGAAATCTCTAGGAGCAATACAAGTGGGGAAAGCAGCTGGTGTGGATCACGTAATAGCAGGTCTGGTGAAGAAGGGACGGGAGATTGCGCGAGAAAATAACTCGCAGTGCCTTATGGGCAGGGGGTGCACCAGAAGGTTGGAACAACGCTAGCATAGCCGTAATCAATACGAAATAAGACGTCAAGGCCTTCAAAAATTGCAGACCGATCAGCTTACTGTACATTGACTATACGGTTTTACTAAGGTAATCGCTGAAAAGTCAAGACAAGCTTACATTCAACCAAATCCAATAGATCATGGAGTCTTTCTTAAAGGGTACTGCACAATAGGCCACATTCAGACCATCATTCGTGGTATAGAAAATTTTCAGAGCGTAACTAACCCCTGTTTGTAGCTTTTGTAGATTAAGGAAGCATATGATTCAGTAGTTATTAAATTGCTGCTCTGTCGCCTTCGTTAGTACCCACATGAAAATTTCTTGAAAATATTAGAAATTGACACCCAGAAAATTCAAAAGTTTTCCCATCTGGTTCAGTGATGTGTGGCAAAAATACATATTTTCTTTGTTTAAGAAGCCTAATTTTGGCCTAGGACATGAAACATCAACGCTGTCAGGCGGAACATAGGAAGTCGCGGACATGTCTGCAGGTGATTGAAATGTGATGGTGGCTGGGAAGATTGGCAGCTTACAACCACAACCAAAAATTTCCTTTAGGTTTGAAGACAACATCAAGAGCTAGCAAACAACTGCACAAAAGGGGACGCACGCTTACTCGCAACTGAACATATTTAGTGAAATTTTTAAATTAAAACGCAAACAATCAACAACCAGTAACAATCAATCACCCACCAAGTGCCACATTTCCGGCAGAAAAGCCTTATCATGGAATTTTCATTTTAGGATCTAAAAATCTTTCTTCCAAAAGGACAAAACGACGGATCGCTAACCCATGGCTTCCCGGTTCTGGATATATGAAGAGGTTCTACTGTTGCCACTTTTTCCATACCTTAGCACCCAGCTCAGTTTTCTGCCTCATTACATCCACCATATCAGGCCCACAATGTTTCCCTTGTCTAATAAGATGTGCCCTGTCCGCCAGCAACAAATTTATAGCGATTACTGCCATGCGATAGAAGTTAATTAGAGTTCGCCGGTTGACATTGTAGTTTTGCAACTGTTGCATTTCTTTGAATGCGCCCGTCATGCAAAATATGCGCTCCTCTTTTCCCAGCTCTATAACGCTAGCTTTTCAGCGCAAAAAATCTATTCGCACAAGCTTGACCACCCTGTTAGCGTCACCAGAGCTTCAGTCTTTACACATGGACGCTGTACGTTTGTGGTTATTGGGTCCTTTGTTTACGCCGCGTCCAGTGCATGCATGCTGCACGACGACCCACTTCGGCGACATCCACGGCCTTCGCGCATTGCGACATATCTCCCGTGAATAAGCTGACAGTTGTAACATAAATGTAATACCTGCCACTGCTCAGCCGGGCATGACTTCGCGCCATCCAGATCCGCTAAAATTAGCGCAATTTCAATGTGTTCGGAGCCGCGTTCTTGTACCAGCCGCCCTGCTAATAATTGCAATGTTAACGCAAGCAGTTTGGCAGCGTACATTTCACAGAAGGGTTCCGTATCATGGAAGTTTTTAACTACAGACACCAGTAGGCACTTTCTTGCAAATATCGCATTCGCTACTCGCGCTTAATTTGCGGTGTCCGCGCATTCTGCTAGAGCCTAGGCGTTCTTTTTCAATGGTATTATGTGAAGTGTTTCTAGTGCAGAAATAAACTGAAAGGAGCTTTTATCGACTGCTTCTTGAAGAAGCGGACTTGTTCTATCGCAGTTCTCGCCCCGCGCATCGAACGTTTGTCCACAGGCAATGAATCGGGGCTGATTGATTTTCGAATTAATACGAGGTTTTACCCTGACCGATTTGCAACAAAACAACGTGCGGAACAGCCAAGCACTTGTCCCTAATTGCAGTCAGTCGAGTGCACTTTCCATCTTGGGACTCTGTTCTTCCGATAAATTAGCTCAGCTGACAACATAAGTTGTCCTTATTTCTGTGCAGATCCGTTTGCATACCAAATTTTTGGGAACCGAGCAGAAAAACCCGTGGAGTTTTTTTTTTTTTTTAGTTTAAGAAGCTATTAAGAAATCTGCAAAAAATTACGAAGACAGCATGTTCAATGTTTTTAAGGAGAACCCTGTCCAGAATGCTGGACACTGGGATTCATTTGTTGCACTAAGAGCAGCACATTTTCATGTGCACTGGAAGACTTCTCGCTGCTTCCTTCACTATGTAACACATACTTTGGCTGGAATTTTTCCGCTTCGTCGTCTAAGTCCCAATCGACATCAAGGTTTGACTAATCGCCAAAGAAAAGTCTCTGGATTTCCTCGTCAGCGACTGTCTTTTCTGCTAATAAGGCGACTAAATGCTGCTCAAAATCATGTTATCTGCACTAAAAATCCACATCAGGATGTTTCTCTGACGCTGAGAGATGTAATTCTGCCGCCAGAAGTATTGGGAATGAAACGTAACCGGCTTGGACGGGGATTTGAATACTACGCGCTAATTGGATCCTAGTGACCAGTACACTGGACATAAAAACATTCCTGCATTGCAAAAAAAAATACTCCTAACTAGAATAAACTTTTAAGCGCAATGTCTCAAACTGAGTTTAATTAACTCGCATGAATATATTTATTTGAACTGCGCAAAAAGAAAACTTTAAAATAGATTTTCTACTTAAGCATGTCGCGCGCGGCGGTATGCTCGTGAAAGACGCCATTACTCTCCGCTGCCCTCCTGCGAAGATGCGCCCGAATAAAGAACTATAATGATCGAGATATTCCTTGTTTTTTCCTGGAAGCCGGAATGCTTGCGGCTTTTATTTAGGCTTTGCTTCCTTTTCTTTCTTTGCATTTTTTCTTTTATCCAGTGTACTTACTGGTCGCTGGGTCAGAAAGGAAGATACAGTGACATATTTAACTCATGAAGTATTCGTTTTAGGAATTAGCGTTCAGTAAATGGCCTTGGAAAACCAGCTGTAGGATAAGGGCAATATACTGGTACACGTGGGGTGAAATCGCCGATTCCGACCGCGGACAGAGCACCACCTCGCCCGACGTCACTGGATCTGCCTAGTGCGTGGATAGAAGCGGCTCGCTTGCACTTGGTGGACGGCGTGAGCAGACGGACGAAAAAACCAGTTTTGGTAAGCCTCACTCTTACGCACCGTAGCCAAGTCGTTCATTTTCAGTCTTCTTCCTCGCACTGCCTTCCCAAGAGTGAGGCAAGTAGTGCACTCCACGACTGTACCAATACATTAGAAATGTGGCAGGCGACGGAACCGTGCCGGCCACGCCAATTTAATCGCATAAAAGCGCCCCCATCCAGTAAGAGAGAAAATAAGCGAAAATACCAGCAATCGCTGTTATTCAGGGGTCTCCACAGGTGATGATGGCGCACTCTCAAGAGTTTTACTTCTGAAAGCGCAGCAGACCGCAGCTCAGGCTGCTGTGTACAACGCGTGCGGCCGTTTTTTTTGGCTTGCGAAGCTTGCGCCATCCGCAAGCGAAGCCAGTGCCGTCGGGTCACGTGGTGCGCTCTCCGCGCCCGGACAAAACCGATTTCGTTCGTCCTGTGAAGGGGCCTACGCGGGACAAGTAGAAAGTTGCTTGTGATTCCGCAATAGATATTTTATAATTTTGTGCTAATGTTTAATAAATGCGCACCAGAATCCAAGCATAACCATTGTACAGTATTCCGTCATGCCTGTAATTTACCAGTGCTACTGTCGGACCATGCATTTCGGAAGGAGCTGTACTCAGCAGTGAAGCCGATTGGAGACAATGGAAAACTCTTTTCGTAGCATACTACAGTTGAACGCCGAAGATGCATTTGCAGTGCGTCCATTTGTATTGCTGATATCTTATATTATGTACCGCGTAACCTGGACACCGGTAATCGAGGGTATTCGACGTTCTCAGGTTTCCGCGCTGCCTCAAACGTAGATTGCTAGTCAGTTGTATAGTACGGCTCCTAAAGGCTTCCAAGCTTTCTAACTTCACTAGGCGTGGCTACCAAGCATTCAAAACTTATTCGTTTTTGGCATGTATTTATTCATGCTGGCTGGTTTTGCTGCGACTGCCAGTAGTCAAATACAGGCAGCTGTGAACTGCATCTTATCCCTTTCCAAGGCAGCGTTTTTCGCATTCCTCCTGGGTCTTGAAGTTGTTGCAATTTGGGCAGCACCCTCCCCATTTGAATTCCTTGCACTTCTGGGACGAAGGGTTGTAATAGTATTTCGGCACCTTGTCCTTGCACGGTCCTTTTTCCTTTGGCTCGCTGCAACCTGGGACATGAGGCACCATTACTGCAGTGAGGCGTACAGAAAAGAAAATTATGTGGTATCTCACTGACAGCTTCACAAGATACTAATCGTTGAGAGCTTCACAACCTAATCATCACAAGATTGTTTTTTTTATTCGAGTTGTTTGCAATTAGGCATAATAAAAAAGTGACAGGAAGTTAGAACAAGGAGTGTAAACAAGCCTGCCTTAAAAAGTGGAAAAAGGCAAGTCAAGATTTATCTAGATGACGTTATGCTTACTTGGAAAAATCTGAGGAGAAAGATTTTATTTTCAGTTTGCCCAACTCACCCCCCTCAATATCTGCAGTATTGCGAATCATTTTATGGTAATAGTAAATTTTCTAGTCAGCGTTTGTCAGTACTCTAGAGTAAGAAATTCTAGGACCCCTTTTATCTTTTCGGCTCAACAGAAACCACAATGGCTTAAGTTTTATGGGCAGAACCAAGCAGCCTCTATTACTATTCACGCTTTTACAAAAAATTTAAAAAATCATCAGTAAGGCAGAAATAGCTAAAAAATTGACACATACCATCAGGATATTTGCATTTCGGAGCCTGACCTGAAAAGACAACCGCATATGAAATGCGTAACTTTCAAAGCAGCTTTCTAATTATGTAATGCCCTGCGCTTTGCGCCGTTAAATATGCATGACAGCGCTAAAATTTTAGGTACTCGAATAACACTCAACAGTACGGTGCAAATGTTTTATAAATGTTAAACATTCACTATCAACATTGCCTGAGCGGTATGCGTATCGAATTAAATTCTGACATGCCAATAACTGGCTTCTGAGAATTATACACAGCGTAGAATAGGGTCCCCACGAACAATATTTACTTCAGGTATCTCACGCCCCTCACACCTTCAGTGTTTTATCTTACTAAGGTTTAGTTCTCGATGGCTGTTTCATGAAGAATCAAAATTCGATGATCGGCTTGCAGAGAAGCTTTCGCAATGCTGATAACTTCAAAGCTTTTTCTAGTGCAGTCTACATTTATCTTTAAATATTGGCAAAGCGCGAGCGACTGCAAACAAAATCTTACCACAGACTTCTCCTTCTCCATATGGAACGGCGGCAATCGAAACCGCCACGACGACTGAAGCAAATAACACGTTCATGGTTTCCGAGGAAATTATTCAACACCACCACGAAAGGAATGCTCTTTTATACACTAAATGCCTGTACGCGTAAACAGGAAGCACTAAATATCAGAAGCGACGAAAAAAAATTCTCCACCTGTGGCGTGTCACCGATCGTGTTTTCGCTTAAGCGCGCACTGTTCTTTTTTGCTTAGTTCTTCAAGTACTTGTAGCACGCATATAGGAACATTAGGAAGTCTGTTTTAATGTTCGCTGCTAGTATAGTAAAAAATAGCAGCAAACTGACGTGCTGCGCACATGCCTTGGGGGAAATTAAGTGAGAGTGTTTTACGGAAGCTCCCGCTCTCGAACTCGTAGATTACCTGCACTACCTTAATAACATATCCAGTGTCTTTTCGTGTTCAAGGCGTTTTTGCTCCGATGAGCTCCACGTGGGAGTGATTTCAAGTGTAGCCCGAGCGATATACGCAGTCTACCATGAAAATATCGAACTAGGGGTCTCTTGATGGCTCCCAAACTTTGCGGACTTAACCTAACCTAAGCTGCTGGCAAGAGTTCAGTGCTCCATCCTCCCACCCGCCCTCCCATACCAGCGCTTAAGAAGAGGCTCTTGCGCTTCGGAGTGGCTCTTGCCTGTCTGCTTTGTTCCTCGGAAACTCTTTCATGCAATTTCGCTTTTCCACTCCGGGAAAGCCGGAAGACGCCATCACAGCCGCACTACGTTAATGACGCTCTCTATATGCTAACTGGTTATTAAAGCATTAACAGGGTCAGTTACAGGTCTTTATGGTTACCAAGCGTTAAAAAGAAAAAGCTAAAATGTTTTTTTTTATCCGATTTCGGCTGACAACTTTACCCATTAACCTTTTTCTTGCAACGTTCCAAAATATGGGACCTATAAAACTAAATTTTTATTGTCCTTCAGAGTACAGCGATCTCTCACATATTTGTTTGCGCAGACTTTATATACGTTTTGGAAAACATCGCAGCTTCGCTTATAGAAACAACTTCGCCGCGGTGGCTCAGTGGCTATGGTGCTCGGCTGCTGTCTCGAATGACGCGGGTTCGATCCCGGCCGCGGCGGTTGAATTTCTTTGGAGGAGAAATTCGAGGCCCGTGTACTGTGCGATGTCAGTGCACGTTAAAGAACCCCAGGTGGTCGAAATTTCCGGAGCCCTCCACTACGGCGTCTCTCATAGCCTTAGTCGCTTTGGGACGTTAAACCCCGTAAAGCAACCATCAAATATAGCTGGTGTTGAGACGCGGGCTCTCAGTTGCCGTCGGGACGCGGGTCCGCTGTCGCCGACCAGCCGGAGCAATGAAGAGACGGGGGGTTAAGGAGCAGCGTGAAAAAAAAAGGTATATGTATTAACATATTTACAAGTAGCGAGAAGCACGATACATGGCACGATGTATCTCAACAGGAAAAACACACAACACAGACACAGGAGACGGGAGCCCTTAAATAGAGTCAGCACAGACTCCCGCCCCTTTTCGTCCAATCAGGAGCGTCCTGTTGGCTGATTGGCCGGCAAGGCTTGAACGCCAACCCGGGCCGCGTTCCCGTAGCTGTCCGGCCCGAACGCACAACGCGCTCCACGATGACGACGCGCAGGCTCGGAGAGACGCCGGCTTGGACGCCGTCCTTGGGGAGCGTCTCTGTAGCTCACCGGCCGAACGCGCAACACTGGGAGCGTTCCGGTGTTAGAAATTCACGTTCACAACACTAGGCAATGTTTAAATTTTGGGTCCTTTAACAGCTGAGTGCCTCTTGAATCTTTTCGCATAAAAAAATTAACTGAATAAAGAACAATTTTAACGACAAATAATTGATAATTTTGTGAAAATAAATAAATAACTAAAGCCTTTGCATCATTCATTCGTTGTGAGTTTCATACAAAGGTTCATTTTCTTGCAGCTCTGGCCTACCTAATCTCAATGGCTAGCGGCAGTTCTATCTCATAGTCTCAGGCATTACGCCGGATGGCGAAGACAGTAACCAGTTTAGTGTACTGATTGTGCGGGCATAAATTTGCGGATGTTATCGGAGAGCGTGATCGTGGGTAGTGCCGCAAGCGCAAGCTACGGATGCTGGATCTGCCACATGTTTTCAGGCTTTTAAATTCGTTCTACGTGCGGCGTCTGAGAGGAATTTCGAAGCGTTTAAGGCGTCTCACGACGACGCGTCCAACCTTTTGACGGCAAAGATTGTACGCAGCGAGAACTGGCGTGTATGCAGAGTGTGGTCATGCTTGTTACCCCCCCCCCCCCCCCCTCACCCTAGCACTGACCGCAACTAAAGACGACGAAGGCAGCGCGAGGCAAGGGCTGAGGACCATCACGTAATGAGCGAACGGAGCACTGAGTGGGCTATTCGGTGCGTGAGTTCTTTAGCTGCGCTGTAAAAACTATTGCTGACGAAATGCTTTCCTAACTTCAACGGTTTCTGAAGGCCTAAATGCGATGCTTACCACGCGGGGAATGACAACAAAATTCAAACACAGTGGTTTTTCTATAATTTACTCTCAAAATAATGTGCAATGACATTGCAGGGAGATAAAAGTAAGTTTTTCTTATCAATGATAAGAAAAATTCAATGGAGAAGCAGTAACTTCTGTTTCAAATGAGAATAGCAAAGAGGTAGATTTAAAGAGGGGATGCGCGTTCTGAGTAATGCAATCCAAGAGGAAGAAATTTTACATAAAAAAAACATTTTGAATCTCATTTGTGGACCAGAAAAGTCTAAGAAAAAATGGCTGAAATGAGACCACCCTTCCCACCACCCCACTCACACCCCACTCACTGTCCCCTCTGAAAGCGGCCCACAAAACCCATAAGCATTTTGTATATAGAGAGCCCCATTTTTCAAAAATGAACCGCGAAAAAAAAAAACATGGCAATTTGTCAGGAATGTGGCAATATTTCTTTCTGAGCGTTATTTTGGAAACCATACGTGAACTACCAAAGAGGAATTTTCGTGTTTTTAGCAATGCTTCTTACTGCGGCGTATAAAAGGTTAACACAATTTATTACGTTGTTTGCATTCGTCCGCGTACGTGGTCGCAACCGGCCAATCTGTTAGTTTTTCAAGTTTATAGAAACTATAACAACCTTTGAAAACATTGCGAAATGTAAACAGCGCGAACGACGACAAGCACAAGAGACAAGGAAACGGACGACACAGCGCTGACTAACCTTGGTCAGCGCTGTGTCGTCCGATTCCTTTTCTCTTGTGCTTGTCGTCGTACGCGCTGTCTATTCAAGGTGCTTAACCATCTAACCCGCCAAAACGTGTTATTGCGAAAAGAAAAAGAAGACCCATTAATTAGGTTGTATCCGACTGTTTCCGTGAGAACGCTTTGAACTAACTTCGTGAAAAAACTTAAACCAACCTTGATTGAGGCAGAATTTACTATTGTCTGTAAGAAGAGTAGAATGATGGTAAGGGCCCAATCACGCCGTCAAGATGAAATTCAAGAAGGAGTCTGCAGACAGAAAATCTATGCAGCACAAAGGGGATTGAGGAACACGCGAGAGATCTTAAGAGTTTCTGCCATCCGCAATCTGTATAATATTCACTCATCCGGTCTGCCACAGGGTAATCTCTGAGCATATACAGGATTATATTTTTTTTAGCTGCACTGATTTTTATTTTGACAACTGTGAGAGATAAGTCGGCGTGGTTTGGTGTATCTTAAAGAGAGACGGAGACTACGCACCTCATATGAACCAATAATTCAGTAATCCACAGAAACAAACTTTTAAATTCTCTTTATATTAGGGGCAAGGTTATACTGCGAATTTGAAGGGCGCGAAAATATTGTGATCTGTATTCAAACTGTCTCATTCGGATATTTTATTTCAAAGATCAAACTTCAAAAATCCTCGTTTCAAAGATCATTAAATTGCATTTCCGCCATTGCGTATATAAAAAAGTTTGTCCCTCGCTCTTGTTTTGCATCAGTTCAAGCGCAGTGGTATATTTGATGAGGCGGAATAAGTAAACTTCATTTCAACGACGCAATCAGACGCAGTGACGCCATTTCATTATGTAAGGCACAAAAGCTAACGCAACAAGCTGTCAAATGCGAAGTTTGTCAACCTAAAATTACAGCGAAAAGACCGCCAGAGTCTTCAATACCTGCAAGAAAGGTTCCGAAAGGTGCTTGTGTTGGTCCCTTTTAATGACTACGTTGGAGGCCCAGTGTTACAGACAGCATAATGCAAAAATACTTGTTTCCTAGGAAGCAAACAGAATGACACTTGTCGAACGCTGGCTGTCTTTCTTTATGTTTTGAAGATGTGCATAGATTTGGCTAACTTTTCAGTGACCAGTAAATGTAACCAGTAAATGGGAATCTAGTGACCACATTCTTCACATTCTCTTCGCAGGGTACGCAGATACCAGATGAGCATCTCTATTTACTTTCAATAGCTCAATTGGTTTTCCAACGAGGGCTCAGGGCTTACGAGGAGTTAACGTCCCAAGGTCACTCAGGCTATAAGGGACGCCGTAGTTAAGGGCTCCGCAAACTTCGACCACCTGGGGATGTTTAACATGCACTGATATTGCAGTTTCCACCACTTTTCCGAGGAAGGCAAAGGGCATCCAAACCAAGAGGCACAGTTCGAAACTTGAGCTGATGCACATTTGAAACTTTTTCTTGCAACAGTTGGACACATTACTTATACTCTAGGCGTCCGGCAAGCCTCTTTTATCTAGTTTTTAAGTTGAAGACCAAAATCATTTTTGCCAGTCGTCCTAATCAAATGGATTGCGACAGGTTTCTCAAACATGATAACAGCTGATGTACTACACTGCAGTTCTTACTTACATTATGCCAGAACAAGGTGCTGTATTTGTAACATACCCACAACTGGACCGGGCAGCTAAGCCTGCAATACAGACTTCTGAAGTGCAATTAGTGGGCCCCTAGTATTTACGTGTCGAGTATCGAAGCCGATTTTCCGTGGGAATATCAGCTGAGAGAAGTAAATCATAGTAACCTCTGCGAGTCTTTCAGAGAAACCCGCTAACGGTAACAATGCGTTTTTTATATGCCGATGACTGTGTGAAATTTATAAAATTAGCGCTTGAGGATTCCAGTTTGCCGCTCATGTGATTTCAATTTCTCTGGCTGTCCGTTTTCAAAGCAGCACATGAGTATTTGAATTTCGACACAAAATGTTCACTCATACCGGTGTCGCTAAAAAAACTCTGGTATACATGGAACAGCGATAAAGAGGGCCGAGGGTTGGTAAAAGGAGGATAATAATTTTCACTTCGCAGTAAGTTGAGTGTTTACTTTAGCAACACTTTCCATTTGTCCAGCTCAGAACTCTTCCGCTATCATATAAAAATTGGTGAAAATAAAGGGCTGTAAAAAATGCAATACTTGACATGTGTTTTGAAGTATAGCTGCTATTATAGCTGTTATGGAGCCGCGGCTTTGCTCTGGAAAAACATTTTCCTCGCTTTACACCAATGTTCACACCGGATGTGTCACTCTCCTGCCTTCGTTTAGAAGGTTACCAGTGGTTGGGACTGCTGTCAGGAAAGAGGAAAAAAATGCAATGGTATGGATTGCCTCTAAAACCAATACGATGCCCTCGTGGTAAAACACCATCGTTGAGACACCACACAGCGGAGAATTTCACAATTCTTCCTCACATTTGCTGCACCTTGCCTTCGGAGATACACAATCACCACTTTAACGAACTTATCTCTTTTTACGATGGTAAACTCTTTCAATTGAAGTGATGAATGCCCATAGGATTTCGATACGCCTACGAATTTTCTCCCTGCCTTTCAATGGCATATGCTTTGTGGGTAAATCTTTCGTGATTCCTCGTTATTCTCAAGTATCAACTTTGCACGTGAAATCACTGTCAAAGCTGAAGGATTGCTCCAGATTCTGCATAAACAGTATTATTGATGAATAACACTCGGTTCACGAGATTATTTTATTAATTCATCTAAATACGAACCCAGACGAAAACTGGCTCCAGGTAATCTGAAGTCAAAAAGACACAAAGACTGAACCCCGGGACGCGGAAAATCCGGCTCAGCTGGACAGTGCAGTGTATTACTTCGACTGAAGCGTTTAATAGCCAAATGCAGCATAAAGCGAACCCTAGATGGAGTCTTGCATTCCAGCGCAAAATACTTTATCAGATCATTTATGTGCCCATTATGTTTGATACGCAATGTTATCAATGCTCTGTTACAAACCGCGAGGACAATTATCGTTGGCGCGAGCAGGTGTGACGTTATTTTTCTCCAATCAGAATGAAAAACACCAACACAATTCGGGGGACCAGGATGGTGGGTAAGTGTTGGGTTCCAGGCGAAAGCAGGTGATGACAGACACCATAGTTTTGACAATGAACACCGTCAAGCAACCTTTATTGGCAAAAACAGTTCAAGAGCGTCTGATCGAGACCATCGAGACTCATAACCATCCCTACGTACTTCGAACCTTGGCGTCACAATATTAAGCGGTAAAAACGAAACTGAGAACAAATTTGAAGTGAACAGCAAGATTTTAACCAGCACTCGTGCAAACAAAGCTACTGCGTATTCCAAAACGCTACTTCCCAGGGATGTCGGCGAAGTCATTCAGGATGCATGTATGCATGTATTCAGGATGCAGTGGCTTCTTCAGCGGCAGTTTTAAATTGTGTTCACCGGTATCTATAAACAGTTCCTCCTGCCTTGCTTATTTTTGTTCCCAGGCTGCCCCGATGGCCGTGAAATTGAGCTGGCTGAGTTAAGCGCGAGGAACAGAGCGCACAGGTGCCAAGTTTCCCTTTTTGAACCTCAGATGGAAATGAGACAGCATCCAAACGCCAAGCTAAAGCTGAAGAAGATTGTCTGATTGCTGCACCCCATTAAAGCGCGAAAGGAGGTACCCAAGCAGCAAATGTAGTCAGGCCAATATTAAAAATGGATGTTTTCATTCTCATCCTTTGTAGCGCCCACCTTTGCCAATATGTTTCCAATGTTAGGCCAATTAGCAGGTGCTGCTTGGGCATATACGCTAATCATTTCTGACCAGCATGAAGAAGAAGCGGTGACTTGCTGGTACGTAAAACAAAATCATCCAATGAAGCGTAATGCGCTTTACTATCGGAGATTGTCCTCTAGACATGGAACCAACAATGGCGACTTTATCTACTGCCAAGCTCGGAGTAACGAAGCCGACAGAACGGGTAGGTGTATTCCAGACAAAAGGTAAACAGTTTCATTGATCGATTGCAGGTAATACGATGTATAAGGCGTCCAAAAATACACTTAGCTTTTCCTGCAGTGTGCCTGAAACCTTGGAATTGATTTAGAAGATAAAATAAACTTAAACACTTTTCCCACAGGGTTCTTTTTAGGGTACAATAAATTGCAACAGTCCTGAAATAATAAAATTCAGTGATTTTTGCAATTTACGGGGTCAATAAAGTACCTTCTGTTATTTTTTTTAACGACCCTGGAGAGAAACTCTTCAATACCTGGCTCTATGCACATATACGTGTACTCACTGAACCATCGTTGTCCGAAGTGCAGCTGGACTCCTTAACGCAGACACTATGTTGTGCATCCTGGCTGCATTCAAAATTGCATATTCTGAGTGCTTGCTGAATTTAAGCGATTATTTTCCGGGCTTTTGGTGATTATTATAAAAATCGATGGAAGATACATTGTATTTTCCCGGCAGGTGGACTGTACTGCAAGACACATTTTAAGCACATGACAACATTCACTAAGGTTACTACATTTGCTAAAATTACCTAATAAGAATTTTTCTTATGATTTTAGGAGTAACATATTGAGAAATCGATAGCTGGAAAAAGTAGTGACAACACTTTAAAATTTAAAGTATGGTGCTCCAAAAATACGCATTTGATAACTCCTCAATTAACTTACAAGCGTTGCATATCTGGAAAATGCGTCGCTAGCATTCACAGTAATGCCGAAACAGAAAATAAGCGTGCATTTTATCACGTAAAAAGTGTTCAGGTGATTTGACTCTACTACACCCAGCGACACGAGTTTCTAAATGTGCCAGGCGAGAATGCCTTTGATTGCTAAATACTGACGACCAATATTTCGAACTTCATTGCAACACAGAAAATGTAAAAACCGGGCGGACCTTTGGCATTGACGGTTTTCCTTCGAGGAAAATACTCGTGCCCCATAAAATAAAAAATAAAAAGCTTGATTAGTTAAGTCTAGCTAAGTAAGCAATTTAGTTAAATCATATTTTTTTTATTCATGAGTTATAAAACGGCTGAGGAGACATTAAAAAAATCCGCGCACTCGGCTTGTCAAAGCTGCCACCTTCCGCAGCAGTTCGACGCGGCAATGGCAGGTGGCAGTAAAAAATAATAAATACAAAGGAAGACAACCCCTCGATTAGCCCTACATACATTATGATGAGAACAGATCACCAGTACGGTCTGTTTACAGTTTACACGCTCATACAAAAACCATAATTCACTTCACCACACGAGTGGGAATTTATTTTTCAGGTCGGAATTTATTCACGATCTTGTAGGAACACATTTCTAATGCTGTTATATAACGCGGAGCGAATGGATAGGCTAGTAAATGTGTATCTCTTAAACATGACGGCACTACGTATCTTAAGGCCTGAAACACGTCATTTCTTCTTGGTCGAGGCACATACCATTGTTTATGGTGTCTATCATTCTAAAGAACGCAGGCTAACAAGGCCCATTATAATAGGTGTGACTGTGTACCAGAGATTTGTGTAGGTTAATCACCTGGTATTGATGAATGACCTTCACATTTATCCTTTACATGTGGAATGACCTTTACATGCGGTATTTGTAAAATAATGGGCTTGGAAGTGCTTGCGTCAAACTATTTTGTTGTGACGTATTTATTGTCCGCATTGAAGTACAGTCCCCATGCAGAGACCACAACGATGCACTTAAACGAACAAAAATCTGAAAATATTGAAAAATATCACGCTTTATATGGTTAACTTGTTCTGCACTGAAAAGTATTCTCTGAAATGCACACCAAAGTACCTATCTACCGACATGCTTCTTTTCTATTGACCTTATATTGTGCTGAGCTGTGACGAGCAGTTCTAGCTGCATTGTTCTGATGTCATTCTTCTGCGCACTTCGTTGTATATGGGCTCTGCGACCAACCTCCTTCAGGGAACACTGGGCCTTATTTCAACTTAAATCCGGCAACACATCGTCGTGAACGACACTGCGCCCTACAAAAAAAGTTCATATTAGTACTTGTGCCTGCTTAATACCCACTTTGCGGGCGAAGTGTTTAACGGAGCTTTTTGCAAAGACGCTTCTTTCCAAGGAAGCAACGAGAATTTGACAAGTCGATATGAATATGCGATACATACATATTTTGCGATATGAATATGTGCATACGTTAGGCGCACTCTTTTGAGCAAATTTTCATCATAATGAGCAGTTTGGAAACTTGTGACATGATTATGCAATGTCTCTTCGCGGAGTCAGCAGGTTCCAGAAGCGCATATCGATTGGCTTTCAATAATGAGCTCAAAAGCAGAGTGCTCCCAGATCCAGTCTTCAGTTCAATATTATCTGAGTCTCCTTACTTTAGTATTGGACACTGCGTAATACTGTGAGATAATGCTGCGACATCGGTTCAGGCCCCCTGAAACCTTACAGCGCAAAAACCCGAACTTGTATGTCGCTCAAAAATGCGTTAATATTTTTGTGTACGTTGTGCCTTAATCATGTTTACTTGCTTTTCAAAAGCAAGCCTGGACATGCATTCCAAGAGACAAAGTTCATAACAGGAATACAATAATATTAAAAAAATTGTTATTCTTTCATGTGCACACATTACTTGCCGTGTGGACACTCTAAAAGCCTCCATCACCTAGGTTTTAATTAAAAGAGAATTCATTTTTGTCGGTCCACGTAATTAAATTAATTACGACAGGTTCCTCAACAATGGGATAACAGCTGTCTTACTACACCACAACTCTCACTAAGATTATGCGAAAGCAAGGTGTCGGATTTTTAACGTGCGAAAAATTGAGAGGAAGCTAATTTTATTAATACAGGTTTCTACAGTGTAATTGCTGTCTACTATTTACGCCTTGAATACCGGAGCTTCTTTTCTGCGCAAATTGGAGCTATGAGCGGAGAATCCTGCCATCAAGTCAGTCAAATGTTCCATGTGTTTCACTGAAACCTACTATTGCTAACAGTGACATTTCCTTATATGCCAGTGTCTATTTAACATTTGTTGCAATTGCACTGGCGGACGTCAGAAGAGAGTTTATTCGAGTGATATATTTGCCTTATCAGCCTAAATAGCAAACACAAATTTTTTGGGATCACTGAAGTTTGGCACAAATTGTGTTTATGTACCCGAAAATTGTCTTGATATGTCCGCATATACACCTGCAGTCTTCCCTTCCCCTATTTCTTCTCCAATATCCACTCGCGAGCATGCACCCCTTTTCTTTACCCAGCACACCAACCCCCCCCCCCCCCCCACCCCCCGCTACTCTTACCCACAGTCTCCTAGAATTCCCTGGGAACACTCCTCCGCGGAGGCCGGACCCCCCTGACCAATTGGGAGGGATGGGATATCCAACTGCACTGGACGGAGTAGGCGACGCAGAAGATCGCCACTGACCGGGCCACCATCACCATGGAACTCCTGGAACTCATGAATGTAGAGAGCAGTGGAGTCGTGCGGGGTCCCAAGGACCTACGTGTTGCATATCCCCTGGCCATTAGAACTATTTCTTTTTCCCTTTCTCTAATCTTTCACTGATGACAAATTGAGTGTTTTCCTTTGTTACAAGCACGTTTCAACCGACTTGACAGCTTCCTATTCTCCTCTCAACATATTTAGAAAAAACAGCAATATTGGATATAAGTTTTCAAATACAGATGCCATCAAAACTTTTGTGAAGCCCCGGCTTCATTGTGGAAAAATGTTTTATATATGTTAGCTCCCTTCTCTGAAAATGTTAGCACTGGATTTACTGTTGCTGACAAATGAAAAAAAAACGATATTCATTGCCTAAAAAATACGTTACGCACGTTCGAAAACGGTAACAAGGGGGCATCACACGGGGCTTATAAACAGATTCACAACAGCGCTACGGAACAAGGACAGAAGGAACACGAAAAACACAGGACGGGCGCTGACTACCAACTCTTTATTGCGTGAAAAACCAGCACAGATTTATACTATTTCCTGGACCACGTGATGCACTGTCAGCCACGGGACACAGCGAAGGAACGCTTCACACGTTTGGGGAGTCATCACACAGCTCGACAGAACTCATAAAACGTGCATGCACTATCAAAAAATATAGCATTACCAAGCTAATGATAAAGGGACTAACAGATACAAAGATGTGCATGGACCAGCTACAGCCAATGACAACTGCAGCTCAGATAGGCAAGAAAATGAGTACTTCAAAGCAAACCGGAATCTTTGGGCTACGTAAAAAACATTCAAGAGAGCGAGAAGGCGTAAAAGCATGAGAAAAGCATGAGCAAAATGGCGATGAAAAAAGTAAAAGTTGCTAGGCAATAGGCACAGTCAGCAGGCTAAAAGCGAAAACAAGAAACCGACACCAACAAATAACACGGTAAAAGTAACAATCGTTAAAAAGGGAAACTAAAAGAAAGAACAAAAACATGAACCACCACCGGCCAAGAAATGAAGACGGTAAAACAACTAAAAGTCTTTAAAAGACAGAGGAGCAAGGCTCCGCATAAGGTCAACAAACAAAACAACGCAAAATAAAACACTATAAGGTGAGATGCAGGAAAAACCGTTTGTCAGGATGTCTAGCAGTTAAAACGCAAGAATCGCGTCCGTTCAAGAAAGGACCTTTCTTTCTCCTGTAAACAGACAGATGAGCTGCTGATGCACTCGTCCCCAGCCTTTTCAATCAAAAAACCTTCAATAATCTCCCTTTCTATTCTACTCCTTGCGGTCGCCAGAAACTTGGTGTCTGAAAACATAGGTCGACAATCGTGACGGGGTTGGTTACAATGTAGTGCCATGTGGCTCCCAGACTTGTTTTTTTACGTTCAGGAAGTGTTCGCTTGCTCTGTCATTGAAGCAGCGTCCGGTCTGGCCGATGTATACTTTTCCACAAGTGAGGGGAATCTGGTAGACAACTGCGGATCGACATTCGGTGTACTGACGGGAATGTTTTACTGAGCAGGTCGCCCGCTTCTTCCGGTTTACCATCGGACACACTCTTGCCAACTCACATGGGGCAGAAAACACAACGTTCACATCGTACCTTGCTGCAACCTTCTTAACATTGTGCGATAGCTTATGGATATAAGGAATTACGGCAACACGTTTCCTTTCCCAGGGCTCTCTCCTTCAAAAACTCCTCTCCTCTTCCTTCAGACAAAGAAGGCGGATTTGTTGTAATGCCGAGTGGTGTTTTTAATGACAAGGCACTGGCTGCCATAGCAAAGAATTTTAAGAACGTAAAGTCTCGAGAGGCAAGGAAGAAATCAGCCGCGATCCGTCTTTTAAAAGAATGTCATTTGGAAACAGTAGCGATAAAAGTGGAAAAAGCAAAAAGTGGATGCCTTGAAATGTTCTTCTCAGGCAAGACCCACAAGCCTGATTGTCCGCTACGAAGTATAGTTTCGGAAAAAGGCACCTGGTAGGAACACCTTGGACATTTCCTTCGTGACAGCTTAAACCTTTTGACTGGAGCTGACCCATTTCAAGTACGCAGCTCTTTGGAAGTTGTCGAGGACCTACGCCAAGGAATGCAAGATGCTGCTACGGCCTTTTCAATTGACGTAGAAGACCTTTTTTACTCCATTCCCCATGAAGGACTTTTCACAGCTGTTATCCAAAGGATAGACGAGATCGGAGCCATCAGCTTTCAGAATGCAACCGGAATAGGTCAAGACAGGTTCATCACCCTTCTTCAGTTTTACCTGCAATCCGCAGTAGTGTCGTACAAAGACCAGCTCCTGATACAAAAATCGGGAATCTGTATTGGTTCCTCCGTTGCCCCGGTGCTCTCGGATATTTTCTTGTCCACCATGGACCGGGCAGTTCAAGAACGTCTACATGACAAGCACATCGTCAAGATCTATCGGTACGTGGACGATTTCCTCATCGTGTTAGACAGTGCTGCTGCTATTGACATGCCACAAGCCGTCAGGGACATCGTCGGAGTGTTCAAGGACTATTCTGGTGGAATGAACTTCACGTGGGAAATGCCAAAAGAGAACAGGATCCAGTTTTTAGATCTGTTGCTGGTTTTTAGTGGTAAGCGAGTGTATTGGTCGTACAACGTTAGATCGAAGAAAGGTTTACTCCCCTTCGACAGTGCGCATTCCAAACTTGTCAAGCGGGCAGTCGCAACTAGCGCACTTCAGGCGTCACTAACAAAAAGTTGCGAGCACATGGCTGATTACAGCTTTGATAACCAGGTTGAACGCCTTCTTTTAGCTGGCTACTCACCTTTCCTCATAGCAGGCCTGTGCGAAGCCTTACTACAGAAAATGAAGCTAGGAGAGGGAAGGAGAGAGCCCAGGGAAAGGAAACGTGTTGCCGTAATTCCTTATATCCATAAGCTATCGCACAATGTTAAGAAGGTTGCAGCCAGGTACGATGTGAACGTTGTGTTTTCTGCCCCATGTGAGTTGGCAAGAGTGTGTCCGATGGTAAACCGGAAGAAGCGGGCGACCTGCTCAGTAAAACATTCCCGTCAGTACACCGAATGTCGATCCGCAGTTGTCTACCAGATTCCCCTCACTTGTGGAAAAGTATACATCGGCCAGACCGGACGCTGCTTCAATGACAGAGCAAGCGAACACTTCCTGAACGTAAAAAACAAGTCTGGGAGCCACATGGCACTACATTGTAACCAACCCCGTCACGATTGTCGACCTATGTTTTCAGACACCAAGTTTCTGGCGACCGCAAGGAGTAGAATAGAAAGGGAGATTATTGAAGGTTTTTTGATTGAAAAGGCTGGGGACGAGTGCATCAGCAGCTCATCTGTCTGTTTACAGGAGAAAGAAAGGTCCTTTCTTGAACGGACGCGATTCTTGCGTTTTAACTGCTAGACATCCTGACAAACGGTTTTTCCTGCATCTCACCTTATAGTGTTTTATTTTGCGTTGTTTTGTTTGTTGACCTTATGCGGAGCCTTGCTCCTCTGTCTTTTAAAGACTTTTAGTTGTTTTACCGTCTTCATTTCTTGGCCGGTGGTGGTTCATGTTTTTGTTCTTTCTTTTAGTTTCCCTTTTTAACGATTGTTACTTTTACCGTGTTATTTGTTGGTGTCGGTTTCTTGTTTTCGCTTTTAGCCTGCTGACTGTGCCTATTGCCTAGCAACTTTTACTTTTTTCATCGCCATTTTGCTCATGCTTTTCTCATGCTTTTACGCCTTCTCGCTCTCTTGAATGTTTTTTACGTAGCCCAAAGATTCCGGTTTGCTTTGAAGTACTCATTTTCTTGCCTATCTGAGCTGCAGTTGTCATTGGCTGTAGCTGGTCCATGCACATCTTTGTATCTGTTAGTCCCTTTATCATTAGCTTGGTAATGCTATATTTTTTGATAGTGCATGCACGTTTTATGAGTTCTGTCGAGCTGTGTGATGACTCCCCAAACGTGTGAAGCGTTCCTTCGCTGTGTCCCGTGGCTGACAGTGCATCACGTGGTCCAGGAAATAGTATAAATCTGTGCTGGTTTTTCACGCAATAAAGAGTTGGTAGTCAGCGCCCGTCCTGTGTTTTTCGTGTTCCTTCTGTCCTTGTTCCGTAGCGCTGTTGTGAATCTGTTTATTAAGCATGAACCAACTAGCCCACACCAGAATCCTCTTGGGGCTTATAACTTTCGCATTTGTTCCTCCGATTTAGTGCTTCTTGTTCTCGAGGATGCACAGTCAGCATTTTAGAGCGCAGAGATTTCTTTGCGCTGCTAAACTACAAAATTCGTCATAAATACACATTGGCACGGTTACGGACGTTCCCTCTAGCTGCCTTCGAAGAGGTTGTATTTCCTTCATTTTATTAGTAAATTCTACGTAGTGTTTCAGCCAAATCCGTTAACGGTAACAATGCGTTTTTTTTTATGCGAAGCATACTACTTTAGCTACTACTTCAGCCCTTCACCGTGGTTATGCGCCTCCAAATCACGTGATACATGACGTCACATCACGTGACACGATGACGTCACGACAGAAGAGAAACGGGGGCCCACCTCGCGCCGTCGCTGTGGTTGTGCGCCTCCAAATCACGTGATACATGACATCACAGCACGTGACACGATGACGTCACGACAGTGGAGAAACGGGGGTCCACCTCGCGCCGTCGCTGTGGTTGTGCGCCTCCAAATCACGTGATACATGACGTCACACCACGTGACTTGATGACGTCACGACAGTGGAGAAACGGGGGCCCACCTCGCGCCGTCGCTGTGGTTGTGAGCCTCCAAATTACGCGACACGATGATGCTTCGCATTCTCCAGGCTTAACCAAGTTAAGTCTCAGCCATTTTTTCATACGCCAACGGCTGCGTATACTTTGCAAAAATAGCCATTGAGGATCCCAGCTTGCCGCCTAGCTGTTTTCGATACCTCTCGCTGTTGGCTTTCAAAGCAGAATGTGAGCATTCGAATTTCGACAGGACACGCCTGCTCATACCTGTGTCACTAAATGTTTGTGTTATTCATGAAACAGCGACCATTCACCACCAACATTGGTAGAAGAAGATTAAACATTCCACTTGATGGTAAGTTGAGTTTGTTCCTTAGCAATAGTGTCTATTTCTTCGCTTTAGAACACTTCTGTTCTTATTTAAACCAGTGAAAAAATAAAAGAATGTAAAAAACAACTTTGGACGTGTGTTTTGAAATATAGCTGCTATTATAGCTGCTGTGAAGCCGTGGGTTCGGTGTGGAAAAACATTTTGGTCGCTTTACAGCTTTCTTCAGACCGGATGTGTCACTAACCTGCCTTCTTTCACAAGGTTGGCAGTGGTTTGAATTTCTCTCAGGAAAAAAGAATAAAATATGGTGTTATGGATTGCCTCGAAAACAAATAAGATGCTCTCGAGGAAAAACACGAGTGGTGAGACACCACACAGGAGAGAAAATTTTCACAATTCTTCCTCACATTTCCTGCGTCTTGTCTCCGAGAGTACACATTTATCGCTTTAAAGAGCTGACTTCCTTTTACGCCTGTAAACTGTTTCAATTTAAGTGACGAATACGCATAAAGATTAGATACGGGTACAGTTTTTTTTTGCCTAATTCCAATGGGATATTTTTGGGGGGTAAATCTTTCAATATACTTCTTTAACTCAAGTCTTAAAGCGGAGGGAATTTCACAGATTAAATCTCCGTCGACGTTGAAGCATTGCTCTTGATTCAATATGAATATTGTTATGAATGACACTCCGATCGCGCGAATATTGTAATTATTTATCCAAAAACGAGTCCAGGTTAAAACTGGCTCCCCACAACCTTAAGCCAAGGCATATACTGACAGTAACACAAAGACTCAGCACAGCGGCGCAGAAATCCATCTCAGCCGGAGAGTGGAAGTTACTACCTCGAATAAAGCGTTTACAAGACAAATGCTGCATGAAATGATACCTAGGCAGAGGTTTGCACTCCAGCGAGGAATGCTTTATCCGATCATTTATGTGTCCAGTACTTTTGACGTCCAATATTATTAGAGCTCTGTTCCAGACAGTAAGGATAATTTTCGGTTTGTGTGCAAACAGATTGGAGATAATTTTTCTCCACCCAGAATGAAAGCACCAACACAACTCGGCGCACATGAATGGTGGGTAAGTGTGGACGTCTTGTTAACAGGTTCCTCCGCCCATAAGGGCATATTTCAGGAAAGGCGTGGCACGAGATATGTACATTCGGTTGTCCCGTATCTCGGACGGTTTTTGGCGTCAAACACTGCTTTGGTTACGCAGGGAAACTTCCCCTTTCGCCGTCACGCTGTAAGAGAGTGGTCTGCTTTTTGTACTGAGTTTATCGTGCCATTCCTCAACAGAATAAACGCAGAAAATCCGGCGTCGTCGCGGTCGGTGTCGTCGCGTTGTGAGCGAAAAATTCCGGGAGAAGAAACCAGGGCGAGCCACCTAGATGGCGTCACTTTGTGGCATCGTAATTGTCTGTTCACTGGATTGGGAGCAAGCTGACCACCGTGGCGGGTGGCAGTTAAGTTAATCAGTGGTCTCGAGAGGTTGCCGGGAAAGACCAACTTCGGTCGCACAAGCCGCACTGGAGTAAAAACCTGCTATCGCGGGGCAGTGGCGCATCGCTCCACTGCTGCACCATTGCGCCAGCAGTGGTTTCAGGACTGCCAGATGCATATGAATAAAAGTCAAGAATGGCCATTGCAGCATACATGGACGTTAATCCATTAATGCTGAGCGTCTTACCCATAAAGCTGAACTTAAATGGCCCCTCTAACTCTGACAACCATTCTTTTTCGCACATCAAATAGAAGACTCCTTACCAGCTTCTTACGAAGAAAAATAGAGTTAAGCCTGCGCTTTCATGACCGGAGAATCAAACCTACTGCGCACGCGCAACTCATCAGATAATACTGTGTTCCTTGTCGACACCACGAGAGGTCTTACATTGGCCATTTCGCCACGAAAGAACATGAATTACTCTCAGGCGCTTGTAACCATCTGCTCTAAATTGCGGGACGAGCTGAGTACCCTGCACCGCTAGAGCCTCTGCTCCTTCTATAAATGCACGCACCTCACGACGGCAATTATTCGATTTGCAGAGAGACAGACATACCTAACTCGTGAATTGTCGTTTTCCGAAACCGCATGCAAAAGGTTCCAATAGAAACTCTAGCCGTTGGTGACGAGACATGCTTATCTTTACGCTAATACAGGGATAAATTTTATTCTACTGCTCTTCAATAAGAAATAGATGCGCCATAATTGAAAGCAGACATTTGTCAGATTGCCGGCTTGTGTGTACTTACCAGTATACACGTAGCTTCCCAACCGTGTATTTGTACAGGTGCCTTGGTATAGAGAATACGCAGCGCCGGAGATGGATTCATGTTACCACCATTTGTATTGCCTATATCATTGGTTGTACCAGCAGTCACCTGAAAATTGCTAAGCGAGGGTATTCGTCGTTCGCAGGTTTCCACGCCAACTCAAACGCAGATTGTTAGTCAGTTGTGTAGTACGGCTCCTAAAGTGTTCCAGGCGTTGGACCTTGACCAGGCGTGGCTACCAAGCACACAACACTTAATTGTTTTCGCCATTTTATTTATTCAAGCTGGCTCGGTTTTCGGCGACTGCCAGTAGTCGTAGAGAGGCCGGAGCAAACTGCACCTTATCCCTTTTTGAAGCAGGTTTTTTCGCAATCCTGCTGCGTTTTGAAGTTGTTGCAATTCGGGCAGCATCCTCCCCATTTAAACTGCTGGCACTTCTTGGCCGCAGAGTTGTAATAGTATCTCGGCACCTTGTCCTTGCACGGTCCTTGTTCTTTTGGCCCGCTGCAATCTGCAGAGAAGAGCGGCAAAAGTCGCGGCGGGTGACAGAGAAAAAACGATTTGATTATCTCTAAGCACGCATTGGTGGACGAGTTGCTTCTACATTATTACAAACAGGCAAAGAAATAAGGCCAACAGAGAGGGCATGAGCAATACACACAGGCGCTATAACAACTGATTGCTCATTTTTGTCGCACACTATATATAACTTTCTAAATAATACCTACATAACTAGCGTCGCCATAGACAGCCCCCAAAAATCCCGATACAGTACCATTTTTTTCGTTTGCGCGCCGCACCAAGCGTGTACAAGCTCTTTCGCCGATAAGCACACTTAACAACAGCTGAGAAATGATTCATCACAATTCTTGATATGAAGCGTTTTCATTATTGTTTCGGCTTATGGCTCTTCAGCACTGTCCAGAACATGGGCTTTTTCGAAGTGTGGTGCAAACTCATGAGCCATAGAGGGAACTTCTATGTACCCCGACAGCTGATTATCAGTCTTGGGCCGATGCTGATCCCACCTGTCGGTTAATCATCTGCCCCTTTGTCCACCGTACGTAGTACCACACGACATCGCTACGTAATAAAGGAATTTCATTACGCTGCTGGAAACCTGATGTTCTGCGTTCAACTTAGCACACACCATTCCCAGACCTTTCGCAGTGGAATATGCAACCCTGACGCCAGCCCATTGGTAGACTTCTTGCGCACTGTGAGATATGGGATGAATATAGGGAATGCCGGCAAACTTTTGTTACAGAATTGGCTGGTGGGCCCTGCTCAAAATTTTATGGTGTCCTGAGATTCTGAGCATTTTTTTTATCGCTAGAAACACATGACTATGGCATTCCTTTTAGAGGCGCATAAATTCGCATTCCGCTGTACGATAGCTGAAACAGTATTCGAATAAAAAATCTGTGCGGCACATCAATGCTACCGGAAGCTGATAATCTTCGATAACTTTGGATGGGAAAAATTCAGGGTATAAGTTTATTTTAGTTTAGTTTATGGGGTTTAACGTCCCAAAGCGACTAAGGCTATGAGAGACGCCGTAGTGGAGGGCTCGGGAAATTTCGACCACCTGGGGTTCTTTAACGCGCACTGACATCGCACAGTACACGGGCCTCTAGAATTTCTCCTCCAAAGAAATTCTAGCCGCCGCGGCCGGGATCGAACCCGCGTCTTTCGGGACAGCAGCCGAGCACCGTAACCGCTGAGCCACCGCGGCGGCATTCAGGGTATAAGATATATTCCATAAACTGAAGGGCAGGAGAAACACTGGATAATTATGTACTACCTTAATGCATACTGAGACTGAAAGCAAACAAACCATCAATCATGAATGGTCGACAGCCCGTTGTGTTTATTTTGAAGACACAAGTGCTTTTAAGGTTTCTAGGGAGGTAGCTTTCATTGGATGTTGTGCATTGTCCGGAGTGCGATATCTCCAGCACTCCTTTAGCGCAAAACAAAATTTTCATGTCGTCCTTTCTCAGGACTATAGAGTACAAAATGCTACTAAGTCTTCTTTTTTTCTACTTTGCGGAAGCCGCGGAGGCTTAACAATTTTGTGCCCAACAGGCTAGCAATTTTTCTATTTACAATTGTTCGAAAATGGTAAAACATATTCATTGTTGCAGAAAGTTTTCAAAAATGATCACATACCATTCGGATACTTGCATTTTGGGGTCTTTCCTGAAAGAATAAATGCATTAGCAATGGTAAAGTTCCAAATTTTTTTAGTAAATATGCAATCCCCTAAAAACACAAGAAATGTATTGAATTCCAGTACTTTGCAAATAGTTTCTATATCTCAAAAATTCAATACCAATATTGCCAGAGCATATGGCATATCGACGGATATACACGGGCCCCTATCACGTACCTTGGACTATTATGTGTTATAGAGAATGGGGTCGCAGCGAACAACATTTACGACAGGAATCTCGTCGCCCGTTGACACCTTGTGCATTTTAGCGAACTATTCTTTTGTTTTAAATTCGAATTTCTGAGGAATCAAATTTCTGAGCTTCAAATGCAGGAATGTGAATAAGATGCTTGTATTTCCAATTGTGAAGAAGAGGAATACGTTTAAGGATCGAATTCTGAGCAGAATGAGCATAGATTTGCTTAAAGACAACTCAAAAAGTAGCAGTAAATCAGGCTTAACTAACAAACAAAAATGATTCACGACGGCTTTTGCGCTTCCTTCATTAGCATATTTAATTAATGTTTGGGAATTGAGGGCTACATCAATTCGAGGAATAACCACTGCTTGAATTTGTTTATGCTTTATCAACACTGACATCTCTAGCGCGATGCCCCATCTTGTATGTTTTGATATGTCTTCAAATATTGGAATACATTTAGGACGGCTGATCACTTCAGGTGCCTGCAACCGAAACGAAAACAAAATAGTCTCCTGTCAGCCCATCGATGCTTCGGCTGCGTCATTTGACCTGGAAACGCATCTTTTTTTCACACGAAATAATTTATTTTGGTGACCAGCATCCACTGAAACTTTCAATGCCTGATAACTTTAAGGGTTTTTCCCTACGATCTACTTTCATTCTTAACATTGAGAAATTGCTAGCTAGCGCTGCCAATCCTTACCACATTGTCCTCCTCCTCCTCCTCCTCCTCCTAATGCTTCTTCCCCGAAAGCAACGGCGGCAAACAAAACCGCCACGACGACTGAAACAAGTACTGCGTTCATGGCTCCCAGTGAAATTATTCAACGCCACCTCGGAACGGGTGTTCTTTTATAGGCCGAAGATGTAAAGTCGTAAACAGGAAGCACCACATAGAAGGATGAAACAAAAAAATTTTCTCCGCCTGTGGTAGGTCACCTTCCGTGTTTTTGCCCGGGCGAATACTATTCTTTTTGCTGGTTTCTTTAAGTTCGTTTACTGTGCAGAGAAGCACATGTAGTGGGTATATTTTGGAATGTGGAGCGAAAATAGTGAAACACTGCGGATAACGGACACGAGGCACTTGTTCTTTATCAGAGAGTGAGGAGACTGCGTTTATACCGAACCTGTCTCTCCCGAACTGGTAGGGTACGAGGAAAAACTAAAAAAAAACATAAACAGTATTTTTTGTTTTAAGGCATTTTTGCCCCGATGACGTGCACGTGGAATTGTTGTGAACTGTAGGCACCACAAATGTCGACTGTTTTTTCAAAAGAAAAACATAAAGTAAAAGTCTTTGGAAGATTTCTCGAATTTCCCTGACCGAATCTTTGGTGCTCCAGTCCCCCTCTTCCTCAAATATTTCATTTCATTTCATTTCATTTATTTTACCCTCAAGGCCCGAGGGCATTGAAGAGGGGAGTGGTTGTATACAGGGGTTTAGTACAAGGCGTTTGATTTCTAATTATATAGTGATAGCTAAGGCGGAACAAAAACGCTGATGGTCGATGATGGAGGCTGTACTTCCGGGAAGGTGGTTCCAGTCCTTTGCTGTTCGTGGAAGGAAAGACTCAGCTGCGGATTTTGTTTTAAAGAAAGGAATGCCGATTTTATGCGCATGATCAACTCGTGATGAAACATATGACGGAGGAAGTTTAAGATCGCGGTGCAGTATGGGGTTATGATACATTATTTTATGAATTAAGCAAAGGCGAGCGTGCTTTCGGCGGCTAGCAAGAGATGGTAACTGTATTGTATTCTTCATAGAGGTTACGCTAGCGGTACGGTTATAGTTCTGAAGTATGAAACGTGCCGAGTTATTCTGAATTATTTCGAGGGAACTGATCATATTATCCGTGAAGGGATCCCAAATGGACGCAGCATATTCCAACTTACTAAGAACGACAGATTTAGAGAGAAATTTCAAGGAAGTGGGGGCAGGGAAAAAGTTACGGCGAAGGTAGCCGAGGGCACGGTTGGCGTTGGTAATCATTGAATTGATGTGAAAAGACCAAGTTAGATCACTTGTTATGTGAACGCCTAAATAGCGGTATGAAGACACTTGTTCTAGTTCGATGTTATCTAGATGATAAGAGGTGGGGTGTGTAGAAAGTTTGACGACAAACTTGTGCCACGAGCTTTCCTTGCCGGTTTCATTGCGCGGATACTGCGTCAACGAGATTTTGTTGAACACTATATCCAAAAACCGTTTTTTGGCCCAGAAAACGTCATCGGGTCTTAATGGCGAGAATAGCGATTTCTATACAATAAACGCTGACTCTGGTCTTAACGGGGTCAGTTACATGTTTCTATGATTACCTAGCAATAAACTTATGTAGTAAAATATTACTTTTTTTAATTCGGCTGAAAAACTTGCAAGTTAACCTTTTACTTGAAAATGTTCCTGACATAGAGCACACAAACCTTCGTTTTTATTTCGCTTCAAAACACACCATTCTTGTAAATATTGCTTTTCTCAAACTCCCACGCCATCGTGGACAAAATTGCTGTTTAAAGTTTTATAATTCACTTTTTTGATGAAGTCTAAATATTACTGGTAAACGGATATATTTTGGGATTTGTCACATATAGCGTGTGCTCCGTCGTTTCGCAGGAAAAAAAAGTTAGACTCACCCTGTCTTGGAAAAAATTCTTGAATATTCGAATATTCTAAGGTACTCTTACGAAAATTTTGACGGTGATGGCATATGATGGATATTTTTTTGCTTTGTGATATTTTTTCATTTTTTTGTGTAAGACTGGCCGTCGTCCTGCTGTCATGCCAACTAACAAGGGGTCGGGACCTCGTCAAGCTGTTCGAGCTTTTAGTCCCGTACTCCTCCTTTTCTAAGGAAATAAAATGAATGATTGATTGATTGATTGATTGATTGATTGATTGATTGATTGATTGATTGATTGAGTGATTGATATTCTACAGATGCGTAACAAGAGATTTGTTTTAGATTGTTTATATCGTTCGCATCGAGTAGTTAAGAGTGCTATAAGAAAAAATGAGGAACTTTTTGACAATCGCTAAAACCTTAATAGCAACAAATCAACTCTGCCGTGGGTAGATCTTACAAAAAAAGAAAAAAGTCACTTTGGTAATCTATTTGCCGTTGAAAAACGTTTGGTCCTAAATGTCTGGCTATGCGACAAAACGAAGCAAACGGAATAATAAATGTTTGATAATTTTGTGCCAGCAATGTAATCACAGACGCCGGTGTGTGGCTATCTAGTAGTGAGTTTCACACAAATGTTCCATTACCGGGGATCGAGGCATGCCCAGGGACCCACGACAGAGTAACCGTTCGGTCGAGAGAGGTGATTGTGGCAAGAATACGATGTGTTGCCGGCGTCGCCACGCGCTTTAGGTAGTGGCGGTACGCGGCCTGGGAATCTGTGCAAATTTCTGTTACGTTTTTGTCAGTGATGGAGTGGGCCAGAGCAAGTGCGATGGCGGCTCCTTCCGCTTCTGCAGGTCTCGCACTCCGGAGAGCCTGGTTGGATTTCCAGCTCGACCAATTTTCTACTCTGTTTTATTTATCTTTCTGGTCTGACTAGAGAAGTGAATTAGGCTGATTGGTTAATTAACTACCTAAATTCAGCCCCACTTACTTGCAGCATCACTATACCACCCCTTTAATTGGTTGCATGGTTCCTAGCCAAAGTACAATTGGCCCCGTTAGAAATTCGCGCACTATGACGTCACGACTACTTTGACCAATTGAAAAGTGTGACATTTCTGTCGACAACTCCTGCTTACAACGATGAGGCATTAAAGGCTTTCTCCTTAAAAACGACCGCTCAAGAAATGCTCCCTAGTTCAACACGGCTTTCTGGGGCTGAATGCGACACAAGTCGCACAATGAATGCAAACATTTTTAAAACACAGCGGTTTTTCTAGAATTTCTGTTGTATAATTTGTAGTTCTATTTCACTTTTTGATAGCAGTTGCAAACGAGTTATAACAGAAAGCAGTTTTTGATACGAAGAAAAAAAAATTCTACAACGCAGGCCATAAACGCTGTTTCCGACGACATCAGCACAGAAGCGGATTAAAAGGAGGGGAGGGCGATTATGGTGGGGGTGGTCATGTTTCCAAGCAAGAAATTTTACATCGAAGAAGCATAGTGAACTCCATCTTTTCTACACAAAAAGTCGAAGAAATACGTGGATAAAATAGGGCCACCCTGTGAAAAACCGTTCTATAAATTCGCCAATGCTTTAGTGTTGTTTTTTTTTATGTGGGAAGGGGCACATTCGTAGAAAGTTACACTGAAAAAAACATGGATTTTTATTCAAAATGATGCAATTTTTTTTTCAGTGTTATTTCAGAAATCATGCGGCATTTGTGAAGACGTTTTTTCGTCTTTAGAACAATGCTTCATATTGCTTGTTTGAAAGGTTAACTCGATTCACTTGTTTGATGGCGTCCGCCGGATTACCTTGTCGCAAGCCCTCCAGCCGTTTGTGTTGCATTCTCAGCGACCACTTCCTCAGCCGGGCAGTGAAAATCGATTTATTGAATGCTACGCTATATTAGACTCTTCACGCGGGTACGATGCAAACTAAGGTGAAGAAAGAAAAATGGCTGAGGCTTAGCTAAGGTTAAGCCTAGTCAGATGCGAAGCATATTGATGGCTAGGCTTGGTAATACATGGCTTTCCTTGGTTGAATACTTGGTCATTTTAAAACAACCACTAGAAGTGTAGCAAGGATTGCCGTGGCCGCTATATACGGGATCATCGGTGAATTCAATGCAGAGTGTACAACCGCTGCCCCAGCACCGGCTACAACAGCATTCTTGGCACCAATGGAAAGTACATTGGAAACACCCTTAGTTATTCCACCACCGCCACCATTCCCTATAGACTGTATTGATGTACCCCTAGCAGCAGCAGGCAGCGCCTCTGATGTGGAGCCTCCACCGCCGCGGCCGACCGCGCGAGCCGACAGCCCATCTGTCCTCTGCTGTGACGTCATGCTGTCACGTGGTGTCACGTGGTCACGCTAAAGGTCAATGGTAGCTTCACCGCCGCGCTCGACGGGCTGTAGTGTAGCTCTAGTAATATGCTTCGCATAAAACTTAAACAACTCTTCATTGGGGTAGCGTTTACTTTTGCTTCCAAAACGACGTGTGTGGGAGAGGGCTGCGTCACGCCGCTTGGGTAACGCCGAGAAAACAATCTGCACGGAGGAACTGTGCGCGGCGAAAAGGGGGGAATAGTGCTGCATGGGGCATCTTGGGAAGCTGCTTCATGTGCTATATGTACAGTGTTCGCTCTTCTAACCCGTGGCAGGATCTTCTCTGAGCGTATTTGCGATGCTATTCATGGTGAAAACAGGTATTTTCCCAAAGTTTTGGAGAAGCTAACATTGTAACGGAAATCAAAAGAAGAGCCCCTGCTTTCCTTGTTTTCTTTATCCAATGGAATCACTAGAAAAACTTTCTCATCTGATGGCCCCAGGCCTAATTAGAGTCGAAGCGCAAGCAAATAAAAGAAAGTAAAATTCAGAAACCCGCCAGATGTCGCTTACCGCTGTATTTCATTTTAGTAATTGTAGTTCTCACCCAGCATTGTAGGCATTCCTGTGAAAAATGATGCCCTATATCGAGGCAGAACTAACAGAAAAAAAGGAAAAAATTAGCCATGGGACTTGTAAACAATCCACGTCACAATAAACTGGAATCAAGAAGATGCAGCGAAGAGAATAAAATGAGACCCTTGCTGGATTCCTCTCAATTTCGCCAGATAAGCAACTGAGAAAGTGCTACCTTGACTGAAGTACTGAAGCAGGATGTAGGCGTTTCCGATTGGTTGCGGACTGCCATTTCATATACATAGCTAGGACTGCATGAGTTGAAAGTAGTGCGTTAACCTAAGGAATTATGTGGAAATTGAAATATTCTGCCTTTTTGAAGTTCCCTTTGGAGCATTCTAGAATAGAATTGCGCCTTTGAAACATAAAACTGCACTCACAGGCTTTAAAAACGTCACAGAGTGGCAATATGAATGTGAGACGCAAAAGTTATCTCAACCACGTGCTTACCAAAAATGTCCCTGTATCAAGCATACAGAAGGAATACTTCTTGCTTGGCTAGAGGGACGTATTGTACGTGTTATTAGCATAAGGGAGCGCAAACTATACTACAGAATGGACGACACAGGACGGCGAGCGGAAACTTTAAACTGAAATTTTATTTTCAACAGCAAGTGATTTTTCAACAAGTGATAGACACTTTTTCTTTCCCGGTAAACGCCACCGAAGGGCCACTCACGTAACCATCATACTTTGTGATCAGTGCCACTGAAAGGACTCCTCTTCGCTGCCGTGTGACTTCGTTCTGTTGTCTTAGAAGAACCGATGTACTCTGAAACATGCCCATCACGCATTTTCCGGTCTCACCCACATAGACCACACCACAAAAGAGTTGTACTCTGAAAAGAACAGCTTCGACGCAGGCCACAAAGATGTGCAGGTGCAAGGCCCTTCATTTTTTTTTTCTGATTATGCGAAAGAGCAGAACGTATTGTAAAACCACAGTTCTTTTGTTCCTTTCTTTCCTCTTCGCGGATTTCGAGCCGCCGCGGTGGCTCAGTGGTTATGGTGCTCGGCTGCTGACCCGAAAGACGCGGGTTCGATCCCGGCCGCGGCGGTTGAATTTCTTTGGAGGAGAAATTCTAGAGGCCCGTGTACTGTGCGATGTCAGTGCACGTTAAAGAACCCCAGGCGGTCGAAATTTCTAGAGCCCTCCACTACGGCGTCTCTCATAGCCTTAGTCGCTTTGGGACGTTAAATCCCATAAACCAACCAAACCAAACCATCTTCGCGGATTTCCCTTTCTTGGCCGTCATTAGCACCTTTCCGTCCGCCAATGTGAACACTTGGTGTTTCGTGCGTTTCGTTCGTTTATTCGGGTTTAACGTCCCAAAGCGACTGAGGCTATGAGAGGCGCCGTAGTGAAGGGCTCCGGAAATTTCGACCACCTGGGGTTCTTTAACGTGCACTGGCATCGCACAGTACGCGGGACTCTAGAATTTCGCCTCCATCAAAATTCAGCTAATAACAATGCGGCATTTTCAAACCAGGTGTTTTTGTATGGTGGCCGCAAGGGTGCTAAAGACCGCTGTGAAAGGGAAATCGAGATTGAGGAAAGAGAGAAACAAGAGGTCTCTGACTTTGCCCTACTTCCGTGCTCCTTCACACAGGATGAAAAAAGTGGCAGAAAGGCACGAAGTGCCTAAGTATATTCAGTGCCTAAATGCTTAAAAACTCCCGTGCAAAAGTATCGATCAAAAAAAAAGGGGCCAAATAATGGTCTTGTGGTGTTAAGCACCAGAGCGAATTTGTGCGCGGCGTTGAAGTTGGCCTCTATAGAATACAACCCTCATGCGCTGCGGCATTCGTAGGTGAGACCGGGAATCGCGTGAACGAGTGATTGTTGCAACATGACAAAATCTCGCAAGTCGCCGCATGTCGTAACCTAGCACCGTATTACTGCAGACATAAATGTCAACCCATGTTTGACAGAACATCGATTCTTCTAAGTCTAAAGAACGAAGTCAAACGGGAGCTATGGGAGGCCTTTTGAAAGTCTTTGATCACAGAGGACTGTGGTTATGGGAACGCTCCTTTGGTAGCGGGGGCCAAAAATGGAAAATAATCTTTCTATCTGCATAAAAAGACAGGGAAAACTGATGTTAGTCACAGGATTGCTAAGCGGTTCTTGCTTCCATTTTGTTGCTTTTTCCACATCTTTATTCTCTTTTGATTTTGTGTCTTTACCAGAAACAATCAAAAGCACGAAGTGATGAATAAAACTTTTTACTTGAAAGTGTGCCTGTCGTAATCTGTCGTCCCTTCTGTGATACAGCTTGCGCAACCATATCACAACATGTAATACCAACTAGCCTGCTTCAAAAGTTGTTTACGTGTTCGTGCAGTTCACTAATCCTTAGCTGAGATTCATAGTACAAGAGCTCGAAAATAAGTCACTTTACAGCTGTTACCGGGACCCTGCCAACAAAATGCCCTCTAATTTTCTTTTATCGAGGACACCGCAGTGGCTCCGTGGTTACGGTGCTCGGCTGCTGGCCTAAAAGAAGCGGAATCGATCCCGACCACGGCAGTCCCGTTTTAATGGAGGCGGAATGCTAGAGGCCCGTGGGCAGTAGGATGTCGGTGCATGTAATGTACCCCGATTGGTCGAAATATTCCATAGCTCTTCACTACGGCGTCCCTCATAGCATGTGTGATTTTGACTTTGGGACGTAGTCTTGAAGTCTGTTGTCTTTGTTGACTTGCGCGGCTTTGCATATGCATAGCCAACCATCCCAACTTTTCGTTGTCACAACCTTCATATCTAGAACTGAGATAGCTAACTTGTTAATGGTGGTTTCTGAAGCGGAATTTGTGGGCGTAGAATATCTAGGCGCATACTACCGTGGCTGCTCTTGCGCTAAAATTGCAGCCGGAAGTGCTGCATGCCGCCATCAAATCACTCAAATCTTCCGTGAGTTTCCGCGAAAGGGGCCCATACGTTTTCTTTTTAACCCAAGGCTACGTAAAATTGGTAGCAATAAAGAAGGCGGACGTGGGAAAAGAATCGATTCGAGTTAAATATTTGGCTTATCAGCCTACATGGGAGGCATAAATTTTTTGCATCCCAATGTGCCGAAAACATGCCTCTGAGATCCCTTTTTGTCTGTTATAAAAGCAACATGAGAGTTTGGAACTTTAACACCACAAAATTTCTCACCTAGATGTGGCGACAATTTTTGATTTTCCCTGCGCAACGATTGAAAAACAAGACATACTGAGCTGCATGCCTGCGCAGATAGCCCTGCTCCAGAGCGTATGTTCTAGTTCATGCCTTTTGCCGCTAGGATAGAAACATTACGGGCGGCTTGGCGCTAGTATACAAACGTTAGTAAAATGGCCTCCTCCAACATTTTATTTCAAACAAGGCAGTTTTATCGTTTATAAATGTAGTCATTCTCATGCGTTTAGCTATGCTAGGCATGCTGGTGACGACAACGAGAAAACGGCTAAAAAACAAGCCGCTTTTAAAATCTTCTAGAGCCTAAAAAGTCGTTATTATGCCTATTTTCATTGCTCATGTTAATTGAGACGTAAAAGACAAAATAAATGCATTAAAAAGCGCCTTCAATATGGTAGACCTTTATGATGGTCGTAGAAGACGAAAAGGGGAGCCGAGTTCCCTCAATGGCCAAAAAGCTAACGAAATTCTGCGCACTCTGCTACTAAGGACCACGCCATCGGTGCTGTCAATCAGTAGGTCTTGTTCGAAACTGCGTGTCTCATTTGTAACACCATGCACGACGAGAACCAAGCCTCACTCTGTAGCTCGCGTTGAAAATTGAACTCAAGTAGAAAACTTCAACAATGATCGCGACAATTATCGATCAGCATTGGTAAAAAAAATCCAACAGGTTTCACTTGACCATAATTTGAGCGGTTTACTTTGCGGCATGCAATATTCGCTCTACATAAACCTTATCTAGTTCCACGTGAACACCTCCGAGAATAAAAATCCGCAGAAAAAAAACTACACTGTATATATTTTCAAATGCTGCCTGTGCTATAACTGTTGTAGATCCACGTCCTTGCTGAAGAAAAATATTTTGCTCGCTTTACCTCTTATCTAAGTGCGCACTTTCCAGTTAGAGGCCTCTCTAACAATGCTAGCAGTGCTGTGGGCTGCTGGGCGGAAAAAGAAGAAAAAACAGGAAACCAGTGGATTGTCGGCAAAACAAGTACGATGTGCGCGTACGAATACAGGAGTGAAGAGACGGGACGCGCGGTGAAAAATTTTCAGAATTCTTCATGATATTTACTGCGTCTTAATTTGCAGAATGTATACGCTCAGCACCTAAAAGATCAGACGTTTCTTTCCAGTGGTAAACCATTTCATTTGATCACATGAATGCACACTGGATTAAAACACACAGGCTGCGATTCTCGTTCCCTTTGAGTGAGATATATTTCCGTTTTAAACTGCTCCGTCGTATGCTGTTCTTCACAAGTTTTGAAAATGAAGCGAAATTTACACAATTGATTTTCTTTAAAAGTAGAAGCACTGCTCAAGATTTTGTATAAAGCTAAATAATAACCCACATAATTGCCTTTGCGGACCGAAAACCGGAATCATCATATATGCTCAGATATGGCTTCGTCTATTAGCTACATCGGGGAGGTGTTCTCTGCAGACAAAGAAGATTCAGCGAGGCACATCACTGCAATTAGAGGTCTCAGCGCAGCCCTACAGCCTTTGCTAGAGGAACACTCCGGCTTAGCCTGACTCAAACACACTCCCTGAAGACTGCTGAAGTGGTTGGCGACCTCCAAGAAAGTCTTTTAATCAGCAAAAACATCATCATCATTGTATTGAAAGCTACATCAAAGAAAAATTGCCTTCCAAATTCACGAAACTAAAAGGATTGTAGGACACGTATTGTGGCATTCAATGGAAGGGACTGGCTTCGTTATATTCATTTAATATGCCATGCCTTCTTAGGAAGTGTCGATTTTAGGTTAACCGCTAGTGATGGCTCTGGCTTGAATGACAAGCGCTCAAGGAAAATCATAAGGAATGCAGATTCAGCGCTCGCAAATTTTAATTTATTACATCTCCTAACTTCCTGTGTTACACGTCAGAATTTTCTCATGCAGTATGCAACGTCGATACCCGAGAATAAAATTAAGGGTGAATTTCCTAACAGATAAATTGAGGTTTAATGTGGTGGTACAGGAAACCGAAAGAAATTTCCTAACATCAACAAGTGGTGTACGTGTCGCGGGAGGTGGCTCAAAACTGGTTTAGACAGATTTCAAACGCATTTTTCTTTTGCGCTCTACCTATACTCAATTTACTAAATGATCATTATTGTATATATTCCAAATTGCCTGAGTGAGCTATTACTCATATATTTATTTAGAAGAGATCCATATAAATGGCTAAATTCACCAGGCTATATTTGAGAATACAATTATTGCTGAGCCTCATTTTCTTTTCGCACTTCTTAAGAATAACCAGGCAGTAGCTATCTATAAGGCTGACTTCAGCTGAATTTTTCAGATTTCTAAAAAGAGATTTTTTCTAGGGCAGATTTTTTTTGAAATCATGTTTGAAAGATGATGTTTGCAATGCATTCTGTTAGAAATAATAATTCATAAATTGTAATGACGAGGCTGCAGAAAGGCAGAACAACTCGCGAGAAGTTTCCGCCCTGCATGAAATAGTTACTAAAATTGGAACTGGTTGCTGTAAAGAAGAGAGGAAGATGCTATGCATTTAAGTGATAATAATTTGCAAGGGCTATAGTCTCGAATAATGAGCATACTGCATATAAACGATTCCGACAATTACCCTGAGCATATTTCTCTTCCTTGAAGTAGCGTTAAGCATGACTTTCTCAACTTTTGTCATCCAAAAAAAAAAATTAGTTTCAGATTTGACTTACTGCAACAGAGTATTCAGATTTTAATGCTTATCCCTTAATTGCTTATATACAGTGTTCTTCCGAGTCAACTTATCGCCACTTTGTGCCAGAGTTTTTCCTTTGTCTTCAGCTGTTTAGAAAGAACCAACAATGGCCGGCTTGGTTTCGCGCCTTGTTGTATGCCTGGACGATGAACATAGGTGGAAGCAGGTATTTTTTTGAACAACTTATTTGTTCTGTATCTTCTGGTCCTTCAGTATTTACGTGTATACTCGCGAAACTGATTTTCTCTGGAAATAGCAGCGAACTGCGTGTCATGTTTGTATAGAGGCTTAAATGCGAAATCCTCACTTCGAACTAATAAAAATCTAGAAGGCGTTACCATGAGGCCGGCTAGTATTATTATTGTGTGTCCGATATGGACCGATTGGTCGGGAAGAGTAGAGAAAATATTGCTGGCGGATGCCTGCAAAGCGACCCGAGCTGACAACAAGTCCTGAAAGTTTAATTTGAGTCGATAAAAAATTTTCGGGATCACACGTTGATGTCGCGTTGTATGATATTTTTCAAGCTGTCTATTTTCATACCTGCACAAGTGTCAAAAATTGAGACACGGTGGCTTGTCTATCACAGTACCACGACAATTTCTGTTCTCCGCTGTGCAATGAATCAAATTCACATCGCCTCATTAAGAGAGCAGCTGAATTGATAATCAAGTGTTACTCAGCTGCGCCCATTTTTCTTTCACTCCACTTGAGAGCTTAACAATGATCCGCGACATGTCCTGCCAGCGTAAGTCTCAGAAGATTACGAAACTTCCACGTTACACAAAGTTCAGCGGTCTCAGTGTTAGCAGTCTATATTTGGGCTGCCTAAAGGTCATCGACTGCCACCTAGCCGTAAGCGATAATAAACCTGTTTAAAGAAAGAATCTCAGAAATATTTCCCGTTTAGCTCTTTTACAGCTTTAGCAGCTGAGACCTTGCTCAAAAAATTAATTTGTACTGAGAGCCATAGCTTATCGACATCTGTCAGTTAGCTCCTGTGTCCTGCTACGTTTGCGGCAACATAGGCTGCCGGCTGGAAAAAAAAAAGAGGTCTCTATATGTGCGTAATATGTCCCAAGGAATGTCGGGAAGAATTTGAGTGCACAGGTGCGAAAACGCGAGAGAAAGGCAGTGCCACAGAGAATTTTTTGTTCTTCCCGAGGTGTGCTTAGTTTCTGCGCAGTAGCACACCTCCATTTTACCTACAGAGAAGTTTTTAAAGTGCTTTTCATTTTAGTTTATGCAGCGAGAAAAATATCTTGTCGAAGCCGATCATCGACAACAGCTTAGAACTAGGATGATAAGGAAACTGCAGTTTGGAATGGGAAGCTTCTCCGAGAAATTATAGCCGCGTTCGTCGCCAAAAAGCGTCCGCAGCCAAGCGGCCAATCCGTGGATATAGCTTGGGCCGCCCGCTGACTTCGTAGTTATGATAGGAGCATGCTAGCAACGCTACAGCGGCAATCACCTTGAATGAATGAATGAATGAATGAATGAATGAATGAATGAATGAATGAATGAATGAATGAATGAATGAATGAATTATGTATTGCTCTAAAGAATGCGGCCAACGACCGAACTACGATCATATCCAGTGGGATTGCAAAATGGCGCCACCTCAGGGTGACCTAGTTACTGCTGCTTCTTTCGAGCGGTGTGGGACCGTGCTGGCTAGATCTGACCCCGGAACGCAAGGTATGGCGGTGGAGTGGGCTGACAAAGTAGTCTCGACCACTTAGCACACTTTTAGCACCAAGCTCTTTCCGACGAATGAAATGTTTTACGGTCAAGCATACCTTACGGCATTTTGACTTCCACAAGAGACTCAGGCTTGGAGGGACGCTGTAGTTAAGGGCTCCGGGAATATCGACCACCTGAATAAATGAATTAATGAATGAACGAACGAACAAAGAAAGAAATGAACGAAAGAATTAATTATTAATGTACTAAAAAAATAGTGCCCATTGAGAAACCTTCTCTGCCACTTGGGTGGTGCCGGTAGTCTAGAGCACCTACGGAAACTGGAGCAGCTTTTCCGGGTGCACCAGGCGTCGCCCGTCGCTGGGTTTCGTCGGCCGCACCTAGACATGGCAAATAGTGAGTCCACCACCCCGCAGAGTGGACAGGAGGCCCTATAGTATATTGAATGAACTTTGGTGACGATGTGTTCTGTGAGGTAGTTCTGGCAGATACTTAGGAGTCCGTGACCAGTGTGTAGGAAGCGGCTAATATCGCGAGGGCAATATCTACTTCCTCCGCTTTCGCAGGGTTGTAGTTGACGGAGACGCTGGGGGTCTGAAGTTCTCTAAGACTGAAACCAGGGCTTTTTGGTAATTAATATTTTACAGAACCGCGCATAAATGAAGAAGCACACAGAAATGAACACGATGAGACTAGCGCGCCACTCTTCCCAAAAAACATCCAAGAAGGCGATGTTAATCGTAGGCGAAAGGTTTAAATTGGCACTCTCTTTTTTTTTTTGCTGCATAGCTTCCTACCTGTAGCACCACACGTTTATATCGTAAACTTGTGCCTACTATATTCATGGTGAGATCAGTGTTTCTAGTAAAGCGATATGTCAAAATGAGCACATGATGTCTATCTGCCATAATGACCATGTGCGACGCTGAAAGGTAAAGTTTAATATCTAGACTAAGTGCCCCATTTCATAGTTCCGCCTTTGAAGCAGGGCCACAAAACTAATGCGGATAGAATAAACCCGCATTTTCCGCTATCATATATGATGAATGAGCCGAGGGGAGCTATGTCTTGTTCACGCGATAGAAGCAGATGCTTTTCCTACTGGCGAGTACCTTTTGTACAGTTTCCAAGCCAAAAGAAAAAAAAATGTTTTAAACACTGAAACCGTTGTTCATGGCACAGAGAATTGTTTTAAATGAGCCTTGGCAACTGTTCGCGTTTCGCAGGTCTACAATACAAGGAACTGTTGTTGAAATGATAAAATTATTAGAAGAACATTTTAGCGCAAAATGGGAAAGAAAATCATTTCAAAAGCAAACAGTGAGCGCCGCTGCGCACCGTTTTCAACTGGTGAAGAAAGCCTGCAGCTCCGAATCCTCGCCATGCAATGTACATGCGCAAGAATCAGGGCCGTATATATGTGATTGTAAGTGAACCAGAAATTACCCTATGCTCTACTCTTAATCACTCTTAATCAGGTGGTCAAAATTTCCGGAGCCCTTCACTACGGCGTCCCTCATAGCCTGAGTCGCTTTGGGACGTTAAACCCCAATAAACCAAACCAAACTCTTAATCACATACAATTACAAGGTATTACGTATGGCTGATTATCAATTTCACCTGCATTTCATTTCAAAAATTTTTCTGGCTTCTCTACTTTTATTCTTTCTTAAAAATCTCATTTCCATGAAACAATTCTCTCGAATCCCCAGATGTTAGCGAATAGGATCAAGGGTGTACACATTTTTGTTTTTAAGGCGAAAGCCTTTAATGCCTCATACTGTCGTTAGCAGACGCGTCGGGAGGAACGTCGACAGACGCGTCGGCAGAACAGTCGACAGACGCGTCGGCAGATTTGTCCGCCTTTCGGCGTCACTGCTTAAAAAGAAACTGCGCCGAGAATGGGAATCGAACCAGGGCCTTTGGCATTTGAAGAGGAGACGCTACCACTCCGCCACGAAGGCTCAAGGTTCCAGCATGAATAAAGGCGCATCTAGTGAATGCATAGGTTTCGTAAATAAAATAAAAGGAATAAAGTCGAGAAAATGAAAATAAAAATAAGAAAATAAGCAAAAGTAAAAACAAAATAACAAGTATATGAAAATAAAAATAAAAAACAAGAAAACAAGAAAAGGGGCAACAATAAAAAATATGAAAAATAAAAAGTAAATAAAAACAAACAGAGCGTCAGCAAACGCTTTCGCCTTGCAGCACTTTAGACAGCCAAAGTGCCCCTTCATTTTTAACCTCCGGGGCATATGCCTGTATGAAGCCGTCATTTTTGGGTTTGCAGGTTTGTTGCGCACTAATTGCGATTCCTGTTAGTAATCCTTCGAAGAGGCGAGGCTGTCTAGATTACCTTTGATATAAAAGAGTGCATGAGTATATTGGCCACAAAGTTTACTTTATAGGCAGCAAAACGCTTTAATACCACTCTCGTATCAAGGAGAGAAAAACTGCTTGAACAAAAACTCTATGAACATGACATAGTTCACTTCATCTGAGACTTATATCAGGCCGCTGGCGGATGGTTTTTCGTTCCTGTCATTCCTTTGCGGAGCAAGTTTTGCGACGATTTAAAATTCCGTGAAACAGGTTATTACTTTGAGCTATTTTTTGTGTTTTTTTAGGGACATGATTTTCATTATACTCACTTTGGCGCCTGAACAACAAAAGATGCGTACGTATACAGTGACAGGAATACTTTTCTCTAGATGGCAATTGCGGATATCAGGAGCGGCTTGACGACACTATCCGAGCACAGTAATAGCGACCTGTCTGATGGTCACGAACTGTAATCTCCTCACGTGTTCTATATATAGGGACAAAGAGAGAAGTTCGACTGCCGGAACTACAGTTTTTAAGTAGGTCGGTCAAAACGCCGTGCTTCATTCTGTTACCATTGTGCTCCATGACACACAGTGTGTTTCGCGTCGAAAATTGATGTGCATATGGGACGTACAAAGGTAGCATTTTTTTTTAATTTCACAATTTCTATTCCAGAGTAGCGTACTATTCCGTCATTTATTGCCATGTCATTTTAGAGCACGCTTTATTACAGCCATTTCTTTCGCTAGGTATTAACAGAAATGAAACAAAGAGGCCGTATCGTTGTCCGCCTTGCCTTTATATTTAAGTCTAAATTATTCACATTAATTCATTCTCTATTCAAGCTTATACGAATCTTACTTGTACTGTAGTATTGAACGTCAACATTGCTCTAAAACACACGATAAGCTAAACGAATGAACACAATAGAGCGCGGTGCATCTAGTTCAGCGCATCAGACAGTCTAAAAAACAATAGGCGATATTTTTTCAGTTGTGTCCTAAAAACTTTGGAAATTCTGTAGAGTTTCTCATCGCAACTTAAACCTTTCTAGTCCGACTGTTGAGATTACTCCTATCCTTTATTAAAGAAAGATGTGAACCGTTTTCCTCATGCTGACGACACAGTTGACTGTCGTCTTTAGGCACTATAATTTTCGTTAGTGCACTTGCTATGCGAATTTAGCGAGTTACAATGGAGCTGTCTGATCGGAAGAAGACGACCTATCAGGTCTTTGACATCCGGGTCTATTTCACTGCTATGACGCTTGGCTTATTTAATTGTCGTCAGACTTTCCATTGACTTTGGAGGCGTGATCTGTGATACGAGAAGGAAAATATGCAAGTACTGCTTGGATCACCTGATAGGTTTTCAGCGGGCCTGATCAGGATACTGCACTTCCATACAAGATATTAACTAAAGTAACCCCCAGCAAAAATAGACTAAGATTACACATCATTCAAAAAATGATTCAGGCTTGCTTTCAGGACGGTATGCTGCAGTCGGCAATACTCACAGCGTAAACATATAGATAGAAAAATTCCTAGTATATCTCCAAAGCTCATATGTAGCTGTGATTGATTAGGAAAAGGATTGATTATCTCGAGCTTGTGCCCCTGTTCTGGCAATGCGCAACAGCAGTGCAGAGTGTGCGTGCACTGCTCCCTAAAATATTTATGGTGATTGTGCAGGGAAAAAGAAACATCTTTATCATGGACGATGTCAGGCTGGTGCAAAAAATTTTAAACTATAATCGCGTGCCTGTAGGACGTATACAAGAAACTGTAATAGGTCAGAGACAATAAAGTTGTCCAATAAATTTCTTTAGAACACTCTGTTTATTTACTTTTTCATGGTAAAATAAGAGGACGACTTGCAGATCATGGTTGAGGACATATGCAGGGTGCTCAAAAGGATGGAAAGAACAACAAAAGGAAAAGATGAACAACAGTAGGAAGGAAAGCAAAGTTATGATTCTTGGAAAAGAACAACAGTCTAGAATAGGATCCCAATGATTATCAGTAGGGAGTGAATACACGTGTTTCTTTCGTAGTGACCGGAGATCGAAAGTGCGAGAACGAGAGGAGAAGAGCGTTCGGGCAGGTGGTAATTTGAATTATAGAAAGTAATTTGAATGAGGTGAAAGAAAATTTCGAAGGTGCTCTCGGGATATTACTAAACACGCACTGGTATGCTGCACAAGCAAAGTTAAAAGTGTTTCACTATGGCCAGTACAAAAAAAAACATGGCGTGAAATTTGAAGGCTGCCAAAAAACTGCTTTAATTAAGCTAAGGACTTCGAATCCATGTATTCAATAAAGTGGTTGACGTAACGTAGGAAAAAAGAAAGAAACGAGATTGGGTCAACAATAAACACGGGTTAATATCGTCTAATCTGAAATCAAGAATAGCACGGGTGTGAAAGAGAATGTAATTCGAATGCGAAATTTATCAACATGCCACTTCCACTTGCGCAGCAATGTCCAGAAGAATGATCTGACATATTAATTATAAAAATCTGTTTTTGAGGCGTCTACAATGGAAAACTGGGGCCATGCCTGCTTATTTCTTGAGATGAATTTCTGCCGTATTAGGTACAAGGAAGATGTCAGCGCTAATTGTGTCCTCCGCACGATGTCATGGGGCGTATGACGCTTACCCTCGCACGAAGGATGAAAGACTGCTCCAAAAAACACTGTTACAGCCCGTGGTGATTTGAAGAGCTTTTTTCCCGTCGTGTTTGTCTTTATAAGCATATGTGCTTTCAATAACAACGCCGAGTTCAGGACAGAAACTTGTCGTATTTTGGATTGTACAAACTGCCTAATAAATTCTACGCGGTCTCTGCCACTGACGGGGAGCGGAATGCGCTAGCATTTGCGCTCCTATTTTGTAACCGCTTTGAGGTGACCATCCAAGTTCTTCACACTAACGATAATTTAAGTTGTTAATATTATGCTGGTGGTCCAAATGTGCAGTGAGAGCCCGTTACTTGCCCATGCCTACTAGATGGCTCTTCGTCGTAAATAATTCATCAATATTTATTGACAAGGGCGGCTTGAGACCTCAGGCTAGAATTAGAAAAGTTAGGTGTGAGTTTGGACGCCGGTCTCACAAAGGAAGTCCAGCGAGGCTCCGAGCTTGTCGATTCCTTACGCTTGGAAACGTTCGCGACATCCGGCCGCGCATTCCAACTTCGTCTCGCACGTGGAAGTGGCCTGAGGCTCTACCGCTCGGTTTTACTACGGGATTGATAAAAGTTCATGAAGACAATACTATAAAATCCGGCAACAGGCTGTCTCTTTAACAAACGACGAGAAAGAGCGCAGCAAATGCTTAGTGCTCTGAAACAGCCGCTAGCGAATCTTATCCGCCTGCGCCGCCATGGGTTCCAATTCATTTAGAACCCATAAGTTACATTTACCTTGTTCATTTGGAGGCGGTAAACCAATAGACGGCCACAACCTAGTCTTCGTTGTAATTAGAGGTATAATTCTAACACATTAAAAATGCAACTAAAGTTTCGCAACGCACCTTTCCTAAGGCGCCAGTACCGACTGCAGCACATAGAAAGGGGGCAAGTGTAATGATGTGTTGCACCTTCCCAATGTAAGGATGTGCTCCGCCTTTCCCAGTCATGTTATTCCTCAGCAATCCTCTGGAGAGAAGTGGATGAGAAGGCAAGGAGGATCCAAGCATTTAATTTCCTGTACATTGAGAGTTTTACCTGTGCAGCTCTTCGATTCTTTGTGAAGGTTATCACGAGCTGCACTGAGCACTGAAGTGAACTGAAGACAAGGTTTCTTAAATTATTGCAGACGAAGTCCCGAACATGTCCCCATGACTTGGCGACGTCTATAGCCAAGTCGTAAGGTGGGGCGTCCACTCACCTGAACGCAAGTTATGAAGGTTCTCGGTCGCTGGCACCTTTCCATACCATCGCCCACAAAGAATGCCAATCAGGCGCTAGGCATGCATCCGCCTCGCATTCGGGAGGTGCTGGGTTCGATCCCCAGTGCCGCCGGGTACCCACCGGTTTCTTTAATGGGTACAAGATTTCACCTGGCCTGGTGCTCGGCTCTTCTAGGGTGAAATGCTTGGAAAAAGGGTCTTCGACCAAACAGTCGCCTTGTTTGCTCAGTCGTTTCCATACCACCTTTCCAAGGCATCGCCTTCAGTTGATCACAAGCGCGATTGTTTCGGCGCAGCAGCACCTATATCTATGAAACCAACTTTTTTTCGTTTCGATTTTTAGTCTTTTATCTATTTAAGCTTACTCTAGATTTCAGCTTTGGAGCCACAATCTAGCGCGTGCAGAGAGCATGCCATTATTTCTTCATGCAGTTTTTCTCACATTTTTCTTCTTTGGGAGTTGGAGCACTTTGGGCAGCGCTCGCTGCCTTCAAAGTGACTCGCACTTCCCGGTAATTGGGTTGAAATATTTCGCCGGCCAAAACCCTATGGGACAGGACTAAATTTTTAGGCCTTTCAAAGCAGCGATGATGAAGAGCCAGCTCCAACTGTGATGGATTTCGAAGTCACAAATTTATTTCGGCACTCAAGCCGGGTGCTCTTGCTGCGGATTATTTGTAGCCGACAGGCTGCATGTGAAACACCGCGCGAGTTGCTTTATTGGGGTTCTTCATGAAGAGCTATACGATTATGAGCCAAGACGAGTAAGTGTGGAACGTTCCAGAGCCAAAGAAATTCCAAAGGAAAGCAAAGGTTGCAGATGGTACTAGGCTGTCGGTTAAATGGGGAACATTTAGGTAGTCTGCGCAGGCTGAAGTCCTCAGGCCAACGTGTTTCCGTAGCGAAGCATGTGAGAGGAAACAAAATCAACGTGTGTTCAATGTGTACCTCTCAGAATGCATTGATTAGAAAGCCGGAAACACGACTAGGCTAGAGGAGCAGCTGAAGCGTGAATAACAGTATTTATAGGAGGGGACAGAAGGGGTCAGTAGCCCATTGTCGCATTTAAAGAGGCATTCAGGATTACATGTTCTGACTGCTTATACGTCGAAGACACGACACCAGGTGCTGCTATATACGCCCCACTGACTTAAAGCAAAATGCTAAACGGCAGGCGGCGCAAATTGAACGCATCATTCAAGTACTTTGCAATATACAACTGCGCGTGTTACAAGAAGGTGATACTGCTTGACGTTCCTACGATGCCAAAGTGAGGTTGGCGAAAGCCGCTGCTGACCCGACGACCAGCCAAGGTGGCGGGGCCGCTGATGAGTGTGAGCCTGCGACGTGTGCACGCTTTAAGAGCTGACTGGTTGAAGCAACGTCCCGACATTGACTGGTCGGTCCTGCTTCGGACGCCGTTTGGAGGGGTTTGGACAGCTTGGGTAAATTAGACTGTGTAGCTTGCTCAAGGGAAGAAGTATAAGTATGCTGATGTTCCAAATCTGGCAGCTGTGAAGGCAAGCAGAAAGGATGGGGCAGCTGAGAGAGTGGGGCTGTAGATGTTGGCCTCAGTTATCGGAAGAAGACTGCAACTTGCTTCGTAGTGGTTGCTGCTTGTCGCGGAGCTTAGAGGTGGTAAATAAAACCATTGCCACAGTTAGGGCAGAAACGCGCGCAGAGCAGCAAGTCGGGCTATTAGTCTTGGTTCGTGATGTCGATTAGAAACAAGAGGTTTTGAACGGCAGCTACCAAGTGCCAATTTCGCGGCGTGGAAGGTAGGCAGTGGTGGTGTATTGTGAGGCTCCCGTTCATTTTACTATCATGAACGCCGGAGAAGGAGTTCTCCAGATTTGCCGACTGCAGCGCGGTCGCCAGCTTAGTGCCATCTGAACGGCTCGCCTAGCCATGCCGACATGAGCAAAAGGGAGCGAGCCAGTGGCATGTACGGTAGAGGTCTGACAAGAGGGTACAAGCGTCGTGTTTGTGCCACGCACCAAATCATGTCAGGACCATGCCGGGGAATAACAATTTCAAGCAAGTTCGCATTTGGACATGACCTGTTCATTCATCCCTTACACTCTGCCCATCCCTTACACTTCGACGAGCTGCGCTGATTGCGTTGCTCAATGGGCGCTTCAAGGGGCAACAACCTGCACGGAGAAATATAATTTTGACAATGTACGTCACTGAAGACAAGGCTGAATACGGTAGGACAACTAATTTTTTTTTTAATGCGATGTTAACAGCCTCAGGGCCTAAAACGGTATGTAATGATAGATGAGGATGCCTATATAAATGAGAAAAGGTTCGCTGATCTAATGAAATCGAACAGTGAACAATGGTGAGGTCCTTGTGTCCAAGCGTTGTATGAAGCACTATTGTTCGGCGAAAGACCCGCTGCCGCCAGGTGCCGAATTCTTGTCGGCTTCAACGCCGGGCAAACCCACAGCAGGTAGTGAATGTCAGCCTCAAGAGATGAGCCGCGCGGAGTCTTCATTATCTGCAGAGTATACCTGCTCGATGTAGTTGATAGACGAAGCCATCATCATCATCATCAGCCTGACTACACCCACTGCAGAGCAAAGGCCTCTCCAATGTCTCTCCAATTAACCCTGTCCTTTGTCAGTTGCCGCCGCTGTATCACCGCAAACTTCTTAATCTCATCCGCCCACCTAACTTTCTGCCGTCCCCTGCTACGTTTGCTTTCTCTTGGAATCCACTCCGTTACCCTTAAAGACCAGCGGTTATCTTGCCTTTGCATTACATGCCCTGCCCAAGCCCATTTCTTCCTCTTGATTCCAACTAAGATGTCATTAACCCGCGTTTGTTCCCTCACCCAATCCACCCTCTTCCAATCACTTAACGTTACACCTATCATTTTCCTTTCCATAGCTCGCTGCGTTGTCCTTAACTTAAGCTGAACCCTCTTTGATAGCCTCCATGTTTCTGCACCATAGGTGAATACAGGTAGGATACAGCTGTTGTATACTTTTCTCTTCAGGGATATTACGAAGCCATATCTAAGCATATATGATGATTCCGGTTTTCGGTCCACAAAGGCAATTATGTGGGTTATTTAGCTTTATGCAATGTCAAGAGCAATGCTTTAACTTTTAAAGAAAAATAATTTAACTTCGTTTTTAAGACCAGTGAAGAGCTGCGTACGACAGAGCAGCTTAAAAGAAAAATATATCTCACTCAAAGGTCGCGGGAATCGTAGCCGGTGTATTTAAACCCAGTGTGCATTCGTGACTTCAAATGAAATATTTTACCATTGGAAAGAAACGTGTGATCATTTGAGTGCTGAACGTATATTCTCGAAAATAAGACGCAGTAAATGTCATTAAGGACTGTGAAAATTTTGCACCGCATGTCCCGTCTCCCCTTTCCCCTATACCCACGTGCACATCGTACTTGTTTGGCAGGCATTCTATTGCTTTCTTATTTTTTCTTATTTTTCCACCAAGCAGCCCACACCACTGCTAGCATTGCTAGAGAGGCCGCTAACTGGCAAGTGCGCACTTAGATAAGGGGTAAAGCGAGCAAAATGTTTTTCTTCAGCAAGGTCGTGGATCTACAACCGTTGTAACAGCGGCGGAATTTCAAAAATATATAGAATATAGCTTTTTTCTGCCGTCTTTTATTCACGGAGACGTTCACGTGGAAGTAAATAAGGGCTATGAAGAGCGAATATTGCATGTCGCAAAGTAAACCGTCGCATTACGGTCAAGTGAAAGTTGCTCCTTTTTTTTTTTTTGACCAATGCTGACCGCGAATAGCAGCGATCATAGTTGAAGTTTTTTTATTTCAGTTCTCTTCTAAACGCGAGCTACCGAGTGTGGCTTGGTTGTCGGCGTGCATGGTCTTACAAAAGCAACACACGGTTTTTACAAGACCTACTGATTTACACAACTGCACCGATGACGTGGTGCTATGAAGCAGCGTGCGCCCCATTTCGTTAGCTTTTTTCGCCGTTGATGGAACTCACTTCCCCTGATCGTCTTATATGATCATCATCAAGCTCTACCATTTCGACAGCGCTTTTTAATGCTTTAATTTGTTTTTCTCTTCTCGGTTAACATCAGCAATGAAAATAGGCGGAGCAACGACATTTTAGGCTCGAGAAGAATGTAAAAAGCGCCTTTCTTCTTGGCCGCTTTCTTTTCGTCGGCACCACCGTATCTAGCATAGATAAGCGCATAAGAGTGATTACGTCGATGAACGCTAATACTTCCCTGTTTGAAATAAAATGCTGGAGGAGGACCCTTTTCTAAATTTTGTATATTAGTGTCATGCTGCCCATACCGTTTCGATCCTAGGGGTAAAAGTCATGAACATGCGCTCTGGAGCAGCCCGACTTAATGCTCTGCGCGCGCTGCTGCCCTAACTGTGGCGAGGATCCGATTTACCACCTCTAAGCCGACTGACACGAATTCCAGAATTTTGTCAGTCTTGACTCTGCTCTGTTCATTTATTGACGGAATGTCATGCAAAATACGAAGCAGTTAGTGGGCCACAGCCATTGGCTAATAAGAGGCCAGAATAAAAAATTCTATGAAATTCATGCCGATGCAGCTCAACGATCAAAAAAATTCAGGGGGCACTTTACTGTCTAAAGTGCGTAGAGGCGAAAGCGTTCTTCGCACCACTTTCTCTGCTTCTGTGGCACTGGTGGCGTCACATATAATTGAATACTAATTACTAAGTGATGACAAATCACTAATTATGCTTAATTACTGATTATTGCCTGAATACTAGTTCATTGCTAATTAATGACGCTTAAGTTTCGCCTTTACGAGTGGAACGCGACAGCATGTTGTAGCGCTGCGAGGGAGTCCACGGAACGCCACCACCCGTTCGGCGCGATGCCTTGCCCTTTGAACGCAACGCTTTTTGAGGAAAGGAAATGGCGCAGTAATTCTCTGTCATCTCGGTGGACACCTGAACCGCACCGTAGAGGAAGGGAGAAAGTGGGAGTGAAAGAAGACAAAGAGGGCCCGTAATGAAGAAAATGAAAATTGTGAGGAAAGGAAATTACGCAGTAACTGTCTCGCATATCTCGATGGACAGCCGTCACTTTTTTGCGGCACTTTTTTTACCTATAGTGTGGTCACTGATGTGTGGTTAAGATGTTAAGCTTCGCCTCTAAGAGTGGAACGCGACAGCGTCTTGCAACGCTGCCAGGCAGTCCATAGAACGTCATCGCCCATTCGGTTCTACGCCTCGCTCGTCGGTAAATTGGTTTTTGAGGAGAGGAAATGTATCTGTCTCTCATACCTCGGTGGACACCTAAACCTCGCCAGGAGGAAAGGGAGCAGGATGGGAGCGAGCGAAGACACCGTATTCACTAGACGCACCTTTGTTCATTCCAAACCATCGCGCTGGCATGGCGGAGTGGATAGCATGCTCGTCTCGCACGCCGAAGACCGGGGTTCGATTCCCGAGCTCGACCAATTTCCTACTCGGTTTTATTTATTTATATGGCCTGACTAGGAAAGTTGATTAGGCTAATTGGGTAATTAAGCAATTAACTAAGCTCAGTCCCACTAGGAGCATCACTATACAATCCCTTCAATTGGTTGCGTGGTTACAGCCAAAGTACAATTGGGCCCGTTTGAAATTCGCGCACGGTGACGTCACGACCGTTTCGACCAACTGAAAAGCGTGACATTTTCTCTCGACAACTGCTGCTTACAACGATGAGACATTAAAGGCTTTCGCCTTAAAATTGCAGCCCTAGTTCCATCGTCTAGAGTACAACTTAATTTATGAGAAAAGCCGACGTTGGCCCGTCTGTCTTACAAGAACAATGTGGGCCATTTGCCATGTCGTTGCGGTGACAACCCGCCCATCGTGTTGTGCGCAACCTGTCCACCACGCCAGGAGGCAAAGTAGTTACTTAAAAAAAATTTAGGGGCAATTGCCACCGATCAACCTTGGGACTGAGCATTAGACATATGTATGCAAAAACCAACCTTACCGGAGCTTGGGACGAACAACTGAGTCAAACATTCCCCAGGGGGGGTTGGGGGTGGAGGGCATTTCAAACAGCCACCGGTGCACGACTGGGTCATTTAAGCAAGAGGACTTCCGATTATCAATGAATCTGTGAAAGAGAAAGAGTGTTTGCGCAGAAGGGACATATAATTCTACCAGACTCTACTCTTAAAGACAGGTTAAGCGTCTTGCCAAATCGTAATGTCGGGATGAATGTTTCCTTCGCATATCTGAATTTTCTACGGAGTATCACTAGCGTAGCAAGGCGAGGGTAGTTACAGGAAATTTGACTGTTGCTTTTAAGCCTCAGTATAAATGATACGCCATGCGGCAGATGAAAGTGCAGGCAAGGGAGCTTTTCTTCGTCTTACGAAGGTAGAGAGACTGTAGCGCTCTTATATACGACTGTGTCTCTAATAATTTGTAAACAACAACATTATCCGCTCTCAGAACAGTTACTCTCATTTTCAGGAGCTGATATACGAATATCATTTACATTCTTTTATATGGTGTTAAGAATGCTCTTCCCCCAATACCGAAGCTGCTTATGTCTTCAGACATAAGGCGATGCGGAAGAACGTCACAATTTTAGATTATCTGATCAGCGATTTAATTCTTAAGCGGAAGCAGCAAAATATCAAGGACAATTCTAACAAGAATTCAGTCAACAGACGTCTGGTCTCATAGCTGCAGATTTTTTTCCCCTTTATGCATTGTTGTGACCCAAAGATTACGAAAATACCTTACACGCTTGAATGGCTTGGTTTGGTTTATGGGGTTTACGTCCCAAAGCGACTGAGGCTATGAGAGACGCCGTAGTGGAGGGCTCCTGAAATTTCGACCACCTGGGGTTCTTTAACGTGCACTGGCATCGCACAGTACACGGGCCTCGAATTTCTCCTCCAAAGAAATTCAACCGCCGTGGCCGGGATCGAACCCGCGTCTTTCGGGTCAGCAGCCGAGCACCATAACCACTGAGCCACCCCGGCGGCGTATTACACGCTTGAATGCTTCACGGGGGATAATGTTTGTTTCCAATGTAACTTCGGGCTTCAAACTTTTCGCAAGAGTACCTAAAATCGATGATATATGCAGGAGAAGACAACTTAGGAGGCGTTGCTCAAGGAGTTACTTTTTAAGCACTCAGCGGGAATGATTGAGGTTCCGTTTCACAAGTAGAAAATGCTAGAATACGGCGTTCCTCTGTTTGCTCAGTCGTTGGGTAAAATCCTGCTTTTCACGGAAAATATGCCAAAACTTTTCTTTTTACCGCTGTATGCTGTAACGGAAGGGATCGCAATATGTGGGAAAGGTTGAGTACCACGTCACTCACGTTCTTACGACGTTCGCCTTAGTATGTCGACTAAGTTAGCATTGAATATTTTACTCCTTAAATGTTAGTCGGTCTAAATAATCTCAGCAATTCTTACTATCTCTAACATGTCCGTGTTAACCAGCAGTAATTATCATTGAGACAACGGCAATGTCAGGAAGTAGTGAGTTAATTGCAGGTGAAAGTTTCCCAGTAGTTTAGTCCATCTGCGTTGCTTTTGATGGCTTCGAATGATTTATTTAAGAAGATGGTATGAACTTTTTCTTCGTGCCAACAAACATTTGACAACAAACCAGACACTGTAAGCCAAGGTACGCTCAGAAAACAAAAGGAGGGCAGCGCATTCTGAATAATTTCTTCTCCATTCTTGAACTGCATTTACAACATTCAACAACCGCGATTTCATTCTTGACAGGTGGCATAACTTATTTGTTATAACGCAAGGCTTCGCCATCTTTGTCGCGGTATTACAAACTTCTCAGTCATTCATGGCCAGCTTAGAGGTTTAGTGATTCTTAAATCAGAGCAGAGAAAAATATAGCCAAATTTCTTACCACCACAGCAAGGAAACATGCCCCTTGCGTCCGGAACAAATCGGTGGTAGCATTGCACGTCTTAATTAGAGGACAGTGTATAAGAACAGAAGATGTATTTTAATGCGCTCACATTTAATATGAATCAATCAATCAATCAATCATTTTATTTCTGCTTCAAAAAGTGGCAGAGGAGCTGCAGAAAAAGCTGTCATAGACAGCTATGCTCACATTGTTCTAAGACTTGCAAAAGAAGTGGATGAAAGTTACGGAAGAACACAGTAAGATACAGCCCATTCGGCGCCAGTGAGAAATATGACAACTGCAACTAAGGCGATGCTACATTTATGAAATACATTTATATATATCAGAATCTGAAATAAAGGTCAGCGTTTTTAAATGCTGCAATAGTATGCTGGAAACCGCGAAGCAGTATACATAGAAAGAAGTGCGAAAATTTTCCATCCCGTGTCACGACACAGCGTTCGCGTTTTAGCACATGTGCATCGCATATATTTTGCAGGTGTTGAACGGCATTCTATTTTTTTGTTTTCAAGCCAGCAGCGCAAACCACTGTTAAGCTTCTGGAATTAGGCAGCTGCCCGAGCCGTGCAAACCCAGCTCTGGCGTGAAGCCTGCAAAACATTTTTACCCCGCATGGCCGTGGCACATGAAAGTTAGAAAAGCAGCCTTATTTAAACATGCATCGCGAATGTCTTTTTTATCTTTTTATTCGCGAATATGTTGACGTGGGATAGATAAGCTTTAAGCGGAACGAATATAGAATGGTGCAAGAAAAATATTCAAATTACAGTCAGCTGAAAGTTGCGAGGTATCATTTGACCAGTGCCGGCCGCTATTCGTAGCGGTTCTGTGTTCAGACTTCATATTCGAGTTCGATTTTTACCGTAGGCATCCAAGTCATATTTTATAAGCTGAGCTTATTCTCTTAGTTTTGAATGTGCTAAAAAGTAAGCCAATCTATTAGCGCATATTACAAGTAAAAATTTCAGTGTCGTATACCTGCAGTTCTGCACTTTTTGGCAAGACAGCCACTGTTTAAATTATAAATATATCTATTGATTAAAACGATTTCGTCCCTCCATTCATGAAGTAGATAATATAGGCATTTCGAATGCGTACTGTATAAGAGATATGCCTACTTTACGCCAAAAAAAAACTATAATACGCGTCAGTTCTTGTCTTAAATTAGGTCTATAACACCGCGTGACATTCTCAGCTTTTAACAGCAAGGAAGAATAAATAACGCCGTAGCCACAGAAAAATCCCTTAGGCGCGTTTTGAGCCTCTTCTTGGCGTAGGTTACTTTAATCCAGATGGTTTATGCGGGCTTCCACCAATATCAAAATACCATCTTTATTAATTTCACATAATGATAATTACATTGACAAAGATATTAAGATAACATTGCATAGGACATAGTAATGCGGTGAATAATCATGCAGAGATCTTACCTACCAGTGATCACTATTAGAGGCTGTTGAAAAAAGCACGCCAAAATATGCATGCCTTGAGATCGCGCAATAGTATTGGCAACATGGAGTCCCTCTCATTCTTTATGGCTCGTATAAAAAAGCGGACTTCTTCCTTATTTGCAGCAACGATGCGCCTACAATGTTCCTCCAAATCTTCCACTAGCAATTTTATCAACATTGATAGGAGGTCGCCAAGTCCTTCAACATGGTCCATAGGAAGTAATCTTAAGCTGACAAAAGGTCCAGTGTTTTTTTATCTGCGAGGTGCAGAGGAAAATGCGACTACAACACACCATTCCAGCTTTTCCGTTCACCTATGCCCACTCTAACAGTGACAGCAAGAAATGGACATCGGCCAAACAGAGGTGGAGCATTAAGGTCAGTCCGAGACACGCAGATTGAGGGGCTACTGTCACGCTGCAAGCACCACGTCAGGCGGCTCCAAAAACCTACACAAAATAGTGATGACGACAAACATCAAGCATTTGATCTCGGGCTTATTTTGTGAAAAGCTAGTAAAGCCTTCGTTACCTATAAGAGCCCGAATGTTACGAAGCGTGAATGTATTTCCCTGGTCAGCACACTAGAATATATTACGCCTCAGACTACTCAGGCACCACGGTAAATTTGTCACGGCGGTTGTACATATAGCGCAATTAAGTTCTATATAGAGGAACTGTTTTCAAATGAACCAAGAAAATACAAACAGAATGGAAGAGCAAATAACATGTCGAGGCATATGTGGATGATAAAAAATAATTTACAATAAACTTCTAAACAGCGCACGACAAAAGCAACAGCACAAAACACGCTGAGAAAGCAATAAAGTATAGCTATGGCAATGATAACAAGGCAGTAAAAATTTAGTGTCCGTATCATTTGGAAACAATTTTCTCCTAGGCGTGTTTGACGTAATTAATAAATTGGCCAAAGTGGCAGTGCGAAAAAACAACCGTGTGTCGACGCGTCTTTACCACACTGGTTCTTTATAGACCGTGCAATCTAAACCGAAAACGTCGTGTTTGACACAAGCACTTATTATGGCTAGTTTTTTTTTTAAATTCTCCTTGATAGTTTTCTGCTTCCGGTTAAGAATTAAATGGCTGATCTGGTCATCTAAAATTGCGACGTTTTACCGAATTACCTTATGTCTGGTGACTTAAGCAGCTTCTGTAGAAAGAGCATTCTTAACACCACATAAGGAAATTAATTTAAATATGATTCGTATGTCAGCGCGTCAAAATGCAAACAAATATTTGACAGCGGAAATACTTTTGTTCACAAATTAATGCAGATTAAGCCATAGGCAAAAGTTCTATATTCTATCTTCGTAAGACGAAGAACAGCTCAACGGAAAACACTTTCGTCGCTCGTTTGGCGTCCCATTTATACTGAGGTTTGAAAGCAGTATTCGAGTTTCCTATAATTTTCTCTGCCTTAATCCCCTGGTGATACCCCGCAGAAAAATTCGATATGCGAAGGAAACATTCATCACGACATTACAATTTTGCAAGACGCTTAACCTAACCTTAACACTAGAATTTGGTAGAATTAAATATCACATCTGCTCAAGCACTCTTTCTCTTTCACAGATTCATTGATCATTCGAAGTCCTCTTGCTTAAATGGCACAATGATACAGAGGTGGCTATTGTAAATGTGGCCCCCCGTGAGGAATGTTTGACTCAATTGTTCATCCCAGGCACCCGTAAGGCTGGTTTTTGCACACATACTTCTTCATGAGATTGTCTAAATTTGTGACTGCTCAGACCCCAAGGTGGATCGCTGGCAATTGCAAATAATTTTTTTTTTCTCAAATAACTACATTGCCTCCTTGCATGATGGACTGGTTGCCCACAACACGATGGGGAGGTTGTCACCGGACCGCCAAGGCAAATGGCCCATACTGTTCTTGTAAGACGGACGGGCCAATGTCGGCTTTTCTCGTAAATTAAGTTGTTCTCTAGAAAAAGGTAATAGGGCTGCAATTTCGGATCGTTGAGCTGCTTCGGGATGAATTTAATAGAATTTTTTATTAGCGCCCCTTATTAGCCAGTGGCTGTTGGCCCACTAACTGCTTTGTATTTTGCATGATATTCTGTCAATAAATAACGAGAAGACTCAAGAATGACAAAATTCTGGAATTCGTGTCAGTCGGCTTAGAGGTGGTAAATCGACTGCTTGCAACATTTAGGGCGGAAGCGCGCGCAGAGCATTAAGTCGGGCTACTCCAGAGCGCATGTTCATGCCTTTTGCCCCAAGGATAGAAACAGTTTGGGCAGCACGGCACAAATATACGAAATTTAGAAAAGTGGCCTCCTCCATCATTTTATTTCAAACAGGGCAGTATTAGCGTTCATCCACGTAATCACTCTCATGCGTTTATCTATGCTAGAAACGGTGCTAGAAAGACGCTTTTTACATTCTTCTCGAGCCTAAAAAGTCGTTATTAGGCCTATTTTCATCGCTGATGTTAACCGAGAAGAGAAAAACAAATTAAAGCATTAAAAAGCGCTGTCGAAATGGTAGAGCTTGATCACGATCAGATAAGACGATCAGGGGAACTGAGTTCCATCAAAGGCGAAAAGCTAATGAAATTGGGCGCACGCTGCTTCATAGCACCACGTCATCGGTGCAGTTGTGTAAATCCGTAGGTCTTGTAAAAACCGCGTGTCGCTTTTCTAACACCATGCACGCCGATAACCAAGCCACACTCGGTAGCCCGCTTTTAAAATAGAACTGAAATAAAAACTTCAACTATGATCGCTACTATTCGCGGTCAGCATTGGTCAAAAAACTCCAACAACTTTGACTTGACCGTAATTTGACGGTTTACTTTGCGAAACGCAATATTCGCTCTACATAACCCTCATTTACTTCCACTTGAACGTCTCCGTTAATAAAAGACCGCAGAAAAAAAGCTATATTGTATACATTTTTGGAATGCTGCCGCTGTTACAACGGTTGTAGATCCACGACCTTGCTGAAGAAAAATATTTTGCTCGCTTTACCCCTTATCTAAGTGCGCACTTGCCGGTTAGCGGCCTCTCTAGCAATGCTAGCAGTGGTGTGGGCTGCTTGGTTGAAAAAGAAGAACAAATAAGAAAGCACTAGAATGCATACAAAACAAGTAAGATGCGCACGTGGGAATAGGGGAAAGGTGACACGGGACGTGCGGTGGAAAATTTTTACAATCCTTCATGATTTTTACTGCGTCTTATTTTCGAAAGATACGTTGAGCACTTAAAAGATCACACGTTGCTTTCCAATGGTAAACTATTTCATTTGAAGTCACGAATGCAGACTGGGTTTAATTACACAGGCTACGATTCCCGCTCCGTTTGAGTGAGATATATTTTTCTTTTAAGCTGTTCTGTCGTACGCAGCTCTCAACTGGTCTTAAAAACGAAGTTAAATTTGCACATTATTTTTCTTTAAAAGTAGAAGCATTGCTCTTGAGTTTGTATAAAGCTAAATAATAAGCCACATAATTGCCTTTGTGGACCGAAAACCGGAATCATCATATATGCTTAGATATGGCTTCGTCTATCAGCTACATCGAGCAGGTATACTCTTCAGACAATGAAGACTCCGCGCGGCTCATTTCTTGAGGCTGACATTCACCACCTGCTGTGGGTTTGCCCGGCGTTAAAGCCGACAAGAATTCGGCACGTGGCGGCAGCGGGTCTTTCGCCGAACATTAGCGCTTCATACAACGCTTGGACACAAGGACCTCATCATCGTGCACTGCTCGATTTCGTTATATCAGCGAACCTATTCTCATTTATTTAGGCATCCTCATCTCTCATTACATACCGTTTTATGCCCTGAAGCAATCAACATTGCATTAAAAAAAAACTAGTGGTATCAGCGTTGTCTTACCGTCTTCAGCCTTGTCTTCAGCGGCGTACATCGCCAAAGTTATGCATGTTCTCCGTGCAGGTTGCTGCACCTTGAAGCGTCCATCGAGCTACACAATCAGCGTAGCTCTTCAAAGACGAAGTCTGCCCGAATAGGAAGTGTGAGGAATGAATAAATCGGTCATGTCCAAATGCGAATTTGCTTGACATTGTTATTCCCCGGCATAACCCTGCCATGATTTGGTGCGTGGAACAAACACGACGCGTGTACCCTCTTGTCAGTCCTCTACCGTAGATGTCACTGGCTCACTCCGCCTTGCTCATATCGGCATGGCTGGGCGAGCCACTCAGATGGCTCTAAGGTGGCGACCACGCTGCAGTCGGCAAATACGGAGCACAACTCCTTCTCCGGCATTCATGATATTAAAGCGAACCGGAGCCTGACAACACGACACCGCTGCCTACCTTCCACTCCGCGAAATTGGCACCTGGTTCAAAACCTTTTGTTTCTCATCGACATCATGAACCAAGACTAATAGCCCGACTTGCTGCTCTGCGCACGCTTCTGCCCTAACTGTTGCAAGGGTTCGATTTACCACCTCTAAGCTCCCCGACATGCAACAGCCATTACGAAGCAAGTTACAGCCTTCTTCCAAAAACTGAGGCTGATGCACGCAACATCAACAGCCCCACTCTCTCTTCTGCCCCATCCTTTTTGCTTGCTTTCCTAGCTGCCAGAGCTGGAACCTCAGGATACTCATACTTCATCCCTTAAGCAAACTTCCCACAGTCTAATTTCCCCAATCTGTCCAGACGTTTCAAAATGGCCTCTGAAGCAGTACCGATCATTCAATGTGCCGAACTATTCACCGCTACATTCTAAGTACAGTACTTCGCAAATCGACAAAGGCTGTTCCTTGCCACCGCGACCTGGAATTCCATGCTCTCCCCCTCGAGACTCAGGATTCGGGACGTTGCTGCAGCCACTCAGCTGTTAAACCATGCACACGTCGTAGGCTCACACCCATATGCGGCCTGATCGTCAGGTCAGCAGCGCCTTTCGCCAACCTCACTTTGGCATTGTAGCAACCTCAAGCAGCATCACCGTCCTGTAACACGCGCAGTTGTATATTGTAAAGTGCTTGAATGATGCGTCCAAAGTGCGCCGCCGGCCGTTTACCGTTTTGCTTTAGGTCAGCGCGGCGTGTATAGCAGTACCTGGTGCGTCGACATGCAAGCAGTCAGAACATGCAATCCTGAACGCCCCTTTAAACGCTACAATGGTCTACTGACCCCTTCTATCCCCTCCTATAAATACTGTTATGCACGCTTCAGCTGCTCCTCTAGCCTAGTCGTGTTTCCTGCTTTCTAATCAATGCATTCTGAGAGCTACGCATTGTACACACGCTGATTTTGTTTCCTCTCATCAACTTCGCTACGGAAACACGTTGGCCTCAGGTCTTTAGCCTGCGCAAACTACCTAAATGGTGTCCATTTAACCGACAGCCTAGTATCATCTGCGGCCTTTTCTTTCTTCTGGACTTTTTTTTTTGGCTCTGGAACGTTCCAGGCTCACTCGTCTTGGCTCATAATCGTATAGCTCTTCATGAGGAACCCCAATAAAGCAACCCGCGCGGTTTTTCAGATGCAGCCTGTCGGATACACGTAATCCGCAGGAAGAGCACCCTGCTCGAGTGGTGCAATAAATTTTGAGTTCGAAATCCATCACTGTTGGAGGTGGTTCTTCATCATCGCCGCTGTGACAGGCCTAAAAATTTAGACTATGTAAAGGGTTTTGACCGACGTAATATTTCAACGGAATGACCGGGATGTACCAGTTACTTGAAAGCAGAGAGCGGTGCCCAAATTGCGCCAACTTCCAAAGAAGGAAGAATCTCAGAAAAACTCCGTCAAGAAATAATCTCATGCTTCCTGCACGCGCTACATTCTGGTTCCTCAGCTCAAATCTAGAGTAAGCCTAAATAGATAAAAGACTAAAAATAAAAAAACTTGAAAGAGTTGGTTTGGTAGATTGAGGTGCTGCTGCGACGAAACCACCACGCTTGTTTACAATTGAAGGCGATTCCGAGCGCCTGGTTGGCATTCTTTGTGGGCGATGATATCGAAAGGTGCCAGTGACCGAGAACCTTCATAACCTACATTCAGGTGAGTGGACGCACCACCTTACAACTTGGCTACAGACGTCGCCAAATCATGGGGACATGTTCGGGACTTCTTCTGCAATAAATGAAGAAACCTTGTGTTCAGTTCACTTCAGTGCTTTGTGTAACTTATGATAACCTCCATAAAGAATCGAAGAGCTGCACAGATAAAACTCTCAATGCCCAGGAAATTAAATACTTGGATCCTCCTTGCATTCTCATCCACTTCCCTCCAGAGGATTGCTGAGGAATAACATGACTGGGGAAAGCGGAGCACATCCTTACATTGGGAAGGTGCAACTCATCATTACACATGCCCCCGTTCTATGTGCTCCAGTCGGTACTGGCGCCTTTTGAAAGGTGCGTTGCGAAACTTTAGTTGCGTATATTAATTCGTTAGAATTATACCTCTAATTACAAAGAAGACCAGGTTGTGGCCGTCTATTGGTTTACAACCTCCAAATGAACGAGACAAAATGTAACTGATGGCTTCTAAATGAATTGGATCCCATGGCAGCGCAGGCAGATAAGCTTCGCTAGCGGCTGCTTCAGAGCACTCAGCATTTGCTGCAGTCTTTCTCGTCGTTTGTTAAAGAGACAGCCTCTTGCTGGATTTTATAGTATTGTCTTCTTGAACTTTTATCAATCCTATAGTAAAACCGAGCGGTAGAGCCTGAGTCCACTTCCATGTGCGAGCCCAGGTTGGAATGCGTGGCCGGATTGCGCGAACGCTTCCAAGCGTAAGGAAACTCCAAGCTCGGAGCCTCGCTGGACTTCCTTTGTGAGACCGGCGTCCAAACACACACCTAACTTTCCTAATTCCACCCTGAGGTCTCAAGCCGCCCTTGTTAATAAATATTGATGAATGATGAACGACGAAGAGCCATCTGGTAGGCGTGGGGCAAGTAACGCGCTCTCACTGCACATTTGGACCACCAGCTTAATATTAACCACTTAAATTGTCGTTAGTGTGAAGAACTTGGATGGACATCTCAAAGCGCTCGCAAAATAGGAGCGGACATGCCAGCGCATACCGCTCCACTTCAGTGGCAAAGACCGCGTGGAATTTATTAAGGCAGTTTGTACAATCCAACAAACGACAAGTTTCTGTCCTGAACTCGGCGTTGTTATTGAAAGCACATATGCTATAAAGACAAACACGACGGGAAAAGAGCTCTTCAAAGCCCCGCCGGCTGTAAGAGTATTTTTTGGAGCAGTCTTTCATCCTTCGTGCAAGGGCAAGCGTCATACGCCCCATGACATTGTGCGGAGGAAACAATTAGCGCTGACATCTTAATTGTACCTAATAGGGCAGAAATTCATGTCGAGAAATAAGCCCGCATGGCCCCAGTTTTCCTTTGTAGACGCCTCAAAAACAGATTTTTATAATTAATTTGTCAGATGATTCTTCTCGACATCGCTGCGCAAGAGGAGGTTGCATGTTGGTAAATTTCGCATTCCAATTACATTCTCTTTCACACCCGTGCTATTCTTGATTTCAGATTAGACAATATTAACGCGTGTTTGTTGTTAACCCAATTTCCTTCATTTCTTTTTCCCTAAGTTACGTCAACCACTTTATTCTATACATGGATTCGAAGTGCCCAGCTTAATTAAAGCCGTTTTTTGGCAGCCTTCAAATTTCACGCCATGTTTTTTTTTTTTTTACTGGCCATAGTGAAACACTTTTAACGTTGCTAGTGCAGCATAGAAGCGCGTGTTTAGTAATATCCTGAGAGCACCTCCGAAATAATCTTTCACCTCATTCAAATTACCTCCCAAATTCAAATTACCACCTGCACGAACGCTCTTCTCCTCTCGTTCTCGCACTTTCGATCTCCGGTCACTACGAAAGAAACACGTGTATTCACTCCCTACTGATAATCATTGGGATCCTATTCTAGACTGTTGTTCTTTTCCAAGAATCATAACTTTTCTTTTCTTCCTACTGTTGTTCATCATTTCCTTTTGCTGTTCTTCCCATCTTTTTGAGCATCCTGCATATATCCTCAACCATGATCTGCAAGTCGTCCTCTAAGGTGCTTAGCCCGTTATGTTGCCATGAAAAATTAAATAAACAGTGTTCTAAAGAAACTTCTTGGACAACTTTATGGTCTCTGACCCATTATAGTTTCTTGTATACGTCCTACAGGCACGCGATTATAGTGTAAAATTGTATGCACCAGCCTGACATGGCCGATGATAAAGATGTTTCTTTTTCCCTGCAGAAAGTATGCTTGCTGCACAATCACCATACATATTTTAGGGAGCAGTGCCCGGACACTCTGCACTGCTGTTACGCATTACCAGAATAGGCGCTCAAGGCTCGAGATAATCAATCCTTTTCCTAACCAGTGACAGTTACATGTGGGCTTTGGCGATATACTAGGAATTTTTCTATCTACATGTTTACGCTTTGAGTATCGCCGACTGCAGCATACCCTTTTGAAAGGAAGCGTGAATCATTTACCCTATCTTTATATGGGGTTACTTTAGTTAATATCTCGTATGGAAGTGCAGTATCCTGATAAGGCCTGCTGAAAACCTATGAGGTGATCCAAGCAGTACTTGCATATTTTTCTTCTCCTATCACAGATCATGCCTCCAAAGTCGGTGGAAAGTCTGACGACAATTACACAAGGCAAGTGACATAGGCGTGAAATAGACCCAGATGTCACAGACCTGATAATTCGTCTTCTTTGGTCAAACAGCTCCATTGAAACTCGATAAACTCCCATAGGAAGTGCAATAAGGAAAAATATAGTGCCTGAATACGACAGTCAACTGTGTCGTCAGTATGCGGGAAAGCATTGAGTTAATCTCTACAGTCACACTAGAAAGGTTTAAGTTGCGATGAGAAACTCTACAGAATTTCCCAAGTTTTCAGAACACAACTGAGAGAATATCGCCCATTATTTTTCAGTCTGTGTCTGATGCGCTGAACTAGATGCGCCGCGTTATATTGTGTTCATTCGTTTAGCTTATGGTGTGTTTCAGAGCAATGTTGACTTTCAATACTACGGTGCAAGTAAGAATCGTATAAGCTTGCATAGAGAATGAATTAATGTGAATAATTTAGACTTAAAAATAAAGGCAAGGCGGACAACTATACGCCCTCTTTGCTTCTTTTCTTTTAATACATAGCGAGAGAAATGGCTGTCATAAAGTGTGCTCTAAAAGACATGGCAATAAACGACGGAATAGTACGCTACTCTGGAATAGAAATGTGTGAAATTCAAAAAGAAATTGCCAACTTTGTACATCCCGTATGCACATCAATTTCCGGAGCCCTCCACTACGGCGTCTCTCATAGCCTTAGTCGCTTTGGGACGTTAAACCCCCATAAACCAAACCAAAACCGCCATGAGTCATTGAGCACAATAGTAACAAAACGAAGCAGGATGTTTTGACCGACCTACTTCAAAACTGTAGTTGCGGCAGTTGAACTTCACTCTTTATCCCAATATAGAGAACACGTGAGGAGATTACAGCTCGTTACCATCAGAGAGGTCGGTAATACTGTGTTCCGTTAGAGTCGTCAAGCCGCTCCTGATCTCCGCAATCGTAATCTAGAGAAAAGTATTCCTGTCACTATATACGCATGCATTTTTTATTGTTCAGGCGCCACAGTGCGTATAATGAAAATCATGTCCCTAAAAAAACACAAAAAAGATTTTAGCTCAAAGTAATAACCTGTTTCTCAGAATTTTAAATCGTCGCAAAACTTGCTCCGCAAAGGAATGACAGGAACGAAAAACCATCCGCCAGCGGCCTGATATAAGTCTCAGATGAAGTGAACTATGTCATGTTCATAGAGTTTTTGTTCAAGCAGTTTTTCTCTCCTTGATACGCGAGTGGTATTAAAGCGTTTTTCTGCCTATAAAGTAAAGTTTGTGGCCAATATACTCATGCACTCTTTTATATCAAAGGTAAACTAGCCAGCCTCGCCTCTTCGAAGGATTACTAACAGGAATCGCAATTAGTGCGCAACAAACCTGCCAACCCAAAGATGACAGCGCCATAGAAGTGGTAAAGCTTCATGTAGGCATACGCCCCGGAGGTTAAAAACAAAAATATGCACTCTTGATCCTGTTCGCTAGCTACTGGGGATGCGAGAGAATCGTTTCATAGAAATGAAATTTTAAAGAAAGATCAAAAGTAGAGAAAGCAGAAAAATTTCGAAATGAAATTCAGGGGAAATTGCTAATCAGCCATACGTAATACCTTGATTCAGAGTAGAGCATAGCGTGACTTCTGGCTCACTTACAATCACATATATACGGCCCTGATTCTTGTACATGTACATCGCATGGCGAGGATTCGGTTCTGCAGGCTTTCCTCGCCAGTTGAAAACGGTGAGCGGCGGCGCTAACTCTTTTGCATTTTAAATGATTTTCTTTCCCATTTTGCGCTAAATTGTTCTAATAAATGTATCACTTCTACAACAGTTCCTTGTTTTGTACACCTGTAAACGCGAACAGTTGCCAACGCTCATTTAAAACAATTCTCTGTACCATGAACAATGGTTTGAGTCTTTAGAACATTTTTTTTTTGCTAGGAAACTGTACAAAAGGTACTCGCCAGTAGGAAAAGCATCTGCTTCTATCGCGTGAACAAGACATAGCTCCCCTTGACTCATTCATCATATATGATAGCGGAAAATGCGGGCTTATTCTATCCCCATTAGTTTTGTGGCCCTGCTTCAAAGGCGGAACTATGAAATCGGGCACTTAGTCCAGGTAATAAACTTTGCCTTTCAGCGCCGCACATGGTCATTATGGCAGATAAACATCATGTGCTCATTTTGACATATAGCTTTACTAGAAACACTGATTTCGCCATGAATATGGTAGGCACGAGTTCGCGACATAAACGTGTGCTGCTGCAGGTAGGAAGCTATGCAGCAAAAAAAAAAGAGAGGGCGAATTTATACCTTTCGCATACGATTAACATCGCCTTCATGGAAGTTTTCTGAGAAGAGCGCCGCGCTAGTCTCATCGTGTTCATTTCTGCGTGCTTCTTCATTTATGCGCGGTTCTGTAAAATATTAATTACCAAAAAGCCCTGGTTTCAGTCTTAGAGAACTTCAGACCCCCAGCGTCTCCGTCAACTACAACCCAGCGAGGGCGGAGGAAGTAGATATTGCCCTCGCGATATTGGCCGCTTCCTACACAGTAGCCACGGACTCCTAAGTACCTGCCAGAACTACCTCCCAGTACACATCTTCACCAAAGTTCACTCATTATACTGCCGCCTGTCCACTCTGCGGGGTGGTGGACTCACTATTTCACATGTCTAGGTGCAGCCGACGAAACCCAGGTACGGGCGACGCCTGGTGAGCCGGAAAAGCTGCTCCAGTTTCTGTAGGTGCCCTGGACTACCGGCACCACCCAAGTGGCAGAGAAGGTTTCTCAATGGGTACCATTTATTTATTACATTAATAATTAATTCACGGTGAAAACAGCGCGGGAAAAACGAACGGACGACGTAAGACACAACACAAGCGCTGACTCGCAACTGATTTTTAACGGAAGAAAACGTCCTTTAAATGCTTTCCTAATCAGGAAAACATCAAAACTGAAAGAACATACAAGACGGTGACAAGACTCACACACCATCTCCGTGGCGTGTGCGCGTGAGACAGTTAGATGTCTCTTTCGGATAAATAGGAGAGCTCTTTATCATTCAGAGCGATGGAAGGATCGCTGATGCACCCGCCACTGTTATCGTGAATATGAAATGCGTGTATAATTTCACGTGTTAAACGATCTTTATGCCTGGCGAGGATGACGGTGTTCGAAAAAAAAAGGCGGGCATGTGCCTTCCTTCCAATGACGGGCTAGATTGCATGAAGAATCAATGGACCAGGTATTGAAGTGTTCACCGAAACGAACAGTTATCCATCGCCCCGTCTGGCCTATGTAAACAGCTCCGAAGTACAAGGGATCCTGTACACCACCCCCACCCTGCATGGGACAATGCGACTCTGATGGTTGATCTGACAACCACCCATCGTTTTCTTTTTTGTGTTTGTCCTCTTCGCCTTTATCTCCACTTGCCTGCACACGCGGTGAAGTTTGCTCGGAGCTGAAAACACAACGTCAACATTGTATCTACCTGCGACATTATTTAACCCGTGCGCTGCACCATGAGTGTACGGCACTACCACAAACTTCTTTCTTTCCCGCTTCGGCTTATCACCTTTCTTCAGCCATGCAAGAAGTTTATCACATGCCCGAGAGATGAAATGGGAGGGGTAACTGCTTGACCTTAATCGGGCAGGCTGACACATCGCACTCTCATTGATTCTATGTTCACACGACTTGGAAATGGCGGATTTAAGGCACGAGAAAATAATGCCATTTTTTACTAGTTTGTGTGACCCGACTTGTTGTTTTGTGTGACCCGAAATGCACCATCTGTGCTGGGTGTACGCTCCTCGGTCCACCAAGTTTTTCTTGAACTACATATATCGGACGCATAATAATAATACTATCGGGCTTCATGGCAACGCCATCTAGGTTTTTATTAGTTAGAAGTGAGAATTGCGCATTTAAGCCTGTATGCAAACATGACACGCAGTTCGCTGCTATTTCCAGAGGCAATCAGTTTCGCGAGTATACATGTAAGTACTGAAGGCCCAGAAGGTACAGAACAAATAAGTTGTTCAAAAAAAATACCTGCTTCCAGGTATGTTCATCGTCCAGGCATACAACAAGGCACGAAACTAAGTCGGCCATTGTTGGTTCTTTCTAAACAACTGAAACCAAAGGAAAAACTCTGGCACAAAGTGGCGATAAGTTGACTCGGAAGAACACTGTATATAAGCAATTAAAGGACAAGCATTAAAATATAAATACTCTGTTGCAGTAAGGCAAATCTGACAGTAACTTTTTTTTTTATGACAAAAGTTGAGAAAATTATGCTTTACGCTACTTGAAGGAAGAGAATTATTCACAGGGTAATTGTCGGAATCGTTTATATGCAGTATGCTCATTATTCGATGCAATAGCCTGTGTAATTTATTATGACTCAAATACATAGCATCTTCCTCTCTTCTTTATAGCAACGAGTTCAAATTTAAGTAACTATTCTATGCAAGCCGGAAACTTCTCGCGAGTTGTTCGGCCTCTCTGCAGCCTCGTCATACAATTTAGGAATTATTATTCCTAACAGAATACATTGGAAACATCATCTTTCAAACATTATTCCGAAAAAAATGTGCCCTAGAAAAAAGCTGTTTTTTTGAAATCTGAAAAATTCAGCTGACGTCAGCCATATAGATAGTTACTACCTGGTTATTCTAAGAAGTGCGAAAAGAAAGTGAGGCTCCGCAAAAATTTTATAGCCTGGTGAATTTAGCCATTTAGATGGATCTCTTCCAAATAAATATATGAGTAATAGCTCACTCAGTCAATTTGGAATATATACAGTAATGCACGTTCAGTAAATTGAGTATACATACAGTGCAAAAAGAAAATGCGTTTGAAATCTCTTTAAACTAGTTTTGAGCCACTGCTCGCGACACGTACAGCACTTGGTGATGTTTGGAAGTTTCTTTCAGCTTCCTGTACCACAACACCAAACCTCAATTTATCTGTTAGGAAATTCATTCTTAATTTTATTCTTGGGCATCGACGTTGCATATGCATGAGAAAATGACAACCTGTAATACAGGAAGTTAGGAGATGGAATAAATTAAAATTTGCGAGCGCTGGATCTGCATTCCTTATGATTTGCCTTGAGCGCTTGTCATTCAAGCGTGAGCCATCACTAGCGGTTATCCTAAAATCGACACTTCCTATGAGGGCTCGGCATATTAAATAAATATAACGAAGCCAGTCCCTTCCATTGAATGCCACAATACGTGTCCTTCAATCCTTTTAGTTTCGCGAATTTGGAAGGCGATTTCTCTTTGATGTAGCTTTCAATACAATGATTGTGATGTTTTTGCTTATTACGAGACTTTCTTGTAGGTCGCCAACCACTTAAGCAGTCTCCAGGAAGTGCGTTTGTGTCAGGCTAAGCCGGAGTGTTCCTCTAGCAAAGGCTGTAGGGCTGCGCTGAGACCTCTAGTTGCAGATATGTGCCACGCCGCGTCTTCTTTGTCTGCAGAGCACGCCACCCCAATGTAGCAAATAGACGGAACCGTCTCTAAGCATATATGATGATTCCGGTTTTCGGTCCGCAACGGCAATTAAGCGGGTTATTATTTAGCTTTATACCAAATACAGAGCAGTGCTTCTACTTTTTAAAGAAAATGAATTGTGTAAATTTCAGTTTATTTTTAAGACTTCTGAAGAACAGCATACGACGGAGCAGTTTAAAACGGAAATATATCTCACTCAAAGGGAGCGAGAATGGCAGCCTGTGTATTTTAACACAGTGTGCATTCATGTCATCAAATGAAATGGTTCACCGCTGGGAAGAAAACTGATCTTTTAGGTGTTGAACGTGTATTCTGCAATCTAAGACGCAGTAAATATCATGAAGAATTCTGAAAGTTTTTCATCGCGCGTCCCGTCTCTTCACTCCTGTATTCGTACGTGCACATCGTACTTGTTTTGCCAACAACCCACTGGTTTCCATTTTTTCTTCTTTTTCCACCCAGCAACTCACAGCACTGCTAGCATTGTTAGAGAGGCCGCTAACTGGAAAGTGCGCACTTAGATAAGAGGTAAAGCGAGCAAAATATTTTTCTGCAGCAAGGTCGGGAATCTAGAACAGTCATAACAGCGGCAGCATTTGAAAACTGTATACAATATGGTTTTTCTTTCTGCAGTCTTTTACGCTCGAAGCAATTCACGTGGTAGTAGATAAGGTTTATGCAGAGCGAATATTGCATGTCGCAAAGTGAACTCCTCGAGTTATGGTCAAGTGAAAGTTGATGATTTTTTTTTACCAGTGCTGATCGCTAAGAGTCGCAATCATTCTTGAAATAGTTATTTAAGTTGAATTTCCTACGCGGTCTTGGTTGCCGGCGTGCCTGGCATTACAATGGCGACAGGCGAATTTGAGCAAGACCTACTGAACTAGAGAACTGCATAGATGACGTGGTCCTCTGAAGCAGTGTGCGCCGAAATTCGTTACCTTTTTGGGCCGTTGAGGGAACTCGGTTCCCCTGTTCATCTTCTGCGATCATCATCAAGCTCTGCCATTTAGAGGGCGTTTTTTTAACACATCTATCTAGTCTTCCTCTTCTCGGTTAACATCAGCAATGAAAATAGCAATAATAACAATTTTTAGTCTCTAGAACAGCCTAAAAGGCGTCTTGCTTTTGGTCGTTTTCTTTTTGTCGGCACCACCGTCCCTAGCTTAGATAAACGCATGATAAGGATTACGTGGATAAAGGATAAAACTACGATGTATGAAATAAAACGCTGGAGGAAGCCATTTTTCTAACCTTTGTATATTAGCGCCACGCCGCCCGTAAAGTTTCTACCCTGGCGGCAATTTCATGAACTCGAACATCCGCTCTGGAGCAGGAACATAAGCGCAGGTCTGCAGCTCAGCGGATCTTTGTTTTAAAACATTGCGCAGGAAAAACCAGAAATACTCGCCAGAACTAGGTGAGAAATTTTGCGGTCTTAAAATTCTAAATGTTCGTTCTGCTTTTGTAAAGCACAGCCAGGAGTCTCAGAGGCATGTTATCGCCGCAATGTGATCCAAAAAAGGTTATGGCTCCAATCTAGGCTGATAACCCAAATATTTAACTCGAATTCATTCTTTTCCCACGTCCGCCTGCTCTATTGCTACAAATTTTACGTAGCCTTTCGTTAGAAATAAAACCTATTGGCCCCTTTCGAGTGTTTTGCAGAACGGTAGATTTGACTTACTGGATGGCAGGATGCAACACTTCCGGCTCCAATTTTGGCGGAAAAGCAGCCACGGTACTACGCGCGTAGATATTGCGGGCCCACAAATTGCGCTTTAGAAACCAGAATTTGCAACTTTGCTATCCCAGTTCTAGATGTAGAGCTTAAGATAACGAAAATATGGGATGGTTGGCTATGCATATGGAAAGCCGCACAAGTCAACAAAGACAACAGACTAGAAGACTACGTCCCAAAGTCAAAATCACGCATGCTATGAGGGACGCCGTAGTGAAGAGCTATGGAATATTTCGACCACCCGGGGTACGTTACATGCACCGACGTCGTACTGACCACGGGCCTCAAGCATTCCGCCTCCATCAAAATGGGACTGCCGTGGTCGGGATCGATTCCGCTTCTTTCGGGTCAGCAGCCGAGCATTGTAACCACGGAGCCACTGCGGTGGCCTCGATAAACGAAAATTACAGAGAATTTTTTTTTTGGCAGGGTCCCGGTAACAGCTGTAAAGTGACTTATTTTAGAGCTCTTTTACTTTGAGTCTCAGCTAAGGATTAGTGAACTGCACAAACACGCAAACAAGGCTTTGAAGGAGGCTAGTTGGTCTTCCTCCTTACGACACGGTTGCGCAAGCTATATTACTGATGGGATGACATATTACGACAAGAGCACTTTCAAGTGAAAAGTTGTACTCATCAGTGCGTGCTTTTAATTGTTGCTCGTAAACACACAAAATTAGAAGGGAATGAAGGTGTGGAAAAAAAATAGAAAAATTGAATAAACAACAGCTTAGTAAGCCTGTGACTAACGTCAGGATTCCTTCTCAGCGCCTAAAAAGCTGATAAGCTCATATGCCAAAGTCTGAGACCAAGAAATACATCATGGGAAGTAGCGGGGCCAGTTGGTTCATTTTTCAACTTGTGTGCTGTGCTGTGTCTGTGTGTTTCTTGACTGTGTCCTGTCCCTGCGCACTGTTTTAAGTTGAAAAACCAAGAAATAGAGGCCAATGAATGGTCTTACGGTGTTAAACGCCTGAAGAAGTTTGTGGCCTGCGTAGAAGCTGATCTTTACATAATACAACCCTCCTGTAATGCCGCCTAGGTGGGTGAGACCGGAAAGTGCGTGATGGGCATGTTCCGACAATATAACAACAGCATCTCGCTAGTCACTGAATGTGGCAACCTAGCAGCGGATGGCTCAAGTTAAGAGAACATCGATTCTTCTAAGACAACAGAACCAAGTCATACGACAGCTATGGGAGGTCTTTTCAGTGGCACTGATCAAAGAGGGTGATGATTATGTGAGCGCCCCTTCGGTAGCGTTTACCGAAAAAGAAAAAGTGTCTATCTGCACCGAAAGGCAGGGAAATCTGCCGTCTTTCAGACCTTGCTAAGCTGTTTTTCGCTTTTGTTTTCTAAGTTTTTCTTTTCACGCCTTCATTGCCTCCTGATTTTGTGGCTTGATAAGTAACTTATCAAATCACGTGCTATCTAAAGTTAAATTTTAGTTTAAAGTGTGCGCTTGCCGTCCTGTGTCGTCCATTCCGTAGTGAAGCTTGGGCCCCCTTACGTTAATAACACGTAAAATAGGTTCTTCTTGCCAAGCAAGTAGTATTGCTTCTGTGGGATTCATAATTAGATATTGTTTGCAAACACGTGACTTAAGATAATTTTTGCGTGTCACATCCGTATTGTCGCTCTGAGAAATTTCTAAAGCCTTGCGCGTCGTTTTGTACGTATCAAAGACGCAATTATATTCTAGAATTTTCCAGAGAGAACATCAAAGAGGCAAAATATTTTAGTTTCCACAACTTTCGTAATGGTAACGCAATAAACTTGTTAGATGCTGTCCTAGATATGGACCTCAAATGGGAGTTTTCAACCAGTCTGAAACGCCTATATCGTGAGTCTGTGCTTCGGTCGAGGTAGCGCTTTTTCAGTAGCTTATATGTTGAAACAGACAGAAAGCAAGCATGGTGTCTCGTTTTATTGTCTTCTCTGCATTTTCTTGATTCCAGTTTATTTTGACGCCGATGGTTTAAATGTCCCATGGTTTTGCACGGCAGAGCCCCATTTGAACCACGTATTTCGTGGACTTTTTGGGTCGAAAAGAAGAAGCTAGGTGTGCTTCTTCGATGTGAAATTTTTTGCTTGGAAGGGTGACCGCCCCTACCGTAATCGCCGTCCACTCCTTTTAATTGAAATATACCTGCGCTTAAAAGACACGGACTGAAAGATAGAGACACACACACATAGCGCTGGGGGCCAGCGCTATGTGTGTGTGTCTCTATCTTTCAGTCCGTGTCTTTTAAGCGCAGGTATATTTCAATATGGCAAACCAACTCGCCCAACAAACCACTCTGCTACACTCCTTTTAATCCGCCCCTGTGGTTATGTCGGAAACAGCGTTGATGTTTTGTATAGTAATTTTTTTCTTGTCTTACAAGAAACCCCTTCCTTTTATAATTTGCTTCTATCTGCTATCAAAAACTGCGATGTAACGGCGAAATATACAAAGAAAATTCTAGAAAAACCTCCCTGCTTGAAAAAAGTTACATTCATCGTGCGAGCTATATCGCATTCAGCCCCACAGAAGCCATAATTAGCTTGGGAGCATTTCTTGAGCGGTACTATTAACCGCATAACTATGACACCCACGTCCGGGATATCTTATTGATGCCTCTGTTCTCTGAATGCGGGGCAGTCCTAAGCACGGGCCTCGCGCTGCCGCCCTGTTTTCAGGTTGCGGGGGGGGGGGGGGGGGGGGGGAGCGTGCCCACACCCTGAATACAGCCCGTTTCTCGTTTCGCATGAGCTTTGCCCTTATCGGCTGGGAGGTGGGGTCGTGAGGGGCCCCAAATCCTTCCTAAAGGCTCTCAGAAGCTGCACGTAGTAGAGAGTTGTGTCCGATGAAATAGGCGCGGTCCAACATACCTGGCATAAGCTTGAGACAGTGCCCACAAATTCGCTGCCCAATATCATCCGCAAATCAGTGCTCAGATATGCGATACACATAATAGGGCGGCGCTTTCGACAGCCGGCAAATGCAAGGTGCTTTGAGATAGGAATATTGCCTGCCAGGCCCACAAATCCTAAAGAAAGGGAACATTTGCGTGAAATGCACTCCTAGTGAAGCACTCCGCGGCGTCAGTTGATTATTTCGCTCTCACAAAATTATCAAATGTTTATTATTCCGTTTATTGTGTTTCTTCCATTGCCAGCCATTCTGGACAAAACCTTTTTCAACGGAAAATAGATAAGCAATGTAATTTTTTTTACACTTGTGTAAGATATGCTCACGGCAGAGTTGCTTTGTTACTATTAACATTTTAGCTATTGCCAAAAAGTTCCCCATTGCTTTCTTACAACACTCTTAACTACTCGATGCGAGCCATGGAAACAATTTCAAGCAAATGTTTAGTTACGCATATGAAGAATGGACCATCCCCTTCAAAATTTTCATAAGAATACCTTAGAATGTCCGAATATTCAAAAAGTTTTCCAAGAAAGTATGAGTTGTTTAAAAATTTCCTCCGTCCTACGAAAGAACTGACCACACACTCGCTGGGACAAAGCCCAAAATATATTTTTTCGCCAGTAATATTCAAAGTTTATCAAATAGGTTTGGTTTGGTTTTTTGGGTTTAACGTCCAGAAGCAGCTCAGGCTATGGGGTACGCCGTAGTGAAAGGCTCCGGAAATTTCGACCACCTGGGGTTCTTTAGCGTGCACTGACATCGCACAGTACACGGGCCTCTAGAATTCCGCCTTCGTCGAAATTCGGCCACCGCGGCGGGATCGAACCCGCGTCTTCGTGTCAGCAATCAAATAAGTGATTTATAAATATTGAAGCTGCAGTGTTGTCCACGATGACGTGAGAGTATGAGAAAAGCAGTATTTTTAAGATGCGTGTGTTTTGAAGCGTAAATGAAAACGAAGAATTGTGTGTTCTATGTTCGAATGGGCCATTAACTCTGCAGACATCATCATCATCACCATCGTCTGAAACATTTTCAAGTAGAAGGTTAACTGGCAAGTTTGTCAGCCGACATAAGAAAGGTAATATTTTAATATAAGTTTATTTCCAGGTAATCACAAAGACCTGTAACTGACCCTGTTAAGACCAGAGTAAGAGTTTATTCTATAGAAACCGGTATTCTCACACTGGGCCCAGAAGGCATTTACTGGGTCCCAAAGCTGTTTCTGGTTCAGGCATTCTTCAACAAAATCGTGTCGAAGCAGTGTCCGCGCAACGAAGCCGGCAAGGAAAGCTCGGCGGCGCACGTGTCTCTTCTAATATTTGAGGACGGGGGGCAGCAGCAACAAAGATTAGGTCTGGAAAATACGAGAAACCTTGAAAAGATTTTACAGATTTTTTTTTTTGAAATACAGTCTGCATTGGTGCTGCCTGCAGTTGATAACAATCGCACGTGCTGCTCGTCGGGGCAAAAATGCCTTAAAACAAAGAATACTGTTTATGTTTTTTGTTAGGGTTTCCTCGTACCCTACCAGTTCGGGAGACACAGGTTTGGTATAAACGCAGTCTCCTCACTCTCTGACAAAGAACAAGTGCCTCATGTCCGTTATCTGCAGTGTTTCACTATTTTTGCTCCAGATTCCAAAATATACCCCCTACATGCGCCTCTCTGCTCAGTAAACTAACTTAAAGAAACCAGCAAAAAGAATAAAATTCGCCCGGGCAAAAACACGGAAGGTGACCTACCACAGGCGGAGCAAATTTTTTATTTTGATCCTTGCATGTGGTGCTTCCTGTTTTACGTCTTTACATATTCGGCCTATAAAAGAACACCCGTTCCGAGGTGGCGTTGAACAACTTCTTTGGAAGCCATGAACGCAGTACTTGCTTCAGTCGTCGTGGTGGTTTTGTTTGCCGCCGTTGCTTTCGGGGAAGAAGCAGCAGGAGGAGGAGGAGGAGGACAATGTGGTAAGGATTCGCAGCACTGGCTAGCAATTTCTCACAGTTTAAAATTAAAGTAGATCGTAGGGAAAAAGCTTTAAATTTATCAGGAATTGAAAGTTTCGGTGGATGCTGGTCACCAAAATAAATTATTTCGCCCGAAAAAAAAACGGGGTTCTCAGGTCCAATGACGCAGGCGAAGCATCGATGGGCTGACAGGAGACTATATTTTTTTTTTCGTTTCGGTTGCAGGCACCTGAAGTGATCAGCCGTCATAAATGTATTCCAATATTTAAAGACATATCAGCACATACAAGATGGAGCATCGCGCTAGAGATGTCAGTGTTGATAAAGGAGAAACGAATTCAAGCAGTGGTTATTCCCGGAATTGATGTAGCCCTCAATTCCCAAAAGTTAATTACATATGCTAATGAAAGCGGAAAAGCAGTCATGAGTCAGGAACTAATTACTTTTTGTTTGTGTGTTAAGCCTGCTTTGCTGCAACTTTATTAGTTGTCTAAGCAAAGCTATGCTCATTCTCATGAGAATTGGATCGTTAAACTTGTTCCTGTTTCCACAATTTGAAATTCCACTTCTTATTCTCATTCCTGGTTTTGAAACCTAAAAATTTGATTCCTCTGGAATTAGGAATTTAAAACTAAAGAATAGTTAGCTAAAATGCACAAGGTGTCAACGGGCGGCGAGATTCCTGTCGTAAATGTTGTTCGCTGCGACCCCATTCTCTAGAACACATAATAGTCCAAGGTACGTGATAGGGCCTCGTGTATATCAGTCGATATGCCATATGCTCTGGCAATATTGGTATGGAATTTTTGAGATATAGAAACTATTTGCAAAGTACTGAAATTGTATAGATTTCATGTGTTTTTAAGGGATTGCATGTTTACTAAAAAAATCTTGAAGTTTACCATTAATAATGCATTTATTCTTTCAGGCAAGACCCCAAAATGCAAGTATCCGAATGGTATGTGATCATTTTTGAAACTTTTCTGCAGTAATGACCATGTTTAACCATTTTCGAAAAATGGTAAATAGCGAAAATTGCTAGCCTCTTCGGCCCAAATTTTTTAAGGCACCGCGGCTTCCGCTCAGTCGAAAAAAAAAAGAAAACTCAGTAGCATTTTGTACTCTGTAGTCCTGAGAATGGACGACATGAAAATTTTATTTTGCGCTAAAGCTATTTTACAACGGGCTGCCGACCATTCATGATTAATGGTTTGTGTGCTTTCAGTCTCAGTATGCATTAAGCTAGTACATAATTATCCAGTGTTACTCCTGCGCTAGAGATTATGGCATATATTTTATATCTGAATTTTTCCAACCCCAAGTTATGGAAGATTGTCAGCTTCCGGTAACATTGATGTGCCGCACAGATTTTTTATTCGTATACTGTTTCAGCTATCGTAGAGCGGAATGCGAATTTATGCGCCTCTAAAAGGAATGCCATAGTCATGTGTTTCTGGCGATAAAAAAAATGCTCAGAAATCTCAGGACACCATGAAACTTTGAGCAGAGTCAAGCAGCAATTTCTAGAACAAAGTTTGCCGCCATTCCCTATATTCATCCCATATTCCTTAGTGCCAAAGAAGCGCACCAATGGGCTGGCGTCAGGGTTGCATTTTCCTCTCGGATACGTCTGTGAATGGTGTGTGCTAAGTTGAACGCATAACACCAGGTTTACAGCAGCGTAATGAAATTCCTTTATTACGTAGCGATCTCGCGTGGTACTACGTACGTTGAGCAAAGGGGCGGATGATTAACCGACAGGTGGGATCAGCATCGGTACAAGACTGAAAATCAGCTGTCGGGGTACATAGAAGTTCCCTCTATGGCTCATGAGTTTGCAGCAGACTTCGAAAAAGCCCGTGGACAGGGCTGAAGAGCAATTAGCGGAAACAATAATGAAAACCCTTCAGCTGTTGTTAAGTGTGCTTATCGGTGGACGAGCTAGTATACGCTGGGTGTAGTGCTCAAACGAAAAAAATGGTACTGTTTTGTGATTTTTGGGGCGCTGTCTATGGCGTCGCTAGTTATGTAGGTGTTTTTTAGAAAGTTATATACAGTGTGCGACAAAAATAAGCAATCTGTTGTTATATCGCCTGTCTGTATGGCTCGTGCCCTCTCCGTTGCCCTTATTTGTTTGCCTGCTTTCGTAATAATGTAGAAGCAACTCGTCCACAAATGCGTGTTTAGAGATAATCAAACCGTTTTTTCTGTGTACCCCGCCGCGACTTTGGCCGCTCTTGTCCACAGGTTGCAGCGAGCCAAAAGAACAAGGACCGTGCAAGGACAAGCTGCCGAGATACTATTACAACTCTGCGGCCAAGAAGTGCCAGCAGTTTAAATGGGGAGGATGCTGCCCAAATTGCAACAACTTCAAAACGCAGCAGGATTGCGAAAAAACCTGCTTCAAAAAGGGATAAGGTGCAGCTTGCAGCGGCCTCTCTTCGACTACTGGCAGTCGCCGAAAACCGAGCCAGCTTGAATAAATAAATGGCGAAAACAAATAAGTGTTGAATGCTTGCTAGCCATGCCTAGTCGAGGTGCAACGCTTGGAACACTTTAGGAGCCGTACTACGCAACTGACTAACAATCTGCGTTTGAGGTGGTGTGGATACCTGCGAACGACGAATACGCTCGATCAACAAATTGCAAGTGACTGCTGGTACAACCAATGATATCGGCGATACAAATGGTTGTAACATCAATCCATCTTTGGCGCGGTATATTCACTATACTAAGGCACGTGAAGAAATACACGGTTGGGAAGCTGTACTGGTAAACACACGCAGGCCGGCAATCTGACAAATGTCTGCTTTGCATTCTGGCGCATCTATTTCTTAAAGAAGAGCAGTAGAATAAAAATTATCCCCGTATTAACGTAAAGATATGCTTTTTTCCTCACCAACGGCTAGAATTCTAATGGAACCTTTTGATTGCGGTTTCGGAAAACGACATTTCAGGAGTTAGGTATGTCAGTCTGTCTGCAAAACGAATAACTTCCGTCGTGAGGGGCGTGCATTTATAGAAGGAGGAAAGGCTCTAGCGGTGCAGGGTACTCAGATCGTTCCGCAATTTAGAGCAGATAGTTACAAGCGCTTGACTGAAATTCATGTTCTTTCATGGCGAAATGGCCAATGTAAGACCTCTCGTGATGTCGACAAGGAACACAATATTATCTGATGAGTTGCGCGTGGGCAGTAGGTTTGATGCTCGGGACATGATAGCGCAGGCTTAACCCTGTTTTTCTTTCTCAGAGGCTGGTAAAAGGTCTCCTTTTTGACGCACGAAAAAGAAGGATTGTCAGAGTTAGAGGGGCCATTTAAGCTCAGCTTTATGGGTAAGACGCTCAGCGTTAATGGGTTAACGTCCATATACGCTCCAATGGCCATTCTTGACTTTTATTCATATGCATCTGGGAGACCTGAAATCACTCCTGGCGCAATGGTGCAGGAGTTCAGCGATGCGCCACTGCAACGCAATAGCAGGTTTTTCCTGCAGTGCGGCTTGTGCGACCGAAGTTGGTCTTTCCCGGCAACCTCTCGAGACCACTGATTAACTTAACTTCCACCCGCCACGGTGGTCAGCTTGCTCCCAATCCGGTGGACAGACAATTACGATGCCACAAAGTGACGCCATCTAAGTGGCTCACCTTGGTTTCTTCTCCCGGAATTTTTCGCTCACAACGCGACGACACAGACCGCGACGACGCCGGATTTTCTGCCCAACGGTAATCTTTGCGCTATCGCGTTTTTTCTCTTGGGAATGGCACGATGAACTCAGTACAAAAAGCAGACGACTCTCTTACAGCGTGACGGCGTAAGGAGAAGTTTCCCTGCGCAACCAAGGCAGTGTTTGACGCCAAAAAGCCTCCGAGATACGGGACCACCCGATGTACAGTACTCACGGATTGAAATAGGACCGAGTGTCCTATTTCAATCCGTGAGTACTGTACATATCTCGTGCCATGCCTTGCCTGAAATATGCCGTTATGGGCGGGGGAACCTGTTAGCGAGACGTGGCGCAAAACTATTTTAAACTTTGCTGAAAATTACAAGATAAATATGCGGATGATACGGCATCTTGAGCCGCCTGCGAAATGGCAGCTACCACAGTTATGACTGAGCCGGCAATGGCGTCGCGGCAGAAACTTCGCATCGCGCGAAGGTCTCGTATATCTTCGATGTGGACCGTCATGCCCTGACCACGGTGTGCATCAGACACAGCAACCAACAGTCGTGGTGTGGGTATAACTTTAGACTAATGCTCTCGAGACGTTTACTGCCAACGCGCTGCTGTAAATGCTCATATCTGTGCTAGTATAATTTGTCACCGAAAAAAGCTCACGTCAGACTCCAGCGAAAACTGGCACACTATGGCCCACATTTTTGCTGCGCAGGATCATTAAAGTAAGTGCAACAATTGCAATGGGACGAGGTTGACAACCGAACTATGGTCATCAGCTATTAAAAAGCGGTAATCGGCGAAAAAAAAAAACATTGCCTATGGATATAAAGCACCTTTTTGATCAAGGACATCATTGTTGGCTTGAAAAAGGGGAGGTAAGTTTTGGTGCATAGTTGTAAGCTCCCATCTGTAGCAACCACCACCACGCGCGACTTGATTTTCTCTATTCGTCCGGTACGCAGTTATTTTTTGTGCCCTAGGCAAAAACTCGTGTACTTAGACACCGAAAATATATATTTATCCCCAGAACAGGTGCGGAAGTACGTGCTCTTTTTGCAGTATAACTTCGCACACTCTTTATTAGTACTTGCTGTTGATCGCAAATATTGAAAGCCGAATTGCAGCAACTTTTTGAGTATAGACATCTTCAGACTAGTTTTAATAGCTAGAACGGTAAACTACGGAGTACGGTAGTTTTATTTATGAGTGGTCATGGAGCTCTAAACGTCGTCCTGTTGCGCCCACGGATTAGAATGTAGCATACCTTACTTCTTCTCGCACCAAAAAAGCTGCATACACACTTGCAAGCAGCGAAGAAAGTCACTAAAGCACCGCAGAGCGCACCATTTCCGCGCTCTGGGCATATGTGCGGACGACTCTGCTATTTGTTGCGCCGGTTTGCTTTTTTTCTCAGCTCTCTAAAATGTGTCTTAGAAAAGGGCACCCCTCGAATTTTCGCCCTTCAAACTCTACCTGCAGTGTTAAACAAAAATAGCTGGCGGTTACGCATTGCTAAATCGGAAATGTTGCGCGAAAGCACGGTTTCGGACCGAACGTGGGACATCTCGGTTTTTAAATTTTTCAGGCTGGGCAACCGAATTTCTCGGGGTGGGACAAATCCAATTTCCTGTAAAACGGTAAAACGGTAACAAGCATTCGCTTAACGCTGCATTTGAATTGTAAAAGTTTTAATGGAAGTATGGCAGCACTCTTGAAATGCCTTTTTTTTCTTTTTAAATTGTGTTTTTCATTTTTGTGTGCTCTGTATAATCACTAAAATGTCTGCGTCTTTTGCACAAGCAATTATGATTCTACCTAGTGCTTTTGAAAAGTTACACATTTAATTGTTATTTCACTGTGCGAAGTGAAACGAAAAAAAAAATAAAAACGAGCTGCTGCACTTGCAAAAGACGCAAAGGAAACGCAACAGGAGAGGCTTCCTATAGCTGGGGAGAATTTCTTTGCTGTATGACTGTGCTTTCTTGTGTACGTTGAAACTTGTGTTTACAGAACTTGGATCCTTTTTTATTACTCCTGTTTTTCTCAAAATGAAGTTTTGCTCTTCTCCATGTTATACCAAAATGGATAACGTACAGTAAGCGAACAGTTCCTCTTGAAATTTGACGGGCTCATTTTATCCACACCATGACACGCAACGATCTAGGATTACTGAGAGCCAAAAGCAATTTGCCATATTTTTACGTAATGGCGACTGCAGTCCGACGAAGAGGAAAAGAATAACTTCTAAACGAAACTCTATTTTTGCTGAGCTGCACACGCAAAGAAATGAATGACTTGGCTGCCCCATAGCAGCAGGCGAGCTCTGGGGCGACATTACGAGTCGCTCAAAATCGTCTCAATCGGAAAGTGTCACAAAAAGTGTCTCATTTGCCTCGTTCCTATTGGTCGGCCGTGACCAGCAGCCATATTGATTTTTTGCGTCACCGGCCAACGTCATAAACGTGCAGAAGTGTTGACGTTGCTTACCTAACTATGGGAGCCGACTGAGATGATTTTTTGAGACTGGAACGAGTGGTCTCAAACCGCTGGAGGCAAAAAATGGCGGTTGCTTACATCGCCGGTGGCCGCGCGATGACCGGTGTAGGCGGGTGCATGAAGACGGTTTTGACGTGCGGGACGAGTTGTTTCGACGTTTTGAGATAGGAAGGAGGCTGTGCGACGAACTCGCCGTTCAACTTGGAGGTAATAAGGGAGTAATTACTCATTGGCATCCACCCGAGCGCAGCCTTACGGCTACAAAGAAAAGCTATACAGCTTTCTCAGAAACTTCGTAGTTAAAGAAAAATTCATCCTGGTCCGGGGTTCGAACCCGAGACCACCGCTTCACCGGAGCAGTCGCTCTACCAACTTAGCTAACCGGGACCGCAAGCTTATGGTAGGGCGAGAGCGAATTGATTAATAACTCGAAGTGGGAACAGGGTCGGTCAAATGTTTTAGAGGAATCACCCAATCCCCCACCTTGGGGGATTCCCCTAAAACATTTGACCTAAACTCGGAGGTGTGCGGGTGAGTTCGCGGTAAGTGGAGCGGCAAGTGCTGTGCGTGCCTTCGTCGCCGGTGGGTTTCAAAACAAGGTAGGAAATGAAGTAAATGTCGGCGCAGCCCAACCGATTGTGAGCAAGTGTTTGTGGTGAGTTGCGGAGACCACTGTCAAAGCTAGGTCGCAGAAGGTGCGTGCTTTCCGGCGAGACCCCCAAGACAACGCGGCGGCGAAGGAGGGCTTCCTTGACATAAACTTTCGCCACCGCAGTATCTCCGGCGGCGTCATCCGAGCATCATCGGAACGGAGCGGCAACAACACCAACACGAATATCAAGTGCTTAACCCGAAGCGGGCGGCATGAGTTGGTTACGAGGCGGAAGAGTGATTGTTGCCGCAGTGACCGGGCGTGCCGGCTCTCAATTCCCGCAGTGAGATTGCAAGCTACCAGCAGATGCACCAGTCTGCTCCCGTATGACGGCAGTTGCTGCAGTGTGATTATTCATGGTCGTCTGGTATTTTCTGATCAAAAATAAATAGAACCACGCATCGCCCTTAGAGCACATTTGTCATCGATAGCCGGCTAGGTAAGTTCACACTAACGAGTCGCAGCGGTCGCGCGACAGACTTAAATCGATTTGTTACGCTCCCTCCCCGCTTAACATGTGTTTCGGAAACCGTAACTAATCGACCGAAATCGGTCGCGCGACTATATTGCCTAGAATACTAGCGCGACGTTTACAACTCGCCAGTGTGAACTTGCCTTAAAGCTGCTTCGCCGGTTTTCGAGCCAAGGGCTCCTTGCAAATTAATCTCGGCAGACTCGTAGCATTTAAATAGATTTTTCCGCGCACTTAAGACGTCCGCACAGTACCTTGATTCAACGTAATGTGTGAAAAAAAAGGACAGCTGTCGAATGAGCTGATTTTTTTCTGGCTACCATGTATACGATGGGTGAATATGTGGGTGGAGGGATAAGGCTGAATCCTCTTAATCGGGCAGCAGCTCCCGGCGCCTAGCCGACGCTTTTCCAGCGTCAGCGCACCCTCGCGGCAGCAAAAGTGACTAAAGAGCAAACTTAATTGCAAAACTGAGGACGCGTCTTGTTTTGCTACATGTTGTTAAGCTTGAAACATAGTTTGTTAGGAAAATAAAACGTTGTTCATTTTAATAACGGCGTGTTTACAGTGTAGTGTAGCAGCCGCGCTCTCTCACTATGATAAACTGTGGTAGTGAAAGACGACGACGATCCTTAGGTGTGAAGCTCGCTCGCAGCCCTAACGTTTGGCTGAACCTTTGCTGAACGCTGCAGAGCGACCTAGGCTCTGCTGAGTCACAACCCCCATCCTACAACAGCAACATGTTAACAGCAACATGTTAGCATACGGTTCCTTATTGTGCAACTAATTGCTTCCTGGGTGGAGCCCTGCTACCAGCCACCACAATCTCTTTGCTAATTGGTTGATTCCGCGATGTGCGTCTCGCGGTGTCGTCATTTCGACGTCACAGTCTCAAAATTGAGACAAAAACTCGTAATCGGACACCTGCGATTACGAGTTGCTACTGCGATGCTACTGCCTGTGCTACTGCAATGTTAATGCTTCGCAATTTTGGGCAAGTATTTCTTTAATGAGCATCAGGCGATCAACGGCCTGCGATTCAATTTGATCAGGCTTTCAACGGACGAGGCCATCCTTTAGATGAGAGCTCCGGAACATCACGCATGCCCTGTAAAAATGTCGACTTGTACTGCGCGCCGCCCTACTCAACGATCTATACCGATAAATTTTAACTTCAGATAAGGTGCTGTGTTTTCTTAGCGAGCGTGGTTCCAGATTTCGTTTATCAATAGGTGCGTAGAACAATTGCTTCACAACACTGCAGCTGGAAGCGCTCGTCCGACCTCGTATAAAATGAGAGTGCGAGAAAAAATAGCACATCGCTATTTAAGTGTTTCTGTATTTCTCCCCCGCCGCGGTGGCTGAGTGGTTACGGAGCTCGGCTGCTGACCCGGAAGACTCGGGCTCGATTCCGGCCGCGGCGGGCGAATTTCGATGAAGGCGAAATTCTAGACGCCCCTGTGCTGTGCGGTGTAAGTGCACGTTAAAGAAACAAAAGGTGGTCGAAATTTCCGCAACCCTCCACTACGGCGTCCCTTATAGCCTGAGTTGCTTCGGGACGTTAAAACCCAACAAACCAAACAAACCAATATTTCTGTATTTTTGAAAATGCCTTGTATAGAGAACTAAGGCTCAATATACACTGCTATATTTTAACGATGCCAGACTTTCGTTTAAAATGTGTGGAAGATCTGTCATTCCGGCATCTGGATATAAAATATAGAAAAATGCAAAAGTTAAACGAGTGACAGAACCAAGTAATTAGACTAATTTATGCTTCACGAAACTCACTAAGGCTTTAACTTTCTATTTTAGGGGGAAAGGGTATTTCCCGAGAATAATAGCTCTCAATGCTGAAGGCCAGCGCAATTGTGTATCCTCGAGAACAAAAAGCACTAAATATGAGGAACAACTGCGAAAGTTTTCAGCCCTGTGTGACGTCCCAAGGGTATTCGACGTAACGTTTTCTGAACCGTTATCAACAGTACTCGCATTACTCAAAGTCGCGTTAGTATGAAACGCAGGGCCTTTCAGGTGGGACCAGTGGTTGGTACTATTGGTACACAGATTGCGGACAACCTAATTATCGTAGAATGTTCGGAGTGGCATGAAAAAATTCAGCTCGTTACAGAGCGTAAGATTACTACTTGAATGAATTGGTGAGCGCTGTAAAAACACGGAAAAGGGACGAACACACAGGACGAAGCGCTTTCTGACAACTATTTAATCTCTGAAGAAACATGACTATATATACAAATTTGACGTCATATCATACACAGAAGAGGCAGGAACGCACGCGCTGACAAGAATAAATGAAAAAAAAAAACAGGTAAAAACTACGCGCGCTTACAACAGGCAAAGATTACTTTTTTTGAGGTAGGCTAATTCAGTTCCCCCTAACATCACCGAAGGGGAGCTGACGCATTGCTTATCTAAAGCAACGTGCATTGCGAAAGCTTCGATAATTTCTCGTTCCCGTCTGTTTCTAGTCCTACCTATTACCTTTGTGTTTTTTAGCAGTGGTATGCATTTAGAGTGGGCGCAATGAGGTGCCAGATTCGCAGATTTTGCAAGTTGTTCACATGATCTTTCGTGATCCCGGAGCCTGTTTGCCCTACGTAAGTTCGTTGGCAGCTGAGCGGAATGCTGCAAATGACGCTTTCGTCACACTTTAAATAGGTGTCTTCGTGTTTGATGTTGAACCCAGGTTTCTTTTTGTGGTCTTCATTATCGTTGACCTTTTTACACATTCCAATGAGCTCATTGGGAGCTAAAAAAACCACCTGAACTCCGCACTTGCTGCTATCCTCCTTATTCTGTGGATGAATATGCGGCACCACAGCAGGGCGTCCCTCACAGCTCGTTTTCTTGGTTTTTTGGGACCCAGTAACATCTCATAGTAAGCCTTCAGGAATGCCGCAGAGTAACTGCTCCGGATAACCGCTCTCCTTCAATCGGAAGACCTGTTGGTCTACGATGTGAATTATCGAGTGGGGCAAGATTTTTTTATAGCTAGTTGCAAGCAAGACGTAGCTACAGCTCGCTTTACAATTCTGGAATGACCGGAGTCAAACCGCAGCAGCGGTTTTTCTGCTCTAGGCTTGTAAGCCCAGCAAGTGTGGTTGTCGCAGCAAGTCACCAGCAGGTCTAGGAATCTAATCAGACTGTCCTTTGGGGCTTCAGAAGTGAACTTAAGGCCGGGAAAAGCTATCTTCCATTCACTAAGAATGCTTTCCACGTTTATAGAATCAACTGGGCTGTTGGGAAGGCAAAGCAAGTAACCATCAACGTACCTAAAGCAAGTTAAGATATTATGCGCATTTATGGTGCTCGATATCCTCCGATTACCCTGTGCCAAGAAAATGTCAGACAACACAGGCGCCAAACAAGATCCAATACTTATGCCTCCTTTTTGCAAAAACAATTCACCTTCAAAATTTATGTACAAGGAGCATAGTTAGCATTAAATCAATTCGAGAAAGCAGTTAACATTCATCCCACCGTGGTTTTGAAACCTGGCAATTCCGAAGTGTTCAATACTTTCTTCCACAGCTTTCAAGGCGGCACTCCTTGGAATGCTATAGTACATGAAGATTACTACTCGAATCAAAGCGTGGTGCATCATAGGGATTCGCACTGACGACCTTTGTTGCCCCAACCAAGACTTCTTGAAGCTTCAAACGTTTATTACGGCCAAGTCATTTGACGTAGTACATTCGAAGTGGTGTCCAATGAATTGTCTTCTTGCGCTGTATATGTTATCATCGAAAGTAGATATCCAGATATAACGGAAAATTTGTTTTGGATACCGCGAAGGTGGGTAATGACGCAATATTCGTTCGATATTGCTAAAGCTCGATACTCATGTGCTACCTCAGCGTTTTGCTCTTTTTCTCCCTTTTCCTGTCACAGCGAAAACCACTGCTAACATTGTGAAAGAAGGCAGCTAATTGACAAAGTATTATTCCACAACGAAGCAGCGGCTCCACAACAGTTAGAGTGACAGCCATATTTGAAAACATGTATGGAATATTGCTGTTTTTTCGGCGCTTTTTTTAAGAAGTAGACAAGAGAGTAGAAAAGTTGTAAGTCGGTCGAATGGAGCCTGTTCTAACGGAAAACACTCAACGTACCATCAAGTGGAAGTTTTAAGGGGGAGAGAGAAATAACCATACAGACCAAGGAATTCGGAACACTTAGGTTGCTGGGTCTCTGCATGACTGCACTGCACTATACGTTCATGAGTTCATGGGGTCCCGTGGCGTGGACACACTGGTCAGTGTTGATCTTCTGCCTGGCCGGGTCCATCGAGCGCAGTTGGATATCCAGTTTCTCCCAAGACGTCAGGAAATCAGGACAATATGGGTAAGAGGTGGGAGTGCTATGCACAGGAGGGGAAATGCGCTCCCAGCTTAATGCAGGGAGCAAAGAGGAGAAGGGAAGAGTGCGGTCTGATGGCTTCGCAATAATAAGAATAGGTGCGATATGCTTTTAATCTTCTTGTTCTTTGAAGACGAGACATTTTACAAGACACCGATATGAGTAAATCACTCCCTTGAAAATTCCAAATGGTCCTGCTGATTTGATAAAGAACAGCGACATATATTAAGGCAGATTAGCGCTAAACTGCGATTCTAAAACTGTCGTGTTTTCCATTTAGGCTGCTGATAATGGAAACCTTTACCTAGAATAAGCAATTTTAGGACGTGTGGCAGCGCTATTGCAGTTTACCTTAAGTAGCCATCGGCTTATGCAGAAAGGTTATTGTTAACTTAGTAAGTTTCAGTGACACACATGGTACATTTGACTAACTTTATTGCAGGATTCGCCGCTCTTAGCTCGAATTTCCGCGGAAAAGCGGCTTCGGTATTCAAAGCGTACATATAGCTGGCCCAAAAACTACACTTGAGACACCGCTATTAAAAACTTAGCTACTTCTCAGTTCCTGGCGCGTTAAAAATTTGACACGTTCTTTTGACATAACCTAAGTAAGAGTTGTGTGGTAATATGCCAGCTGTTATTCCATTGCTGAGAAACTTGTAATGAAATTTATTACGTGGACTGACAAAAATGACTTTGTTCTTTTACTCAAAAATCAGGTAAAGGCGGCTTTCAGAGTGCCTAGAAAGTAAGTAATGTGTGCACATGATACAATAACAAAATTTGTAATATGCTTCTGTTCCTGTTTTTAAATTGGTCTTTTGGGCTGCATGTCCTCCCTTGCTTTGGAAAACCACGTAAAATCGAATAACGTAGAAAGTACACAAAAATATTCAATCTCCTGGCAGTAACATTCACGTTTGCGTTTTTACGCCGGATGGTTTCACCGGATGCCCCAAATCAATCTAGCAGCATTGTCAAACGGCTTTACGCAACGACAAACACTAAAATGAGGACACTAAAATACCATTGTACTAAAAGGTGCAGCTGAGAGCATTCCTCCTTTGCGCTAATTATTGAAAGTAAATTTATATGCGCATCTGGCATCGGCGAATTCCGATGAGACATTGAAAATTATTGTCACGAACTTCCGAACCCTTTATTACCTTTATGCATTGCTCAAAAGAGCGTCCCTAAAGTAAGCACATATTCAAATCTCAAAGTAAGAATGGAAACATGCGCCTTGTCTCATTCTGTTTACTTCCCAGAAAAGAAGCATCTTTACAAAAAGCTGCGTCTAATACTTCGTTTGCAAAGTGGCTAATAAAGTGGCACAGGTACTATTAAGAACTTTCTGGCAGGATGCGGTGCCCTCATCGCGATCTACAGGGAGTTTTAAGTTGAAATAAGACACACTGTTCCCTGGAAGAAGGTGCGTGCAGAGCTCATATAACGACGAGGTGCGCGCAACGATTGCATCAGAGCAATGCAGCTCGAACTTCTCGTATGAGCTCAGCGCAATATCAGATGAAGAGAAAAAAAGCATACAGGTATTCTTTCTTCCAGCGAAGTTTTGCTAACAAATCCAAGGAACATAAATGGACTGCTGTCCCACAACAACCCAACAGGCACATTCTGGAATATGCCAGCGTTCTGTGTGATCTACGCATGAATGCATAATCAGGCGCATGAAAACGAGCGCAGAAGCGCACAGCCAACTTTGACGCGAAAGTTTGCGATTTTCCACACAGCGTTTTAGAAAGAGGGAATCTTTTAGTTGGGAACTACAGAGTAGTAAATGCGAGTGCAGTGAAGTAGAAATGTTCCACTGCATCTCTTTCAATAAGCTCGCAAGTTTCTGTGGACAAACTCGTGCTGAGGTAATAATTCCGATGATTAGCCATTTTTCTCGCTTTCGTTTTTCACCTCGTGGCGAATCAAACGTTGAATATAATAGGCGAGACAGTATTGCGAGGTTATTCTATTCGTGAAATAAGTGGCACCATGTCACATCATGGTGCGCTCTTGAAGCAACTTACCATGTGCAGGGGTCATTACTTCTTGGTATTGAACGCAGGCACGATACACAGCACGATCTGTGCGTTAAGGAATCCAGCTACTCGTCGGACCACTATGGTCTAGCATTCAAGTTTATACACACGGAGCCAGGTGTTTTAAAGTTTCTCACCAGGGTCGTAAAAAAATGACAAAATGTATTTTACTGACCACGTAAATTACAAACATCGCTACGTTTTCATTTTTCAGCACTGTTTCAAATTACTGCGGTCTAAATGTAACCATGTGCAAAAAAAAAGGTCTTTAATTTTATTTTTTCATCTAAATCAATTGGAACATATCAGGCGCATTGCAGGAAAAGTTATGTGTATTTTAGGATGCCTTATATATCTCTGCAGCTACAATCGATCAATCGCACTATTTTTTTATTTTTCCGCAGGACACCTCCACGTTCTGGCGGCTGCTTTGCTTTGAGGTTGGCGCAGACATAATCGCCATTGATGGTTTCGCGCCTAGAGGTGCATCCGCAATAGTAAAGCGCATTAAGCTTCATTTGGAGATTTTCAAGTTGTTGCTGCCTCTGAAGAGATAGATTTACGTACCAGCACAACCATGCACTTCTTCGAACTGGGCGGAAATTACCAACGTATACGCCTGATTTTGCTCTCTGATGTGCCAGAGCAAATACGAGACCTTCTTCCGCTTTAGATGCGCGTTTGGCTGCTGTCTCATTTCCGTCTAGTTTCCAAGAAGTCACGCTTGACATTTATATCCTCTGTTTCTCGCTAACAATTTCTTATTCTGGTGGTTATGCTACAGGCATGCGACATTCACTTTCCATAAAACATTACTCAGCAAGAACTAACTGCTATAAATATTCCTACTCTCTAGAAATATTGCAGAATAGAACAACCTTGCCGATCATGTAGTTACATTGAATTCGTTGTAACTGTTTCAGTCACAAGTAGAGTAGCTGGTGGTTTAAAGTTTGATAACTTACTTGGTGATTTGCACTGGCTCACTAAATTGCTTGAACGTTTTTTTTTATGCGCTTGTGAAGTGCGACAGCTCTTTGATGTCGTTTTTCTGAAGTGTATACACCGCTGCAGTGGTATAGTAACTTTGTTGTTGGTGACGCCTGACCTGCCGAATATTGTTTTCCTCTTACTTTCCCTTTGTGTTACTTAGCAATTAATATGTGTACAACAAAGCTTCTATGGTCTTATCTTTAAGACCGCAGTATCTAAAAAAAAACAAAAAAAAAGAATAACTATCTCATCCAAGCGAATTTTAGGGCCATCGGGGCAGCTTGAAAACAAGAATGCGCACGACAACAGGAACCCCTGATCGATACCGAGGAACATGATTTACTATGCACCGGTAAAGAAGTCAATATTTATACACGCATCCTTCATGATTTCGTCGATATCTCACGGATATACCCTTTTAGAATATGAAGTTGCTACGTTTGCACAGGCGTTGGTTAAAATCCTGCTGCTCACTAGAAATCTGCTCACAGTTTCGGTTTTACCGTCTAGTATTGCGAGGTGGGAAAGGTTGTGAGTCTGGTTAGTCTCAATCAGACGCTGCTAGACTCATTTTGCCAGTAAACGTCGCTTGGCAGGACATGATTCTCAAAACTTTTGTCGATATCATCACACGCTTTTGCCCAGAATTCCACACTTACCCTCCATTCGGGTGCGCCGAATTGTGTCGGTGATTTTCCACCTGGGTGGAGAAAAATTATCTCCAATCTGTTCGCACACCAACGATAATTATCCTCAATGTCTCGTACAAAGCTCTAATAACATTGCGCATCAAAAGTGCTGGACACAAAAATTATCGGATAAAGCATTCCGTGCTGGAATGCAAACCTCTGCCTAAAGATTACTTCATGCAGCATTTGGCTTGTAAACGCTTTATTCGATGTAGTAACCTCCACTCTCCAGCTGAGCTGGATTTGCGCGTCGCGGTGCTTAGTCTTTGTGTTACTGTCAGTATATGCCTTGGCTTTAGGTTATCGGGAGCCAGTTTTCACCTGGATTCTTTTTTGAATAAATAATTACAATATTCTCGCGATCAGAGTGTCATTCATAACAATATTCATAGAGAATCAAGAGCAATGCTCCAACTTGGACAGAGATTTGGTCTGAAAATTTCCTCCGCTTTAAGACTTCAGTTCATGAAGTATATCGAAATGTTTCCCCAAAAAATATATCCCATTGGAATGCGGCAAGAAAAACCGTACCCGTATCTAATCCCTATGCGGATTCATCACCTCAATTGAAACACTTTACAGTCGTAAAAGGAGGTCAGCTCTTTAAAGCACTAAATGTGTATTCTCGGAGAAAAGACGCAGGAAATGTGAGGAAGAATTTGTGAAAATTTTCGCTCCTGTGTGTCGCTTCTCACCGCTCGTGTTTTTCCTCGAGAGCATTGTATTTCTTTTCCAGGCAATCCATAACACCACATTTTATTCTTTTTTCCTGAGAGAAATTGCAACGACTGCCAACCTTGTAAAGAAGGCAGGAGAGTGACACATCCGGTGTGCAGAAAGGTATAAAGCGACCGAAATGTTTTTCCACACCGAACCCACGGCTTCATAAAAGCTATAATAGCAGCTATATTTCAAAACACACGTCCAAAGATGTTTTTGTGCAGCCTTTTGTTTTTCACTGATTTAAATGAGAGCAGAAGTGTTCTAAAGAGAAGAAATAGAAACCATTGCTAAGGAACAAACTCAAATTACCATCAAGTGGAATGTTTAATCTTCGTCGACCAATGCTGGTGGCGTATGGTCGCTGTTTCATGAATAATAGAAACTTTTAGTGACACCGGTATGAGCAGGCGTGTCCTGTCGAAATTCGAATGCTCATATTCTGCTTTGAAAGCCGACAGCGAGAGGTATCGAAAACAGCTAGGCGGCAAGCTGGGATCTTGAAGCGCTATTTTTACAAAGTATGCACAGCCATTGGCGTATGAAAAAATAAAACGCATCGTTACCGTTAATGGATTTGGCTGAAACACTACGTAGAATTTACTGATAAAATGACGGAAATACATCCTCTTCGAAGGCAGCTAGAGGGAACGTCCGTAACCGTGCCAATGTGCATTTAGAACAAATTTTGTAGTTTAGCAGCGCAAAGAAATCTCTGCGCTCTAAAGCGCTGAATGTGCGTCCTCGAGAACAAGAAGCACTGAATCTGACGAACAAATGCGAAAGTTTTAAGCCCCGTGTGACGTCCCTTTGTTAGCGTTCTCACACGTGCGTAACGTACTTTTTAGGCAATGAATGTCGTATGTTTTTTTTTTTCATTTCTCAGCCACAGTGAAACCAGTGCTAACATTTTGACAGAAGGGAGCTAACATATATAACACATTTTTCCACAATGACGCCGGGGCTCCTCAAAACTTAAGATGGCAGCTGTATTTGAAAACTTATATCCAATATTGCTGTTTTTTCTAAATATGTTGAGATGACAGCAGGAAACTGTTAAGCCGGTCGAAAAGAGCTTGTAGCAAAGGAAAACTCTCAATTTATCATCAAGTGAAAGTTTAGAGGAAGAGTGAAAGAAATAACTCTAATGGCCAGGAGATAAGCGATGCGTAGGTCTTTGGGTCCCCGCACGACTGCACTGCTCTCTACATTCATGAGTTCCCGGAGTTCCATGACGTTGGTGGCCCAGTCTGTGGCGATCTTCTGTGTCACCTACTCCGTCGAGCGCCGTCGGATATCCCACCCCTCCCAAGTAATCAGGGGCTCCGGCCTCCGCAAAGGAGTGTCCCCAGGGAATCCTAGGACACTGTGGGTAAGAATAGCGGGGGGGTGCCCTGGGTACAGAAAAGGGGTGCATGCTCGCGAGTGGATTTGGGAGAGGAAATAGGGAAGGGAAGACTGCAGGTCTATATGCTGGTATATCAAGACAATTTTCGGGTACATACACCCAATTTGTGCCAAACCGCAGTGATCCCAAAAATTGTGTGTTTGCTATTTAATGTGATAAGGCAAATATATTACTAAAATAAACTCTCTTCTGGCATCCGCCAGCGCAATTGAAACTATCTTGAATAGAGACTGGTATAAAGGAAACGTCACTGTTACCACTAGTAGGATTCAGTGAAACACATGGAACATTTGACTAACTAGATGGCAAGATTCACCGCTCCTAGCTCGAATTTGCGCGGAAAAGAAGCTCCGGTATTCGAGGCGTAAATAGTAAACCTGTATTAAAAAATTAGCTACCTCTATCAATTTTTCACACGTTAAAAGTCCAACACCTTGCTTTTGCATAATCATAGTGAGAGGTGTAGTTTAGTAAGGCAGCTGTTATCCCATTGTTGAGAAACCTGTCGCAATTAATTTAATTACGTAGGCCGACAAAAACGAATTTACTCTTTTGCTTAAAACCTAGGTATTGGAGGCTTTTAGAGTGCTTACATGGCAAGTAATGTGTGCACGTAAAAAAATAACAATTTTTTAAATATTCTTGGTTTCCTGTTATGAACTTTGTCTCTTGGGATGCATGTCCGGGCTTGCTTTGGAAAAGCAAGTAAATAAGATTAAGGCAGAACGTACACAAAAATATTCACGCATCACTGAGCGAAATAGAAGTTCGCGCTTTTGCGCAGTAAGGTTTCAGGGGGCCTGAACCAATTTCGCAGCATTGTCTCAAAGTTTTACACATTGACCAATACTAAAGTAAGGAGACTCAGATAATATTAAATAAAGACTGCAGCTCGGCGCATTTCGCTTGCATAAGACATTGCATAATCATGTCACAAGCTTCTGAGCAGCTCATTACCATGACGGTTTGCTCAAAAGAGCTCGCCTAAAGTATTCACATATTCATATCGCAAAATAATATTGGCAACATCGACTTGTCTAATTCTCCTTGCTTCCTGGGAAAGAAGCGGCTTTGCAAAAAGCTGCAACACTTCGCCCGCAAAGTGGCTAATAAGCTAGCACAAGCGCTATTATGAACTTTTTTTTGCAGGGCGCGATGCCCTTCACCACGATCTATAGGCTGTTTTAAGTTGAAATAAGGCCCCAGGTTCCTTGTACGAGGTTGCTTGCAGAGCCAATAAACGGCGATGTGCGCAGAACTGTTACATGAAAACAATGTAGCTTGAACTGCTAGTCAGAGCTCAGCACAATATAAGGTCAAGGGAGAATGTGCATATAAATGTATAAGTACTTTGGTGTGCGTTTCAGACAATAGTTTAGGTGCAGACCCAATTTTAAATACACAGTGCGATAGTTTTTAATATTTTCAGATTTTTTTTCAAAAGCGTTGAAATTCATCACTGTGGTCTCTGCATGGAGACTGTACTACAGTGCGGAGATTAGATAAGTCACAACAAGATAATTAGACGCAAGCACTTGCAAGGCCATTATTTTACAAATACCGCATGTAAAGGTCATTCCGGATGTAAAGGATGAATGTAAAGGTGATTCATCAATACCGGGTGATTAATCTATACAAATCTCTGGTACACAGTCACACCTATTATAATGGGCCTTGTTAGCCTGCGTTCTTCACAATGCAAGACGCCATGAGCAATGATCTGTGCCTCGACCAAGGAGAAATGACGTGTTTCAGGCCTTAAGATACGTAGTGCCGTCATATTTAAAAGATACACATTTACTAGCCTATCCATTCGCTCCGCATTATATAACAGCATCGGAAATATGTTCCTACAAGATCGTGAATAAATTGCGACTTGAAAAATAAATTCCCACTCGTGTGCTCAAGTGAATTATTTTTTTTATGAGCGTGCCAACAGTACAGAGACAGTAATGGTGATTTGTTCACAACATAATGTGTGTAGGGCTAATCGAGGGGTTGTCTTCCTTTGTATTTATTATTTTTACTGCCACCTGCCATTGCCACCTCGAAATGCTGCGTGAGGTTGCAGCTTTGACAAGACGAGTGCACGGCTTTTTTTCATGTCTCCTCAGCCGTTGTACAAGTCATAAATAAGAAAAATATAATTGAACTCAACTGCTTAATTTAGCGAGTCTTAACTTATCAAGCTTTTTATTTTTGATTTTATGCGGTACGCTTATTTTCCTCGAAGAAAAGCCGTCAATGCCAAAGGTCCGGCCAGTTTTTAAATTTTGTGGGTTGCAATGTACTTCGAAATATTGATCGTCAGCATTTAGCATTCAAAGGCATTCTCGCCTTGCACATTAATAAACTCGTGTCGCTGGGTGTAGTACAGCAAAATAAATTTAACACTTTTTACCTGGTATAATGCACGCTTATTTTCTGTTTCGGCTGTACTGTGAATGCTAGCGACGCATTTTCCGAATATGAAACGCTTGTAAGCTAACCGAAGGAGTTCTCAAATGCCTATTTTTGGAGCACCATATTTCAAACCTCTTTTAAAGTAGTTTAAATTTCAAAATGCTCTTACTTCATGTTCGGGCTATCGATTTCCCAATATGTTACTCCTAAAATCATAAGAAAAATTCTTACTGGGTAATTTTAGCAAATGTACTATTCTTAGTGAATATGTTATGTACTTAAAGTGCGTCTTGCTGTACAGTCCACCTGCGGTGAAAATACAACGTACCTTCCATCGTTTTTTTAAAATAATCAGCAAAAGCCCGGAAAATCATCTCTTAAATTCAGCAAGCACTCAGAATATGCAAATTTGAACGCAGCCAGGATGCACAACACAGTGTCTGCGTTAAGTAATCCAGCAGCACATCAGACAGCGATGGTTCAGTGTGTACACGTATATGTGCATGGAGCCAGGTATTGACGAGCTTCTCTCCAGGGCCCTGAAAAAAAATAAGAGAAGGTACTTTACTGACCGCGTAAATTACAAACATCGCTGCATTTTATTATTTCAGGATTGTCGCAAATTATTTTACCCCAAAAACGAACCCTGTGGAAAAAGTGTTTTCAATTTATTTTATCTACTAAATAAACTGCAAGGTTTCAGGCGCACGGCAGGAATAGCTAGGCGTATTTTTGGACGCCTTATCCATCGTATTAGCTCCAATCGATCAATAAAACTGTTTACTTTTTGTCTGAAATACACCTCCCCGTTCTGTCGGCTTCATTGCTCCGAGCTTGGCAGTAGACACAGTCGCCATTGTTGGTTTAATTTCTAGAGAAGAATCTGCGATAGTAAAGCGCATTGTACTTTATTGGAGGATTTTGTTTAACGTACCAGCTAAGTCACCACTTCTTCATGCTGGCCAGAAATGATTAGCGTATATGCCCAAGCAGCACCTGCTAATTGGCCTAATATTGGAAACATATTGGCAAAGGACGGCTCTACAAAAGACGAGACTGACACCATCCATTTTTAAAATTGGCCTGACTGCATGTGCTACTTGGGTACCTTCTTTCGCGCTTTAATGAGGTGCAGCAATAAGACAATCTTCTTCCGCTTTAGCTTAGAGTTTGGATGCTGCCTCATTTCCATCTCAGGTGGAAAAAGAGAAGCTTGGCACCTGTTCGCTCTGTTCCTCGCGCCTAACTGAGCCAGCTCAATTTTACGGACATTGGGGCAGCTTGAAAAGAAGAAAGTGCCAGACAGGAAGAACCGATGATAGATACCGAAGAACACAACTTAGGACGCGCCGCTAAAGACGCCACTATCTATATACGAGGGGGTACCCAAAAGAAACCGGACTTATTTTTGTTTGAACTTATTTGTTCACCTTTTAAGCACAGACCTTCAATCTCCTTCAAAGTATTCCCCACTTGCAATGATACGCTTGTCGAATCTTTCATTCCATTTTTCAAAACATTGTTTAAATTCATCTTTTGTGATGCTTGACAGTGCCTCCGTCGTTTTTTTCTTCACCTCAGCAACATCAGCGAAACGCTTTCCATTCACCTATTTTTTCATTCCAGGAAACAAAGAAAGTAGCACGGGGCAAGGTCGGGAGAGTATGAGGGTTGAGGAATAGGGTTCATGCCATTTTTGGTCCAAAACTCTCGTTGAGACAGGGCTGTGTGAGCAGGGGCATTGCCATGATGGAAAAACCAGTCACCCGACCGCCACAAATCTGGCTGCTTCCACCGCACACTGTTGCCCAATCTTTTCAAAACATCCAAGTAGAAAGCCTGGCTAAATGTCTGACCCTGCGGAACAAATTCTCAATGGACGACTCCTCTCACGTCGAAAAAACAAATCAGCATTGTTTTGAGGTTTGGTTTCACCTGACGAGCTTTCTTGAGGCCAGGTGAATTTGAAGTTTTCCATTGGCATGATTGTTGCTTTGATTCAGGATTCGATTCAGCAACACTTGAGTTGTCCCCATAGCATCGTCCTTGTACGTCTTTCCTAATATTTCAAGAATTTCCATTCAACTTTTTCCGAGCAAAAATCAGAATTTCACCGGCGCACGCTGTTCACGAAAATCAGCCATTGCAAACACGACATTCATACAAAACAGTCGTCACTCTAACACTCTGCCTAAACTGCTCTGACCTCCTTCAACGACGGCACTCGGCTTACTGACTCTGGAATGTTCGTTCTGTGCGCTCCTAGTGGCAAAACGTGGTACCACAGAAGCTTTGCCGACCAAAAAATTTAGTCCGCTTTCTTTTGGGTACCCCCTCGTATGCATACTGAATGACTGTGCCGATATCCTGGGGATATACCGTTCTGGAATACGGAGCTGCTCTGTTTTCACGGGCGCTGCTTGTTTGTAAATATGCTTGCAGTTCTGTTTTTGCCGCCTCAACGAGTTTTCAAAAGCTTATTTTTGGTCAGCCATATTTCAAACCACTTCGCAACTAATCAGTTTTTTTAAGTGTTCTCATTCGATGTTCTAGACATCACAAAGTTCGTAATACGTGGCAGTGGTTGGGAATATTGCGGCTCTCTATCAGACTTTGTTAGACTGATTTCGCCAACAAAGGTTGCTTGACAGACTTTATTCTCAAAACTTTTGTCGGTGTCATCGCCCGCTTTCGTCCATAATTCTACACTTACCCACCATCCGTGTGCGCCGAAATGTGTAGGTGGTTTTCATCCTGAGAGGAGAAAAGTTATGCAGAATTTGCTCGCCCACCAACAATAATTGTCCTCACTGTCTGGAAAAGAGCATTGATAACATTGCACATCAGACACGCTTGCCACATAAGTGATCTGATAAAGTATTCTGCGCTAGAATGCAGAACTCTACCTATGGTTCGCTTTATGCACCATTTGTCTTGTGAACGCTTTACTCGGAGTAATAACCTCCAGTCTCGGCTCAGACAGATTTGGCCCGACTCGGGGTTCAATCTTTTTGTTACTGTCGGTATATGCCTTGGCTTAAGCTTACCGGGAGCCAGTTTTCACCCGAATTCGCATTTGTAAAAATAATACAGTGCTCTCGGGAACACAACACTGTTCATTAATAACACTGTGTATACAGAATTTGCAGCAATGCTCTGACTTTACTGGGATTTACCGTGTAAAGTTCACGGTGTTTCAAGATTTAAGAATTACGAGGTATCCGGCCTTCCTTCGAAGGCAGCTAGAAAAACCATCCCCTTATCAAAACCCCATATGCATTATTCACTTTAATTAAAACAGTTTACCGACGTAAAAGGAAGTCAGTTCTTTAAGATGCCTAATGTGTGCCCTCGAAGATAAAACGCAGGAAATGTGAGGAAGAACTGCGAAAATTTTGTCTCCGGTGTGACGTCTCACTGCGAGCGTTTTTCCACGAGGGCATCGTATTTGTTTTGGAGGCAATTCATTGTGTTACATTTTTTTCCCCTTTTTTCTGACATCTCAACCACTGCTAACCTTGTAAACGAAGTCAGGTGTGTGACACATCCGGTGTGAAAAATGGTGTAAAACGAGCAAAATGTTTTTCCAGAACCCAGCCGCGACTCCATACCAGCTAAAATAGCAGCTATATTTCAAAACACATGTCAATACATGTGTCAAACACATGTCAATACAAACACATGGCAATACACCAAGAAGTATTGCTGCATATCACAATCCACTCTGTGAGAGTACATTGCACGCTTGGAGGACGGAAGGAAGGAAGGAAGGAAGGAAGGAAGGAAGGAAGGAAGGAAGGAAGGAAGGAAGGAAGGAAGGAAGGAAGGAAGGAAGGAAGGAAGGAAGGAAGGAAGGAAGGAAGGAAGGAAGGAAGGAAGGAAGGAAGGAAGGAAGGAAGGAAGGAAGGAAGGAAGGAAGGAAGGAAGGAAGGAAGGAAGGGAAAACTTTATTTGGACTAATGCTTTTTCCTGCGGTTTGGGGGCATCTTCAGAGACGTCTTGGTTGGAAAAATACAGTGGGCGGTGAAAGCCTCCAAGGCACTGCTCTGCTTCTTGCGAACTTCTCGCCTTCGTGACAGGCTGGGAGTTAACGAACGCTGACTTTCCATGTGACTTCAATTTTCTGCTACTCTCTTTTCTCTTTCATTATTTATCCCCTCACTCCTTTCCACCTGTGTAGGGTAAGAAACCGAATATTTTTCCAGTTAACCTCCCTGTCTTTCCTGTTATTTCTCCTATTCCTCGTCCTACAGTGGGTGTTAAGTACTCCTGTAAAATTATTGTTTAATACACCGTTACATATTCGCAAATCACGAACAATCTGTACCTGGTGATGAGTAGCCTGTGATGCTGAGAGCGATCAGTAGCTTGTGAAGCTCTCAATGAGATAACCATATAGTCTTTTTCTGCACTGCTCACCGCGATCATGGTGGCTCTTCTCCGCAGTTTGCAGCGAGCCAAAGGAAGAAGGACCCTGCAAGGACCGGGTGCCGAGATACTATTACAACAATGCGGCCCAGAAGTGCATGCAGTTTAAATGGGGAGGGTGCTGTCCAAATTGCAACAACTTCAAGACGCAGGAGGAATGCGAAAAGCGCTGCTTTCTAAAGGGATAAGATGCGGTTCTCAGCTGCCTCTCTTTGACTACTGGCAGTCGCAGAAAACGGAGCCAGCATGAATAAATAAATGGCAAAAACAAGTGTTGAATGCTTGGTAGCCACGCCTAGCCAAGGTAGAAAGCTTGGAATCCTTTAGGAGCTGTACTAAACAACTGACTAACAATCCACGTTTGAGGTAGCGTGGAAAGTTGAGAACGATGAATACCCTCGATTACAGGTGTCCAGGTTATGCGGTACATAATGTAAGATATATGCAGTAGAGCACTGCACGGGCCTCAATCTGAGGCCCGAGCCCGGCCCGGGCCCGTGACCTCAAGCCCGAGCCCGGCCCAGGCCCGCGGCTTTAAGCCCGGGCCCGGCCCGGGCCCGCTAAATTATCGCTCTTGCAAGCCCGGCCCGGCCCGTGAATCCAGGAATGAAGCCCAGCCCGGGCCCGGCCCGACCCGTTTCACAGTAACGCTTGAGGTATACTGCTCACTCTGAGCAAGTAGACCACTACTACACCGATAAGGAACTGGCTGACAAAGGTTCTGAAACCACAGTTTGGCTTCCAGAAAGCTGGTTCTTTTTAACCCAGAAGGAAGTGGTTAAGAGTAGTGCTCACCAGGCCCGTCATTTGGAGAGTGATCTCGTGCAGGTGGGCAACGATAAACTCGGAAGTTCCGAGTGCTAAATAAAAAGGGCCGCATACACTCGTAGTAGTCCACTTTGCGTTCCCTCATGATTTTAATCAGTTATATTCCACCGCCCGCGAAGTATAAATATTAAAGCTGCCTAGCAAGCAGTAGGATGACATTTTTTTAGTGAGTGCAATCTCACAGGTTGAGCTCATAGCCGAACTGGTCGCCGTTCAGCAGAAACGACAAGCTGAAAGGCTTGAGTATTTCACGGAATGCATTTGAAGAATATAAGCGACCTAAGCTAATACGTTCTTCCCGAATGCATTTCTCAGAGTGTATAGGTATGTTTTGGGATGACGAACGATCAATGGCCAATTAAGGCCGGATGAATTTCACTCTTACTGCAACGCGGTGTGGAAATAAGAAAATAAATCAGTCAATGAATAAAGCTTAGTCTTTTTCTTAGCGCGTACTATAACTCATAGCTCATCCGTGTCGGTGCTTCAATGCCGCAGTTGTGTACTTCACTCTGCAATAGTGAATGAACGGTCGGACACCAGCCGTTTCTGTACGGACCCAAGCCCGGCTCGGGCCCGCAGCTTTAAGCCCGAGCCCGGCCCGGGCCCGCAACTTCAGGCCCGGGCCCGGCCCAGGCCCGGCAAAACAAATCATGTCCCGGCCCGACCCGGCCCGCGGGCCGGGCCCGGGCTTTCGGGCTGGCCCGAGCCCGTGCAGTGCACTAATATGCAACACAAATCGCCGCAACGCAAATCCATCTTCAGCGATTACCTGGAGTATGCGACGAAAATAGTTTGCCATCTTCTCCAACCGGCTTTACTCCTGTGTAGGAGGGTAGCGGATCGGGCTAGTTGGTGCAGTTTTGCCATTCTTTGAAGCGCTAAAACAACGTGGACGAAGAAGGGACAGACAGGAATGAGCGCTTTTTTTTTAACTGCCGGTATAACGCACATGGACTGTTCCAACAAAAAATCAGCAACGTGTTTCAGGGGAAGTTTGGATGTATTCGGTCTGCAGCGGTTGAGGACGTCGATGCCGTCCAAGGTGCAACGGCTGGCCTCGTCGGAGTCTGGAGCTAACTTGGATACACGACGTACCATGGACAGAAGCTCATGACCTGACTTCTTCGTTTCGTAGGCGAACTTGGGGCCAAGCGCCAGGACGTTCTTGACGTCTTCTGGCAAAGGCGATCCCTCGGGGTTATGCAGGGTGCCCTTCGCTTGTGCTCGGGCGGCGACCTGCGATCGTAGAATCTTCAGTTGCTGCTGCCAGATGGCCTCGGTAGTTTGAGAAGCCAGGCGCTGGTATTCCCGTAGAAGGCAAGCAGATTTTGACGAATCGGCTGGGTCATGCAGTTGCATGGCTAGGTGGCCTCTGTAAAGCCGAGCTTGTCGATGACATTCTGCCCGCAGGATCTTGCATATCCTTCCGGAGTGCCCAACAGAAGGAACAAAGCCTCCGAGCACGGTGATGACGTCCTGGGGAAGGATTTTCTCTCGGATGCAGAAGGCAAGCGAGCGTGCTCTGCATGTCACTGCAGAGCGCTCGTCCCTGTCTGTTCCTTCTTCGTCCACGTTGTTTTAGCGCTTTCGAAAAATGTACTCCTCTGTACTACAGCGCCTTCTAAATTATATGGTTCGAGAGTTGCACTGATAACTCACAGACAAGACGGAATATTGTCTACAGTGGTCATGCTTGGAATCTCGTGCACATTTATTGCAGAGCAATACAAAGTTATAGAATATCTGTGCCGGAATAACCCGCAACTTTAGACTTGTCCCCCATAGGCCCATTCACACGACGAACGAAATCGGTTTCGTCCGGGAGCGGACAGCACACAATGTGACCCGATAACATTCGCTTTGCTTGCCGATGGGCCAAGCTTCGCAAGCCAACAACGACCGCACGGGTGGCACACTGCAGCCTTAGCTGGGTTTCATGCGCTTTCAGAAGTACAAGTCTCAAGAGTGCGCCCGCATTCCCTTTCAAGCATTGTGAATGAAATTTGTTGGTGGAATTTTCAGTTATTTTCTTTTTTTTACTAGGATGAGGGATCTTTTGTGCGATAAAAATGGCGTGGTTGGCGTGGTTCCGTCGCCTGCCCCATTTCCTTTGTGCTCATGCAGTTCTGGGGTGCGCCACTTGCCTCGCTCTTGACAAGGCAGCGCGAGTACAGTCGAAAGGAACGAGAGGGCTACGGTGCGTGTGGGAGAAGCTTAATTACCACAGCTGGTTTTCCCGTCCGTTCCCTCACGACGTCCGCCATGTGCGTGAGAGCTGCTGCTGCCCACAGACGAGGCAGAGCCAGCGACGTCGAGTGATGTGGTGCTCTGTCCGCGGTACGAATCGGTAAATTGATTCCTCATTTGTATCAGACTTATCGTACGCAGCACGAACAGGAAATTGGGAAACAATTTGTTAAACATGGGCGTCTAGGTGGAAGTGAAAATTGACTGCTTTTATGAGTGGCGCTAATTTAAAAAACTATTTTTTGGATTCACCATATATAGTAACAAAGAGATGCCTCTGCTTTTCAGAGATACTCAGGTACATCGTGGAAGCTAACGAATTGGCCAAGCGGGACCACAGTATGAGAATTAGTGCAATTAAGCTTACACCTGAGAAGCAGCACCAGGGGGATGGGATCATGGGCCGCAGGTAGCCAGAGAACGACAGAAGAACGTTGTAGCTTTGCAAGCTACATCTTGCAAGACGTACTTAAATCACTTAAATTTGCGGTGGCATGGTCTCCTTTCCTAAATCGAACGCAAAAGTTGATGTCACAAAGGCGCATTGAGAGCAACCGTTCAGTTGTGGTAGGTCCCCTTGCCTACTCCTGTTCTGAAAGACTGTTTCGGTAGGTTAGTTCTGTAAGTGGTAGGGAATATGTAGTTCAGAGAAGAATTCAAAGCATTCATTGTGCAATGTGTGCGTTCGTAATGAACAGAGTGGACTTACGCTCAGTATGTTGATGGAGGTCGAGGAGAGATCTCTCTAGTGATTGGAGTGCTTTTTAAAATAAAACCTCCCTCTCTCTTTAACCTCCGACCAATCTCCCTGACGACGTGCGCTGGTAAGACCCTTGAGCGCATAGCCCAGACTCGCTTGTCTATATTCTCCAGGCGAGGAACTTCTTACCCCAATCTCTCATCGGCTTCCGACCCCGCGTATGCGCACAGGACATATTTCTAATTCTCCAGCACACCTTTCTGTCCCCTACCCTAACTCAAATTCACGCACTTGTGACCGTCGATATTCGCAAGGCCTTCGACGGTGTTTCCCACGTCCACATTCACTCTCAACTCGCCTCCCTGCACTGTGGCTCTCACATGTGCTCTTATATCCGCTCGTTCCTCCATAAACATGTGGCTCGCTTTAGAATAGACAACTTTCCGACCCCACCACCTCAACCGTGGCACTCCTCAAGGTGCTGCTCTCTCTCGTACCGTTCTAAATCTCACTATGGCCCCTCTCGCCCCCAGCTAGCTTAAATTGCCGATCTGCATCATACATTTTATGCCGATGACATCACTCCCTCGTGTTCGTCTGGCTCTCCCGGTCAAGTACGGGACACCCTGCAACCTGGCCTAGATCTCGTCGAATTCTTTCTCACCACCGCTGGCCTCCCTCCTGCTCGTGACAAATCCGAGTTTCTCCTTCTCAACTATTCTCATACAAGCGCTCACACAACCATTTAGTCTCTCTCCACCTTTCTGGCTCTCCCATTCCTGTCGTCACGCAATGCAAAGTTCTTGGCATCCCTTTGCATTCGGCGAAGAATGTGCAAGTACCCCACCACGCTGTCACCACCTGCCACTCAGTAACTCACCTCCAGCGGCGCGTGGTCACTCGACGCTCAGGTCTCCACGAGGCTCATGCGTGACGAGTTGCCCACGCGCTGGCCCTCAACAAGGTCTTGTACTTTGCTCCCTACGCTTCCTTCACTCAGACTCAACTTAACGCTCTCGAGACTGCCCTTGTGGGCCTCTGAATAGCAGCTCTCAACCTCCCTATCACTACCTCTACCGCTAAGCTCTTTGCCACAGGCCTCTTCCATCGTCTCCGTTCTCTTCTGACTCTCCGTCATTACTCGCAGCTTGGCTGGCTTTCTATTACCCGTCAAGATCAGTGCTTATTGACTCAGGCGTGTATCCCGCCCATTCCATACCACCCCGGCTCCCAATCTTCGTACCTCCTCCTCCCAACCAACATGTCCCCTTTTGCAAGCTGGCCGTTGTCACGTGGCCGCGCAGCACCATTCCCCTCTCTTTGATACCCAGGGTGTAGCCTACAGGGATGCCTCTTTCGTGGCTCCTCGAGGTTCCTGCGGCTACGCCCTGTACCATCCCCACCTCCCCGCTCCTGAAACCCACACCAGCGGGCCGTATCTACGCCCTCTGGACGCATTGTCCCTCCAAGTCCTCGCCAATGCGCATGCCCTCCAGTCATTTGTCTCCTTCCCTCTCTTCAAGAGTACACAGTGTACTCAGACTCACAAGCCGCTACACACGACATAAGAACCGCACCCTAACCCCTTCTCTCCAACAGGAGGTCGAACGACCGGTCTCCGCACTGCAGCCTTCTATCGTTTTCCTCCCCTGGGTCCCTGGGCATTCAGGGATTGACGGTAACCAGCTGGCCCGTCAGCTCACCCACGACACAGTTTTCCGGGCACCGTTTATCACATGGCCCAAGTCCTCGGAGGACGGAGGGAGACTCACCCTTCGCCGCACCATAAAAGAGGTCTACCTGTAGTTGCACCTCGACAAACGCCTTCACCCTCCCCCTCATCCATCTCCAACGGTGCCGGAGGCTCGCCTTCTTCGGAACATCCAAATTAATGCAGTCATCACCCCGTCCGCCTCTCTCTATCGATCGATCGGACCCTTCCTTTCTCAACTGCCCCTGTATCTATGCGGACCAGGCTCATTGCCTCTTGTATTGCCCGGCTGCTCAGCAGTTCAGCAGTCGGGTTCCTACCCCCCACCTTTTCCTTCCATTACCACCTGGCTTAGCTGGCTTGGCGCTGAAAGGGAGGAAGAACAGCGACTTCTGCTCGCCCAGGCGGTCGACATGCTTGGCCTGTAAGTTATGGCCGAATAAAGGTCTGCTACTACTACTGCTTTTAATTTAGAGTAGGATCATTTTGCTGTGGCTGCAACACATTTCAAAAGAAAGGTTTATGGCTTTCTTGTACAGGATTGAACATCCCCCGAGCAACAAAGGCCTTGCCTTGCTTAGTGGTGAACAATTTATACCGCCATATGTACTTGTGGAGCAAAATTATCAGTCACTTCTAGAAAAGGTATCAAACCTGTACGAAACTGTTCACCTTCATTGCGAGATAGCCAAGCACCAACTGTTTCGAACAAAAATTCAGTTGCATTTTCATGTTTGGTCTATAATCATTATTGGACTAATCCAGTTCTCTGCAGGACAATGGCATCTACCTATGATCTTGATTTATTCCCAAGCCAGCTGCAACCATTTTCTCTGAACAAACCACCCCTTCATTTAGTATTGATCTGCTGGGCTGGCATTACCATAATGTTCCTTTTTTTTTTCTTTTCGGTCGCTCCCCAAAGAAGTGCCATGTGTTTCTTTTCGGTTTTATGGGGTTTAATGTCCCAAAGTTGCCCAGTCTATGAGGCATGCCGTAGTGGAGGACTGGGTTTAATTCCGACCACGTGGGGTTTTGCAGCGTGCAATGACATCGCACAGGACACGGGCCTCTAGCATCGAAATGCGCCCACTGCGGCCGGCATCGAGCCTCCGCCTTTATGACCAACAGCTGAGCAGAGCAAACACTGAGCCACCGCGACGGCCGAGCGCCAAGTGTAATTTAGCGGTGAAGTAATGAGGTTAGTTCACAGATGTGACTAAGATTGAGCCCAGTGTCACTGAAGTTTTGTGTTCAATCAAACTAGCTAATGTGGCGGTCTGCTGCAGTTCTTATAAAGGCCTTATGCCTTTATGATGCACGATATGATTTCCTAATCTTGTTATCATGTGATTTTCAGAAGTTTTCGAGTGCTGCCTGAAAAAACAGGTGATTTGAGTAGTGCTAATGTGATGTGATAAACAATCTTTTTATGCTAACGCAGTTGAATATGTACTGTCGGGGATAAAAGTGGTACACTCCACAAGGCGGGAGCCGGAGCAACGGAAAACTAAAGCCGGAAACCTGCGTTGTAACGCCATCTACAGGCGGCATCCGGAATCCTGACAGCCAGTGCGTCATCTTTATTATCAGCAGGCTTGGAGGAAAGATTTTTTCCTTCATCCATGTCAGCAGGTATGTTGCTTGGCTCGTTTTAATGTTTCGTGCCTTAGCTCGCCAAAATGCCGCAGTTTTTTATTGCTCCTGCTCCATCCCCGTGGAGTATACCACTTTTGCCACCGATAGTACATGAATGGCAGCTTGCTCATATTTATTCATAAGCAACTGCGGCGTCTGTCATAGGCCGAGTCCACCTTCAGGACATCAAACTCTAAGTGTAACTGTGCTAATCCATGTTGAGTGCTCCCACCCCCTGAGGCCATACATCGCCTTGGGTGCTGAGACAATTTCCGTGTGCGCCAATTTCTAGTTCTGCATAAAAGTCTTAAGTGAGCAAACCAGTTCTGTTTACATCGTTGTCATGCTGGTTCCTTTATTTTGTTGTGAACATACAAAACGGTTTGCATTTGCAGTTCTGGAAACATTCTTAAATGATACTTTTGCATCAGAACAACATAGGGGCTCATTGGCATATTTTATGCGCACCATAATGTCACTGAGCCTTTAAACGTATAAGAAATACTGTTTCCTACCATCCCACATTCCCGGATGCTCAGTCATTTCTCGTTATATGGGCGACTCAAGTCATGGACAGTTTTTCTACGGACAGAGTTTTCCAGCGTACTTATTCCTCGCTAATATGGCAACTCGCTGAGCGTACAATACAAAGGACGGCAATCCGCACTGCCAGTTGCCTCCATGTACACCTGTCGCGCTAATATCGGCAGCGATGGCATTCAGCTCTCGACTGCTCCAAGCAAATGTTCCTTTTCCAGTTCTAAGAGCTGGAAACCAGGAGTAGGCTGTTCAAAACTGCAAATGCCTTAGTGAGGGCCCTTTTGAAGAGCGTAACTCTTGTACTCCCGTTCGCGAGTTGAGCAACGTCGCTGTCGCCGTAGCCGCGAAAGTAGCGCACCTCACTCATAGATGGCGCCAAAGTGGTGTGCACCGCGCGCGCCTTCGTTTATCACCGCTGCATAAGCGAAGGTACGGTGGCTATAAATATGCGAGGGAAGGTATGCCTGCGGCCAGGCTGCCTCCTCGCAGTCGAACCACACTCCGCGGCGTTCGCGAGCGGTGCTGTGAAATGTGCTGCAGGCGATATACCAGGTGTTTCAGGGAAGACTTTCAAACATTTTCAAAAATAGGCATTCTAGAGTAAACATATGGCTTTTGGGGCATAGTACTACGTATGTTGTCGGACACCGTAAAGCCCAATAATTGTCTTAAGTAATAAAATTGTTAACTATTTTTTTTAATTGTGATTTCGGCCCGTAGACAGGCGCCTAGATTCAATTAGATTTCTAGCCGTTTGTTAGTAATAGCCGGATCAGTTTTTAGAATTTGGAAAACGAGATTTTTGTGCCTGATCAAAATTTGGCTACATCGCGCAAAAATACAAGCCAAATTTAGCCGAGCCACAGGGCCACGGGTAATCGCCATCTTCCAAGTGTAACTTCTAAGGTGTATTTTAATTTTTACTTGACTGACCGCCAGAAGTACAAAAGCAGAACTTATTTACAAATTGCTTTATTTGCGATTTCTTTTCGTGATTGATTATTACGGACGACTTATATATTAGCGCCATTAAGGTGCTAATATATAATTCACTATTTTTATCGCATATTAACTATTGCCACCTGGTCTGGGGTTCCTCCAACGCAACTAACATTATTAAGCTGTTATTATTACAAAAGAAAGCTGTCCGTGCAATTGCTAACGCACCGCGCCTCGCTCACACAGAACCACTTTTTAACAGACTTTCCATAGCCACCATGAATTCCATATAGAATGACTTACTCCTTAGGTGATTTATAGGAAGCAAAAACAGGGTAACAATTTATTTCAAGGGCTATCTAACCTCTCAAAAAATACTAAAGTTTACAATACCCGGCATAACTAAACATGGTACATTCCAAAGACACGAACTAACTACGGAACCCAGGTACTAAGTGACAGACTGCCATCATTACTCAACTCACTCGGCAATATTACTTGATCATTTGTGTCCAGCGATAAATGTCTGTGCGGTAAACTTTTTCATACTGTTTGATTTGAATTGTGATAATTTGTGATAGTTTCGTATTTTCCAAATTCTGTTTTGCATTTTTGATTGCTACTTCATATTGCTATGTTGAATTGTATAGTAAACTATTAATAAGCATTATTATTGCAACATATCTTAATCACTTGTACTCCAAATTGACTTTCTTAATAACCCTCATTGCTACTTCATACTCCTATGTCGAATTGAATACTAAACTATGTTTTTTAAAGGTGATCTTTGTACCATTTCCTAATCGTTGCTGTTGTCAAATTGTGTTTGTTACCAGAATTCATAACATATGTAGCCTTTATTAATAGGGAACTTGGGCCCTGTCAAGCCGCGCTTTTTCAGGCTTTTTGCCCATGTTCCCGACATTGTGTACACATGATGTCAAATAAATCTGTCTGTCTGTCTGTCTGTCTGTCCGTCCGTCCGTCCGTCCGTCCGTCCGTCCGTCCGTCCGTCCGTCCGTCCGTCCGTCCGTCCGTCCGTCCGTCCGTCCGTCCGTCCGTCCGGCCGGCCGGCCGGCCTTACGGGAAGTTTTGCTGGGGAACAGAAATAGGGATATTAACTGCGACTGTGCTCGCGCGTGGTTTCTGGGCATTGAAGGGTTCTTGAATCCGCTGTTCACTGAATACCAATTCCCGTGCATTTCTATCTTTTGGGAAAGGAGGAAATATTATTGAAGTTTTCGGCAGAGATTTTACATGTGCCATCTAGGCCTCCCAAAGAGTCTTCTGACCGCAGTGTTCCGCTCTGGCAAGAAGGTTTTACTCTCGACATTTGTGTTAACACCTGGATTAAGAGGAAAATTGCTCAGCTTCTTTTTTGGTTCCTGTGTAGTCCTTGAACAAAGATTCCCAGTTAACTGCCTTATTTCTCCTGCTGCTCCCATTACTGACTGTCATCGTTGTGGCAGAGACAGTACGCGTTTTTTCCTTGAAGCCCATTGGCCTGTATCACTGCAGCATGCGGCCATTATGGTCGCTTTCTTAAAGGAAAGTGAATGTAAAGCACATTGCATGAACTTGATCTTTATCTGTATATGTTTCGTTGGGAACATGCCATTTCTGTGTGTAGCAGTAAAGCCCACTCTAGCGGTCTAAAGTCTCACAGTATAGGTGGCGCCTGATTCAGGACAGTGTGATGGAGTTTTTGCATCATGCACTTCTAGTGTGGCCTCTTGCCATCCCTTAATCAGCGGTGTATTTGCATATATTACATTTGTTTTTGGGGGTAATGATGTGCAGGAGACTGCATTTGTGGCAGCTCTTAATTTTTTGCATACAGTGATAGCCAACAGGCAGATCTTTAGTTTTGCTGATGCACTCGTTTTTAAATATTGCCCAAGTGAAGCCGAGGCTGGAAGAAGTGCTGGTCCCAGTTAGTGCGTCGGCGTCTGTCCCCAATGGCTAAATTAAAATGATACTGTTAGTACTCAGCTGCCATCGCAGCATATAATCTTAGTCTGTTCTCTTAGTAAAATTACATGCTGCGCTGGAAGTTAATTGCGTCACACAACACCAATTTAAGACAGCCAGTCAGCTAAAGATGTACCTGTTATGAGTGCAGTGAGCGCTCTGGAAAGGTGATGGCATTAGCCATCATGAATCCTTTGGGACATTTCTTATGACTGGAATCATACAAAATGATGAGAGTAAGAATTTCTGCAAAACTATTGTCCCAGCCAACATACTGGCTGCAATGGTTCAGTGGAGCTGTGGTATTGTTTTGATATTGCTCGAATTTTTCCTTATGGGTCTGAATTTTGGGTGCCACACAAGTACTTTATGTGAGGTTACACTTGCCCCAGAACTGACTTGAGCCTTAACAGAGGTCATGCTGAAAGAGTCTTGGTCAGAAATAATCATTTAAGTTTTATGTGTCAAATGCAGCACACATTGACATGCATTAGCCCTCCAATTTTAGTACTTCAGGTTGAAATTTTATACGTTTATTGAAGAATTAACAAAGAATTTATGTGGGGCAGTGTTTAACTATGCTGCTTGTAGTTTTGTGCAAGTTCTGTTTCGGTATGTGAAATGCGCTCAGAAACTTTATGTACCTGGTGAATATTTATAATGCACCGGCGCACGTTTACGTCAACTATCCACATCCGTTTAGTAAACGTTGTTATGCAAAATTATACCATGTTTTCTGGTTTAGTTGTAAATAATGTACCCTTACGGCCTTGAACTGTAGGAGCAAGGCTGAACTTGCTGATGGGATATGTACAACAGCGCACACTAAGTGCACATCACATTTTCAATTTAGAAAACACAGCTTAGTGTGCCTTCGTATCTTCATACTAAGATCCTTGGTGCGGCATTACATCACAACACACCCCACTACAAAAGCCTAGTGTGCACATCACCGCACAACGTTGTGGTGCGAGGGGCACATCACATTTCTGGCGTGCACACTATTATAAATTACACTAGGCTGCTGTGGTCAGATGTCAACACTAGTCCGGTTTGATGTTCACGCCAGAACACATCTACTAAGTCTGGTGTGAATGCTACAACACACCAACACAATACGGTGCACACACTAGAACATGCTTCCAAGGTCTCGAGTTCACAACGAAACACGTTAGCTAATCTGGTGTTCACACTAGGAAACTCCACCACGTATCGGTAAATCCTGGTGCAAGTTGTGACTGGGCGCGGAGCCGCTATTATACTGTCACGTAGTCGTGACTGCAGTCTGGTGAACAGGAAGACAGCGAGAATCGCTTTTAAACGAAACTCTTTACTTGGGCTGACTTGCGCCAGCAAAGAACTGAATCACTCGGCGGCGGTGCCGCAACAAGCGTGCTCGGCGGTCCTCGAACAGAATGCCCGCCGCTGTCGGCCGTGCTCTCTTTAAAGCTGATAGCGAACTTTCTAGATAAAGCTTGAAAAGTTACTAGAATACTCTGGCGCAAAGTAGAATCGGCTCCGCCTGAATGCGATCAATCGAGATAAATCTAGGCGCGTCTTGCATCACAAACGAAGCGATAAAGCGGCGTGTCGGCAGCCTTGAAGCATGAGCAAACAAACGCTACAAACAAGCGCTACAAAGATTCGCGGCAATATAGCAATGTCATCCTGAGACAAATTACCCGGAGGCTAAGTTTCTTCTCTTTGGGATGAAAAGGCACCTGTAACGACAATGTTTACTGTTTGTGAGAAAAAAATCATTAATCAATTTATACTCACTGCAGTCTCTTTTATCTCCAGATCTTTCAAATTTCGCGCAAACTTTAAAAAGATTCATAAAAGCAAATTAAAAAATACATATTCATCAACTTGTTTATGTTTATGTTGAGGCGATATCTCTCTCCTAGGAAAAACATTTAGATGTAAATCATTTGGCAGGCAATAAAATTTAGGTTGCGTGCAAGATTTGGATGCACTCTGCAGAATACAGGTTAATTAAGTTACCTCAAGCGTCCGGAAGATGACGAATAGAAAGCTAAATTAACACATGTTATCGACCTTGCCAAGCCGAATTCTTGATTCCACCGTGAACTAATCAGTAAATCTAATTATTTTGCAAAACGTCCGATAGAACACAACCGGTAGGCTGTTGGAACACCTTACGAGCGTGTAGGAAGAGTCAAAACAAAGAATGTCCACTGTTGATTCAACAGAATAGTCCCGGCAGACGTGAGTCAATGTTTTGCGGGATATGAAAGAATTCATCGCAATTATTCTCCAAAAATTATATTTGGTAATAAACACACAAACTCGGTTACTAGACACTGGAACGCGTACCTTTTCGATCGGTTATTTAGGAAGATTTCTTCGATTCACGGAAGAAAAATGTCGCGCAGAGTATTTTGTGTTGACGAAAGCAACACATAAATTGCACCTACCCAAGAAAAAGCATTCACTTCCAACCTGGGAATAACAAATTGCTCTTCCTGTCCCTCCTTTGTCTGATTGTGGCGGGATTGTGCATTAAAACCTTCACCATTACTTTGGCCTCACTTCGTTCGAATGAAAACTAACGAAGCAAGAACATCGTTTACTTTATAGTTAAATATTTAACTACAGCGTCGGAAGCTATCAACTTGCCTGATATACATCCTGAGCTTATTTCCTCATGTTGCGTGATTAGAAATTTCTATCATAATATCGTCATCACAGGATGCTATCATAGCATATTTGCAGTACGCAGGATTTCCTCAAAATGCTCATGGTGCTTAGGATAGTTGGTTTATTGGTTTATTGGGGTTTAACGTCCCGAAGCAACTCAGGCTTTGAGGGACGCCGCAGTGAAGGGCTCCCGAAATTTTGACCACCTGGGGTTCGTTCACGTGCACTGACATCGGACAGCACACGGGCCTCTAGAATTTTGCCTTCATCGAAATTCAGCCGCCGCGGCCGGGATCGAACCCGCGTCTTCTCGGTCAGCAGCCGAGCGCCGAAACCACTAAGCCACCGCGGCGGGACGGTGCTTAGGATAGAACATTGTGTGAAAGAGAAACTGTGGGCGCAAACATGAATCTTCCATCCAGCACTCAATGTCGCATCGTGCGCCATTTTGCTTAGGTGTTGTGGGAAGAATCGTACCGTCTTTGCGTTAATAAGTATTTCGACACTCTATTGTTCCAGAACTTCTAAGAACCTTGTTTTTGTGAATAGCGTGTTATTTTTTGCTTGGTCATCTGATCTCTTCGAGAAGATATACAGTCTTTAAACAACGCTTGCACTTTTCTTGTTGCAAAATGTGTCGTCAAGGGACTGTTAAGCAAAACTATATAGCGAAAATAGATTGCCAAACCATTTTGCAGCGGAAGTCAATGAAAATTAGGCAGCCATCGTCTTTTTAAATTATCCATGAACTTACCTTCAGCTAGGGATTTCGCGCCGTCTTGTGGCTAGATCCCCTGCAATTAGGGATGAAGTCTGCAAACGCTGTAAGGTATGTCCCGGGAGTGGTCACATGATGGAGTCAATTTTTGGCGAACAAGGCGGCTATGCATTTCCAGGGAACCTTCGTATTGCTGCTCGCTCACTATATCGAAGCAGCCTCAACTTAACTACATCGAAAACGATTATTTCGTGCAAAATAAATTCAAATGGACTTTTAGAAACTTTTCTTACAGGAACATGAAATTGTAATGGCGCGTTTCTCAGTATTCTCCAGCGTTACCTGTGTTCTGCACGTGACTTTATGAGCCCCCTTGGCTTGCTCTTGCGTAAAGTTGGCGAACAAGGTTTCTATGCATTTCCCGGGAGCCATCGCACTGCTGGTCGCTCTCTATATCGAAGCAATGCCAGCTGAACTACAATGAAAACAAATATTTCGCGTAAAATAACATTCAAAAGTGCTTTTAGAAACTTTTTTGGTGGAAACATTAAATTATGATGGTGCGTTTCTCAGTATTTTCCAGCGTTGCCTGTGTTCTGCACGTAACTTTATGAGCCCCTTTGGCTTGCTCTTGCGTAAAGTTGGCCAACGAGGCTTCTATGCATTTCCCGGGAGCCATCGCACTGCTGGTCGCTCTCTATATCGAAGCAATGCCAGCTGAACTACATTGAAAACAAATATTTCGCGTAAATAAAATTCAAAAGTGCTTTTAGAAACTTTTTTGGTGGAAACATTAAATTATGATGGTGCGTTTCTCAGTATTCGCCAGCATTACCTGTGTTCTGCACGTGATTTCATGAGTCCTTCTTGGCTTGCTCTTGCGTAAAGATGATTCGCTGTGAAAATGGTACTAAAACCTGTTTTCGCAAGAATCGTCTTCTCAACTGCTTTGCATAACATCTCAAGTTCGCTGCCCGCACCGTGTCAAGTATTAACAGTTCTGAAATTTAGCTCAGGTCGCGAGGAAGTTTTTCTTCATGTAGATTCACGGACAGGCCGACTAAAAGAAACACCTATATTTCAGCGTCTCTTTCGGACGGTTTAAATGAGAGAGGTAACTTTAGGACTGTATCAAAGTGGAAAGGTGCGTGTCATACAGAGACCACCCTGCTATAGTAGTCCTGAGATGTAGGTGCAGATTCAAGGCTCGTGCCTTGCTCGCAATTACAACTGTGCGGTACTGCCAGCTGCAGCAAATTCTAGAGAATAGCAGAAATGTTCCATAATATTTACTAAGGAAAGGGCCGTAGATGGTTTTATGGCATGGCTACTGGGTCACCGCGATTTTGGGGTATATGCAAACACACCTGAAAATTGGTAATGAAGGGTACCATTCACTCCACGTAGAAAATGAATCAGTGTTCAGCATTGTTTTAAGACTTCATAGCTCAGCCGGTTTCTGTGCTTCTCTGTCTCACTATGCCGTAGCAACCAAAAGTTCAAAGGAGATCCGCTTTGTCATTTATTTCATGTTCACTTTTTCCATGGCGGTTGCACATCACACAGTGGCAACCATGAAAATCATGATGTAAATACTACAGGCATTTTGTCTCGCAATCTGCCTTCATTGGAAAATTATTGCAGTTTCGGCAGCATCCTCCATAACTGAATGGCTCGCATTTCTTGCTCAGAGAGTTGTAGTAGTACCTATTGAAAGCCCCGATGCATGGTCCACGAATCTTGGCTTGATAGCAACCTGCACCGAAGATACCACATTAATCACGTCAAGGCTTACGAAAAAACGCTGGCTCTCACTGTGCTGCCTCGGAGACAGCCACTAAATTCTGAGCGCCTTCTGCTCCCCCGGAATGTAAGCTGTATAAATAATTCTTCCGCAGTATTTTACAGTAACAACTTCTTTCGTCTATTATGTAGCATGCACTAGGAGCAAGAGCGTCACTGAAAAAAAGAATGTTACACTGGAAAGTATTGTTGGCTGTCATTCGAAGCACCTGCGTGTAATTTAGTTGAAAAATTGTAAAGAGTTAAGAAAGAAAATTATTTAAGTGTGTTTGGTCCGTTCAAATAATCCTTGTAAAATCTATGCATTCCGATAGGCAATTTTAGCTGTACGTAAATGTCCAACCCTCATTCCGACTTTTTCACAATTGCTTTAATTTCCTGAAACTATCAGCTTTGTTCCCATAGTGAGCCTTTTTTTAAGAAGCAACTAGAAGACAACATTCAAGCTAATGTCAGTTCATCGCCAGTCCTGCTTCTGGGGAGTAATGTGGAGCAGTGCATATGATATTTGCTAGTGAATATTCACTACTCATTTCTGGTACAGACAGGACAATTCGGTCAGTTCCACAAGACGTATTCATTCTCAAAGTAAATTTAGCACAAAATGACTTCAAAAGAGCTTGTCTAAAAGCTTTGCTCAGTTTTTCAGTGCTAAATACCGCCTGCATCTCCTAAACACGGTTCAGTCTTTATTACTCCATTTAACGCTGTGTTGCCAGCAAATGCGCTTTTCTTTCTTTCTGTTGTACTCGAAAACAAAGCAAAATGCAATTATTTTTTTTAATTTGCGCAAAATAGCTTTTCCCTTTTCTAGCTACTTAGTTCTGCGCACAAAAAGCACTGTGTGAAAAGATCGCAATTATAGGTGATCGGATTGTCTAGTTAAGTCTTCTCCGACTACGGAAGAAAAGTTATGCCCAGTTTGTCTAGCATACAAAACATAATGTAGAGACCTCTTACCAATACATTATTCATCTTTATGCTTGCTGTGACTCAAAAGCCAAGAAAACACATTAGGGTCCTCAACTGTCAACAGGAGCTGATGCCTGTTCCCAATGCCCAGCCAGTTTCAAGCCTTTCAGCGTAAGTATAAATTTCGTCCTTCCATCAACTCAACTAATCAGTGAGAAACGACGACAAGTTTCCGCTTTTCAACAAAACGTAAACCGCGGTGGCCTGGGAATTGAAGACAACTCTTGGTAGAAATCATTATGTTTAGAAGACTTACACAATGTAAAATATTGAATCAAAATAGCAGAACTATTTAGCATCTCTAACACGTACCTGATGGGTAGGTGCATGTTGGAGGATCTGAAAGAACAAACGCATCAAATAGTTACATAGTTACGAACGGACGGACGGACAGACGGAATTATTTCTAAGTCCCAAGAGTCCTGCCACCACGCCACTCAGCAAAACAAGGTGCTTCCTCAAAACCAATGAACACGGCTTATTTAACTGATTAGTTTGTGCATTCCGGAATTGAGTTCTTTATTTGGTCAGAGAGAGATGTTTCCTCCCTAGCAAACCGCTTCTCCTCTATGTATGCGTGCAGCGCTTCACCCGCTTTCGCCTCGCATTTCAACTCTTGCCAGCCTTTGAGGCCTTTGAGATTGAATTTGAATTGAATTGAATTGAGTTTATTTCCGTTCGAAACAACGGAAAGGGCTTGAACAAAAAGTGAAGCAAGTCCACTTGATTACGTTCGAGCACCCTTTACATGGCATTTGGTGAGGACAAAATTCTAGTATAACAACAGATGCTTTTACAGATTGCAGAATAGAACAAAAAATGTTAGTTATACACAGAAAATCTTACAAAATAATTTACACAATGCCAATACGCAATTCTAAGTGGAAAGTTCATAGAAATAAGTACGTATAAAAATAATGTGGGAGAACAAGGCAAAATAAGTATTAATTACACAGAACAAGCTCGACAATACAACGGAAACAACAGATGGAAGTTTTTAGCCTCAGGGGAGCAAGCATGATACCGAAATGCCTTCAACACTACTAATGCGAGCAACGACTCCAGCAAAACATAGATCACAGTGGTTGGGGATTTGCTTTTTCTCGCAAATATCTATTTAATCCTTTCCTCCAAAAAATAACGTACAAAATACAACTAAGCCGGATAAAAGCTTCTTTTGGCCTGATATTTTTTATTAATATCGGGAGTTTCCTAGCTGGAGGGGACAAGGAGCAATCTTAGCAGAATATTTTTGGGATAGCGTAGCTAGGCAGCTGAAAACACGTGAACTAAAAAATTGCAGTGCGCATTCAAGCTGAGTGATTCTATCAACATTAAGTGAACTGATCACCTGCTACCCCTTTACCGGTTTTATACTTTTCTTTATCTGGAACCGGCCAAAGTTAACGTGAGTTATTTGGCTTCGTGAGCTTTAATATTGTGACTAAGCAAAGATATATTCTTAAATTGTAACATAAAAAGGTTTCAGCAATTTTTATCCGCGTTTTTTTCCTTTCTAGTAAATATTCTTTTCTTATTGCCACCTGGTGACTAATACTGAGACCCGCACCAGCCACTGAAACAAAAAAAATAGTTCTCTCAATCTCCCTCAGGCTCAGCTCATGGCTGCTGCGGCACGTTTCTTTTTTTTAAGCGAAATATAGTTCTAAGCAGACAAAGAATGTTTTTGTTCAGCTCTCTACAGATTCTAGAACAAGGCTGATTCCTTGAAACTATTTTGATGGGCAGGTTACGCTAAACTTTTTACACTATGAAATCTTACCGCAGTGGGGTTGTCCATATGCAGTGGTAGCGAAGAGAGCCGCCACCGTCAATAAAGTCAGAGCTGCGTTCATGGCTTCTAAATGAATAGGTTATTATCGCGATGAAATGGTTCCACTTTTACGCGCTCGACTCGTCCCCTCGAAAATAAAACGCACTAGGATTGAGGAAAAAATCCGACAATTTTCCTGCGCACGTGCGGTAGAATTTTGTTATCCGGGCGTTCTTTTGCGTTCTAGCGGCGCACGTATTACTCAGGTGTTGGTATTTTTTTTTTCTCCCCACACAGCCACAGCTAGGTACGATACCTCGGTTAACCGCCACGTGGCATTTCAAATTTCGCGCAAAACGGGTAGAGCACTTCAGTATACAAAAATGGCAGCTCTGAAACAGCGCAGCAACACTTTCAGTTATTCTTCCCCCCCACCCACCTCCTCAAATAGTTGAGTGGAATCAGTGGAAAAACAACGCCATCTTTTCACCAAAACTGCGCTTTTATGAAGTTTAGAATAATGTTTTTTCATGTATTATTTGCGAGTTTTATTCTTTGGTGTAACCTTGTGCGTGATAATTTAGCTTTTTACTTATTTAGTCTGGTTCAGCCTAGCTGTTCCAAATGTGTTACTTGTGATTTCTATTGTAGAACCAGTGCTAAGTGCATTTTTTAACCATGCATGTACCACCAAGCTAAAACCAACGTCTGCTGATTGCAGTATTTACAAATAAATAAATTAATTGAACAACACATTTGCCAAATATCAGTTTGTTGTAAACCATTCTATTCCCGCTGAAACCTAGGTGGAACTCGAGATCTTCAAGCAGAAGGAATGTAGGCTGTTGTCGACCTTTATATTAACCTTAGGTTTGGTTTGGTTTAGGCGGGTTTTCCGTCCCAAAGCGACTCAGGCTATGAGGGACGCCGTAGTGAAGGGTTCCGGAAATTTCGAACATGTGGGGTTCTTTACCGTGCACTGACCTCGCACAGGCTGAATGACCAACTGACCCACACCGGCAGCTACTCCTGGAGGCTCTATGATGCTCAGGGCCCTAGTAGAATTCTTAGGAAGCCTACGCTGTGAAGTGCCGTTCGGATATCGGTATCGCTTTCGTCGTACTGTGGCCACGCGATTACGGAAGCTACCACCAGCCCATCAAAAACAGTCGCAATGCCGGGATAAAATAAACTGATTTTTGTGTCAATTTTAAACTCGCACGGAACGGTTAGAAGTGATACTAACGGCAGTGTAAAGCATCTAGAAATCTTTGCGTCAAACTCTAATGACTTATAACTCGTATGTTTAAATGAGGCTGACAACCACACGTGTTACTAATCCTCCATAATAGATTTAATGCACTAAAAATCACTTTTCGAAATGAGCTAGGAAGCTTAACTGAAACACCACGTGTATATGGCCAAGGTGAATTTAAAAAAAAATATTCAAATTAAGCATTCACAGAAGCTCGCCACGGTGCTTAAAAAAAAGCCAGTATTTCTTGATAAAAGGAGCTTCGGCACGGTGTGCGTAATCAATGACGGTCCACAAGCACACAATACAAACTTGAAATAAACACACTCCTTAGTTCCCTGGGTTGTAAGGATAATTGAGTCAAGTACTTCCTCTAATATTATCTGTATGTGTTGAGATGGTGCTTAATTAAACCATATACTTAGTGGATGCAACTGTCAAAGTCGAGTGGAGATTTAGAAGCCTAGCTTCAAAAATTTAGTCTCTTTTAAACATAGCCATAATAATCATGTGCAATGTCTACAAATTAAGAAAGGCGCCAACCTACTGAAATAGAAATTGATAATATGCCTCAGTTATAAATTTCAACCAATACGCAGAGAAAAAAAAGCTATTTGCAAAACTGTGAAAAATTCTGCATGGGTCTACGTCGTCTTCGCTAAGTGCGCTGTCATACAAAAAGTAGATTTTGGGCGTCACATTCAATCTGATAATAAGAAATTTAAGAACATTATTAACTGACTATATTTAAATCGATGTTAACGCGTCATTGTAACCGGATATAGTTGCTAAGGCCACTCTGCAGTTGAAATCAATAATAGAAATAAGCACTAATGGCAATGTGGTATCAAAACACTTCGCAACAAAACCGTGAATGATCATGGGACCAACTTCAGCGCCAGTGATTCAGATTGCACGCTGTTGAGAAAAACAGAGCAAAAATTATGCATTATTTCGGATTGTAAAACATTAAACAGCGTGAGGCCATTCTGATATTGTGCGGCCTCCTAACAATGAAACAGCAAACACACAATTAACTACAACGATATCAATTTTCTTTTCAGCGCAATTTTATTATTTTTTTCTTCCATTAGCATTTTTCGCATAAGACTAATGACGCCTTTGACGTGGGCAGCAGATTTTTGGGACTGAGGACACTTGGCTCTGTCCAGTTGAAGTAACCCACGGGACTGAAGACACCGCTTAGTTTATGACTTACAATAGAACGCTTGATTATAGCCATCCCAGATTTGCTCTTTTATTCGCTGAATGCGCGTGCTTGAAAACTGTGGGAAGTAGAAAAAAGAGGCCGATATCTATAAAAGTTTCCTCCACGCATACTCTATCGCCGGTCGCGTTTTCGCATGTGCCGGTACTATTTTGTATTCAGGGCCTTTCACGGCAGTCGAGTAGCGGGCGTATTATACACGCGCAGATAACGGCTCTCCCTTTACCAGCCAGCAGCAACCCCGTCCTATATTTGCGAGATGCGGCAGCTAACCGACACGTGGCATTTGGCATAAGCAAAATACCAGCAAAAAAAGCGACGCAAAAGCATGAGAATGAAACAGTATAAAAAAAATTTTGCGAGTACTGCTTTTGGTGGAAGCCATTTTGCTCTCGCTGCAGTCGACGTGGCAGTGAAAGGCATTTAAACACAATGAATATTCACTGCTGTACACCGAAACGTTAAAATCAGAGTAACATGAACGGTACGGGTCCAACTATGACCTATGCTGCACTATACTACTGTTCAAAATATATATTTCTTTTAATGTTTAACCCACAAGGTGCTATGAAAACAGAAAGCACGACATTTCTGAGGCACGTAAACTGCCCTTCACGGAGCACTAATCCCTAAAAATTCGCATATATAAATTAGGCTGACGAGTTTATCATTTCACTATGTTAATAAAATTGCTTCCAGTCGTGAACCCTTCTTTTACTTTCCACCACACCAATCTTTTTCCATAAAAAAAGCCTAATCTTAAGAAAGGTTACCGGATTGCATTGGACCTCTCAGAGCCTTTGTCCATGTTGAACGTAAGAAAAAAAGCTACTTGGAGCCTCTACATTATTTGGGATCAGTTCTCTATATGACATCTACCTTTAAGCTGCTAATTACACAAAAAGCAGTCTCGGAACTCTGCGCATAGATTCTCAAGGCATACACGTATGCTATAAGACTTCATATAAACACATAGCTGAGTTCTCTCTTTTGTATGTAGGTTGGAAACTGCAGTATGCTGGGCTCATCGTATCTGCAAGCGTTCCAGCGCTGTTTACCTGCAGCATACACTTTGTCGTTTCATATGACATGATTGAAGGACGATCACGAAGTGTACCGAAAAAAAAAAACGTCTTACTTTCTTTACTCCAAATTTGGTGCAAAAGGCAATTGCGATGCCTGCAGACTAAGAATTTTACCAACTGTATGTAATAAAAACAAAGATATGTCTCAATTCTATTAACAGGGAAGTATACGCTGTTTTCGCACTGTTTAAATGGATACTGAAGCAAAACCTTAAAATTGAACAAAAGCGCAGAAAATAAATTCCTGGAATGTAGTTACACCGAAATCTAGTCAACATTTTGCATATTTTTTAGCGGTTGGTTTTATTTTCGAAGTTTTATGAGCGCGCGCCAAGCCCTCCCGGCCGACGCGAGGTGAAGAGCGTGACGTCATGACACCCTCCTCCTACAGGCAACCGGTCGCGCCACTCGAAGCGCGACGTCGCACTGCAGTTGGGTAGACCACGTCATAAGCCTCCCAACGTCCGACGCTGCCAACGCAAAACTGGCAAAACCCGTGAGTAGCGACGGCAATCGTGCTCCTGCGGGAACTGTGGGCGCGCGGGTGTAATGACGTCTAGTCGCAGCTTCCACAGGCGACCGCCAGGTGCAACGATGTAGCAATAAATCGCGAAAAATAAACGTGGTATCCGCCTTTTTTTCGCTAAAATGCTTGTGGCATTTATCGATTTTAGCAGTCAAGCTCTTGTTTACATGTAAAAGAGCAGCTCCGAAAGTTTGGTTCAGTGTCCCTTCAGAGCACCTTAGGCGCCAAAGAGAAATATTCTGCATGCAACTGTATCCGTATTCCATAAAAGCGCTTTTGCATGCGAAGTAGACTTCGGGCACTAGAGCCAATACAGAATCCCTGTATTGAAGAGCCATAATAACTATAATTATGATTATGGGCAGTCTTCGGTACTGCAGTGTTGTAGGCAAAATTGGTGTAGGGCAGGACGACGTTGTAGGTCTTGTGGCCCACTTCAACATGGTAGGCAGTTCGCGTCCGGTGGGTTGCTTGTGTAAACATAGTGGAGGGTGGCTTATGTCATGTCTGCCATGAACGCTCTTGCCATCTCGGTGACGAGTGCTTAGGGTGCGCAGTGTCGCAGCATGCCTTCCTCATAATTCATTGCGAGTTCTCCTGCTGCGCCGTTTCGTTGCGCCTATGGTTCGGCGTAGCTGATCACGTAGTCAGATGCCACGATTAGCCGCTTCTTTCCGGCGCTTGATATGGGGAAGAGGCCAAGTAATCCCATGCTGATCTGCTGGAAAGGTGTCGTTGTTGGTTGAATGGGCACTAGCAATTATGCTCTTGACGTAGCATAAGACATCCGGGGAGAGGCGGGGCTACTAATACTTGTCCTGAATTCGATGTAGGGTACGAGTAAAACCAAAGTGGTCAGCTGTTGGCTCGTAGTGCGAAACCTGTGGCAGACATCGTTCTTAGGTGCGAAGCTCTACTTCATGACTGATCCAGAGGCGATCAAGTGGCCCCGCCCGTCCACCACCAGTCAAAACCCAAAACTGGATCAAAACTGGATCAAAACTGGATCAGTCAAAACCCGCTCCCCAGAAACTGCAGAGGAAGCGGCAATAGCACTAGCTATGACTAGTAGTAATGCTGACCTGATCTTCAGCGATTCAAAAACAGCCATCCGAAATTTGGCGAGGGGCAGAATATCTGTCACAGCGGCGCGGTTGTTGAATCGGGCCACGGAGCGAGGGATTACAGAGGCGGAAATTGTCTGGGTACCTGCACACTCTGGGAACCCTGGGAACGAGACGGCTCACATGAATGCTCGAGGTTTCGTCAGCCGAGTAGGTGAGCCGGACGTCCCGGGAAGGTCCACGAGAGATGGGCTGGTATCCTTTCATGACATTACTACTCATTTCAGACTTAACCGGAGGATTTACCCACCCCCGGACAAGCAATTGGTGAAGGCGCAGGAATGCGTCTGGCGCCGATTGCAGACCAGATGTTTCTTCAACCCATACGTGTTGAGCAAAATCTACCCGGACATTCAGCCGGAGTGCAAATGGTGTCACGAATTGGCAACCTATGACCACGTATTATGGAGCTGTAGCATAGCACCGCCACCGGCGGACATTATGCGTGATCCTTCCCTCGAGCAGTGGGAGGCCGTGCTGGCCAGCTCAGACCCGGTCGTCCAGACCAGGGCCGTGGAGTGGGCCACCCAGGTCGCCGTCAGCCACGGGTTGATGGCCATCTAACACGGAATCGTCCACACATGCTCTCTGACGAAAATAAAGTTTTTCCATCCATCCATCTACTTCATGAGGCGATTGTTGAGAAGGCAGAACGAAGACAATCCGCACTTCAGTGATTACGTGCGTGAAGGAGTCTTAACTTCCGAGTACTCGATGAAGCATTGGAGGTCGGAATCAGAGCGCTGCTTCTGTGCAGAAGTGTTGGAGCTGATGGGTCCCAGCAAGGCGTCGTCATCGTCCTTCAGCGTTGTATCTTTAGGTGTTCATGACAGCCAATCGGCTTCAGCGTGCTTGCGTTCAGAGTAGTAAACGACGATGCCTTCATACTCTTACAGTTATAAGCTCCATCTAGCGAGGCGATCAGACGGGTCCATCAAGTTGGCGAGCAAGCACTAGGCGTGATGACCACACTCAACATTAAATGGCCTGCCGTAATAAAACGGAAGGAGTTTCGAATGGGTCAACACTATCGCAAGGGATTCATTCTTCGTCGTGGAATAGTTTGCCTCTGCCTTTCTCTAACAGCTGCTGACGTGCGCGAGGACTTACTCGCGGCCTACCTGCTTCTGGACGAGAATGGCGCCGAGCCCCGCACTGCCTTATACAACCGACAATGAAGTAGTGCCAGAGAAATACAGTAATTCTGTAACCTGGTGCTCGAAAATATGCCTAAAATGGACTGTGTTGGCGTATGTATAGGCGATCTTCAGTAAGCATCCCTGCGGTCGGCCCAGAAAAGGGAAACTCACACATATATTCGCCGTCGATTGACGGGATATCGTAGGCGGAAAAAGTGGCAAAAGCGTACCTGCACCATTTCAGGCTGAAAAAGTTGCTCTTGTCCTGGAAATTACGTTGAGTCCGCAGGATACCAATTTGATGGCGACTACATCCGCGACAATGCTGCTGACATCTTGCTTGTCCACATTTTGCCTTTGGAATTCTTGCATCTCATTGAATGATCTGCTGTGAATAAGTGTGTGGCAAAACGTCTCTTTTTCTGGTTTGGCCAGAATGAGTTCTTTTTCACGCGAGAAATCTGTTGGCAAAGAATATTCACCTTGGTGTGATGTATGATGGCGGTGAACGTTGCGAGTATTTGTCTCAAGAGCCAGCCACGCGACTCTAGCTATGACTTCCGGCGCACTAGCCGCGTTCAGAGCCTGAAGTTTCGTGTCAGCGACATTCATGACCTTCTTGAAATGTGATCTTAGTACCGCGATGCCGCTGGCTGCTTAGGGTGAGCTTCAGCAGTTACTACTATTTAATCGCGCCGAATTCCGCGCCATAAAGACAATTCATCATGTATTCTTCGTTGTCGTTGCGTGGCATTTTGGCGAAGTTTTGTTCATAGCAGGCAACCTTAACAAGAACGGCAAATTTACCTGCGGGTGCGCCAGGAACTTGATGCACGAAGTGGTGGCAGGTAGTGAGCAATTTCGGGCAACGATATGCACCACGCGTTCGGCAGCAACCTTCGCCTTTTCGCTCTGCCAGTAAAAGCGCAGTTCGGCCATTCGTCTACATCCAAGCGGTTCCTCCTTAATAGCATCGAGGACCAACCTTCTTCACCATATTGCCACCTGGTGTTCACAGGTGGCGCTTGAAAAGGAACCTGTCGCCCTTTCTTCCGTTACAATTTAAAATAAAATAAAAATTACTTTTATAAAAGTGTTCGAATGAAACGAGTTATTCCAGCGCCTTTTCGTCACCAGCCTCAATCCTATTTTATAGTCTCAATAAGCGACAATTACGTCCATCTACTACGCTTATCTGTAGTCCAATGATGGCTGTTTCGCAAAGAATGGTAAAGTTGCTGCGAGAATAATTGGAGTGTGTGCTATTTGAAGCGCTTGTTGCCATTTGCGGTAAATTCCTGCTCCGATTGAGTCCCGCAGCCAACTTGAGCCTTGCTACGTTATGTAAAAGCTCTCAGCTCATGGCGGCAGTATTTCGTTTCGTAGATAGAGTGACACACCTCAACGACAAATATTGATTTTCCGAGACCCTTTTCAGTGCATACCTTATTAAGAATGGCGACAGCAAGCCTAGCCTGGAAGAAGCCAGCAACCCTTCCAGTCCTAAGTGGACAAACCATCGTGTTCGGCCTCGCCACAGTGCGGCCGTCGGCAACACTAAATACCATTGGAGCTTATGTTTGACCCTAATAGTCGAGACAATGTTGATGGGAAGGCAAAGGACCAGTTTCCGGTGGTTATCCTCCGGGATGCCGATCTTGCGCATCGGGTCTTAAGTAGAACTGGAGTCGGCATCACTTGCCCACCATCAGTTGACCATGCTCATGCAAACATCACATGCTTATAAGGCTCAGTATACGCTATCTCGACAGCACCCTCCTCACTTCTCAAGCCGAACACGCGACGGGGGAGGGGAGCGTGTCATTGTGTAAAAGTGAACTTATCAAGGCACTCTCTTCTCGGCAAGGGCGATTCCCCATCTAATGACTTTAGGAATGAGAGCCCTATAAACCTCGGTCACTATTGACGCCCATGTACTGTCCCGTTCAATCTTGATATTGTATAGAATGTAAATACATCCGGTCTGCTTCTTTCGCCCATCACCGAACTTCATCATCCGGCGGCACTCCTCTGCTTGCGGAACGGACGTCGGCTTCATCGAGAATCCACCACGCTGCATTCGAATTCCACCTCTCTGTCCAGCAGCTGCACTCAGTCGTGTCAGAGAATGACAGCGGAAATTGTAGCTACACAAATGCTCAGGGAGAGAGTTGTATTTCACATAGGGACAAGACTGTTATTCCTCTGTACTTCACTCGAATGTAAGACCATGAAAATAGAAAGACGCCCTTTGTTGCCAGATGCCTGGTTAGTGCGCGCTTAACCAGCGCAGCAGTTGAAGCACATGCGTGTCTTATCTGGGGCACTACTCGGGACTAAAGCCGATTGGAGACAATAGTAGAAGTGGTTCTTATTATACTGGAGATGAAGGACTGTAGATACTTTCGGCTAGGATAACTGTTATCGCAAATGTCTGAGATTAAGGGCTTCCTGACGTTTACATTGCTAATGAAGGGTATTCGTTGTTGGTAGCTTTTCACTTCGCCTCTAATGTAGAAAGACAGTCAGATGTTCAAGATTGCGCCTTGTAGATCACAAGCCTGGCACGTTGACATCGCTCAACAACAAATAATTCAATGCATTTTGTTTTTTTTCCTTTTATTTGTTCATGTTGGGTTTATTTTTGGCGAACGCATATCACAGAGAGGTAACTGCGAACTGCATGCTATAATTATCTAAGGCAGTTTCTTTCGCATTCCTCCTGCTCTTGGAAATTGTTGCAGTTTGGGCAGCATCCTCCCCATTTGAAGGGCTCGCATTTCCTGGTCGTAGAGTTGAAATAGAACTTCGGCTCAAGCGCCCTGCACGGTCCAACTTTTTGAGGTTCCATGCAACCTGCATGGAAGAGCCACCATAATCTCGGTATAACTGCGCCACTCTGGTCATCAGCTTTCCCACACTTACACTTATTTGATTCACATCTCATTCTCCTTCTGCTCCATGGTAAGGCAGCATAACACCTTTACTTCAGAAAATCAGTTCGTGATATTTACAGCTGTGTGCCACTTCTCTGCAGTGACGCCATGTTCTTCTAACGAAATTTGAAATTGGCCGCTAATCTCACGTTTTTATTCCCCTCTGTTCCTTTTCATTAATGCGACAGAGTTTGAACACTTTTACAACATAAATTATAATATTCTGCGCTTGAAAATGCAGCTCGAAATGAACAAAACAATTTCGGGAGACATATTTCGTACATTTTATGAAGCTGAAAAACTTATTATCTGCTAAACATTATTTTGGCTTGAATGTTTGCAGTAGACGATACTTTTTTATTACGCGGCAGGTATCAACCAGCGATTTTGGCATATAATCTGGATGTGCGCAAAATGATATTCCGATTTTCTGTGTTTACCTGGGTCTCCGCATGGAAAGCATTGCGAGTCAAAAATTCTATTTCATGCTTCTCAAATAGCCTAATTCAAACTTGCCTTCACCTAAACTTGATTTCTTGGCAGCTGATTAATCAGTGTCAGATAAAGTCACTAGAAGTTGACAAACATAACAGGATTTAATTCACGACGTTTCGGTTTGAAGGCCAGCATTTTTCTAGTGTACTATATAAATATAAATATATATGCGTGGTCTGGTTAACAGCGCGAAAAAACAAGAACAAATAAATACAACACTCGCCGAGCGTTCGTCTTGTTTTTTGTGCCATCCTGTTTGGTTTTTCGCGCGGTTAAACCGCCAAGCTTGCCAAATACCCCAGCTTGGAATTTTTACTCATTATTTAAAGCAGGTGTCATACTAGCACATTTTCCTTCATGCTTCTTTGTTGAAAGTACCCTATGACACCAAAGAATTATGAATTTGGCACGGGATGTAATGATTCTGTGCCAGGCATGGCCGCTGTCAAGCTTTGGACCGTTATTTTTGATTATAAGTTCCACGCTCGAGTTCGTGGGACATCTTCTGCATTTAAAATGATTTGGAATGAAGGGTAAAGTTCTTTCTCAGCTCTTCTCAGCGCACACGAGCCAAAGTGTGAGCGAACTTCTTGTTTTGCCCTGAAACATTCTGAATAACCGGAACAGCAATTGTTACCTTGAGAAAATAAACCTGTGTGTTAAGTATAAACGATATTGCAGAAAAAATTAAAACTGGAACACATACCGTCTGGATAAGTGCAATTTGGAGGGTCCTCTGAAAGAAGATAATAATTACAGAGGTTACGTCTCTTTTTGTGTAATTAGTTGAAGCTCTGCATCGTACTGTGTTTGTAAACACATGAAATCTTTCTTAAAATTGAAAATTTCTCTAGTGATTTCAATATAAAGCAAGGGTACTTAGTAAGTGGACCGCATATTTTCCCATATATGTCAGCACCAATCACGTGCTTCAGACAAGTATGCTTTCGTGACTGGGGACTCTCGGGCTTGGCGAATATTAGCTGTAAGAGGAAGCTTGTTGTCCACGGATGCCTTGTGGTTGTCGCTAAGGAAACGTTAGCTTTAATTTGTTATTCTTGAAGGCAGAGCTTTAAATTATAAAAGGCCATATTGTAAGAGCACTTAATGCTGTGAGGAACACCTTATACTGCTATTTCTGAAGTGAAGATTTACATATATGTTTTCTAGGCGTGTGTCCGGGAAGGGGATGACTATTTTTGAAAAAGAGTTTTTGAGCAGAAAAAATAATTTTTTTTTTCGACATAGTAATACCAGTGTTCGCGGACGTAAAAAAAGAACAGGAATCATGCTACCTAGTAATCTGATGAACTAAATTCTAATATTCAATTCTTTAACTATTACCGATAGGCACTGATTGCAGTAAGAAATTTGTAGCCGGCCTTTAAAAAAAGCCATTGATACTATTGGCATTTCGAGTACGCGATTTACCCGGCACTGCGGCTCAACGAAATTTAGCTATATGGACTGGTTATGTACACTGGAGAAGTTGGTTTGAATGCATGGTTTTCGAAAGCGAATGTTTTTTGGAACGATGCAGCCAAATTCTGTTGAGCCACAGCGGCGAGTGTTATCGCGTTTTCGATATCATGAAAATTTATATGACCGTTACTAAAGGCTAGCTACAAATCGCTAGTTGATATACGGTGCCTGTAGGTAACAGTTCGAAGTTTACTTTTAGAATTTAATCTCTTTACTAGTTAACCAGACGCCTGTTTTTGTACTAGCGCCAACAACCGATATTACTATGCTAAAAAAGGTTCTCTTTACTTGAAAAAAAGTTTTAAAAATCACTGATCCCCTTCGTTGAAACAACTAGTATTTACACTGTGAGACAGAGCAACTTATAGGCGACGTTTCTCCTAACACCCAGTCTGTAATAGAAAGTCCCGTTATATTGAATCAGATTATCTTTTTAATGGGTTTGAAAGAGCACAGAAGTGTGAAAAGCAAAACCTGCAAATAGTAGCAAACGCCGAAAAAAGCACAGGTGGGAGAGATAAGCTCCGGGGGGGGGGGGGGGGAATTAAATACAGAGAAAGGAGTTGGAAGGCGGAGTCAGGGATTAGCAGTGGCTCGAGAAGACGAAACTGGATAGAATGAAGCCACAAGCGGCTAAAGTGTCGACGCTGCTCATAAGACACCGACGGCAGCGGATGAAAAACTGTCTCTGGCGGTATTTAATCGTTTCATTTGAGCGCATAGGCAAAAAGTGTTAACCATGTGACGAAATGCACGACATCCCCTAGAGAGAGAGCATGTGTCAGTGGTCAGTAAGAGACAGACACCGCCGGAATAAAAGTCTAGATGGTTGGTTGTCATGTCTTGCGCACAGAGAAACAGCGTGGAACAGATTTTGGAAGAAAAGGCATTGGTGGTCCTAGTGAGTTGGATACGCAGGATGCGACAAGCATTTCAGTTCACATGTTTTTTTCATGCTGTTTGTTCGGTGTAAACCTCATAAGGATTCATTCTGAGAGGATCCTCGAACAGAGACTTACATGGAGTTTGTATTTGTGGGACCGGCAACTAACTTCAACCTGTGTTCGACGAACACGGCACAGGATGCCGAGGGCGATGACACTAACGGAAACTTCACTAGACTGACATGTGTGTTTTTATGCATTCTTCAGTGCGCGTGTGCTTTCGAACATTTTCTGCTGTGCCTGGAGCTTGGCCACCGGACATATGTTCGCATAATGAGTTATCCCGCAACGCGCGTGCGCACGTGCCATTTTATAGCAATTCGGAATTTCTCGTTTGGTTTTAAGTTAGTTGCATTAAGCAGCCGTTTTCCAAACCCATGCAAAATATTATCTGAAACAATCATGTGCCACCCTGAAGAAGCGTGGTACCCAGTCGAAACAACAGTTGGCTGTGTTACACATGTAAATTTACAGGATGTTCGTCACCAGTGTGTACAGAGCAACCTAAAATAGCAGTTTATTGACCAAGTTAGTAACACAAACGACAAAATTTCTTAACACTACCAAGTCATGTGGAAAACAAACTGCCCGGCACTAAAAAGAACATTATGCTATATAATCATCAGGTGCATTTGCTCATTCCTAATGTATTTCTGCGTCGAGATATGGTTTCTCTCGCTGTGGCATCGGAAATATGAACAGAAACAGTGAGCCTATTTGCAGTAGAAAGCTGCAAACCGATGCTGCACAGATAGTCTACCCATTACTCCATATAAATGGTTTCACTCTGTTCCTTTGCAGAACCTGCCTTTGCCAATACGTTTTCAATGTTGTGTCGATTACCTGGGCTGCTTGGGAAAGCTTCTAACTTTCCAGAACCATATTTTTCAAAAACCGCTATGGCAAGTTGGAAATTTCTTTCTTTCCTCTACTTCTCAAAGCGCGATTTACCCTTTGGAAAAGAAAGAATTTTTAAGTGCCGAAAATTTTCCACCACAACATCTGCTATGAAGCAGTGTTCACTGAAGTGTACCATAGCCAGTACCATGGCATCGAGTTTTTCATACATTCTGCAGCTGCACTCCGTGAGACATTTACAAATGAATGCTTCTTCCCTGACGCGCCGCCTTTTCACTCAGGGGCGATGGATAACTGTTGGAGGCTGTTTTTGATCGCTTTTTCAATCCAGGTGGCAAAAACAACTGCAGGCTGAAGGACTTGCAGAGCTTGTAGCACAGTGCCATTAACATCTAAAATTCAATGTACATGCCACCATGGAATTGATTTATAGGGTATATGACCTATAGACATCCTTTTCTTCTCCGGAAGTCTGCATTTAGCTGCTCAGCGGGATTTAAGCTCGTATTGTACGCATGTTTTTGCATTATATTCTCTTATTTTCACAGCCTAGAGGTCGCAACGTGAAAGTCTTCTTAAACTCAGTAAGATGGCATCGGTACTGCGCAATAGAATGCACAAAAACAAGCAATACTTGAAGCCGAAAACGCCACTTCATCAACGATACGAAATTAGTTATTGGCTCATTACCTTTTATGCGCGTTTTTTCCAAATACATAGGCTTAACGTTAATTAAAATATTGATGATGCAATAAATTCTAGGAATATTGATTGCATCATCAATAATTTAATTAAGGTTAGGCCGATGTATTTGGCAAAAACGTGCGTAATAGATAATGAGCCAAGAACTAATTTCGTATTAATAATTAATCGCTTTATCGTGAACTTTTGCCACTTTTTAAGCGAAGCTTGTTTACACTCCTTAAAACTTTCTTTCCTTTTTACATTATGTCTAATGGCAAACATCTAGAATAAAAAATAAATTCCAGGATTATTCATTATTACAATTCTTTTTCTGTAAAATTGATATTTTAGCTTGCGTGGCCGCTTAATCATCTTAGTACTTATCTCTGTTTAAGCTTTCTTTTATCATTCCGGACCGTTGATCACACCAGAGACCCGCAACTGAGAAGCGGTATAAAATAGTTTGCTTTTATAGCAATCCTTCCTCTCTGATGGCTTATTCTTATCTTGTGAGAGAAATCATGTACTCATATGATCAGTGTTCTAAAAAGTTTTTCAGTGCTAATACTTTTAACAATTCCTGGCGTGAAATTTACTTTTTTCAAAATATTGACAAAATGCAAGCTACCAAAATAAAATCTTACCACAGGCTTGGCCGCATGCAAAGGCAGCGAGGAATGCCGACACAATGAATGAAGCGAGTATTGCGTTCATGGCTTCCAATGCGAGAATTCAACTTCCCAACTAAAAGCTCCATCTTTTATACGCTGAACGCGTATGCTTGTAAAAAAACAAGTAGCACATACCGGGAATTGAGCTAAAATATTTTTTTTTATGTACGGGATGCCTCCGCTCGCTTTTCGCACATGTGGATAGAATTTTTATCAGAGTGTTCTTTATGACGTTTGCGTACCACACATATAGACAGATGCAGCCAGTAGTCTTTCCGGCCAGCAGCAAAATGAGCAAAATGGAACAGGCATGTGCCTCCACAGCTTTTGCGGGAACTGAGCACTACTTTTATATCAGAGTTGCAGCTCTTGAAGTGATCGAAATATACCAGCGTTTCAGTAACACAGCCATTACTTTTTTCGCTGAAACGATTTTAGCCACGATGAGGTTCAGGGTCCAATCTAAGTAGAACCATTCTATACTGGTTCCCAAAGGCTTCGAACTAAAAGGCAAGTGAAGATTGCGCTACGCTCGTTGACAACGTGCCCGCTGCTCGGCAGCGTTTTGCTGCTCCGACGTCGCCTCTGCGCGTCTCAAAGGAAGCATGAAGCGCCGCGTAGCGTGTCTATGTTGGTGTGCGGCTTGGATACGATGGCTACAAGACTTTGCCATGCTCTGAAGGCATCACTGGGGGAAAGTGGCTGAAGTAAAGGCGCAAGTGGACGTGACAGTGTTTAATGCTCTTAACAAATAACTCTACTACATACGGCCAGCGCACTCGCTAGTGCGCCTCAACACAATCACATGGCAAATTCCCAGCATAGCATCAAAGCTCAACGCTGGAAGCTGGGGTTACAAAGAACAGCTGCTGTCATCGATCGACTAGCTCCCCAAATAATACAAGGGACTTGGTAGCTGGTGCCATCGCACATTCGGCCCCAGTTTTTTTTCTTTACTGCAGTCGAATTGGATTGGCTAGGCTGAACATAAGGATCGGTACGCAAAAGCAATCGAAACTCTAGGCATGGGCAGCAGACAAGGAAGTGATGAACAGGAAAACAATATAAATGAATGTGAAATGAATACGAACTGTAGGCGAAGTAATCTAAACAATCGTAAAAAAAAAATTGGTAAGGTTTTTCAGCACATAAACCGAGTAGATGTGCGAAAGCATGTGTTTAGACTGGCTGGCTCATGGCTTTGTTTTGCTGGGCCGTCGACAGGCCTGGCGACGATATTATTTATTTATTTATTTATTTATTGATACTGCAGGCCAATAAATTGGCCCTAGCAGGAGGGGGCAATACAGTAAAGAGTGTGACAATGCAAAAAACAAGAAAAACACGAACGAAAAAACGAAAAATAATGCTGGGCGTAGCAGTGTTACTCAATCAATACATTCTGACACCAGCACAATAACTAACAAAACATGAAGAGCGGCACATGTGAAATAACAAGCAGCGGGCAATTTTCACGCAAAACAACGGACCTGTTTTTTTGGGGAAAAAAAAAGGCATCACAGAGTGAAGAAGTTCGGAAAACATAGCAGATTACGAACAATGCTTTTGTTTCAGTTAGTTTATAGAAGAAAGATGTTTTTCCAGCTCTTCTGCAAAGCTTTGTGACTGCGATACCTCGACAGGTATAGAATTCCATTCGTGTATAGTACGCGGGAAGAAACTATTCATATGGGATTTTGTTTTAGAAAATATTGGCGTAAGTGAAAGGTTATGTCTGTGTCTTGTCCGGCGTGAAATTAGAGGTTTAACGCAATGAGGCCGCTGAAGTGCGCTTTTTCCATTTATAATGTTATGTGAAAATTGGAGACGACTTATCTTACGCCTGTTTTCCAAGTACAGTGTTGATCGAGCTTAATTTGAACTTATCTGTTCGCACTGCAGTTGGAAGTTGATGAAGGTCGCGATGTGAATGCACATGACGACAGTGGGTCGGAGTAGAATAGACGGCGTGCTCACGCACTGTTCTCCAGTTTTTCGGAAATAATGTGGAATACGCCATCCATTGCATTTTCAGGCAATAAAATCTCATTCTTCGAAGCCACAAACCCGCACCGCCATTTTTAATGTCATGCCCACCATTTCGTCTTTACACTTGCTCTTGTTGTAAATGTTTCACGTTATTCTCTTCATCGTTGGTTTTTATGCTTGCTCCCTCGCCATTTTACCGTGTTTTTTTGTTGCTACCATCTTCGCTTTCATTTTCCAGCTTTGGTTTTAGCTTCATTGCTGTTGTTAAGGCTAACGAGGCCGTCTCCTTTTTTCAGCAGTTGATGGGATGTGTTCCCTGTTTCTATGCCTCTGCTCTTTTTCCAGCTCCTGCGTATCATCGTGCAGTGAATGTGAGATTCTACGCAGATAATTGCCCTTGCCTTTTATGTGTGTGTTCCTAGGTGGTGGGGGTGCTAGATTGTACAAAAATGCTTTCATAATTCTTCCAATAAAATTTAAAAGCGTCTGCGTTTGTGTGTGTTTCCCTGCTCTGCCCTCTGTTTTTTCCCGCAGTTACTGAATGTCATCCCAGGTATTGAACCATGCAGTGACAACTTATTTTTATATGGTGACAAAATTAATTACACAGAAGGCAGCGTATAACAAGAAAATCTGAAAACGGTACTTGGTGCCTCCTTTAATCGGCACTACGTATACAGGGCGGCTAGTTTTTCTAGCTCGGTCTCCCCTCCGTCCCTTGGGAGATCTGCTGTTACTCGGTCCTCACCAGCTGTTTTCCCACGTTGAATAAATCCTAAAGCTTTGTTTACTTCCTCTTTCGTTACTGGCGGGATGTCCCATTGCTGAGTGCCAGTGCTTCTCTATAAATGTCTCATTACATTGACTACTGTATAGATTCCTGTAGAATACTTCGGCTACTTTAACAATCTTATCCATATTGCTGATGATTTTGCCCCTTTTGTCTTTTAACGCATACATCTTGTTTTTATTTATGCCTACTTTCCTCTTCTCGTCTTTCAGGTTACCTCCATTTTTTGGAGCATGATCGATATTCTCTATATTGTCACCAGGAAGCGGGAAGCACAGCCGTATTCTCAGACGAGGCTTCGAAGCGCCGAGCACAAGCTAGACGAAGACGACGCTCCGCCACGCGCTGGCAGCCAAGTTTTGGCCACCAGGTGGCGCCTGCAGAGTGTCAGCAGTGTGGCATTGCCCCCCTCCCTTCCAAGAGGCATCGGCTCGGTGCCGCACGGGCGGTTAAAAAAAAAAGCAAGAATAGAGGGAGGGCGGAAAGTTAACGGCGCGAGTGTCTCCGTGAAGAGGGGGCTAACGGGAGTAATACGGCTTCATTCTGGCCACGTGGACTACCTCGGACGTCGGTTGTCGAGAGGACCGGACAGTTCCTTGAGGAAGCACCTCGTAGGTCACCGCGCTGAGGCGGCGTAACACCTGGTAGGGACCAAAGTAACAGCGAAGAAGCTTCTCAGAGCGCCCTCGCAAACGGATCGGGCTCCACACCCAGACTTGGTCACCGGGGGTGTAAATCACCTCCCTGCGGCGGAGGTTGTAACGCTTGGCGTCGCGTTGTTGTTGGCACCGGATTCGTTGTCGAGCCACATGGCGAGCGGCTTCGGCGTCACGAACAAATTGGTCAGCGGCCACGACAGAAGAAGGAACAGGGTCCGGAAGGAGCATGGCGTCCAGCATGGTCAGGGCTTCGCGACCGTGCACCAAATGGAACGGAGTGAAGCGTGTCGTTTCGTGTAGCGCAGTGTTGTACGCAAACGTGATGTAAGGTAGTATCCGGTCCCAGTTCCCATGGTCATCGTCGACATACATCGAAATCATATCGGCGATTGTCTTGTTTAGCCGCTCAGTCAGTCCGTTCGTTTGCGGATGGTAGGCTGTAGTCTTTCGATGGCTGGTGCCACTGAGACGAAGTACCTCGCTCGTAAGTGCCGACGTGAACGCGGTTCCCCTGTCAGTTAATACGACTGTAGGGGCTCCGTGACGAAGCACAATGTTGTGAACGAAGAAATCTGCGACTTCGGCTGCGGTACCACGGGGAAGGGCCTTGGTCTCACAGTAGCGGCTAAGATAGTCAGTGGCAACAGCAATGTACCGGTTACCCATGGAAGACGCCGGAAATGGACCGAGTAAGTCCATGCCAACCTGTTGAAATGGGAGGCGCGGAGGATCAGTAGGCTGCAGGAGCCCGGCTGGTTTAGTCGGCGGCGTCTTCCGGCGCTGGCACTCACGACATGTTCGTACGTAGCGTTGGACGAGCGCAGCAAGCCTGGGCCAGTAGTAGTTCTGACGTATGCGCGCCAACGTGCGGGAAAACCCGAGGTGGCCCGAAGAAAGGTCTTCGTGGCACGCACGCAAAACTTCGTCACGAAGCGCTGTAGGTACTGCAAGCAGATAGACAGTGGCCGTTGGGCCGTAATTCTTTTTGTAGAGGACACCATCACGCAAGCAAAACGATGACAGTCCGCGCTTGAAGAGTCGAGGAGGAGATGGAGCGGTTCCTTCGAGGTACTCGATGAGGGGAAGCAGTTCGGAGTCGGCCCGCTGTTGGCGGGCAAGAGTGGATGTGGTAACAGCACCGAGGAAAGCGGAATCGTCGTCGGACTCGTCCGGGGGCAGGAAATAGGAGCGCGGGACAGACAGTCAGCGTCGCTGTGTTTCTGTCCGGACTTGTGCACGATGGTGACATCAAATTCTTGTAAACGCAGGCTCCATCGAGCAAGCCGCCCCGAGGGATCTTTCAGATTCGCCAGCCAACACAGTGAATGATGATCGTTCACAACCCGAAATGGGCGGCCATACAAGTACGGACGAAATTTTGTAATGGCCCACAGCACAGCCAGACATTCCTTTTCCGTGGTGGAATAGTTGACTTCGGAACGGGATAAAGTGCGACTGGCATAAGCAATCACGCGTTCTAGGCCACCTTGCCACTGAACAAGAACCGCACCGAGACCAACGTTACTGGCATCTGTGTGCAGTTCCGTGTCGGCCTCCTCGTCGAAGTGGCCAAGTACAGGCGTACATTGGAGACGCGACTTGAGCTCCGTGAAGGCTCTTTCTTGGTCCTGGCCCCAGAAGAAGGGTTCAGCGTCTTTGGTCAGGCGGGTCAGAGGCTCAGCTAGCTTCGAGAAATTAGCAACAAACCGGCGATAGTAGGCGCAGAGGCCCAAGAAACGACGTAGGCTCCGTTTGCCTGTGGGCTTGGGGAAGGCAGCTACGGCGGCCGTCTTTTCAGGGTCTGGACGAACGCCTTGAGCGCTGACAATATGACCAAGAAACTTCAGCTCATGAAACGCAAAGTGACATTTTTCCGGTTTGAGAGAGAGACCAGCGGAACGTATGGCCTCGAAAACAGCACGCAAACGTTTCAGGTGCTCATCGAACGTGTCGGAGAAGATCACGACATCGTCGAGATATACGAGGCACGACTGCCACTTCAGGCCAGACAGCACCGTGTCCATCATTCGTTGGAATGTGGCAGGGGCCGAACACAAGCCAAAAGGAAGCACCTTAAACTCGTATAAACCGTCAGGGGTAATAAAGGCGGTCTTCTCGCGGTCGCGTTCGTCCACCTCGATTTGCCAATACCCACTGCGGAGGTCAAGGGACGAAAAGTAAGTGGCATGGCGCAGGCGGTCTAGGGAATCATCAATGCGTGGCAGAGGGTACACATCCTTTTTTGTGACGTTATTGAGGCGCCTGTAATCCACGCAGAACCTGAGGGTGCCATCTTCGTGACGAGGACAACAGGCGATGCCCAGGGGCTCGTGGATGGTTGTATGACGTCGTCCTGGAGCATTTGGGTAACTTGGCGGCGGATGGCGTCACGTTCTTTTGAAGACACACGATAAGGCCGCTGACACAGGCGTCTTTGGTCGTCCGCAACGATAATTCGGTGCTTGGTGAGCGGCGTCTGTCGCACCTTGGAAGTTGATGCGAAACAGTCGCGGAAGGAATAAATGAGATTTTCTACGCAGCGTTTCTGACTGGCCAAGAGGTGCGGGTTTACATCGGTCGGGATGGCTGCAGCCTTCGCGTCGTCGAGATCTGACGTCGTGGACAAAGAACACTGCCGGGTACACTCTCCAAGCTCGTCAAAATAAGCGACGACCTCTGTCTTCGTTAGATGTTGCGGTTCACAGGTAAAGTTGGTGACTAGGATGTCGGTACGACCGTTAGTAAGTTCTACGAGGCCTCGGGCTACACAAACTTGCCGCGCGAGTAGCAGCGACATGTTCGCTTCAGCGATGCCAAGGGTGCCGGTGCTGCTATCACATTCGACTGTGACGAATTTGCTGGCTCGCGGTGGAAGCGTTATGTGGTCGGCACATAGGCGCAACACAACTCTGCTGGGCTCGCTGTTGGTGTCAACGGCTCGCTGGGCGGAAAAAGATACCATGAGCTCCCGAAGGTCTATGACCGCACCATACTCTCGAAGGAAATCCATGCCCAGAATCAGATCTTTCGAACAGTCACGTAACACGGCAAAGGAGCCAGTGAAAGTAAGACCTCGGATCTGGATACGGCAGGTGCAGACACCGATCGGCGTCACTACATGGCCACTGGCGGTGCGGATCACGGGTCCACACCAAGGCGTCAGAACCTTACGGAGAGTCGTGGCGAGCTGACTGCTCATTACGGAAAAATCAGCGCCGGTATCGACGAGTGCGTTCACTTGATAACTGTCGGCGGTAACTAAAATTTCAGCTGAAACTAATCGTTCGCAGCACGTCGGTGAGGTCGTCGGATCGGATGGTCGCTGCCCGGGTCGTCGCGTTGAATCGTCGGGTGGGCTGTTGACTCTGTGCAGTGGCGGCGGCCCTACCCCCGGAGGACGCCGTCTTCAGTTTTCCCGGCGAGGGGACGTGCGTCTGAACTGACCAGAGGTGGAGGGCCGATTGGGCGAAGTAAAGCGCCTCGGGGACGGCGATCGCGATTGGCGCTGTTGCGAGGTCGTCGGGGGCAGCACGTGAGCGGCGAGGTACTCATCTATGTCCTGCGGTCTTTCACCATAGCGCGGTCGAGGCGCGTCCGGCGGAAATCCTCTCAAACCCATACGCCTGTACGGGCAATGCCGCAGAATATGGCCAGGCTCACCGCAGTGGTAGCAGAGCGGGCGATCGTTCGACGTGCGCCACACGTGCGCTTTGCTGATAGGAGGGCGCAGATCCTGCTGCTGCTCGACGGGGCGCAGGTAACGGTGGGGTGGTCGAGGTCCGGCAACGGGGCGAAACGCTTGCGGCACGGGGGCAGGTCGGGGCAGGGCATCGCTGTACGACATGACGTGCGGCTCTGGTAGTGGTGCTGGTGGTGACTGCACCGCTCGCTGGATTTCGTCACGGATGACGTCCGCCGTTGAAGGTATACCTGCCGACGGAGCATCCAAGCGGAGGTGTCGCAGTTCTTCGCGGACAATGCTCCGTACAACCTCTCGCAGCGCTTGTCCCCTGGGCCTGGCAAGGACGTGAAGTAGTGAGTGGCCGCTACATTCGCCTGACGGCCGTATTGGGCACTCCGTTCCTGCAGCGAACGTTCCATGCAGGTAGCTTCCTTGGCGAAGGCGGCGACGGTTAGCGGAGGGTCGCGCATGAGGCCAGCGAACAGCTGCTCCTTCACCCCACGCATAAGGTGCCGTACCTTTGTAGCTTCGGGCATGGCAGGGTCGGCCCGATTGAAGAGGCGTGTCATGTCCTCTATAAACATGGCCACGCTCTCATTGGACTGCTGTGACCTGGAGCAAAGGGCGATCTCAGCATTTTCCTTCCGTTGGCTCGAGCTGAATGTAGCGAGCAACTCGCGGCGAAAAGCTGCCCAGTTGTAGAAGGACGCCTCGTGGTTCTCGAACCACGTTTTCGCCGAGTCGAGCAGTGCAAAATACACATTCAACAGCTTCCGCTCGTCGTCCCACTGATTGAATGCGGCCACACGGTCAAAACTGGCCAACCAATCCTCTACATCCTGGAACCGGTCGCCGTGGAAGGATGGTGGCGACCGAGGTGCGAGTAGGACGAACGGCGTAGCACTGCCGGAGCACTGACCTGTCTGGCTGCTGCCAGTGGTGGATGTCATAGTTCGCACAGGCCTGGTCAGTGGCTCGAACTCGGGTTGCAGGCCTCGCAGGCGACGGCTCGCTTTGTGGACGGGTGTGGTGTCCGCGCGTTGGGGAGAAGCGTCACGGCTGTCGTCGGGGTCAGCGTACATGGGACGGTACCCAGCACGGCTCCACCAAATGTCACCAGGAAGCGGGAAGCACAGCCGTATTCTCAGACGAGGCTTCGAACCGCCGAGCACAAGCTAGACGAAGACGACGCTCCGCCACGCGCTGGCAGCCAAGTTTTGGCCACCAGGTGGCGCCTGCAGAGTGTCAGCAGTGTGGCAATATTAAACTTCCTCATGTCAGCTACCTGACGCTTGTTCATCAACTTTATTAGCTCTGTCAGTTATATTCTGACTGTAGGGTTGTACACTTTCATGTTCTGGGATTTTTTGATCACTTATTTCATCTCCTCAGATAGCTTGCTGGTATACAGTTGAGCCATCCTACCGCCTAATTCTACTGTGCACTTCGTAATTATAGCTGTGAGAGTATCGTTTATTGTTTTAACATTAAGATCATTTTCCTCAGCTATAGCCGAATATCTCTTGTGCAGCGATATATTAAAAATTCCTCTACCTTCCCTCTTACCGCTAATTCATCAAATAGCTTCCGTTCACTATTTTTCTCAGTTTACTCTTCAGGTCTAGGCTAATACAAGAACTTACCCTTCTGCAGTCGTTACAACGTACCTTCCTGTGGACCTCCACATCCTGCACAATAAAGGGGTGTGCGCATAGTATGAAGTCTATTTCATTTTTAGTCTCATCAATAGGACTTTTACACGTCCGCGTCGTGTTGTTTCGTTTCCGCCAGAAGATATTCCGGATCCGTAATATACTTCGAAATATACTAATAACACCCCGTGCTATTTATTGAGCCTATGCTACATTCACCAACTCCTCTGTCCCTAGCCTGCTTCTTGCCTACCGCGGCATTGAAGTTGCCCAATAGTACTTGTACTCTGATCTTACTTTGTTAACTGCTTCTGCCACGTATCCATAGATGCTTTCAATTATGTGGTCATAATGTCTGGATATAGGTGCGTAGGCCTGCACCACATTCAGCTTGTACTTCTTATAAGCCTAATTACGATAGCTGCCACTTTCTCATTATTACTATAGAACTCCTCTAAGTTGCCAGCTATATCCTGATTGATGAGGAATCCCAAACCTAGTTCTGATCCGTCCGCTAATCTACGATAACCTACTACATGGCCGCCCATTCGCACGGTATACGGCTCATCTGTCGTCATAACCTGACTAAGCCTTTTGACATCACATTTAATACCCGCTAGTTCCTCGAACAGCGCTGCTAGACTAGAATCACTGGATAAGGTTTTAGCGTTAAACATTGGCAAATTCGGTTACCAACGGTGGCCGGACAGGCCGCCATAGGAAACTGAACCCGGCAATTGGAATAACAACGCCATAGGACAATCTCTCGCTGTGACGCATCACATCGACTCTGGCGACGCCTCTCCCATCTCCCGCCAGCCATACCGGGTGTCTCATGCTGAGCGACAGGTTATCAACGCGGTGGTTAGAAAAATGCTTGATAGCAACATAATTTAGCCCTCTCACAGTTACTGGGCTTCGCTAGTAGTCATGTAGAAATGGTGAAGAAAAAAGAAGGCTCCTGGTGCTTCTGTGTTTATTGCCGCCAGCCAAATCAAATCCCTAAAGATGATGTGTACGCGCTTCCCCGAATAGACTATGCCTTGGAATGCCTTTATGGGGCCAAATTCACTTCCTCCATTGACCTAAGATCCGGCTGTAGTCAAGTTGCGGTGGATGACTAGGACCATGATCAGACTGCATTTGTCACTCCATATTTGGTATAGAGGTTTAAAATGATGCCGTTCTGCTATTTAACACCCCAGCCTGATTTGAGCGCATCGTGGAGGCCCTATTGAAAAGCTTGAATGGTCCACATGCCTCTGCTATTTACGCGACGTCATTGTCCTTTCATCCAAATTTTGTTCTTACATTGCACACCTCTCCAAAAATACTTTCGTTCTTCCGTCATGCGAGACAGCAACTCAACCCTCCCAAATCCCGTTTTGCTCGTTGTTCGATGAATATACCAGGTCATGTCTCCGACTCTAAGCGTGCTCGTCCCGTCCCGTTAAAATCCGATCAGTGAAGTACTTCCCAGTGCCCTGTTCAAGCAACGACGTCAGGTGTTTGGGGGGCCTTTGTCCGTACTTTCGTCGATTAGTTCAAAGGTCCACCAACTTTGCTCAGTCCCTCACAGAACTTTTAAAAAATAATGTGGTGTTCTTCTGGTGGCCATCGCTGGAAACCATGGTAACCACCTAATGACATCATCCGGGGCTCCGTCCCTATTTGTCAGGCGTGGAGACCATTTTCCAGAAAGTTCTAGTTCTCTCTTCCGATCCTCCACAGCCAGCGCGTTACCGAAGTGGAGAGGGCATCACTCTCAAATTTAGGTGGGTGTGTCGTGCAAAAGTGAACTATCAGAACACTGCGTTCTTGGCAAGTGCTACCCTCTATCTAATCGCTATATGGAATGAGAGCCATCTAAAAATCGCAACGAGGGTTGCGGAGAGGCTCTCCCGTTTGCTGTTGAGGTTGTAGAGAAAGCATCTGAACCCAGTCTTCCACTTTTGCTTATCATCGAACTTTAACACCCGACGGCGATCCTGTCCTGGTGGAACGGTTGTCGAATTGTCCGAGAATTATTCAAGTGGTGCCCGACCCTCACCTCTAACCCACGCCTGCAGCTGTAGTCCACCGCGTTAGAAATTTACAGTGGAAATTGCAGCTGGACAAGGGGTCAGGGAGAGAATAGTGTTTCACATAGCGACAACACTTATTCCTCGGTTCTTCACTGCAATGTAAGGCTATCAAATAAAAGGACGCAATTTGGTGCCAGTTCCCCAGTCAGTAGTTGCTTAACCGGAGCAGCCGTCAAAGCATATGCGTGTTTCATATGCTGCATTATTCAGAACTAAAGCAGATTAGAGACAATGGCAGATGTGGTTCTCTTATACTCCAGATGATGGACCGTAGATTCCTTTCGGTTAAGGACAATTTGTATCGCAGACGTGTAAAGTTATCGGCACCCCCACCGCAAAATTCCTAATGAAGGCCATTCATTGCTTTCCGCTTTCCACTGCGCCTCGAATATAGAATGGCAGTCAGAAGTTTGGTATAGCACCTAATAAGTCACAAGCATGGCACACCGACATCGTGCAGCAACTAAGCATTCAATGCAAACATTTTTTTAACTTTTATTTCTTCATGCTGTCTGTGTTTTTGGCCCACGCATATCACAGAGAGCAGACTGCGAGCTGCATGTTATTATTATCAGAGGCAGTTTCTTTCGCATTCCTCCTGCTCTTGGAAATTGTTGCAGTTTGGGCAGCATCCTCCCCATTTGAAAGGCTCGCATTTGTTGGTCGTAGAGTTGAAATAGTACTTCGGCTCAAGGGCCCTGCACGGCCCAACTTTTTGAGGTTCCTTGCAACCTGCATGGAAGAGGCACCATAATCTCGACATAACTCCACCACTTTGAGCATTAACGTTCACACATTTTTCGTTCCTGATCCCGCTCTACATCTTCCATGGTAACGCCCTTAAGAAACGGCAAGAGTTCATGCTTATTGCAGTGGCGTGTTACTGCTTCTGTGTATTGGTATCGTGTTATTTGTTAAAAATTAATAATTGGCTTTTGATTTGTCGTTTTTAATTCACTCTGTTACTTCCCACTAATCCCACACAGTTCCAATACTTCAGAAGGATTAATTAGGCTCTTCTGCACAAATAAAGGCAGCTCGAAGTGATCAAAATAAGCGCTGCACTCAAATAAGATATGGAGACCCCCCATTTCCTAAACATTGATATGGCTTGATTGTTTAGAGTAGAACGTGATTTTTATTCTCCGACAAGTATCAACTAACGACACTGGGATGCAAACTTAAAGTGCGCAAAATTTTATCCGCTTTTTACGATGGGTAGCTAGGTCTCCACAGAGAAAGCATTGCGTATGAACAATCCTATGGTACGGTTATGACATCGCCTATTGCGATAAATACGTAACTTGCCTGAGTACGTAATTAGAAACAGGCAGGAATTTTAAATGGCGCATAAAATGTACAGTATAAAGTAATGTGTGTAGTATGTACCGTATTTGTTTAGTATATAATATATACATCCTTGTTATAATAATAATAATAATAATACTAATGCTTTATTTCCACCAAATCAAATACAATTTGATGGAGGAGGGGAGAAAAAAAGCGGCTATCCGCTTGACGGAGTTCTCCTCTCCTGTTCAGACGGCAGTGACAGAAAACGAGGAACTAAATTGAACATCAAGTCATTAAGAACATAAAACGAAGAACTAAATTGAACATCAAGTCATAGATGAACAAAAACATCAATATAAGCAATGTCTGTAAGCGAACAGAATACACAGAAATCGAAAGGGGGTATCAGCAACGAAAAAGGGGTATCAGCACAGTAGACGACCAGTCATCAAATAACAAAAAGGGTGGAGAGCAATTCATAAAACAGGAGTTGATGTATTAGCACTTAATCAAATGAACAATCATGCTACGCAGAGAGGAGATGGTGATTTCACGGAGGTTTACGCCTGCTTCAATTAACTGGTTTTGTAAATACGGTAGTTGGTAATTAAGTCTTTGACGACCGTAGCTAGTTCTTGTGAATGGTAAAACCCGAGCTTTTTTTCGAGCTTTCGAGCTTTTAAACCCCCAAGCCTGTCAACCAACCAATTATCCGAGGTTGCAATATTAGGAGATTCTGCCTATATGCATGTTTGCTGGAAACATTCCATGAAAACTGTTAATCATGAATTCTGCACAGCATGTAATGCTTGTGTGCAAGGCCTGGCCGCCTTCTGCTTTCCACGCTTCTTATTTAGCATTCTAGGTTCAATAAGCGAGTTCGTGCTTCGTCTTCAACTCCTGGAATAATCTGAAGTAATGGTTGAATTTCTTCCTCATTCCTCTCAACACACACGCTCCCAAAGTGCCAGTGTACTTCTCGTTTTGCACAGAGATATTCTGTATGACCTGAGCAACATTGATTAGCTCGAGAAAGTAGAGAGAATTCTAAAACTGAAACCATATAGCAGAGATATATAAAACTCGAACACATACCGTCTGGATAGGTGCATTTTGGAGGGTCCTCTGAAAGAAGAAATTCATAATTTTGGGGGGAATTAGATCAAGCTTTGAGCTCTACTCTTTTGTAAAGAAATTAAAACTCGCACAAACAGCAAAGTAGAGCAAACTTTGTCTGTAGAGCGGGAAACTTTTTAAACATTTTCAAATACAAAAAGACTTCTGAGTTGGTGGAGCGCATATCTACCTAAATACGTTAGCATCATTCTCATACTTCGCACAACTGGCGTTCTGGATTCTGGGGCTCCTCGAGTATGGCTGTGCCAAGAGACTTGCGGCGGCCTGGTGATGCCTTGCAGATGTCAGCTGTTTATACTTTAGCTTTATATATCCTACACTATGCTTTAGTGTATATATATATATATATATATATATATATATATATATATATATATTGTGATGAAGAAGAAGTGCCCGCGCGGCAGCCGGACTGCTATCGGGGAGCGCGCGCTCGCCGATAGCTGCTTGTCATACCTCGCCACTTACGTGCTGAAATCTGCGCATATTTTCATGCGGAACCCCAGAACGCCCATGCTGGTCTCTTAAAAACATACACGCGCCTTCGGCACCGGTACTACTGGCGCGGCATGTATACCTTTCTACGAAAGTATATTCGCTCATGCCTTGACTGCCAACGCCGCAAGTCACCACCGCAGCGCCTTTCCGGGCCATTGCAGCCTTTACCTTGTCCTGCCCGTCCGTTTGATCGTGTGGCCATCGACCTTTATGGGCCTCTGCCGCCTTCTACTTCTGGTCACCGCTGGATTGTCGTCGCTGTCGACCATCTTACGCGCTATGCCGAGACGTCCGCTCTTTCGACGGCTACAGCCAGAGAAGTCGCTTTCTTCATTCTTCGCAACCTCGTTCTTCGCCACGGTGCTCCCCGCGAGCTTCTCAGCGATCGCGGCCGCGTGTTTTTATCCGACGTTGTTCAGGCGCTTCTACAAGAATGTCGCGTAGTTCACAGAACAAGCACGGCGTACCATCCTCAGACGAACGGGCTGACCGAAAGGTTTAATCGGACGCTCGGTGACATGCTCACTATGTATGTCACTCCCGACCACTCTAACTGGGACCTCGTACTCCCATTTGTGACGTACGCCTACAATACCGCCGTCCAGTCTACTACAGGATTTTCGCCATTCTTCCTCCTTTATGGACGCGAACCTACCTGCTTGATTGACACCATTCTCCCCTCCCATCCTGACGCATCTGACTGCTCGCCTGCTTCTGAAATCGCCAAGTACGCCGAAGAATGCCGCCAAATAGCCCGATCCCTCACGTCTGACGACCAACATCGTCAGAAAGAACGGCGTGATTCTGGTCAACCCTTTGCCCACCTACCCGCCGGCTCCCTTGTTTGGCTCTGGGTCCCTTCTGGTCCTCCTGGCCTGTCGTCCAAATTCCTCACCAAATATCACGGCCCCTACCGTGTTGTCTGTCAGAGTTCCCCCGTGAACTACGTTGTGGAACCTTTGACACCCTCCTCTGACCACCGCCGCCGTGGCCGTGAAACCGTTCACATCAGCCGCCTCAAGCCCTACCACGAACCCGTGATGTGTACCACGCCGTGAGTAGCCAGGATGGCTCCTCCTTCGCCGGGGGCCATTGTGATGAAGAAGAAGTGCCCGCGCGGCAGCCGGACGGCTATCGGCGAGCGCGCGCTTCCTGTTGGTGCCGTTGGAACCAGTGCCTGTCCGTGAACGCCGTTCCGCGCTTTGTGCTTTGTGTCGAGCTGTGCTTTGTGCGTTGTACCCGAAAAACCCATTACAATATATATATATATATATATATATATATATATATATATATATATATGTATATATATATATATATATATATATATATATATATATATATATATATATATATATATATATATATAGGTTGCGAAAGCGTGAAGTACTAGACTGCTTATAAGAATATATAGCGAAGTATACGCTTCGTTAAAGGAAACATATTTATTCAACTCGACGTTTCGATCGGAAGACCGATCTTCTTCAGGAGTCCTGAAGAAGATCGGTCTTCCGATCGAAACGTCGAGTTGAATAAATATGTTTCCTTTAACGAAGCGTATACTTCGCTATATATATATATATATATATATATATATATATATATATATATATATATATATATATATATATATATATGATGCGAAATTGAGAAACGCTTCGTTTATTGGGAGTCGACGTTTCGGACAGAGCCTGTCCTTTTTCAAGACTGAAGTTACATGGTTCTTGCTTCTCTTCTTAAAGGGTCTTCATCTGTACAGGTGTTCGACACCTGAGCCAAAACAAGCCGACGCTGCAGAAGGAAGAACAGCTCAGGGAAGAGAAAAAAAGAAAAATTAACAAAAAATACACAAACGGGACAGGGAGTGGGGAGGGTAAATGTCGTCACCCGCCACCCACGTATGCGGTCGCGGGGAGAAAAGAAAAAAGGAAAAAAGGGGAGAAAAAAAAGAAGAGCGGGAGGGGAATATGGACAGAGAACTGAGTCCTAACACAGCGGACAGCTAGCAAAGTGTATAGAGACAAACAGTGGCCGACGCACAGCATAGATTTGAGATGCACTCAAATGTTGTCCACTTAAACGAGTAAACAAGATACAATGGAGCAAAAGGGCGGGGGAAAAAAAAAGAAAGACTTCCGCCGTGTGCAACTTCTTTGGCAGGATGAGTCAAGGTGGGCAGAGTGGAATTTAACGAGACACACGTGGAGTGTACCTGCACACACCCACATAGGACACAAAAAAAAGAAAAGAAAAGGCCGGAAACGGAGGCGACTTTGGGGAAGAATCGTCGCGTGGGGCCACTATGAATGGCGGGGGTGCTTAGGTTCTTTGACGGCGCCGCTCTCGTCAAGATGGTCGAACAGGGGAAGGTAAGAACGCTGTGGGCGATGAGGCCATCGGTGTAAGCGTATGGGAGAAAGCTTGCGAGGCCTGTGAGGCCGGCACTCCAAGGTCAGTACTGGATTTGAGGGGGCGTATTGAAGACAAAGCGCCCAGGTTCTCATTAATGCTTTGGGCAATTGTTCCAAACTTATAAATAAAGTACGACTCGCGTTGCTCCCGTTCCCGGGTGTTGTTGAACCCACCCTGTAAGACTGTTAATTTAAGTGCTTCAAATGGGTGTTTTTTGTCATTAATGTGTTTTGACAAGGGGAGGTTAGGTAGAGATAGGGCATGAGCGCGGTGGTTATTAAAGCGAAATCGTAGAGGGTTAACCGTCTGCCCAATGTACTGCATACTGCACACACCACATTTTAGGAGGTAGATAACGTTGGAGGAGTCACAATTAAAGTCGCCATTGATTTTTCATTTAAAATCTGAGGCTGTGCTTATCGCACAGCTGGTTGTTTGCATATGTTTGCAGACGTGGACTCTACTTTTGGCGCAGGGCCGGCAACCCAACCCAAGGTGGTTATGTGTTTTTGAGTGTACGAGAATGTTTTGAATGTTTTTCGGTCGTCTGTAGACTACGTGAGGGGGAGTAGTGAAAATTTTTGCGAGGCGCTCGCTTTGTTCGAGAATGTTGAAATGTTTTTTAAGGATTTTGTTTACGTTGGGGGATTACCTGTGTAGGTGAGTACCAAGTTTGCCCGGTGATCTGTTTCTTCGCTGCGTCGACGTCCATCTAGTATTTTATCTCGGTTGAGTGTAGATGCCCTTTCAATTGCATCGTCGACAATGGCGGGGGGATATCTTTGCTTGGTGAGGACTTCTCGCATGCGATTCGAATTTCTCTCGAAGTCTTGATCTTGTGAACAGATTCTTTTAAATCGGTGTGCCTGAGAGTATGGGATACTTGTTTTGGAGTGGCGAGGATGACAACTTTGAAAGTGTAAGTATTGTTGACGGTCCGTCGGTTTTCTATATACGCTCGTGTTAAGTGAGCCTTCCGTTACCGAAATATGGACATCTAGGAAGTTAATTGAGGTGTGGGAGTACGCGTGAGTGAACGATATGTTTGGGTGGACAAGGTTGAATTGTTCAATAAAATGTAGGAGTTCTTGCTCTGTGTCAGTCCAAATTAGAAAAATGTCATCCAAATAGCGTTTGTATAGGATGGGCTTGATGAGAGAATCTTGCAAGAATTTAGATTCAATACTATGCATGAAGATGTTGGCGTAGGCGGGGGCCATCCTTGTACCCATGGCTGTGCCATTAATTTGTAAGTAGTGTTGATCGTTGAATTCAAAGTTGTTGTATTCGAGTACGATTTTCGCAAGTATTTCTAGAACATGTGTGGCAGGAGACTCCTCTTTTCTATCTTGTCTGTACGCTTCGGTCAGAGATCTGATGCCATCGGAATGAGGAATATTAGTGTAGAGTGAGATTACATCCAATGTTACCAGAAAGGCACCTTCCTGAAGTTTAAGGCCTGCTATTTCGCGAAGGAAATGGTTTGTGTCTCGTATGTAGGATGGGTGTGTTGTTGGAATATGCCTGATTAATGTGTCAATGTAACTGGAAATTGGTTCTGTAATCGTGCCAATGCCAGATACTATAGGGCGGCCAGGATTATCCTTTTTGTGGATTTTCGGTAGTAAGTAAAATCGACCTGGCGACGGGTGTGGTGCGATGAGGGCTTTAGATAACCTTACGGTTATGTCCCCTTTTTGCGCAAGCTGATCCAGAGTCTCTGCTATATATTGTTGGTATTGTGGAGTTGGGTCTTTTTCAAGAAGCTGGTAGAAGCAAGTATTAAAGAGTTGTCTGAAGCCTTCCTCAATGTATACTTCACTATCCATTACTACTATACCGCCTCCTTTATCTGCTGGCTTTATGGTTACATCTGTCCGTCTGCTGAGAGCCTTCAATGCGTCCCGTTCTTTTTTGGACAGGTTCGGTCTCCCAGGAGTGTGGCTTTTGTAAGCGTGAATTATGTCGTTCTGGACCGCATTAATATACATATCCAAGTGTTTGTCTCTTCCCATGTTAGGAGTCCAGTGTTGGTTTGTAACGCAGAATTCTCTGCTGTCTGCACTAAGTTGGGGCCTATTACAAAAGTATTCTTTCAGTCGCAACATTCGTGCAAAATTGTCCAAATCTTTTAAAACTGAGAATTCATTGTATTTACTTGTGGTGGGGCAGAACGTAAGACCTCGAGAAAGAACTGATTTCTCGTCAATTGTTAGGGCGCTGGATGATAGATTAATAATGCTATCCTGGAAACAGGACCCAGAGTTTGTAGCAACGGGTTTATCATTAGTGGCTGCTCCCGTTCCAGAGCGTTCTGCTTGTGTTGTCGGTATTAATGTCGTTTGTGTCGTTGCGTTGAATTTGTTGTTGGGGCTTGCCGTAGCAATGGGGTGATTATTAGTAGCTACCTCCGTTTCGGATTCTTCGCGTTCAGCTGGGTTTGTCCACGCGAGGTGTGGAATCCCGTCCCTAATGAATTTTTTGCGTTTTATCTCGCGTACCTCGCGGGTTCTCTTTTCCTCAAAGAGCGTAAGTTTGGTGGCCTCAGGCGCGGTAAGGGGAATGTGTTGACCAGCACGACTCTCTTCTTTTTTCAGAGCCCCCAAGACCCTCTCAAAATGGCCAATCGTAACTCCAAGCAAATCCAAAGAGGCAGATTCTAGTACACGATTCCAATTATCCTTTTCCTCATCACACAAGTTACCCATTGATGGTGTTAGTGAAATTTGTAAACCTTTTGGTGCGATTTTGGACTGCATATAGATCTTTAGGCTATGGATATGGAGTTCGTGCCTTATTCGTTTATCCACGATTTTTCTCAACTTTAAAAATTTTGAATTATTTGAGGAGGGCTGTCGGTAGGGTGAGAGAGAGAGAGCCGGCGTACTCACGCGGCCTGATTGTCAGTGTTGACGAACGCGTTGTGCGGAACCACATCGCTTTCGGAGATCGTAGCGAGACAGAGGGGTGCTTGGGAATTCCGGTCTCGAGCTGGTGTCGGCACCCATGTGGCCTTCCACCGTGGAAGGCGTTTGTCGCTGTGCCTGGTCTGGATGGCCTGAGGCTGCGCCGGGGCTTGCTGGAGTCTTCGAGCGGTTTTCGGTGGGTTTCTGTGCTGTGCTTCGGGAGGTTGGTGTATCTTGGTGGTTATCCTTGGATGGAGGTTGCTGCTGGTGGGGTCCGGAGCGTAGGACTCTTGTTAATTCGGGTCTCTCGGTGGTTCTCTTTCGTGTCGCTTCCGTGGAGGAGGTAGCGGGTATCGTGTTGCTTTCCACATTGGGAAAAGGTGGCCGCGTTGGTGTTGGAAGTAGGGCTCGGCGGTGGGTCACGGATGATGTCGTACTGTCTCCATCACGCGAAAGCCTTGGGTGCTGTAGTGGCATCTTGGCCCGACACCCAGGTGTTCGATGCTCCTCCACCTGTCGATGCATCTGAGGTGTGGACTTTGTGCCTCCATTGGTGAGCGGATTTTTGGGGGCTAATGACTTGATCAGCGACGACATCCGGACTGCGATTGAGCGGTACGCCGAGGCCTTTAACATCATCCGCACGGAACGGCCTCAAGTGCAAGTCATCTACGCAACATTAGTTCTGCCACGCGCCCCAAACCGCCGGCGACGCTCTAGAAACTGGCGGTCAGTGGACCGAGTCGATCGCCGGGCTGAGAGCTTCAATCGCCAACTGGTTGAACTTTGTCATCGAGAACAGAATGTGTTTTTAGAGCGCAGCTCTTTGGCGTCCGTTCCTGGGTTTCGCGTCGTCGTCGGCCTCGTAACCAGCTCCGCCCCCCTTTCATCCCCCCAGTGCTATCGGCGTCAGCGGCATCAGTCAGTCGCTGCTATCTCTTCCCTCCTCCCTTTATCGTGTTGTCCGCATGCTGCGCGCGCTTCTGCCCCCATCGTTTGCCGCTGGGTGTACACGCCGCCCCCCTCCCCCCTCTTCCTGCGAGTCTCCGGTTGTCAAAGCGCCGGCTCGAACTTAATTCCTTTCTTCGCTCCTCCTCCAATGCAACCCCTGTGCGGTGGCAATCAGAGAGCCAGATCGGTGGCGGCGGATCTGTATATGTGCACCGCCCGAGCCGAAATTGCGAATACGTGTGAAAAATAAAAAAAAAAATTCTGTGATAGCGCATACATGTGTTGCTCGATTTCTTTGCCTCAGTCTATCGAAAAGGAGAAACAGCTTATTTGCTGCGCTCAAATTTCGCATTAGGAAGTAACGTAATTGTCGGTAATTTTTTCTTAACCACTCTCTGGAGGTCTTTCCCCCAATCAGTGTACTCGCTGCAGATGGAGTGCATCCTAGTTTCCGTGGGGTTTCGGTGTTGGCGTGGCAGATTTACAACCTGCTCCTCGACTACCATCGGCATCGCCTGACAGAGTGGCAGGACCATCTAATGACAACAGATGAGTATACCCACCCCACCATGGAGCATCGAGCAGCTCCTAGCTACTCGGAGGTCCTCACCAGCCGCCCGAAAAAGGACAGCCAAGGTGAAAACTCCCCAACCACACCTCAGATGCATCGACAGGTGGAGGAGCATCGAACACCTGGGTGTCGGGCCAAGATGCCACTACAGCACCCAAGGCTTTCGCGCGATGGAGACAGTACGACATCATCCGTGACCCACCGCCGAGCCCTACTTCCAACACCAACGCGGCCACCTTTTCCCAATGTGGAAAGCAACACGATACCCGCTACCTCCTCCAGGGAAGCGACACGAAAGAGAACCACCGAGAGACCCGAATTAACAAGAGTCCTACGCTCCGGACCCCACCAGCAGCAACCTCCATCCAAGGATAACCACCAAGATACACCAACCTCCCGAAGCACAGCACAGAAACCCAGCGAAAACCGCTCGAAGACTCCAGCAAGCACCGGCGCAGCCTCAGCCCATCCAGACCAGGCACAGCGACAAACGCCTTCCACGGTGGAAGGCCACATGGGTGCCGACACCAGCTCGAGACCGGAAATCCCAAGCACCCCTCTGTCTCGCTACGATCTCCGAAAGCGATGTGGTTCCGCACAACGCGTTCGTCAACACTGACAATCAGGCCGCGTGAGTACGCCGGCTCTCTCTCTCTCACCCTACCGACAGCCCTCCTCAAATAATTCAAAATTTTTAAAGTTGAGAAAAATCGTGGATAAACGAATAAGGCACGAACTCCATATCCATAGCCTAAAGATCTATATGCAATCCAAAATCGCACCAAAAGGTGTACAAATTTCACTAACACCATCAATGGGTAACATGTGTGATGAGGAAAAGGATAATTGGAATCGTGTACTAGAATCTGCCTCTTTGGATTTGCTTGGAGTTACGATTGGCTATTTTGAGAGGGTCTTGGGGGCTCTGAAAAAAGAAGAGAGTCGTGCTCGTCAACACATTCCCCTAACCGCGCCTGAGGCCACCGAACTTACGCTCTTTAAGGAAAAGAGAACCCGCGAGGTACGCGAGATAAAACGCAAAAAATTCATTAGGGACGGGATACCACACCTCGCGTGGACAAACCCAGCTGAACGCGAAGAATCCGAAACGGAGGTAGCTACTAATAATGACCCCATTGTTACGGCAAGCCCCAACAACAAATTCAACGCAACGACACAAACGACATTAATACCGACAACACAATCAGAACGCTCTGGAACGGGAGCAGCCACTAATGATAAACTCGTTGCTACAAGCTCTGGGTCCGGTTTCCAGGATAGCATTATTAATCTATCATCCAGCGCCCTAACAATTGACGAGAAATCAGTTCTTTCTCGAGGTCTTACGTTCTGCCCCACCAAAAGTAAATACAATGAATTCTCAGTTTTAAAATATTTGGACAATTTTGCACGAATGTTGCGACTGAAAGAATACTTTTGTGATAGGCTCCAACTTAGTGCAGACAGCAGAGAATTCTGCGTTACAAACCAACACTGGACTCCTAACATGGGAAGAGACAAACACTTGGATATGTATATTAATGCGGTCCAGAACGACATAATTCACGCTTACAAAAGCCACACTCCTGGGAGACCGAACCTGTCCAAAAAAGAACGGGACGCATTGAAGGCTCTCAGCAGACGGACAGATGTAACCATAAAGCCAGCAGATAAAGGAGGCGGTATAGTAGTAATGGATAGTGAAGTATACATTGAGGAAGGCTTCAGACAACTCTCTAATACTTGCTTCTACCAGCTTCTTGAAAAAGACCCAACTCCACAATACCAACAATATATAGCAGAGACTCTGGATCAGCTTGCGCAAAAAGGGGACATAACCGTAAGGTTATCTAAAGCCCTCATCGCACCGCACCCGTCGCCAGGTCGATTTTACTTACTACCGAAAATCCACAAAAAGGATAATCCTGGCCGCCCTATAGTATCTGGCATTGGCACGATTACAGAACCAATTTCCAGTTACATTGACACATTAGTCAGGCATATTCCAACAACACACCCATCCTACATACGAGACACAAACCATTTCCTTCGCGAAATAGCAGGCCTTAAACTTCCGGAAGGTGCCTTTCTGGTAACATTAGATGTAATCTCACTCTACACTAATATTCCTCATTCCGATGGCATCAGATCTCTGACCGAAGCGTACAGACAAGATAGAAAAGAGGAGTCTCCTGCCACACATGTTCTAGAAATACTTGCGAAAATCGTACTCGAATACAACAACTTTGAATTCAACGATCAACACTACTTACAAATTAATGGCACAGCCATGGGTACAAGGATGGCCCCCGCCTACGCCTACATCTTCATGCATAGTATTGAATCTAAATTCTTGCAAGATTCTCTCATCAAGCCCATCCTATACAAACGCTATTTGGATGACATTTTTCTAATTTGGACTGACACAGAGCAAGAACTCCTACATTTTATTGAACAATTCAACCTTGTCCACCCCAACATATCGTTCACTCACGCGTACTCCCACAACTCAATTAACTTCCTAGATGTCCATATTTCGGTAACGGAAGGCTCACTTAACACGAGCGTATATAGAAAACCGACGGACCGTCAACAATACTTACACTTTCAAAGTTGTCATCCTCGCCACTCCAAAACAAGTATCCCATACTCTCAGGCACACCGATTTAAAAGAATCTGTTCACAAGATCAAGACTTCGAGAGAAATTCCAATCGCATGCGAGAAGTCCTCACCAAGCAAAGATATCCCCCCGCCATTGTCGACGATGCAATTATAAGGGCATCTAAACTCAACCGAGATGAAATACTAGATGGACGTCGACGCAGCGAAGAAACAGATCACCGGTCAAACTTGGTACTCACCTACACAGGTAATCCCCCCAACGTAAACAAAATCCTTAAAAAACATTTCAACATTCTCGAACAAAGCGAGCGCCTCGCAAAAATTTTCACTACTCCCCCTCACGTAGTCTACAGACGACCGAAAAACATTCAAAACATTCTCGTACACTCAAAAACACATAACCACCTTGGGTTGGGTTGCCGACCCTGCGCCAAAAGTAGAGTCCACGTCTGCAAACATATGCAAACAACAAGCTGTGCGATAAGCACAGCCTCAGGTTTTAAATGGAAAATCAATGGCGACTTTAATTGTGACCCCTCCAACGTTATCTACCTCCTAGAATGTGGTGTGTGCAGTATGCAGTACATTGGGCAGACGGTTAACCCTCTACGATTTCGCTTTAATAACCACCGCGCTCATGCCCTATCTCTACCTAACCTCCCCTTGTCAAAACACATTAATGACAAAAAACACCCATTTGAAGCACTTAAATTAACAGTCTTACAGGGTGGGTTCAACAACACCCGGGAACGGGAGCAACGCGAGTCGTACTTTATTTATAAGTTTGGAACAATTGCCCAAAGCATTAATGAGAACCTGGGCGCTTTGTCTTCAATACGCCCCCTCAAATCCAGTACTGACCTTGGAGTGCCGGCCTGACAGGCCTCGCAAGCTTTCTCCCATACGCTTACACCGATGGCCTCATCGCCCACAGCGTTCTTACCTTCCCCCGTTCGACCATCTTGACGACAGCGGCGCCGTCAAAGAACCTAAGCACCCCCGCCATTCATAGTGGCCCCACGCGACGATTCTTCCCCAAAGTCGCCTCCGTTTCCGGCCTTTTCTTTTCTTTTTTTGTGTCCTATGTGGGTGTGTGCAGGTACACTCCACGTGTGTCTCGTTAAATTCCACTCTGCCCACCTTGACTCATCCTGCCAACGAAGTTGCACATGGCGGAAGTCTTTCTTTTTTTTCCCCCGCCCTTTTGCTCCATTGTATCTTGTTTACTCGTTTAAGTGGACAACATTTGAGTGCATCTCAAATCTATGCTGTGCGTCGGCCACTGTTTGTCTCTATACACTTTGCTAGCTGTCCGCTGTGTTAGAACTCAGTTCTCTGTCCATATTCCCCTCCCGCTCTTCTTTTTTTTCTCCCCTTTTTTCCTTTTTTCTTTTTCCCCGCGACCGCATACGTGGGTGGCGGGCGACGACATTTACCCTCCCCACTCCCTGTCCCGTTTGTGTATTTTTTGGTTAATTTTTTCTTTTTTTCTCTTCCCTGAGCCGTTCTTCCTTCTGCAGCGTCGGCTTGTTTTGGCTCAGGTGTCGAACACCTGTACAGATGAAGACCCTTTAAGAAGAGAAGCAAGAACCATGTAACTTCAGTCTTGAAAAAGGACAGGCTCTGTCCGAAACGTCGACTCCCAATAAACGAAGCGTTTCTCAATTTCGCATCTTATTTTAAACTAGCAACCAATTACGTTTACCATATATATATATATATATATATAGAGAGAGAGAGAGAGAGAGAGATGAAGAGGCATCTACTGTAGTTTTCTACCAGGGTTTGACAACCGCAGTGTTTCACATTAGCTTTTTTAAGGAGTTCAGAAGTGCACAGAACTGTAAAACGGAAACTTACTATGAGCAGAAAACGCGGAGAAAAGCACAGGGGAGGGGCGGATTACGGAGATGACGGAAAAAAGAAAGGTTGAGGAATGAGCAGGAAGGGTGAAGGAGGATTAACGGTAGCACCATGAAGACGAAACTGGACAGAAAAAAGCGGCAAAGTCGCCGCAGTGCAAAGGCGTCGGCGCTAAGTATACGGCGCTGATGGTGACGGGAGTAAAAAAAGTCTTCCCATGAGAAGATTTGTTAAAGGGCTCACAAAGTGACGAAATATCATCCTTTAGAGCGTGTGGAGGCCGTGAGTGAGGTAGCGGTGTCGAAGTAAGAGAAGAATTTTAAGGCTTGGCTTTCTGCTTTGGTACATAGACGAACAGCTCGGAACACCTTTTGGAAGAAAACACGATGGTCCTCTTTATGATATGGATACGCATTTAACTGAAGAGGTATGAGGCAGTCCCAAGGCTGGGACGCATGTTTAAGGTACCACGTTTTCTTCCCGGTACGTGTTCTGTGTCAGCCTCCATGCTTACTATCTCAGAGGCTGCTCGAATAGAGGGTGACGGGGAGAGCGTATTTGTGGTGCCAGCAACTACCCCAGCCTCCTTTCGAAGTGTCCTGGACGGTGAACCTGCCGGAAACTGCACTGGAATAGCCAGTGTTATTTGTGCATTCTGCAGGGCGTGTAACCTTTCCGCTGTTTTGTGCTGTGCCCAGAGAGCGGCTACCGGACATCCTTGTCGGTTGTGACTCATTCCGTGCTAAACAAGCGTCCGTGAAATTTTCGCAGCATTTTTTGCTTTAGGATTTCTTTTGAGGTTCTACGTCGCATGCATATTAGAAGCCTCTTCCCAACCCGTACAAATACTGGTATGAAACAATAAAGATGCGTGCTACCCAGTCGAAACATCAGGAAACTCCTGTTATATTCTAGATTGTGTGTCTGCATATTTTATCATTATGTATACAGACATATATATGTGAGGTTGAGAAATGCTTGGTTTAGGAAGAAATTTATTTCGGTTTGACGTTTTCAGCAAAGCTTGTCCTTCTTCAAGACTCCGGATAATGAAGGCCGCGGAGCCGAGACCCGAAGCGTGGAAATGGTTGAACAAGTTTTTTGTATGTGAATCCTCAAATATGGCCTATGTGGTCAGGTAGCGGGAGCCTCAACTAGGTGGTAGAACACGTACAATGTTCCAAGAGGACACAGGACCATGAAAACTCTTTGTGGTGCATTTGTCCTGAAATTTCTTTCGTCTCTTCAAAAATGCAGATTTCTTGCGTGAGTGGGATTTAAGCTTGTCTTATTTTTATGTTTTCGCATTATGTACTTTATTTTCTTCACCTATTCGCAAGTGGGTGCTTTCTCAGAGTATTTTGGATGGTTTTGGTACTAAGCAATAGAACGCACAAAAACAAGCAATCCAGACGAAGACAAGTCCCCTTGTCGAAACGTTGGCTCTAGCAACCTGAGGTTTTCCCCTCCCTTGTTCGTTTTGTGATCGCCAAGGACCATCTACCGCACCCTCTCTCTACCATGAAAAACAAGCAATAAGGAAGCTTAAAACTAAGCACCATTACATCACAACCACAGGATCAAATCCTTACTTATTACCGATTATGGTATATTTGCTATTTCTCTCGGATTGCCCCGCCGCGATGGCTTAGTGGTTACGGTGCTCGGCTGCGGACCCGAAAGACGCGGGTTCGATCCCGGCCACGGCAGCTGAATTTCGATGAAGGCGAAATTATAGAGGCCAGTCTAATGTGCGATGTCAGTGCACGTTAAAGAACCCTAGGTGGCCGAAATTTCCGGAGCCCTTCACTACGGCGTCCCTCATAGCCTGAGTTGCTTCGGGACATTAAACCGGAATAAACCAATTTCTATCGGATTATAGTTATATGAGATATTCACAGCGGAATGAGTTCTAGGTTCATTGAGAGCTGAAATTCGTTTTCTGTAACATTTATGTAGCGTATTTCTGATCTTCTCAGTCATGTTACTTTTCATTGGTCTTTGAATATCGTTGCACCTTTCCTGACTGCTATTCATACCAAAAAAAAACGCAATTGAGGAGCAATGTAGGACGTTCCGCTTTTCAAGCGGTCCATCTTCTGTGGATTATTCAGCCAGAAAATAAAATCGTGGTCATGACAGAAAAACATTGTCCTTGAATGATGAGTTTTCGAAAAAGTTTCTCAGTGCTGATAATTTACAAGACTTTTCGCGTGCAATGCCGTTTTCTTCTCAAATGCGGACAAAATACAATCTATGGAAACAAAATCTTACCACAGTCTTGACAACTTGCAAGGGCAGCGAGGAAAACTGCCACGATGACTGAAGAGAATACTGCGTTCATGGCTTCTGCTGCAAGAATTCAAAACCCTGGCGAAAAGCTTCATCTTTTATACACTGAACGAGCGCCCTCGTGAAAAGCAAGAAGCGCATATCACGAATAAAATCAAAACGTTTCTTTATGGGTGGTATACCTCCTGTCTGTTTACCCACGTGCGGCCGGGTGCAACCTTTATCGCTGTGCGTTTTTTTAACTTCTAGTATTAAATATACAGACATACGTAGCCAGTAGCTCTTTCAACCCGGAGCACGATGTCAAATTCAACAGCAACATAGCACGTGCGGTAATAACTTTAGAGGGAAGTGAGCACTGCTTTTATGTCAAAGCCATAACTCTTCACCTGGTAGATGTTCAGGGATATTTCAGTAACACAGCCGACATTTTTGTGTTTAAGCCATTTCAGCCTCGATGAGGTCCACGTGGGGGCACATGAACTGTAAATAGAACGAACATAGACTGTTGCCCAAGGGCTTTGAACTAAGAGCCAAGTGAAGGTTACGATACTGTCGTTGATAACGTGGCCGCTCCTCGGCCATGTTTCGCTGCTCCAGCCTTTCCTCTGTGGGATTCAAGCGAACCACGAAGCGCCGTATGGCGCTGCTTTGGCGGTGCGCGAGATGATGTGAACACAACGCTTGGGTGAGGTGTCTGAGGTAGAGGCACGAGAGCAATGATAGCGTTTATTGTTGTCAAAACACAACTCAACTACAGCCCGCTACATATTCCAGCTTACACAAGCACACGTCAAGTTCCCAGCATGGCGCCCAGGCGCAAGGTGGGACACAGGGTTTGCAATTCACACCTGCTGCCATCTGTCGAGTAGCTCCGCAAGTAATAATGGGGAACGCGATGTGCTGCCACCTGAAATCCAGGCCCACTTTTCTGATCAAAGTTGACGCTGATTGACCATTCCAGAAATAAGGAACTCAAGACTAATACCAGGCATGAGCAACAGGGAAGCAAGAAAGTAAGAGGAACACTAGGCATGGCAGCAGGCAAGCAAGACATTAACAGGAGCACTATGCAAAAATATTCCAAGAAAGCATGGAGCAATAGGAGAAATTGTATCAACAATCGAAAACAGCAGAGAAACGCACAACTTTTTCGAATCCACTTCGTTGTGCTGCAGATGAATAGGAACTCTTTGCTGCCTGATCGGACGCGTACCGTTTAGTAGCGAACAAATTACAGTATCTAAACCATTAGGCGAACTCATGCCCGACTACCCTTGTCTGTGGGGTTCGAAAGGCTGAGCACACGAAAGCAGGTTTTGTTTATGAGGTGGAGACAAACCTGAAGATCCGCCCTCTATGCACTTCGCAGTCAGCGTTGGCAGAGAAAGTTTAAGCGTCGAAACATGCGCAGCACTTGGCTGAACAGCGTGCTTCGAGGACAAGCTTCAAATCAAATCAAATCTTTATTTCCATCGGTGCTACAGATGGAGGGCTACGGAAAAAAAGCTGCCACTTGGCAACTTGACGAGTCCGCAGCCCCAAATATAAGGCAGCGTGCAGACAGCACCAGATAATGAAAAAACAATAAACAAATCAAGACACTTCATCAGTGCAGAACAAAGGAAAAAAGTCCTGAGCTAGGTAAAACAAACATCAGAATAGATAAAATCAGGTTAGTCAATCGGCAAACATGTCTCTAAGTTAAAGAGTGGAACAACTAAATAAATCAAAATTCAGTGACTGATAGTAGTTTAACAGAGATGGCAAAGAATAACACAATCGCTCCATACCAGAATTCAAGCGTGGTACAGCAACCTTCCAGTTTTCTCCATGTCTAGTCTGATAACATTTAGCATTTCCTTCTAAATGTGCCAAGGCATCCAGGCTGTGAATATTTTTTTTCACTTCATATTTAAACCGAGCACTCAAACGGTAACGATATAGCTTGTGGGCTGTGATAACATGAGCACTGTGAAAAAATTCTGCAGTAGTTGCATTGTAGCCAGCATTGTACACGTGACGTAGATACCGTTTTTGCATATGGAATATTTTTTGTGTGTTAGAGAATGTAGTTGTGCCACACACAAGCTGGCAGTAGTTGACGTGTGAACAGAAAAGAGAATTATAGACCAATATTTTTGTTTTAGTAGAAAGCATATATCGGAGACGACCAACTACACCGGTTATTCGAGCAAGTTTCACTAATACAAAATTCACATGAGATTCCCAGGACATATTGGCAGTGAATATCACACCAAGACATTTGAAATGGTCAACAATGTCAACAGGATGAGAGTTTAAAACAATATCAGCATGAGGAGGAACAGGTTTATTTTTCGGCCGGAAGACAACTGCTTTTGTTTTATTTTCGTTAATCTTCATGTAATTGGATGACGACCATTGCTGCAGTTGGACTATGGTGTCGTTACAATCAGTGATGAGTTTATCGATGTGATTACCAGAAAAAAATATGCTAGTATCATCTGCATATATAATAAATTTGGCGTTCCGGTTGATGTTAACAATGTCATTAATATACAGGTTAAATAGCAAGGGGCCCAATATGCTGCCCTGTGGGACACCACAAAGCAGTGGCAGGACTGGTGATCGCGAGTTGTTTATTTGGACTACTTGACATCGATGGGATAAATATGATTGTAATAACTGTAATCCACACCCTCGTATACCGTAAAAGTCCAACTTCTGCAGCAGAACATCATGGTTCACCAAGTCGAATGCCTTGGAAAAATCGACAAATAGGCCGACTACTATTGCCTTGCTTTCAAACTGCGTTAAAATATACTCTTTCTGGTGAAGCAGAGCTAATTCAGTAGACATATTCTTCCTAAACCCAAACTGGTGTTTTGTTATTAATTCGCAGTGGTCAGCAAAACTTACAAGCCTACAGTGAATTATTTTTTCAAGAGGCTTAGAAAATATAGGTAAGATAGACACCGGACGGTAATTGCCCAATTCATTTCGGCTTCCCTTTTTAAAAAGCATTACTACTTTTGCAGTTTGCATTTTCACCGGAAATGTCGATGTCGTCAGACATTTATTAAAGATATGCGTTAGAACTGGTGCTATTACATCTGCGACATACTTTACTGGTTTTATTTGAATTTCGTCGATATCCCTACTGGTGCTGTTTTTTAATTTTGTTATTGTTGAAATTACTTCCTGTTCGTTCACTGGCTGTAGAAATATTGATTTTTCATTCCGCGTGCTGATATACCGACATGCATTTGAGGAACTGCGTGGAGTACTCATACTTGTAAGAAATTTATTGAAAGCATCAGCCAGTTCCTCCTCATGCAAAACTTTGCCATTAATTGTTAGTTTAGAAATGCAGCTACGTTGGTTATCGCGACGCAGTAGCGTGTTTAATTTGTCCCAAAGCAACTCACTCGGCACATTTTTGTCGTCCAAAAAACGCGAGTACTCTTTACGTGCAGTGCGCAGCTTTTTCGTTAGCTGGTTCCGATACCTTTTAAAGACGGTCAAATCATCAGCGTTGCGGGTAGATGCCCTAAATGCGGCAACGTAGATGCCCTAAATGCGGCAGGCGTAAGACATTCTACCAGGCGATTGAGCCCTTTTAATCCAGGGGAGTGTGGCCTTACCACCCACCACGTATTAGAGAGCATACCGTAGCCCATAAGCTAGTAATTATGAAGCAGGAGTCAGCAAACATTGCTTCTCATGCTTACTCTCAGCCCTCTTATCCTTCCTCGAGAAGAGCAATATTCTACTGATGCACCTTATCCCCTTGCCATTTCCACTCTAAGCCACGTCAAAAAGCTTCACCTCCTCATCGCGCTTTTTATCTTTGGTTACGCTTTCTTTGATTCGTTAGAAGCCTTGCCCTCTATTTTCTCTCTCAGCACTGCAGCGGACATCGGAAAACAAGAAATTCAATATTCGATTACGCTGCCGCGGCTCCGTTGAAACGCCTAAGGCACCTGTGTGCTTTGAGATCTAGGTGCACATTGAAGATCCCCGCGTGGTCGAAATCATTCCGGAGACCTCCACTACGGCACGTCTTCTTCTTAAGCGGTAGCTTCACTACTAGAGTTCTCGGGCTGAGACCACCGTGCGTTGTCGATGACCTTCAAGACTGAGCCATGGTCAAACCTTCAGAAGGGTATTGTCTGGGTGTGTTGTCTGTCTTTCTGTGTCCTTGTCTCTTTGCGCTACGTTTTTACCTCTCAAACCTTCAGTTTATTCATTTGGAGAACCTGTGGATGATCAATAGTCCGACCAATGGTCAATGAATTGGACAGGTAAAGGAGGCAAGGTGAAGGATCAAGGTCATTTCAAGGTCAAATCAAGGCCAAATCAGGGGTGTCAAGGGCGTGCCAAGGTCAACCACAATTTGGTCACCTGATCGACTTTGGGCTCGCCGTGGAGCCTAAACGGGGCGTTTATGTGACAGGGCGTACGTAACGCCATCTTTAACCAAGTCTATAAGAGAAGGAGCGTTGGCACGCCTAGGAATAAGTATACATGCGGTGTTCACATGCTAGGCCATGACGTCGCGCCCTCCTAAACTGAAGTGAAGTGAAGTTTATTTTGACATCGATTTGTCAGAGGTGACGGGGCACAAGGCAATTCATTTTTTGCCTGACGTGGCCCCGTCACCCGTTACATTGCTCAGGGGGGTGGCAAATTACACAGTAAAGTACACAAAGAAAAAACAAGAAAAGCAACAACATCGCAAACGTACTACATGAATTATATGTAACGATCAATGACTTACACATAATTAACACAGATGCAATGAAAAATGAAGGAAAAAACAACGCATAGCTAAAATGTAGCTAGGACAAAACAAAAAAATTGAAATAGCAAACAATGAGATACACAGAATTAACATACAGGCAAGGGGAGAAATAGCACGCAAACCAAAAACAATGAAAAACCGCATTGCATGCCTCCTACGTCTTTAGGACAACAAAACCAAAAATAGCGAACCTGGACATACACCCAGCGAGTAAAAAAAAAAACTAGAAACTGGACACTTTATGGAGGAGATAGGGACAGAAGGTACATTTTAACATTGTTCTTGAAGTTACGGGGGGAACGAGGCTCCTGCAGAAGTTCCTTAATACGTGGGTGTTTATTAAGTAAATCAGGAATTAAGTAATCAATGTGCTGCATACCATAATTCGTTCTCATCAGAGGCATTTGAAAATGACTATACCTGAAATCATAAGGTTTATTGTTAGGGAAGTATAAAGCATAAAAGGAAACTGGGTCACGGGTGACTTCATGATAAATATGATATGCAAGCTTTAGTTGAAATAGTCCGTTTATCTTGAGTAAATTATGTTTTAAGAATAATGGGTATGTATGTTCTAGCGGACCTACATCTTCTATGCAACGCAGAGCTCGTTTTTGCAATATCTCAAGCCTGTGCAAGTTTGTCTTGGTGGTGGTGCCCCAGATTAACAGACAGTAATGTAAATGAGACTGTACTAAAGCAAAATACAACTGACGTTTAATAGAGCTGGGAACCAAATATCTCACTTTATACAAAATGCCTAGAGATCTAGAGATATTTGTGTGAACCTTATTTATATGAGAAGTCCAGCTTAAGTTTTCCTCAAATAAGACACCTAAGAACTTATAAATGGAAACGCGTTCAAGGGCTGAGTCTTGGTACTTGACCTGGATATTACAATCTTCAGGTTTATTTCGCGGCTTAAACATTACGCACTTTGTTTTCCGAACGTTCAATTGCATTTGGTTTATCCGGAGCCAGCATGAAAGCTCATGTAGTTCGCGAAGGTTTCTAGTGTAGATAACTGTTTTCCTGAAAAAAACACACTGGTGTCATCTGCATAAAGTATAATATCGGGTGTATTTGGTATGAGGACAATATCATTAATATAAATTATAAACAGCAAGGGTCCCAGGATTGAACCTTGTGGAACACCATATGCAATCGGTTCTAGAATAGAAGAATGTCCATTAAGGCTTGTAAATTGGTATCTGTCCGTCAGGTAGCTACGAATAAGATTGAGAGCAACGCCACGGATTCCAAAAAAAGGAAGTTTATAAAATAATATTTGATGTTTAATAGAATCAAACGCTTTTCTGAAATCAAGGAACAGACCTAACGTGAATCGGTTAGTTTCAAAATTATTGATAACCTTGTTTTTAATATTCAGAAGGGCTATTTCAGTTGAGCTATTTGGACGGAAACCATATTGCTGCCTCACAAGAAGCTCTCTTTCAATACAGAACTTACTTAGGCGTGATTTTATCACTTTCTCAAGCACTTTAGAAAATAATGGCAGTACTGAAATAGGTCTGTAATTGTTAATATCATCATGCGCACCACCTTTATGCAAAACCACCACCTTTGCTATTTTCATGCTGTTTGGAAAGATTCCTGTAGCTAACGAGCTATTGCATACATGCTGCAGAGGACGAGATATGAGGTCAACAACAGATGCTATAGGCAGAGCCTTGATATCATCGTTCCCTGGGGCAGCATTTTTGCTTAAAGAGCTAAGACAGCAAATAATTTCAAGCTCACTGCATGGAGTAAGGAACAATGAATCAACCACACTAGGAGATATGTATTTGTCAAGTCCATCAATATCTAACACCTGTTGTGTCGTAGCCCCAGAGTTTACAAAATGAGTGTTAAATTTATTGGCCAAACAAGTGTCCTTATACTCAACACCATCAATTTTAAGAACGTTAGGTATCTTGGTGCTAGTTTTTCCAATAATGTCTTTGAGGCAGTTCCATACCTTTTGAGGCAGTTCCAATAAGTAGCACCGGCGCGCCTGGCACGAAGTGCACATACGGTGTTCACGTGTTAGGCCGTGCCGTCAGCGCCTGCAGCAGCGGCGCACCTTAGCGCAAATTCCACAAATGGTGTTCACGTGTTCACTTGTTAGGCGCCTGGGCGGTGGTGCACCTATTCACGAAGTCCACATCGGCTATTCACGTGCTAGGTCGTGACGGCACGCGTCCAGGCGCGCATAAATAGCAGCAGCGGAGTATCTTTGCTGTCAGAGCCATGGAGTTCAGTGCTGAACTAGGGTGGTTAGGCTCTAGATACAACAGGCGCTTGCCCTCGTCTGGCCCCGTCTAAGCTAAACAAGCGTTTTAGCCTAGAACTAATCCAGTTTTAACCAAAGCATACAACTCAATGTAGTACTTACTTTGATCTCGTCTTACATACATTAGGTTGGGGCAACCTAACAAGAAATAAAAATAATAAAGGATCTTGTCTTACAGAGAGAACCAATCCAAGCCTCGCTTAGTGTTTCGAAGATTTCCACGAAGACAAAGGTCTTTACCGAAAAGCACAGTTTAATCGTAGCTGTCACCAAGAATCATCAACAATAAAAGGCATTGCTTCACGTTATAAGTGTGTTCATTAGTTAAACAATCAGACAGTTTAAAATAGTTAACCTCGCTTTAGCTTCAGCTAAACCCATTGAGAAGCGGTAGCTTCACAATGGTTTAGCTCGAAAATGCGAAAGAAACGGCCAACGAACAGAATAAGAAGGCTTTGCCAGGCTAAAGCATCGTGATGCTGCCCCTTCTATCTCGGTTTAAACAAAGCAAAAGCACTATTAATTTTATTATTTCACTCCCTTCATTATCTCTTCCCTTACGCCGCAGTTCGGTTCTGTCAGACATGTTCTCCGTCAATTCCTTTCCTCAACACAAATTTCCAGTTTGAACATTCTATTAGTTCACACTTTTCGAATCAGGAACGTTAGTTGAAAAAAAATTCTGTAAACATTGTGAAGTGGGCTAGCACAATAGCAGCCATTAACGGCCCCAGTGGTAGAAATATTACCATTCGACTGCTGTGCACGTTGAATGTGAGCTGCGCGGTGACGGTTGTGTTGCAGAAAATAAAGACCTGCGTTGCCATGTGCTCTGTGCTTTCATGTAAGCGTCCCTAAACTAAGCACTGGTGGACGCGATTTTTTCAAATTGTAACTTTACTTTGTATATCATTCAAAGCAGCCTCGTGACTTAAATATCAGTGTTATGTGTTTCTTTCGCACTGGTCCAGGATCGTTTTCAACTCTGCGCAACAACATCGCAGCGGGTGCATGCGGTGTTCTTTTACGCAGAACAATAGGCGTGGTTAAGTGTTGTCAAAGAATAAGATAAAAAAGAGCGACATTTTTAAAAAGAAATCGTTACGGGCCTGCTTTTTTATTTTCAATTGCAAGATTCTGTTAGCTTGATTTGTTTTTCAAGCGCCGCGGTGGCTCAGTGGTTATGGCGCTCGGCTGCTGACCCGAAAGACGCCGGTTCGTTACCGGCCGCGGCGGTCGAATATCGCTGGAAGCGAAATTCTAGTGGCCCGTGTTCTGTGCGATGTCAGTGCACGTTAAAGAACCCGAGGTGGGCAAAATTTTCGGAGCCCTTCATTACGGCGTCTCTCATAGCCTGAGTGGCTTTGGGACGCTAAACCCCATAAACCAAACCAAACCATTTCTTATTTGCTCTAAAACGCCTTGACTTCTTGACATTAAATTAGGCTTTGACATTAAATTAGCATGTCTAGACATGTTTCTTGGGTCTATAAACCGACCGTTTGATGTACTTTTGTTTACCGATACATGGCTTACAACACATGATGATCATCTTCCATTCAAGGATTACCAGTATCATGGCCTCCTTCGTTCGAATATGAGAGGTGGTGGTCTTGCCGTGTACGTAAAGAGTTGTTATCTACATTGTGTGTTAAACGAAATTTCTGTGACAAATTCCAATGTTGAGTGTTTAGCCGTATCACTCTCCAGTGTCATTGTAGCTGTTGTGTACAGACCTCCCGCAGGGAACAAACTACTATTTTTCAAGTTTCTTGAAAGCTTACTCTTGAACCTCGCCGATTCCCGGTTGCCTTTTGTAATAATGGGTGACATTAACATTAACCTCATGCACGATGATCACAGTACGCGCAAATTTAATAGCCTTATTGCATCTTATGGTTGTTTAAATACTATAAACATACCTACTAGAATTACAGTTGCTACAGCTTCCCTGTTGGATGTTTGTGTCACAAATATGGTGTCTCCAGAAACTGAGTCAGGCCTGTTATCCTCTGAAATCAGTGACCACATCCCGATTTTTTGTTTTCTTCCTGTAAAACGCATTAAGTCAGTATCTAAAAATGCCTCGAGGGTAACTAGGGTCATTTCTGATGAAAATCTAGCCAAAGTTACGACTCTTATACAGAATATGTGTTGGGAGAACGTATACAGCATATCTGAAGTTAACGCGGCGTATACTGCTTTTATTGCAAAATTCATGGAATGTTATAATGCTGCGTTTCCTGCAATCGAGGTAAAACACAATTTCCGAAAATCCAGAAAGCCGTGGATTGATAAAGTGTTATATAACAGGATACGTGTTAAAAATAAAATGTATCATGATTTTGTACGTACTCGCGATGCTGCACTTTTTAGAGAGTTCAAAAAATTCAGAAATAAACTAAATAAAGACCTCAAGTCTGCAAAAATAGTTTACTATACAAAACGGTTTTCCAGAATTTATAATGACCGCAAGAAAGTTTGGAGCGAGATTAACGAACTATTGAACAAACACAAGTGCAGGGATAACTCAGAATTCGCTGCAACTAATTCCGAAGCTAACGGAACTCAATTAGCTAACACCATAAACCACTTCTTCATTGAAGCTGGCAAGCTTACATTAGATCAAGCTCTCTCTAATGCTCCCGTAAGCAACCTCATTGTCCCTTTACCTAACTCTATTTCGTTGCTGCCTGTGATCCCACAAGAAGTAGCTGCCTACATTGGGAAAATAAAAAACAATGTTTCAGCAGGCCATGACGACATCAAAGCTGTACCTTTGAAGTATGTGTCTGCATTAATATGCGATGTTTTAGCGTATATTATAAATCTGATGCTCACATGTGGTGTGTTCCCAGATGAATTGGAGGTTGCTCGTGTTTGTCCTATATATAAAGGAGGAAACAGAAATGAAATCACGAACTATCGCCCGATCTCCGTCTTATCAGTGTTATCGAAGGTATTTGAAGGAGCCATTAATAGCAGATTAGAAAAGTTCCTTAGCGTTCATAACATTATTAACCCCTCTCAGTACGGCTTTTAGAAACATAAATCGACTGAGCAAGCTTTACTCGCCGTTAAAGAAAAGATTATTGACAACATTGAATCCAGAGCATACACTCTTGGTGTGTTCGTAGACCTGCGGAAAGCTTTTGACTGCGTACAGCATGATATTCTTTTAAGTAAACTGAACAGTTACGGTATACGCGGAATAGCTCTAAACCTGCTGAAAAGCTACTTAACTAACAGGATACAGTACGTTAAATGGAATTATTTTGTCTCGAACCGTTTGTACATTACCCAAGGGGTTCCTCAGGGGTCTATATTAGGTCGACTTTTGTTTCTATTGTATATTAACGATATCTGTAACATACTATATTCTCCAGACTTGGTTATGTACGCTGACGATACAAATTTTTTTTCACATCACGTACTCTGCCAGAATTAGAAAATATCGTAAACACTTATTTCGTAAAATTATACACTTAGATGCAGGCGAATAAGTTTAGTTTAAACTTGTCAAAACCCAGGTACATAATTTTCAGGCCTATTAATGCCCCTGTTCATTGCACTCTTAACCTTACATATGCAAATACAAAATTGCAACAGGTAACAACTCAGAAGTTTCTTGGTGTCTGGTTTAATGAACATTTATCATGGAACACACACATTTCCAAACTTCTCACTGACCTCAGTAAAACTGTTGGTTGTCTTTACAGGATCAGCGATCTCTTGCCCGTTTCCGTAAAAGTGTCCATATACTATGCACTATTTTTTTCCAAATTGTCGTATTGTACACTGGTCTGGGGAACTGCAACAATAGGTAATTTTCAAAAGTTACTGATTTTGCAAAAGAAGGCATTACGGGCTATTGAGGGTTACCATGGTAGGCCGGAAAACCTACCAATATCACCACTCTATCATAAGCATAATTTACTTAAAGGAAACCATTATTAAATATTTCGCCTGTTACAGTACATCCATCGTAATCGTTTATATTGTGAGACGGGAGACAGAGCGCAGGATGGAGCGAGCTTTAATGGCACCCGCAAGTATGGCGACCAACCCTTCGAAGAAGAAGATGAGCGATGATGATGGATATGTACAGATGAAGACGAAGGTCGCATGTTGGGCTTTGAGCGATGATGATGGACATTGTACAGATGAAGACGAAGGTCGCATGTTGTGCTTACACTTTCTCCCCTCGCGTACGAAAGCGACTTGCCCGGGCGCAGATTAGAGCACAGTAGGGCGACGGGCGAAGAGTTTGAGGCGGGAAACATGAACAATCTCGGCACCTCGGCAGCGACGATCATTAACAGGATGAACAGGGGCAACGCGATAGTTCACCGGGGACGTTTGTTCGAGTACAGTATACGGACCAATATAACGGCTCAAAAATTTTTCACACAATCCCGGGGTACGCACTGGAGTCCACAGCAGTACCTCATCACCAGGGAGAAAAAATATGGAACGGTGGGAGAGATCATAGGTGCTTTTCCGGGAGGCTTGGGAGGCGTCGGTATTCAGGCGGGCAATGGCACGGCAGTAGGTAAGACGAGAAGTAAACTGTTAGTGAGAGAGTCTGGAAGAGGTTGAGGGGGCGGAGAAGAAAGACGCTTCGAGGGTGAAGGTAGGTTGACGTCCATACACAAGGAAGAATGGGGAGAAGTTGGTGGTTCTTTGCACGGCACTATTGTATGCAAAGGTAACGAAGGGAAGCATGGTGTCCCAGTTGGTGTGGTCGGGCCTGATGTACGTGGCTAGCATATCGGACAGCGTGCGATGAAAGCGCTCTGTGAGCCCATTGGTCTGAGGGTGATAAGCTGAAGAGGTTTTGTGCACGGTTCTCGAGGCGTGAAGAACTTCGGAAAGGATGCTGGAGAGGAAGGACTTGCCGCGGTCACTAATAAGGACACGAGGAGCTCCATGGCGCAGAAGGATGGCGTTCAGGAAGAAGTGGGCGATCTCTGAAGCAGAGCCGGAAGGAACAGGGGCCGTTTCAGCGTATCTAGTTAAGTGGTCGATGGCAGTGACGATCCAACGGTTGCCCGTTGGTGTTAATGGTAAGGGACCGTAGAGGTCAATCCCAACGACTTCAAAAGGGGAGAAAGGACAGGGGAGAGGCTGTAGAAGGCCCGCAGCTGCAGACGTGCTCCGTTTACGACGTTGGCAAGAGATGCAAGACGCAATGTATTTTCCAACAGTGGTTGAGAGGCCAGGCCAAAAGAAACGGCGCTTGATGCGGTCATAAGTTTTCTGAAAGCCTAAATGGCCAGCCGGGGGGTCATCATGAAAGGCCTGCAAAACTTCTCGGCGAAGAGAACGGGGTACGACAGGCACCCATGAGTCACCGAAGGGGCTGTAATTGTGCCAAAGAAGGATGTTGTCGACTAGCTTGAAAGAGTTAAGTTGGCGGCGTAGGCGGGCATTCGGTGGCCGCGTAGCACCGCTCAGACGGTCGATAAGAGTCCGGCAGTAAGGGTCGGCCCGCTGCGCCGAGGCGAGATCGCCAAGACTGGGAGCTGGCATCAAGTCAATGGGTGCGGCGGTCAAGGTTGAGATAGCCGTCGAAGGGCTAGTTTGGCAGTTTGAGGATGTGGAGGACACGCGCGGTGGATGGGTTTGGGCGAGGGGACAACGAGATAGCGCATCGGCGTCCTGGTGTTTCTTGCCCGATTTATAGTTGACGGTAAAGTCATATTCCTGGAGACGGAGAATCCAGCGGCCGAGGCGGCCGGACAAGTTTTTTTGCGAGGACAACCAGCACAGGGCATGATGGCCAGTGACAACTGTGAACTGGCGGCCGTACAAATAAGGGCGAAATTTCTGAATGGCCCAGACAACAGCGAGGCACTCTTGCTCAATTATCGTGTAGTTCTGCTCCGCTGCAGTCAGTGTACGACTGGCGTAGGCGATGACTTGCTCGCACGAAGAGTGCTGCCGCTGCAGAAGAACTGCACCAATGCCGTGTCCACTGGCGTCCGTGTGTAAAATCGTTGGAGCATGGTCGTCGAAATGTGCCAGTATCGGATCAGATGTGAGAGCCTTCTTTAAGGTAGTAAAAGCGACCTCACAGGTCTCAGACCAAACAAACGGCTGGTCAGCGCAGAGGAGCTTATGCAAAGGGGCCGCAATAGAGCCAAAGTTGCGTATGAAGCGCCGGAAGTATGACGCTAGCCCCAGAAAACTGCGCAGGTCTGACGCGCGATGGGCGAGGAAAATGCAAAACTGCAGCCACTTTGTCGGGATCAGGCTTTACACCCTTCTGGCTAACGACGTGACCGAGTACCTTGATAGAAGTGGAAGCAAAGCAACATTTCTTGGTGTTTAACTGAAGGCCGGCCTCAGAAAGTGCGCTTAATACTTCATCGAGACGAACAAGGTGTTCAGAAAAAGTCGAAGAAAAAATGACTATGTCGTCGAGGTAGCATAGACACGTTTTCCACTTCAGGCCTCGGAGAACGGTGTCGATCATGCGCTCGAACGTGGCCGGAGCATTGCATAGGCCGAACGGCATAACGTTGAATTCGTATAATCCGTCGGGAGTGGCGAAAGCAGTTTTTTCCTTGTCGGCCTCATGCATCGGTATTTGCCAGTATCCGGATCTTAGGTCGAGACTAGAGAAAAATTGTGCACCTTGGAGACAGTCGAGGGCGTCATCAATCCGAGGCAGCGGATAAACATCTTTTCTAGTGATCTTGTTAAGGGCGCGATAGTCAACACAAAAGCGTACTGAGCCATCCTTGTTTTGAACCAGCACAACAGGCGAAGACCAAGGACTCGAAGAAGGGCGTATGATGTGGCGCTTGAGCATGTCGGCTACGTTATCTTCAATAACCTTGCGCTCACTAGAAGACACACGATACGGGCGACGGTGAATGATGCCCGAACCATCTGTGTAGATGCGATGCTTAGCTGCGGTGGTTTGGCTCAAGGTTGTTGCCTGGGTATCGAAGGAAGCGGCATGCTTGGTCAAGACGGCAAGCAATTCATCTTTTTGAGTCGGGGTGAGACCGGGGCTGATAGCAGCTGAAATAGATGCAGAGGCAGAAGCAGGGGTCGAAAGAGCGAAGCTTGATGGTGCAGAGGAAAGAACGGCTATAGGTTGAGTGGTATCCACAGAAGCGACGGCTGTGCCTTGACGCAGAAGAATGGGTTCAAGCGTAGTGTTGAAGGCAGTCAGTAGTGAAGACCCATTGGTGAAGCGGCGCAGGGACGCGACGAGAAAGATGCCCCTTGAGAAAAGACGGGGGCTTGGTGTGACGAAAACGTCCCCAGCGTTGACGTGGGCAGAAGCAACAGAGAGGACATCTTCGCAGCCGGGGTAAAGTACATGATGAGCGGTGGTAACCAGATGATGAGAAGGCAGGACAGAAACGGCAGAAAGGTCAGATTCAGAAGCTTGTAGAGTAGGGGGACAGCAGGTAATTACAGCGTGCGCAGAGTGGAGGAAGTCCCAGCCGAGGATGAGGGGATAAGCACAAGAGGGAAGCACAGCAAATACTATGTAGTGCAGGATGCCGTCGATAGTGCCGTCGATAGCAAGTATGGCGACCAACCCTTCGAAGAAGAAGATGAGCGATGATGATGGATATGTACAGATGAAGACGAAGGTCGCATGTTGGGCTTTGAGCGATGATGATGGATATTGTACAGATGAAGACGAAGGTCGCATGTTGTGCTCACAATATTCCATTTCTCCAAACCGCCCTCCTAGTAAATACCCCCTTCGGCAACACAGAAACTTGGTCCCTAAAACAAGAACAAATTACGGAAAACAAAAGCTCGATTATCAGATTCCAGTCGGTCTCAATAACCCATCTCTAAGTGTCATGTTTGAATTCCCAAAGAACAAGTTTAAAAAAGACATCAAAAGGTTACTAATCAGCACTGACGCAATATAATTTCGGTTTTACTTAGCGTAGCATCTCTTCTTTTCATGTTAAATTGTTTGTGTGTTTGCGTTTCCTTTTGTGACTTCCTGCCATGTTTATATACTACCTTTGATATGATTTATGGTGAACTGTCTTTGTTTTATTTATTATTGAAATACTGTCGCTTGCTGCAATGTTTTTTTGTCCCAATGTATTTTTGTCATATTACTTTAAATTTTGTTATTTATGTGCTGCACACTGCTGCATGAACTGTATTGGGGAACTGTGACCTCGTCAGGCCTTACCGCCTTTTGTCACAGTTCCCTCTTTCATTTATTTGAAGGAAAATAAACCTCAAACTTCAAACTTTAATAGCGATAGCGTTTTCTACGGTTTTATTGACTAATGCTTAGCTGCTGCACACATAGTGAGGAGCTGAGACAGCGACAGGAAGTGACGACTGCTGCGCCATTGTACTCGGACGTGCGGACAGTAGCAGGTGGTCTTTGTCGATGCCACAGGATTGTCGATCCCACAGGGTCCCACAGGATTACCACAGGATTACGCGAAGCATGCCTATGGTCGTCCAGCATTGATGAAGCTACAACACTCAATACTGCTACTATTCGCCGCTCTCGCGATAGAAAGCGGAAGCGACGTGCCAATGACGAGTACATGTGGGGCGGAGGGGTCGAGGGCTCCATATAAAAGGTGAATGCACTGGTGAAATCGAGGAGTGGCCGGTGCTCGCGGATGAGAACCACTAGCAGTCAGTCCCTGGGACTGCTGCAAACACCGCTGATGCGGTATTTAGGAAGGGTGGCTTAATGTAAATTGTTACATACATGCTTACAATTCGTAACATTCACGATTCCTGCGTAATAATATCATTGAAATTGTGCAGCTTGCAGTATGCGTAAACAATGTAAATTTTATTAAACTTCTCAGGTTACGCTGCCAACCTATGAAGGGTAAGCAATTTTACGTATTACATACGCCAGTCAAATACAAGAAACCCAAGCCTTACTTCTGTGAAAAAGCCAACCGCCACTCACACCTGGCAGCACACAGGAATGTTTCCATTTTTGAGTTGTGAATCAATGGGAGATTGTAATTATCTAATCATTCAAGATAATTGACTAGAACACAGGAGAAAAAACAAACATTCCACTAGTGGGATCCGAACCCATAACGTTCCAATTCCACGTCCCGTATTCTCCGAACTGAGTTACGGTGACGGCTTTTCCATCTGCTTTCGAGGGTATCTATGTTGCCTGTAACTAACCTTGAGGGTCTTCACAAGCTCCACCCTCCTCCTTATACGGCGAGTGTAGTACATCCTATATTGTCCGGAGTGTGACTTAGAACATCGTCGAACGTAACGGCACCAGCTTAGCGAGAACCCTCTTATGCTACTTAACGCATCAAGACTGCCAGAACCGAAGCCCTCGCTAAGTTACTGCATGCCCCTACTATGTCTCCTGCTATTGTTAAAGGCTGCATTGATAAACACTGTCACGGCCAGGTTGCAGGAAACGGAAATATCCTTGAAAGCAGAAGATTGCACAGCGGTCGCCTTAGCTTAGTTGTTATAGCGCGAAAACGAAAAATTTAAGGTCACGACTTCGGATGATGATGATGATGACGTACTCGGGCTGAATGGCACATACCCACGACGGGGGATTGGCTAGGGTGCATAGCGGATACAAACGCACTCATGTACAGGGAATGGAGTATAATTAAATCTAAAATTTGGGACGAGCAGCTAGAATTTGTACAATACAAAAAATATGGAGAAAGAAAAGTTGTGAATTCACATTCTAGCAGAGGAATCTACCAGATGAAATTATATAATCGTGAATAAAATCGAACACTGGTTTCAGGGCATATCCCTTGGCGCTTGCCCCGAAGGATAAGAGAATCGGAATAGATAGAGGAAGCCCAAGCCGAGCGAGGGGGATCTCCAAGCAAATTCTACGGAGAGCAGCGAGCCGCCGGCAGGAGAAGAGAATATGTTCTATAGACTCAATTTCGCCACAAGACTCACATAGGTTGGATATCGAAAGCCTCGATCGGCATAAAGATTTAGCCGCGGTATCCTGCAGCGCAAAAGGGTCATGGACACCTCACATTGCCTTGAACTGCACATCCACACACTCCAAGGAAATGCCAGGTGTTGAAAATCCGCTGCAGCGAGGAGAGGCTCATGGCTCAAGGTGTGGAAACGCTGGAATCGCTGAAAGCGTGCTAGAGTCAAGTAAATAGTATTTGGGACGAAAGGGACAATAGGACCATCAAGGGCAGACTTCGCTAAAAAATCAGCCCTCTCATTAGAAACAATGCCACAGTGCCCAGGGACCCAGTGAAAGCGAACTTCTGAAACATGTGGAGGAATAAAAAATTGAAGGGAACGGCTCATAGGAGTATCACTCGAGGTTTCGAGCGCTGCCAAAACAGAAAGGTTGTCTGAGAGTATAATAACCCGAGTGATACTGCAGGGAATCCTTATTATGGCCAACTCAATGGCCAGAAACTCAGCTAGCAAAATATGGGTATAGTCAGGGGCCCGAAATTAGTAGCTCCAATCAAGAGCCCTTGAGTAAATACCAATAGCGGCCTTTTCATTTTGCTGGGAGGCATCTCTATAGACGGCAATATGGTTAGTAAAATTGTCTAGGTACATATTTAACGTATTGGCGGGCAGGTTCTTAGCATTCCTTGGGAGGGTGTTGTCAAAGAAGACTGCCGTGTCAGCCCGCCTGTGGTTGACTAGTACTAAAGGTCTCATTGATACAGAAATATTTGACAGCAGGGAGTTAGTCAACACCACCTGAGGGAGCTTATACCGAGGCCAGGGAGTACCAAAGAAGAGAGTTGGGTTCGTTGTAAATATAGGGTTAGCCAATCCAGAAACAGGCTCCAAAGACCTTAAAAATGTCCGCACAGTGATAAGCTCAAACCGGGAATTGAGATCAGGTATCCGCGCCTCCAAATACACACAGCATTAGCTACTGATTTAGGCAGACCTAAGCAAAGGCGCAGAGCGCGTCACTCCATAACAAACAGGGGTTCACGCTTGTACTTTGGGCACCCAGAAAAGAGAGCGGAGCCGAATTCAAGGATTGGCCGTACATAGGTCTTATAAAGAAGTAGTAGAGTGTCTCGTCGCATACCGAATTTTTTGTTGCTGATCCTCACCAACCGGCCGAGGGCACGCTCACCCTTAAGCGCAATGCTTCTAATGTGTGGCCGCCAGTCTAAATGCGGGTCATATATTATACCCAAGTATTTTGTTGAATCAACTTGCGGGATTAGGATAGAGTGATACGGCAGAGAGATGTAATGAGGGGTTGCTTGTGGGAAAACAAGGACGGCACACTTGTTCACATTTAAAGTTAACTTTATGCTGTCTAGCCAAACTTCCAGAGCATTTAAATACTCTTGCAGTAATCGGTACAGGATATGAATGTCTTTGGCAGAAGCGAAAAAAGCAATATCATCCGCATACACATAAACTTTGACGGCTGGGTGAATAGGGATATCACGCATTAGTATGTTAAACAATAACGGTGAAAGAACAGAGCCTTGTGGGACACCTCTAGACTGGGCGAATGTTGTAGAAGTTAACGTACCCTTAGAACAAAAGAACGCTCTACTCTTATAAGAACTCTCCTATCCACGCAAATAGGTACAAAGGAGGTTGTACATTAGCCAGTTTATGAAGCAAAATGCTGTGTTCAACGCTGTCGTAAGCCTTTGCAATATCTAAAGTAACCAGAGCTGATACCTCATTTTGCCTCATAGCAATCTTAATACGGCTCTCCAAGTCTATGTGCGCGGCCCAAATCGAACACCCCCGGCGAAAGCCAATCTGAGCCTCGCTAAAACCTTGAAGACTAAGAATATGACTCGTGAGGCGGCTGAAGACTACCCGCTCTACAAGCTTAACCATATTTGATGTGAGAGCAATCGGCCGAATATTGTCCCGATCAAAACTCTTCCCCTGCTCTTTCAGCAGTAAAATAATTCTCGCTGTTTTCCAATTTTGTGGAATCCAGGCTTTTTCCTGTTCACAGTCTGCAAGAGGTACGGGGAAAAACCTTGCATTAGGATTTTAAGCATGCCAACTGTTACTCCGTCAATCCCAGGGGCAGCAGATTGCAGGCAATAAACTACGGACGCTAAATCCGATACAGATACCTTAGTGATGTCTCCACCCAAATGAAACGGGGTTGATGGAAAGGTAGTGCGAGCTCGAAAACGCACAGCAAGGCCTTGAGCTATGGACTCTAGTATATCTTTTTCGTCCCGAGGTGGCAATACTGTGGACTGAGAGATGTGAGAAAAGGGCAGCACATGAGTACGTTCCATGAATCTATAAAGAGACTTCCGGTTGACAGGATTAGACAGATAGGTGTTCAGGCTGGCATTGTAATCATCCTTAGCCTTAGATATTGTTCTTTTAAAAGAGGCTGCAAAGAATTTGTAATTTATCCAGTTCTTTGGGCACTGGTTGTGCGTTAGACTCTTCCATGCAGCTTTCCTTCGACGATAGGCTTTTTCGCAGTCGTCATTCCACCAACTGGAAGGAGTCTTATTTACAACGCCTGACCGGACTGTAAAGACTGCTCGCCGAGAGGCGTCTAACACAGAATTTAATACCTGAGGGCCCCCGTCAGAATTATCGGAGGGGGCAACAGACGAGAGGGCCTCACCTAGGCGGTTCTTGAACAGTGTAGTATTTATAAATTTTTGTGCCGAACCAGTCGCCCTGACTGGACTGCACGCAATAGTGAAAGTGATTGGGGAGTGGTCACTGGACGTACCGCAGTCAACTGTACACCACGAAGATACCGCTGTACCATTAACTGCTAGCGTTAAATAAATAGCTGATCGAGAATTAGCCCTCATGTAAGTTATGGCGCGACTATTGTAACAGCACACGCCGTTTGCTGACATCCAGAACCAAAGTAATTTCCCGCTAAAGTCTGATCTGAAACCCCAAATTACATGATGTGAATTGAAGTCCCCAGCTAGAACTACTCGTCTGCTGATGCGCAGTAACGCATCGAGCTCATCCGTCCTACGGACTCCTGCGGGGAAGTAGATATTTGCCACCGTAACAGGGGCGAACTGCGGAATAATGATTTCAACGGCAAGTATCTCACAATCAGGTCTCATAAATTTGTGAGACACTTTAGCACGATGACACAGTTTCGTTGAAATTAATGTTAGTAAGCCTCCACCCCTGCCGTTTGGGCGATCATTTCTAAAAACGGAGAAATTTTTAATTGCAAATGGGCGATTAGGATTGAGCGACGACTCCTGTATTAAAATAATGTCTGGACTATGTTTTAGTATAAGCTGCTGTAAATCGGGGAAAGAAGATGATATAGAGCGACAATTCCACAGCAGAACAGATATTCCCGCCATGATTATTGCTTTAAAAACGTAGCCGCAACAGCCTCTTTCAACACATCTGTTTTCTTTGAAATTCCAGGCGAACTTTTCTTAGTCTTACCATGATGATGGTCAGATTTCGATGGAGAAGAGGAAGCACGACGCTTCTGAGATGGAGTAGTCCTTTCAACATCTGACTCAGAAGCGTTAGAGAGGGGGACTTGGCCAGAGACATTTACACCCACGGACGTGGAGGTAGAAGGGGTGGTGGGCTGAATAGCAGCAGTGGCAGAGGAGGGAGGACAGGTAGACGAGTTGAGGTTACTTAAAGCCGATGAAGCAGCCTGCGCGGAAATGACCTGGGACAAGGCATCGCTGAACGTACTGGCTTCGGATCCCACCAGCGCATGTCCTCGTTTTTTCCTTTTGTTTTCTAATAATTTATCATTATGTCATAAAATAATTACACTACTAATCTGCTATCGATTAACACCACCGAGAAAAAATAGAAACATATCACTTTGCTCAACGGTTTTGGTGGCTGCCGAGTTCCTTTTTATGTATTGTAAAGACGATGACGAACATTCTGGTTTGCGGCGGCATTGCCATCGCTGCGCGTGCTTTATGTCCGCTTTGGCTAACATATGAAACATAAGGATCGGTACGGAAAAGGAAACAAAACACTAGAGATGGGCAACACGGAAGGAAGGATATTAACAGGAACACTATATAAATAACTGTCCAATGAAAACGCACAATGGGCAAAATAATCTAAAGAATCGTAAAATAATTGGTATGGTTTTCAGTACATAAACACAGTAGACCTGCACAAGCGTTCGCTTAGCCTGGTTGGCTCATGGTTATGCTTTCCATTGCCCTCGAAAAGCATGGCAACGTTCATACACTCCGGTTTAGTGTCGACCGAGAGTAAGGTGAACTCATATGTTCGCGCCGCAGATGGAAGTTCATGATGAGGGCGATGTGCGATGCACATCCCGAGAGTGTGTTGAAGTAGGATTAACGGCGTGCTCGCACTTTGTACTGCACTCTTTCGCAAAGAATGTGCGAGCACACCGTCCATTCCGCGTTCAGATAATAAAATCTCATTTTTAGGTGGTACAGATTCGCACCGTCATTTTTAGCCCTGCGCCCACCATTTCGTCTTTACACTTGTTCTCGTTGTTTCTTTCACGTCATTGGTTTTATCTTCGGTATTTACGGTTGCACCCTCACCATTTTACCGTGTTTCTTGTTAGCATTATCTTCGCTTTCATTGTTTTAACTTTGTGTTAAGCGTCGCGGCTGTTAATAATTTTCTTCCAACCACCTGTTTTTTTTTACCTGTTGATGGAATATGGAATGGTTTCGCGGTTTCTTAACCTCTGCCCATGTTTCGGCACCTGGATGATATCGAGCAGTGAATGGGAGATTCTACGCAGAGAATTGGTTCGGTTTTGTTTTGTGATTTTGATAGGTGGGGGGGGGAGAGGGTATAAAAAGATTTATAACCTTTCTACCAAAAGTTGGATGTGTATGAGCTGGTGCGTGTGTCCCTTGCTCTGTCGTCTGTTTTTTCCAGCAGTTACTGAATATCACGCTACCTAGGGAACCCTGGAGTGACAACTTATTTTTAATTCGTGAAACACTTAACAGCATAGCAGACAGCTTATAACAAGGTAACTTGAAAACGATACTCCATGGTATATTTGATCAAACAATTAATTCATTCTGTAATTGCTTATTTTAGTGGTTCAAGCAAAGGTCTTTCCTGTGGGACTCGCGGCTTCTCTACAATTGCATGCAGGGCTGTGCCTGCTTTCACTCTAATATTTATCTCTTATAAGCAACTGAATGGTGGTAGCTTGTGGTGACGCTTTTTGTTGGTGTTCACGCAAAACTATCAGAACAATCATTTCTTATTGATTGCTCGCAAGGGGTGCAGCACCTCGATCATCCAATCACCGACCCCGCACTCTTGTCCTCTTCGCCCCAATTCCGTTCTCCCAACCAAGTTTCTCTCCAATCCTAAGCCACATCTTTCTTTCCCTGCTTCTCCCGCCGTCTATCCGCAATGAGGGCAGCGTACTTGCACCACTTGCCGATCTTCTGCTGACCCCCAAAGTTGCACTGGCCCATACCGTGGCTACCGTCAAAGGGAACATTGTGTCACTGTCATTTCTGAATCTGGCCTTCTCGACCCATGGACTCTCGTCCGGTGGTGGCGGACTCCCGTCTTGGTTGCTGTGAAATCGCTCCTCTTGACACTGACCGTGTTCCAGTTACTGCAGAACCCCATCACCCTCCCAATCCACCGATAAACGCGGCTCGCCGTATCCTGTCATCTTCATACTCTTTTCGAGGCTGTTATCTGAGAGCTTTACCTGAATTACAATATCATTATCATGATCAGCTTGACTACGCTCACTCCAGGGCAAAGGCCTCTTTCAAGTCTCTCCAATTAACCCTGCCCTTAGCCAACTGCATCACCGTATCCCCACAAACTTCTTACTGTCATCTTTCCACCTAACTTTCTGCCACAACCTGCTACGCTTGCCTTCTCTTGGAATACCCTCCGTTACCCTTAAGGACCAGCGGTTATCCTGCCTTCGCATTACATGCTCCGCCCAAGTCCATTCCTTCCTTTCGATTTCGACTAGGATATCATCAGCACTTTTTGCCCCCTCATCCATTCCCACCGCTTCCGATCTCTTAACGTTACACCGACACTTTTACTTCCCATAGCGCTGCTCTGTTCTTAACTTAAGCTGAACTCGTTTCGTTACGCTCCACGTTTTTACCCCATAGGTGAGTGCCGGCAAGATACATCTGTTGTATACTTTTCTCTTGAGGGATATTGGTAAACTGCCACTCATGATCTGAGAAAACCTGCCATGTGTGCTCCACCACATTGTTATTCTTCTAATTACTTCCCTCTCATGATCCGGTTGAGTGCCTGTACCTGCTAAGTAGACGTATTGCCTAACCACTTCCAGCACCACGCTACCATTTGTTAACTGCTCTCCCTTGCGAAACTGTTGAACATTACTTTGGTTTTCTGCATGTTAATTTTAAGGCCTACAGTTCTGCTCTGCCTGTCGATCTCATTTATCGTGTTTTTCAGCTCATCTCCTAAGGGACTTACTTAGCAGACAATATCACTGGTGAATCGTAAATTGCTTAGGTACCTTCCAATATCTGTTATCCCCAATAGTTTCCAATCCATGCCTCGGAACGTACTCCGTAAACAGGCGGTGAATGGCCTGACATCTTCTTCATTGGAATTTTATTAGTAACTTCACTAATAAATACGGGAGCTGTAGATTCGTTATTTTTGGCATAAGACTCTTCTACATCGGGACTTCGCAGTGTCTGCATGACTGCTGAGGTGTCCGCTGAGTCAGAAGCTTTCGCGTAATCAATGAACGCTATATATAGTGTTTGGTTATATTCTGCGCCTTTCTAAATCATCTGATTGATAGTATCAGTATGGTTCATTGTCGAGTATCCTTTTGGAAAGACTGCCTGATCATTGTATGGCTACTTTGTTTCTGTTTTCTCATGGCCAGAATCAGTTCTTTTCCATAAGAAATATCTGTCGTTATGCAGTAAGCACCTTGTCATGATGTTCGTTAGGAGAAGTACTTTCCGACCATTATCTCGAAAGTCCGCTGCGCGACTGTGCTGCATCTCGCACACCTCCCAAGTTTACAGCCTAGAGTTCCATGTCAGCGATATTCATGACTTTCACGCATTGCGACCTTTGTACCGCTGCCCTGCAGACAGCTATGTCACCGCTGCTGCAGCTGCTACTACCCAAATGGGCAGGATTTTTCGGCATTAAGATATTTCATCATGTATTCTTGAGTGGTGTTCCAAGTCGTTTTGCTACATAATCTTAGCAGGCACCCTTGACAAGAACCGCAAAAATACACGTAGACGCGCCAATGAGAAGGTGCATGAAGGGGTGGCCTATCGTAAGGTCTTTTTGGCGTGGCGAGTGAAAAATCAAAAGCACGGGTCGGGCAGGTGGTCCCCAAATAGTAACCTTGACAGCAGTAGGCCACTTAGGTCACGTGACCTTGCGACGTTATAACAACCTGCCCGCCCAGCAGGTGGCAGCTATGTTAATGATTGGTCACTTCGGCAAAGCAACCTAGGCCACACTAGCCCCGCCGGTTGAAGCACCAGCCATCCCAGTGCAGCGCTTAACTGCAGTGCTTAACCGCTGTACCACTGTGCCAGGAAGCGTATGTGGGTTCACAGGTATCGGTTGACCTATAATAGGGAATGACCTTAAGGCGGAGCGTAAATGTGCCGTCCAATTTTTTTTACATTGTGCATAGATGGTTAATTAGCCTAACCTACCTTGCTGGCTATTTAAATGTTGGCCACGGGAAAAACATTTATTTAGAATAATGTACATTACCTTGCAAAAGAGTTGGCTGACGTGCTGTCAACAAAGCACCGTCTGTGTAGCTTTATTTAAAAGCTCTACAAGAAACCGCGGGGAATTGAAAATATACTCCTTCATAGAGGTGCTACTTGAGCGTCCATGATAGAAATTCGCTTAACTTTTATCCCGCGCAAAGTGCAAAAGCGAAAGCTCTAAAAGACCAAGTTTAGCTGAGACAGCCGGTATATGACTTCACAAAATAAAACAGCGATCCGCTCTCTGTACCTTCATAGCTGGCGCTGGCTTGGCAGTGGCAGTGGTTTAGCTCTGCACTGTAAACACAAATAAGCCCAAATAGGAATATAAATGGCTAGTGTCCGCTTTTAAACTCCTTATTGAAAATTGTGCAATCGACTTTAAGTAGTAAAAGAGAGGAAATCCTCCTTTTTTACTGCCGTCGCGAAATCGAGGAGTAAAATAAAGCATTTACATGATTTTACTACTTTTCCAAGAAGGAGTATGTCGGCTTCAATACTCCTTCAGGCCCTTTATGCACTCCTTAGTGTCTGCCCGCCGCCTAGTGGCAGCTGCCGGTTCGCTGCACTTGCATGTGACGACGCCGGCTCTGTCGTCGCTGCCTGCTCGCCTGTGCTTTTGCTGCTTCACGCACGTTTGTCATGTTACAAGACACCGGATCGCCGCAACCTCGCGCACCAATGTGCGCCACAGACAGTGCCTGTGAAGCCCCCAGTGTATTCGAAGAACGCTTGGTGTTGCATCGCCTGGGACGGCAGTCTACGAGAGGCTTAGCCAGCCGAGCTCAGCCGAGCCAACATGGCGGTGTGTGACGCGTCGACCTCCCCGAAGCCGCCAGTTTGCCACCCGCTCCTTTGCGCGCTCTTGTCGTGACGTAAGACTGGACATCATCGACCTTAGCAGCAACGTGCTGCAATGAACGTCTCACTCAAGCCAGCAATATGTGCAGAAGCAGCGGCTAGTCATTCATTGTCTACGCAGCATACAAGTGTTGGCTGTTGCCGTTTCGCCGCGCCGACATGGCGATGTGTGTGTGACGCACCAGTTTTCTCGACATCGTCGGCCCCTCGTTCTTTCGCTGTATTGCAAGAATACTAAAGACCGGATTATCATCGTCGTGTGTTCTGGGGCGCTATTACGAGAAATCGTCTCAATTTTGAGACTCTGACGTCAAAATGACGACACCGCAAAATGCGAACGCGGAGTCAACCAATCAGCGGTGGCCAGTGAAGTCCCTAGCTAGGGGCTTTAGCGGCTAGTAGCAGGGCTCCACCCAGGAAGCATTTAGTTGCGCAATAGGGGACCGTATGCAAACGTTTTGCTGTAAACAAGCCGTTAACAAAATGAACAATGTTTTATTTTCCCGACAAACTGTGTTTCAAACCTAACAACATTAAGCAAAACAAGAAGCGTCCTCAGTTCTGCAATTAAGTTTGCTCTTCAGTCACTTTTGCTGCCGCGAGGGTGCACTGATGCTGGAAAAGCGTCGGCTAGGTGGCGTGAGCTGCCGCCTGATCCAAAGGATTCAGCTACATTCAGCCTTATCCCTCCACCCACATATTCACCCATCGTAAACATGGCAGCCAGAAAAAAAAATCAGCTGATTCAACGGCTGTCCTCTTTTTTTACACATTACGTAGAATCAAAGTACTGCGCAGACGTCTGAAGTGCGCGGAAAAATCTGTTTAAAGGCAGTGATTGCTACGAGTCTGCCGAGATCAATTTGGAAGGAGCGCTTGGCTCGAAAACCGGCGAAGGCAGCGTCAAGGCAAGTTCACACCGGCGAGTTGCAAACGTCGCGCTAGTATTCTAGGCGACCGATTTCGGTCAATTAGTTACGGTTTGCGAAGCACATGTAAAGCGGGGAGGAAGCGAAACAAATCGATTTAAGCCTGTCGCGCGACCTCCGCGACTCGCCAGTGTGAACTCACCTAGCCTGCTATCGATGCCAAATGTGCTCCAAGGGCGATGCGTGATTCTATTTATTTTTGTTCCGAAAATACCCGGCGACCATGAATAATCACACTGCAGCAACTGCCGACACACGGAAGCAGACCGGTGCAGCTGATGGGAGCTTGCAATCTCACTGCGGGAATTAAGAGCCGGCACGCCCGGTCACTGCGGCAACAATCACTCTTCCGCCTCGTAACCAACTCATGCCGCCCGCTTCGGGTTAAGCACTTGATATTCGTGTTGGTGGTGCCGTTCCGTTCGGATGATGCTCGGATGACGCCGCCGGGGATACTGCGGTGGCGAAAGTTTATGCGAAGGAAGTCCACCTTCGCCGCCGCCTTGTCTTGAGGGGTCTCGCCGGAAAGCGCGCACCTTCTGCGACTTAACTTTGACAGTGGTCTCCGCAACTCACCGCAAACACTTGCACAGTCGGTTGGGCTACGCCGACGTTTACTTCATTTCCTACGGTGTCTTGAAACCCACCGGCGGCGAAGGCGCGCACAGGCACTTGCCGCTCCACTGACCGCGCACTCACCCGCACACCTCCGAATTCAACGGCGAGTTCGTCGCACAGCCGTTATGCTCCTTCCTATGTCAAAACGTCGAAACAACTCGTCCGGCACGTCAAAACCGTCTTCATGCACCCTCTTACACCGCTGCTCGCGCGGCCACCGGCCATGTAAACAACCGCCATTTTCTGTCTCGAGCGGTTTGAGACCACTCGTTCTAGTCTCAAAAAATCGTCTCAATCGGCTCGCATAATTAGGCAAGCAACGTCACCACTTCTGGCGCACTTCTGACGTCGGCCGGTGACGCAAAAAACCAATATGGCCGCTGGTCACGACCGACCAATAGGAACGGGGCAAATGAGACACTTTTTGAGACACTTTCCGATTGAGACGATTTTGAGCAACTCGTAATCGCGCCCCTGGTAAGCAGTATTAAACTCTCCTTTGATGCCATAGACGCGCATGCACTTAACGCCGCTCCCTTTTCAGTGTGCGTAGACTTGCTGTGAACCACGGGTGCGCCGAGATGAAAGGCTTAACGAGAACAGCAAAACAGCAAAGGCTTCATTGTGGTCCGGTGGAGCCAACTCACACAGCAGGCATGAAGTAAGTATCTGAGAAATTTGTTGTTGCATGCGGCTGAAAAAAAGAGTGTGGCACTGCAGTCGTGGCTGTTACGCTAACATGTACAGCTGGAAGTACGGTCAGTTCTTCTAGGGACCAAATTTTCTTCATGCGTTCACGCCCCATGAATATGGAAAAGCTGTACAGGCAATGACAGGTGAAAATACACAGCCTTGGGGTCTGTGAATTTTTGTTACGTTATTACGAACAGTGCTGAGAACCGTGCCCTAATCGGTTGCTTCCTTTCCTGTGTTTTAAGAGGGCCTTGTTATGCAAACAATGCAAGCGATTTTATTCTTTTCAGTCATAGCACAGGACATGGCGACGCCTTAGCGCTCACGGAGATTAGCTAAACTGTTACATTTTCCGAGTTGGTGGCATCTTAACGTTGCAGCGATTTTCGGCAGCGGACATGAGGTTTCAACCATACTGAACGCTGCCTTTTCTGGATGGTTAGGCGTCTAGTTCCAAAATGTGGTATCTTGTAAGCTCTTCGCATTTGAAAAATGTTAAAAGAAGTTTCCACTTCGCGTGCAGTTTCCGAACACATTCCATTATGTGAAACTCGTGGAGGCAAGCGTTCCGGTTCAGACTGCTGATCCCAGGAAGGCAGCGAAAGAAAAAAAATAAAGCTTACGCCAGTGTACGAGATCCCCTGCTCGTGCTGGACGTAGTACATTGGCGAAAGCAAGCATTTCCCAGAAAAACTGAAGCAGCACAAAGCGGATGCCAAACAAATGAACAAGGAAGGAAGGGCGGGTTGACAAGACTGACTTCGAGGGAACTATCCTTGCATCAACTGTCTACGATCAGTGACCCGGCGGATGACTAACCGAAGGCTTAAAAAAGGCATGCTGTGACTCACTCGCAGTCACACCTGCTGAAAGAACCAAGAAGATTCCCAAACATGTTTTTTTTTTCTGGTTGGCGTTCTTTCCCGAAAGTATATTCCTTTCCCAGCCATAGACCTGTGTAGAATGTTTTCTTTTGAACCCTGGCCACGAATGTGAGGGCAAAGCTTAACAGAAGACAGGTGGCGGCGGGAGGGTGGGTCTGGTGGTAGCTTTCTATTCCTAACAATGCCTGCTATGTCAGTCACCCTTGCCCTGCTTTTGGCCTATACACAGAATGAGGACGTCCTGAAAATGTGTAGCTGCGGGCTCTCCTATCAAGGAAATTGCATGTAAGCTTGCGCTGCGTGTATGCAAAGCGCTGTCTTTTGTTTGCATGTTTTGATTTCAGTAATTGCTTCTGATATGGTGCCTGAAAAGCATGAGGAACCTCTGACAAGTGAAAAAAAATTATATCTCGAGGCCTCTTTCGGTGCAGGAACGCAGCCAAAGGCAGCGCGAATGCGCAAGTGCCTCAGTAAGACCATTTTATTTTTTTCAGTTTTATGCTTTGCGGAAAAAATGTTCCCTATCGATGCTGCTTCCCATTCGCCGTATTGCCTTAACGTTTACGAAAGCGGCTCTCTGGAATTTGTGATTCCCTGAAAACCGCGTTTAGCCGCTGTCATCCGACAGCGTACAGGTATGTATTAGCTAGTTGATTACCTACTATGTTCTGCTAGCTAATCTTTTGTCATGAAAAACGTTTAAACTTGAATAATACCTACTTTATTGAAAAGTGCACTCTGAACGGCTTTGGGACGTTGACTTCTACACTTGAAGCACGTCATACTTGAAGCTTAGAGGTGCAATTCCACTGATGCATTTGTTTTTCTAATCTTTCTTTCAGAAGGAGCCTGTATGTTGACAGCGAAGCATTTCAAGGTTCCCTCCTTGCTTTCAAGTGTGGCATCTCTATTTTCATTCCTTTGGGTATTTAAATTATGTACCCAAAGACAGCGTGGGTTAAGGCACTCTTCTTTTCTACAGGGGCCAAGACGTTGGTTCTCTGTAACCGTCGAAAGCAAGCTGCCGAACACATGTCTCAAATGTTTTGTACCCAATAAAATATTGTTTGAAATAAATCACTGTAAGTTCATCGACGCATTTATCCTGGAATATCAAGCCCTAAAATGAGCCTTCCATACGAATACTTTATTTCAAATCGGCTTCCGCATCAAGTGAAGTAATATACTCACCTGGGAATCATAAATGTAACCCTATAGTAAGAAAAATTTCTCCAAAAATTTCCTGTCAAAACTACTTAAAAGGAACAGGCACGTACTCCTGAAATGTACTATAAAAGTAGCTGCAAAGGAGTATATAATACTTCTATTAATTGCCATGCTAACTCCTTTGTGATCACAACTTTACTCCTAAATAAACTCCCGTCTGCAGAGCGGTAACACTTTACTCCTTCTAGCACTCCGAAAGTATCCCTTCAAGCAGAGGAGTAGACGATATACTCCTATTCTGAGGAGTATAAAAACCCCTTTTCGGGAGTGCGCTACGCGATGAGCCATTTACTCCTATCCGGGTGTTTTTCGGTTTGCAGTGTGGTTAAACCTGGAGTATTGCGAAAGCAACGAGGAGAGAGAGAGAGAGAGAGAGGCAGCGGAGAGCGCGCCGCCGCGGCGGTGGCCTCGGCACGCTAGCTATGCGCCTCTACTGCGCGTGCGCAACTGGCGAGCGCGGCGGCGGCACCTCACCCGCGCAGCGACGGCGACGTTCGCCAGCTGTGCGCCGTCTTCGCGCATGCGCAGTATGGCCTTGCGTCCGCTGCGCGAAATTGCTCGGTGACTCGTGTAGTTTTGCTTTCGCAAAAAATTCTCCGTGCCCACGCACCCGCGCATCCTTGCCGCCGCTCCTCAGCGTCATGTCTCGCTCACTTGCAGCATGCAATATTTTGTCACGTGAAGCGTCCTCGCGCTTTCACTAGGGGCAGGCCGGGGCTCCGCCGTCCGGTGCCCGACGGCGATGTAGAGCAGGAGCCAGCAGATGCGGCCGCCCAATTTCGGCGAGTAATCTGTCCAAACACACCGCCCTGAATCAGCTGCCGACCCGACGCATTCGCTTGATCGAGGGAAACGCCGGGGTCAAGAAAGTGGCCTGAAAAATCTCCCGTCGGCAGCCCCTAAATGAGGTCGCCCTGACGTTTCAGCACGAAAGGGTCCATTTCCGGTGGATCTTGTGGGGCTTTAAATTGGGGAGATAAATACGCTCTCCCCGTTTAACCGCGGCTTACACAGTTCAAAACCGCGCGGACCGCACCCCGTGGTCCGAGCTCTACCGAGCGCACGCCAACCGCGGCGCGCCTTGCTCTGACATAACACAGGAACGACGCACTGGCTGACACAAACAAGGCATTTATTGCTACAACAAAATACATTGAGGAATCGAGGATGACCGACTCACCAGCACGATTTGGAGTGAACATTCGCCCACGCTATTGCAAAGGGGAAAACTCCGAGGCCGGACGGGAGAGCTAGCGGGAGTATGTTCCTACACGAGGTGACCGCGGCGAAGAGTGGAGCGTCGCGCGACACGTCCGCGTAATTCCCCGATGCCGAGCAGAAGAGAGCAGTCTCTCCCCCGCGCACGCGCAGCAAAACGCCATCCGTGGCGCTGGTGTCGCTGCGACGCGGGCGCCGTCCCCTGTTTAACTAACAGGGCAGGCCGCCCGCGTCGCAGCGACACAACAGTAACACAACTGAGGAGGGTGCCTTGCGGGGCAGCTAACCACAGTTCTGATGCAATGCAGGATAGCGAACCACAGGGAGCGAGTGCGTCCCCACAATCTTCACGTGGCGCCATGTCCATAAGTTCGGTGGTGTGTCGTCGTGCAAAAGTTATCAGGACACCGCGTACATGGCAAGGGCCACCCTTCCTCTAATGGCTGTATGGAATGAGAGCCATCTTGAAATTGCAATGAGTGCGGCGAAGAGACTCTCCCAGTTTCTGTTGAGGTTGTATAGAATGTATCCGAACCCAGCCTTCCACTTTCTCTTATCACCGAAATTTAACACCCGACGGCACTCCTCTCCTGGTGGAACGAGTGTCGACTTGTCCGCGAATTCGTCAAGCAGTGCCCGAACCCCAACTCTAACCCTCGCCTGCAGCTGTAGTCCGCCGTGGTAAACATATAGAGATGATATCGCAGCTAGACAAAGGGTCAAGGAGAGAGCTGTGTTTCACATAGCGACAACACTGTTATTCCCCTGGTCTTCACTGGAATGAAAGGCTATCAAAATGAGAGGACGCCCATTGGTGGAGGTTTCCTGTTGAATGTGTGCTTAACCAGCACCGCTGTCCAAGCATGTGTGCTTCATCTGGTGCACTGCTCAGTACTAAAGCGGACTGGGCACAATGGAAGATGTGGTTTTCATAATAGTACAGATGATAGGCCGCATACACCTTTCCTAAGGATATCTTGTATCGTCAACATGTAATCTTATGGACGCCCCTTCCTTAAAATTCTTTATGAAGGGCATTCGTCACTGGCAGCTTTCCACACCACCTCGAATGTAGAATGACAGTCAGATGTTTGGTACTGCGCCTAATAAATCACCAGCGTGGCACATTGACATCGCGCTGGAACTAAACATTCAATGTAAACCTTTTTTTTGAAACTTTTATTTCTTCATGCTGTCTGTGTTTTTGGCCTACGCGGATCATAGAGAGCAGACTGCGAGCTGCATGTTATTAATTTCACAGGCAGTTTCTTTCGCATTCCTCCTGCTCTTGGAAATTGTTGCAGTTTGGGCAGCATCCTCCCCATTTGAAGGGCTCGCATTTCCTGGTCGTAGAGTTGAAATAGTACTTCGGCTCAAGCGCCTTGCATGGTCCAACTCTTTGAGGTTCCTCGCAACCTGCATGGAAGAGTCACCAAGATCTCGGCATAACTCCACAATTTTGTCATGAACGCTCACACACATATTTCTTTCCTGATCCCGCTCTACATCTTCCATGGTAAGGCCCTGAAGAAACAGAGTCCATGCTTATTGCAGTGGCGTGCCACTGCTTCTGTATAGCGGTATCATGTTATTGGTTAAAAATATATAATTGCCTTTTGATTTGTCGTTTTTAATTCACTCTGTTACTTCCCACCAATGCTACACAGTTTCAATACTTCAGCAGGATTAATTAGGCTCTTCTGCATAAATAAAGGCAGCTGGAAATGATCAATTTAGCGCTGCAATCAAATATTTTGTACATTTTATGAAGCTAAGGAGACCCCCTATTTCCTAAACATTGTTTTGGCTTGATTGTTTTTAGTAGAACCTGCTTTTTATTCGGCGACAAGTATCAACAAACGAGATTGGGATGCAAAACTTAAAGTGCGCAAAAGTTTTTTGCGCTTTTCGGTGGTTAGCTAGGTATCCGCAGAGCGAGCATTGCATATGAAGAATTCTATGATACGGTTATGAAATCGCCTATTGCAAACTTGCCTGAATACGTAACTAGAAACAGGTAAGAATTTTAAATGGCGCATAAAACGTACAGTATAAAGTAATCTACGTAGTATGTATAGTATTTGTTTAGTATATAATATGTACATCCTTGTTTTTTTCGGGATTTTAAACTCCCAAGCCTGTCAACCAACCAATTATCCGTGGTTGTAATATTAGGAGATTGTGCCGACATGTTTGTTTGCTGAAAACATTCCATGAAAACTGTTAATCACGAATTCTGCACAGGTTTGCACATGCTTGTGTGCAAGGAGTGGCCGCCTTCTGCTTTCCACACTTCTTATTTAGCATTCTAGTTTCGATAAGCGAGTTTGTGCTTCGTCTTCAACCCCTTTATATGAAGTAATGGTAGAATTTCTTCCCCATCCCCTCAACACACACGCTCCCGAAGTGCCAGTGTACTTCTTGTTTTGCACACAGATATTCTGTATGACCTGAGCAACATTGATTAGCTCGAGAAAGTAGAGATAATTCTAACACAGAAACCATATAGCAGAGAGATATAAAACTCGAACACATACCGTCTGGATAGGTGCATTTTGGAGGGTCCTCTGAAAGAAGAAATTCATAATTTTTTTTGGAATTAGATCAAGCTTTGCGTTGTACTTTTCTGTAAACAAATGAAAACTCGCACAATCAGCTAAGTAGAGCAAACTTTGTAGAGCACGAAATTTTTTAAACATTTTCAAACGCAAAAAGACTACTGAGTTGGTGGAGCGCATATCTACCTAAATACCTGAGCATCATTCACATACTTCACAAAACTGGCGTTCTGTATTCTGGGACTCCTCGGGTATGGCTGCGCCAAGAGATTTGCGGCGGTCCGGGGATTCCTTGTAGGTGTCAGCTGTTCATATTGAGCTTCACATATCCTACACTATGCTTTAGTGTGCATATACGCGTATATATATATATATATATATATATATATATATATATATATAGATGAAGTGACAATTATTGTAGTTTTCTAGCAGGGTTAGGCCGCTACAGTGGTGCAGATTAGCTTTTTTAAATGATCCAGACGTGCACAGAACTGTAAAGCGGAAACATACTATGAGCGGAAAACATGGAGAAAAGCACAAGGGAGAGACGGAGTACGCAGACGACGGAGAAAAAATGTAAAGGAATGAGCAGGAACGGGGATGGAGGATTAGCGGTAGCGCTATGAAGGAGAAACTGGACAGGAAAAGCGGCAAATGAAAGCCAAAGGCGCTCCTTCAACGCCGCATTGGAAAGGCGTCGGCGCTGAGCATACGGTGGTGACGGTGGCGGGTGTAAAAAAGTGTTCCCATGAGAAGATTGTTAAAGGGCTAACAAAGTGACTACATGTGATCCTTTAGAGCGTGTGGAGGCGGTGAATAAGGTAACGGTGTCGAAGTAAGAGAAGAATTTTAAGGCTTGGTTTTCAGCTTTGGTACACAGATGAACACCTCGGAACACCGTTTGGACGAAAACACGATGCTCCTCGTAATGATAATGATACGCATCTAACTGAAGAGGTATGAGGCAGTCCCAAGGCTGGGACGCATGTCTAAGGTACGAAGTTTTCTCCCGGCTGCGTGTTCTGTGTCAGCCTCCATGCTTACTATCTCAGAGGCTGCTCGACTAGAGGGTGACGGGGAGAGCGTATTTGTGGTGCCAGCAACTACCCCAGCCTCTGTTCGAAGTGCCCTGGACGGTGAACCTGCCATAAACTGCACTCGAACAGCAAGTGTTATTTGTGCATTGTGCAGTGCGTGTATCCTTTCCAGTGTTTTGTGGCGTGCCCAGAGTGCGGTTACCGTACATCCTTGTCGGTTATGACTCATTCGGCGCTGAAAAAGCCCGCGTAAAATATTTACAGCATTTTTTGCTTTAGGATTTCATTTGAGGTACTACGGCGGGTCCATTTTAGCAGGCTTTTCTCAACCCCTACATATACTGGTATGAAACAATAAATATGCGTGCTATCCAGTCGAAATATCAGTAAACTTTTTTCCACTTAAAACAGTGCGCAGGGACAGGACAAAATCGAGAAACAACTAGACACAGTCCTGTCCCTGCGCACTGTTGTAAGTAGAAAAATGAACCAACTGGCCCGCTACTTCCCATGATCAGTAAACTCCTGTTACCTTTTAGAGTGTGCGTCTGCATAATTTGTCATTACGTATACATACATATATGTGAGGTTAAGAAACGCTTCGTTTACGAAGAGAATTATTTCGGTTAGACGTTTTCAACAGAGCTTGTCCTTTTTCAAGACTCTGGATAATGAACGCCGTGGAGCCGAGACTCGAACCGTCGAAATGGTTGAACGAGTTTTTCGTTTGTGAATCCTCAAATATGGCCCATGTGGTCAGGTGGCGGAAGCATCAACTAGGTTAGAACACGTACAACTTTCCGAGAGGACACACCACCATCAAATCGCTTTATGGTGCATTTGTCTTGAAAACTCTTTCATCTCTTCAAAAATGCAGATTTCGTGCGTAAGTGGGATTTAAGCTCGTCTTGTTTTTATGTTTTCGCATTATGTTCTTTATTTTCTTCGCCTATTAGCAAGTGGAAGATTTCTCAGAGTATTTTGGATGGTTTCGGTACTCAGCAATAGAATGCACAGTAACAAGCAATACAGGTAGCGGAAAACTAAGCACCATTACATCAACACCACGCGATTAATTCCTTACTTATTACCGATTATTGAATATTTGGTACTTCTATCGGGTTATAGTTATATGAGATATTCAGAGCGGAATGAATTCTACGCTCATTGATTGCTCAAATTCGTTGTCTGTAACATTTATTTTTCGTCTCTCTGATCTTCTCAGTCATGTTATTTTTCATTGGTCTTTGAATATTGTTGCACCTTTCCTGACTGATATTCATACCAAGAAAACGCATTTGAGGAGCGATATAGGACGTTCCGCTTTTCAAGCGTTCCATCTTCTGTGGATTATTCAGCCAGAAAATAAAATAGTGGTCATGAGAAAAAAACATTGCACTTGAATGATGAGTTTTCGATAAAGTTTCTCAGTGCTGATAATTTACAAGACTTTTCCCGTGCAATGCCTTTTTCTTCTCAAATGCGGACAAAATACAATCTATGGAAACAAAATCTTACCACAGTCTTGGCAACTTGCAAGGGCAGCGAGGAAAACTGCCACGATGACTGAAGAGAATACTGCGTTCATGGCTTCAGCTGCAAGAATTCAAAACCCTGGCGAAAAGCCTCATCTTTTATACACTGAAGGAGCGTCCTCGTAAAAAGCAAGAAGCGCATATCACGAATAAAATCAAAATGTTTCTTTATGGGTGGTATACCTCCGCTCTGTTTTCCCACGTGCGACAGGGTGCAACCTTTATCGCTGTGGGTTTTTTTTCGCTTCTAATACCAAAGATACAGAGAGATGTAGCCAGTAGTTCTTTCAACCCCGAGCAAAATGTCAAATTCAACAGCAACATAGCACGTGGGGTAATAACTTTAGAGGGAAGTGAGCACTGCTTCAATGTCAAAGCCCTATTTCTTTACCTGGTAGATGTAAAGGAATATTTCAGTAACATAGCCGATATTACTGTGTTTAAGCCATTTCAGCCTCGATGAGGTCAACGTGGGGGCACATGAACTGTAAATAGAATGAACATAGACTGTTGCCCAAGGGCTTTGAACTTAGAGCCAAGTGAAGGTTACGATACTGTCGTTGATAACGTGGCCGCTCCTCGGCCATGTTTCGCTGCTCCAGCCTTTCCTCTGTGGGATTCACGAGAACCACGCGGCGCCTAATAGCGCGCTTTGCTGGTGCGCGAGGTAGATACGGTGACTACAAAATTCGTAGATGATCTGAACATAATGCTTGGGTGAGGTGTCTGAGGTAGAGGCGCGAGAGCAATGATAGCGTTTATTGTTGTCAAAACATAAATCAACTACAGCCCGCTACATTTTGCGGCTTACACAAGCACGCGTCGAGTTCACAGTATGGCGCCCAGTCTCAAGGTGGGACACAGGGTTTGCAATGAACACCTGCTGCCATGTGTCGAGTAGCTCGTCAAGTAATAATGGGGACCGCGGTGAGCTGCCACCTTACTTCCAGGTTCATTTTTCTGATCAAAGTTGATGTTGATTCGCCATTCCAGAAGTAAGGAAGTCAAGGCTAGCACTAGGCATGGACACCAGACAAGCAATCAAGTAACAGGAACATTAGGCATGGCAGCAGGCAAGCAAGAAAGTAATAGGAACACTTTGCAAAAAGAGTCAAGGGAAGCATGGAGCAATAAGAGAAGTAGTATCAAGAATCGAAAAGAGCACAGTGAACAGTGGATTTATTAGTGGGTCACGGCGACCAACGCACGCAGCGGTCAGGTCGTAGCAAGACGGCAGAACCAGCCGAAGGAAGCAGCTCCAGCACGAGCCTCGCGCCGGGACCACCAGCGATGATGACGAAGTGCGGAACCGCGGAGACGTCCTCTTCTTCTTCTTAAAATGGCCCCGGCGAGAAGGAATAGCCATCCTGGCGACTTACGGCGAAGAGACGACAGGCGGGTTGTAATACGGTTTGAGGCGACTAACGTGGACGACCTCGCGACCACGACCGCGGTGGTCCGAGGAAGGTGTAACTGGCTCAACGCGGTAGTTGACAGGAGACTTGCATTGAATGACGCGATAAGGGCCATGGTACTTGATGGAGAACTTGCTGTCGGCAGGAACCGAAAGCCAAACAAAAGAGTCAGTGGAGAACGTCGGAGCAGGCACGGCATTGTCGTGCACGTCTTTGCGGTGTCCTTGTGTGGCGGAGGTAAAGGTGCGGGCCAGTTGACGGCACTCTTCAGCCTTGTGAGCAAGGTCGGAGATAGTTGTGTCGGTAGGGTAAAATGGTGTCGATGGTACAGGATGGTTCACGGCCGTATAAGAGGAAGAAAGGGGACAAACCTGTCATCGCTTGATGGGCGGTATTATAGGCAGAAGTCACAAACGGAAGTACTTGATCCCTGTTGGAATGGTCAGACGAAACGTACATTGCGAGCATGTCGCCCAGAGTGCGATTGAAACGCTCCGTGAGGCCGTTTGTTTGCGGATGGTAGGCAGTAGTTACACGGTGTATGATTTGACATGCTCAGAGAAGCTCTTGAACTACCTCTTGCAAAAATACGGGGCTCCTGTCACTGAAGAGCTCCCGAGGTGCGCCGTGACGGAGGACGAAGTGGTGTAGAATAAAATAAGCGACGTCACGAGCCGTGGCCGTGGGGAGGGCGGCTGTCTCGGCATAACGGCTCAGGTGATCGACGGCGACGATTATTCATCGGTTACCTTCCGGAGTGCAGGGAAGTGGGCCATAAAGGTCAATGCCGATGCGGTCAAAGGGGCTAGCGGGGCATGGTGAAGGCTGCAGGGGACCGGCTGAGCGACAGGGTGAATCCTTCCGTTGCTGACAGGCATCGCACGATCGAATGTAGCGGCGGACAAAATTGCACATTCCACGCCAGTAGTAGCGCTGACGAAGCCGGTGATATGTTTTGAGGACACCAGCGTGAGCACTTTGCGGGTCAGTGTGATGATGGGCACAAACGTCGGAGCGGAGATGGCTTGGGATAACCAGTAACCATTTTCTGCCGTCAGGGTTGTAGTTTCGGCGATAAAGGAGACCATCCCGGAGGGAGAAATGAGAAGCTTGGCGGCGGTGAGCTCGGGGATATGCAGCCATGGTAGGCGCATTGATGAGATTGAACAGGGCAGAAATCCGAGGATCTCGGCGCTGCTCGGAAGGCATATCTGAGACTGTGAGAGTCGTCAGGGGAGGGTCTGGTGTGGGAACGGAAGGCAGGGACACCGGCGACCGAGAGAGAGCGACGGCGTCAGAATGCTTGTGGCCCGAGCGGTACACAACAAGGATATCATATTCCTGAAGGCGCAAAGCCCAGCGTCCGAGACGGCCCGACGGATCTTTGAGCGTAGCGAGCCAACAGAGGGCGTGGTGGTCTCTTATAACGACGAACGTGCGTCCGTACAGGTAAGGACGGAACTTGGTGATCGCCCAGGTGATCGCTAAACACTCTTTTTCGGTAACGGAGTAGTTTGACTCTGCTGTCGTGAGGGCGCGGCTGGCATAAGCGACGACGTATTTAGAAAAACCATGCTTGCGCTGGGTGATTACCGCACCGACGCCGACACCACTGGCATCAGTGTGGAGTTCCGTTGGAGCATCGGGATCGTAATGACGAAGTATGGGCGGTGATGTCAAAACTTTGCGGAGCTTCGCGAAGGCCTCGTCGCAGGCCGGTGTCCAAGAGGACAAGTTAGCGGGTCCATTCATGAGCTTTGTTAGTGGGGCGAAGATTGTAGCAAAATTACGTACAAAACGACGAAAGTAGGAACATAGGCCCACGAAGCTGCGCAGTTCTTTGAGAGAGGCCGGTTTCGGGAAATCAGCAACGGCGCGCAGCTTCACAGGATCGGGGAGGACCCCATCTTTACACACGACGTGGCCGAGGATGGTGAGTTGGCGGGCGCCGAAGTGACATTTTTTAAGGTTCAGTTCAAGGCCGGCACGAGCAAGGCAGGTCAGCACCTGGCGGAGACGATGCAGATGGGTAGGAAAATCAGGAGAGAAAACCACGATGTCGTCCAGATAACAAAGACAGGTCTTCCATTTGAGGCCACGCAGCACATTGTCGATCATTCGTTCAAATGTTGCTGGGGCGTTACAAAGGCCAAATAGCATAACGTTGAATTCGTAAAGCCCATCCCGAGTGATGAAAGCGGTCTTTGGGCGATCAGCTGGAGGCATGGGAACTTGCCAATAACAGGAACCTAGGTCAAGCGAAGAAAAAAATTCGGCGCCTTGCAAACAGTCCAATGCATCGTCAATGCGTGGGAGTGGATACACAGCCCGACGTGTGATTTTGTTGAGACGTTGATAATCTACGCAGAAGCTTATAGACCCATCCTTTTTATTGACAAGGACAACGGGAGACGACCAGGGACTAACACCGCGGTGGAGCACGTCGTCGATTTGTTCGGCTATGACACGACGCTCTGTACGTGACACACGGTGTGGGCGCTGGTGCAGACGCGTGTGAGTGCCTGTGTCGATGTGGTGGGAGACAGCCGTCGTCCCGCCCAAAGAGGCTTGCGGCATGTCGAATGAAGACCAAAAACGGTGCAACAGCTCAAGAAGCTTCTCGCGGTGGCGTGGCTCGAGGGCAGTATCAACAGAACAGGCGAGAAGATCACGCTGAAGCGGGTCAGAAGCCACATTAGTAGGGGTCAACGCATCAACTTCGCAAGCAGATGAACGGTCGGTAGCGTCGAGGTCAAATAGTAAGTCCAGAGGCTCAAAACGGCCAACACACTCTCCACGAAGCAAAGTAACGGCGTAAGAAAGTGTATTGAAGACCAGAAGTGTGTTGGCACCATTGCGCAAGTCAAGCACGGCGAATGGCAGTGAGATACGGTGGCGGCAGAGAGCAACGTCGGAAGGTAAGAAGAGAACGGTGGCGTCGGCGGTAGAAGCAGCAGAGAGACGAACGAGGACAGCGCTAACCGGTGAGATAGTAGTGTCCTGAGCGACATGAAGTTTCGGAACAACACAAGGACCCACGTCATCAAACGCAGCGGCGGATGGCAGAGCGCATGGCACGGAAAGTTCGACGTGAGGGCGAGCGCAGTCAATCGTGGCATGATGATGGGACAGAAAATCCCAGCCGAGAATGATATCATGAGAACAAGTGGTGAGGACGATGAATTCAATAAAATACAGGTTGTTCGCAATTACTACTCGGGTGGTGCAGAGAGCTGTGGGCTGAAGATGCTGTGCGGTGGCGGTACATAGCGACAAACCGGAATGAGGCGTCGTCACCTTGCGAGACAGCGGCAGAGTTTTTGGCTGATAACAGATACGGCGGCACCAGTGTCTATAAGAGCAAGCGTCGAAACACCTTCCACGATAACGTCAATAACGTTCGCAGGGAAAAGAGGACTTTGACGGTGAGCGGAGTACGCAGTTCGTGCCTCGGGAACTGCGGCGGTTAGTTTCCCTGCTCGGCTGAGGAAAGTCGGCGGCGCATGGGCGAAATGGAGCGGCGGCGGGGTGACGGTGAGCGACGAGACGAGGAACACTGGTGGTCAGAATGTTCAGGTGGCGGCCCCGGCGGAACTCGGAAGTAGGGCACCGAATAGGACATGCCCGTATATTCAGGCCCCGACAGTGACATGCGGCGTCGAGAATGGCGGGAGACCTGCCCGTGAATGCCGCAAGCAAAGCATATCGGACGGTTGTCCGATGTGCGCCATGGCGAGGTGGGCGGCGCAGCTCTACCAGTAGTGCGTGGCGAGCGCATGATGGCCGAAGGATACGCATACGCCGTGGGAGGTGCTGGGCGAGCCACAACTTCGGCGTAGGTGCGAGGCGCCGCCACAATGGGGTGCGGCGCGAAAGCGTCAGGATAACTCAGCGGCACAGCACTCGGGGCAGGTGGAGATAGGGCAGCCTCAGAAAGCGCCATCCGGGCAGCGACAGGAGTTGGAGGATGGCCGGAAGGAAGAGCTTCCGAGACCTGTCGCTGGATTTCATGTCTGAGCTGCGGCGCCAGAGAACATGATGGTTCGGGTAGAGAGGGTAGGAGAGATAGCTGGCGGGCAACCTCCTCGCGGACAAATTTCTTGATTTCGGCATTGAGGTAGGAGGAGTCGGGTTCCGCGACCAGTAAGGCGAGCGACGCGTCAGGAGGGTGGCGAACCAAAACGCGTTGCTTCCGTAGCTCGTCGAAACTTTCGCAAAGTTCGTATACCTTTGCGATGGTGGTCGGACTCCTAGCCACGGCCATGTTGAAGGCGCCATCATCGATGCCCTTCATGACGTGGCGAATTTTATATTCATCTGTCATAGATGGGTCCACTCGTTTACGTAAATCGACTATGTCCTCGATGTAACTGGTGAAGCTTTCACCGGTCATCTGCGCTCGCGAACGGAGACTCTGTTCAGCGCGAAGTTTGCGAACGGCGGGCGGCCGAATACTTCGTCAAACGTAGTTTTGAACACGGACTAGGTGGTGATGTTCGACTTATGGTTCCGATACCAGAGGTTTGCGACGTCAGTAAGATAGAATACGACGTTGTTAAGCTTCAGAGCGTCGTCCTACTTGTTGTGCCGGCTCACCCGTTCGTAGGCTGACAACCAATCTTCCACATGTTTGTCGCAGCTGCCACTAAAGATAGAAGAGTCGCGTTGACGAGAGGGACCAGAACAGCTGATAGGTGGAAGCAGGTCGCAGGAAGCAGGAAGCAGGGTTTGGGGCTGCTGGCTTCGGTCTTCCATGCGAACGGACACCGTGCGACTGAGGAGTTCCAGGGCGACTTCGCGGGTTGGGATCGTTGCACCCTCCACCAAGTGAACAGTGCATTTATTAGTGGGTCACGCCGACCAACGCACGCAGCGGTCAGGTCGTAGCAAGACGGCAGAGCCAGCCGAAGGAAGCAGCTCCAGCACGAGCCTCACGCCGGGACCACCAGCGATGACGACGAAGTGCGGAACCGCGGAGACATGCTCTCCTGCTTACAACAGAAACGAACAACTTTTCCTAATCCACTTCATTGTCCTAGAGATGGATAGGCACTCTGCTGCCTGATCGGACGAGTACCGTTTTTAGAGGTGACGAAGTTACAGTATCTAAACCATTAGGTGAACTTCTGGCCGACTACCCTAGTCTGTGGTGTTCGGAGGGCTGAGCACACGAAAGCACTTCTTGTTTATGAAGTGGAGACAAACTTAAAGATGCGTCCTCTATGCACTTCGCAGTCAGCGTTGGCAGGGAAAGTTTATGCGTCAGAACATGAGCCGTACTTGGCTGAACAGCGTGCTCAGTGGACCAACCTCAGATGTAGATGGCATAAATGTGGCAGGCATAAGACATTCGAACAGGCAATAGAGACCTTTTAACCCCGGAAGAAGAGTGCGGCATTCCCACCCACCACATATCAGAGAGCATACCGTAGCCTCTAAGCTTGTAACTAAGAAGCAGCAGTCAGCAGGCATTGGTTCTAATCTTTATTCTCGGCCCTCTTGCCTTTCCTCGAGAAGAGCAATATTCTTCTACTGTTGCCCCTTATTTCCTTCCGTTTTCACTCTACGCCGAGTCTAAAAGCATCGCCCCTCCTCGCGCTTTTTATCTTTGTTTATTCTTTCTTTGAATCAATAAGAAGCCTTGCCCTCTATTGTCTCTCTCAGCACTGCACTGAACGTCGGAAAACAAGAAATGCAATATTCGATTCCGCTGCCGCGTTTCGACGGAGACAAAACGCCCCAGGCACATGTGTGCAAGTGAGATGTCAGTGCACGTTGAAGATCTCCACGTGGTGGAAATCATTCCAGAGGCCTCCACTACGGCACTTGCATTTAAGCAGTAGCTTCACTACTAGAGGTCCCGAGATAAGACCGCCGTGCGTCGCCGATCACCTTCAAGGCTCAGCCAAGGTCAAACCTGCAATTTATAAGTTCGGAGAACCGGTGAATGATCAATAGTCATACCAATCAGTTGGACAGGTCAAGGGGACAAGGTCAATTGTCAAGGTCATTTCAAGGTCAAGTCGAGGTCAAATCGAGGACGCGTCAAGGTCTACCACAATCCGGTCACGTAATTGACCTTGGGCTCGCCGAGGAGCCTAAACGCGGCGTTTCCGTGACAGGGCGTACGTTACGTCATCTTTAACCAAGTCTATAAGAGAAGGAGCGTTGGCGCGCCTAGGAATAATACCCCTGTTACACGGGCACTTTAAAGGGCGTTAAGGAAAACGGCAGTTGGCCGTAACGGCCGTTAGGCGGAGTTACACGGCAGCGCCAGCGCCGTTGGAAATCCAAAGGTGATTGACATCAACGGAGCTCGACGGTCTCCGTTCCGCCGCCGTTTCCGTCCCTTTCGTCGGGAAGTAGGCAAGATGACAGCCCCCAGCAGCAACGCGTCCCCGCTGCAGGCAAGCGCGCCGGTGCAAAAACGCTTTGCGTGCAACGCGTCACTGAGGCATTTACTGATTAACTTGTGGCAGGACCACCTGGCCAAACTGCGAGCGCAAAAATACAACGCACCCGTGTACTCAAGAATGACGGCACTCTTCAATTAGCTCGCAAGTGAAGAATGTGGGCACGCTGTATGCGTGACTGTCAAGCAAATAAAGCACAAGATGGAGAACTTGGCCCAGGCTCACAAGTAAGTTACTATGAATTTATTAGTGATTTTTCAGCCGACATAGCGCCTTGCCAGGCATGTTCAATGAAATCTGGCGCCCCGCAGGGCCGGACGTGTGTTTCAATGCCATAGGCAACGCCGAATTTTGCTTGACATGAGCTCGAACGTGACTTTCTCTACGCTTCGGGCTGATTGTAATGTTCATGCAGCAATGCAGGAATAGCGTTCACTGCTTAGCGTAGTACAATTGGTTATAATATGTAGCCGTTTGCCGTAATCTAGGCATGGCCAGCGTAGCCTTACAGAACGTATTTGCGCCGAGAAGTCTGTTCGATCAGAAAGAAAAACGTACGTAGGCCAGACTAGACGCTGCTTGAACGATCGCGCACGGGAACATAGGTTATCGCTAACAACGTGGGAGGGATCTAATTTGGCAAAGCATTGCCTGTCCTGGAGTGACTGTCGGCCACGGCTTGATGAGATAAGAGTTCCGGGCAAGAGACGCGATTCAATCGCACGAGAAAAGTTATGGAAGCTTACTTCATAATGAAAAGAGGAGATGCATGGATAAGTGATTCTTCGATTGTACTATTCAATAATGAGGTAGCCTTTCTCGGTAAGATGATCTAAGTTTAGGCCTTGGTGTGTCACTGATTGCCACATGATGTATCCTTGCGCTGCTCATGCTCAAAGTGCATTCTTTCCTCCTTTTTCCTTTAAATACGTGCTGTGTCCTTTGAATAAAATCAGTTGTAAGTTTTCGCTCGTCCCGTACCCTGTATTGTGTGTGTTTGTGTTTCGTGCAACTGCCATGTCTGAAGTATTGAACCAAATAGGCCAACAACACGTTCTACATTCTCCCAAACTTATGTCTTGATATTGTCTATAGGCTAATAACTTGTATCTTCACTATCAGCTGATTTTGGTCGAAACCTATTGAGCTCGCATCGTAATTCAACAGCGTTGTCCTTGTTTCTTACCTCTTTGCCTGCTGTTTTAACTTACAGCATAAGGAGGTTCATTGTTCTTGGCAGCTTGTACTTGTGCTGAAAAAAAAATTCTTGTTCATTGCTTACGACATAAAGAAGTGACTCTTAGCTGTACTTTGCTTTTATTTCAGAAAGGAAAGCACTGCTGGCACTGGGTCGGCTACAACTCAGTGCCCATTTTACAAGCGGCTTCACGCCTTCCTTGGAAACCTTCCTCTGAATGATAGAAGCCTGGTACAGGAGAGCTTTCAGGTGCAACATTTGTTTATTTTGGTTGCATGTAAACACTTGAAATGGACTGACAATCCGAAATTGTTTATTTTTCTGGCCAAGTTTGTCGCCGGAGACGGATGGCAGCAAAGTTCAGAGAATTTCATGTTACTGAAACACATGGCATGAGCATAAGTAATTGTTGTGTTCAAGAGTACTAAAAATGCACAGATAACTTTAATAAGCGTCACAGTCTATGTAGCATCGAAATCATTCCCTAACATTTCCGACATACTGGATGGCACAATACTTATTACTTTTCTTGGAGTTAAAAAATAGATGCAGAAGAGTTGAAATCTGGGTTAGTTGGTACATTATACTTAAGAAAAACCAGCCAAAAAGACAGGGACAAAGGAGAGACGAGGCACACACAACGACTGGACTATCAACTGTGCTTTATTGAAAAAACAGCCAGTCTCCAAGAAAACCCAACAGAGCATGCGCAACTCAACGGCACCGCAAAACCAGCCCAAAAAATCAAGAAACGCGATCTCCTAAGATAGTCAAACTGCGGTGTCAACGGGACAAGTAACCTAATTCTTTCTGCATCAACGTGATAGAAGCCGTGCTAACACAGTTATCTCCATGATTGCTAATGTGAAATGCTTCGAGGATTTCCCGCTCAACCTTATCCTTGCCTCTACCGAGAAAGGTAACATTGGAAAACAACGGGTAGCACCCGCAATCGCGGCAATGGCGAGGCAAGTTTGCTCCGTCAGCCGGAGTCAGAGAGTTATGGTGCTCTCGTAGCCTTTCATTTATACACCGGCCAGTTTGACCGATGTAAACTTTTTCGCATGTCAGCGGTATCTTATAAACCACCCGTGTCGCACAAGGAACATAGCAGTTTTGATGCCGCGTCGAACAAACAGGTGGTCTAGTTCTGCCACGCGCGACACGTGAACAAAGGCTTGAAAGTTTGCAAGGAGCAGAAAAGACAACATTGACACCTTGTCTTGCAGCAACTTTTTTGATATTGTGGGAAGCCCCATGCACATAAGGCATCACCTCAAATTTTCTTCTTTCAGCCCTAGTAGGGTCAGCCACCTTTTCGTCACGGCTCTTAATTCTTTGCAGCAACGACTCTGCCACAGCATTCAAAAGCGGTTTTGGGAAACCGGAAAGCGTTTGCAAGAGGCCGGTTTCCCAAAACCGCTTTTGAATGCTGTGGCAGAGTCGTTGCTGCAAAGAATTAAGAGCCGTGACGAAAAGGTGGCTGACCCTACTAGGGCTGAAAGAAGAAAATTTGAGGTGATGCCTTATGTGCATGGGGCTTCCCACAATATCAAAAAAGTTGCTGCAAGACAAGGTGTCAATGTTGTCTTTTCTGCTCCTTGCAAACTTTCAAGCCTTTGTTCACGTGTCGCGCGTGGCAGAACTAGACCACCTGTTTGTTCGACGCGGCATCAAAACTGCTATGTTCCTTGTGCGACACGGGTGGTTTATAAGATACCGCTGACATGCGAAAAAGTTTACATCGGTCAAACTGGCCGGTGTATAAATGAAAGGCTACGAGAGCACCATAACTCTCTGACTCCGGCTGACGGAGCAAACTTGCCTCGCCATTGCCGCGATTGCGGGTGCTACCCGTTGTTTTCCAATGTTACCTTTCTCGGTAGAGGCAAGGATAAGGTTGAGCGGGAAATCCTCGAAGCATTTCACATTAGCAATCATGGAGATAACTGTGTTAGCACGGCTTCTATCACGTTGATGCAGAAAGAATTAGGTTACTTGTCCCGTTGACACCGCAGTTTGACTATCTTAGGAGATCGCGTTTCTTGATTTTTTGGGCTGGTTTTGCGGTGCCGTTGAGTTGCGCATGCTCTGTTGGGTTTTCTTGGAGACTGGCTGTTTTTTCAATAAAGCACAGTTGATAGTCCAGTCGTTGTGTGTGCCTCGTCTCTCCTTTGTCCCTGTCTTTTTGGCTGGTTTTTCTTAAGTAAATTAAAAAATAGGGCGAGATAGGTAAGGATGGTTATGTTACAAAAGGGTACCAGGGTAGGCTGTGTGCTTTAGGGTGTACCAAAACTGTTTTAGAGAAAACGGCAGCTATTGCATAAAATTCTGGTATGTTGAAATCTTTCTGCACGTTATGTGTACCACTTCCACTCATCATGCAACGCAGTAATAATCAATTAGAAGCAACATTCGGTAACTTTCCGTTCTTCTTCTTAAGCTGGACATGGTGGAACGGCTGCCAGAGGGTGCTGAGATTATTGCCTCACAGCCACCCTCAGAAGCGCCGAGCAGCCTAGACATCACAAATGTCGAGGCCTCGACCAACGAGGAGTTGACCAGTCTGGCCTCGACCAACGAGGCATCGACGAGCCAGGCATCACCACCTGCTACCTCAGCCGAGCAAGGCCACACACGGAAAAGGCGACAGCCGACATCATCAATGGAGAAGGTTGTGCTGCTGCTGGAAAGGCAAAAAAACCGTGCCAGAAGGATGCCCAAAAAAGAATATAAGTTGGCCAAAAAGACGGTCAGTCTCCAGGAGGAGGCGAATGACATTCACCGCGAAATGGTGAGCGTTATTCGCCAGTACTTTGAAGGCCGGCAGGAGCGTCAGCCTCACTGTCCAGAGAACGGTGAATAAAAGACCAGTGTGCACACGTGTTCCAAAAATTGCCACAAACTTGCCGAGTCTTTCACGTTCTGTTCATTGTTCACAATTGGATGCATAAAACAAAGCTTTTCAAAGTAGTCATGGCTTCAATGAACAAATGTGCTTCGCCAAAGCACGTCGGGCACTTTCACCTGACGAGCTCACTGCGTTGCTCACACAAACAGTATGCGGAAGCTCCCCGGCTGCTGCTTCAGCACTCCACTGTGTGTCGCACTGATCACGCATGTGTTCCCATACATTGTGGAGGATGCAACAAGCTCGCACAATGCTGTTGACATTTTTAATATGATACTCAATCAACTTCAAGACCCTGAATCTAGACTTCAATCTCCCAAAGGCATTCTCAACAACACGCCTCGCTTTTGAGAGAGTGTAATTGAACGTTTGCACTGTAGGGTTGCTTGCACTCACGTGAGGGAAAGGCTTCATCAAGTGACGCTGCAAAGGAAAGGCCTGGTCACAGAGGAGGACCACTCCTATCGGCATTCCGTCAATATTTAAGTTGTTAGGGTGAAGAGATAACTTCCTACTAGGTCCGGTAGTATCGAGCCTCTGTACACTGCTGCGTCATGATTGCGACGTGGAGACCCTACATTAACAAACATGAACTTGTAGTTGTGGTCTACTAGACCACAACTTGTAGTTGTGGTCTACAACAGCAAGCAAAATTATGCTGTACCAGCCCCTGTAGTTGTAATAGTCCTGCGCGTTTTCTTTGGGTGACGAGACTTTTATATGGCAACCGTCCATCGCGCCAAAGCCCTGCGGAAAGCCTGTGCAGGCTTCGAACTGTCGCACGTGATTTCTAACACTGTTCAGTGACGGAAACCGCACAACCTGGTGCTCGAGAACATCTACGACAACGTCAGAAAACTCGCGGAAGATCAGGTTCACGGATGGCCTGCCCACGCCGAAAAGATACGCCACAGTCCTTTCCTCTGCCGATGTGGCGAGTCTGTACAGAGAGAGGGCGACGCGCTGGTGTAGGGGTGTGCAAGCTCGCATGTTCGTATCCTCCCGTGCTAGTGAGCGACACGAGCTCACGATGTATGCAAATGTGGAACGGGTCACGCGAAAGTTGGCCTTAAATTCTTCATTCGACAACGTCGGCACGGTGGTGTTGTACCAAGACGGTGGTCTGGAAAGCGTCCACACACTCCTTTGCCTGGCATACATCGCCCCAGCGAGCGCAGCGAGGCTGCGACACCGCCTCTCTGCGGCCCACCGCTTCTTCTTGACAGACGCTTTCTGAACGCGTACAGCTGGCAGTTCAGCCCTTTTTGCTGACAAGGCCTCGTAGTGCGCAACCAGGGGAAGCAAATCGGGTGGACAATTACGGTCGCATTCATGAAGCGGCCGGCTAAGCGCCATTCCACGGCTCTTCTGGGGTTCGCGTCGCGAAGTCGCACCACGTTCAACACAGCACCTGCTGAATCGCGCACACGGTCATTCGCGATACGAAAGAAAAAAAGAAATGCACAGTGGTGCTGCGGTTAGTACAAGCGATGGAACGTGAAATGGGGCGCTCCACCACATTGACACCACCATAAGCAGTACTGTAGTACCACAACAAACGCAGCCATTTTGCAACGCCATAAATCGGACTGGATCGGCTAAATAAGCTTCTCCGCTTGTTTTGCCAGCAGCTCTAGCAAATAGATAGAAAAACACACTGTACAGCATGTAGCGCAGAAAATAATTAGAGAGAGAAAATTTTTTTGAGTTGGCGAGGTAAAAAGTTCAAGTGTCACGTGATAAATCGCCGAAACAGAAGTGAACCGACCGAACATGTAAAGTGCCGTGTGAGCGCAGCCACCACCGTTCCGTTCCCACGGCCGTTACGGCGTTCAACTGCCGTATGTGTTAACGGTCGTCGCAAGTGCCCGTTTGACAGAGGTATTACTCTGCATGCGGTGTTCAGCCCCATCTCGGTGGCTCAGTGGTTACGGCGCCCGGCTGCTCGCCCGAAAAACGCGGGAGGCAATATTCTAGAGGCCCGTGTACTGCTCGATGTCAGTGCATGTTAAAGAACCCCAGGTTGTCGAAATTTCCAGAGCCCTTCACTACGGCGTCCCTCATAGCCTGAGTCGGTTTCGGACGTTAAACCCCAATAAACCAAACCAAACCAAATATGCGGTGTTCACGGGCTAGGCCATGACGTCACGCCCTCCTAAACCAGTACATAACTAAAGTAGCAGCTGCGCGCCTGGCACGAAGTGCACATATCGTGTTCACGTGCTAGGCCGAGCCGTCAGGGCTGAAGCAGAGGCGCGCCTTAGCACGAATTCCACAAGTAGTGTTCACGTGTTAGGCGCCTGAGCGGCAGTGCGCCTACGCACGAAGTCCACATGGGCTTTTCACGTGCTAGGCCGTGACGCCATGCGTCCAGGCGCGCATAAATAGCAGCTGTGGATTATCCTTGCAGTCAGAGCCATGGAGTCCAGTACTGAACAAGGGTGTCTAGGCTCTAGATACAACGGGCACTTGCCCTTGTCTGGCCCCATCGAAGCTAAATAAGCGTTTTAGCCTAAAACTAACCCAGTTTGATCTAAAGCATACAACTCAATGTAGTACTTACTTTTATCTCGTCATACATACATTAGGTTGGGGCAACCTATCAAGAAATAAAAATAATGAGGGATCTCGTCTTACAGAGAGAACCAATCTAAGCCTCGCTTAATGTTTCGAAGATTGCCACCAAGACAAAAATCTTTACCGACAACCACAGTTTAATCGTAGCTGTCACCAAGAATCTTCAACAATAAAAGGCATTGCTTCACGTTAGAAGTGTGTTCATTAGTTAAACAACGAGACAGTTTAAAATAGTTAACCTCGCTTTAGCTTTGGCTAAACCCACTGAGAAGCGGTAGCTTCACGATGGTTTAGCTCCAAAATGCGAAAGAAACGGTCAACAAACAGAATAACAAGGCTGTAACAGAATAACAAATTTCTGTAAACAGTATGAAGCACAATAGATGGCCTCTACATGCAGCCATTAACGGCCTCACTGGTAGAAAAATTACCTTGCGACTGCTCTGCACGTTAGATGTGAGCTGCACGGTGACGGTTATGTTGCAGAAAATAAAGACCTGCGTTCCCATGTGATCTGTGGTTTCATGTATGAATCCCTCAACTATGCACTGGTGGAAGCGATTATTTCAAATTGTAAATTTACTTTGTTGTTCATTATAATTTATATTATAATTTATCGCCTGTTTTGTCTCGTCGTTCCTTTCATGGTCATATTCCTGGACTTTCATCTCCTACATTGCCTGATATACAATTGTTGTTGATGTGGTTTAGTGTATTCAGCGTTTTTTCCTGTTAACTGTGAAGTGTGATGTCTTTGAACGTTTTTTTGCTCTTGCTATATTTCTGTTGCTTTCTGCTAATCTTATTTTGTAAAGCGTCGCACGCGACTTGCCGCTACCTGCCAGGCGCTGCCATACAAGCCCAGTGAGGCTTCGGCAGGTTTGAATCTGTAAAATGTCTTTGCAGTGCAGAATAAACTGATTGATTGATTGATTGATTGATTGATTGATTGATTGATTGATTGATTGATTGATTGATTGATTGATTGATTGATTGATTGATTGATTGATTGATTGAAAGCAGCCTCGTGACTAAAATATCAGTGTTATGTGTTTCTTTCGCACTGGGCTCAGGACTGTTTTCAACTCTGCGTAACAACATCGCAGAGTGTGCATGCAGTGTTCTTTTGCGCAGAACATGATCCGTGGTTAAGTGTTGTCAAAGAAGAAGATAAATAAAAGCGACATTTTTAAAAAGAAATTGTTACGGGCCTGTTTTTTATATTTTCATTTGCAAGTTTTTGTTATCTTCATTTGTTATGGAGCCGCCACATTGGCTCAGCGGTTATGGCGCTGGGCTGCTGACCCGAAAGACGCGGGTTTGTTACCGGCCGCGGCGGTCGAATTTCGCTGGAAGCGAAATTCTAGTGGCCCGTGTACTGTGCCATGTCAGTCCACGTTAAAGAACCCCAGGTGGTCAAAATTTTCGCAGCCCTTCACTACAGCGTCTCTCATAGCCTGAGTCGCTTTGGGACGCTAAACCCCATAAACCAAACCAAGCCATTTCTTATTGGCACTAGAAAGCCTTGACTTCTTGACATAAAATTAGGCTTTAATAGCGATAGCGGTTTCTACGGTTTTCTTGACTAATACTTAGCGGCTGCAAACATAGTGAGGAGCTGAGACAGCGACAGGAAGTGACGACTGCTGCGCCATTGTACTCGGACGTGCGGACAGTAGCAGGTAGTCTTTGTCGATGCCACAGGATTGTCGATCCCACAGGGTCCCACAGGATTACCACAGGATTACGCGAAGCATGCCTATGGTCGTCCAGCATTGATGAAGCTACAACACACGATACTGCTACTATTCGCCGCGCTCGCGATAGAAAGCGGAAACGACGTGCCAATGACGAGTGCATGTGGGGCGGAGGGGTCGAGGGCTCCATATAAAAGGTGCATGCACTGGTCGAATCGACGAGTGGCCGGTGCTCGCGGATGAGGTAGACAGAACCACTAACAGTCAGTCCCTGGGACTGCTGCAAACACCGCTGACGCGGTATTTTAGAAGGGTGGCTTAATGTAAATTGTTACATACATGCTTACAATTCGTAACATTCACGAATCCTGCGTAATAATATCATTGAAATTGTGCAGCTTGCAGTATGCGTAAACAATATAAATTTTATTCAACTACTCAGCTTACGCTGCCAAATTATGAAGGGTAAACAATTTTTCGTATTAAATACGCTAGTCACATACAAGAAACCCAAGCCTTACTTCTGTGAAAAAAGCCAACCGCCACTCACATCTGGCAGCACACAGGAATGTTTCCATTTTTGTGATGTGAATCAATGGGAGATTGTAATTAACTAAACATTCAAGATAATTGACTAGAACACAGGAGAAAAAACAAACATTCCAGTAGTGGGATCCGAACCCATAACGTTCCAATTCCACGTGCGGTATTCTCCGAACTCAGTTACGGTGACGGCTTTTCCATCTGCTTTGGAGGGTATCTATGTTGCCTGTAACTAACCTTGAGGGTCTTCCCAAGTTCCACCCTCCTCCATACACGGCGAGTGTAGTACATCCTATATTGTCCGGAGTGTGACTTAGAACATCATCGAACGTAACGGCACCAGCTTAGCGAGGACCCTCTTATGCTACTTAAGGCATCAAGACTGCCAGAACCGAAGCCCTCGCTAAGTTACTGCATACCGCGTACTATGGCCCCTGCTATGGTCCAAGGGTGCAATGATGAACACTGTCACGGGCAGGTTGCAGGCAATGGGAATATCCTCGAAAGCAGAAGATTGCACAGCGGTCGCCTTAGCTTAGTTGTTGTAGCGCGAAACGGAAAATTTGAAGGTCACGACTTCGGATCCCACCAGCGGCATGTGCTCGTTTTTTTTATGCGAAGCATATTGCTAGAGCTACCACTCACGCCGTCGCCGTGGGACCCCCACGTGACACCGTGACGTCACACCACGTGACACCGTGACGTCACACCAGGTGACATCGGATGAGAGAGCCGGCCTCCACCTCGCGCCGTCGCCGTGGGACCCCTGGCCGTCACGCCACGTGACACCGTGACGTCACACCACGTGACATCGGATGAGAGAGCCGGCCTCCACCTCGCGCCATCGCCGTGGGACCCCTAGCCGTCACACCCGCGCATTCCCGCGCATTTCGAACGCGCGTTCACGCTCGGTGTAGGTGAAACGCTCGCTCCACCGGGCAGGCAGACGCGGCTTCCCTGGCAATCTAGGCGCTCACCCAACGCGAGTCTCGGGGTTAGTCGGCGTTCCGCTGTAGCCATGCCGTTGTCTTCCCCCACGACGAAGGCTTCTAGTGGTTGTATTAAAATGACCAAGTATTCAACCAAGGAAAGCTATGTATTACCAAGCCAAGCCACTAATATGCTTCGCATTCCCCAGGCTTAGCCAAGCTGAGCCTCAGCAATTTTTTCTTTTGTTTTCTAATAATTTATCATTACGTGATAAAATAATTACGCTATTAATCTGCTATCGATTAACACCACCAAGAAAAAATAGAAACATATCCCTTTGTTCCTCGGTTTTGGTGGCTGCTGAGTTCCTTTTTATGTATTGTAAAGACGAAGATGAACATTCTCGTCAGTGGCGGCATTGCCTTGCTGCGCGTGCTGTGTGTTCGCTTTGGCTAACATACGAAACATAAGGATCGGTACGGACAAGCAATCAAAACACTAGAGGTGGGCAACAGACAAAGAAGGATATTAACAGGAACACTATATAAATAACTGTCCAATGAAAACGCACAATGGGCGAAATACTCTAAAGAATCGTAAAATAATTGGTATGGTTTTCAGTACATAAACACAGTAGACCTGCGCAAGCGTTCGCTTAGCCTGGTTGACTAATGGTTATGTTTTCCATTGTCCTCGAAAAGCATGGCAACGTTCATACACTCCGGTTTAGTATCGACCGAGATTATGGTGAACTCATATATTCACGCCGAGGATGGAAGTTGAAGATGAAGGGGATGTCCAATGCACATCACGAGAGTGTGTTCAAGTAGGATTCACGGCGTGCTCGCACTTTGTCATGTACTCTTTCGCAAAGAATGTGCGAGCACACCGTCCATTCCGCTTTATGATAATAAAATCTCATTTTTAGAAGGCACAGATTCACACCGTCATTTTTAGCCCTGCGCCCACCATTTCGTCTTTACTCTTGTTCTCGTTGTTTCTTTCACGTCATGGGTTTTATCTTCGGTATTTATGGTTGCACCCTCACCGTTTTACAGTGTTTCTTGCTGGCATTATCTTCGCTTTCATTGTTTTAACTTTGGTTTTAGCTTCGTGGCTGTTATTGATTTTCATCTAACCAACTCTTTTTTTACCAGTTGATGGAATGTGGAATGTTTTCGCTGTTTCCTTGCCTCTGCCCATGTTCCGGCGCCTGGATGATATCGTGCAGTGAATGGGAGATTCTACGCTAAGAATTTTTTCGGTTTTCTTTTGTGCTTTTGCTAGGTGGTGGGGGTAGAGGGTATAAAAAGATTTATAACCTTTCGAATAAAAGTTGGAAGTGTATGCGCTGGTGCGTGTGCCCCTTCCTCTGTCGTGTGTTTTTTTCGCGCAGTTACTGAATATCACGCTACACATTGAAGCCTGGAGTGACAACCATTTTTTAATTCGTAAGAGACCTAACAGCATAGCAGACAGCTTATAACAAGGTAATTTGAAAACGATACTCCGTGGTCCATTTAATCAAACAATTCATTCATTCTGTAATTGCTTATTGTAGTGGTAGAAGCAAAGGTCTTTCCTGTGGGACTGGCGGCTTCTCAACAATTGCATGCACGGCTGTGCCTGCTTTCACTCTAATATTTAATTGTTATAAGCAACTGAGTGGTGGTAGCTTATGGTGATGCTTTCTATAGGTATTCACGCAAAACTACCAGAACAATCACTTCTTATTGATAGCTGGCAAAGGGTGCAGCACCTCGATCATCCAATCACCGACCCCGCACTCTTGTCCTCTTCGCCCCAATTCCTTTCTCCCAACCAAGTTTCTCTCCAATCCTAAGCCACATCTTTCTTTCCCTGCTTCTCCCACCGTCTATGCGCAATGAGGGCAGCGTACTTGCACCACTTGCCGATCTTCTGCTGACCCCCAAAGTTGCACTGGCCCATACCATGGCTACCGTCAAAGGGAACATTGGGTCACTGTCATTTCTGAGTCTGGCCTTCTCGACCCATGGACTCTCGTCCGGCATTTTGTGGTGGCAGACTCCCGTCTTGGTTGCTGTCAAATCGCTCCTCTTGACACTGAAATTGTTCCAGTTACTGCAGAACCCCGTCACCCTCCCAATCCACCGATCAACGCGGCTCGCCGTATCCTGTCATCTTCGTATTCTTTTCGAGGCTGTTATCTGAGAGCCTTACCTGAACTACAACATCACCATCATCATCAGTATGACTACGCCCACTCCAGGGCAAAGGCCTCTTTCAAGTCTCTCCAATTAACCCTGCCCTCAGCCAACTGAATCACCGTATCCCCACAAACGTCTTACTCTCATCGTTCCACCTAACTTTCTACCACAACCTGTTACGCTTGCCTTCTCTTGGAATACACTCCGTTACCCTTATAGACCAGCGGTTATCCTGCCTTCGCATTACATGCCCCGCCCAAGTCCATTTCTTCCTTTCGATTTCGACTAGGATATCATTAGCACTTTTTGCTCCCTTATCCATTCCGACCGCTTCCGAACTCTTAACGTTACACCAACAATTTTACTTCCCGTAGCGCTGCTCTGCTCTTAACTTAAGCTGAACTCGTTTCGTTGCGCTCCACGTTTTTGTCCCATAGGTGAGTGCCGGCAAGGTACATCTGTTGTATACTTTTCTCTTGAGGGATATTGGTAAACTACCACTCATGATCTGAGAAAACCTGCCATGTGTGCTCCACCCCTAGTTACTTCCCTCTCATGATCCGGTTGAGTGCCTCTACCTGCTAAGTAGACGTATTGCCTAACCACTTCCAGCACCTCGCTAACATTTGTTAACTGCTGTCCCTTGCGAAACTGTTGAACATTAGTTTCGTTTTCTGCATTTTAATTTTAAGATTTACAGTTGTGCTCTGCCTGTCGATATCATTGATCGTGTTTTGCAGCTCATCTCATAAGGGACTTAGCAGGCAATATCACTAGTGAATCGTAAATTGCTTAGGTACCTTCCAATATCTGTTATCCGCAACAGTTTCCAATCCATGCCTCCGAACACACTCCGTAAACAGGCAGTGAATGGCCTGACACCCTTGTTCATTGGAATTTCATTACTAACTTCACTAATAATTACGGGAGCAGTAAATTCGTTATTTTTGGCATAAGACTCTTCTACGTCGAGACTTCGCAATGTCTGCATGAGTGCTGAGGTTTCCGCTGAGTCAAAAGCTTTCGCGTAATGAATGAACGCTATATATAGGGGTTGGTTATATTCTGCGCCTTTCTAAATCTCCTGATTGATATTAGCAGTATGGTTCATTGTCGAGTATCCTTTAGGAAAGACTGGCTGATCATTGTATGGCTACTCTGTTTCTGTTTTCTCATGGGCAGAATCAGTTCTTTTTCATAAGAAATATCTGTCGTTATGCAGTAATCACCTTGTCATGATGTTCGTTAGGAGAAGTACTTTCAAATCAAATCAAATCAAATCAAAATCAAAAATTTATTTTCAACATTGATAAAATGTTGATGGCTTCCGTGACAAAAAGCTGTTAGGACAGCTTGACTAGGTCAGGGAACCATTTTGGCAGCAGCGACTTCATATACACTTCAATAATTCAAATACAAATGAAATGTGGAACAGAATACATACATGGTCCTACTTACTGAGTACAATAGTTAAAATGCAAGTGAATATTGTAATGGAATACACGGACTTCATTCATCAACTTAACTATGCCACAAAAGAACAATGTGCCCTACAATAAAACTACGCAACAAACGAATAAAAATTAGTACCATAAAGCGTTTTACACGTGAGATCCCGATGAGAAGGCAAACACACACTCACACTCACATTCATCAGACGCTCTGGTTCGATATGTGCGAGTTTGCAAAGTAAGAGTACACAGCTCCTTCAAGAACTGCTGGTAAGATACACTTGACAAGTACAGCAGGTATAGTAGACGGTAATCGTAAATCTGTTGTATACTGACCAACTTGAACTGAGTAAAGAGGTCATGAGTGTGGTGAAAGTATGAAACATTAGCAATGCAACGAACAGCTTTCTTTTCGAGCCTTTGTAGTATAGTTATGTTTTTTTTTAGTAGTCGTGGCCCAAATTAACGTGCAGTAGTTAATGTGGGACCGAAAGACGGAGTGAAAAACTTGAAGTTTAATGTTAGTTACAAAAGTATCTCGAGATCGACGTATTATGCCAACAGCGGAAGAGAGTTTTTTCACCAGTTGCTGTATATGCGCATCCCAAGTCATACGGTGCGATAGTACCACTCCTAAAACCTTGTGCTCTTTGACTATATCGATCGTAGAGCTGCCCAAGCGGAGCCCGCCAATCAAACTTACTGGTTTGTTTTTTGAAGTAAACAGAATGGCTTTTGATTTTTTAGGATTTATTCTTAAACAGTTTTTGCTCGACCAATCAAGCAATTTGCAGAGAGTTTCATTAGCGGTATGCAGTAGGTGAAAACTATTATCTGATGTGAAAAACCATTATCCGACCATTATCTCGAAACTCCGCTGCACGACAGTGCTGCATCTCGCACACCTCCCACGTTTACAGCCTAAAGTTCCATGTCAGCGATAGTCATGACTTTCACGCATTGCGACCTTTGTGCCGCGGCCCCGCAGACAGCTATGTCACAGCTGCTGCAGCTGCTACTACCTAAATGGGCAGGATTTTGCGGCATTAAGATATTTCATCATGTATTCTTGAGTGGTGTTCCAAGTCGTTTGGCTAAATAATCTTAGCAGGCACCCTTGCCAAGAACCACAAAAATACCGCTAGACGCGCCAATGAAAAGGTGCATGAAGAGGTGGCCTATCGTAAGGGCTTTTTGGCGTGGCGAGTGAAAAATCAAAAGCACGGGTCGGGCAGTTGGTCCCCAAATAACAACCTTGAAAGCAGGTAGGCCACTTAGGTCACGTGACGTTGCGACGTTCTAACAACCTGCCCTCCAAGCAGGTGGCAGCTAGGTTAGTGATTGGTCACTTGGGAAAAGCAACCAAGGCCACACTAGCCCCGCCGTTTGAAGCACCTGCCATTCCAGTGCAGCGCTTAACTACAGTGCTTAACCGCTGTACCACGCGCCAGGAAGCGTATGGGGGTTCACAGGTATCGGTTGACGTATAATAGGGAATGACCTTAAGGCGGAGTGTAAATGTGCCGTCCAATTTTTTTTTACATTGTGCATAGATGGTTAATTAGCTTAACCTACCTTGCTGGCTATTTAAATGTTGGCTACGGGAAAAACATTTATTTAGAATAATAAACATTACCTTGGAAAAGAGTTGGCTGACGTACTTTCAACAAAGCACCGTGTGTGTGGCTTTATTTAAAAGCTCTGCAAGCAACCGCGCGGAATTGAAAATATACTCCTTCACAGTGGTGCTACTTGAGCGCCCATGATAGAAATTCGCTTAACTTTTATCCCGTGCAAAGTGCAAACGCGAAGCTCTAAAAGACCAAGTTTAGCTCAGACCGCCGCTATATGACTGCACAAAATAAAACAGCGATCCGCTCTCAGTACCTTCATAGCTGGCGCTGGCTTGGCAGTGGCAGTGGTTTAGCTCTGGTTAAACCTGGAGGATTGCGAAAGCAACGAGGAGAGAGAGAGTCAGTTGAGAGCGCGCGGCCGCGGCGGCGGCCTCGGCACGCTAGCTATGCGCTTCTACTGCGCGTGCGCAACTGGCGAGCGCGGCGGCAGCGACTCACCCGCGCAGCGACAGCGGCGTTCGCCAGCTGTGCGCCGTCCTCGCGCATGCGCAGTATGGCCTTGCGTCCGCTGCGCGAAATGACTCGGTGACTCGAGTAGAGGTTGCTTCCGCAAAAAATTCTTCGTGCCCACGAACCCGCGCATCCTCGCCGCCGCTCCTCAGCGTCATGTCTCGCTCACTTGCAGCAAGCAATATTTTGTCACGTGAAGCATCCTCGTGCTCTCACTAGGGGCGGGGCTCCGCGCCCGGTGCCCGACGGCGATGTAGAGCAGGAGCCAACAGATGCGGCCGCCCGATTTCGGCGAGTAATCTGTTCAAAAACACCGCCCTCAATCAGCTGCCGACCCAACGCATTCGCTTGATCGCGGGAAACGCCGGCTGCCAGAAAGTGGCCTCAAAAAGCTAACATCGGCAGCCCCTAAATAAGGTCGCCTTGACGTTTGAGCACAAAAGGGTCCATTTCCGGTGGATCTTGTGGGGTTTAAACTGGGGAGATAAATACCTTCTCCCCGTTTAACCGCGGCTGACACAGTTCAAAACCGCGCGCGGACCCCATCCCGTGGTCGCGAGCTCTACCGAGCGCACAAAGGAACGACACACTGGCTGACACAAACAAGGCATTTATTCCTACAACAAAATACATTGAGGAATCGAGGATGGCCGACTCACCAGCACGGTTACGAGTGAACATTCGCCCACGCTAGGGCAAAGGGGAAAATTCCGAGGCGGGACGAGAGAGCTGGCGGGAGCATGTTCCGACACGAGGCGCCCGCGGCGAAGAGAGGAGCGGCGCGTGACACGTCCGCGTAATTCCCCGATGCCGAGCAGAAGAGAGCAGTCTCTCCCCCGCGCGCGCGCAGCAAAACGCCATCCGTGGCGCTGGTGTCGCTGCGACGCGAGCGCCCTCCGCTATTAGTTAAAGTAACACAACTGAGGCGGGTGCCTTGCGGGGGAGCTAACCACAGTTGTGATGCAATGCAGGACAGCGAACAACAGGCGGCGAGCGCGTCCCGACAATCTTCACGTGGCGCCGTGTCCATAAGTTCGGTGGTGTGTCGTCGAGCAAAAGTTATCAGGACATGGCAAGGGCCACCCTTCCTCTAATGGCTGTATGGAATGAGAGCCATCTAAAAATTGCAACGAGTGCGGCGAAGAGACTCTCCCATTTGCTGTTGAGGTTGTATAGAATGTATCCGAACCCAGCCTTCCACTTTCTCTTATCACCGAAATTTAACGCCCGACGGCACTCTTCTCTTGGTGGAACGGGTGTCGACTTGTCCGCGAATTCGTCAAGCAGTACCCGAACCCTAACTCTAAGCTGTAGTCCGCCGCCGTGTTAAACATATAGAGATGACATCGCAGCTAGACAAAGGGTCAAGCAGAGAGCTGTGTTTCACATAGCGACAACACTGTAATTCCCCTGGTCTTCACTGGAATGAAAGGCTTTCAAAATGAGAGGACGCCCATTCGTGGAGGTTTCCTGTTGAATGTGTGCTTAACCAGCACCGCTGTCAAAGCATCTGTGTTTCATCTGGTGCACTGCTCAGTACTAAAGCGGACTGGCCACAATGAAAGATGTGGTTTTCATATTAGTACAGATGATAGGCCGCATACACCTTTCGGTAAGGATATTTTGTATCGTCGACATGTAAGGTTATGGACGCCCCTTCCTTAAAATTCTTAATGAAGGGCATTCGTCACTGGCAGATTTCCACTCCACCTCGCATGTAGAATGACAGTCAGATGTGTGGTACTGCGCCTTATATGTCACCAGCGTGGCACTTGGATGTCGCGCAGCAACTAACATTGAATGTAAACATTTTTTTGAAACTTTTATTTCTTCATGCTGTCTGTGTTTTTGGCCTACGAGGATCCCAGAGAGCAGACTGCGATCTGCATGTTATTATTTTCACAGGCAGTTTTTTTCGCATTCCTCCTGCTCTTGGAAATTGTTGCAGTTTGGGCAGCATCCTCCCCATTTGAAGGGCTCGCATTTCCTGGTCGTAGAGTTGAAATAGTACTTCGGCTCAAGCGCCTTGCATGGTCCAACTTTTTGAGGTTCCTCGCAACCTGCATGGAAGAGCCACCAAGATCTCGGCATAACTCCACAATTTTGTCATGAACGCTCACACACATATTTCTTTCCTAATCCCGCTCTACATCTTCCATGGTAAGGCCCTGAAGAAACAGAGTCCTTGCTTATTGCAGTGGCGTGCCACTGCTTCTGTGTAGCGGTATCATGTTATTGGTCAAAAATTTATAATTGCCTTTTGATTTGTCGTTTTTAATTCACTCTGTTACTTCCCACTAATGCTACACAGTTTCAGTACTTCAGCAGGATTAATTAGGCTCTTGTGCATAATTAAAGGCAGCTCGAAATGATCAATTTAGCTCTTCAATCAAATATTTTGTACAATTTATGTAGCTAAGGAGACCCCCCATTTCCTAAACATTGTTTTGGCTTGATTGTTTTTATTAGAACCTGCTTTTTAATCGGCGACAAGTACCAATGAAGGACATTTGGATGCAAAACTTAAAGTGCGCAAAAGTTTTTTGCGGTTTTCCGTGGTTAGCTAGATCTCCGCAGAGAGAGCATTGTGTATGAACAATTCTATGATACGGTTATGAAATCGCATATTGCAAACTTCCCTGAATACGTAACTAGAAACAGGCAAGAATTTTAAATGGCGCATAAAATGTACAGTATAAAGTAATCTACGTAGTGTGTATAGTATTTGTTTACTATATAATATGTACATCCTTATTTTTTCGGGCTCTTAAACTCCCAAGCCTGTCAACCAACCAATTATTCGAGGTTGCAATAGTAGGATATTGTGCCGACATGTTTGTTTGCTGAAAACATTCCATGAAAACTGTTAATCATGAATTCTGCACAGGACGTAATGCTTGTGTGCAAGGAGTGGCCGCCTTCTGCATTCCACGCTTCTTATTCAGCATTCTGCGTTCGATAAGCGAGTTTGTGCTTCCTCTTCAACCCCTATAGTTGAAGTAATGGTAGAATTTCTTCCCCATTCCTCTCAACACACATGCTCCCAAAGTGCCGGTGTACTTCTTCTTTTGCACACAGATATTCTGTATGACCTGAGCAACATTGATTAGCTCGAGAAATTAGAGAGAATTCTAAATCAGAAACCATATAGCAGAGAGATATAAAACTCGAACACATACCGTCTGGATAGGTGCATTTTGGAGGGTCCTCTGAAAGAAGAAATTCAAAATTTTTTTTGTAATTAGATCAAGCTTTGCGCTGTACTCTTTTCTAAACAAATGAAAACTCGCACAATCAGCTAAGTAGAGCAAACTTTGTAGAGCAGGAAATTTTTTAAACATTTTCAAATGCAAAAAGACTACTGAGTTGGTGGAGCGCATATCTACCTAAATACCTGAGCATCATTCACATACTTCACAAAACTGGCGTTCTGTATTCTGGGACTCCTCGGGTATGGCTGCGCCAAGAGACTTGCGGTGGTCCGGGGATGCCTTGTATGTGTCTGCTGTCCATACTTGAGCTTCACATATCCTACACTATGCTTTAGTGTGCATATACGCGTATATATATATATATATATATATATATATATATATATATATGAAAGAAGCCAACAGCCACAGAAACCAAGAGGCAAAGGGGATTTTTTTTTTAATTTCTTTGTTTATTTTGTGGTGTTGATCAATTTAGAACATTACTGAATATGTTATCGCTAAAGCTAATTTATTAGAAAAGCAGAAAACAGGTTCGGAGGTCGTGGGTTCGGATCCCACCGGCGGCGTGTGGTTGTTTTTTCTTCTGCTTTTCTAATCAATTAGCTTTAGCGATAACATATTCAGTAATGTTCTAAATTGATCAACACCACAAAATAAACAAAGAAATTTAAAAAAAAAATCCCCTTTGCCCCTTGGTTTCTGTGGCTGTTGGCTTCTTTCATGTTTATAACGAGCCCCTCATTCCCCTTCCCTTGTTTGCTATATATATATATATATATATATATATATATATATATATATATATATATATATATATATATATATATATATATGCATATATATATATATATTTATGCTATATATATATATATATATATAGAGAGAGAGAGAGAGAGACAGAGAGGGGGGGTTAGGCTGCTACAGTGGCGCAGATTAGCTTTTTTAAATGATCCAGACGTGCACAGAACTGTAAAACGGAAACTTCCTATGAGCAGAAAACGTGGTGAAAAGCACAAGGGAGGGACGGAGTACGCAGACACGGAGAAAAAAACATAAAGGAATGAGCAGGAACGGGGATGGAGGATTAGCGGTAGCGCTATAAAGAAGAAACTGGACAGGAAAAGCGGCAAACGAAAGCCAAAGGCGCTTCTTCATCGCCGCAGTGCAAAGGCGTCGGCGCTGAGCATACGGTGGTGACGGTGGGGGGTGTAAAAAAGTGTTCCCATGAGAAGATTTGCTGAAGGGCTAACAAAGTGACGAAATGTGATCCTTTAGAGCGTATGAGGCGGTGAATAAGGTAACGGTGTCGAAGTAAGAGAAGAATTTTAAGGCTTGGTTTTCAACTTTGGTACACAGATGAACACCTCGGAACACCGTTCGGAAGAAAACACGATGGTCCTCGTAATGATATTGATACACATTTAACTGAAGAGATATGAGGCAGTCCCAAGGCTGGGACGCATGTTGACAAGTTTTCTCCCCGCTTCGTGTTCTGTGTCGGCCTCCATGCTTACTATCTCAGAGGCTGCTCGACTAGAGGGTGACGGGGAGAGCGTATTTGTGGTGCCAGCAACTAAACCAGCCTCTGTTTGAAGTGCCCTGGATGGTGAACCTGCCATAAACTGCACTCGAATAGCAAGTGTTATTTGTGCATTCTGCAGTGCGTGATATCCTTTCCAGTGTTTTGTGGTGTGCCCAGAGTGCGGCTGCTGTACATCCTTGTCGGTTATGACTCATTCCGCGCTGAAAAAGCCCGCGTACAATATTTACAGTATTTTTTGCTTTAAGGTTTGATTTCAGGTACTGCGTCGGGTGCATTTTAGCAGCCTCTTCCCAACCCCTACAAATACTGGTATGAAACAATAAAGATGCGTGCTATCCAGTCGAAACATCAGTAAACTCCTCTTATGTTGTAGAGTGTGTGTCTGCATATTTTATCATTATGTATACATACATATATATGTGAGGTTGACAAATGCTTGGTTTAGGCAGTGATTTATTTCGGTTTGACGTTTTCAGCAAAGCTTGTCCTTCTTCTAGACTCTGGATAATGAAGGCCGCGGAGCCGAGACTCGAAGCGTCGAAATGGTTGAACAAGTGTTTTGTTTGTGAACCCTCGAATATGGCCCATGTGGTTAGGTAGCGGGAGCCTCAACTAGGTGGTAGAACACGTATAACGTTCCGAAGGGACACCCGACCATGAAAACGCTTTATGGTGCATTTGTCTTGAAAATTATATCTTCTCTTCAAAAATACAGATTTCGCGCGTGAGTGGGATTTAAGCTCGGCTTATTTTTATGTTTTCGCATTATGTTCTTTATTTTCTTCACCTACTCGCAAGTGGGCGATTTCTCATTTTGGATGGTTTTCGTACTCAGCAATAGAACGCACAAAAACAAGCAATACAGGAAGCTGAAAACTAAGCACCATTACATCACAACCACGGGATCAAATCCTTACTTATTACCGATTATGGCATATTTGCTATTTCTATCGGATTGCCCCGCCGCGATGGCTTAGTGGTTACGGTGCTCGGCTGCTGACCCTAAAGACGCGGGTTCGATCCCGGCCGCGGCAGCTGAATTTCGATGAAGGCGAAATTATAGAGGCCCGTCTAATGTGCGATGTCAGTGCACGTTAAAGAACTTCAGAGGGTCGAAATTTCCGGAGCCCTTCACTACGGCGTCCCTCATAGCCTGAGTTGCTTCGGGACATTAAACCGGAATAAAACCATTTCTACCGGATTATAGTTATATGAGATATTCAGAGCGGAATGAATTCTAGGCTCATTAATAGCTCAAATTCGTTTTCTGTAACATTTATGGTGCGTCTTTCTGATATTCTCAGTCATGTTGCTTTTCATTGGTCTTTAAATATTGTTGCACCTTTCCTGACTGCTATTCATACCAAAAAAACGCAACTGAGGAGCGATGTAGGACGTTCCGCTTTTCAAGCGGTCCATCTTTTGTGGATTATTCAGCCTGAAAATAAAATCGAGGCCATGAGAGAAAAACATTGCACTTGAATGATGAGTTTTCGAAAAAGTTTCACAGTGCTGATAATTTACAAGATTTTTCGCCTGCAATGTCCATCTCTTCTTAAATGCGGACCAAATACAATCCATGGAAATAAAGTCTTACCACAGTCTTGGCAACTTGCAAGGGCAGCGAGGAAAACTGCCACGATGACTGAAGAGAATACGGCGTTCATGGCTTCTGCTGCAAGAATTGAAAACCCTGGCGAAAAGCTTCATCTTTTATACACTGAACGAGCGTCCTCGAAAAAGCAAGAATAAAATAAACGAATAAACGAATAAAATCAAAACGTTTCTTTATGGGTGGTATACCTCCGCTCTGTTTTCCCACGTGCGGCCGGGTACTTCTAGTACCAAACATACAGAGAGATGTAGCCAGTAGTTCTTTCAACCCCGAGCAAAATGTCAAATTCAACAGCAACATAGCACGTGGGGTAATAACTTTAGAGGAAAGTGAGCACTGCTTCAATGTCAAAGCCCTAACTCTTCACCTGGTAGATGTAAAGGAATATTTCAGTAACATAGGTGATATTACTGTGTTTAAGCCATTTCAGCCTCGATGAGGTCAACGTGGGGGCACATGAACTGTAAATAGAACGAACATAGACTGTTGCCCAAGGGCTTTGAACTAAGAGCCAATGGAAGGTTACGATACTGTCGTTGATAACGTGGCCGCTCCTCGGCCATGTTTCGCTGCTCCAGCCTTTCCTCTGTGGGATTCAAGAGAACCACGCAGCGCCTAATAGCGCTGCTTTGCTGGTGCCGGACGTAGATACGGTGACTACAAAATTCGGAGATGATGTGAAGATAATGCTTGGGTGAGGTGTCTGAGGTTGACGCGCGAGAGCAATGATAGCGTTTATTGTTGTCAAAACATAAATCAACTACAGCCCGGTACATATTGCGGCTTACACAGGCACACGTCAAGTTCACAGCATGGCGCCCAGGCTCAAGGTGGGACACAGGGTTTGCAATGAACACCTGCTGCCATGTGTCGAGTAGCTCGTCAAGTAATAATGGGGACTGCGATGAGCTGCCACCTGACTTCCAGGTTCATTTTTCTGATCAAAGTTGATGTTGATTCCCCATTCCAGAAGTAAGGAACTCAAGGCTGGCACTAGGCATGGGCAACAGGCAAGCAAGCAAGCAAGTAACAGGAACATTAGGCATGGCAGCAGGCAAGCAAGAAAGTAACAGGAACACAATGGAAAAAGAGTCAAGGGAAGCATGGAGCAATAAGAGAAGTAGTATCAACAATCGAAAAGAGCACAGAAACGAACAACTTTTCCTAATCAACTTCATTGTCCTAGAGATGGATAGGCACTCTGCTGGCTGATCGGACTAGTACCGTTTTTAGAGGTGGAGAAGTTACAGTATCTAAACCATTAGGCGATCTTATGGCCGACTACCCTAGTCTGTGGGGTTCGGAGGGCTAAGCACACGAAAGCAGGTCTTGCTTATGAAGTGGAGACAAACTTAAAGATGCGTCCTCTATGCACTTCGCAGTCAGCGTTGGTAGGGAAAGTTTATGCGTCAGAACATGAGCAGTACTTAGCTTAACAGCGTGCTGAGTGGACCAACTTCAGATGTAGATGGCATAAATGTGGCAGGCATAAGACATTCGAACAGGCAATAGAGACCTTTTAATCCAGGAACAAGAGTGCGGCATTCCCACCCACCACATATCAGAGAGCATACCGTAGCCTCTAAGCTTGTAACTAAGAAGCAGCAGTCAGCAGGCATTGCTCCTAATCTTTATTCTCGGCCCTGTTGCCTTTCTTCGAGAAGAGCAATATTCTTCACTGTCGCCCCTTATTTCCTTCCATTTCCACTCTACGCCGCGTCTAAAAGCATCGCCCCTCCTCGTGCTTTTTATCTTTGTTTATTCTTTCTTTGAATCACTAAGAAGCCTTGCCCTCCATTGTCTCTCTCAGCACTGCACTGACGTCGGAAAACAAGAAATGCAATATTCGATTCCGCGGCCGCGATTCGACGGAGACAAAACGCCCCAGGCACCTGTGTGCAAGTGACATGTCAGTGCACGTTGACGATCTCCACGTGGTCGAAATCATTCCGGAGGCCTCCGCTACGCACTTCCTTTTAAGCAGTAGCTTCACTACTAGAGTTCTCGAGATAAGACCGCCGTGCATTGCCTATCACCTTCAAGGCTCAGCCAAGGTCAAACCTTCAGTTTATAAGTTCGGAGAACCGGTGGATAATCAATAGTCATACCAATGGTCAATCAGTTGGACAGGTCAAGGGGACAAAGTCAATGGTCGAGGTCATTTCAAGGTCAAGTCGAGGTCAAATCGAGGACGCGTCAAGGTCAACCACAATTCGGTCACGTAATTGACTTTCGGCTCGCCGAAGAGCCTAAACGCGGCGTTTCCGTGACAGGGCGTACGTTACGTCATCTTTAACCAAGTCTATAAGAGAAGGAGCGTTGGCGCGCCTAGGAATAATGCCCCTGTTACACGGACACTTTAATGGCCGTTAAGGAAAACGGCAGTTGGCCGTAACGGCCGTTAGGTGGAGTTATACGGCAGCGCCAGCGCCGTTGGAAATCCAACGGTGATTGACATCAACGGAGCTCGCCTGTCTCCGTTCCGCCGCCGTTTCCGTCCGTTACGTCGGGAAGTTGGCAAGATGGCAGCCCCCAGCAGCAACGCGCCCCTGCTGCAGGCAAGCGCGCCGGAGCAAAAACGCTTTGTGTGGACAGCGTCACTGACGCATTTACTGATTAACTTGTGTCAGGACCACCTGGCCGAACTGCGAGCGCAAAAACACAACGCGCCCGTGTACTTAAGAATGACGGCACTCTTCAATCAGCTCGCAAGCGAAGAATGTGGGCACGCTGTGTGCGTGACTGTCAAGCAAATAAAGCACAAGATAGAGAACTTGGCCCAGGCTCACAAGTAAGTTACTATGAATTTAGTAGTGATTTTTCAGCGGACATAGCGCCTTGTCAGGCATGTTCAATGAAATCTGGTGCGCCGCAGGGCCGGACGTGTGTTTCAATGCCAGAGCCAACGCCGAGTTTTGCTTGACATGAGCTCGAACGTGACTTTCTCGACGCTTTGGGCTCATTGTAATGTTCATGCAGCAATGCAGGAATAGCGATCACAGCTTAGCGTAGTACAATTGGTTATAATATGTAGTCGTTTGCCGTAATCTAGGCATGGCCAGCGTAGCCTGATAGAACGTATTTGCGCCGAGAAGTGTGTTTGATCAGAAAGGAAAACGTACGTAGGCCAGACAGGACGCTGCCTGAACGATCGTGCACGGGAACATAGTTTTCGCTAACAACGGGGGAGGGATCTAATTTGGCAAAGCATTGCCTGTCCTGGAGTGACTGTCGGCCACGGCTTGATGAGATTAGAGTTCCAGGCAAGAGTCGCGATTCAATCGCACGAGAAAAGTTATGGAAGCTTACTTCATAATGAAAAGAGGAGACGCATGTGTAAGTGATTCTTCGATTGTACTATTCAATAATGAGGTAGCCTTTCTCGATAAGATGATCTAAGTTCAGGCCTTGGTGTGTCACTGATGGCCACATGATGTATCCTTGCGCTGATCATGCTCAAAGTGCATTCTTTCCTCATTTTTCCTTTAAATACGTGCTGTGTCCTTTGAATAAAATCAGTTGTAAGTTTGCGCTCGTCCCGTACCCTGTCTTTGTGTATGTGTTTCGTGCAACTGCCACGTCTGAAGTATTGAACCAACTAGCCCAAAAACGTTCTACATTCTCCCAAACTTATGTCTTGACATTGTCTACCCTTACAAAAATGGATATCAACTTTCTTTAGAACTTGTATTAACATTCTATTGACTCTAGTAACCTTGTAGTAACTTTTACATTCTATCAACAATTGTTCATACAACGTTGATAGAAGTTACTTCTTTGTATGTACTCCTGTCAATAGAAAGTTACTAGAAAATAATTTTTACATTCTATGTACCTTTGTCAATACAATGTTGGTAGACTGTTACTTCTTTGTATTTACTCCTGTCAATAGAAAGTTACTAGAAAAGCTGGGTGCAGTTTGACACGTTGAGAGAAGTAAATGAACAAACTGCATGGTGTTCGAGGTGATTAACGCTATCTTGTTCGCATAATCGTGACGACATCTTACCTGATTGCATGGTGGAATCTGTTGCAGCTAGTCAACAATTTCACTATATCAAAAGCGACCAACATTATTCGCAGCAAATGCGTTTGGAATGTAATCAGGATATGGGAAAACGTTTTAAAACAGAAGATATATTCCATTTTAATACTTTATGTTCTTTACGGACTGCTGTGAGCAGAAATACTCTAGAAAGTGACAAAACATTTTTGGTCATGCGAATAGATGCCTCAAATCATGTACTGTAGGCAAACACTTCAAAGCTATGAAAACAACCTTGAACACGAAACAAACATTACACTCACATTCCCTTAGCCAAGCATATTCTATTAACATTCGTTGATAGGAAGTTCATACAATTTCCTTACTGCTTTCTATGTACTGCTGTCAGTAGAAACATACTATAGACACCGACAGAACGTTTTATAATGAGAATAAATGCCTAAATTAATTAAGTACTCTAGCCTAACATGTCAATGCAACTAAAGCAACCTTGAACACGAAACAAACATTTGCAGTCACATTTTCTTAGGGCATATTTTATCAACATTTGTTGATAGAAAGTTCATACAATTTTCTTACTGCTTATATACTGCTGTCAATAGAAATATACTACGAACCGAGAAAGCATTTTGGTGATGCGAATAAACAAATAAAAGCCAAAAATAATCAAGTACTGTAGCCGACAACTTCAAACCGGCAACTTAACTAACCTTGAAGACGAAACAAAAATTTGCAATCACATTCCCATAGCCGAGCACGCTGTGGATTTTTAGAAATTTCAGTTCAATTTTCTCAATACTAGATTTACTGCTTTCGCATTTTCGAGTGCGGGGAAAAGGGCAAAGTTCATAACAGAACATTTATCCCGAAATTCAGAAACGTGCCTTGAATTGAAGACATTTAGTGACAATTTTTGATTGTATAAAGTCTACGAAAAAAGTTACCAGCAAACGAAATAATTTTGGTACAAAGTGAATGAATTCATAGAATACTCAAGTATTATTGCCTTGCACTTCAAGGAAATTAAAAGAACTTTAAGAAAAAATAGGAGCTAGTGACATATTGTGTTACATAAGCGCAATGATGACTTCGCTACAGCGAATCAGTTTCGCTGATGGCTCATTCTACACGAAAACAATGCTTTCTGCTGCGTATTCGTCCTTAAATTCTGTACTCAGGCAGTCATTAAACAGATTTAACATTTCAGAACTAACAAAGAATTTCAGCAGAGGTGTCAACTCTGCCAATTCGAAACACGTTGGTGTTGATATTGTTGTAATTCTTGATAGGTCATATTTTAACGTGCAGTTGAACAGTGATGTACCGTACGACGGTGCTAAAACACACTAGCATTAAGAGCGTTTCGCTCTGAGGTTTCAGAGGGATTATTGTTGCGAGCTACAAAAAAAATTCAAGTTTAGCATTGCACCGATGTGTTTCCACACTCATTGAATGACACGTTCTCGCTAGCCCAAATGGCGCCCAAATTATATCACCAGCTTCCTGAACCTGCACCGCAAGCACACTTTCCCTGCACACTGCCCGCCATGCAAAAGTGCCCGGTACACTATGCCACTCCACGTGGGAGCGCCCAATTTAAACCCTCGCACTACCCTCCTCCTCGAGCGACCAGCAATGGCTGATCGCACGGGACTGAAAAACCCCGCGCGAAAAGGGCCGCACCGCTTCGCGCTGTGAGTAAATTCTGTGTAACATGTGCAGGCTCACAGCTTCGAGAACTCAAGTTGCTTCGTTCCTCAGCGACTGTACATGCGAAATTTCAGGCAAGGCAATATTAATTTTTATTCATGTTCGGCGGCCGATACTATAAAGAGAAGTATAGAGAAACAAAACAGGTAACAGCGGCCCGCTGTACTCAACTGCGGTAACAAGGGCTTTGCATGAGGAAGGTGCACGGCAATTGGAGCACTATAAGCCCTCATTCTTGACTTGTTACATTTTTCGGTAGTACTGAGCCACAGAGGAGCTTCCAGTATGGAAAAAGCTAGGGTGAGAGCAGCCCCCACTTTGAGCACCGCTAAAACACAGGCGCAGTGCCTCTTCCGCATCTTCACTTGCATCTCCTTCAACGCAAACACGGTACGAAGCTGTGGCGAGGGAAAACGTGGTGAGAGCTGTATTTTCTATCTTCCCGTAATGCAATGACTAAGGAATCCTGGAATAAAGTGTTGGGTTTTAACGTAGTCATACGGAGTAGACGCGCGAAAGCATGTGTTCAGTCTTCGCCTTTTCTTACTGCCATCAGCGGACGTGAGGCCGAGCCGAGGACCGCATAAGGTAGAGGCAAAAAGCAATCAAGGAAGCACACAAAAAGACTACGGTAGCGCGACTGTCGGCGGGGCTCGCTCGAGCAAAGAGCGTGCAAGGTGTCCAATGACGTGATATAAACACACACAAAACAGAGGCGATGCTGCAGCGCAGCCTTGAAAGTTTCGCGCGTCACGCTAGAGCGGCGTGCGAACGCTCGTGTTCCCTAGGTACACACACGTACACTAAATCGCATGAGCCAAGCTGTGTAGAGTACGCTAAGCCACACAATATGCGAAAATAAAAACCGAAACCAGTAGCGCTTGGCAACATCATCATCATTCCTTATTCTGCGACGCAGTTACGGGGAGCTGAGTTATAGCCTTAGAATTAGACAGACAGTGCAGCCGTGCAGCGGCTGCGGCTTTCCTGGCCCCAGATGCGTCGCCTGTAGCTGCCCGGCATGCTGCCCGGTTTTCCAAGCTTTCGTTCGCAGCGCCGCCAGAAACAGATGCTTGTGAGTAGTCGCATTTTTTCACCGCAATCATTCCAATTTGCTGACTTTGTAATTGAAACAAAATATTTTGTCGTTTAATGCAACAAGTTTGTGGCGAAAAGGGCTTTATCAATTTTTTTTTTAACGCGTGTAAAGTTAGGCGACATTAGCGCCACCTTTCCGTTCGCTGGCGGCGGATTGCGAGTCTCATGTTGGCCGCGCGCTACACTATCTTTTTTAGGACGCTGAAACGACTCTTTGTTGGCGGGGTGCGACGGTTGTGATGTGGGTGCGTTTCTTCAGTTTGTTTGTGTTAAATGTGCGGCCTCGTTAGTGTTGTGGTAGTGTGACTGAACTCGGAAGGTGACAGATGGCTCCAGTGCTGCGGAAGACGTTCTTACGCGCACGCAGTGCTCAAAAACTGCTCTGACGTACTGCACGCAACCACGCCGAGAGCGGCCGGCGCCCGATGCCCGATAGAAGAAACGGCTTGCCGTGAACGTTGACAAATGTAAGTACAGAACTGGAAAATGACTTCTGCGATGTGTCGGGGGTATGATTGAGGGCTGCGAATGCATTTGGGTTGGTCTTCACGTCTTGTTCGCAGTGAGGTGCAAAATGCGGGCACCACGCGATCGTTTTCAGAGAGAAGGTGTTCTGACACGCTCGCTTGCCAACTATGCAACTTTTAACCCGCCGCCTCACGCTGTTTGCGTCAGCTTCTCGGCGCAGGAGTTATGTGATAGAATTTGGTTGCACGCCGATAACTATGGGGTGCTGCTTGATTCGTTATTCCGACTGAACAGGAGCAGCGCGTGAAAAGGAGACCATAAGAACGAAAAGTGCTTGTAGCGGGGTGCGTCTTTTGATTCTGCTGCCTGAGTGTTTAGTGGATAAGGAGCATTGCCCGTTCTACGTCGCAGTCACATCAAGTGCTGTGTTTCTTGATAGTTCTGGTCAACGAAACGACGATTAAAAATAGCAGAACCATTCCATTGCAGTGCAGCTGAGGTAATCGCACAATGGAAGGTTTGTTGTCATTTTATTTTTTTACGTTCACTACATTTATGTCATTCCCCCATTTTCAGTCTGAGGCGATAAAAGTATAACGTGATTCGCGAATAATAGCTTTAAGAAAAGTATGACAAGCTTTGTAAACCATTTTTTTGCTAACTATTGGAGGCATAGGTAATTAATAATTAGCCTCCACTCATGAACACATTGGACTGAACAGCTAGAGGTTTTAATGGGATGTGGCTTCTGTGATGTTTATGAAAGCATGGCTCTAATGCAGCCTTTCTTCAAGCCCTGTACAGCTGCTCCACCGGTATCATCACGCTACTTTTGCACCAGCTTTCATCTGTCATCGAGCCAATGCTACCTCAACCAGAGGCAAATGACATCAAGACCTGCTGGTTCAGCCTATCAGCCATTGACACTGGATATCAAGCATGTGCCACTTGTAAAAGGATAGGTAGACAAGTGGGTATTTTTTCCTTGTCTTTTTTAGCCTGCCAAAAATCTTCTGGTCCAGGCTCCCTCTCTCTTTCGTTTTTTGTTCTTTTAAAAGAGGACCAAGAGAAAGGGAAAAGATATTGCGGGCGTCATGAAAGCACTCCCCTAGTCAAGTGCATTGTGTTATAGTGTGAAATGCTTTCTATAGTTTTTTCCCTCATGCCTCTCGTGCTTGGAAATCTTGACCACTGTATAGACCAAATTAAAACAATTATCTGCTTCATGACCTTTATACAGCAGTCTAAAAGCAGCAAATAAATTTTATAGGTTTACTTCAGCAGTACCTACCTCTTACAAGGTATGGCATGTTTGAAGTGAACCAGTGATGTGATAGGCATGGCCTAACGGGCAATGCATAATTGAATATTGGCGTTCAAGTGGAGCGCTCTGCTTTAGAAGCATATTTGTTGCTAGCATCAATAATTGATACCTTACCAGGTCATCCTTACATTACATGAAACCCTGCAAAGCTTATATTTTAGCTGTACAGAAGAAAGGTGCTTATTCGATGTCATGAGCATTGCTGAGGTTTTCTTTCACACTCCCTTTGTCACAACTGACTGCACTGTACAGTTGAAATGCATTTGGAATTGAGTATTGGTGCATTGCTTTTTTTATTCATGCCGACGTTCAGTTACTGATTGCATTACACTAGCTGAGCCTAAGTCAACAAATATTGCTGTGACCTTAACAAGACCCCTGGCTTTACTTGAACCGATGCATTTGATGTTGCCTTTCTCCCGTGCCATCAAGGTTTGTAATAAGCTGTGTAAATAACTTATTTTCTTTCTCGAGGTATTTATTGCTGCAATTAGTGACAGGTAATTTCCTAAAGAACAACCTAAGTGCACATTTTTATCTTCTTTGGAACACTTGTTTGCTTGTTTCCCTTGTATTCTTAACTTAAACAGATATGAGCAGGCCTCAGCACTAGAGGGATGTGCTGCGGGACAAATAAAAAACTACCAGTCCAGCTGCTCCCTTAGGGGCACGTTTCTGAGGCTTTTATCGCTTGTAGTTCTATGCAGCTTTACTTACAAGTATTGTATCTGACGCAGTGTGTGCCTTAATATTTTGATTCATTTGCTTTAGAGTGTGCCACTCTTGCCCTGACGAACTTGCTCACCTTTGTACTCTTTGTTCATACATTTTCCCCTAACACCTGGTATAGCTCCAAATGATGCATTATCTACAGCAACATGTGCATTATATTGCAATGTCTTTGTGCCATAACTTTTTAAAACAAAAGCTGCCTGAATTTTTGTGCAGACAAATCAGAAACACAAAATAATTTTTATATTTTATGGCCTGCATGTTATCTTCATATGACTGGAATGGCTAAATATCTCTTCGTGGTAGCCTAATTTGGTCATCATCATCATCATCAGCCTGACTACACCCACTGCAGGGCAAAGGCCTCTCCCATGTCTCTCCAATTAACCCTGTCCTTTGTCACTTGCCGCCACTGTATCCCCGCAAACTTCTTAATCTCATCCGACCACCTAACTTTCTGCCGTCCCCTGCTGCGTTTGCTTTCTCTTGGAATCCACTCAGTTACCCTTAAGGACCAGCGGTTATCTTGCCTTCGCATTACATGCCCTGCCCAAGCCCATTTCTTCTTCTTGATTTCAACTAAGATGTCATTAACCCGTGTTTGTTCCCTCACCCACTCCGCCCTCTTCCGATCTCTTAACGTTACACCTATCATTTTCCTTTCCATAGCTCGCTGCGTTGTTCTTAACTTAAGCTGAACCCTCTTTGTTAGCCTTCACGTTTCTGCCCCATAGGTGAGTACCGGTAGGATACAGCTGTTGTATACTTTTCTCTTCAGGGATATTGGTAAGCTACCAATCATGATCTGAGAGAATCTGCTATATGCGCTCCACCCCATTCTTATTCTTCTAGTTATTTCCCTCTCATGATCGGGATCTGCGGTCGCTACCAATTGCGAACTGCTGTTCCCTTGCTAGGCTGTTGAACATTACTTTGGTTTTCTGCATGTTAATTCTTAGCCCCACCGTTCTGCTCTGCCTGTCTAACTGGTTGATCATGCTTTACAGTTCTTGTCCTGAGTGGCTTAGCAAGGCAATGTCATCAGCGAATCGCAAATTACTCAGGTATTCTCCATTAACTCTTATCCCTAACTGTTCCCATTCCAGTCCCCGGAATACCTCCTGTAAGCAGGCATTGAAGAGCATTGGCGAGATCATGTCTCCCTGCCTGACACCTTTCCGTATTGGAATTTTATTGCTGACTTTATGGAGAACTATAGTAGCTGTGCAATCGTTATAAATATCTTCCAATATTTTCACATAACACTCTTCCACACCCTGATTCCGCAATGTCCGCAATGCCTGCATGACAGCTGAGGTTTCCACTGAGTCAAATGCTTTCTCGTAATCAATGAAGGCTATATATAGGGGTTGGTTATATTCCGCGCATTTTTCTATCACCTGATTGGTAGTGTGAATGTGGTCTATTGTCGAGTATCCTTTACGAAAGCCTGCCTGATCATTTGGTTGACTAAAGTCCAAGGTTTTCCTGACTCTATTAGCGATTACCTTAGTAAATACCTTGTAGGCAACGGACAATTAGCTAATCGGTCTGTAATTCTTCAAGTCCTTGACGTCTCCTTTCTTATGAATTAAGATAATGTTAGCGTTCTTCCAAACTTCTGGTACTCTCGAGGTCACAAGGCACTGCGTATACAGGGTGGCTAGTTTTTGTAGCACAATCTCTCCTCCGTATTTCAACAAATCTGCTGTTACCTGATCCTCACCAGCTGCTTTCCCTCTTTGCATTGCTCCTAAGGCTTTCTTTACTTCCTCCTTCGTTACTGGCAGGATGTCCCATTGCTGTGCTCGACTGCCTCCCTCAGTAACTTGATTACATTCGCTACTGTATAGATTTGTGTAGAATTCTTCGGCTAATTCAACTATCTTATCCATATTGCTGATGACATTGCCCTGTTTGTCTTTTAGCGCATACATCTGGTTTTTACCTATGCCCAGTTTTCTCCTCACTGATTTTAGGCTACCTCCGTTCCTTAGAGCATGCTCGATTTTCTCCACGTTAAACTTTCTTATGTCGGCTACCTTGCGCTTATTTATTAACTTCGATAGATCTGCTAGTTCTATCCTGTCTGTGGAGTTAGAAGTCCTCATGCTTTGGCGTTTCTTAATCAGATCTTTAGTCTCCTGAGATAGCTTGCTGGTATCCTGTCGAACCATCCTACCACCTACTTCTGCGGCGCACTCTGCAACGATAGCTGTAAGATTATCATTCATTGTTTCAACACTGCGGTCGTCTTCTTCAGTTAAAGCGGAAAATCTGTTTTGCAGCGACAGTCTGAATTCCTCTACCTTCCCTCTTAATGCTAACTCGTTAATAGCCTTTCGCTTCACCAGTTTCCTCCGTTCCCTCTTCAAATCTAAGCTAACACGAGACCTTACCATTCTGTGGTCGCTACAACGGACCTTACCGAGGACCTCCACATCCTCTACGATGCCAGGGTGTGCACACAGTATGAAGTCTATTTCATGTTTAGTCTCACCATTGGGGCTCTTCCACGTCCACTTCCTGTTTGCTCGTTTGCGGAAGAAGGTATTCATAATCCGTAAACTATTTCTATCTGCGAACTCTACTAATAACTCTCCCCTACTGTTCCTAGAACCTATAGTCACCTACCGCCTTGTCTCGAGCCTGCCTAATTAGGTGTAACACATTAATGTCAGTTCCTGTGAATATCATTCAGTCTTCGAATGTGGGGGCAGAATTGAACACAACAGCATGTTATAGCTTTTTCTTGTTCAAGGACGCATTACATTTAGTTCTAGTCTTGTGACTGCTGCTTATGCTATTACTCAGCAGCCTTATCAAACTCACTCGGAGTGCTGCATTTTAGTGCACATTTAACTGATTGTTGCTGCTCCGTGTTTGATTCTATTAGAAGTTACTATAACTGTATACTTTGAATGTTTTCTTGTGCAGTTCTCTTGCTGCTGCATTCTGCCATGGAGAAGGCTACCTGTTCGTGCACACGTCTCATCACTAGGACGCTACCTCTTCCACTGGTGATGCAGACAAGTAACGACAGGGTTAATTGGAGAGGCATGGGAGAGGCCTTTGCCCTGCAGTGGGCATAGTCAGGCTGATGATGATGATGAACAACAAGCAGGCTGCCTGATATTGAGGACAAGTGTCAGGATAGTGCACCAACAAAGTCTCTTAAGCATTTCTGTGCTGATGCATTTTTATTAAAATCAGCTCATAGCTTAATATCTACATCCATGCGGACATTTAGCATATGTTTGGCATTTGTTTGACTTTTAATTCGCTAGTGTTTGCAGCCTTTAATGTTGGTCTTAAGACAGTGTAAGCATTGTTTCACTGTGTGGGATTTTTTAGCTGTTTTGGAGAGATGTGTGTGTATGCATGCAGTTTTTTTCCACGGGTTTGTTATGTGGCTCATGGAACTTTCATGTTACAGAAGAAATTATTTCGTTTCTGTGTTGTACAGGAAAGTGAGCAGTATTTATATGCACCAGGTGTTTCAGGGAAGAATAAGTAGTTTTCAAAAATATGGCTTTTGCTGCATAATATTACCAGTGTTAGCAGACACCAGAAAGCCGGTGAGGTGTATTTAGTAAGCTGGTTAACTAATTTCTGATAATTAACTTTTTAACTAACACAGGTTTGCAACTGGTTGCAGTTAGAGACTTTTAGCCAGTTGTTCGTAGTAGCCATATCAGTTTCTGGAATGTACAAAACATGATTACTTTCGCCGCTGTGGCTCGACAAAATTTGGCTGCATCGTGCGAAAATACATGCGCTTTTGAAAGCACACAGGGAAAGAAACCCCTCCAGTGCATGTAACTGCTACAAATCTCTAATGGCAACTAGACGCCTAACTCTGATAGTGAAGGAATCATATTCTTAGCAGTAAGAAACACACACAACACCAAGACACACACACACACAGGACACCCGCTAGACTTCAACTATCTTTACTGGACACTTGTACAACATAAATACGTATCACTGAGCACACGCAGGTGCCTCGTCATCCACAACAGGTCTAACTACGCCCTGCCCTCTCCTGCAAGGCATACGGTTGCGCCGATAAACAATCTCTTTTTCTGCCAACACCAGGGAGGGAGTGCTTACACATGTCACCCGCCTCTTGAATACGAAAGACTTCGATAATTTTTCTTTCTTTTTTCTCGGCTCCCAGGCCTTTCGTATTCAAGAGGCGGGTGACATGTGTGTAAGCACTCCCTCCCTGGCATTAATTGGCAGAAAAAGGGATTGTTTATCGGCGCAACCGTATGCCTTGGAGGAGAGGGGAGGGCGTAGTTAGACCTGATGCCGATGACGAGGCACCTGCGTGTGCTGAGTGATACATATTTATGTCGTACAAGTGTCCAGTAAAGATAGTTGAAGTCTAGCGGGTGTCCTGTGTGTGTGTGTGTCTTGGTGTTGTGTGTGTTCTTACCGCTAAGAGTATGATTCCTTCAAGCCGTTACCAACTAGCCCAACTTAATGTTTTAACAAAGTTTCTGATAGTGAAAAGGTTCATTAATAAAAATTAGCTAACCAGCTTATTACGTAAGACTCTTCACAAGTTTTCTGGTGCCTGCCAACACTGGTAATACTATGCTGAAAAAGCCATACATTCATCTCAAGATACCTGTTTTTTGAAAATTACTTAGTCTTCCCTGAAACACTTCGTATATATGTAAGAAAAACCTAACGGGATTTAATTGACGATGTTTTGGTTGGAGGGCCAGTCGTTTTCAAGTGTACTACAGCATTTGAAGCGCACAGCTTTTGTTTCGAATGCTATACTATACTCGAAAAAGGCTGGTCCTCCAGCCGAAACATCGTGAATTAAAACCTGTTATGTTTTTCAATTGCTGTGTGTCAGTCATTGTTACTCAGAGGGAACTGAGGGGAAGCGTGCCGAAGGCAATATTCTGTTCCTCTATTGTTCTCCATAAAATATTTTGATGCATCATGCATGTGTTGTAGCGCGTATGTACACTTGTGCACAATAAATGTAATAATTTGCATTTTGCTTCTATTATTCTTTAAGCACTCCAGGATAGTGTTCACAAAATGATTTTGAAGTGATAAAACTATGTTGGTAAAAGTGTTGTACTGTGTAGTTAACATACACTTTTCCAAAAGTTGATGTAGGAATTATACTTTCTTCGTACTTGAGTCTTTTGAATAACGGTGGCCAATTGTCGGAAGACCGTTGATAGGGCGTTGGTAGACATTGTCGGTATGTGGTTGATAAGAAGTGTAAAGACTTTCTATGTACTTGAGTCTTTTGGATAACAGTGGCCAATTGTCGGAAGACCGTCAATAGGGTGTTGGTAGACATTGTCGGTAAGGGGTCAGTAGGAAGTGTATACAAACTCGATAAGGGGATGATAGGAAGTATAAAGACTTTCTATGTACTTGAGTCTTTTGGATAACGGTGGCCAATTGTCGGAAGACCGTTAATAGGGTGTTGGTAGACATTGTCGGTAAGGGGTCAGTAGGAAGTGTATACAAACTCGATAAGGGGATGATAGGAAGTATAAAGACTTTCTATGTACTTGAGTCTTTTGGATATCGGTGGCCAATTGTCGGAAGACGGTTGATAGGTTGTTACTACAATGTACAAAGGCGTTTAAAAGACTTTCTATTCAATGTTGATAGGTTCTATTAACAATTGTCGAAAGACTTTCTAAAGAATGTTACTAAAAATTTTTGTAAGGGTATAGGCTTGTATCTTGTATCTTGTAACTTGTATCTTGACTATCAGCTGATTATTGCTCGAAGCCTATTGAGCTCGCATCGTAATTCAACAGCGTTGTCGTTGTTGTTTGTCTCTTCGCCTGCTGTTTTAACTTACAGCACAAGGAGGTTCATTGTTCTTGGCAGTTTGTACTTGTGCAGAAAAAAAAATTCATGTTCATCTCTTACGACATGAAGAAGTGACTCCCAGCAGTACTTTGTTTTTATTTCAGAAAGGAAAGCACTGCTGGCACTGGGTCGGCTGCAACTCAGTGCCCATTTTACAATTGCTTCACACCATCCTTGGAAACCTTCATCTGACTGATAAAGGCCTGGTACAGGAGAGCTTTCAGGTGCAACATTTGTTTATTTTGGTTGCATGGAAACACTTGAAATGGACTGACAAACCAAAATTGTTTTTTTGCTGGCCAAGTTTGTCGCCGGAGACGGATGGCAGCAAAGTTCAGAGTATTTCATGTTACTGAAACTCATGGCAGGAGCATAAGGCATTGTTGTGTTCAAGACTACTAAAAATGCACAGATAACTTCAATAAGCGTCACAGTCTATGTAGCATCGAAATCATTGCCTAACATTTGCGACATACTGGATGGCACAATACTTAATACTTTTCTTGGAGTTAAAGAATAGGGCGAGATAGGTAAGGATGGTTATGTTACAAAAGGGTACCAGGGTAGGCTGTGAGCTTTAGGGTGTACCAAAACTCTTTTAGAGAAAACGGCAGCTATTGCATAAAATTCTGGTATATTTAAATCTTTCTGCACGTTATGTGTACCACTTCCACTCATCATGCAACGCAGTAATAATCAATTAGAAGCATCATTCGGTAACTTTCCGTTCTTCTTTTTTTCTTAAGCTGGACAGGGTGGAACGGCTGCCAGAGGGTGCTGAGATTATTGCCTCACAGCCACCCTCAGAAGCGCCGAGCAGCCTAGACATCACAAATGTCGAGGCCTCGACCAACGAGGCGTTGACCAGTCTGGCCTCGACCAACGAGGCATCGACGAGCCAGGCATCACCATCTGCTGCCTCAGCCGAGCAAGGCCACACACGGAAAAGGCGACAGCCGACATCATCAATGGAGAAGGTTGTGCTGCTGCTGGAAAGGCAGGAAAACCGTGCCAGAAGGATGCCCAAAAAAGAATATAAGTTGGCCAAAAAGACGGTCAGTCTCCAGGAGGAGGCGAATGACATTCACCGCGAAATGGTGAGCGTTATTCGCAAGTACTTTGAAGGCCGGCAGGAGCGTCAGCCTGACTGCCCAGAGAACGCTGAATAAAAAACCAGTGTGCACACGTGCTCCCAAAATTGCCACAAACTTGCCCAGTCTTTCACGTTCTGTTCATTGTTCACAATTGGATGCATAAAACAAAGCTTTTCAAAGTAGTGATGACTTCAATGAACAAATGTGCTTGGCCAAAGCACGTCGGACACTTTCACCTGACGAGCTCACTCCGTTGCTCACACAAACTGGATGCGGAAGCTCCCCGGCTGCTGCTTCAGCACTCCACTGTGTGTCGCACTGACCACGCATGTGTTCCCATACATTGTGGAGGATGCAACAAGCTCGCACAATGCTGTTGACATTTTCAATATGACACTCAATCATCTTCAAGACCCTGAATCTAGCCTTCAATCTCCCAAAGGCATTCTCAACAACACGCCTCGCTTTTGAAAGAGTGTAATTGAACGTTTGCACTGTAGGGTGCCTTGCACTCATGTGAGGGAAAGGCTTCATCAAGTGAAGCTGCAAAGGAAAGGCCTGGTCACAGAGGATGACCGCTCCTATTGGCATCCCGTCAATATTTTGGGTTGGTAGAGTAAAGAGATCACTTCCTACTACGTCCGGTAGTATAGAGCCTCTGTACACTGCTGCGTCATGATTGTGTCCTGGAGACCCTACATTAACAAACATGAACTTGTAGTTGTGGTCAACAACAGCAAGAAAAATTATGCTATACAAGCCCTTGTAGTTGTAATAGTCCTGCGCATTTCCTTTGGGTGACGAGACTTTTATATGGCAACCGTCCAGCGCGCCAAAGCCCTGCGGAAAGCCTGTGTAGGCTTCGAACTGTCGCACGTGGTGTCTAACATTGTTCATTGACGGAAACCGCACAACCTGGGGCTCAAGAACATCTACGACAACGTCACAAAACTCGCGGAAGATCAGGTTTACGGATGGCCGACCCACGCCGAAAAGATGCGCCACAGTCCTTTCCTCTGCCGATGTGGCGAGTCTGTACAGAGAGAGGGCGACGCGCTGGTGTAGGGGTATGCAAGCTCGCATGTTCGTATCCTCCCCTGTTAGTGAGGGACACGAGCTCACGATGTATGCAAATGTGGAACGGGTCAAGCGAAAGTTGGCTTTCAAGTCTTCATCCGACAACGTCAGCACGGTGGTGTTGTACCAAGACGGTGGTCTGGAAAGCGTCCACACACTCCTTTGCCTGGCAGACATCGCCACAGCGAGTGCAGCGAGGCTGCGACACCGCCTATTTGCCGCTTTCCGCTTCTTCTTGACAGACGCTTTCTGAACGCGCACAGCTTGCAGTTCAGCGCTTTTTGCTGACAAGGCCTCGTAGTGCGCAACCAGGAGAAGCAAATCGGGTGGACGATCACGGTCGCATTCATGAAGCGGCCGGCTAAGCGCCATTTCACGGCTCTTCTCGGGTTCGCGTCGCGAAGTCCCACAACGTTCAACACACCTCCTGCTGAATCGCGCAGACGGTCACTAGCGAAACGAAGGAAAAAAGAAATGCACAGTGGTGCTGCGGTTAGTACAAGCGATGGAACGTGAAATGGGACATCCACCACATTGAAACCACAATAAGCAGTACTGTAGTACCACAACAAACGCAGCCATTTTGCAACGCCATAAATCGGATTGGATCGGCTAAATAAGCTTCTCCGCTTGTTTTGCCAGCAGCTCTTGCAAAAAGATAGAAAAACACACTGTACAGCATGTAGCGCAGAAAATAATTACAGAAAGAAAATTTTTTTGAGTTGGCGAGGTAAAAAGCTCAAGTGTCACGTGCTAAATCGCCGAAACAGATGTGAACCGACCGAACATGTAAAGTGCCGTGTGAGCGCAGCCACCACCGTTCCGTTCCGACGGCCGTTACGTCGTTCAACTGCCGTTTGCTTTAACGGCCCTTGCAAGTGCCCGTGTAACAGGGGTATTAGTCTACATGCGGTGTTCAGCCCCGCCACGGTGGCTTAGTGGTTACGGCGCTCGGCTGCTCACCCGAAAAACGCGGGAGGCGAAATTCTAGAGGCCCGTGTACTGTTCGATGTCAGTCCATGTTAAAGACCCCCAGGTAGTCGAAATTTCCAGAGCCCTTCACTACGGCGTCCCTCATAGCCTGAGTCGCTTTGGGACGTTAAATCCCAATAAACCAAACCAAACCAAATATGCGATGTTCACATGCTAGGCCATGACGCCACGCCCTCCTAAACCAGTACATAACTAAAGTAGCACCGGCGCGCCTAGCACGAAGTGCACATATCGTGTTCACGTGCTAGGCCGAGCCGTCAGGGCTGCAGCAGAGGCGCGCCTTAGCACGAATTCCACAAGTAGTGTTCACGTGTTCGCGTGTTAAGCGCCTGAGTGGCAGTGCGCCTACGCACGAAGTCCACATGGGCTGTTCACGTGCTAGGCCGTGACGCCATGCGTCCAGGCGCGCATAAATAGCAGCTGTGGAGTATCCTTGTAGTCAGAGCCATGGAGTCCAGTACTGAACAAGGGTGTCTAGGCTCTAGATACAACGGGCATTTGCCCTTGTCTGGCCCCATCTAAGCTAAATAAGCGTTTTAGCCTAGAACTAACATAGTTTGAACCAAAGCATACAACTCAATATAGTACTTACTTTGATCTCGTCATACATAGATTAGGTTGGGGCAACCTGTCAAGAAATAAAAGTAATAATAGATCTCGTCTTAAAGAGAGAACCAATCCAAGCCTCGCTTAATGTTTCGAAGATTTCCACCAAGACAAAGCTGTTTACCGACAACCACAATTAAATCGTAGCTGTCATCAGTCAAGCTGCGAAAGCAGCTTTTTGCCCGGAAATCCTTCCAGTTGTTCTGGAAAAATAAATTCAATTCAATTCAATCATCAACAATAAAAGGCATTGCTTCACGTTAGAAGTGTGTTCATTAGTTAAACAACGAGACAGTTTAAGATAGTTAACCTCGCTTTAGCTTTGGCTAAACCCACTGAGAAGCGGTAGCTTCACGATGGTTTAGCTCCCAAATGCGAAAGAAACGGTCAACAAACAGAATAACGAGGCTTTGCCAGGCTAAAGCATCGTGAAGCTGCGCCTTCTATCTCGGTTTAAACAAAGCTAAAGCACTATTAATTTTATTATTTAACTCCCTTCTCTCTTCCCTTACGCCGCAGTTCGCTTATGTCGGACAGGTTCTGCGTCAATTCGTTTCTTCAAAACCAATTTCCAGTTTCAGTATGCTATTAGATCACACTGATCGAATCACGAATGTTACTTGAGAAAATTTCTGTAAACAGTATGAAGCACAATAGATGGCCTCTACATGCAGCCATTAACGGCCTCAGTGGTAGAAAAATTACCATGCGACTGCTCTGCACGTTAGATGTGAGCTGCACGGTGACGGTTATGCTGCAGAATATAAAGACCTGCGTTGCCATGTGCTCTGTGGTTTCATGTATGAATCCCTCAAATAGGCACTGGTGGAAGCGATTATTTCAAATTGTAAATTTACTTCGTTTTCATTATAATTTATACTATAATTTATCGCTTGTTTTGTCTAGTCGTCCCTTTCATGGTCATATTCCTGGACTTTCATCTCCTTCATCAACACCATCCGTGGCGCTGGTGTCACTGCGACCCGAGCGCCCTCCACTGTTAGTTAAAGTAACACAACTGAGGCGGGTGCCTTGCGGAGGAGCTAACCACAGTTGTGATGCAATGCAGGTAAGCAAACCACAAGGGCGAGTGCGTCCCCACAATCTTCACGCGGCGCCGTGTTCATAGGTTCGGTGGTGTGTCGTCGCGCAAAAGTTATCAGGACACCGCGTTCATGGCAAGGGCCACCCTTCCTCTAATGGCTGTATGGAATGAGAGCCACCTAAAAATTGCAACGAGTGCGCCGAAGACAGTCTTCCATTTGCTGTTGAGGTTGTATAGAATGTATCCGAACCCAGCCTTCCAGTTTTTCTTATCACCGAAATTTAACACCCGACGGGGCTGCTCTCCTGGTCGAACGGGTGTCGACTTGTCCGCGAATTCGTCAAGCAGTGCCCGAACCCCAACTCTAACCATCGCCTGCAGCTGTAGTCCGCCGTGTTAAACATATAGAGATGATATCGCAGCTAGACAAAGGGTCAAGGAGAAAGTTGAGTTTCACATAGCGACAACACAGTTATGCCCCTGGTCTTAACTGGAATGAAAGGCTATCAAAATGAGAGGACGCCCATTGGTGGAGGTTTCCTGTTGAATGTGTGCTTAACCAGCACCGCTGTCAAAGCATGTGTGTTTCATCTGTTGCACTGCTCAGTACTAAAGCGGACTGGGCACAATGGAAGATGTGGTTTTCATAATACTACAGATGATAGGCCGCATCACCTTTCGGTAAGGATATTTTGTGTCGTCGACATGTAAGCTTATGGATGCCCCTTCCTTAAAATTCTTAATGAAGGGCATTCGTAACTGGCAGCTTTCCACTCCACCCCGAATGTAGAATGACAGTCAGATGTTTGGTACTGCGCCTAATAAGTCACCAGCGTGGCACATTGACGTCGCGCAGAAACTAAACATTCAATGTAAACCTTTTTTTGAAACTTTTATTTCTTCATGCTGTCTGTGTTTTTGGCCTCTGCGGATCACAGAGAGCAGACTGAGAGGTACATGTTATAATTTTCACAGGCAGTTTTTTTCGCATTCCTCTTGCTTTTGGAAATTGTTGCAGTTTGGGCAGCATCCTCCCCATTTGAACTGCTCGCATTTCCTGGTCGTAGAGTTGAAATAGTACTTCGGCTCAAGCGCCTTACATGGTCCAACTCTTTGAGGTTCCTTGCAACCTGCATGGAAGAGCCACCACGATCTCGGCATAACTCCACAACTTTGTCATGAACGCTCACACACATATTTCTTTCCTAATCCCGCTCTACATCTTCCATGGAAAGGCCCTTAAGAAACAGAGTCCATGCTTATTGCAGTGGCGTGCCACTGCTTCTGTGTAGCGGTATCATGTTATTGGTCAAAAATTTATAATTGCCTTTTGATTTGTCGTTCTTAATTCACTCTGTTACTTCCCACTAAGGATACATAGTTTAATACTTCAGCAGGATAAATTAGGCTCTTCTGCATAATTAAAGGCATCTCGAAATGATCAATTTAGCGCTGCAATCAAATATTTTGTACATTTTATGAAGCTAAGGAGACCCCCCATTTCCTAAACATTGTTTTGGCTTGATTGTTTTTAGTAGAACCTGCTTTTTAATCGGCGACAAGTATCAACAAACGACATTGGGATGCAAAACTTAAAGTGCGCAAAAGTTTTTTGCGCTTTTTGGTGGTTAGCTAGGTCTCCGCAGAGAGAGCATTTCGTTTGAACAGTTCTAAGATACGGTTATGAAATCGCCTATTGCAAACTTGCCTGAATACGTAACTAGAAACAGGCAAGAATTTTAAATGGCGCATAAAATATACAGTATAAAGTAATCTACGTAGTATGTATAGTATTTGTTTAGTATATAATATCTACATCCTTGTTTTTTCGGGCTTTTAAACTCCCAAGCCTGTCAACCAACCCATTATCCAAGGTTGCAATATTAAGAGATTCTGCCGACATGTTTGTTTGCTGAAAACATTCCATGAAAACTGTTAATCATGAATTCTGCACAGGTTTGCACATGCTTGTGTGCAAGGAGTGGCCGCCTTCTGCTTTCCACGCTTCTTATTCAGCATTCTACGTTCGATAAGCGAGTTTGTGCTTCGTCTTCAACCCCTATATTTGAAGTAATGGTAGAATTTCTTCCCCATCCTCTCAACACACAGGCTCCCAAAGTTCCAGTGTACTTCTTGTGTTGCATAGCGACATTCTGTATAACCTGAGCAACATTGATTAGCTCGAGAAAGTAGAGAGAATTCTAAAACAGAAACCATATAGCAGAGAGATATAAAACTCGAACACATACCGTCTGGATAGGTGCATTTTGGAGGGTCCTCTGAAAGAAGAAATTCATAATTTTTTTGGAATTAGATCAAGCTTTGCGCTGTACTCTTTTGTAAACAAATGAAAACTCGCACAATCAGCTAAGTAGAGCAAACTTTGTAGAGCAGGAAATTTTTTAAACATTTTCAAACGCATAAAGACTACTGAGTTGGTGGAGCGCATATCTACCTAAATACCCGAGCATCATTCACATACTTCACAAAACTGGCGTTCTGTATTCTGGGACTCCTCGGGTATGGCTGCGCCAAGAGACTTGCGGCGGTCCGGGGATGCCTTGTAGGTGTCAGCTGTTCATATTTCAGCTTTACATATCCTACACTATGCTTTAGTGTGCATATACGCGTATATATATATATATATATATATATATATATATATATATATATATATATATATATATATATATATATATATAGATAAAGATGCAATGATTGTAGTTTTCTAGCAGGGTTAGGCCGCTACAGTGGTGCAAGCAGATTAGCTTTTTTAAATGATTCAGAAGTACGCAGACGACGAAGGAAAAATACAAAGGAATGAGCAGGAACGGGGATGGAGGATTAGCGGTTGCGCTATGAAGAAGAAACTGGACAGGAAAAGCGGCAAACGAAAGCCAAACGCGCTCCTTCAACGCCGCAGTGGAAAGGCGTCGGCGCTGAGCATACGGTGGTGACGGTGGCGGGTGTAAAAAAGTGTTCCCATGAGAAGATTTGTTAAAGGGCTAACAAAGTGACGACATGTGATCCTTTAGAGCGTGTGGAGGCGGTGAATAAGGTAACGGTGTCGAAGTAAGGGAAGACTTTTAAGGCTTGGTTTTCAGCTTTGCTACACAGATGAACACATCGGAACACCGTTTGGAAGAAAACACGATGGTCCTCGTAATTATATTGATACGCATTTAACTGAAGAGGTATAAGGCAGTCCCAAGGCTGGGACGCATGTTTAAGGTACCAAGTTTTCTCCCCGCTACGTGTTCTGTGTCAGCCTCCATGCTTACTATCTCAGAGGCTGCTCGACTAGAGGGTGACGGGGAGAGCGTATTTGTGGTGCCAGCAACTACCCCAGGCTCTGTTCGAAGTGCCCTGGACGGTGAACCTGCCATAAACTGCACTCGAATAGCAAGTGTTATTTGTGCATTCTGCAGTGCGTGTATCCTTTCCAGTGTTTTGTGGTGTGCCCAGAGTTCGGCTACCGTACATTCTTGTCGGTTTATTTATTTATTTATTTATTTATTACCTCAAAGGCCCCGGTTGTGGGGCATTACATGAGGGATGGGCGGATTACATGCAGATTATATAAAGATTACAGAGTACATAAAGATCAGGATACATAAAGATTACAGGATACATAAAGATTACAGGATACATAAAGATTGCTGATTACCTCATTCCGCGCTGAAAAAGCCCGCGTACAATATTTACAGCATTTTTTGCTTTAGGATTTCATTTGAGGTACTACGTCGGGTGCATTTTAGCAGCCTCTTCCTTACCCCTACAAATAGTGGTATGAAACAATAAATATGCGTGCTAACCAGTCGAAATATCAGTAAACTTTTTTCCACTTAAAACAGTGCGCAGGGACAGGACAAAGTCGAGAAACACACAGACACAGTCCTGTCCCTGCGCACTGTTGTAAGTAGAAAAATGAACCAACTGGCCCCGCTACTTCCCATGATCAGTAAACTCCTGTTACCTTTTAGAGTGTGCGTCTGCATAATTTGTCATTACGTATACATACATATATGTGAGGTTAAGAAACGCTTCGTTTACGAAGAGATTTATTTCGGTTAGACGTTTTCAGCAGAGCTTGTCCTTTTTCAAGACTCTGGATAATGAAAGCCGTGGAGCCGAGACTCGAACCGTCGAAATGGTTGAACGAGTTTTTCGTTTGTGAATCCTCAAATATGGCCCATGTGGTCAGGTGGCGGAAGCATCAACTAGGTGGTAGAACACGTACAACTTTCCGAGAGGACACATCACCATCAAATCGCTTTATGGTGCATTTGCCTTGAAAACTCTTTCATCTCTTCAAAAATGCAGATTTCGTGCGTAAGTGGGATTAAAGCTCGTCTTGTTTTTATGTTTTCGCATTATGTTCTTTATTTTCTTCGCCTATTAGCAAGTGGAAGATTTCTCAGAGTATTTTGGATGGTTTCGGTACTCAGCAATAGAATGCACAATAACAAGCAATACAGGTAGCGGAAAACTAAGCACCATTACATAAACACCACGCGATTAATTCCTTACTTATTACCGATTATTGAATATTTGGTATTTCTATCGGGTTATAGTTATATGAGATATTCAGAGCGGAATGAATTCTAGGCTCATTGATTGCTCAAATTCGTTGTCTGTAACATTTATTTTGCGTCTCTCTGATCTTCTCAGTCATGTTACTTTTCATTGGTCTTTGAATATTGTTGCACCTTTCCTGACTGATATTCAATCCAAAAACACGCATTTGAGGAGCGATGTAGGGCGTTCCGCTTTTCATGCGGTCCATCTTCTGTGAATTATTCAGCCAGAAAATAAAATAGTGGTCATGAGAGAAAAACATTGCACTTGAATGATGAGTTTTCGATAAAGTTTCTCAGTGCTGATAATTTACCAGACTTTTCCCGTGGAATGCCCTTTTCTTCTCAAATGCGGACAAAATACAATATATGGAAACAAAATCTTACCACAGTCTTGGCAACTTGCTAGGGCAGCGAGGAAAACTGCCACGATGACTGAAGAGTATACGGCGTTCATGGCTTCTGCTGCAAGAATTGAAAACCCAGCCGAAAAGCTTCATCTTTTAAACACTGAACGAGTGTCCTCGTAAAAAGCAAGAAGCGCATATCACGAATAAAGTCAAAACGTTTCTTTATATGTGGTATACCTCCGCTCTGCTATCTCACGTTCCGCCGGGTTAAACCTTTATCGCTGTGCGTTTTTTAAGCTTCTAGTACCAAACATACGGACACATGTAGCCAGTAGTTCTTTCAACCCGGAGCAAAATGTCAAATTCAAAAGCAACATAGCACGTGCCGTAATAACTTTTGAGGAAAGTGAGCACTGCTTTCATGTGAAAGCTGTAACTCTTTACCTGGTAGAAGTTTAGGAATATTTCAGTAACGCAGCCGATATTTTGTGTTTAAGCCATTTCAGCCTCGATGAGGTCAACGGGGGGGCACATGAACTGTAAATAGAACGAACATAGACTGTTGCCCAAGGGCTTTGAACTAAGAGCCAAGTGAAGGTTACGATACTGTCGTTGACAACGTGGCCGCTCCTCGGCCATGTTTCGATGCTCCAGCATTTCCTCACACAGCGCCGTATGGCACTGCTTTGCTGGTGCGTGATGTGGATAGGATGACTACAAAGTTTGGAAATGCTGTGAAGACAATGCTTGGGTGAGGTGCCTGAGGTAGAGGGGCGAGAGCAATGATAGCGTTTATTGTTGTCAAAACACAACTCAACTACAACTCGCTAGAGATTGCGGCTTACACACTTCAAGTTCCCAGCATGGCGCCCAGGCGCAAGGTGGGACACAGGGTTTGCAATTCACACCTGCTGCCATCTGTCGAGTCGCTCGTCAAGTAATAATGGGGACCGCGATGTGCTGCCACCTGACATCCAGGTTCACTTTTCTGATCAAAGTTGACGCTGATTGGCCATTCGAGAAATAAGCAACTCAAGGCTAACACTATGCATTGGCAACAGGCAAGCAAGAAAGTGACAGGAACACTAGGCATGGCAGAAGACAAGCAAGAAAGTGACAAGAAAACTATGCAAAAAGTGTCAAAGGATGCATAAAGCAATAGGAGAAGTAGTATGAACAATCGAAATGAGCAGAGAAACAACAACTTTTCCTAATCCACTTGCCCCGCCGCGGTGGCTCAGTGGTTACGGCGCTCGGCTGCTGGCCCGAAAGACACGGGTTCGATCCCGGCCGCGGCGGCTGAATTTCGATGCAGGCGGAATTCTAGAGGCCCGTGTACTGTGCGATGTCAGTGGACGTCAAAGAACCCCAGGTGGTCGAAATTTCGGGAGCCCCTCACTACGGCGTCCCTCATAGCCTGAGTTGCTTTGGGACGTTAAACACCAATACACCAAAGCAAACTTCATTGTCCAGGAGATGGATAGGCACTCTGTCCTGCCTGATTGGACGCGCACCTTTAAGTGGCGAAGTATTTGCAGTATCTAAACCAGTAGACGAACTTCTGGCCGACTACCCTAACCTGTAGGGTTCGGACGGCTGAGCAGAAGAAAGCCTGTCTTGCTTATGAAGGGGAGACAAACCTGAAGATGCGCCCTCTACGCACTTCGCAGTTAACGGTGGCAGGGAAAGTTTAGCGTCCAAACATGCGCTGTACTTGGCTGAACAGCGTGCTCCGTGGACCAACTTCAGATGTAGATGGCCTAAATGCGGCAGGTGCAAGACATTCTACCAGGCGATAGAGCCCTTTTAATCCAGGGGGGTGTGGCCTTTCCACCCACCACGTATTAGAGAGCATACCGTAGCCCATAAGCTAGTAATTATGAAGCAGCAGTCAGCAAACATTGCCTCTTATGCTTACTCTCAGACCTCTTATCCTTCCTCGAGAAGAGCAATACTCTGCTGATGCACCTTATCCCCTTGCCATTTCCACTCTACGCCACGTCAAAAAGCTTCACCTCCTCATCGCGCTTTTTATCTTTGTTTACGCTTTCTTTGATTCGTTAGAAGCCTTGCCCTCTATTTTTTCTCTCAGCACTGCACAGGATATCGGAAAACAAGAAATTCAATATTCGATTACGCTGCCGCGGGCGCTGCCGCGTTTCGACGGAGGCGAAACCCTTCAGGCCCCTGTGTGCTTTGAGATCTAGGTGCACGTTGAAGATCCCCGCGTGGTCGAAATCATTCCGGAGACCTCCACTACGGCACGTCTTCTTCTTAAGCGATAGCTTCACTACTAGAGTTCTCGGGCTGAGACCGCCGTGCGTTGTCGATGACCTTCAAGACTCAGCCAAGGTCAAACCTTCTGTGTGTGTCGTCTGTCTTTCTGTGTCCTCGTCTCTTTGCGCTACGTTTTTACCTCTCCAACCTTCAGTTTATTAATTTGGAGAACGAGTGGATGATCAATAGTCAGACCAATGGTCAATGAATTGCACAGGTAAAGGAGGCAAGGTGAAGGATCAAGGTCATTTCAAGGTCAAGTCAAGGCCAAATCATGGGTTTAAAGGGCGTGCCAAGGTCAACCACAATTTGGTCACCTGATCGACTTTGGGCTCGCAGTGGAGCCTAAACGGGGCGTTTATGTGAGAGGGCGTACGTTATGCCATCTTTAACCAAGTCTATAAGAGAAGGAGCGTTGGCACGCCTCGGAATAAGTCTACATGCGGTGTTCACGTGCTAGGTCTTGACGTCGCGCCCTCCTAAACTAGTACACAACGAAAGTAGCACCGGCGCGCCAGGCGCGAAGTGCACATACGGTGTTCACGTGTTAGGCCGTGCCGTCAGGGCCTGCAGCAGCGGCGCGCCTTAGCACAAATTCCACAAATGGTGTTCACGTGTTCACTTGTTAGGCGCCCGAGCGGAGGTGCGCCTATGCACGAAGTCCCCATGGGCTATTCACGTGCTAGGTCGGGACGGCACGCGTCCAGGCGCGCATAAATAGCAGCAGCGGAGTGTCCTTGCTGTCAGAGCCATGGAGTTCAGTGCTGAACTAGGGTGGCTAGGCTCTAGATACAAGAGGCGCTTGCCCTCGTCTGGCCCCGTCTAAGCTAAGCAAGCGTTTTAGCCTAGAACTAACCCAGTTTTAACCAAAGCATACAACTCAAGGTAGTACTTACTTTGATCTCGTCTTACATACATTAGGTTGCGGCAACCTAACAAGAAATAAAAATAATAAAGGATCTTGTCTTACAGAGAGAACCAATCAAAGCCTCGCTTAGTGTTTCGAAGATTTCCACGAAGACAAAGGTCTTTACCGACAAGCACAGTTTAATCGCAGCTGTCACCAAGAATCATCAACAATAAAAGGCATTGCTTCACGTTAGAAGTGTGTTCATTAGTTAAACAATCAGGCAGTTTAAAATAGTTAACCTCGCTTTAGCTTCGGCTAAACCCATTGAGAAGCGGCAGCTTCACAATGGTTTAGCTCGAAAATGCGAAAGAAACGGTCAACGAACAGAATAACAAGACTTTGCCAGGCTAAAGCATCGTGATGCTGCCCCTTCTATCTCGATTTAAACAAAGCAAAACCACTATTAATTTTATTATTTCACTCCCTTCTTTATCTCTTCTCTTACGCCGCAGTTCGGTTATGTCAGACAGGTTCTGCGTCAATTCCTTTCCTCAAAACAAATTTCCAGTTTCAATATTATATTAGTTCACACTTTTCGAATCAGGAACGTTAGTTGAAAAAATTTCTGTAAACATTGTGAAGTGGGCTAGCACAATAGCAGCCATTAACGGTCCCAGTGGTAGAAATATTACCAGGTGACTGCTGTGCACGTTGAATGTGAGCTGCACGGTGACGGTTGTGTTGCAGAAAATAAAGACCTGCGTTGCCATGTGCTCTGTGCTTTCATGTATGCGTCCCTCAACTAAGCACTGGTGGAAGCGATTATTTCAAATTTTAAATTTACTTTGTATTTCATTGAAAGCAGCCTCATGTCTAAAATATCAGTGTTATGTGTTTCTTTCGCACTGGTCTCAGGATCGTTTTCAACTCTGCGTAAGAACATCGCAGCGGGTGGAAGCAGTGTTCTTTTGCGAAGAACATTATGCGTGGTTAAGTGTTGTCAAAGAAGAAGATAAAAAATAGCAACATTTTTAAAACGAAACTGTTACGGGCCTGGTTTTTTATTTTCAATTGCAAGTTTCTGTTATCTTGATTTGTTTTTCAGCCGCCGCAGTGGCTCAGTGGTTATGGCGCTCGGCTGCTGACCCGAAAGACGCGGGTTCGTTACCGGCCGCGGCGGTCGACTTTCGCTGGAAGAGAAATTCTAGTGGCCCGTGTACTGTGCGATGTCAGTGCACGTTAAAGAACCCCAGGTGGTCGAAATTTTCGGAGCCCTTCACTACGGCGTCTCTCATAGCCTGAGTGGCTTTGGGACGCTAAACCCCATAAACCAAGTCAAACCATTTCTTATTAGCTCTAGAATGCCTTGACTTCTTGATATTAAATTAGGCTTTAATAGCCATAGCTGTTTCTACGGTTTTCTTGACTAATGCTTAGCTGCTGCACACATAGTGAGGATCTGAGACAGCGACAGGAAGTGGCCACGACAGCTGCGCCATTGTACTCAGACGTGCGGACAGTAACAGGTAGTCTTTCTAGATGCCACAGGATTGTCGATCCCACAGGGTGCCACAGGATTACCACAGGATTACGCGAAGCATGCCTATGGTCGTCCAGCATTGATGAAGCTACCACACACGATGCTGCTACTATTCGCCGCGCTCGCGATAGAAAGCGGAAACGACGTGCCAATGACGAGTGCATGTGGGGCGGAGGGGTCGAGGACTCCATATAAAAGGTGCATGCACTGGTCGAATCGAGGAGTGGCCGCTGCTCGCGGATGAGGTCGACAGAACCACTAACATTCAGTCCCAGGGACTGCTGCAAACACCGCTGATGCGTTATTTTAGAAGGGTGGCTTAATGTAAATTGTTACATACATGCTTACAATTCGTAACATTCACGATTCCTGCGTAATAATATCATTGAAATTGTGCAGCTTGCAGTATGCGTAAACAATATAAATTTTATTCAACTACTCAGCTTGCGCTGCCAACCTATGAAGGGTAAGCAAATTTTCGTACTAAATACGCCAGTCACATACAAGAAACCCAAGTGTTACTTCTGTGAAAGAAGACAACCGCCACTCACACCTGGCAGCACACAGGAATGTTTCCATTTTTGTGATGTGAATCAATGGGAGATTGTAACTACCTAATCATTCAAGCTAATTGACTAGAACACAGGAGAAAAAACAAATATTCCACTAGTGGGATCCGAACCCATAACGTTCCAATTCCACGTCCGGTATTCTCCGAACTGAGTTATGGTGACGGCTTTCCCATCTGCTTTCGAGGGTATCTATGTTGCCTGTAAATAACCTTGAGGGTCTTCACAAGCTCCAGCCTCCTCCATATACGGCGAGTGGAGTAGATACTATATTCTCCGGAGTGTGACTTAGAACATCATCGAATGTAACGGCACAAGCTTAGCGATAACCCTCTTATGCTACTTAAGGCATCAAGACTGCCAGAAACGAAGCCCTCGCTAAGTTACTGCACACACCTACTATGTCAACTGCTATTGTTAAAGGCTGCATTGATAAACACTGTCACGGCGAGGTTGCAGGAAACGGAAATATCCTTGAAAGCAGAAGATTGCACAGCGGTCGCCTTAGCTTAGTTGTTATAGCGCGAAAACGAAAAATTTGGAGGTCACGACTTTGGATCCCACCAGCGGAATGTGCTCGTTGTTTTTCTTTTGTTTTCTAATAATTTATCATTACGTGATAAAATATTTGCACTGTTAATCTGCTATCGATTAATACCACTGAGAAAAAATAGAAACATATCCCATTGCTCCTCGGTTTTGGTGGCTGCTGAGATCCTTTTTATGTATTGTAAAGACGAAGATGAACATTCTGGTCAGCGGCGGCATTGCCATCGCTGCGCGTGCTGTGTGTTCGCTTTGGCTAACATACGAAACATCAGGATCGGTACGGAAAAGCTAATAAAACACCAGAGATGGGAAACAGGCAAGGAAGGATATTAACAGGAACACTATATAAATAACGGTCCAATGAAAACGAACAATGGCCGAAATAATCTAAAGAACCTTAAAATAATTGGTATGGTTTTCAGTACATAAACACAGTAGACATGCGCAAGCGTTCGCTTAGCCTGGTTGGCTCATGGTTATGCTTTCCATTGTCATCGGAAAGCATGGCAACGTTCGTAGACTCCGGTTTAGTATCGACCGAGATTAAGGTGAACTCATCTGTTCGCGCCGCAGATGGATGTTGATGTTGAGGGCGATGTCCGATGCACATCACGAGAGTGCGTTTAAGTAGGATTCACGGTGTGCTCGCACTTTGTCCTGCACTCTTTCGCAAAGAATGTGCGAAGACACCGTCCATTCCGCTTTCAGATAGTAAAATGTAATTTTTGAAGGTACAGAATCGCACCGTCATTTTGAGCCCTGCGCCCACCATTCTTGTTGTTTCTTACACGTAATTGGTTTTATCTTCGGTATTTATGGTTTCACCCTCACTATTTTACCGTGTTTCTTGTTGGCATTATCTTCGTTTTCATTGTTTTAACTTTGGTTCTACTTTCGTGGTTGTTATTGATTTTCATATGACCACCTGTTTTTTTTTACCGCTTGATAGAATGTTGAATGTTTTCGCTGTTTCTTAGCCTCTACCCATGTTCCGGCACCTTGATATCATGCACTGAATGTGAGATTCTACGCAGATAAAAGGTTTGGTTTTGTAATGTGCTTTTTCTAGGTGGTGGTGGTAGTGGGTATAAAAAGATTTATGACTTTTGAAATAAAAGTTGTAAGTGCATGCGCTGGTGTGTGTGCCCCTTTCACGCTGTTTTTTCACGCTAACTAATAAACGCTGGAGTCAAAACATATTTTTATCTCGTGACAGACCTAACAGTATAGCAGAAAGCATATAACGAGGTAATTTGAAAACGATACTCGGTGGTCTATTTAATCGAACAATTCATTCGTTCTGTAATTGCTTATATTAGTGGTTCAAGCAAAAGTCCTTCCTGTGGGACTGGCGGCTTCTCGACAAATGCATGCAGGGCTGTGCCTTCTTTCACTTTAATATTTAGCTCTTATCAGCAACTGAGTGGTGGTAGCTTATGGTGACGCTTTCTGTTGGTGTTCACGCAAAACTATCAGAACAATCATTTCTTATTGATTGCTCGCAAGGGGTGCAGCACCTCGATCATCCGATCACCGACCCCGCACTCTTGTCCTCTTCGCTCCAATTCCGTTCTCCCAACCAAGTTTCTCTCCAATCCTAAGCCACATCTTTCTTTCCCTGCTTCTCCCGCCGTCTATCCGCAATGAGGGCAGCGTGCTTCCACCACTTGCCGATCTTCTGCTGACCCCCAAAGTTGCACTGGCCCATACCGTGGCTACCGTCAAAGGGAACATTGGGTCACAGTCATTTCTGAATGTGGCCTTCTCGACCCATGGACTCTCGTCCGGCATTTTGTGGTGGCAGACTCCCGTCTTGGTTGCTGTGAAATCGCTCCTCTTGACACTGACCGTGTTCCAGTTACTGCAGAACCCCATCACCCTCCCAATCCACCGATCAACGCGGCTCGCCGTATGCTGTCATCTTCGTACTCTTTTCTAGGCTCTTATCTGAGAGCTTTACCTGAATTACAATATCATCATCATCATCAGCCTGACTACGCCCACTCCAGGGCAAAGGCCTCCTTCAAGTCTCTCCAATTAACCCTGCCCTTAGCCAACTGTAGCACCGTAACCCCAGAAACTTCTTACTCTCATCTTTCCACCTAACTTTTTCCCACAACCTGCTTCGCTTGCCTTCTCTTGGAGTACACTCCGTTAACCTTAAAGGCCAGCGGTTACCTTCCTTCGCATTAAATGCCCCGCCCAAGTCTATTTCTTCCTTTCGATTTCGACTAGGATAAAATTAGCACTTTTTGTTCCCTCATCCATTCCGACCGCGTCCGATCTTTTAACGTTACACCGACAGTTTTACTTCCCGTAGCGCTGCTCTGTTCTTAAGTTAAGCTGAACTCGTTTCGTTACGCTCCACGTTTTTGCCCCATAGGTGAGTGCCGGCAAGATACATCCGTTGTATACTTTTCTCTTGAGGGATATTGGTAAACTGCCACTCATGATCTGAGAAACCCTGCCATGTGTGCTCCACCCCATTGTTATTCTTCTAGTTACTTCCCTCTCATGATCCGGTTGAGTGCCTCTACCTGCTAAGTAGACGTATTGCCTAACCACTTCCAGCACCTCGCTACCATTTCTTAACTGCTGTCCCTTGCGAAACTGTTCAACATTACTTTGGTTTCGTGCATGTTAATTTTAAGGCCTATAGGTCTGTTCTGCCTGTCGATCTCATTGATCGTGTTTTGCAGCTCATCTCCTAAGGAACTTAGCAGGGAATATCACTAGTGAATCGTAAATTGCTTAGGTACCTTCCATTATCTGTTATCCCCAACAGTTTCCAATTCATGCCTCGGAACACACTCCGTAAACAGGCGGCGAATGGCCTGGCACCCTTCTTCATTGGAATTTCATTAGTAGCTTCACTAATAATTACGGGAGCTGTAGACTCGTTATTTTTGGCATAAGACTCTTCTACATCGGGACTTCGCAGTGTCTGCATGACTGCTGAGGTTCCCGCTGAGTCAAAAGCTTTCGCGTAATCAATGAACGCTATATATAGGGGTTGGTTATATTCTTCGCCTTTCTAAATCACGTGATTGATAGTATCAGTACGGTTCATTGCCGAGTATCCTTTAGGAAAAGACTGTCTGATCATTGTGTGGCTACTGTGTTTCTGTTTTCTCATGGCCAGAATCAGTTCTTTCTCATAACAAATATCAGTCGTTATGCAGTAATCACCTTGTCATGATGCTCGTTAGGAGAAGAACTTTCCGACCATTATCTCGAAAGTCCGCTGCACGACTGTGCTGCTTCTCGCACACCTCCCACGTTTACAGCCTAAAGTTCCATGTCAGCGATAGTCATGACTTTCACGCATTGCGACCTTTGTGCCGCGGCCCCGGAGAAAGCTATGTGACAGCTGTGGCAGCTGCTACTACCTAAATGGGCAGGATTTTGCGGCATTAAGATATTTCATCATGTATTCTTGAGTGGTGTTCCAAGTCGTTTGGCTACACAATCTTAGCAGCCACCCTTGCCAAGAACCACAAAAATACCGCTAGACCCGCCAATGAGAATGCGCATGAAGGGGTGGCCTATCGTAACGGCTTTTTGGCGTGGCGAGTGACAAATCAAAAGCACGGGTCGGACAGTTGGTCCCCAAATAGCAACCTTGAAAGCAGGTAGGCCACTTAGGTCACGTGACCTTGCGACGTTATAACAACCTGCCTGCCAAGCAGGTGGCAGCTAAGTTAATGATTGGTCACGTGGGCAAAGCAACCTAGGCCACACCAGCCGCGCCGTTTGAAGCACCTGCCATCCCAGTGCAGCGCTTATCTACAGTGCTTAACCGCTGTACCACTGTGCCAGGATGTGTATGTGGGTTCACAGGTATCTGTTGACGTATAATAGGGAATGACCTTAAGGCGGAGCGTAAATGTGCCGTCCAATTTTTTTTACATTGTGCATAGATGGTTAATTAGCTTAACCTACCTTGCTGGCTATCTAAATGTTGGCTACGGGAAAAACATTTATTTAGAATAATGTACATTACCTTGCAAAAGAGTTGCCTGACGTGCTTTCAACAAAGCACCGTCTGTGTAGCTTTATTTAAAAGCTCTACAAGAAACCGCGGGGAATTGAAAACATACTCCTTCATAGATGTGCTACTTGAGCGTCCATGATAGAAATTCGCTTAACTTTTATCCCGCGCAAAGTGCAAAAGCGAAGCTCTAAAAGACCAAGTTTAGCTGAGACAGCCGGTATATGACTTCACAAAATAAAACAGCGATCCGCTCTCTGTATCTTCATAGCTGGCGCTGGCTTGGCAGTGGCAGTGGTTTAGCTCTGGTTAAACCTGGAGTATTGCGAAAGCAACGAGGAGAGAGAGAGAGAGAGAGGCAGCGGAGAGCGCGCCGCCGCGGCGGTGGCCTCGGCGCGCTAGCTATGCGCCTCTACTGCGCGTGCGCAACTGGCGAGCGCGGCGGCGGCACCTCACCCGCGCAGCGACGGCGACGTTCGCCAGCTGTGCGCCGTCTTCGCGCATGCGCAGTATGGCCTTGCGTCCGCTCCGCGAAATTGCTCGGTGACTCGTGTAGTTTTGCTTTCGCAAAAAATTCTCCATGCCCACGCACCCGCGCATCCTTGCCGCCGCTCCTCAGCGTCATGTCTCGCTCACTTGCAGCATGCAATATTTTGTCACGTGAAGCGTCCTCGCGCTCTCACTAGGGGCAGGCCGGGGCTCCGCCGTCCGGTGCCCGACGGCGATGTAGAGCAGGAGCCAGCAGATGCGGCCGCCCAATTTCGGCGAGTAATGTGTCCAAAAACACCGCCCTCAATCAGCTGCCGACCCGACGCATTCGCTTGATCGAGGGAAACGCCGGGGTCGAGAAAGTGGCCTGAAAAATCTCCCGTCGGCAGCCCCTAAATGAGGTCGCCCTGACGTTTGAGCACGAAAGGGTCCATTTCCGGTGGATCTTGTGGGGCTTTAAATTGGGGAGATAAATACGCTCTCCCCGTTTAACCGCGGCTTACACAGTTCAAAACCGCGCGGACCGCACCCCGTGGTCCGCGCTCTACCGAGCGCACGCCAACTGCGGCGCGCCTTGCTCTGGCAGAACAAAGGAACGACACACTGGCTGGCACAAACAAGGCATTTATTGCTACAACAAAATACATTGAGGAATCGAGGATGACCGACTCACCAGCACGATTTGGAGTGAACATTCGCCCACGCTATTGCAAAGGGGAAAACTCCGAGGCCGGACGGGAGAGCTAGCGGGAGTATGTTCCTACACGAGGCGACCGCGGCGAAGAGTGGAGCGGCGCGCGACACGTCCGCGTAATTCCCCGATGCCGAGCAGAAGAGAGCAGTCTCTCCCCCGTGCACGCGCAGGAAAACGCCATCCGTGGCGCTGGTGTCGCTGCGACGCGGGCGCCCTCCCCTGTTAAACTAACAGGGGAGGGCGCCCGCGTCGCAGCGACACAAAAGTAACACAACTGAGGAGGGTGCCTTGCGGGGCAGCTAACCACAGTTGTGATGCAATGCAGGATAGCGAACCACAGGGGGCGAGTGCGTAACCACAATCTTCACGTGGCGCCATGTCCATAAGTTCGGTGGTGTGTCGTCGTGCAAAAGTTATCAGGACACCGCGTACATGGCAAGGGCCACCCTTCCTCTAATGGCTGTATGGAATGAGAGCCATCTTAAAATTGCAACGAGTGCGGCGAAGAGACTCTCCCAGTTTCTGTTGAGGTTGTAAGAATGTATCCGAACCCAGCCTTCCACTTTCTCTTATCACCGAAATTTAACACCCGACGGCACTCCTCTCCTGGTGGAACGGGTGTCGACTTGTCCGCGAATTCGTCAAGCAGTGCCCGAACCCCAACTCTAACCCTCGCCTGCAGCTGTAGTCCGCCGTGGTAAACATATAGAGATGATATAGCAGCTAGACAAAGGGTCAAGGAGAGAGCTGTGTTTCACATAGCGCCAACACTGTTATTCCCCTGGTCTTCACTGGAATGAAAGGCTATCAAAATGAGAGGACGCCCACTGGTGGAGGTTTCCTGTTGATTGTGTGCTTAACCAGCACCGCTGTCCAAGCATGTGTACTTCATCTGGTGCACTGCTCAGTACTAAAGCGGACTGGGCACAATGGAAGATGTGGTTTTCATAATAGTACAGATGATAGGCCGCATACACCTTTCGGTAAGGATATTTTGTATCGTCAACATGTAATCTTATGGACACCCCTTCCTTAACATTCTTAATGAAGGGCATTCGTCACAGGCAGCCTTCCACACCACCTCGAATGTAGAATGACAGTCAGATGTTTGGTACTGCGACTAATAAATCACCAGCGTGGCACATTGACATCGCGCTGCAACTAAACATTCAATGTAAACCTTTTTTTTTGAAACTTTTATTTCTTCATGCTGTCTGTGTTTTTGGCCTACGCGGATCACAGAGAGCAGACTGCGAGCTGCATGTTATTAATTTCACAGGCAGTTTTTTTCGCATTCCTCTTGCTCTTGGAAATTGTTGCAGTTTGGGCAGCATCCTCCCCATTTGAAGGGCTCGCATTTCCTGGTCGTAGAGTTGAAATAGTACTTCGGCTCAAGCGCCTTGCATGGTCCAACTCTTTGAGGTTCCTGGCAACCTGCATAGAAGAGCCACCAAGATCTCGGCATAACTCCACAACTTTGTCATGAACGCTCACACACATATTTCTTTCCTGATCCCGCTCTACATCTTCCATGGTAAGGCCCTTAAGAAAGAGAGTCCATGCTTATTGCAGTGGCGTGCCACTGCTTCTGTGTAGTGGTATCATGTTATTGGTTAAAAATTTATAATTGCCTTTTGATTTGTCGTTTGTAATTCACTCTGTTACTTCCCACTAATGCTACACAGTTTAATACTTCAACAGGATTAATTAGGCAGGATTAATTAATTCTGCATAATGAAAGGCAGCTCGAAATGATCAATTTAGCGCTGCAATCAAATATTTTGTACATTTTATGAAGCTAAGGAGACCCCCCATTTCCTAAACATTGTTTTCGCTTGATTGTTTTTAGTAGAACCTGCTTTTTATTTGGCGACAAGTATCAACAAACGACATTGGGATGCAAAACTTAAAGTGCGCAAAAGTTTTTTGCGCTTTTCGGTGGTTAGCTAGGTCTCCGCAGAGAGAGGATTGCATATGAAGAATTCTATGATACGGTTATGAAATCGCCTATTGCAAACTTGCCTGAATACGTAACTAGAAACAGGCAAGAATTTTAAATGGCGCATAAAATGTACAGTATAAAGTAATCTACGTAGTATGTATAGTATTTGTTTAGTATATAATATGTACATCCTTGTTTTTTCGGGATTTTAAACTCCCAAGCCTGTCAACCAACCAATTATCCGAGGTTGTAATATTAGGAGATTGTGCCGACGTGTTTGTTTGCTGAAAACATTCCATGAAAACTGTTAATCATGAATTCTGCACAGGTTTGCACATGCTTGTGTGCAAGGAGTGGCCGCCTTCTGCTTTCCACACTTCTTATTTAGCATTCTAGGTTCGATAAGCGAGTTTGTGCTTCGTCTTCAACCCCTTTATTTGAAGTAATGGTAGAATTTCTTCCCCATCCTCTCAACACACACGCTCCCCAAGTGCCAGTGTACTTCTTGTTTTGCACACAGATATTCTGTATGACCTGAGCAACATTGATTAGCTCGAGAAAGTAGAGAGAATTCTAACACAGAAACCATATAGCAGAGAGATATAAAACTCGAACACATACCGTCTGGATAGGTGCATTTTGGAGGGTCCTCTGAAAGAAGAAATTCATAATTTTTTTGAAATTAGATCAAGCTTTGCGTTGTACTTTTCTGTAAACAAATGAAAACTCGCACAATGAGCTAAGTAGAGCAAACTTTGTAGAACACGAAATTTTTTAAACATTTTCAAATGCAAAAAGACTACTGAGTTGGTGGAGCGCATATCTACCTAAATACCTGAGCATCATTCACATACTTTACAAAACTGGCGTTCTGTATTCTGGGACTCCTCGGGTATGGCTGCGCCAAGAGATTTGCGGCGGTCCGGGGATTCCTTGTAGGTGTCAGCTGTTCATATTGAGCTTCACATATCCTACACTATGCTTTAGTGTGCATACACGCGCATATATATATATATATATATATATATATATATATATATATATATATATATATATATATATATATATATATAGATGAACTGACAATTATTGTAGTTTTCTAGCAGGGTTAAGCCGCTACAGTGGTGCAGATTACCTTTTTTAAATGATCCAGACGTGCACAGAACTGCAAAACGGAAACTTACTATGAGCAGAAAACGTGGAGAAAAGCACAAGGGAGGGACGGAGAACGCAGACGACGAAGAAAAAATACAAAGGAATGAGCAGGAACGGGGATGGAGGATTAGCGGTAGCGCTATGAAGAAGAGACTGGACAGGAAAAGCGGCAAACGAAAGCCAAAGGCGCTCCTTCATCTCCGCAGTGCAAAGGCGTCGGCGCTGAGCATACGGTGGTGCCGGTGGCGGGTGTGAAAATGTGTTCCCATGAGAAGATTTGCTGAAGGGCGAACAAAGTGACGACATGTGAGCCTTTAGAGCGTGTGGAGGCGGTGAATAAGGTAACGGTGTCAAAGTAAGAGAAGAATTTTAAGGCTTGGTTTTCAGCTTTGGTACACAGATGAACACCTCGGAACACCGTTTGGAAGAAAACACGATGGTCCACGTAATGATATTGGTACGCATTTAACTGAAGAGGTATGAGGCAGTCCCAAGGCTGGGACGCAAGTCTAAGGTACCAAGTTTTCTCCCCGCTACGTGTTCTGTGTCAGCCTCCATGCTTACTATCTCAGAGGCTGCTCGACTAGAGGGTGACGGGGAGAGGGTATTTGTGGTGCCAGCAACTAAACCAGCCTCTGTTCGAAGTGCCCTGGACGGTGAACCTGCCATGGACTGCATTCGAATAGCAAGTGTTATTTGTCCATTCTGCAGTGCGTGTATCCTTTCCAGTGTTTTGTGGTGTGCCCAGAGTGCGGCTACTGTACATCCTAGTCGGTTATGACTCATTCCGCATTGAAAAAGCCCGCGTACAATATTTACAGCATTTTTTGCTTTAAGGTTTGATTTGAGGTACTACGTCGGGTGCATTTAGCAGCCTCTTCCCAACACCTACAAATACTGGTATGAAACAATAAAGATGCGTGCCATCCAGTTGAAACATCAGTAAACTCCTGTTATGTTCTAGAGTGTGTGTCTGCATATTTTATCATTATGTATACAGACATATATATGTGAGGTTGACAAATGCTTGGTTTAGGCAGATATTTATTTCGGTTTGACGTTTTCAGCAAAGCTTGTGCTTCTTTAAGACCCTGGATAATGAAGGCCGCGGAGCCGAGACTCGAAGCGTCGAAATGGTTGAACAAGTTTTTTGTTTGTGAATCCTCGAATATGGCCTATGTGGTCAGGCAGCGGGAGCCTCAACTTGGGGGTAGAACACGTACAACGTTCCGAGAGGACACACGACCATGAAAACGCTTTATGGTGCATTTGTCTTGAATATTCTTTCTTCTCTTAAAAAATACAGATTTCGTGCGTGAGTGGGATTTAAGCTCGTCTTATTTTTATGTTTTCGCAATATGTTCTTTATTTTCTTCACCTATTCGCAAGTGGGAGATTTCTCAGAGTATTTTGGATGGTTTCGGTACTCAGCAATAGAATCCACAAGAACAAGCAACAGAGGAAGCTGAAATCTAAGCACCATTACATCACAACCACGGGATCAAGTCCTTACTTATTACCGATTATGGTATATTTGCTACTTCTATCGGATTGCCCCGCCGCGATGGCTTAGTGGTTACGGTGCTCGGCTGCTGACCCGAAAGACGCGGGTTCGATCCCGGCCGCGGCAGCTGAATTTCGATGAAGGCGAATTTAGAGAGGCCCGTCTAATGTACGATGTCAGTGCACGTTAAAGAACCCCAGGTGGTTGAAATTTCCGGAGCCCTTCACTACGGCGTCCCTCATAGCCTGAGTTGCTTCGGCACATTAAACCGGAATAAACCAATTTCTATCGGATTATAGTTATATGAGATATTCAGAGCGGAATGAATTCTATGCTCATTGATAGCTCAAATTCGTTTTCTGTAACATTTATGGTGCGTCTTTCTGATCTTCTCAGTCATGTTACTTTTCATTGATCTTTGAATATTGTTGCACCTTTCCTGACTGATATTCATACCAAGAAAACGCATTTGAGGAGCGATGTAGGACGTTCCGCTTTTCAAGCGTTCCATCTTCTGTGGATTATTCAGCCAGAAAATAAAATCGTGGTCATGAGAGCAAAACATTGTACTTGAATGATGAGTTTTCGAAAAAGTTTCTAAGTGCTGATAATTAACAAGACTTTTCGCGTACAATGTCGTTTTCTTCTCAAATGCGGACAAAATAAAATCTATGGAAACAAAATCTTACCACAGTCTTGGCAACTTGCAAGCGCAGCGAGGAAAACTGCCACGATGACTGAAGAGAATACAGCGTTCATGGCTTCTGCTGCAAGAATTGAAAACCCTGGCGAAAAGCTTCATCTTTTATACACTGAACAAGCGTCCTCGTAAAAAGCAAGAAGCGAATATCACGAATAAAATCAAAACGTTTCTGTATGGGTGGTATACCTGCGCTCTGTTTTCCCACGTGCAGCCGGGTGCAACCTTTATCGCTGTGCGTTTTTTTCGCTTCTAGTACCAAACATACAGAGAGATGTAGCCAGTAGGTCTTTCAACTTCGAGCAAAATGTCAAATTCAACAGCAACATAGCACGTGGGGCAATAACTTTAGAGGAAAGTGAGCACTGCTTCAATGCCAAAGCCCTAACTCTTCACCTGGTAGATGTAAAGGAATATTCCAGAAACATAGCCGATATTACTGTGTTTAAGCGATTTCAGCCTCGATGAGGTCAACGTGGGGGCACATGAACTGTAAATAGAATGAACATAGACTGTTGCCCAAGGGCTTTGAACTAAGAGCCAAGTGAAGGTTACGATACTGTCGTTGATAACGTGACCGCTCCTCGGCCATGTTTCGCTGCTGCAGCCTTTCCTCTGTGGGATTCAAGAGAACCACGCAGCGCCTAATAGCGCTCCTTTGCTGGTGCACGACGTAGATACGGTGACTACAAATTTCGGAGATGATGTGAAGATAATGCTTGGGTGAGGTGTCTGACGTAGAGGCGCGAGAGCAATGATAGCGTTTATTGTTGCAAAACATAAATCAACTACAACCCGCTACATATTCCGGCTTACACAAGCACACGTCAAGTTCACAGCCTGACGCCCAGTCTCAAGGTGGGACACAGGGTTTGCAATGAACACCTGCAGCCATCTGTCGAGTAGCTCGTCAAGTAATAGTGGGGACCGCGATGAGCTGCCACCCGACTTCCAGGTTCATTTTTCTGATCAAAGTTGATGTTGATTCGCCATTCCAGAAGTAAGGAACTCAAGGCTAGCACTAGGCATGGGCAACAGGCAAGTAAGCAAGTAACAGGAACATTAAGCATGGCAGCAGGCAAGCAAGAAGGTAACAGGAACACTATGCAAAAAGAGTCAAGGCAAGCATGGAGCAATAAGAGAACTAGTATCAACAATCGAAAAGAGCACGGAAACGAACAACTTTTCCTAATCCACTTCATTGTCCTAGAGATGGATAGGCACTCTGCTGCCTGATCGGACGAGCACCGTTTTTAGAGGCGACGAAGTTACTGTATCTAAACTATTAGGCGAACTTCTGGCCGACTACCCTAGTCTGTGGGGTTCGGAGGGCTGAGCACACGAAAGCACTTCTTGTTTATGAACTGGAAACAAACTTAAAGATGCCTCCTCTATGCACTTCGCAGTCAGCGTTGGCAGGGAAAGTTTATGCGTCAGAACATGAGCAGTACTTGGCTGAACAGCGTGCTCAGTGGACCAACTTCAGATGTAGATGGCATAAATGTGGCAGGCATAAGACATTCGAACAGGCAATAGAGACCTTATAATCCAAGAACAAAAGTGCGGCATTCCCATCCACCACATATCAGAGAGCGTACCGTAGCCTCTAAGCTTGTAACTAATAAGCAGCAGTCAGCAGGCATTGCTTCTAATCTTTATTCTCGGCCTTCTTGGCTTTCCTCGAGAAGAATAACATTCTTCAACTGTGGCCGCTTATTTCTTTCCATTTCCCCTCTACGCTGCGTCTAAAAGCATCGCCCCTCCTCGCGCTTTTTATCTTTGTTTATTTTTTCTTTAAATCATTAAGAAGCCTTGCCCTCCATTGTCTCTCTCAGCACTGCACTGACGTCGGAAAACAAGAAATGCAATATTCGATTCCGCTGCCGCGTTTCGACGCAGACAAAACGCCCCAGGCACCTTTGTGCAAGTGAGATGGCAGTGCACGTTGAAGATCTCCACGTGGTCGAAATCATTCCGGAGGCCTCCACTACGGCACTTCCTTTTAAGCAGTAGCTTCACTACTAGAGGTCTCGAGATAAGACCGCCGTGCGTTGCCGATCACCTTCAAGGCTAAGCCAAGGTCAAACCTTCAATTTATAAGTTCGGAGAACTGGTGGATGGTCAATAGTCATACGAATGGTCAATCAGTTGGACAAGTCAAGGTGGCAAGGTCAATGGTCAAGGTCACTTCAAGGTCAAGTCGAGGTCAAATTGAGAACTTGTCAAGGTCAACCACAATTCGGTCACGTATTTGACTTTGGGCTCGCCGAGGAGCCTAAACCCGGCGTTTCCGTGACAGGGCGTACGTCACGACATCTTTAACCAAGTCTATAAGAGAAGGAGCGTTGGCGCGCCTAGCAATAATACCCCTGTTAAACGGGCATTGTAACGGCCGTTAAGGAAAACGGCAGTTGGCCGTAACGGCCGTTAGGCGGAGTTACACGGCAGCGCCAGCGCCGTTGGAAATCCAACTGGGATTGACATCAACGGAGCTCGCCGGTCTCCGTTCCGCCGCCGTTTCCGTCCGTTTCGTCGGGACGTAGGCAAGATGGCAGCCCCCAGCAGCAACGCGTCCCCGCTGCAGGCAAGCGCGCCGGCGCAAAAACGCTTTGTGTTTACAGCGTCACTGACGCATTTACTGATTAACTTGTGGCAGGACCACCTGGCCGAAGTGCGAGCGCAAAAACACAATGCGCCCGTGTACTTAAGAATGACGGCACTCTTCAATCAGCTCGCAAGCGAAGAATGTGGCCACGCTGTGTGCGTGACTGTCAAGAAAATAAAGCACAAGATGGAGAACTTGCCCAGGCTCACCAGTAAGTTACTATGAATTTATTAGTGATTTTTCAGCCGACATAGCGCCTTGTCAGGCATGTTCAATGAAATCTGGGGCCCCGCAGGGTCGGACGTGTGTTTCAATGCCAGAGCCAACGCCGAGTTTTGCTTGACATGAGCTCGAACGTGACTTTCTCGACGCTTCGGGCTCTTTGTAATGTTCATGCAGCAATGCAGGAATAGCGATCACAGCTTAGCGTAGTACATTTGGTTATAATATGTAGCCGTTTGCCGTAATCTAGGTATGGCCAGCGTAGCCTGACAGAACGTATTTGCGCCGCGAAGTGTGTTCGATCAGAAGGAAAAACGTACGTAGGCCAGACTAGACGCTGCTTGAACGATCGTGCACGGGAACATAGGTTATCGCTAACAACGGGGGAGGGATCTAATTTGGCAAAACATTGCCTGTCCTGGAGTGACTGTCGGCCACGGCTTGATGAGATTAGAGTTCCGGGCAAGAGTCGCGATTCAATCGCGCGAGAAAAGTTATGGAAGCTTACATCATAATGAAAAGAGGAGATGCATGTATAAGTGATTCTTCGATTGTACTATTAATATAGAGGTAGCCTTTCTCGATAAGATGATCTAAGTTCAGGCCTTGGTGTGTCACTGATTGCCACATGATGTATCCTTGCGCTGATCATGCTCAAAGTGCATTCTTTTCTCATTTTTCCTTTAAATACGTGCTGTGTCCTTTGAATAAAATCAGTTGTAAGTTTGCGCTCGTCCCGTACCCTGTCTTGTGTGTGTGTGTTTCGTGCAACTGCCATGTCTGAAGTATTGAAGCAACTAGCCCAACAACACGTTCTACACTCTCCCAAACTTATGTCTTGACATTGTCTATAGGCTAATAACTTGTATCTTGACTATCAGCTGATTTTGATCGAAGCCTATTGAGCTCGCATCGTATATCAACAGCGTTGTCGTTGTTGTTTACCTCTTTGCCTGCTGTTTTAACTTACAGCACAAGGAGGTTCATTGTTCTTGGCAGTTTGTACTTGTGCAGAAAAAAAAATTGATGTTCATCTCTTACGACATAAAGAAGTGACTCTTAGCTGTACTTTGTTTTTATTTTACAAAGGAAAGCACTGCTGGCACTGGGTCGGCTGCAACTCAATGCCCATTTTACAAGTGGCGTCACTCCTTCCTTGGAAACCTTCCTCTGAATTATAGAAGCCTGGTACAGGAGAGCTTTCAGGTGCAACATTTGTTTATTTTGGTTGCATGTAAACACTTGAAATGGACTGACAAACCGAAATTGTTTTTTTGCTGGCCAAGTTTGTCGCCGGAGACGGATGGCAGCAAAGTTCAGAGAATTTCAAGTTACTGAAACACATGACATGAACATAAGGCATTGTTTTGTTCAAGAGTACTAAAAATGCACAGATAACTTCAATAAGCTTCACAGTCTATGTACCATCGAAATCATTGCCTAACATTTCCGACGTACTGGATGGCACAATACTTATTACTTTTCTTGGAGTTCAAAAATAGGGCGAGATAGGTAAGGATGGTTATGTTACAAAAGGGTACCAGGGGAGGCTGTGTGCTTTAGGGTGTACCAAAACTCCTTTCGAGAAAACGGCAGCTATTGCATAAAATTCTGGTATATTAAAATCTTTCTGCACGTTATGTGTACCACTTCCACTCATGATGCAAAGCAGTAATAATCACTTAGAAGCAACATTCGGTAACCTTCCGTTCTTTTTCTTTTCTTAAGCTGGACATGGTGGGACGGCAGCCAGAGGGTGCTGAGATTATTGCCTCACAACCATCCTCAGAAGCGCCGAGCAGCCTAGACATCACAAATGTCGAGGCCTTGACGAACGAGGCATCGACCAGTCTCTCGACCAACGAGGCGTTGACCAGTCTGGGATCGACCAACGAGGTATCGACGAGCTAGGCTTCACCACCTGCTGCCTCAGCCGAGCAAGGCCACACACGGAAAAGGCGACAGCCGACATCATAAATGGAGAAGGTTGTGCTGCTGCTGGAAAGGCAAGAAAACCGTGCAAGAAAGGTGGCCAAAAAAGAATATAAGTTGGCCAAAAAGACGGTCAGTCTCCAGGAGGAGGCGAATGACATTCACCGCGAAATGGTGAGCGTTATTCGCCAGTACTTTGAAGGCCGGCAGGAGCGTCAGCCTGACTGCCCAGAGAACGGTGAATAAAAGACCAGTGTGCACACGTACTCCAAAAATTGCCACAAACTTGCCCAGTCTTTCACGTTCTGTACATTGTTCACAATTGCATGCATAAAACAAAGCTTTTTAAAGTAGTCATGGCTTCAATGAACAACTGTGCTTGGCCAAAGCACGTCGGACACTTTAACCTGACGAGTTCACTGCGTTGCTCACACAAACAGGATGCGGAAGCTCCCCGGCTGCTGCTTCAGCACTCCACTGTGTGTCGCACTGATCACGCATGTGTTCCCATACATTGTGGAGGATGCAGCAAGCTCGCACAATGCTGTTGACTTTTTCAATATGACACTCAATCATCTTCAAGACCCTGAATCTAGCCTTCAATCTCCCAAAGGCATTCTCAACAACACGCCTTGCTTTTGAGAGAGTCTAATTGAATTGAGTCTAATAATTCCAATACGGAAAGGGGTCCGGCAGGGAGACACGATCTCGCCAATGCTCTTCACTACCTGCTTACAGGAGGTATTCCGGGGACTGGAATGGGAACAGTTGGGGATAAGAGTTAATGGAGAATACCTGAGTAATTTGCGATTCGCTGATGACATTGCCTTGCTAAGCCACTCAGGACAAGAACTGCAAAGCATGATCAATCAGTTAGACAGGCAGAGCAGAACGGTGGGGCTAAGAATTAACATGCAGAAAACCAAAATAATGTTCAACAGCCTAGCAAGGGAACAGCAGTCCGCCATTGGTAGCGAGGTGCTGGAAGTAGTAAGAGAATATGTCTACTTAGGGCAGGTAGTGATCGCAGATCCGGATCATGAGAGGGAAATAACTAGAAGAATACGAATGGGGTGGAGCGCATATGGTAGGTTCTCTCAGATCATGAATGGTAGCTTACCAATATCCCTGAAGAGAAAGGTATACAACAGCTGTATCCTACCGGTACTCACCTATGGGGCAGAAACGTGGAGGTTAACAAAGAGGGTTCAGCTTAAGTTAAGAACAACGCAGCGAGCTATGGAAAGGAAAATGATAGATGTAACGTTAAGAGATCGGAAGAGGGCGGAGTGGGTGATGGAACAAACGCGGGTTAATGACATCTTAGTTGAAATCAAGAGGAAGAAATGGGCTTGGGCAGGGCATGTAATGCGAAGGCAAGATAACCGCTGGTCCTTAAGGGTAACGGAGTGGATTCCAAGAGAAAGCAAACGTAGCAGGGGACGGCAGAAAGTTAGGTGGGCGGATGAGATTAAGAAGTTTGCAGGGATACAGTGGCGGCAACTGACAAAGGACAGGGTTAATTGGAGAGACATGGGAGAGGCCTTTGCCCTGCAGTGGGTGTAGTCAGGCTGATGATGATGAATTGAACGTTTGCACTGTAGGGTTGCTTGCACTCATGTGAGGGAAAGGCTTCATCAAGTGACGCTGCAAAGGAAAGGCCTGGTCACAGAGGAGGACCGCTCCTATTGGCATCCCGTCAATATTTTGGATTGGTAGAGTGAAGAGATCACTTCTTACTACGTCCGGTAGTATCGAGCCTCTGTACACTGCTGCGTCGTGATTGCGCCCTGGAGACCCTACATTAACAAACATGAACTTGTAGTTGTGGTCTACAACAGCAAGCAAAATTATCCTATACCAGTCCTTGTAGTTGTAATAGTCCTAAGCGTTTTTTTTTCGGGTGACGAGACTTTTATATGGCAACCGTCCAGCGCGCCAGAGCCCTGCGGAAAGCCTGTGCAGGCTTCGAACAGTCGCACGTGGTCTCTAACATTGTTCAGTGACTGAAACCGCACAACCTGGGGCTCGAGAACATCTCCGACAACGTCACAAAACTCGCGGAAGATCAGGTTCACGGATGGCCGACCCACGCCGAAAAGATGCGCCACAGTCCTTTCCTCTGCCGATGTGGCGAGTCTGTACAGAGAGAGGGCGACCCGCTGGTGTAGGGGTATGCAAGCTCGCATGTTCGTATCCTCCCGTGTTAGTGAGGGACACGAGCTCACGATGTATGCAAATGTGGAACAGGTCACGCGAAAGTTGGCCTTGAAGTCTTCATCCGACAACGTCGGCACGGTGGTGTTGTACCAAGACGGTGGTCTGGAAAGCGTCCACACACTCGTTTGCCTGGCAGACATCGCCACAGCGAGTGCAGCGAGAGTGCGACACCGCCTCTCTGCCGCCTTCCGATTCTTCTTGACAGACGCTTTCTGAACGCGCACAGCTTGCAGTTCAGCCCTTTTTGCTGACAAGGCCTCGTAGTGCGCAGCCAGGAGAAGCAAATCGGGTGGACGATCACGGTCGCATTCATAAGGCGGCCGGCTAAGCGCCATTCCACGTGTCTTCTCGGGTTCGCGTCGCGAAGTCGCACCACGTTCAACACAGCACCTGCTGAATCGCGCAGACGGTCACTCGCGATACGAAAGAGAAAAAAGAAAAGCACAGTGGTGCTGCGGTTAGTACAAGCGATGGAACGTGAAATGGGACGCTCCACCACATTGAAACCACAATAAGCAGTACTGTAGTACCACAACAAACGCAGCCATTTTGCAACGCCATAAATCGGATTGGATCTGATAAATAAGCTTCTCCGCTTGTTTTGCAAGCAACTCTTGCAAATAGTTAGAAAAACGCTTTGTACAGCATGTAGCGCAGAAAATAATTAGAGAAACAAAATTTGTTTTACTTGGCGAGGTAAAAAGTTCAAGTGTCACGTGATAAATCGCCGAAGCGGAAGTGAACCCACCGAACATGTAAAGTGCCGTGTGAGCGCAGCCACCACAGTTCCATTCCCAGGGCCGTTACGGCGTTCAACTGCCGTTTGCGTTAACGGCCGTTGCAAGTGCCCGTGTAACAGGGGTATTAGTCTACATGCGGTGTTCAGCCCCGCCACGGTGGCTCAGTGGTTACGGCGCTCGGCTGCTCACCCGAAAAACGCGGGAGGCGAAATTCTAGAGGCCCGTGTACTGTTCGATGTCAGTGCATGTTAATGAACCCCAGGTTGTCGAAATTTCCAGAGCCTTCACTACGGCGTCCCTCATAGCCTGAGTCGCTTTGGGACGTTAAACCCCAATAAACCAAACCAAAACAAGCATGCGGTGTTCACGTGCTAGGCCATGACGTCACGCCCTCCTAAACCAGTACATAACTAAAGTAGCACCGGCGCGCCTGGCACGAAGTGCACATATCGTGTTCACGTGCTAGGCCGAGCCGTCAGGGCTGCAGCAGAGGCGCGTCTTAGCACGAATTCCACAAGTAGTGTTCACGTGTTAGACGCCTGAGCGGCAGTGCGCCTACGCACGAAGTCCACATGGGCTGTTCACGTGCTAGGCCGTGGCGCTATGCGTCCAGGCGCGCATAAATAGCAGCTGTGGAGTATCTTTGCAGTCGGAGCCATGGAGTCCAGTACTGAACAAGGGTGTCTAGGCTCTAGATACAACGGGCACTTGCCCTTGTCTGGCCCCATCTAAGCTAAATAAGCGTTTTAGCCTAGACCTCACCCAGTTTGAGCCAAAGCATACAACTCAATGTAGTACTTACTTTGATCTCGTCATACATACATTAGGTTGGGGCAACCTATCAGGAAATAAAAATAATAAGGGATCTCGTCTTACAGAGAGAACCGATCCAAGCCTCGCTTAATGTTTCGAAGATTTCCACCAAGACAAAGGTCTTTACCGACAATCACAGTTTAATCGTAGCTCTCACCAAGAATCATCAACAATATACGGAATTGCTTCACGTTAGAAGTGTGTTCATTAGTGAAACAACGAGACAGTTTAAAATAGTTAACCTCGCTTTAGATTTGGATAAACCCACTGAGAAGCGATAGCTTCACGATGGTTTAGCTATAAAATGCGAAAGAAACGGTCAACGAACAGAATAACAAGGCTTTGCAAGGCTAAAGCATCGTGATGCTGCACCTATCTCGGTTTAAACAAAGCTAAAGCACTCTTAATTTTATTATTTCACTCCCTTCTTTATCTCTTCCCTTACTCCGCAGTTCGGTTATGTCAGACAGGTTCTGCGTCAATTCCTTTCTTCATAACCAATTTCCAGTTTCAATATTCTATTAGTTCACACTGATCGAATCACGAATGTTACTTGAGAAAATTTCTATAAACAGTATGAAGCAGAATAGATGGCCCCTACATGCAGCCATTAACGGCCTCAGTGGTAGAAAAATTACCATGCGACTGCTGTGCACGTTAGATGTGGGCTGCACGGTGACGGTTATGTTGCAGAAAATAAAGACCTGCGTTGCCATGTCCTCTGTGGTTTCATGTACGAATCCCTCAACTAAGCACTGGTGGAAGCGATTATTTCAAATTGTAAATTTACTTTGTTTTTCATTATAATTTATATTATAATTTATCGCCTGTTTTGTCTCGTCCTTCCTTTCCTGGTCATATTCCTGGACTTTCATCTCCTACATTGCCTGATATACATTTGTTGTTGATGTAGATTAGTGTGTTCAGCGTTTTTTCCGGTTAACTGTGAAGTGTGATGTGTTTGAACGTTTTTTTGCTGTTCCTATTTTTCTGTTGCTTTCTGCTAATCTTAGTTTGTAAAACGTCGCACACGACTTGACAATACCTGCCAGGCGCTGCCATACAAGCCCAATGAGGCTTCGACAGGCCTGAATCTGTAAAATGTCTTTACAGTGCAGAATAAACTGATTGATTGATTGATTGATTGATTGATTGATTGATTGATTGATTGATTGATTGAAAGCAGCCTCGTGAATAAAATATCAGTGTTATGTGTTTCTTTCGCACTGGGCTCAGGACTGTTTTCAACTCTGCGTAACAACATCGCAGCGTGTGCATGCAGTGTTCTTTTGCGCAGAACATGATGCGTGGTTAAGTGTTGTCAAAGAAGAAGATAAATAAAAGCGAAATTTTTAAAAAGAAATTGTTACGGGGCTGTTGTTTTTAATATTTTCAATTGCAAGTTTTTGTTATCTTCATTTGTTATTGAGTCGCCACGGTGGCTCAGCGGTTATGGCGCTCGGCTGCTGACCCGAAAGACGCGGGTTCGTTACTGGCCGCGGCGGTCGAATTTCGCTGGAAGCGAATTTCTAGTGGCCCGTGTACTGTGCGGTGTCAGTGCACGTTAAAGAATCCCAGATGGTCAAAATATTCGGAGGTCTTCACTACGGCGTCTCTCATAGCCTGAGTCGCTTTGGGACGCTAAACCCCATAAACCAAACCAAACCATTTCTTATTGGCTCTAGAAAGCCTTGACTTCTTGACATTAAATTAGGCTTTAATAGCGATAGCTGTTTCTACGGTTTTCTTGACTAATACTTAGCGGCTGCAAACATAGTGAGGAGCTGGGACAGCGACAGGAAGTGACGACTGCTGCGCCATTGTACTCGGACGTGCGGACAGTAGCAGGTAGTCTTTGTCGATGCCACAGGATTGTCGATCCCACAGGGTCCCTCAGGATTACCACAGGATTACGCGAAGCATGCCTATGGTCGTCCAGCATTGATGAAGCTACAACACACAATACTGCTACTATTCGCCGCGCTCGCGATAGAAAGCGGAAACGACGTGCCAATGACGAGTCCATGTGGGCGGAGAGGTCGAGGGCTCCATATAAAAGGTGCATGCACTGGTCGAATCGAGGAGTGGCCGGTGCTCGCGGATGAGGTCGGCAGAACCACTAAGAGTCAGTTCCTGGGGCTGCAGCAAACACCGCTGATGCGGTATTTTAGAAGGGTGGCTTAATGGAAATTGTTACATACATGCTTACAATTCGTAACATTCACGATTCCTGCGTAATAATATCATTGAAATTGTGCAGCTTGCAGTACGCATAAACAATATAAATTTTATTCAACTACTCAGCTTACGGTGCCAACCTATGAAGGGTAAGCAATGTTTCGTATTAAATACGCCAGTCACATACAAGAAACCAAAGCCTTACTTCTGTGAAAGAAGCCAACCGCAACTCACACCTGGCAGCACACAGGAATGTTTCCATTTTTGTGATGTGAATCAATGGGAGATTGTAATTATCTAAACATTCAAGATAAATGACTAGAAGACAGGAGAAAAAACAAACATTCCAGTAGTGGGATCCGAACCCATAACGTTCCAATTCCACATTCGGTATTCTCCGAACTGACTTACGGTAACGGCTTTTTCATCTGATTTCGAGGGTATCTATGTTGCCTGTAACTAACCTTGAGGGTCTTCCCAAGCTCCACCCTCCTCCATATACGGCGAGTGTAGTACATCCTATATTGTCCGGAGTGTGTCTTAGAACATCATCAAACGTAACGGCATCAGCTTAGCGAGAACACTCTTATGCTACTTATGACATCACGACTGCCAGAACCGAAGCCCCCGCTAAGTTACTGCATACCACCTACTATGGCCCCAGCTATTTTTAAAGGCTGCATTGATAAACACTGTCACGGCCAGGTTGCAGGCAACGGAAATATCCTCGAAAGCAGAAGATTGCACAGCGGTCGCCTTAGCTTAGTTGTTATAGCGCGAAACGGAAAATTTGGAGGTCACGACTTCGGATCCCACCAACGGCATGTGCTCGTTTTTTTCTTTTGTTATCTAATAATTTATCATTACGTGATAAAATAATTACACTATTAGTCTGCTATCGATTAACACCACCAAGAAAAAATTGAAACATATCCCTATGCTCCTCGGTTTTGGTGGCTGCTGAGTTCCTTTTTATATATTGTAAAGACGAAGTCGAACATTCTGGTCAGCGGCGGCATTGCCATCGCTGCGCGTGCTCTGTGTTCGCTTTGGCTAACATACGAAACATAAGGATCGGTACGGAAAAGCAAACAATACACTGGAGATGGACAGCAGGCAAGGAAGGATATTAACAGGAACACTATATAAATAACTGCCCAATGAAAACGCACAATGGGCGAAATAATCTAAAGAATCGTAAAATAATTGGTATGGTTTTCAGTACATAATCACAGTAGACCTGCGCAAGCGTTCGCTTAGCCTGGTTGGCTAATGGTTATGCTTTCCATTGTCATCGAAAAGCATGGCAACGTTCATCCACTCTGGTTTAGTATCGACCAGGATTATGGTGAACTCATATGTTCGCGCCGCAGATGATGAAGGCGACGTCCGATGCACAACCCGAGATTGTGTTGAAGTAGGATTAACGGCGTGCTCGCATTTTGTCATGCACTCTTACGCACAGAATGTGCGAGCACACCGTCCATTCCGCTTTCTGATAATAAAATCTCATTTTTAGAAGGTACGGATTCGGACCGTCATTTTTAGCCCTGCGCCCACCATTTCGTCTTTACACTTGTTCTCGTTGTTTCTTTAACGTCATTGGTTTTATCTTCGGTATTTATGGTTGCACCCTCACCATTTTACCGTGTTTCTTGTTGGCATTATCTTCGCTTTCATTGTTTTAAATTTGGTTTTAGCTTCGTGGCTGTTATTGATTTTCATCTAACCACCTCTTTTTTACCAGTTGATGGAATGTGGAATGTTTTTCCTGTTTCTTTGCCTCTGCCCATGTTCCGGCACCTGGATGATATCGTGCAGTGAATGTGAGATTCTACGCTGAGAATTTTTCGGTTTTCTCTTGTGCTTTTGCTAGGTCGTGGGGGTAGAGGGTATAAAAAGATTTATAACCTTTCGAATAAAAGTTGGAAGTGTATGTGCTGGTGCGTGTGCCCCTTCCTCTGTCGTGTGTTTTTTCGCGCAGTTACTGAATATCATGTTACATATTGAAGCCTGGAGTGACAACCATTTTTTTAATCGTGAGAGACTTAACAGCATAACAGACAGCTTATAACAAGGTAATTTGAAAACGATACTCCGTGGTCCATTTATTCAAACAATTCATTCATTCTGTAATTGCTTATTTTAGTGGTTCAAGCAAAGGTCTTTCCTGTGGGACTGGTGGCTTCTCTACAATTGCATGCAGGGCTGTGCCTGCTTTCACTCTAATATTTATCTGTTATAAGCAACTGAGTGGTGGTAGCTTATGGTGATGCTTTTTATTGGTTTAAGAGCGTACGTTGTTGGGCTAGTCGGTCAATCATGGTGAATACAAGGGGGGTACTGCGCACAAAAAGACAAGGACAAGAAGATAACACAACAAGCGCAGACTCGCGACTAACTTTATTTGAAAACACGACACTCGTTTTATAGTTTCAAAACTGTCACATCACACACATGATGAAACCAAAACCCTGTCTTCATTGTGATACAGTTTGATAGAAGGGTCACTTACGCAATCTTTATCCTTCTGTTTGATGCAAAACGCCTCCGCCAACTCACGCGCCACCTGGTCACGGCTCCTCCTCAAAACTTTTGTATCTGTCAGCAAAGGCAGGCAAGGGTTATTGCGCGTAGCATCCGGGCATGCGCCACAATGCAGGGGTAAATTCGACCCTGTCCCTGATTTCATGGAAAGCTGGTGTTCTCTTAAGCGCTCATTCAGACATCGGCCTGTCTGACCGATGTATACCCTGCCACAGGTGAGGGGAATCTGGTAAACGACACCCGTCTGGCACCTGACAAAACGAGTGGCATGACGCTTCTCGCAGTCCGCTCTCCTCTTCCCTCCGGACATGACCTGAGGGCACAATGAGGCCAACTTGCATGGGGCGGTAAAAACTACCGGCACGCCGTACCGTTTCGCCACGTTCTTCAAGTTGTGGGAAATTCTGTGAATATACGGTAGAACCGCTGGCCTCATTTCCTTAGAACGGCCACTATCCCGGCACGTCCTATTTTTCAGTTTGCGCAGAAGCTTCTCTGCCACTGCAACAATGATTGAAGCAGGAAAACCAGCCTTCGTCATCCTAATTACCTGATTATTGAGGCTCTCGTGCACCAGGTGAGCGCAAGACCTAGACAAGGCGCCCTGCAGGCAATAGGTTCCGATAGCCCGTTTAACATTCTTGGAATGTGCTGACCTGAACGGCAACAGGTCTTTCCGTGCACGTGGTAAGTACATCCAGCAAACGTGATCTGGTGTTAAAGTCAGGTTAATATCTAAAAACTGTAGCTTGTCATGTTCCGGTAACTCGTGAGTAAAGGTTAGAACCTTCCCATGTCGTCTGAAAATCGATAAAAATTCTTCCACAATCACAGTGTGCGTCGCGCCAGGTCGATCTTTAAGAAACACTAAATAGTCATCAACGTACCTAAATATTTTCAGAGTAGTCTCATCGTCAAAATAGCGCACCAGATCACGGTCAATGCTGGACAAGAAGATGTCAGCTAGTACAGGTGCCACACAGGAACCAATGCAAATTCCTTTGCGCTGAACAAGGACCTGATCGTTAAAAGATACAAAGGTAGAACCAAGATAAAACTCAAGTAAAGACATCAAATCGTTCAGCGTTATACCGCAGGCATTCTGAAAAGCTATTACACCCCTATCTTCAATACAAGACCTGACGGCGCAAAACAGGGCATCGTGGGGTATTGAAAAGAACAGGTTTTCAACGTCAATTGAAAAGGCGTAGCCTACAGGCGGAGCATCCTGTAGGTAGGCGACAATATCATCCGAGTTCCTAGTTAAGAATGGGTCTTCCACTACCACCAATTTCAGACACTTTTGAATAAACACACTTACTTCATGCTGCCAAGTACCTTTTTCACTTACTATGCACCTAAAGGGCTTGTCAACCTTATGTGTTTTTACAGTGAAAAACAGTTCTAAGCTATCGCGCTTGGAGTTAATAACTGCTCTCGACAATTTATCTAAAGCAAGGTCCTTGCACAGCACAGAAGCTTGGGTCTTTACCTTTGACGGTTTCACCTTCTTCCGAACAAAGTTCTTCTCGACTGCTTGAGTAGCTTTTTCACCAAACATCCCCGAAGGCAGGACGGCGAAGCCTCCCTCTTTATCAGCTTGCAGAAGGGCCAAGACGTTGTCTTTGAAGAAAGAGACAACTTCTTTTACTGATGTCTTGAGGCGTGAAGTGCTCCCACTCGCAGACCTCCGAGGCTTAGCAGCAGTCCGTAGAAGGCTGTCAACACCATCTAGTAGGCACCGCTCCTGGTCCTCATCAGATGCCTTCCGCGCCAGCTGCCGGTTCAATGAAAGAAGCTCGTGCGCAGGCACACTAGGCTCAGTGCTAAACTTCGGTCCTTTCTTCAGCACCTCAACAATTCCACTCGGTGACTCGGCATCGCCCAGTACTGACACGGAACCACCGTTATCCTTGGATCTTGGCCTAGTAGGAGACATTTCCACCAGAAATCCACTGCCTGGGCTGTCTGACGTCGTAAGGCCCGTAGCCTTACTTCTCCTACCCATTCGGGGTTTGTCCGGAACGCGAGCAGACGCAACCAGTCGTATAGGAGTCTGATCTGACGCCAAAATTCAGATCTTAGAATTTTGCACACGCGTCTAACATGTCCCGCAGACGGCACCATGTACCCGAACAGAGCGATGAATTCCGAAGGCACCAGGCCTCTCTTCAGACAGAAACCAAAAAACCTTGTGCGACAGGTCGCAGCTACAATGGCGCTAATCACAGTTGAAACATGACAGTTTGAAGGAGAAACACAAAAGAAAGGGCCCACGGTAGAAGAAACATAGTTTAAGAGCGTACGTTGTTGGGCTAGTCGGTCAATCATGGTGAATACAAGGGGGGTACTGGGCACAAAAAGACAAGGACAAGAAGATAACACAACAAGCGCAGAATCGCGACTAACTTTATTTGAAAACACGACACTCCTTTTATAGTTTCAAAACTGTCACATCACACACATGATGAAGACAGGTTTTTGGTTTCATCATGTGTGTAATGTGACAGTTTTGAAACTATAAAAGGAGTGTCGTGTTTTCAAATAAAGTTAGTCGCGAGTCTGCGCTTGTTGTGTTATCTTCTTGTCCTTGTCTTTTTGTGCGCAGTACCCCCCTTGTATTCACCTTTTTATTGGTATTCACGCAAAACTATCAGAACAATCATTTCTTATTGATTGCTCGCAAGAGGTGCAGCACCCCGATCATCCAATCACCGACCCCGCACTCTTGTCCTCTTCGCCCCAATTCCGTTCTCCCAACCAAGTTTCTCTCCAATCCTAATCCACATCTTTCTTTCCCTGCTTCTCCCGCCGTCTATCCCAGTGAGGGCAGCGTACTTGCACCACTTGCCGATCTTCTGCTGACCCCCAAAGTTGCGCTGGCCCATACCGTGGCTACCGTCAAAGGGAACATTGTGTCACTGTAATTTCTGAATCTGGCCTTCTCGACCTATGGACTCTCGTCCGGCGTTTTCGTGGTGGCGGACTCCCGTCTTGGTTGCTGTGAAATCGCTCCTCTTGACCCTGACCGTTTCCAGTTACTGCAGAACCCCATCACCCTCCCAATCCACCGATAAACGCGGCTCGCCGTATCCTGTCATCTTCGTACTCTTTTCGAGGCAGTTATCTGGGAGCTTTACCTGAATTACAGTATCATCATCATCATCAGCCTGACTACGCTCACTCCAGGGCAAAGGCCTCTTTAATGTCTCTCCAATTAACCCTGCCCTTAGCCAACTGCATCACCGTATCCCCACAAACTTCTTACTCTCATCTTTCCACCTAACTTTCTGCTACAACCTGCTACGCTTGCCTTCTCTTGGAATACAGTCCGTTACCCTTAAGGACCAGCGGTTTTCCTGCCTTCGCATTACATGCCTCGCCCAAGTCCATTTCTTCCTTTCGATTTCGACTAGGATATCATCAGCACTTTTTGCTCAATCATTCATTCAGACCTCTTCCGATCTCTTAACGTTACACCGACACTTTTACTTCCCATAGCGTTGCTCTGTTCTTAACTTAAGCTGAACTCGTTTCGTTACGCTCTAGGTGAGTGCCGGCAAGATACGTCTGTTGTATACTTTTCTCTTGAGTGATATTGGTAAACTGCCACTCATGATCTGAGAAAACCTGCCATGTTTGCTCCACCCCATTGTTATTCTTCTAGTTACTTCCCTCTCATGATCCGGTTCAGTGGCCTCTACCTGCTAAGTAGACGTATTGGCTAACCACTTCCAGCACCTCGCTACCATTTGTTAACTGCTGTCCCTTGCGAAACTGTTGAACATTACTTCGGTTTTCTGCATGTTAATTTTAAGGCCTACAGTTCTGCTCTGCCTGTCGATCTCATTGATCGTGTTTTGCAGCTCATCTCCTAAGGGACTTAGCAGGCAATATCACTAGTGAATCGTAAATTGCGTAGGTACCTTCCATTATCTGTTATCCCCAACAGTTTCCAATCCATGCCTCGGAACACACTCTGTAAACAGGCGGCGAATGGCCTGGCACCCTTCTTCATTGGAATTTCATTAGTAGCTTCACTAATAATTACGGGAGCTGTAGACTCGTTATTTTTGGCATAAGACTCTTCTACATCGGGACTTCGCAGTGTCTGCATGACTGCTGAGGTTTCCGCTGAGTCAAAAGCTTTCGCGTAATCAATGAACGCTATATATAGGGGTTGGTTATATTCTTCGCCTTTCTAAATCACCTCATTGATAGTATCAGTATGGTTCATCGTCGAGTATCCTTTAGGAAAGACTGCCTGATCATTGTATGGCTACTAGGTTTCAGTTTTCTCATGGCCAGAATCAGTTCTTCTTCATAAGAAATATCAGTCTTTATGCATTAATCACCTTGTCATGATGTTCGTTGGGAGAAGAACTTTCCGACCATTATCTCTAAAGACCGCTGCACGACTGTGCTGCATCTCGCACACCTCCCACGTTTACAGCCTAAAGTTCCATGTCAGCGACATTCATGACTTTCACGCATTGCGACCTTTGTGCCGCGGCCCCACAGACAGCTATGTCACAGCTGCTGCAGCTGCTACTACCAAAATGGGCAGGATTTTTCGGCATTAAGATATTTCATCATGTATTCTTGAGTGGTGTTCCAAGTCGTTTGGCTGCACAATCTTAGCAGTCACTCTTGCCAAGAGCCACAAAAATACCGCTAGACGCGCCAATGAGAATGTGCATGAAGGGGTGGCCTATCGTAAGGGCTTTTTGGCGTGGCGACTGAAAAATCAAAAGTACCGGTCGGGCAGTTGGTCCCCAAATAGCAACCTTGAAAGCAGGTAGGCCACTTAGGTCACGTGACCTTGCGACGTTATAACAACTTGCCCGCCAAGCAGGTGGCAGCTAAGTTAATGATTGGTCACTTGGGCAAAGCAACCTAGGCCACACCAGCCCCGCCGCTTGAAGCACCTGCCATCCCAGTGCAGCGCTTATCTACAGTGCTTAACCGGCTTAACCGCTGTACCACTGTGCCAGGAAGCGTATCTGGGTTCACAGGTATCCGTTGACGTATAATAGGGAATGACCTTAAGGCGGAGCGTAAATGTGCCGTCCAATTTTTTTTTACATTGTGCATAGATGGTTAATTAGCCTAACCTACCTTGCTGGCTATTTAAATGTTGGCCACGGGAAAAACATTTATTTAGAATAATGTACATTACCTTGCAGAAGAGTTGGCTGACGTGCTGTCAAAAAAGCACCGGCTGTGTAGCTTTATTTAAAAGCTCTACAAGAAACCGCGGGGAATTGAAAACATACTCCTTCATAGAGGTGCTACTTGAGCGTCCATGATAGAAATTCGCTTAACTTTTATCCCGCGCAAAGTGCAAAAGCGAAGCTCTAAAAGACCAAGTTTAGCTGAGACAGCCGGTATATGACTTCACAAAATAAAACAGCGATCCGCTCTCTGTATCTTCATAGCTGGCGCTGGCTTGGCAGTGGCAGTGGTTTAGCTCTGGTTAAACCTGGAGTATTGCGAAAGCAACGAGGAGAGAGAGAGAGAGAGGCAGCGGAGAGCGCGCCGCCGCGGCGGTGGCCTCGGCACGCTAGCTATGCGCCTCTACTGCGCGTGCGCAAACTGGCGAGCGCGGCGGCGGCACCTCACCCGCGCAGCGACGGCGACGTTCGCCAGCTGTGCGCCGACTTCGCGCATGCGCAGTATGGCCTTGCTTCCGCTCCGCGAAATTGCTCGGTGACTCGTGTAGTTTTGCTTTCGCAAAAAATTCTCCGTGCCCACGCACCCGCGCATCCTTGCCGCCGCTCCTCAGCGTCATGTCTCGCTCACTTGCAGCATGCAATATTTTGTCACGTGAAGCGTCCTCGCGCTCTCACTAGGGGCAGGCCGGGGCTCCGCCGTCCGGTGATCGACGGCGATGTAGAGCAGGAGCCAGCAGATGCGGCCGCCCAATTTCGGCGAGTAATCTGTCCAAAAACACCGCCCTCAATCAGCTGCCGACCCGACGCATTCGCTTGATCGAGGGAAACGCCGGGGTCGAGAAAGTGGCCTGAAAAATCTCCCGTCGGCAGCCCCTAAATGAGGTCGCCCTGACGTTTGAGCACGAAAGGGTCCATTTCCGGTGGATCTTGTGGGGCTTTAAATTGGGGAGATAAATACGCTCTCCCCGTTTAACCGCGGCTTACACAGTTCAAAACCGCGCGGACCGCACCCCGTGGTCCGAGCTCTACCGAGCGCACGCCAACTGCGGCGCGCCTTGCTCTGGCAGAACAAAGGAACGACACACTGGCTGGCACAAACAAGGCATTTATTGCTACAACAAAATACATTGAGGAATCGAGGATGTCCGACTCACCAGCACGATTTGGAGTGAACATTCGCCCACGCTATTGCAAAGGGGAAAACTCCGAGGCCGGACGGGAGAGCTAGCGGGAGTATGTTCCTACACGAGGCGACCGCGGCGAAGAGTGGAGCGGCGCGCGACACGTCCGCGTAATTCCCCGATGCCGAGCAGAAGAGAGCAGTCTCTCCCCCGCGCACGCGCAGCAAAACGCCATCCGTGGCGCTGGTGTCGCTGCGACGCGGGCGCCGTCCCCTGTTTAACTAACAGGGGAGGGCGCCCGCGTCGCAGCGACACAACAGTAACACAACTGAGGAGGGTGCCTTGCGGGGCAGCTAACCACAGTTCTGATGCAATGCAGGATAGCGAACCACAGGGAGCGAGTGCGTCCCCACAATCTTCACGTGGCGCCATGTCCATAAGTTCGGTGGTGTGTCGTCGTGCAAAAGTTATCAGGACACCGCGTACATGGCAAGGGCCACCCTTCCTCTAATGGCTGTATGGAATGAGAGCCATCTTGAAATTGCAACGAGTGCGGCGAAGAGACTCTCCCAGTTTCTGTTGAGGTTGTATAGAAAGTATCCGAACCCAGCCTTCCACTTTCTCTTATCACCGAAATTTAACACCCGACGGCACTCCTCTCCTGGTGGAACGGGTGTCGACTTGTCCGCGAATTCGTCAAGCAGTGCCCGAACCCCAACTCTAACCCTCGCCTGCAGCTGTAGTCCGCCGTGGTAAACATATAGAGATGATATCGCAGCTAGACAAAGGGTCAAGGAGAGAGCTGTGTTTCACATAGCGACAACGCTGTTATTCCCCTGGTCTTCACTGGAATGAAAGGCTATCAAAATGAGAGGACGCCCATTGGTGGAGGTTTCCTGTTGAATGTGTGCTTAACCAGCACCGCTGTCCAAGCATGTGTGCTTCATCTGGTGCACTGTTCAGTACTAAAGCGGACTGGGCACAATGGAAGATGTGGTTTTCATAATAGTACAGATGATAGGCCGCATACACCTTTCGTAAGGATATTTTGTATCGTCAACATGTAATCTTATGGACGCCCCTTCCTTAAAATTCTTAATGAAGGGCATTCGTCACTGGCAGCTTTCCACACCACCTCGAATGTAGAATAACAGTCAGATGTTTGGTACTGCGCCTAATAAATCACCAGCGTGGCACATTGACATCGCGCTGCAACTACGAGGGGGTACCCAAAAGAAACCGGACTTATTTTTGTTTGAAGTTATTTGTTCACAATATAAGCACAGGCCTTCAAACTCCTTCAAAGTAATCCCCACTTGCAATGATACGCTTGTCGAATCTTTCATTCCATTTTTCAAAACATTGTTTAAATTCTTCTTTTGTGATGCTTGACAGTGCCTCCGTCGTTTTTTTCTACACCTCAGCACCACCAGCGAAATGCTTTCTATTCACCTATTTTTTTCATTCTAGGAAACAAGGAAAGTAGCACGGGGCAAGGTCGGGAGAGTATGAGGGTTGAGGAATAGGGGTCATGCCATTTTTGGTACAAAATTGTCGTAGAGATAGGGCTGTGTGAGCAGGGGCATTGCCATGATGGAAAAACCAGTCACCCGACCGCCACAAATCTGGCTGCTTCCACCGCACACTGTTGCCCAATCTTTTCAAAACATCCAAGTAGAAAGCCTGGCTATATGTCTGACCCTGCGGAACAAATTCTCAATGGACGACTCCTCTCACGTCGAAAAAACAAATCAGCATTGTTTTGAGGTTTGGTTTCACCTGACGAGCTTTCTTGAGGCCAGGTGAATTTGAAGTTTTCCATTGGCATGATTGTTGCTTTGATTCAGGATTCGATTCAGGAACACTTGAGTTGTCCCCATAGCATCGTCCTTGTACGTCTTTCTTAATATTTCAAGAGTTTCCATTCAACTTTTTCCGAGCAAAAATCAGAATTTCACCGGCGCACGCTGTTCACGAAAATCAGCCATTGCAAACACGACATTCATACAAAACAGTCGTCACTCTAAAACTCTGCCTAAACTAGTCTGACCTCCTTCAACGACGGCACTCGGCTTACTGACTCTGGAATGTTCGTTCTATGCGCTCCTAGTGGCAAAACGCGGTACCACAGAACCTTTGCTGACCAAAAAATTTAGTCCGGTTTCTTTTGGGTACCCCCTCCTAAACATTCAATGAAAACCTTTTTTTTGAAACTTTTATTTCTTCATGCTGTCTGTGTTTTTGGCCTACGCGGATCACAGAGAGCAGACTGCGAGCTGCATGTTATTAATTTCACAGGCAGTTTCTTTCGCATTCCTCGTGCTCTTGGAAATTGTTGCAGTTTGGGCAGCATCCTCCCCATTTGAAGGGCTCGCATTTCCTGGTCGTAGAGTTGAAATAGTACTTCGGCTCAAGTGCCTTGCATGGTCCAACTCTTTGAGGTTCCTCGCAACCTGCATGGAAGAGCCACCAAGATCTCGGCATAACTCCACAACTTTGTCATGAACGCTCACACACATATTTCTTTCCTGATCCCGCTCTACATCTTCCATGGTAAGGCCCTTAAGAAAGAGAGTCCATGCTTATTGCAGTGGCGTGCCACTGCTTCTGTATAGTGGTATCATGTTATTGGTTAAAAATTTATAATTGCCTTTTGATTTGTCGTTTGTAATTCACTCTGTTACTTCCCACTAATGCTATACAGTTTAATACTTCAGCAGGATTAATTAGGCAGGATTAATTATATTCTGCATAATTAAAGGCAGCTCGAAATGATCAATTTAGCGCTGCAATCAAATATTTTGCACATTTTATGAAGCTAAGGAGACCCCCTATTTCCTAAACATTGTGTTGGCTTGATTGTTTTCAGTAGAACCTGCTTTTTATTCGGCGACAAGTATCAACAAACGACATTGGGATGCAAAACTTAAAGTGCGCAAAAGTTTCTTGCGCTTTTCGGTGGTTAGCTAGGTATCCGCAGAGCGAGCATTGCATATGAAGAATTCTATGATACGGTTTTGAAATCGCCTATTGCAAACTTGCCTGAATACGTAACTAGAAACAGGCAAGAATTTTAAATGGCGCATAAAATGTACAGTATAAAGTAATCTACGTAGTATGTATAGTATTTGTTTAGTATATAATATGTACATCCTTGTTTTTTCGGGATTTTAAACTCCCAAGCCTGTCAACCAACCAATTATCCGAGGTTGTAATATTAGGTGATTGTGCCGACATGTTTGTTTGCTGAAAACATTCCATGAAAACTGTTAATCATGAATTCTGCACAGGTTTGCACATGCTTGTGTGCAAGGAGTGGCCGCCTTCTGCTTTCCACACTTCTTATTTAGCATTCTAGGTTCGATAAGCGAGTTTGTGCTTCGTCTTCAACCCCTTTATATGAAGTAATGGTAGAATTTCTTCCCCATCCTCTCAACACACACGCTCCCAAAGTGCCAGTGTACTTCTTGTTTTGCACACAGATATTCTGTATGACCTGAGCAACATTGATTAGCTCGAGAAAGTAGAGAGAATTCTAACACAGAAACCATATAGCAGAGAGATATAAAACTCGAACACATACCGTCTGGATAGGTGCATTTTGGAGGGTCCTCTGAAAGAAGAAATTCATAATTTTTTTTGGAATTAGATCAAGCTTTGCGTTGTACTTTTCTGTAAACAAATGAAAACTCGCACAATCAGCTAAGTAGAGCAAACTTTGTAGAGCACGAAATTTTTTAAACATTTTCAAATGCAAAAAGACTACTGAGTTGGTGGAGCGCATATCTACCTAAATACCTGAGCATCATTCACATACTGCCCAAAACTGGCGTTCTGTATTCTGGGACTCCTCGGGTATGGCTGCGCCAAGAGATTTGCGGCGGTCCGGGGATTCCTTGTAGGTGTCAGCTGTTCATATTGAGCTTCACATATCCTACACTATGCTTTAGTGTGCATATACGCGTATACATATATATATATATATATATATATATATATATATATATATATATATATATATATATATATGAAGAGACAATTATTGTAGTTTTCTAGCAGGGTTTGGCCGCTACAATGGTGCAGATTAGCTTTTTTAAATGATCCAGACGTGCACAGAACTGTAAAACGGAAACTTACTATGAGCATAAAACGTGGAGAAAAGCACAAGGGAGGGACTGAGTACGCAGACGACGAAGAAAAATACAAAGGAATCAGCACGAACGGGGATGGACGATTAGCGGTAGCGCTATGAAGGAGAAACTGGACAGGAAAAGCGGCAAACGAAAGCCAAAGGCGCTCCTTCATCGCCGCAGTGCAAAGGCGTCGTGCAAAAGCATACGGTGGTGACGGTGGCGGGTGTAATAAAGTGTTCCCATGAGAAGATTTGCTGAAGGGCTAACAAAAATACGAAATGTGATCCCTTAGAGCGTGTGGAGGCGGTGAATAAGGTAACGGTGTCGAAGAGAAGAATTTTAACGCTTGGTTTTCAGCTTTGGTACACAGATGAACACCTCGGAACACAGTTTGGAAGAAAACACGATGGTCCTCGTAATGATATTGATGCGCATTTAACTCAAGTGGTATGAGGCAGTCCCAAGGCTTGGACGCATGTCTAAGGTACCAAGTTTTCTCCCCGCTACGTGTTCTGTGTCAGCCTCCATGCTTACTATCTCAGAGGCTGCTCGAATAGAGGGTGACGGGGAGAGCGTATTTGTGGTGCCAGCAACTAAACCAGCCTCTGTTCGAAGTGCCCTGGACGGTGAACCTGCCATAAACTGCACTCGAATAGCAAGTGTTATTTGTGCATTCTGCAGTGCGTGATATCCTTTCCAGTGTTTTGTGGTGTGCCCAGAGTGCGGCTGCTGTACATCCTTGTCGGTTATGACTCATTCCGCGCTGAAAAAGCCCGCGTACAATATTTACAGTATTTTTTGCTTTAAGGTTTGATTTCAGGTACTACGTCGGGTGCATTTTAGCAGCCTCTTTCCAACCCCTACAAATACTGGTATGAAACAATAAAGATGCGTGCTATCCAGTCGAAACATCAGTAAACTCCTGTTATGTTGTAGAGTGTGTGTCTGCATATTTTATCATTATGTATACAGACATATATATGTGAGGTTGACAAATGCTTGGTTTAGGCAGAGATTCATTTCGGTTTGACGTTTTCAGCAAAGCTTGTCCTTCTTCTAGACTCTGGATAATGAAGGCCGCGGAGCCGAGACTCGAAGCGTCGAAATGGTTGAACAAGTGTTTTGTTTGTGAGCCCTCGAATATGGCCCATGTCGTCAGGTAGCGGGAGCCTCAACTAATTGGTAGAACACGTACAACGTTCCGAGGGGACACCCGACCATGAAAACGCTTTATGGTGCATTTGTCTTGAAAATTATTTCTTCTCTTCAAAAATACAGATTTCGTGCGTGAGTGGGATTTAAGCTCGTCTTATTTTTATGTTTTCGCATTATGTTCTTTATTTTCTTCACCTACTCGCAAGTGGGAGATTTCTCATTTTGGATGGTTTTGGTACTCAGCAATATAACGCACAAAAACTAGCAATACAGGAAGCTGAAAACTAAGCACCATTACATCACAACAACGGGATCAAATCCTTACTTATTACCGATTATGGCATATTTGCTATTTCTATCGGATTGCCCCGCCGCGATGGCTTAGTGGTTACGGTGCTTGGCTGCTGACCCTAAAGACGCGGGTTCGATCCCGGCCGCGGCCGCTGAATTTCGATGAAGGCGAAATTATAGAGGCCCGTCTAATGTGCGATGTCAGTGCACGTTAAAGAACCCCAGGGGGTCGAAATTTCCGGAGCCCTTCACTACGGCGTCCCTCATAGCCTGAGTTGCTTCGGGACATTAAACCGGAATAAAAAAATTTCTGCCGGATTATAGTTATATGAGATATTCAGAGCGGAATGAATTCTAGGCTCATTAATAGCTCAAATTCGTTTTCTGTAACATTTATGGTGCGTCTTTCTGATCTTCTCAGTCATGTCGCTTTTCATTGGTCTTTGAATATTGTTGCACCCTTCCTGACTGCTATTCATACCAAAAAAACGCAACTGAGGAGCGATGTAGGACGTTCCGCTTTTGAAGCGGTCCATCTTTTGTGGATTATTCAGCCAGAAAATAAAATCGTGGCCATGAGAGAAAAACATTGCACTTGAATGATGAGTTTTCGAAAAAGTTTCTCAGTGCTCATAATTTACAAGATTTTTCGCCTGCAATGTCCATCTCTTCTTAAATGCGGACCAAATACAATCCATGGAAATAATGTCTTACCACACTCTTGGCAACTTGCAAGGGCAGCGAGGAAAACTGCCACGATGACTGAAGAGAATACGGCGTTCATGGCTTCTGCTGCAAGAATTGAAAACCCTGGCGAAAAGCTTCATCTTTTATACACTGAACGAGCGTCCTCGTAAAAAGCAAGAATAAAATAAACGAATAAACGAATAAAATCAAAACGTTTCTTTATGGGTGGTATACCTCCGCTCTGTTTTCCCACGTGCGGCCGGGTACTTCTAGTACCAAGCATACAGAGAGATATAGCCATTAGTTCTTTCAACCCCGAGCAAAATGTCAAATTCAACAGCAACATAGCACGTGGGGTAATAACTTTAGAGGAAAGTTAGCACTGCTTCAATGTCAAAGCCCTAACTCTTTACCTGGTAGACGTAAAGGAATATTTCAGTAACATAGCCGATATTACGGTGTTTAAGCCATTTCAGCCTCGATGAGGTCAACGTGGGGGCACATGAACTGTAAATAGAAGGAACATAGACTGTTGCCCAAGGGCTTTGAACTAAGAGCCAAGGGAATGTTACGATACTGTCGTTGATAACGTGGCCGCTCCTCGGCCATGTTTCGCTGCTCCAGCCTTTCCTCTGTGGGATTCAAGAGAACCACGCAGCGCCTAATAGCGCTGCTTTGCTGGTGCCCGACGTAGATACGGTGACTACAAAATTCGGAGATGATGTGAAGATAATGCTTGGGTGAGGTGTCTGAGGTTGACGCGCGAGAGCAATGATAGCGTTTATTGTTGTCAAAACATAAATCAACTACAGCCCGGTACATATTGCGGCTTACACAGGCACACGTCAAGTTCACAGCATGGCGCCCAGGCTCAAGGTGGGACACAGGGTTTGCAATGAACACCTGCTGCCATCTGTCGAGTAGCTCGTCAAGTAATAATGGTGACTGCGATGAGCTGCCACCTGACTTCCAGGTTCATTTTTCTGATCAAAGTTGATGTTGATTCCCCATTCCAGAAGTAAGGAACTCAAGGCTGGCACTAAGCATGGGCAACAGGCAAGCAAGCAAGTAACAGGAACATTAGGCATGGCAGCAGGCAAGCAAGAAAGTAACAGGAACACTATGCAAAAAGAGTCAAGGGAAGCATGGAGCAATAAGAGAAGTAGAATCAACAATCGAAAAGAGCACAGAAACGAACAACTTTTCCTAATCCACTTCATTGTCCTAGAGATGGATAGGCACTCTGCTGGCTGATCGGACTTGTACTGTTTTTAGAGGTGGAGAAGTTACAGTATCTAAACCATTAGGCGATCTTCTGGCCGACTACCCTAGTCTGTGGGGTTCGGAGGGCTAAGCACACGAAAGCAGGTCTTGCTTATGAAGTGGAGACAAACTTAAAGATGCGTCCTCTATGCACTTCGCAGTCAGCGTTGGTACGGAATGTTTATGCGTCAGAACATGAGCAGTACTTAGCTGAACAGCGTGCTGAGTGGACCAAGTTCAGATGTAGATGGCATAAATGTGGCAGGCATAAGACATTCGAACAGGGAATAGAGACCTTTTAATCCAGGAACAAGAGTGCGGCATTCCCACCCACCACATATCAGAGAGCATACCGTAGCCTCTAAGCTTGTAACTAAGAAGCAGCAGTCAGCAGGCATTGCTTCTAATCTTTATTCTCGGCCCTCTTGCCTTTCCACGAAAAGAGCAATATTCTTCACTGTCGCCCCTTATTTCCTTCCATTTCCACTCTACGCCGCGTCTAAAAGCATCGCCCCTCCTCGTGCTTTTTATCTTTGCTTATTCTTTCTTTGAATCATTAAGAAGCCTTGCCCTCCATTGTCTCTATCAGCACAGCACTGAACGTCGGAAAACAAGAAATGCAATATTAGATTCCGCAGCCGCGATTCGACAGAGACAAAACGCCCCAGGCAACTGTGTGCAAGTTACATGTCAGTGCACGTTGACGATCTCCACGTGGTCGAAATCATTCCGGAGGCCTCCACTACGCACTTCCTTTTAAGCAGTAGCTTCACTACTAGAGGTCTCGAGATAAGACCGCCGTGCATTGCCTATCACCTTCAAGGCTCAGCCAAGGTCAAACCTTCAGTTTATAAGTTCGGAGAACCGGTGGATGATCAATAGTCATACCAATGGTCAATCAGTTGTACAGGTCAAGGAGACAAGGTCAATGGTGGAGGTCATTTCAAGGTCAAGTCGAGGTCAAATCGAGGACGCGTCAAGGTCTACCACGATTAGGTCACGTAATTGACTTTCGGCTCGCCGAAGGGCCTAAACGCGGCGTTTCCGTGACAGGGCGTACGTCACGCCATCTTTAACCAAGTCTATAAGAGAAGGAGCGTTGGCGCGCCTAGGAATAATACCCCTGTTACACGGATACTTTAATGGCCGGTAAGGAAAACGGCAGTTGGCCGTAACGGCCGTTAGGTGGAGTTATACGGCAGCGCCAGCGCCGTTGTAAAATCCAACGGTGATTGACATCAACGGAGCTCGCCGGTCTCCGTTCCGCCGCCGTTTCCGTCCGTTTCGTGGGGAAGTAGGCAAGATGGCAGCCCCAGCAGCAACGCGTCCCCGCTGCAGGCAAGCGCGCCGCCGCAAAAACGCTTTGCGTGCACAGCGTCACTGAGGCATTTGCTGATTAACTTGTGGCAGGACCACCTGGCCGAACTGCGAGCGCAAAAACACAACGCGCCAGTGTACTTAAGAATGACGGCACTCTTCAATCAGCTCGCAAGCGAAGAATGTGGGCACGCTGTGTGCGTGACTGTCAAGCAAATAAAGCACAAGATGGAGAACTTGGCCCAGGCTCACAAGTAAGTTACTGTGAATATATTAGTGATTTTTCAGCCGACATAGGGCCTTGTCAGGCATGTTCAATGAAATCTGGCGCGCCGCAGGGCCGGACGTGTGTTTCAATGCCAGAGCCAACGCCGAGTTTTGCTTGACATGAGCTCGAACGTGACTTTCTCGACGCTTCGGGCTCATTGTAATGTTCATGCAGCAATGCAGGAATAGCGATCACAGCTTAGCGTAGTACAATTGGTTATAATATGTAGCCGTTTGCCGTAATCAAGGCATGGCCAGCGTAGCCTGACAGAACGTATTTGCGCCGAGAAGTCTGTTCGATCAGAAAGAAAAACGTACGTAGGCCAGATTAGACGCTGCTTGAACGATCGTGCACGGGAACGTAGGTTATCGCTAACAACGGGGGAGGGATCTAATTTGGCAAAGCATTGCCTGTCCCGGACTGACTGTCGGCCACGGCTTGATGAGATTAGAGTTCCGGGCAAGAGTCGCGATTCAATCGCACGAGAAAAGTTATGGAAGCTTACTTCATAATGAAAGAAGGAGATGCATGTATAGGTGTTTCTTCGATTGTACTATTCAATAATGAGGTAGCCTTTCTCGATAAGATGATCTAAGTTCAGGCCATGGTGTCACTGATTTTCACATGATGTATCCTTGCGCTGCTCATGCTCAAAGTGTATTCTTTTCTCCTTTTTCCTTTAAATACGTGCTGTGTCCTTTGAATAAAATCAGTGGTAAGTTTGCGCTCGTCCCGTACCCTGTGTTGTGTGTGTGTGTTTCGTGCAACTGCCGTGTCTGAAGTATTGAACCAACTAGCCCAACAACACGTTCTACATTCTCCCAAACTTATGTCTTGACATTGTCTATACGCTAATAACTTGTATCTTGACTATCAGCTGATTTTCATCGAAGCCTATTGAGCTCGCATCGTAATTCAACAGCGTTGTCCTTGTTGTTTACCTCTTTGCCTGCTGTTTTAACTTACAGCACAAAGAGGTTCATTGTTCTTGACAGTTTGTACTTGTGCAGAAAAAAATTCATGTTCATCTCTTACGACATAAAGAAGTGACTCTTAGCTGTACTTTGTTTTTATTTCAGAAAGGAAAGCACTGCTGGCACTGGGTCGGCGGCAACTAAGTGCCCATTTTACAAGCGGCATCACACCTTCCTTGGAAACACCTTCCTTCTGAATGATAGAAGCCTGGTACAGGAGAGCTTTCAGGCGCAACATTTGTTTATTTTGTTTGCATGTAAACACTTGAAATCGACTGACAAACCGAAATTGTTTTTTTGCTTGCCACGTTTGTCGCCGGAGACGGATCGCAGCAAAGTTCAGAGAATTTCATGTTACTGAAACACATGACATGAACATAAGGCATTGTTGTGTTCAAAAGTACTCAAAATGCACAGAAAACTTCAATAAGCGTCACACTCTATGTAGCATAGAAATCATTGCCTAACATTTCCGCCATACTGGATGGCACAATACTTATTACTTTTCATTTAGTTAAAAAAGAGGGCGAGATAGGTAAGGATGCTTATGTTACAAAAGGGTACCAGGGTAGGCTGTGTGCTTTAGGGTGTACCAAAACTCTTTTAGAGAAAACGGCAGCTTTTGCATAAAATTCTGGGATATTGAAATCTTTCTGCACGTTATGTGTACCACTTCCACTCATCATGCAACGCAGTAATAATCACTTAGAAGCAACATTCGGTACCCTTCCATTCTTGTTTTCTTAAGCTGGACATGGTGGAACGGCTGCCAGAGGGTGCTGAGATTATTGCCTCACAACCACCCTCAGAAGCGCCGAGCAGCCTAGACATCACAAATGACGAGGCCTCCACCAACGAGGCGTCGACCAGTCTCTCGACCAACGAGGCGTTGACCAATCTGGCCTCGACCAACGAGGCATCGACGAGCCAGGCTTCACACGGAAAAGGCGACAGCCGCCATCATCAATGGAGAAGGTTGTGCTGCTGCTGGAAATTCAAGAAAACCGTGCCAGAAAGATGGCCAAAAAAGAATATAAGTTGGCCAAAAAGACGGTCAGTCTCCAGGAGGAGGCGAATGACATTCACCGCGAAATGGTGAGCGTTATTCGCCAGTACTTTAAGGCCGGCAGGAGCGTCAGCCTGACTGCCCAGAGAACGGTGAATAAAAGACCAGTGTGCACACGTACTCCAAAAATTGCCACAAACTTGCCCAGTCTTTCACGTTCTGTTCATTGTTCACAATTGCATGCATAAAACAAAGCTTTTCAAAGTAGTCATGGCTTCAATGAACAAATGTGCTTGGCCAAAGCACGTCGGACACTTTCACCTGACGAGCTCACTGCGTTGCTCACACAAACAGGATGCGGAAGCTCCCCGGCTGCTGCTTCAGCACTCCACTGTGTGTCGCACTGATCACGCATGTGTTCCCATACATTGTGGACGATGCAGCAAGCTCGCACAATGCTGTTGACATTTTCAATATGACACTCAATCATCTTCAAGACCCTGAATCTAGCCCTCAATCACCCAAAGGCATTCTCAACAACACGCCTCGCTTTTGAGAGAGTGTAATTGAACGTTTGCACTGCAAGGTTGCTTGCACTCATGTGAGGAAAAGGCTTCATCAAGTGACGCTGCAAATGAAAGGCCTGGTCACAGAGGAGGACCGCTCCTATTGGGATCCCGTCAATATTTTGGGTTGGTAGAGTGAAGAGATCACTTCCTACTACGTCCGGTAGTATCGAGCCTCTGTACACTACTGCGTCATGATTGCGCCCTGGAGACCATACATTAACAAACATGAACTTGTAGTTGTGGTCTACAACAGTAAGCAAAATTATGCTATACCAGCCCTATAGCTTTAATAGTCCTGCGCGTTTTCTTTGGGTGACGATACTTTTATATGGCAACCGTCCAGCGCGCCAAAGCCCTGCGGAAAGCCTGTGCATTCTTCGAACTGTCGCACGTGGTCTCTAACATTGTTCAGTGACGGAAACCGCACAACCTGGGGCTCGAGAACATCTACGACAACGTCACAAAACTCGCGGATGATCAGGTTCACGGATGGCGGACCCACGCCGAAAAGATGCGCCACAGTCTTTTCCTCTGCCGATGTGGCGAGTCTGTACAGAGAGAGGGCGAAGCGCTGGTGTAGGGGCATGCAAGCTCGCATGTTCGTATCCTCCCGTGCTAGTGAGGGACACAAGCTCACGATGTATGCAAATGTGGAACGGGTCACGCGAAAGTTGGCCTTGAAGTCTTCATCCGACAACGTCGGCACGGTGGTGTAGTACCAAGACGGTGGTCTGGAAAGCGTCCACACATTCCTTTGCCTGGCAGACATCGCCACAGCGAGTGCAGCGAGGCTGCAACACCGCCTCTCTGCCGCCTTCCGCTTCTTCTTGACATACGCTTTGTGAACGCGCACAGCTTTCAGTTCTGACCTTTTTGCTGACAACAACGCCTCGTAATGCGCAACCAGAAGTAAATTGGGTGGACGATCACGGTCCCATTCATGAAGCGACCGGCTAAGCGCCATTCCACGGATCTTCTCGGGTTCATGTCGCGAAGTCGCACCACGTTCAACACAGCACCTGCTGAATCGCGCAGACGGTCACTCGCGATGCGAAAGAAAAAAAGAAATGCACAGTGGTGCTGCGGTTAGTACAAGCGATGGAACGTGAAATGGGACGCTCCACCACATTGAAACCACAATAACCAGTACTGTAGTACCACAACAAACGCAGCCATTTTGCAACGCTATAAATCGGATTGGATCGGCTAAATAAGCTTCTCCGCTTGTTTTTCAAGCAACCCTTGCAAATAATTAGAAAAACACACTCTACAGCATGTAGCGCAGAAAATAATTAGAGAAAAAAAAAATGTTTTTGAGTTGGCGAGGTAAAAAGTTCAAGTGTCACGTGATAAATCGCCGAAACGGAACTGAACCGACCCAACATGTAAAGTGCAGTGTGAGCGCAGCCACCACCGTTCCGTTCCCACGGCCGTTACGGCGTTCAACTGCCGTTTGCGTTAACGGCCGTTGCAAGTGCCCGTGTAACAGGGGTGTAGTCTACATGCGGTGTTCAGCCCCGCCACGGTGGCTCAGTGGTTACGGCGCTCGGCTGCTCACCCGAAAAACGTGGGAGGCGAAATTCTAGAGGCCCGTGTACTGTTCGATGTCAGTGCACGTTAAAGAACCCCAGGTTGTCGAAATTTCCAGAGCCCTTCTATACGGCGTCCCTCATAGCTTGAGTCGCTTTGGGACGCTAAAACCCCAATAAACCAAACAAAACCAAATATGCGGTGTTCACGTGCTAGGCCATGACGTCAAGCCCCCCTAAACCAGTACATAACTAAAGTAGCACCGGCGCGCCTGGCACGAAGTGCACATATGGTGTTCACGTGCTAGGCCGAGCCGTGGGGGCTACAGCAGAGGCGCGATTTGGCACGAATTCCACAAGTAGTGTTCACGTGTTCACGTGTTAGGTGCCTGAGCGGCAGCGCGCTTGCCCACGAAGGGCTGTTCACGTGCTAGGCCGTGATGCCATGCGTTCAGGCGAGAATAAATAGCAGCTGTGGAGTATCCTTGCAGTCAGAGCCATGGAGTCCAGTACTGAACAAGGGTGTCTAGGCTCTAGATACAACGGGCACTTGCCCTTGTCTGGCCCCATCTAAGCTAAATAAGCGTTTTAGCCTAGAACTAACCCATTTTGAACCAAAGCATACAACTCAATGTAGTACTTACTTTGATCTCGTCATACATACATTAGGTTGGGGCAACCTATCCAGAAATAAAAATAATAACAGATCTCGTCTTACAGATAGAACCAATCCAAGCCTCGCTTAATGCAATACCCCATTCCTGGGGCATTTGAGATATTGATAATAAAATGTTTCGAAGATTTACACCAAGACAAAGGTCTTTACCGACAACCACAGTTTAATCGTAGCTGTCACCAAGAATCATCAACAATAAAAGGCATTGCTTCACGTTAGAAGTGTGTTCATTAGTTAAACAACGAGACAGTTTAAAATAGTTAACCTCGATTAAGCTTTGGCTAAACCCACTGAGAAGCGGGAGCTTCACGATGGTTTAGCTCCAAAATGCGAAAGAAACGGTCAACGAACAGAATAACAAGGCTTTGCCAGGCTAAAGCATCGTGATGCTGCGCCTTCTATCTCGGTTTAAACAAAGCTAAAGCACTATTAATTTTATTATTTCACTCCCTTCTTTATCTCTTCCCTTACGCCGAAGTTCGGTTATGTCGGCCAGGTTCTGCGTCAATTCCTTTCTTCAAAACCAATTTCCAGTTTCAATATTCTATTAGTTCACACTGATCGAAACACGAATGTTACTTGAGAAAATTTCTGTAAACAGTATGAAGCACAATAGATGGCCTCTCCATGCAGCCATTAACGGCCTCAGTGGTAGAAAAATTACCATGCGACAGCTCTGCACGCTGCACGGTGACGGTTATGTTGCAGAAAATAAAGACCTGCGTTGCCATGTGCTCTGTGGTTTCATGTATGAATCCCTCAACTAAGCACTGGTGGAAGCGATTATTTCAAATTGTAAATTTACTTTGTTTTTCATTATAATTTATATTGTAATTTATCGCCTGTTTTGTCTCGTCGTTCCTTTCATGGTCATATTCCTGGACTTTGGCATCGTTCATACACTCCGGTTTAGTATCGACCAAGATTATGGTGAACTCATCTGCTCATGCCGAGGATGGAATTTGATGATGCAGAAGACGTCCGATGCACATCTCGAGAGTGTGTTGAAGTAGGATTCACTGCGTGCTCGCACTTTCTCATGCACTCTTTCGCAAAGAATGTGCGAGCACACCGTCCAATCCGCTTTCAGACAATAAATTCTCATCTTTAGAAGGTACAGATTGGCACTGTCATTTTTAGCCCTGCGCCCACCATTTCGTCTTTACACTTGTTCTCGTTGTTTCTTTCACGTCATTGGTTTTATCTTAGGTATTCAAGGTTGCACCCTCACCATTTTACAGTGTTTCTTGTTGGCATTATCTTCGCTTTTATTGTTTTAACTTTGGTTTTAGCTTCGTGGCTGTTATTGATTTTCATCTAACCACCTCTTTTTTTACCAGTTGATGGAATGTGGAATGTTTTCGCTGTTTCTTTGCCTCTGCCCATGTTCGGGCACCTCGATGATATCGTGCCGTGAATGTGAGATTCTACGCTGAGAATTTTTTAGGTTTTCTTTTGTGCTTTTGCTAGGTGGTGGGGGTAGAGGGTATAAAAAGATTTATAAACTTTCGAATAAAAGTTGGAAGTGTATGCGCTGGTGCGTGTGCCCCTTCCTCTGTCGTGTGTTTTTTCGCGCAGTTACTGAATATCACGCTACATATTGAAGCCTGGAGTGACAACCTATTTTTAATTCGTGAGAGACTTAACAGCATAGCAGACAGCTTATAACAAGGTAATTTGAAAACGGTACTCCGTGGTCCATTTAATCAAACAATTCATTCATTCTGTAATTGCTTATTTTAGTGGTTCAAGCGAAGGTCTTTCCTGTGGGACAGGCGGCGTCACTACAAATGCATGCAGGGGGATGCCTGCTTTCACTCTACTATTTAGCTATTATCAGCAACTGAGTGGTGGTAGCTTACGGTGATGCTTTTTATTGGTATTCACGCAAAACTATCAGAACAATCATTTCTTATTGATTGCTCGCAAGAGGTGCAGCACCCCGATCATCCAATCACCGAGCCCGCACTCTTGTCCTCTTCGCCCCAATTCCGTTCTCCCAACCAAGTTTCTCTCCAATCCTAAGCCACATCTTTCTTTCCCTGCTTCTCCCGCCGTCTATCCGCAATGGGGGCAGCGTACTTGCGCCACCTGCCGATCTTCTGCTGACCCCCAAAGTTGCACTGGCCCATACCGTGGCTACCGTCAAAGGGAACATTGTGTCACTGTCATTTCTGAATCTGGCTTTCTCGACCCATGGACTCTCGTCCGGCGTTTTCGTGGTGGCGGACTCCCGTCTTGGTTGCTGTGAAATCGCTCCTCTTGACACTGACCGTTTTCCACTTACGGCAGAACCCCATCACCCTCCCAATCCACCGATAAACGCGGCTCGCCGTATCCTGTCATCTTCGTACTCTTTTCGAGGCTGTTATCTGAGAGCTTTACCTGAATTACAATATCATCATCATCATCAGCCTGACTACGCTCACTCCAGGGCAAAGGCCTCTTTCAAGTCTCTCCGATTAACCCTGCCCTTAGCCATCTGCATCACCGTATCCCCACAAACTTCTTACACTCATCTTTCCACCTAACTTTCTGCCACAACCTGCGACGCTTGCCTTGTCTTGGAAAACATTCCGTTATCCTTAAGGACCTGCGGTTATCCTGCCTTCGAATTACATGCCCCGCCCAAGTCCATTTCTTCCTTTGGATTTCGACTAGGATATCATCAGCGCTTTTTGCTCCCTCATCCCTTCCGACCGCTTCCAATCTCTTAATGTACACTGAAAATTTTACTTCCCGTGGCGCTGCTCTGTTCTTAAATTAAGCTGAACTCGTTTCGTTACGCTCCACGTTTTTGCCCCATAGGTGAGTGCCGGCAAGATACATCTGTTGTATACTTTTCTCTTGAGGGATATTGGTAAACTGCTACTCATGATCTGAGAAAACCTGTTATGTGTGCTCCACCCCATTGTTATTCTTCTAGTTCCCTCTCATGATCCGGTTGAGTGCCTCTAGCTGCTAAGTAGACGTATTGCCTAACCACTTCCAGCAGCTCGCTACCATTTGTTAAGTGCTGTTCCTTGCGAAACTGTTGAAGATTACTTTGGTTTTCTGCATGTTAATTTTAAGGCCTACAGTTCTGCTCAGCCTGTCGATCTCATTTATCGTGTTTTGCAGCTCATCTCCTAAGGGACTTAGCAGGCAATATCACTAGTGAATCGTAGATTGCTGAGGTACCTTCCATTATCTGTTATCCCCAACAGTTACCAATCCATGCCTCGGAACATACTCCGTAAACAGGCGGTGAATGGCCTGACACCCTTCTTCATTGGAATTTCATTAGTAACTTCACTAATAATTACGGGAGCTGTTGATTCGTTATTTTTGGCATAAGACTCTTCTACATCGAGACTTCGCAGTGTCTGCATGACTGCTGAGGTTTCCGCTGAGTCAAAAGCTTTCGCGTAATCAATGAACGCTATATATATAGGGGTTGGTCATATTCTTCGCCTTTCTAAATCACCTGATTGATAGTATCAGTATGGTTCATTGTCGAGTATCCTTTTGGAAAGACTGCCTGATCATTGTATGGCTACTCTGTTTCTGTTTTCTCATGGCCAGAATCAGTTCTTTTTCATAAGAAATATCTGTCGTTATGCAGTAAGCACCTTGTCATGATGTTCGTTAAGTAGGAGAAGTACTTTCCGACCATTATCTCTAAAGTCCGCTGCACGACTGTGCTGCTTCTCGCAACCCTCCCACGTTTACAGCCTAGAGTTCCATGTCAGCGATATTCATGACTTTCACGCATTGCGACCTTTGTGCCGCGGCCCCACAGACAGCTATGTGACAGCTGCTAAAGCTGCTACTACCCAAATGGGCAGGATTTTTCGGCATTAAGATATTTCATCATGTATTCTTGAGTGGTGTTCTAAGTCGTTTGGCTACACAATCTTAGCAGTCACTCGTGCCAAGAACCCCAAAAATACCGCTAGACGCGCCAATCAGAAGGTGCATGAAGGGGTCGCCTATTGTAAGGGCTTTTTGGCGTAGCGAGTGAAAAATCAAAAGCCCGGGTCGGGCAGGTGGTCCCCAAATATCAACCTTGAAAGCAGGTAGACCACTTAGGTCACGTGACCTTGCGACATTATAACAACCTGCCCGCCAAGCAGGTGGCAGCTATGTTAATGATTGGTCACGAGGGCAAAGCAACCTAGGCCACACCAGCCCCGCCGCTTGAAGCACCTGCCATCCCAGTGCAGCGCTTAACTACAGTGCTTAACCGCTGTACCACTGTGCCAGGATGTGTATGTGGGTTCACAGGTATCTGTTGACGTATAATAGGGAATGACCTTAAGGCGGAGCGTAAATGTGCCGTCCAACTTTTTTTACATTGTGCATAGATGGTTAATTAGCCTAACCTACCTTGCCGGCTATTTAAATGTTGGCCACGGGAAAAACATTTATTTAGAATAATGTACATTACCTTGCAAAAGAGTTGGCTGACGTGCTGTCAACAAAGCACCGTCTGTGTAGCTTTATTTAAAAGCTCTACAAGAAACCGCGGGGAATTGAAAATATACTCCTTCATAGAGGTGCTACTTGAGCGCCCATGATAGAAATTCGCTTAACTTTTATCCCGCGCAAAGTGAAAAAGCGAAGCTCTAAAAGTCCAAGTTTAGCTGAGACAGCCGGTATATGACTTCACAAAATAAAACAGCGATCCGCTCTCTGTACCTTCATAGCTGGCGCTGGCTTGGCAGTGGCAGTGGTTTAGCTCTTGTTAAACCTGGAGGATTGCAAAAGCAACGAGGAGAGAGAGAGAGAGAGTCAGTGGAGAGCGCGCGGCCGCGGTGGCGGCCTCGGCACGCTAGCTATGCGCCGCTACTGCGCGTGCGCAACTGGCGAGCGCGGCGGCGGCACCTCACCCGCGCAGCGACGGCGGCGTTCGCCAGCTGTGCGCCGTCCTCGCGCATGCGAAGTATGGCCTTGCGTCCGCTCCGCGAAATGACTCGGTGACTCGTGTAGTGTTGCTTCCGCAAAGAATTCTTCGCGCCCACGAATTCACGCATCCTCGCCGCCGCTCCGCAGCGTCATGTCTCGCTCACTTGCAGTATGCAATATTTTGTCACGTGAAGTGTCCTCGCGCTCTCACTAGGGGCGGGGCTCCGCCGCCCGGTGCCCGACGGCGATGTAGAGCAGGAGCCAACAGATGCGGCCGCCCGATTTCGGCGAGTAATCTGTCCAAAAACACCGCCCTCAATCAGCTGCCGACCCGACGCATTCGCTTGATCGAGGGAAACGCCGGCTGCGAGAAAGTGGCCTCAAAAAGCTCCCGTCGGCAGCCCCTAAATAAAGTCGCCATGACGTTTGAGCACAAAAGTGTCCATTTCCGGTGGATCTTGTGGGGCTTCAAATTGGGGAGATAAATACGCTCTCCCCGTTTAACCGCGGCTGACACAGTTCAAAACCGCGTGGACCCCACCCCGTGGTCGCGAGCTCTACCGAGCGAACAAAGGAACTACAAGGAACGACACACTGGCTGACACAAACAAGGCATTTATTCCTACAACAAAATACATTGAGCAATCGAGGATGTCCGACTCACCAGGACGGTTACGAGTGAACATTCGCTCACGCTAGGGCAAAGGGGAAAACTCCGAGGCTGGACGGGAGAGCTGGCGGGAGCATGTTCCGACACGAGGCGCCCGCGGCGAAGAGTGGAGCGGCGCGTGACACGTCCGCGTAATTCTCCGATGCCGAGCAGAAGAGAGCAGTCTTTCCCCCGCGCGCGCGCAGCAAAACGCCATCCGTGGCGCTGGTGTCGCTGCGATGCCAGCGCCCTCCGCTGTTAGTTAAAGTGACACAACTGAGGCGGGTGCCTTGCGGGGGAGCTAACCACAGTTGTGATGCAAAACAGGAAAGCGAACAACAGGGGGCGATTGCGTCCCCACAATCTTCACGTGGCGCCGTGTCCATAAGTTCGGTGGTGTGTCTTCGTGCAATAGTTATCAGGACACCGGGTTGATGGCAAGGGCCACCCTTCCTCTAATGGCTGTATGGAATGAGAGCCATCTAAAAATTGCAACGAGTGCGGCGAAGAGACTCTCCCATTTGGTGTTGAGGTTGTATAGAATGTATCCGAACCCAGCGTTCCACTTTCTCTTATCACCGAAGTATAACACCCGACGGCACTCCCCTCCTGGTGGAACGGGTGTCGACTTGTCCGCGAATTCGTCAAGCAGTGCCCGAACCCCAACTCTAACCCTCGCCTGCAGCTGTAATACGCCGTGTTAAACATATAGAGATGATATCGTAGCTAGACAAAGGGTTAACGAGAGACCTGTGTTTCACATAGCGACAACACTGTTATTCCCCTGGTCTTCACTGGAGTGAAAGGCTATCAAAATGAGAGGACGCCCATTGGTGGAGGTTTCCTGTTGAATGTGTGCTTAACCAGCACCGCTGTCAAAGCATGTGTGTTTCATCTGGTGCACTGCTCAGTACTAAAGCGGACTGGACACAATGGAAGATGTGGTTTTCACAATAGTACAGATGATAGGCCGCATGCACCTTTCGGTAAGGATATTTTGTATCGTCGACATGTAAGCTTATGGACGCCCCTTGCTTAAAATTCTTATTGAAGGGCATTCGTCACTGGCAGATTTCCAGTCCACCTCGAATGTAGAATGAGAGTCAGATATTTGGTACTGCGCCTAATATGTCACCAGCGTGAGACATTGACGTCGCGCAGCAACTAAACATTCAATGTAAACATTTTTTTGAAACTTTTATTTCTTCATGCTGTCTGTGTTTTTGGCCTACGCGGATCCCAGAGAGCAGACTACGAGCTGCATGTTATTATTTTCACAGGCAGTTTTTTTCGCATTCCTCTTGCTCTTGGAAATTGTTGCAGTTTGGGCAGCATCCTCCCCATTTGAAGGGCTCGCATTTCCTGGTTGTAGAGTTGAAATAGTACTTCGGCTCAAGCGCCTTGCATGGTCCAACTCTTTGAGGTTCCTGGCAACCTGCATAGAAGAGCCACCAAGATCTCGGCATAACCCCACAACTTTGTCATGAACGCTCACACACATATTTCTTTCCTAATCCCGCTCTACATCTTCCATGGTAAGGCCCTTAGGAAACAGAGTCCATGCTTATTGCAGTGGCGTGCCACTGCTTCTGTGTAGCGGTATCATGTTATTGGTCAAAAATTTATAATTGCCTTTTGATTTGTCGTTTTTAATTCACTCTGTTACTTCCCACTAATGCTACACAGTTTCAATACTTCAGCAGGATTAATTAGGCTCTTGTGCATCATTAAAGGCAGCTCGAAATGATCAATTTAGCTCTGCAATCAAATATTTTGTACATTTTATAAAGCTAAGGAGACCCCCCATTTCCTAAACATTGTTTTGGATTGATTGTTTTTAATCGGCGACAAGTATCAATGAACGACATTTGGATGCAAAACTTAAAGAGCGCAAAAGTTTTTTGCGCTTTTCGGTGGTTAGCTAGGTCTCCGCAGAGAGAGCATTGCGTATGAACAATTTTATGATACGGTTATGAAATCGCCTATTGCAAACTTGCCTGAATACGTAACTAGAAACAGGCAAGAATTTTAAATGGCGCATAAAGTGTACAGTATAAAGTAATCTACGTAGTATGTATAGTATTTGTTTAGAATATAATCTGTACATCCTTGTTTTTCAGGCTTTTAAACTCCCAAGCCTGTCAACCAACCAATTATTCGAGGTTGCAATATTAGGAGATTGTGCCGACATATTTGCTGAAAACATTCCATGAAAACTGTTAATCATGAATTCTGCACAGGACGTAATGCTTGTGTGCAAGGAGTGGCCGCCTTATGCTTTCCGCGCTTCTTATTCAGCATTCTAGGTTCGATAAGCGAGTTTGTGCTTCGTCTTCAACCCCTATGTTTGAAGTAATGGTAGAATTTCTTCCCCATCCTCTCAACACACACGCTCCCAAAGCGCCAGTGTACTTCTTGTTTTGCGCAGAGATATTCTGTATAAACTGAGCAACATTGATTAGCTCGAGAAAGTTGACAGAATGCTAAAACAAAAACCATATAGCAGAGAGATATAAAACTCAAACAAATACCGTCTGGATAGGTGCATTTCGGAGGGTCCTCTGAAAGAAGAAATTCATAATTTTTTTGGAATTAGATCAAGCTTTGCGCTGTACTCTTTTGTAAACAAATGAAAACTCGCACAATCAGCTATGTAGAGCAAGCTTTGAACAGCGGGAAATTTTTTAAACATTTTCAAATACAAAAAGACTACTGAGTTGGTGGAGCGCATATCTACCTAAATACCTGAGCACCATTCACATACTTCACAAAACTAGCGTTGTGTATTCTGGGACTCCTCGGGTATGGCTGCGCCAAGAGACTTGCGGCGGTCCGGGGATGCCTTGTAGGTGTCAGCTGTTCATACTTGAGCTTTACATATCGTACACTATGCCTTAGTGTGCATATACGCGTATATATATATATTTATATATATATATATATATATATTTATATATATATATATATATATATATATATATATATATATAGATGAAGAGACAATTATTGTAGTTTTCTAGCAGGGTAAGGCCGCTACAATGGTGCAGATTAGCTTTTTTAAATGATCCAGACGTGCACAGAACTGTAAAACGGAAACTTACTATGAGCATAAAACGTGGAGAAAAGCACAAGGGAGGGACTGAGTACGCAGACAACGAAGAAAAAATACAAAGGAATCAGCACGAACGGGGATGGAGGATTAGCGGTAGCGCTATGAAGGAGAAACTGGACAGGAAAAGCGGCAAACGAAAGCCAAAGGCGCTCCTTCATCGCCGCAGTGCAAAGGCGTCGTGCAAAAGCATACGGTGGTGACGGTGGCGGGTGTAATAAAGTGTTCCCATGAGAAGATTTGCTGAAGGGCTAACAAAAATACGAAATGTGATCCCTTAGAGCAGTGTGGAGGCGGTGAATAAGGTAACGGTGTCGAAGTAAGAGAAGAATTTTAACGCTTGGTTTTCAGCTTTGGTACACAGATGAACACCTCGGAACACCGTTTGGAAGAAAACACGATGGTCCTCGTAATTATATTGATACGCATTTAACTGAAGAGGTATGAGGCAGTCCCAAGGCTGGGACGCATGTCTAAGGTACCAAGGTTTCTCCCCGCTACGTGTTCTGTGTCAGCCTCCATGCTTACTATCTCAGAGGCTGCTCGACTAGAGGGTGACGGGGAGAGCGTATTTGTGGTGCCAGTAACTAAACCAGCCTCTGTTTGAAGTGCCCTGGACGGTGAACCTGCCATAAACTGCACTCGAATAGCAAGTGTCATTTGTGCATTCTGCAGTGCGTGTATCCTTTCCAGTGTTTTTTGGTGTGCCCAGAGTGCGGCTAGTGTACATCCTTGTCGGTTATGACTCATTCCGCGCTGAAAAAGCCCGCGTACAATATTTACAGCATTTTTCGCTTTATGGTTTGATTTGAGGTGCTACATCGGGTGCATTTTAGCAGCCTCTTCCCAACCCCTACAAATAGTGGTATGAAACAATAAAGATGCGTGCTATCCAGTCGAATCATCAGTAAACTCCTGTTATGTTCTAGAATGTGTGTCTGCATATTTTATCATTATGTATACAGACATATATATGTGAGGTTGAGAAATGCTTGGTGTAGGCAGAGATTTATTTCGGTTTGACGCTTTCGGCAAAGCTTGTCCTTCTTCAAGACTCTGGATAATGAAGACCGCGGAGCCGAGACTCGAAGCGTCGAAATGGTTGAACAAGTTTTTTGTTTGTGAACCCTCGAATATGGCCTATGTGGTCAGGTAGCGGGAGCCTCAACTAGGTGGTAGAACACGTACAACGTTCCGAGGGGACACCCGACCATCAAAACGCTTTATGGTGCATTTGTCTTGAAAATTATTTCCTCTTCAAAAATACAGATTTCGTGCGTGAGTGGGATTTAAGCTCGTCTTATTTTTATGTTTTCGCATTATGTTCTTTATTTTCTTCACCTACTCGCAAGTGGGAGATTTCTCATTTTGGATGGTTTTGGTACTCAGCAATATAACGCACAAAAACAAGCAATACAGGAAGCTGAAAACTAAGCACCATTACATCACAACCACGGGATCAAATCCTTACTTATTACCGATTATGGCATATTTGCTATTTCTATCGGATTGCCCAGCCGCGATGGCTTAGTGGTTACGGTGCTCGGCTGCTGACCCTAAAGACGCGGGTTCGATCCCGGCCGCGGCAGCTGAATTTCGATGAAGGCGAAATTATAGAGGCCCGTCTAATGTGCGATGTCAGTGCACGTTAAAGAACCCCAGGCGGTCGAAATTTCCGGAGCCCTTCACTACGGCGTCCCTCATAGCCTGAGTTGCTTCGGGACATTAAACCGGAATAAAACCATTTCTACCGGATTATAGTTATATGAGATATTCAGAGCGGAATGAATTCTAGGCTCATTAATAGCTCAAATTCGTTTTCTGTAACATTTATGGTGCGTCTTTCTGATATTCTCAGTCATGTTGCTTTTCATTGGTCTTTAAATATTGTTGCACCTTTCCTGACTGCTATTCATACCAAAAAAACGCAACTGAGGAGCGATGTAGGACGTTCCGCTTTTGAAGCGGTCCATCTTTTGTGGATTATTCAGCCAGAAAATAAAATCGTGGCCATGAGAGAAAAACATTGCACTTGAATGATGAGTTTTCGAAAAAGTTTCTCAGTGCTGATAATTTACAAGATTTTTCGCCTGCAATGTCCATCTCTTCTTAAACGCGGACCAAATACAATCCATGGAAATAATGTCTTACCACACTCTTGGCAACTTGCAAGGGCAGCGAGGAAAACTGCCACGATGACTGAAGAGAATACGGCGTTCATGGCTTCTGCTGCAAGAATTGAAAACCCTGGCGCAAAGCTTCATCTTTTATACACTGAACGAGCGTCCTCGTAAAAAGCAAGAATAAAATAAACGAATAAACGAATAAAATCAGAACGTTTCTTTATGGGTGGTATACCTCCGCTCTGTTTTCCCACGTGCGGCCGGGTACTTCTAGTACCAAACATACAGAGAGATATAGCCAGTAGTTCTTTCAACCCCGAGCAAAATGTCAAATTCAACAGCAACATAGCACGTGGGGTAATAACTTTAGAGGAAAGTGAGCACTGCTTCAATGTCAAAGCCCTAACTCTTTACCTGGTAGACGTAAAGGAATATTTCAGTAACATAGCCGATATTACTGTGTTTAAGCCATTTCAGCCTCGGTGAGGTCAACGTGGGGGCACATGAACTGTAAATAGAAGGAACGTAGACTGTTGCCCAAGGGCTTTGAACTAAGAGCCAAGGGAATGTTACGATACTGTCGTTGATAACGTGGCCGCTCCTCGGCCATGTTTCGCTGCTCCAGCCTTTCCTCTGTGGCATTCAAGAGAACCACGCAGCGCCTAATAGCGCTGCTTTGCTGGTGCCCGACGTAGATACGGTGACTACAAAATTCGGAGATGACGTGAAGATAATGCTTGGGTGACGTGTCTGAGGTTGACGCGCGAGAGCAATGATAGCGTTTATTGTTGTCAAAACATAAATCAACTACAGCCCGGTACATATTGCGGCTTACACAGGCACACGTCAAGTTCACAGCATGGCGCCCAGACTCAAGGTGGGACACAGGGTTTGCAATCAACACCTGCAGCCATGTGTCGAGTAGCTCGTCAAGTAATAATGGTGACTGCGATGATCTGCCACCTGACTTCCAGGTTCATTTTTCTGATCAAAGTTGATGTTGATTCCCCATTCCAGAAGTAAGGAACACAAGGCTGGCACTAGGCATGGGCAACAGGCAAGCAAGCAAGTAACAGGAACATTAGGCATGGCAGTAGGCAAGCAAGAAAGTAACAGGAACACTATGCAAAAAGAGTCAAGGGAAGCATGGAGCAATAAGAGAAGTAGTATCAACAATCGAAAAGAGCACAGAAACGAACAACTTTTCCTAATCCACTTCATTGTCCTCGAGATGGATAGGCACTCTGCTGGCTGATCGGACTAGTACCGTTTTAGAGCGCAGCTCTTTGGCGTCCGTTCCTGTGTTTCGCGTCGTCGTCGGCGTTGTCGTCGGCCTCGTAACCAGCTCCGCCCGCCTTTCATCCCCCCAGTGCTAGCAGCGACCGACTGATACCGCTGGATGCCGCTGACGCCCCTAGAGAGTCAAGATAACGTGACTGCCCCCTTTCATCCCCCCAGCGCTAGCAGCGACCGGCTGATACCGCTGGAAGCCGCTGACGCCCCTAGAGAGTCAAGATAACGTGACTGCATAGAACACCGTCGCCGCCATGCAGAAAGAGGAGGAAAGGGTCCCCCACCCCCCCTGTTCTTGGGTGGCGGATAGGGTGCTCTTCAGTTGCCGACGCGCCGGTTATTTCACGTAGGCCCCGGCACGTCGACGAATACGTGACCACCTTCCCACGGCTAGACCTGGTTCTTAGCGCTGCGGAAGCGAGGGTATCATATTGTTTGTGTCGGCATCGGCGGCGTTGTCCCTGAAACCAACTCCGCAGCTGGGGTTGACTCACTATCGGCGTCAGCGGCATCAGTCAGTCGCTGCTATCTCTTCCCTCCTCCCTTTATCGTGTTGTCCGCTTGCTGCGCGCGCTTCTGCCCCCATCGTTTGCCGCTGGGTGTACACGCCGCCCCCCTCCCCCCGTCTTCTTGCGAGTCTCCGGTTGTCAAAGCGCCGGCTCGAACTTAATTCCTTTCTTCGCTCCTTGTCCAATGCAACCCCTGTGCGGTGGCAATCAGAGAGCCAGATCGGTGGCGGCGGATCTGTATATGTGCACCTCCCGAGCCGAAATTGCAAACAGCTTATTTGCTGCGCTCAAATTTCGCATTAGGAAGTAACGTAATCGTCGGTAATTTTTTTAGTGGTGGAGAAGTTACAGTATCTAAACCATTAGGCGATCTTCTGGCCGACTACCCTAGTCTGTGGGGTTCGGAGGGCTAAGCACACGAAAGCAGGTCTTGCTTATGAAGTGGAGACAAACTTAAAGATGCGTCCTCTATGCACTTCGCAGTCAGCATTGGTAGGGAATGTTTATGCGTCAGAACATGAGCAGTACTTAGCTGAACAGCGTGCTGAGTGGACCAACTTCAGATGTAGATGGCATAAATGTGGCAGGCATAAGACATTCAACAGGCAATAGAGACCTTTTAATCCAGGAACAAGAGTGCGGCATTCCCACCCACCACATATCAGAGAGCATACCGTAGCCTCTAAGCTTGTAACTAAGAAGCAGCAGTCAGCAGGCATTGCTTCTAATCTTTATTCTCGGCCCTCTTGCCTTTCTTCGAGAAGAGCAATATTCTTCACTGTCGCCCCTTATTTCCTTCCATTTCCACTCTACGCCGCGTCTAAAAGCATCGCCCCTCCTCGCGCTTTTTATCTTTGTTTATTCTTTCTTTGAATCATTAAGAAGCCTTGCCCTCCATTGTCTCTATCAGCCCTGCACTGAACGTCGGAAAACAAGACATGCAATATTAGATTCCGCAGCCGCGATTCGACGGAGACAAAACGCCCCAGGCACCTGTGTGCAAGTTACATGCAAGTGCACGTTGACGATCTCCACGTGGTCGAAATCATTCCGGAGGCCTGCACTACGGCACTTCCTTTTAAGCAGTAGCTTCACTGCAAGAGGTCTCGAGATAAGACCGCCGTGCGTTGGCGGTCACCTTCAAGGCTCAGCCAAGGTCAAACCTTCAGTTTATAAGCACGGAGAACCGGTGGATGATCAATAGTCATACCAATGGTCAATCAGTAGTACAGGTCAAGGGGACAAGGTCAATGGTCAAGGTCATTTCAAGGTCAAGTCGAGGTCAAATCGAGGACGCGTCAAGATCAACCACAATTCGGTCACGTAATTGACTTTGGGCTCGCCGAAGAGCCTAAACGCGGCGTTTCCGTGACAGGGCGTACGTCACGCCATCTTTAACCAAGTCTGTAAGAGAAGGAGCGTTGGCGCGCCTAGGAATAATACCCCTGTTACACGGGCACTTTAAAGGGCGTTAAGGAAAACGGCAGTTGGCCGTAACGGCCGTTAGGCGGAGTTACACGGCAGCGCCAGCGCCGTTGGAAATTCAACGGTGATTCACATCAACGGAGCTCGCCTGTCTCCGTTCCGCCGCCGTTTCCGTCCGTTTCGTCGAGAAGTAGGCAAGATGGCAGCCCCCAGCAGCAACGCGTCCCCGCTGCAGGCAAGCGCGCCGGCGCAAAAACGCTTTGCGTGCACCGCGTCACTGAGGCATTTACTGATTAACTTGTAGCAGGACCACCTGGCCGAACGGCGAGCGCAAAAACACAATGCGCCCGTGTACCTAAGAATGACGGCACTCTTCAATCAGCTCGCAAGCGAAGAATGTGGGCACGCTGTGTGCGTGACTGTCAAGCAAATAAAGCACAAGATGGAGAACTTGGCCCAGGCTCACAAGTAAGTTACTATGAATTTATTAGTGATTTTTCAGCCGACATAGCGCCTTGTCAGGCATGTCCAATGAAATCTGGCGCCCCGCAGGGCCGGACGTGTGTTTCAATGCCAGAGCGAACGCCGAGTTTTGCTTGACATGAGCTCGAACGTGACTTTCTCGACGCTTCGGGCTCATTGTAATGTTCATGCAGCAATGCAGGAATAGCGATCACAGCTTAGCGTAGTACAATTGGTTATAATATGTAGCCGTTTGCCGTAATCTAGGCATGGCCTGCGTAGCCTGACAGAACGTATTTGTGCCGAGAAGTGTGTTCGATCAGAAAGAAAAAAGTACGTAGGCCAGACAGGACGCTGCTTGAAGGATCGTGCAAGGGAACATAGGTTATCGCTAACAACGCGGGAGGGATCTCATTTGGCAAAGCATTGCCTGTCCTGGAGTGACTGTCGGCCACGGCTTGATGAGATTAGAGTTCCAGGCAAGAGTCGCGATTCAATCGCACGAGAAAAGTTATGGAAGCTTACTTCATAATGAAAAGAGGAGATGCATGTGTAAGTGATTCTTCGATTGTACTATTCAATAATGAGGTAGCCTTTCTCGATAAGATGATCTAAGTTGAGGCCTTGGTGTGTCACTGATGGCTACATGATGTATCCTTGCGCTGATCATGCTCAAAGTGCATTCTTTCCTCATATTTACTTTAAATACGTGCTGTGTCCTTTGAATAAAATCAGTTGTAAGTTTGCGCTCGTCCCGTACCCTGTCTTGTGTGTGTGTTTCGTGCAACTGCCACGTCTGAAGTATTGAACCAACTAGCCCAACAACACGTTCTACATTCTTCCAAACTTATGTCTTGACATTGTCTATAGGCTAATAACTTGTATCTTGACTATCAGCTGATTATTGATCGAAGCCTATTGAGCTCGCATCGTAATTCAACAGCGTTGTCCTTGTTGTTTGTCTCTTCGCCTGCTGTTTTAACTTAGAGCACAAGGAGGTTCACTGTTCTTGGCAGTTTGTACTTGTGCAGAAAAAAAAATTCATGTTCATCTCTTACGACATAAAGAAGTGACTCTTAGCTCTACTTTGTTTTTATTTCAGAAAGGAAAGCACTGCTGGCACTGGGTCGGCTGCAACTCAGTGCCCATTTTACAATTGCTTCACACCTTCCTTGGAAACCTTCATCTGAGTGATAAAAGCCTGGTACAGGAGAGCTTTCAGGTGCAACATTTGTTTATTTTGGCTGCATGTAAACACTTGAAATGGACTGACAAATCGAAATTGTTTTTTTTTGCTTGCCAAGTTTGTCGCCGGAGACGGATGGCAGCAAAGTTCAGAGAAATTCATGTTACTGAAACGCATGACATGAGCATAAGGCATTGTTGTGTTCAAGACTACTTTAAAATGCACAGATAACTTCAATAAGCGTCACAGTCTATGTAGCATCGAAATCATTGCCTAACATTTCCGACATACTGGATGGCACAATACTCATCATGCAACGCAGTAATAATCACTTAGAAGAAACATTAGGTAACTTTCCGTTCTTCTTCTTTTCTTAAGCTGGACATGGTGGAACGGCTGCCAGAGGGTGCTGAGATTATTGCCTCACAGCCACCCTCAGAAGCGCCGAGCAGCCTAGACATCACTAATGTGGAGGCCTCGACCAACGAGGCGTTGACCAGTCTGGCCTCAACCAACGAGGCATCGACGAGCCAGGCATCACCACCTGCTGCCTCAGCCGAGCAAGGCCACACACGGAAAAGGCGACAGCCGACATCATAAATGGAGAAGGTTTTGCTGCTGCTGGAAAGGCAAGAAAACCGTGCAGTAAAGGTGGCCAAAAAAGAATATAAGTTGGCCAAAATGGCGGTCAGTCTCCAGGAGGAGGCGAATGACATTTACCGCGAAATGGTGAGCGTTATTCGCCAGTACTTTAAGGCCGGCAGGAGCGTCAGCCTGACTGCCCAGAGAACGGTGAATAAAAGACCAGTGTGCACACGTACTCCAAAAATTGCCACAAACTTGCCCAGTCTTTCACGTTCTGTTCATTGTTCACAATTGCATGCATAAAACAAAGCTTTTCAAAGTAGTCATGGCTTCAATGAACAAATGTGCTTGGCCAAAGCACGTCGGACACTTTCACCTGACGAGCTCACTGCGTTGCTCACACAAACAGGATGCGGAAGCTCCCCGGCTGCTGCTTCAGCACTCCACTGTGTGTCGCACTGATCACGCATGTGTTCCCATACATTGTGGAGGATGCAACAAGCTTGCACAATGCAGTTGACATTTTCAATATGACACTCAATAATCTTCAAGACCCTGAATCTAGCCTTCAATCTCCCAAAGGCATTCTCAACAACACGCCTCGCTTTTGAGAGAGTGTAATTGAACGTTTGCACTGTAGGGTTGCTTGCACTCATGTGAGGGAAAGGCTTCATCAAGTGACGCTGCAAAGGTAAGGCCTGGTCACAGAGGAGGACCGCTCCTATTGGAATCCTGTCAATATTTTGGGTTGGTAGAGCGAAGAGATCACTTCTTACTACGTTCGGTAGTATAGAGCCTCTGTACACTGCTGCGTCATGATTGCGCCCTGGAGACCCTACATTAACAAACATGAACTTGTAGTTATGGTCTACAACAGCAACAAAAATTATGCTATACAAGCCCTTGTAGTTGTAACAGTCCTGCGCGTTTTCTTTGGGTGACGAGACTTTTATATGGCAACCGTCCAGCGCGCCAAAGCCCTGCGGAAAGCCTGTGTAGGCTTCGAACTGTCGCACGTGGTGTCTAACATTGTTCATTCACGGAAACCGCACAACCTGGGGCTCGAGAACATCTACGACAACGTCACAAAACTCGCGGAAGATCAGGTTTACGGATTGCCGACCCACGCCGAAAAGATGCGCCACAGTCCTTTCCGCTGCCGATGTGGCGAGTCTGTGCAGAGAGAGGGCGACGCGCTGATGTATGGGGTATGCAAGCTCGCATGTTCGTATCCTCCCGTGTTAGTGAGGGACACGAGCTCACGATGTATGCAAATGTGGAACGGGTCACGCGAAAGTTGGCCTTCAAGTCTTCATCCGACAACGTCGGCACGGTGGTGTTGTACCAAGACGGTTGTTTGGAAAGCGTCCACACACTCCTTCACCTGGCAGACATCGCCACAGCGAGTCCAGCGAGGCTGCGCCACCGCCTCTCTGCCGCTTTCCGCTTCTTCTTGACAGACGCTTTCTGAACGCGCACAGCTTGCAGTTCAGCGCTTTTTGCTGAGAAGGTCTCGTAGTGCGCAACCAGGAGAAGCAAATCGAGTGGACGATCACGGTCGCATTAATGAAGCGGCCGGTTAAGCTCCATTCCACGGCTCTTCTCGGGTTCGCGTCGCGAAGTCGCACCACGTTCAACACACCACCTGCTGAATCGCGCAGACGGTCACTCGCGATACGAAAGAAAAAAAGAAATGCACAGTGGTGCTGCGGTTAGTACAAGCGATGGAACGTGAAATGGGACGCTCCACCACATTGAAACCACAATAAGGAGTACTGTAGTACCACAACAAACGCAGCCATTTTACAACGCCATAAATCGGATTGGATCGGCTAAACAAGCTTCTCCGCTTGTTTTGCAAGCAACTCTTGCAAATAGTTAGAAAAACACACTGTACAGCATGTAGCGCAGAAAATAATTAGAGAAACAAAATTTTTTTGAGTTGGCGAGGTAAAAAGTTCAAGTGTCACATGATAAATCGCCGAAACGGAAGCGAACCGACCGAACATGTAAAGTGCCGTGTGAGCGCAGCCACCACTGTTCCGTTCCCACGGCCGTTACGGCGTTCAACTGTTGTTGCAGTTGCAAGTGCCCGTGTAACAGGAGTATTAGTCTACATGCGGTGTTCAGCCCTGCCATGGTGGCTCAGTGGTTACGGCGCTCGGCTGCTCACCCGATAAACGCGGGAGACGAAATTCTAGAGGCCCGTGTACTGTTCGATGTCAGTGCACGTTAAAGAATCCCAGGTGGTCAAAATATTCGGAGCCGTTCACTACGGCGTCTCTCATAACCTGAGTCGCTTTGGGACGCTAAACTCCATAAACCAAACCAAGCCATTTCTTATTGGCTCTAAAACGCCTTGACTTCTTGACATTAATTTAGGCTTTAATACCGATAGCTGTTTCTACGGTTTTCTTGACTAATGCTTAGCTGCTGCACACATAGTGAGGAGCTGGGACAGCAACAGGAAGTGACGACTGCTGCGCCATTGTACTCGTACGTGCGGACAGTAGCAGGTAGTCTTTGTCGATGCCACAGGATTGTCGATCCCACAGGGTCCCACAGGATTACAACAGGATTACGCGAAGCATGCCTATGGTCGTCCAGCATTAATGAAGCTACAACACACAATACTGCTACTATTCGCCGCGCTCGCGACAGAAAGCAGAAACGACGTGCCAAGGACGAGTCCATGTGGGGAGGAGGGGATGAGGGCTCCATAAAAAAGGTGCATGCACTAGTCGAATCGAGGAGTGGCCGGTGCTCGCGGATGAGGTCGAAAGAAGCACTAACAGTCAGTCCCTGGAACTGCTGAAAACAGCGCTGATGCGGTATTTTAGAAGGGTGGGTAGATGTAAATTGTTACATACATGCTTACAATTCGTAACATTCACGATTCCTGCGTAATAGTATCATTGAAATTGTGCAGCTGGCAGTACGCGTAAACGATATAAATTTTATTCAACTACTCAGCTTGCGCTGCCAACCTATGAAGGGTAAGCAATTTTTCGCATTAAGTACGCCAGTCACATACAAGAAACCCAAGCCTTACTTCTGTGAAAGAAGCCCACCGCCACTCACACCTGGCAGCACACAGGAATGTTTCCATTTTTGTGATGTGAATCAATGGGAGATTGTAATTATCTAATCATTCAAGGTAATTGACTAGAACACAGGAGAAAAAACAAATATTGCACTAGTGGGATCCGAACCCTTAACGTTCCAATTCGACGTCCGGTATTCTCCGAACTGAGTTACGGTGACGGCTTTTCCATCTGCTTTCGAGGGTATCTATGTTGCCTGTAACTAACCTTGAGGGTCTTCACAAGCTACACCCTCCTCCATATACGGAGAGTGTAGTACATCCTATATTGTCCGGAGTGTGACTTAGACATCATCGAACGTAACGGCACAAGCTTAGCGATAACCCTCTTATGCTACTTAAGGCATCAAGACTGCCAGAACCGAAGCCCTCGCTAAGTTACTGCACACACCTACTATGTCCCCTGCTATTGTTAAAGGCTGCATTGATAAACACTGTCACGGCGAGGTTGCAGGAAACGGAAATATTCTTGAAAGCAGAAGATTGCACAGCGGTCGCCTTAGCTTAGTTGTTATAGCGCGAAAACGAAAAATTTGGAGGTCACGACTTCGGATCCCACCAGCGGAATGTGCTCGTTGTTTTTCTTTTGTTTTCTAATAATTTATCACTACGTGATAAAATCTTTGCACTATTAATCTGCTATCGATTAACACCACTAAGAAAAAATAGAAACATATCCCATTGCTCCTCGGTTTTGGTGGCTGCTGAGATCCTTTTTATGTATTGTAAAGACGAAGATGAACATTCTGGTCAGCGGCGGCATTGCCATCGCTGCGCGTGCTGTGTGTTCGCTTTGGCTAACATACGAAACATCAGGATCGGTACGGAAAAGCTAATAAAACACCAGAGATGGGAAACAGGCAAGGAAGGATATTAACAGGAACACTATATAAATAACGGTCCAATGAAAACGAACAATGGCCGAAATAATCTAGAGAATCTTAAAATAGTTGGTATGGTTTTCAGTACATAAACACAGTAGACATGTGCAAGCGTTCGCTTAGCCTGGTTGGCTCATGGTTATGCTTTTCATTGTCATCGAAAAGCATGGCAACGTTCGTAGACTCCGGTTTAGTATCGACCGAGATTAAGGTGAACTCATCTGTTCGCGCCGCAGATGGATGTTGATGTTGAGGGTGATGTCCGATGCACATCACGAGAGTGCGTTTAAGTAGGGTTCACGGCTTGCTCGCACTTTGTCCTGCACTCTTTCGCAAAGAATGTGCGAAGACACCGTGCATTCCGCTTTCAGATAGTAAAATCTAATTTTTGAAGGTACAGAATCGCATCGTCATTTTGAGCCCTGCGCCCACCATTTCGTCTTTACACTTGTTCTCGTTGTTTCTTACACGTAATTGGTTTTATCTTCGGTATTTATGGTTTCACCCTCACTATTTTACCGTGTTTCTTGTTGGCATTATCTTCGTTTTCATTGTTTTAACTTTGGTTCTACTTTCGTGGTTGTTATTGATTTTCATCTGACCACCTGTTTTTTTTACCACTTGATAGAATGTTGAATGTTTTCGCTGTTTCTTAGCCTCTGCCCATGTTCCGGCACCTTGATATCATGCACTGAATGTGAGATTCTACGCAGATAAAAGGTTTGGTTTTGTAATGTGCTTTTTCTAGGTGGTGGTGGTAGTGGGTATAAAAAGATTTATGACTTTTGGAATTAAAGTTGGAAGTGCGTGCGCTGGTGTGTGTGCCCCTTGCTCTGTCGTGTGTTTTTTCGTGCACTTACTGAATATCGCGCTAACTAATAAACGCTTGAGTCAAAACTTATTTTTATCTCGTGACAGACCTAACAGTATAGCAGAAAGCATATAACGAGGTAATTTGAAAACGATACTCGGTGGTCCATTTAATCGAACAATTCATTCGTTCTGTAATTGCTTTTATTAGTGGTTCAAGCAAAAGTCTTTCCTGTGGGACTGGCGGCTTCTCTACAAATGCATGCCGGGCTGTGCCTGCTTTCACTCTAAAATTTAGCTCTTATCAGCAACTGAGTGGTGGTATCTTATGGTGATGCTTTCTATTGTTATTCGCGCAAAACTATCAGAACAATCTTTTCTTATTGATTGCTCGCAAGGGGTGCAGCACCTCGATCATCCAATCACCGACCCCCCACTCTTGTCCTCTTCACCCCAATTCCGTTCTCCCAACCAAGTTTCTCTCCAATCCTTAGCCCCATTTTTCTTTCCCTGCTTCTCGCGCCGTCTATCCGCAATGAGGGCAGCGTACTTGCACCACTTGCAGATCTTCTGCTGACCCCCAAAGTTGCACTGGCCCATATCGTGGCTACCGTCAAAGGGAACATTGTGTCACTGTCATTTCTGAATCTGGCCTTCTCGACCCGTGGACTCTCGTCCGGCGTTTTCGTGGTGGCGGACTCCTGTCTTGGTTGCTGTGAATTCGCTCAACTTGACACTGACCGTGTTCCAGTTACTGCAGAACCCCATCACCCTCCCAATCCACCGATAAACGCGGCTCGCCGTATCCTGTCATCTTCGTACTCTTTTCGAGGCTGTTATCTGAGAGCTTTACCTGAATTACAATATCATCATCATCATTAGCCTGACTACGCCCACTCCAGTGCAAAGGTCTCTTTCAAGTCTCTCCAATTAACCCTGCCCTTAGCCAACTGCATCACCGTATCCCCACAAAACTTCTTACTCTCATCTTTCCACCTAACTTTCTTCCACAACCTGCTATGCCTGCATTCTCTTGGAATACACTCCGTTACCCTTAAGGACCAGCGGTTATCCTCCCTTCGCATTACATGCCCCGCCCAAGTCCATTTCTTCCTTTCGATTTCGACTAGGATATCATCAGCACTTTTTGCTCCCTCATCCATTCCGAGCGCTTCCGATCTCTTAACGTTACACCGACACTTTTACTTCCCGTAGCGCTGCTATGTTCTTAACTTAAGCTGAACTCGTTTCGTTACGCTCCACGTTTTTGCCCCATAGGTGAGTGCCGGCAAGGTACATCTGTCGTATACTTTTCTCTTGAGGGATATTGGTAAACTGCCACTCATGATCTAAGAAAACCTGCCATGTGTGCACCACCCCATTGTTATTCTTCAAGCTACTTCCCTCTCATGATCCGGTTGAGTGCCTCTACCTGCTAAGTAGACGTATTGCCTAACCACTTCCGCCACCTCGCTAACATTTCTTAACCGCTGTCCCTTGAAAAACTGCTGAACATTACTTTGGTTTTCTGCACGTTAATTTTAAGGCCTGCAGTTCTCCTCTGCCTGTCGATCTTCTTGATCGTGTTTTGCAGCTCATCTCCTAAGGGACTTAGCAGGCAATATCACTAGTGAATCGTAATTTGCTGAGGTACCATCCATTATCTGTTATCCCCAACAATTTCCAATCCATGCCTCGGAACATACTCCGTAAACAGGCGGTGAATAGCCTGACACCCTTCTTCATTGGAATTTCATTAGTAACTTCACTAATAATTACGGGAGCTTTAGTTTCGTTATTTTCGGCATAAGACTCTTCTACATCGGGACTTCGCAGTGTCTGCATGACTGGTGAGGTTTTCGCTTAGTCAAAAGCTTTCGCGTAATCAATGAACGCTATATATAGGGGTTGGTCATATTCTGCGCCTTTCTAAATCACCTGATTGATAGTATCAGTATGGTTCATTGTCGAGTATCCTTTAGGAAAGACTGCTGATCATTGTATGGCTACTCTGTTCCTGTTTCCTCATGGCCAGAATCAGTTCTTCTTCATAAGAAATATCTGTCGTTATGCAATAATCACCTTTTCATGATGTTCGTTAGGGGAAGAACATTCTGACCATTATCTCGAATGTCCGCTGCACCACTGTGCTGCTTTCCGCACACCTCCCACGTTTACAGCCTAAAGTTCCATGTCAGCGATATTCATGACTTAATCGTATTGCGACCTTTGTGCCACGGCCCCGCAGACAGCTATGTCACAGCTGCTGCAGCTGCTACTACCTAAATGGGCAGGATTTTGCGGCATTAAGATATTTCATCATGTATTCTTGAGTGGTGTTCCAAGTCGTTTGGCTACATAATCTTAGCAGGCACCCTTGCCAAGAACCACAAAAATACCGCTAGGCGCGCCAATGAGAAGGTGCATGAAGGGGTGGCCTATCGTAAGGGCTTTTTGGCGTGGCGAGTGAAAAATCAAAAGCACCGGTCGGGCAGGTGGTCCCCAAATAGCAACCTTGAAAGCAGGTAGGCCACTTAGGTCACGTGACCTTGCGACAGTATAACAACCTGCCCTCCAAGCAGGTGGCAGCTATGTTAATGATTCGTCACTTGGGCAGAGAAACCTAGGCCACACTAGCCCCGCCGGTTGAAGCACCTGCCATCCCAGTGCAGCGCTTAACTACAGTGCTTAACCGCTGTACCACTGTGCCAGGAAGCGTATGTGGGTTCACAGGTATCGGTTGACGTATAATAGGGAATGACCTTAAGGCGGAGTGTAAATGTGCCGTCCAATTTTTTTTACATTGTGCATAGATGGTTAATTAGCTTAACCTACCTTGCTGGCTATTTAAATGTTGGCTATGGGAAAAACATTTATTTAGAATAATGTACATTACCTTGCAAAAGAGTTGCTGACGTGCTTTCAACAAAGCACCGTCCGTGTAGCTTTATTTAAAAGCTCTACAAGAAACCGCGCGGAATTTAAAATATACTCCTTCACAGTGGTGCTACTTCAGCGCCCATGATAGAAATTCGCTTAACTTTTATCCCGCGCAAAGTTCAAACGCGAAGCTCTAAAAGACAAGTGTACCTGGGACAGCCGATATATGACTCCACAAAATAAAACAGCGCTCCGCTCTCAGTACCTTCATAGCTGGCGCTGGCTTGGCAGTGGCAGTGGTTTAGCTCTGGTTAAACCTGGAGGATTGCGAAAGCAACGAGGAGAGAGAGTCAGTTGAGAGCGCGCGGCCGTGGCGGCGGCCCCGGCACACTAGCTATGCGCCGCTACTCCGCGTGCGCAACTAGCGAGCGCAGCGGCGGCAGCTCACCCGCGCAGCGACGGCGGCGTTCGCCAGCTGTGCGCCGTCCTCGCGCATGCGCAGTATGGCCTTGCGTCCGCTCTCCGAAATGACTCGGTGACTCGTGTAGTGTTGCTTCCGCAAAAAATTCTTCGTGCCCACGCAACCGCGCATCCTCGCCGCCGATCCTCAGCGTCATGTCTTGCTCACTTGCAGCATGCAACATTTTGTCACGTGAAGCGTCCTCGCGCTCTCACTAGGGGAAGGGGCAGGGCTCCGCCGTCCGGTGCCCGACGGCGATGTAGAGCAGGAGCAAGCAGATGCGGCCGCCCAATTTCGGCGAGTAATCTGTCCAAAAACACCGCCCTCAATCAGCTGCCGAGGGAAACGCCGGATGCGAGAAAGTGGCCTCAAAAAGCTCCCGTCGGTAGCCCCTAAATAAGGTTGCCTTGACGTTTGAGCACGAAAGGGTCCATTTTCGGTGGATCTTGTGGGGCATTAAATTGGGGAGATAAATACGCTCACCCCGTTTAACCGCGGCTGACACAGTTCAAAACCGCGCGGACACCACCCCGTGGTCGCGAGCTCTACCGAGCGAACAAAGGAACTACAAGGAACGACACACTGGCTGACACAAACAAGGCATTTATTCCTACAACAAAATACATTGAGCAATCGAGGATGTCCGACTCACCAGCCAGGTTACGAGTGAACATTCGCCCACGCTAGGGCAAAGGGGAAAACTCCGAAGCCGGACGGGAGAGCTGGCGGGATCATGTTCCGACACGAGGCGCCCGCGGTGAAAAGTGGAGCGGCGCGCGACACGTCCGCGTAATTCCCCGACGCCGAGCGGAAGAGACCAGTCTCTCCCCCGCGCCCGCGCAGCAAAACGTCATCCGTGGCGCTTGTGTCGCTGCGACGTGGGCGCCCTCCCCTGTTAGTTAAAGTAACACTACTGAGGCAGGTGCCTTCCGGGGGAGCTAACCACAGTTGTGATGCAATGCAGGATAGCGAACCACAGGGGGCGAGCGCGTCCCGACAATCTTCACCTCGCGCCATGTCCATAAGTTCGGGGGTGTGTCGTCGTGCAAAAGTTATCAGGACACCGCGTTCATGGCAAGGGCCACCCTTCCTCTAATGGCTGTATGGAATGAGAGCCATCTAAAAATTGCAACGAGTGCGGCGAAGAGACTCTCCAATTTGCTGTTGAGGTTCTATAGAATGTATCCGAACCCAGCGTTCCACTTTCTCTTATCACCGAAATTTAACACCCGACGGCACTCCTATCCTGGTGGAACGGGTGTCGACTTGTCCGCGAATTCGTCAAGCAGGGCCCGAACCCCAACTCTAACCCTCGCCTGCAGCTGTAGTCCGCCGTGGTAAACATATAGAGATGATATCGCAGCTAGACAAAGGGTCAAGGAGAGAGCTGTGTTTCACATAGCGACAACGCTGTTATTCCCCTGGTCTTCACTGGAATGAAAGGCTATCAAAATGAGAGGACGCCCATTGGTGGAGGTTTCCTGTTGAATGTGTGCTTAACCAGCACCGCTGTCCAAGCATGTGTGCTTCATCTGGTGCACTGTTCAGTACTAAAGCGGACTGGGCACAATGGAAGATGTGGTTTTCATAATAGTACAGATGATAGGCCGCATACACCTTTCGTAAGGATATTTTGTATCGTCAACATGTAATCTTATGGACGCCCCTTCCTTAAAATTCTTAATGAAGGGCATTCGTCACTGGCAGCTTTCCACACCACCTCGAATGTAGAATGACAGTCAGATGTTTGGTACTGCGCCTAATAAATCACCAGCGTGGCACATTGACATCGCGCTGCAACTACGAGGGGGTACCCAAAAGAAACCGGACTTATTTTTGTTTGAAGTTATTTGTTCACAATATAAGCACAGACCTTCAAACTCCTTCAAAGTAATCCCCACTTGCAATGATACGCTTGTCGAATCTTTCATTCCATTTTTCAAAACATTGTTTAAATTCTTCTTTTGTGTTGCTTGACAGTGCCTCCGTCGTTTTTTTCTACACCTCAGCACCACCAGCGAAATGCTTTCTATTCACCTATTTTTTTCATTCTAGGAAACAAGGAAAGTAGCACGGGGCAAGGTCGGGAGAGTATGAGGGTTGAGGAATAGGGGTCATGCCATTTTTGGTACAAAATTGTCGTAGAGATAGGGCTGTGTGAGCAGGGGCATTGCCAGGATGGAAAAACCAGTCACCCGACCGCCACAAATCTGGCCGCTTCCACCGCACACTGTTGCCCAATCTTTTCGAAATATCTAAGTAGAAAGCCTGGCTAACTGTCTGACCGTGCGGAACAAATTCTCAATGGACGACTCCTCTCACGTCGAAAAAACAAATCAGCATTGTTTTGAGGTTTGGTTTCACCTGACGAGCTTTCTTAAGGCGAGGTGACTTTGATGGTTTCCATTGGCATGATTGTTGCTTTGATTCAGGGTTCGATTCAGGAACACTTGAGTTTTCCCCATAGCATCGTCCTTGTACGTCTTTCTTAATATTTCAAGAGTTTCCATTCAACTTTTTCCGAGCAAAAAACAGAATTTCACCAGCACCCGCTGTTCACGAAAATCAGCCACTGCAAAAAACGACATTCACACAAAACAGTCGTCACTCTAAAACTCTGCCTAAACTAGTCTGACCTCCTTCAACGACGGCACTCGGCTTACTGACTCTGGAATGTTCGTTCTATGCGCTCCTAGTGGCAAAACGCGGTACCACAGAACCTTTGCTGACCAAAAAATTTAGTCCGGTTTCTTTTGGGTACCCCCTCGTAAACATTCAATGAAAACCTTTTTTTTGAAACTTTTATTTCTTCATGCTGTCTGTGTTTTTGGCCTACGCGGATCACAGAGAGCAGACTGCGAGCTGCATGTTATTAATTTCACAGGCAGTTTCTTTCGCATTCCTCGTGCTCTTGGAAATTGTTGCAGTTTGGGCAGCATCCTCCCCATTTGAAGGGCTCGCATTTCCTGGTCGTAGAGTTGAAATAGTACTTCGGCTCAAGTGCCTTGCATAGTCCAACTCTTTGAGGTTCCTCGCAACCTGCATGGAAGAGCCATCAAGATCTCGGCATAACTCCACAACTTTGTCATGAACGCTCACACACATATTTCTTTCCTGATCCCGCTCTACATCTTCCATGGTAAGGCCCTTAAGAAAGAGAGTCCATGCTTATTGCAGTGGCGTGCCACTGCTTCTGTATAGTGGTATCATGTTATTGGTTAAAAATTTATAATTGCCTTTTGATTTGTCGTTTGTAATTCACTCTGTTACTTCCCACTAATGCTATACAGTTTAATACTTCAGCAGGATTAATTAGGCAGGATTAATTATATTCTGCATAATTAAAGGCAGCTCGAAATGATCAATTTAGCGCTGCAATCAAATATTTTGTACATTTTATGAAGCTAAGGAGACCCCCTATTTCCTAAACATTGTTTTGGCTTGATTGTTTTTAGTAGAACCTGCTTTTTATTCGGCGACAAGTATCAACAAACGACATTGGGATGCAAAACTTAAAGTGCGCAAAAGTTTCTTGCGCTTTTCGGTGGTTAGCTAGGTATCCGCAGAGCGAGCATTGCATATGAAGAATTCTATGATACGGTTTTGAAATCGCCTATTGCAAACTTGCCTGAATACGTAACTAGAAACAGGCAAGAATTTTAAATGGCGCATAAAATGTACAGTATAAAGTAATCTACGTAGTATGTATAGTATTTGTTTAGTATATAATATGTACATCCTTGTTTTTTCGGGATTTTAAACTCCCAAGCCTGTCAACCAACCAATTATCGGAGGTTGTAATATTAGGTGATTGTGCCGACATGTTTGTTTGCTGAAAACATTCCATGAAAACTGTTAATCATGAATTCTGCACAGGTTTGCACATGCTTGTGTGCAAGGAGTGGCCGCCTTCTGCTTTCCACACTTCTTATTTAGCATTCTAGGTTCGATAAGCGAGTTTGTGCTTCGTCTTCAACCCCTTTATATGAAGTAATGGTAGAATTTCTTCCCCATCCTCTCAACACACACGCTCCCAAAGTGCCAGTGTACTTCTTGTTTTGCACACAGATATTCTGTATGACCTGAGCAACATTGATTAGCTCGAGAAAGTAGAGAGAATTCTAACACAGAAACCATATAGCAGAGAGATATAAAACTCGAACACATACCGTCTGGATAGGTGCATTTTGGAGGGTCCTCTGAAAGAAGAAATTCATAATTTTTTTTGGAATTAGATCAAGCTTTGCGTTGTACTTTTCTGTAAACAAATGAAAACTCGCACAATCAGCTAAGTAGAGCAAACTTTGTAGAGCAGGAAATTTTTTAAACATTTTCAAATGCAAAAAGACTACTGAGTTGGTGGAGCGCATATCTACCTAAATACCTGAGCATCATTCACATACTTCACAAAACTGGCGTTCTGTATTCTGGGACTCCTCGGGTATGGCTGCGCCAAGAGACTTGCGGCGGTCCGGGGATGCCTTGTAGGTGTCAGCTGTTCATACTTCAGCTTTACATATCCTACACTATGCTTGAGTGAGCATATACGCGTATATATATATATATATATATATATATATATATATATATATATATATATATATATATATATATATATATATATATATATATATGAAAGAAGCCAACAGCCGCAGAAACCAAGAGGCAAAGGGGATTTTTTTTAATTTCTTTGTTTATTTTGTGGTGTTGATCAATTTAGAACATTACTGAATATGTTATCGCTAAAGCTAATTGATTAGAAAAGCAGAAAATAGGTTCGGAGGTCGTGGGTTCGGATCCCACCGGCGGCGTGTGGTTGTTTTTTCTTCTGCTTTTCTAATCAATTAGCTTTAGCGATAACATATTCAGTAATGTTCTAAATTGATCAACACCACAAAATAAACAAAGAAATTTAAAAAAAAATCCCCTTTGCCCCTTGGTTTCTGTGGCTGTTGGCTTCTTTCATATTTATAACGAGCCCCTCATTCCCCTTCCCTTGTTTGCTATATATATATATATATATATATATATATATATATATATATATAGAGAGAGAGAGAGAGAGAGGGGTTAGGCTACTACAGTGGCGCAGATTAGCTTTTTTAAATGATCCAGACGTGCACAGAACTGTAAAACGGAAACTTCCTATGAGCAGAAAACGTGGTGAAAAGCACAAGGGAGGGACGGAGTACGCAGACACGGAGAAAAAAATATAAAGGAATGAGCAGGAACGGGGATGGAGGATTAGCGGTAGCGCTATAAAGAAGAAACTGGACAGGAAAAGCGGCAAACGAAAGCCAAAGGCGCTTCTTCATCGCCGCAGTGCAAAGGCGTCGGCGCTGAGCATACGGTGGTGACGGTGGGGGGTGTAAAAAAGTGTTCCCATGAGAAGATTTGCTGAAGGGCTAACAAAGTGACGAAATGTGATCCTTTAGAGCGTATGAGGCGGTGAATAAGGTAACGGTGTCGAAGTAAGAGAAGAATTTTAAGGCTTGGTTTTCAACTTTGGTACACAGATGAACACCTCGGAACACCGTTCGGAAGAAAACACGATGGTCCTCGTAATGATATTGATACACATTTAACTGAAGAGGTATGAGGCAGTCCCAAGGCTGGGACGCATGTCTAAGATGACAAGTTTTCTCCCCGCTTCGTGTTCTGTGTCGGCCTCCATGCTTACTATCTCAGAGGCTGCTCGACTAGAGGGTGTCGGGGAGAGCGTATTTGTGGTGCCAGCAACTACCCCAGCCTCTGTTCGAAGTGCCCTGGACGGTGAACCTGCCATAAACTGCACTCGAATAGCAAGTGTTATTTGTGTATTCTGCAGTGCGTGTATCCTTTCCATTGTTTTGTGGTGTGCCCAGAGTGCGGCTACGGTACATCCTTGTCGGTTATGACTCATTCCGCGCTGAAAAAGCCCGCGTACAATATTTACAGCATTTTTTGCTTTAAGGTTTGATTTGAGGCACTACGTCGGGTGCATTTTAGCAGCCTCTTCCCAACCCCTACAAATACTGGTATGAAACAATAAAGATGCGTGCTATCCAGTCGAAACATCAGTAAACTCCTGTTATGTTCTAGAGTGTGTGTCTGCATATTTTATCATTATGTATACAGACATATATATGTGAGGTTGACAAATGCTTGGTTTAGGCAGAGATTTATTTCGGTTTTACGTTTTCAGCAAAGCTTGTTCTTCTTCCAGACTCTGGATAATGAAGGCCGCGGAGCCGAGACTCGAAGCGTCGAAATGGTTGAACAAGTGTCTTGTTTGTGAACCCTCGAATATGGCCCATGTGGTCAGGTAGCGGGAGCCTCAACTAGGTGGTAGAACACGTACAACGTTCCGAGGGGACACCCGACCATGAAAACGCTTTATGGTGCATTTGTCTTGAAAATTATTTCTTCTCTTCAAAAATACAGATTTCGTGCGTGAGTGGGATTTAAGCTCGTCTTATTTTTATATTTTCGCATTATGTTCTTTATTTTCTTCACCTACTCGCAAGTGGGAGATTTCTCATTTTGGATGGTTTTGGTACTCAGCAATATAACGCACAAAAACAAGCAATGCAGGAAGCTGAAAACTAAGCACCATTACATCACAACCACGGGATCAAATCCTTACTTATTACCGATTATGGCATATTTGCTATTTCTATCGGATTGCCCCGCCGCGATGGCTTAGTGGTTACGGTGCTCGGCTGCTGACCCTAAAGACGCGGGTTCGATCCCGGCCGCGGCAGCTGAATTTCGATGAAGGCGAAATTATAGAGGCCCGTCTAATGTGCGATGTCAGTGCACGTTAAAGAACCCCAGGCGGTCGAAATTTCCGGAGCCCTTCACTACGGCGTCCCTCATAGCCTGAGTTGCTTCGGGACAATAAACCGGAATAAAACCATTTCTACCGGATTATAGTTATATGAGATATTCAGAGCGGAATGAATTCTAGGCTCATTAATAGCTCAAATTCGTTTTCTGTAACATTTATGGTGCGTCTTTCTGATATTCTCAGTAATGTTGCTTTTCATTGGTCTTTAAATATTGTTGCACCTTTCCTGACTGCTATTCACACCAAAAAAACGCAACTGAGGAGCGATGTAGGACGTTCCGCTTTTGAAGCGGTCCATCTTTTGTGGATTATTCAGCCAGAAAATAAAATCGTGGCCATGAGAGAAAAACATTGCACTTGAATGATGAGTTTTCGAAAAAGTTTCTCAGTGCTGATAATTTACAAGATTTTTCGCCTGCAATGTCCATCTCTTCTTAAATGCGGACCAAATACAATCCATGGAAATAATGTCTTACCACACTCTTGGCAACTTGCAAGGGCAGCGAGGAAAACTGCCACGATGACTGAAGAGAATACGGCGTTCATGGCTTCTGCTGCAAGAATTGAAAACCCTGGCGAAAAGCTTCATCTTTTATACACTGAACGAGCGTCCTCGTAAAAAGCAAGAATAAAATAAACGAATAAACGAATAAAATCAAAACGTTTCTTTATGGGTGGTATACCTCCGCTCTGTTTTCCCACGTGCGGCCGGGTACTTCTAGTACCAAACATACAGAGAGATATAGCCAGTAGTTCTTTCAACCCCGAGCAAAATGTCAAATTCAACAGCAACATAGCACGTGGGGTAATAACTTTAGAGGAAAGTGAGCACTGCTTCAATGTCAAAGCCCTAAGTCTTTACCTGGTAGACGTAAAGGAATATTTCAGTAACATAGCCGATATTACTGTGTTTAAGCCATTTCAGCCTCGATGAGGTCAACGTGGGGGCACATGAACTGTAAATAGAACGAACATAGACTGTTGCCCAAGGGCTTTGAACTAAGAGCCAAGGGAATGTTACGATACTGTCGTTGATAACGTGGCCGCTCCTCGGCCATGTTTCGCTGCTCCAGCCTTTCCTCTGTGGCATTCAAGAGAACCACGCAGCGCCTAATAGCGCTGCTTTGCTGGTGCCCGACGTAGATACGGTGACTACAAAATTCGGAGATGACGTGAAGATAATGCTTGGGTGACGTGTCTGAGGTTGACGCGCGAGAGCAATGATAGCGTTTATTGTTGTCAAAACATAAATCAACTACAGCCCGGTACATATTGCGGCTTACACAGGCACACGTCAAGTTCACAGCATGGCGCCCAGACTCAAGGTGGGACACAGGGTTTGCAATCAACACCTGCAGCCATGTGTCGAGTAGCTCGTCAAGTAATAATGGTGACTGCGATGATCTGCCACCTGACTTCCAGGTTCATTTTTCTGATCAAAGTTGATGTTGATTCCCCATTGCAGAAGCAAGGAACACAAGGCTGGCACTAGGCATGGGCAACAGGCAAGCAAGCAAGTAACAGGATATTTAGGCATGGCAGCAGGCAAGCAAGAAAGTAACAGGAACACTATGCAAAAAGAGTCAAGGGAAGCATGGAGCAATAAGAGAAGTAGTATCAACAATCGAAAAGAGCACAGAAACGAACAACTTTTCCTAATCCACTTCATTGTCCTAGAGATGGATAGGCACTCTGCTGGCTGATCGGACTAGTACCGTTTTAGAGCGCAGCTCTTTGGCGTCCGTTCCTGGGTTTCGCGTCGTCGTCGGCGTTGTCGTCGGCCTCGTAACCAACTCCGCCCCCCTTTCATCCCCCCAGTGCTAGCAGCGACCGACTGATACCGCTGGATGCCGCTGACGCCCCTAGAGAGTCAAGATAACGTGACTGCCCCCTTTCATCCCCCCAGCGCTAGCAGCGACCGGCTGATACCGCTGGATGCCGCTGACGCCCCTAGAGAGTCAAGATAACGTGACTGCATAGAACACCGTCGCCGCCATGCAGAAAGAGGAGGAAAGGGTCCCCCACCCCCCCTGTTCTTGTGTGGCGGATAGGGTGCTCTTCAGTTGCCGACGCGCCGTTTATTTCACGTAGGCCCCGGCACGTCGACGAATACGTGACCACCTTCCCACGGCTAGACCTGGTTCTTAGCGCTGCGGAAGCGAGGGTATCATATTGTTTGTGTCGGCATCGGCGGCGTTGTCCCTGAAACCAACTCCGCAGCTGGGGTTGACTCACTATCGGCGTCAGCGGCATCAGTCAGTCGCTGCTATCTCTTCCCTCCTCCCTTTATCGTGTTGTCCGCTTGCTGCGCGCGCTTCTGCCCCCATCGTTTGCCGCTGGGTGTACACGCCGCCCCCCTCCCCCCTCTTCCTGCGAGTCTCCGGTTGTCAAAGCGCCGGCTCGAACTTAATTCCTTTCTTCGCTCCTTCTCCAATGCAACCCCTGTGCGGTGGCAATCAGAGAGCCAGATCGGTGGCGGCGGATCTGTATATGTGCACCGCACGAGCCGAAATTGCAAACAGCTTATTTGCTGCGCTCAAATTTCGCATTAGGAAGTAACGTAATCGTCGGTAATTTTTTTAGTGGTGGAGAAGTTACAGTATCTAAACCATTAGGCGATCTTCTGGCCGACTACCCTAGTCTGTGGGGTTCGGAGGGCTAAGCACACGAAAGCAGGTCTTGCTTATGAAGTGGAGACAAACTTAAAGATGCGTCCTCTATGCACTTCGCAGTCAGCATTGGTAGGGAATGTTTATGCGTCAGAACATGAGCAGTACTTAGCTGAACATCGTGCTGAGTGGACCAACTTCAGATGTAGATGGCATAAATGTGGCAGGCATAAGACATTCGAACAGGCAATAGAGACCTTTTAATCCAGGAACAAGAGTGCGGCATTCCCACCCACCACATATCAGAGACCCTACCGTAGCCTCTAAGCTTGTAACTAAGAAGCAGCAGTCAGCAGGCATTGCTTCTAATCTTTATTCTCGGCCCTCTTGCCTTTCTTCGAGAAGAGCAATATTCTTCACTGTCGCCCCTTATTTCCTTCCATTTCCACTCTACGCCGCGTCTAAAAGCATCGCCCCTCCTCGCGCTTTTTATCTTTGTTTATTCTTTCTTTGAATCATTAAGAAGCCTTGCCCTCTATTGTCTCTATCAGCACTGCACTGAACGTCGGAAAACAAGAAATGCAATATTCGATTCCGCAGCCGCGTTTCGACGGAGACAAAACGCCCCAGGCACCTGTGTGCAAGTGACATGTCAGTGCACGTTGAAGATCTCCACGTGGTCGAAATCATTCCGGAGGCCTCCACTACGGCACTTCCTTTTAAGCAGTAGCTTCACTACTAGAGGTCTCGAGATAAGACCGCCGTGCGTTGGCGATCACCTTCAAGGCTCAGCCAAGGTCAAACCTTCAGTTTATAAGTACGGAGAACCGGTGGATGATCAATAGTCATACCAATGGTCAATCAGTTGGACAGGTCAAGGGGACAAGGTCAATGGTCAAGGTCATTTCAAGGTCAAGTCGAGGTCAAATTGAGGACGCGTCAAGATCAACCACAATTCGGTCACGTAATTGACTTTGGGCTCGCCGGGGAGCCTAAACACGGCGTTTCCGTGACAGGGCGTACGTCACTCCATCTTTAACCAAGTCTATAAGAGAAGGAGCGTTAGCGCGCCTGGGAATAATACCCCTGTTACACGGGCACTTTAACGGCCGTTAAGGAAAACGGCAGTTGGCCGTAACGGCCCTTAGGTGGAGTTACACTGCAGCGCCAGCGCCGTTGGAAATCCAACGGTGATTGACATGAACGGAGCTCGCCGGTCTCCGTTCCGTCGCCGTTTCCGTCCGTTTCGTCGGGAAGTAGGCAAGATGGCAGCCCCCAGCAGCAACGCGTCCCCGCTGCAGGCAAGCGCACCGGCGCAAAAACGCTTTGCGTTCACAGCGTCACTGATGCATTTACTGATTAACTTGTGGCAGGACCACCTGGCCGAACTGCGAGCGGAAAAACACAACGCGCCCGTGTACTTAAGAATGACGGCACTCTTCAATCAGCTCGCAAGCGAAGAATGTGGCCACGCTGTGTGCGTGACTGTCAACTTGCCCCAGGCTCACGAGTAAGTTACTATGAATTTATTAGTGATTTTTCAGCCGACATAGCGCCTTGTCAGGCATGTTCAATGAAATCTGTGGCCCCGCAGGGCCGGACGTGTGTTTCAATGCCAGAGCCAACGCGGGGTTTTGCTTGACATGAGCTCGAACGTGACTTTCTCGACGCTTCGGGCTCATTGTAATGTTCACGCAGCAATGCAGGAATAGCGATCACAGCTTAGCGTAGTACAATTGGTTATAATATGTAGCCGTTTGCCGTAATCTAGGCATGGCAGCGTAGCCTGACAGAACGTGTTTGAGCCGAGAAGTGTGTTCGATCAGAAAGAAAAACGTACGTAGGCCAGACTAGACGCTGCTTGAACGATCGTGCACGGGAACATAGGTTATCGCTAACAACAGGGGAGGGATCTCATTTGGCAAAGCATTGCCTTTCCTGGAGTGACTGTCCGCCACGGCTTGATGAGATTAGTGTTCCGGGCAAGAGTCGCTATTCAATCGCACGAGAAAAGTTGTGGAAGCTTACTTCATAATTAAAAGAGGAGATGCATGTATAAGTGATTCTTCGATTGTACTATTCAATAATGAGGTAGCCTTTCTCGATAAGACGATCTAAGTTCAGGCCTTGGTGTGTCACTGATTTCCACATGATGTATCCTTGCGCTGATCATGCTCAAAGTGCATTCTTTTCTCCTTTTTCCTTTAAATACGTGCTGTGTCCTTTGAATAAAATCAGTTGTAAGTTTTCGCTCGCCCGTACCCTGTCTTGTGTCTGTGTGTTTCGTGCAACTGCCATATCTGAACTATTGAACCAACTAGTCCAACAACACGTTCTACAATCTCCCAAACTTATGTCTTGACATTGTCTATAGGCTACTAACTTGTACCTTGACTATCAGCTGATTTTTTATCGAAGCCTATTGAGCTCGCATAGTAATTCAACAGCGCTGTCCTTGTTGTTTACCTCTTTGCCTGCTGTTTTAACTTACAGCACAAGGAGGTTCATTGTTCTTGGCAGTTTGTACTTGTGCACAAAAAAAAATTCATGTTCATCTCTTACGACATAAATAAGTGACTCTTAGCTGTGCTTTGTTTTTATTTCAGAAAGGAAAGCACTGCTGGCACTGGGTCGGCTGCAACTCAGTGCCCATTTTACAAGCGGCTTCACGCCTTCCTTGGAAACCTTCCTCTGAATGATAGAAGCCTTGTACAGGAGAGCTTTCAGGTGCAACATTTGATTATTTTGGTTGCATGTAAACACTTGAAATGGACTGACAAATCGAAATTGGTTTTTTTTTTGCTGGCCAAGTTTGTCGCCGGAGACGGATGGCAGCAAAGTTCAGAGAATTTCATGTTACTGAAACACATGACATGAGCATAAGGCATTGTTGTGTTCAAGAGTACTAAAAATGCACAGATAACTTCAATAAGCGTCAAAGTCTATGTAGCATCGAAATCATTGCCTAACATTTCTGACATACAGGATGGCACAATACTTACTACTTTTCTTGGAGTTAAAAAATAGGGCGAGATAGGTAAGGATGGTTATGTTACAAAAGGGTACCAGGGTAGGCTGTGTGCTTTAGGGTGTACCAAAACTCTTTTAGAGAAAACGGGAGGTATTGCATAAAATTCTGGTATATTGAAATCTTTGTGCACGTTATGTGTACCACTTCCACTCATCATGCAACGCAGTAAAAATCACTTAGAAGCAACATTCGGTAACCTTCCGTTCTTCTTCTTTTCTTAAGCTGGACATGATGGAACGGCTGCCAGAGGGTGCTGAGATTATTGCCTCACAACCACCCTCAGAAGCGTCGAGCAGCTTAGACATCACAAATGTCGAAGCCTCGACCAACGAGGCGTCGACCAGTCTTTCGACCAACGAGGCATCGACGAGCCAGGCTCAGCCGAGCAAGGCCACACACGGAAAAGGAGACAGCCGACATCATCAATGGAGAAGGTTGTGCTGCTGCTGGAAAGGCAAGAAAACCGTGCCAGAAGGATGCCCAAAAAAGAATATAAGTTGGCCAAAAAGTCGGTCAGTCTCCAGGAGGAGGCGAATGACATTCACCGCGAAATGGTGAGCGATATTCGCCAGTACTTTGAAGGCCGGCAGGAGCGTCAGCCTGACTGCCCAGAGAACGCTGAATAAAAAACCAGTGTGCACACGTGCTCCAAAAATTGCCACAAACTTGCCCAGTCTTTCACGTTCTGTTCATTGTTCACAATTACATGCATAAAACAAAGCTTTTCAAAGTAGTCATGGCTTCAATGAACAAATGTGCTTGGCCAAAGCACGTCGGACACTTTCACCTGACGAGCTCACTGCGTTGCTCACACAAACAGGATGCGGAAGCTCCCCGGCTGCTGCTTCAGCACTCCACAGTGTGTCGCACTGATCACGCATGTGTTCCCATACATTGTGGAGGATGCAACAAGCTCGCACAATGCTGTTGACATTTTCAATATGACACTGAATCATCTTCAAGACCCTGAATCTAGCCTTCAATCTCCCAAAGGCATTCTCAACAACACGCCTCGCTTTTGAGAGAGTCTAATTGAACATTTGCACTGTAGGGTTGCTTGCACTCATGTGAGGGAAAGGCTTCAAGTGACGCTGCAAAGGAAAGGCCTGGTCACAGAGGAGGACCGCTCCTATTGGCATTCCGGCAATATTTTGGGTTGGTAGAGTGAAGAGATCACTTCCTACTATGTCCGGTAGTATAGAGCCTCTGTACACTGCTGCGTCATGATTGCGTCCTGGAGACCCTACATTAACAAACATGAACTTGTAGTTGTGGTCTACTAGACCACAACTGGTAGTTGTGGTCTACAACAGCAAGCAAAATTATGCTGTACCAGCCCCTGTAGTTGTAATAGTCCTGCGCGTTTTCTTTGGGTGACGAGACTTCTATATGGCAACCGGCCAGTGCGCCAAAGCCCTGCGGAAAGCCCGTGTAGGCTTCGAACTGTCAAACATGCTCTCTAACATTGTTCAGTGACAGAAACCGCACAACCTGGGGCTCGAAAACATCTACGACAACGTCACAACACTCGCGGAAGATCAGGTTCACGGATGGCCGACCCACGCCGAAAAGATGCGCCATAGTCCTTTACTCTGCCGATGTGGCGAGTCTGTGCAGAGACAGGGCGACGCGCTGGTGTAGGGGTATGCAAGCTCGCATGTTCGTATCCTCCCGTGTTAGTGAGGGACACGAGCTCACGATGTATGCAAATGTGGAACGATGTATGCAAATGTGGGCGGCGACCCCGCCTTTCTGCCGCCTTCCGTTTCTTCTTGACAGACGCTTTCTGAACGCGCACAGCTTGCAGTTCAGCCCTTTTTGCTGACAACAAGGCCTCGTAGTGCGCAAACAGGAGAAGCAAATCGGGTGGACGATCACGGTCGGATTCATGAAGCGGCCGGCTAAGCGCCATTCCACGGCTCCTGTCGGGGTCGCGTCGCGAAGTCGCACCACGTTCAACACAGCACCTGCTGAATCGCGCAGACGGTTACTCGCGATACGAAAGAAAAAAAGAAATGCACAGTGGTGCTGCGGTTAGTAAAAGCGATGGAACGTGAAATGGGACGCTCCACCACATTGAAACCGCAATAAGCAGTACTGTATTACCACTACAAACGCAGCCATTTTGCAACGCCATAAATCGGATTGGATCGGCTAAATAAGCTTCTCCGCTTGTTTTGCAAGCAACTCTTGGAAATAGTTAGAAAAACAATGCACAGCATGTAGCGCAGAAAATTATTAGAGCAACAAAATTTTTTTGAGTTGGCGAGGTAAAACGTTCAAGTGTCACGTGATAAATCGCCGAAACGGTAGTGAACCGACCGAACATGTAAAGTGCCGTGGGAGCGCAGCCACCACCGTTCCGTTGCCACGGCCGTTACGGCATTCAACTACCGTTTGCGTTAACGGCCGTTGCAATTGCCCGTGTAACAGGAGTATTAGTCTACATGCGGTGTTCAGCCCCGCCACGGTGGCTCAGTGGTTACGGTGCTCGGCTGCTCACCGAAAAACGCAGGAGGCGAAATTCTAGAGGCCCGTGTACTGTTCGATGTCAGTGCATGTTAAAGAACCCCAGGTTGTCGAAATTTCCAGAGCCCTTCACTACGGCGTCCCTCATAGCCTGAGTCGCTTTGGGACGTTAAACCCCAATAAACCAAACCAAACCAAATATGCGCTGTTCACGTGCTAGGCCATGACGTCACGCCCTCCTAAACCAGTACATAACTAAAGATCACCGGCGCGCCTGGCACGAAGTGCACATGTGGTGTTCACGTGCTAGGCCGAGCCGTCAGGGCTGCAGCAGAGGCGCGCCTTAGCACGAATTCCACAAATAGTGTTCACGTGTTAGGCGCCTGAGCGGCAGTGCGCCTACGCACGAAGTCCACATGGGCTGTTCACGTGCTAGGGCGTGACGCCATGCGTCCAGGCGCGCATAAATAGCAGCTGTGGAGTATCCTTGTAGTCAGAGCCATGGAGTCCAGTACTGAACAAGGGTGTCTAGGCTCTAGATACAACGGGCATTTGCCCTTGTCTGGCCCCATCTAAGCTAAATAGGCGTTTTAGCCTAGAACTAACATAGTTTGAACCAAAGCATACAACTCAATATAGTACTTACTTTGATCTCGTCATACATAGATTAGGTTGGGGCAACCTGTCAAGAAATAAAAGTAATAATAGATATCGTCTTAAAGAGAGAACCAATCCAAGCCTCGTTTAATGTTTCGAAGATTTCCACCAAGACAAAGCTGCTTACCGACAACCACAATTAAATCGTAGCTGTCATCAAGAATCATCAACAATAAAAGGCATTGCTTCACGTTAGAAGTGTGTTCATTAGTTAAACAACGAGACAGTTTAAGATAGTTAACCTCGCTTTAGCTTTGGCTAAACCCACTGAGAAGCGGTAGCTTCACGATGGTTTAGCTCCCAAATGCGAAAGAAATGGTCAACAAACAGAATAACGAGGCTTTGCCAGGCTAAAGGATCGTGAAGCTGCGCCTTCTATCTCGGTTTAAACAAAGCTAAAGCACTATTAATTTTATTATTTAACTCCCTTCTTTATCTCTTTCCTTACGCCGCAGTTCGCTTATGTCGGACAGGTTCTGCGTCAATTCGTTTCTTCAAAACCAATTTCCAGTTTCAGTATGCTATTAGTTCACACTGATCGAATCACGAATGTTACTTGAGAAAATTTCTGTAAACAGTATGAAGCACAATAGATGGCCTCTACATGCAGCCATTAACGGCCTCAGTGGTAGAAAAATTACCATGCGACTGCTCTGCACGTTAGATGTGAGCTGCACGGTGACGGTTATGCTGCAGAATATAAAGACCTGCGTTGTCATGTGCTCTGTGGTTTCATGTATGAATCCCTCAAATAGGCACTGGTGGAAGCGATTATTTCAAATTGTAAATTTACTTCGTTTTCATTATAATTTATACTATAATTTATCGCTTGTTTTGTCTAGTCGTCCCTTTCATGGTCATATTCCTGGACTTTCATCTCCTTCATCAACGCCTTCCGTGGCGCTGGTGTCACTGCGACCCGAGCGCCCTCCACTGTTAGTTAAAGTAACACAACTGAGGCGGGTGCCTTGCGGAGGAGCTAACCACAGTTGTGATGCAATGCAGGTAAGCAAACCACAGGGGCGAGTGCGTCCCCACAATCTTCACTCGGCGCCGTGTTCATAGGTTCGGTGGTGTTTCGTCGTGCAAAAGTTATCAGGACACCGCGTTCATGGCAAGGGCCACCCTTCTTCTAATGGCTGTATGGAATGAGAGCCACCTAAAAATTGCAACGAGTGCGCCGAAGACAGTCTTCCATTTGCTGTTGAGGTTGTATAGAATGTATCCGAACCCAGCCTTCCACTTTTTCTTATCACCGAAATTTAACACCCGACGGGGCTTCTCTCCTAGTCGAACGGGTGTCGACTTGTCCGCGAATTCGTCAAGCAGTGCCCGAACCCAACTCTAACCCTCGCCTGCAGCTGTAGTCCGCCGTGTTAAACATAGAGATGATATCGCAGCTAGACAAAGGGTCAAGGAGACAGTTGTGTTTCACATAGCGACAACACAGTTATGCCCCTGGTCTTCACTTGAATGAAAGGCTATCAAAATGAGAGGACGCCCATTGGTGAAGGTTTCCTGTTGAATGTGTGCTTAACCAGCACCGCTGTCAAAGCATATGTGTTTCATCTGGTGCACTGCTCAGTACTAAAGCGTACTGGCCACAATGGAAGATGTGGTTTTCATAATACTACAGATGATAGCCCGCATACACCTTTCGGTAAGGATATTTTGTATCGTCGACATGTAAGCTTATGGACGCCCCTTCCTTAAAATTCTTAATGAAGGGAATTCGTAACTGGCAGCTTTCCACTCCACCCCGAATGTAGAATGACAGTAAGATGTTTGGTACTGCGCCTGATAAGTCACCAGCGTGGCACATTGACATCGCGCAGCAACTAAACATTCAATGTAAACCTTTTTTTGAAACTTTTATTTCTTCATGCGGTCTGTGTTTTTGGCCTATGCGGATCACAAAGAGCAGACTGCGAGGTGCATGTTATAATTTTCACAGGCAGTTTTTTTCGCATTCCTCTTGCTTTTGGAAATTGTTGCAGTTTGGGCAGCATCCTCCCCATTTGAACGCCTCGCATTTCCTGGTCGTAGAGTTGAAATAGTACTTGGGCACAAGCGCAAGGCATGGTCCAACTTTTTGAGGTTCCTTGCAACCTGCATGGAAGAGCCACTAAGATCTCGGCATAACTCCACAACTTTGTCATGAACGCTCACACACATATTTCTTTCCTAATCCCGCTCTACATCTTGCATGGTGAGGCCCTTAAGAAAGAGAGTCCATGCTTATTGCAGTGGCGTGCCACTGCTTCTGTGTAGCGGTATCATGTTATTGGTCAAAAATTTATAATTGCCTTTTGTTTGTCGTTCTTAATTCATTCTGTTACTTCCCACTAATGATACATAGTTTAATACTTCAGCAGGATAAATTAGGCTCTTCTGCATAATTAAAGGCATCTCGAAATGATCAATTTAGCGCTGCAATCAAATATTTTGTACATTTTATGAAGCTAAGGAGATCCCCCTTTCCTAAACATTGTTTTGGCTTGATTGTTTTTAGTAGAACATGCTTTTTATTCGGCGACAAGTATCAACAAACGACATTGGGATGCAAAACTTAAAGAGCGCAAAAGTTTTTTGCGGTTTTCCGTGGTTAGCTAGGTCTCCGCAGAGAGAGCATTTCGTTTGAACAGTTCTATGATACGGTTATGAAATCGCCTATTGCAAACTTGCCTGAATACGCAACTAGAAACAGGCAAGAATTTTAAATAGCGCACAAAATGTACAGTATAAAGTAATCTACGTAGTATGTATAGTATTTGTTTAGTATATAATATGTACATCCTTGTTTTTTCGGGCTTTTAAATTACCAAGCCAGTCAACCAACCAATTATCCGAGGTTGCAATATTAAGAGATTCTGCCGACATGTTTGTTTGCTGAAAACATTCCATGAAAACTGGTAATCATGAATTCTGAACAGGTTTGCACATGCTTGTGTGCAAGGAGTGGCCGCCTTCTGCTTTCCACGCTTCTTATTCAGCATTCTACGTTCGATAAGCGAATTTGTGCTTCGTCTTCAACCCCTATATTTGAAGTAATGGTAGAATTTCTTCCCCATCCTCTCAACAAACAGGCTCCCAAAGTGCCAGTGTACTTCTTGTTTTGCACACAGATATTCTGTATGACCTGAGCAACATTGATTAGCTCGAGAAAGTAGAGAGAATTCTAACACAGAAACCATATAGCAGAGAGATATAAAACTCGAACACATACCGTCTGGATAGGTGCATTTTGGAGGGTCCTCTGAAAGAAGAAATTCATAATTTTTTTGGAATTAGATCAAGCTTTGCGCTGTACTCTTTTGTAAACAAATGAAAACTCGCACAATCAGCTAAGTAGAGCAAACTTTGTAGAGCACGAAATTTTTTAAACATTTTCAAATGCAAAAAGACTACTGAGTTGGTGGAGCGCATACCTACCTAAATACCTGAGCATCATTCACATACTTCACAAAACTGGCGTTCTGTAGTCTGGGACTCCTCGGGTATGGCTGCGCCAAGAGACTTGCGGCGGTCCGAGGATGCCTTGTAGGTGTCAGCTGTTCATACTTCAGCTTTACATATCCTACACTATGCTTTAGTGTGCATATACGCGTATATATATATATATATATATAGATGAAGATGCAATTATTGTAGTTCTCTAGCAGGGTTAGGCCGCTACAGTGGTGCAAGCAGATTAGCTTTTTTAAATGATTCAGAAGTGCACAGAACTGTAAAACGGAAACTTACTATGAGCAGAAAACGTGGAGAAAAGCACAAGGGAGGGACGGAGTACGCAGACGACGAAGAAAAAATACAAAGGAATGAGCAGGAACGGGGATGGAGGATTAGCGGTTGCGCTATGAAGAAGAAACTGGACAGGAAAAGCGGCAAACGAAAGCAAAGGCGCTTCTTCAACGCCGCAGTGGAAAGGCGTCGGCGCTGAGCATACGGTGGTGACGGTGGCGGGTGTAAAAAGTGTTCCCATGAGAAGATTTGCTGAAGGGCTAACAAAGTGACGACATGTGATCCTTTAGAGCGTGTGGAGGCGGTGAATAAGGCAACGGTGTCGAAGTAAGAGAAGACTTTTAAGGCTTGGTTTTCAGCTTTGGTACACAGATGAACACATCGCAACACCGTTTGGAAGAAAACACGATGGTCCTCGTAATTATATTGATACGCATTTAACTGAAGAGGTATGAGGCAGTCCCAAGGCTGGGACGCATTTCTAAGGTACCAAGTTTTCTCCCCGCTACGTGTTCTTTGTCAGTCTCCATGCTTACTATCTCAGAGGTGACGGGGAGAGCGTATTTGTGGTGCCAGCAACTACCCCAGCCTCTGTTCGAATTGCCCTGGACGGTGAACCTGCCATAAACTGCACTCGAATAGCAAGTGTTATTTGTGCATTCTGCAGTGCGTGTATCCTTTCCAGTGTTTTGTGGTGTGCCCAGAGTGCGGCTACCATACATCCTTGTCGGTTATGACTCATTCGGCGCTGAAAAAGTCCGCGTACAATATATACAGCATTTTTTGCTTTAGTATTTCACTTGAGGTATTACGTCGGGTGCATTTTAGCAGCCTCTTCCCAACCCCTACAAATACTGGTAAGAAACAATAAATATGCGGGCTATCCAGTCGAAATATCAGTAAACTTTTTCTATTTAAAACAGTGCGCAGGGAGAGGACAAAGTCGAGAAACAAACAGACACAGTCCTCTCCCTGCGCACTGTTGTAAGTAGAAAAATGAACCAACTGGCCCCGCTACTTCCAATGATCAGTAAACTCTTGTTACGTTCTAGAGTGTGCGTCTGCATAATTTATCATTACGTATACATCCATATATGTGAGGTTCCGAAACGCTTTGTTTACGCAGAGATTTATTTCGGTCAGACGTTTTCAGCAGAGCTTGTCCTTTTTTAAGACTCTGGATAATGAAGGCCGTGGAGCCGAGACTCGAAGCTTCGAAATGGTTGAACGCGTTTTTCGTTTCTGAATCCTCAAATATGGCCCATGTGGTCAGGTGGCGGAAGCACCAACCAGGTGGTAGAACACGTACAACTTTCCGAGAGGACACACCGCCATCAAATCGCTTTATGGTGCATTTGTCTTGAAAACTCTTTTTTTCTCTTCGAAAATACAGATTTCGTGCGTAAGTGGGATTTAAGCTCGTCTTGTTTTTATGTTTTCGCATTATGTTCTTTATTTTCTTCGCCTATTCGCAAGTGGAAGATTTCTCAGAGTATTTTGGATGGTTTCGGTACTCAGCAATAGAATGCACAAAAAAAAAGCAATACAGGAAGCGGAAAACTAACACCATAACATCAACACCACGCGATTAATTCCTTACTTATTACCGATTATTGAATATTTGGTATTCCTATCGGGTTATAGTTATATGAGATATTCAGAGCGGAATGAATTCTAGGCTCATTGATTGCTCAAATTCGTTGTCTGTAACATTTATTTTGCGTCTCTCTGATCTTCTCAGTGATGTTACTTTTCATTGGTCTTTGAATATTGTTGCACCTTTCCTGACTGATATTCAATTCAAAAACACGCATTTGAGGAGCGATGTAGGGCGTTCCGCTTTTCAAGCGGTCCATCTTCTTTGGATTATTCAGCCAGAAAATAAAATCGCGGTCATGAGAAAAAAACATTGCACTTGAATGATGAGTTTTCGATAAAGTTTCTCAGTGCTGATAATTTACAAGACTTCTCCCGTGCAATGCCCTTTTCTTCTTAAATGCGGACAAAATACAATCTATGGAAACAAAATCTTACCACAGTCTTGGCAACTTGCAAGGGCAGCGAGGAAAACTGCCACGATGACTGAAGGGAATACAGCGTTCATGGCTTCTGCTGCAAGAATTCAAAACCCTGGCGAAAAGCTTCATCTTTTATACACTGAACGAGCGTCCTCGTAAAAAGCAAGAAGCGCATATCACGAATAAAATCAAATGTTTCTTTATGGGTGGTATACCTCCGCTCTGTTTTCCCACGTGCGACAGGGTGCAACCTTTATCGCTGTGGGTTTTTTTCGCTTCTAGTACCAAAGATACAGAGAGATGTAGACAGTAGTTCTTTCAACCCCGAGCAAAATGTCAAATTCAACAGCAACATAGCACGTGGGGTAATAACTTTAGAGGGAAGTGAGCACTGCTTCAATGTCAAAGCCCTAATTCTTTACCTGGTAGATGTAAAGGAATATTTCAGTAACATAGCCGATATTACTGTGTTTAAGCCATTTCAGCCTCGATGAGGTCAACGTGGGACACATGAACTGTAAATAGAATGAACATAGACTGTTGCCGGAGGGCTTTGAACTTAGAGCCAAGTGAAGGTTACGATACTGTCGTTGATAACGTGGCCGCTCCTCGGCCATGTTTTGCTGCTCCAGCCTTTCCTCTGTGGGATTCAAGAGAACCACGCGGCGCCTAATAGCGCTGCTTTCCTGGTGCGCGACGTAGATACGGTGACTACAAAATTCGGAGATGATCTGAACATAATGCTTGGGTGAGGTGTCTGAGGTAGAGGCGCGAGAGCAATGGTAGCGTTTATTGTTGTCAAAACATAAATCAACTACAGCCCGCTACATATTGCGGCTTACACAAGAACACGTCGAGTTCACAGTATGGCTCCCAGTCTCAAGGTGGGACACAGGGTTTGCAATGAACACCTGCTGCCATGTGTCGAGTAGCTCGTCAAGTAATAATGGGGACCGCGGTGAGCTGCCACCTTACTTCCAGGTTCATTTTTCTGATCAAAGTTGATGTTGATTCGCCATTCCAGAAGTAAGGAAGTCAAGGCTAGCACTAGGCATGGACACCAGGCAAGCAATCAAGTAACAGGAACATTAGGCATGGCAGCAGGCAAGCAAGAAAGTAATAGGAACACTTTGCAAAAAGAGTCAAGGGAAGCATGGAGCAATAAGAGAAGTAGTATCAAGAATCGAAAAGAGCACAGTGAACAGTGGATTTATTAGTGGGTCACGGCGACCAACGCACGCAGCGGTCAGGTCGTAGCAAGACGGCAGAACCAGCCGAAGGAAGCAGCTCCAGCACGAGCCTCGCGCCGGGACCACCAGCGATGATGACGAAGTGCGGAACCGCAGAGACGTCCTCTTCTTCTTCTTACAATGGCCCCGGCGAGAAGGAATAGCCATCCTGGCGACTTACGGCGAAGAGACGACAGGCGGGTTGTAATACGGTTTGAGGCGACTAACGTGGACGACCTCGCGACCACGACGGCGGTGGTCCGAAGAAGGTGTAACTGGCTCAACGCGGTAGTTGACAGGAGACTTGCATTGAATGACGCGATAAGGGCCATGGTACTTTATGGAGAACTTGCTGTCGGCAGGAACCGAAAGCCAAACAAGAGAGTCAGTGGAGAACGTCGGAGCAGGCCTGGCATTGTCGTGCACGTCTTTGCGGTGTCCTTGTGTGGCGGAGGTAAAGGTGCGGGCCAGCTGACGGCACTCTTCAGCCTTGTGAGCAAGGTCGGAGATAGTTGTGTCGGTAGGGTAAAATGGTGTCGATGGTACAGGATGGTTCACGGCCGTATAAGAGGAAGAAAGGGGAGAAACCTGTCGTCGCTTGATGGGCGGTATTATAGGCAGAAGTCACAAACGGAAGTGCTTGATCCCTGTTGGAATGGTCAGACGAAACGTACATTGCGAGCATGTCGCCCAGAGTGCGATTTAAACGCTCCGTGAGGCCGTTTGTTTGCGGATGGTAGGCAGTAGTCACACGGTGTATGATTTGACATGCTCAGAGAAGCTCTTGAACTACCTCTTGCAAAAATACGGGACCCCTGTCACTGAAGAGCTCCCGAGGTGCGCCGTGACGGAGGACGAAGTGGTGTAGAATAAAATAAGCGACGTCACGAGCCGTTGCCGTGGGGAGGGTGGCTGTCTCGGCATAACGGCGCAGGTGACCGACGGCGACGATTATTCATCGGTTACCTTCCGGAGTGCAGGGAAGTGGGCGATAAAGGTAAATGCCGATGCGGTCAAAGGGGCGAGCGGGGCATGGTGAAGGCTGCAGGGGACCGGACGAGCGACAGAGTGAATCCTTTCGTTGCTGACAGGCCTCGCAGGATCGAATGTAGCGGCGGACAAAATTGTGCATTCCACGCCAGTAGTAGCGCTAACGAAGCCGGTGATATGTTTTGAGGACACCAGCGTGAGCACTTTGAGGGTCAGTGTGATGATGGGCACAAACGTCGGAGCGGAGATGGCTTGGGATAACCAGTAACCATTTTCTGCCGTCAGGGTTGTAGTTTCGGCGATAAAGGAGACCATCACGGACGGAGAAATGAGAAGCTTGGCGGCGGAGAGCTCGCGGATATGCAGCCATGGTAGGCGCATTGATGACATTGAACAGGGCAGAAATCCGAGGATCTCGGCGCTGCTCGGAAGGCATATCTGAGATTGTGAGAGTGGTCAGGGGAGGGTCTGGTGTGGGAACGGAAGGCAGGGACACCGGCGACTGAGAGAGAGCGTCGGCGTCAGAATGCTTGCGGCCCGAGCGGTACACAACACGGATATCATATTCCTGAAGGCGCAAAGCCCAGCGTCCGAGACGGCCCGACGGATCTTTGAGCGTAGCGAGCCAACAAAGGGCGTGGTGGTCTCTTATAACGACGAACGTGCGTCCGTACAGGTAAGGACGGAACTTGGTGATCGCCCAGGTGATCGCTAAACACTCTTTTTCGGTAACGGAGTAGTTTGACTCTGGTGTCGTGAGGGCGCGGCTGGCATAAGCGACGACGTATTTAGAAAAACCATGCTTGCGCTGGGTGAGTACCGCACCGACGCCGACACCACTGGCATCAGTGTGGAGTTCCGTTGGAGCATCGGGATCGTAATGACGAAGTGTGGGAGGTGATGTCAAAACTTTGCAGAGCTTCGCGAAGGCCTCGTCGCAGGCCGGAGTCCAAGAGGACAAGTTAGCGGGTCCATTCATGAGCTTTGTTAGTGGGGCGAAGATTGTAGCAAAATTACGTACAAAACGATGAAAGTAGGAACATAGGCCCACGAAGCTGCGCAGCTCTTTGAGAGAGGCCGGTTTCGGGAAATCAGCAACGGCGCGCAGCTTCACAGGATCGGGGAGGACCCCATCTTTACACACAACGTGGCCGAGGATGGTGAGTTGGCGGGCACCGAAGTGACATTTTTTAAGGTTCAGTTGAAGGCCGGCACGAGCAAGGCAGGTCAGCACCTGGCGGAGACGATGCAGATGGGTAGGAAAATCAGGAGAGAAAACCACGATGTCGTCCAGATAACAAAGACAGGTCTTCCATTTGAGGCCACGCAGCACATTGTCGATCATTCGTTCAAATGTTGCTGTGGCGTTACAAAGGCCGAATGGCATAACGTTGAATTCGTAAAGCCCATCCGGAGTGATGAAAGCGGTCTTTGGGCGATCAGCTGGAGCCATGGGAACTTGCCAATAACCGGAGCGTAGGTCAAGCGAAGAAAAGTATTCGGCGCCTTGCAAACAGTCCAATGCATCGTCAATGCGTGGGAGTGGATACACAGCCCGACGTGTGATTTTGTTGAGACGTTGATAATCTACGCAGAAGCTTATAGACCCATCCTTTTTCTTGACAAGGACAACGGGAGACGACCAGGGACTAACACCGCGGTGGAGCACGTCGTCGACTTGTTCGGCTATGACACGACGCTCTGTACGTGACAAACGGTATGGGCGCTGGTGCAGAGGCGGGTGAGTGCCTGTGTCGATGTGGTGGGAGACAGCCGTCGTCCCGCCCAAAGAGGCTTGCGGCGTGTCGAATGAAGACCAAAAACGGTGCAACAGCTCAAGAAGCTTCTCGCGGTGGCGTGGCTCGAGGGCAGTATCAACAGAACAGGCGAGAAGATCACGCTGAAGCGGGTCAGAAGCCACATTAGTAGGGGTCAACGCATCAACTTCGCAAGCAGATGAACGGTCGGTAGCGTCGAGGTCAAATAGTAAGTCCAGAGGCTCAAAACGGCCAACGCACTCTCCACGAAGAAAAGTAACTTCGTACGAAAGTGTATTGAAGACCAGAAGTGTGTTGGCACCATTGCGCAAGTCAAGCACGGCGAATGGCAGTGAGATACGGTGGCGGCAGAAAGCAACGTCGGAAGGTAAGAAGAGAACGGTGGCGTCGGCGGTAGAAGCAGCAGAGAAAGGAACGAGGACAGCGCTAACCGGTGAGATAGTAGTGTCCTGAGCGACATGAAGTTTCGGAACAGCACAAGGACCCACGTCATCAAACGCAGCGGCGGATGGCAGAGCGCATGGCACGGAAAGTTCGACGTGAGGGCGAGCGCAGTCAATCATGGCATGATGATGGGACAGAAAATCCCAGCCGAGAATGATATCATGAGAACAAGTGGTGAGGACGATGAATTCAATAAAATACAGGTTGTTCGCAATTACTACTCGGGTGGTGCAGAGAGCTGTGGGCTGAAGATGCTGTGCGGTGGCGGTACATAGCGACAAACCGGAATGAGGCGTCGTCACCTTGCGAGACAGCGGCAGAGTTTTTGGCTGATAACAGATACGGCGGCACCAGTGTCTATAAGAGCAAGCGTCGAAACACCTTCCACGATAACGTCAATAACGTTCGCAGGGAAAAGAGGACTTTGACGGTGAGCGGAGTACGCAGTTCGTGCTTCGGGAACTGCGGCGGTTAGTTTCCCTGCTCGGCTGAGAAAAGTCGGCGGCGCATGGGCGAAATGGAGCGGCGGCGGGGTGACGGTGAGCGACGAGACGAGGAACACTGGTGGTCAGAAGGTTCAGGTGGCGGCCCCGGCGGAACTCGGAAGTAGGGCACCGAATAGGACATGCCCGTATATTCAGGCCCCGACAGTGACATGCGGCGTCGAGAATGGCGGGAGACGTGCCCGTGAATGCCGCAAGCAAAGCATATCGGACGGTTGTCCGATGTGCGCCATGGCGAGGTGGGCGGCGCAGCTCTACCAGTAGTGCGTGGCGAGCGCATGATGGCCGAAGGATACGCATACGCCGTGGGAGGTGCTGGGCGAGCCACAACTTCGGCGTAGGTGCGAGGCGCCGCCACAATGGGGTGCGGCGCGAAAGCGTCAGGATAACTCAGCGGCACAGCACTCGGGGCAGGTGGAGTTAGGGCAGCCTCAGAAAGCGCCATCCGGGTGGCGTGTTCGCCAAATGCAGCCGGTACAGCCAGCGATGACAGCGCCGCCCACCGGCAGGTAGCAGCCACCATTAAGGCTGGTTATAAATATTCATTCAGAACGACGGCTTGACATCGCCGCTATGGCGCAGTGGATTATAGGCACGTGTTGCGTATGGAAGGTCGGCCGTTCGACTCCGCTCTCTTTACTGTAATTTTATTGTTTTTATTTATTTCATTTTTTAATATTTTTCCCTTTTAGGTCGCAAATCGTGATGCTTAGTGGCTTATAACGCCGTATAAGATTTTCAAAACTTTTACTGCATACTTTTACACAGATTATTCACAGCGCTGGAATATCAGTTTTGAATTTAAAATAAATATTACATGGTTAGTAACAATAGGTTGGTATATACTTTTAAGCATTATTTAGGGAATAATTATCCCTTTTAGGTAAGCCGTTGTGACAATCTTCAGTCACCGTGATCAATTCACCGTGGTTTCAAGCCTTGTGGCTGTACAGGCTGCAGTTGGCGAATACGCATCCGGGCAGCGACAGGAGCTGGAGGATGGCCGGAAGGAAGAGCTTCCGAGACCTGTCGCTGGATTTCATGTCTGAGCTGCGGCGCCAGAAAACATGATGGTTCGGGTAGAGAGGGTAGGAGAGATAGCTGGCGGGCAACCTCCTCGCGGACAAATTTCTTGATTTCGGCATTGAGGTAGGAGGAGTCGGGTTCCGCGGCCAGTAAGGCGAGCGACGCGTCAGGAGGGTGGCGAACCAAAACGCGTTGCTTCCGTAGCTCGTCGAAACTTTGGCAAAGTTCGTATACCTTTGCGATGGTGGTCGGACTCCTAACCACGGCCATGTTGAAGGCGCCATCATCGATGCCCTTCATGACGTGGCGAATTTTATCTTCCTCTGTCATAGATGGGTCCAATCGTTTACGTAAATCGACTATGTCCTCGATGTAACTGGTGAAGCTTTCACCGGTCATCTGCGCTCGCGAACGGAGACGCTGTTCAGCGCGAAGTTTGCGAACGGCGGGCGGCCGAATACTTCGGCAAACGTAGTTTTGAACACGGACTAGGTGGTGATGTTCGACTCATGGTTCCGATACCAGAGGTTTGCGACGTCAGTAAGATAGAATACGACGTTGTTAAGCTTCAGAGCGTCGTCCCACTTGTTGTGCCGGCTCACCCGTTCGTAGGCTGACAACCAATCTTCCACATCTTTGTCGCAGCTGCCACTAAAGATAGAAGGGTCGCGTTGACGAGAGGGACCAGAACAGCTGATAGGTGGAAGCAGGTCGCAGGAAGCAGGAAGCAGGGTCGGGGGCTGCTGGCTTCGGTCTTCCATGCGAACGGACACCGTGCGACTGTGGAGTTCCAGGGCGACTTCGCGGGTTGAGATCGTTGCACCCTCCACCAAGTGAACAGTGCATTTATTAGTGGGTCACGCCGACCAACGCACGCAGCGGTCAGGTAGTAGCAAGACGGCAGAGCCAGCCGAAGGAAGCAGCTCCAGCACGAGCCTCACGCCGGGACCACCAGCGATGACGACGAAGTGCGGAACCGCGGAGACGTGCTCTTCTTCTTACAACAGAAACGAACAACTTTTCCTAATCCACTTCATTGTCGTAGAGATGGATAGGAACTCTGCTGCCTGATCGGACGAGTACCGTTTTTAGAGGCGACGAAGTTACAGTATCTAAACCATTAGGCGAACTTCTGGCCGACTACCCTAGTCTGTGGTGTTCGTTGGGCTGAGCACACGAAAGCACTTCTTGTTTATGAAGTGGAGACAAACATATAGATGCGTCCTCTATGCACTTCGCAGACAGCGTTGGCAGGGAAAGTTTATGCGTCAGAACATGAGCAGTACTTGGCTGAACAGCGTGCTCAGTGGACCAACTTCAGATGTAGATGGCATAAATGTGGCAGGCATAAGACATTCGAACAGGCAATAGAGACCTTTTAACCCCGGAACAAGAGTGCGGCATTCCCACCCACCACATATCAGAGAGCATACCGCCTCTAAGCTTGTAACTAAGAAGCAGCAGTCAGCAGGCATTGCTTCTAATCTTTATTCTCGGCCCTCTTGCCTTTCCTCGAGAAGAGCAATATTCTTCTACTGTTGCCCCTTATTTCCTTCCGTTTACACTCTACCCCGAGTCTAAAAGCATCGCCCCTCCTCGCGCTTTTTATCTTTCTTTATTTTTTCTTTGAATCAACAAGAAGCCTTGCCCTCTATTGTCTCTCTCAGCACTGCACTGAACGTCGGAAAACAAGAAATGCAATATTCGATTCCGCTGCCGCGTTTCGACGGAGACAAAACGCCCCAGGCACATGTGTGCAAGTGAGATGTCAGTGCACGTTGAAGATCTCCACGTGGTGGACATCATTCCAGAGGCCTCCACTACGACACTTGCTTTTAAGCAGTAGCTTCACTACTAGAGGTCCCGAGATAAGACCACCGTGCGTTGCCGATCACCTTCAAGGCTCAGCCAAGGTCAAACCTGCAATTTATAAGTTCGGAAAACCGGTGGATGATCAATAGTCATACCAATGGTCAATCAGTTGGACAGGTCAAGGGGACAAGGTCAATGGTCAAAGTCATTTCAAGGTCAAGTCGAGGTCAAATCGAGGACGCGTCAAGGTCTACCACAATTCGGTCACGTAATTGACTTTGGGCTCGCCGAGGAGCCTAAACGCGGCGTTTCCGTGACAGGGCGTACGTCACGCCATCTTTAACCAAGTCTGTAAGAGAAGGAGCGTTGGCGCGCCTAGGAATAATACCCCTGTTACACGGGCACTTTAAAGGGCGTTAAGGAAAACGGCAGTTGGCCGTAACGGCCGTTAGGCGGAGTTACACGGCAGCGCCAGCGCCGTTGGAAATCCAAACGTGATTGACATCAACGGAGCTCGCCGGTCTCCGTTCCGCCGCCGTTTCCGTCCCTTTCGTCGGGAAGTAGGCAAGATGGCAGCCCCCAGCAGCAACGCGTCCCCGCTGCAGGCAAGCGCGCCGGCGCAAAAACGCTTTGCGTGGACAGCGTCACTGAGGCATTTACTGATTAACTTGTGGCAGGACCACCTGGCCAAACGGACGAGGGCAAAAACACAACGCGCCCGTGTACTCAAGAATGACTGCACTCTTCAATCAGCTCGCAAGCGAAGAATGTGGGCACGCTGTGTGCGTGACTGTCAAGCAAATAAAGCACAAGATGGAGAACTTGGCCCAGGCTCACAAGTAAGTTGCTATGAATTTATTAGTGATTTTTCAGCCGACAGAGCGCCTTGTCAGGCATGTTCAATGAAATCTGGCGCCCCGCAGGGCCGGACGTGTGTTTCAATGCCATAGGCAACGCCGAATTTTGCTTGACATGAGCTCGAACGTGACTTTCTTTACGCTTCGGGCTGATTGTAATGTTCATGCAGCAATGCAGGAATAGAGATCACAGCTTAGCGTAGTACAATTGGTTATAATATGTAGCCCTTTGCCGTAATCTAGGCATGACCAGCGTAGCCTGACAGAACGTATTTGCGCCGAGAAGTCTGTTCGATCAGAAAGAAAAACGTACGTAGGCCAGACTAGACGCTGCTTGAACGATCGTGCACGGGAACATAGGTTATCGCTAACAACGTGGGAGGGATCTAATTTGCAAAGCATTGCCTGTCCTGGAGTGACTGTCGGCCACGGCTTGATGAGATTAGAGTTCCGGGCAAGAGACGCGATTCAATCGCACGAGAAAAGTTATGGAAGCTTACTTCATAATGAAAAGAGGAGATGCATGTATAAGTGATTCTTCGATTGTACTATTCAATAATGAGGTAGCCTTTCTCGGTAAGATGATCTAAGTTTAGGCCTTGGTGTGTCAATGATTGCCACATGATGTATCCTTGCGCTGCTCATGCTCAAAGTGCATTCTTTCCTCCTTTTTCCTTTAAATACGTGCTGTGTCCTTTGAATAAAATCAGTTGTAAGTTTACGCTCGTCCCGTACCCTGTATTGTGTGTGTTTGTGTTTCGTGCAACTGCCATGTCTGAAGTATGGAACCAACTAGCCCAACAACACGTTCTACATTCTCCCAAACTTATGTCTTGACATTGTCTATAGGCTAATAACTTGTATCTTGACTATCAGCTGATTTTGGTCGAAGCCTATTGAGCTCGCATCGTAATTCAACAGCGTTGTCCTTGTTTCTTACCTCTTTGCCTGCTGTTTTAACTTACAGCACAAGGAGGTTCATTGTTCTTGGAAGCTTGTACTTGTGCTGAAAAAAAAATTCATGTTCATCTCTTACGACATAAAGAAGTGACTCTTAGCTGCACTTTGCTTTTATTTGAGAAAGGAAAGCACTGCTGCCACTGGGTAGGCTGCAACTCAGAGCCCATTTTACAAGCGGCTTCACGCCTTCCTTGGAAACCTTCCTCTGAATGATAGAAGCCTTGTACAGGAGAGCTTTCAGGTGCAACATTTGTTTATTTTGGTTACATGTAAACACTTGAAATGGACTGACAAACCGAAATTGTTTATTTTGCTGGCCAAGTTTGTCGCCGGAGACGGATGGCAGCAAAGTACAGAGAATTTCATGTTACTGAAACACATGACATGAACATAAGGCATTGTTTTGTTCAAGAGTACTAAAAATGCACAGATAACTTCAATAAGCTTCACAGTCTATGTAGCATCGAAATCATTGCCTAACATTTCCGACATACTGGATGGCACAATACTTATTACTTTTCTTGGAGTTAAAAAATAGGGCGAGATAGGTAAGGATGGTTATGTTACAAAAGGGTACCAGGGTAGGCTGTGTGCTTTAGGGTGTACCAAAACTCTTTTAGAGAAAACGGCAGCTATTGCATAAAATTCTGGTATATCGAAATCTTTCTCCACGTTATGTGTACCACTTTCACTCATCATGCAACGCAGTAATAATTCCTTAGAAGCAACATTCGGTAACTTTCCGTTCTTCTTCTTTTCTTAAGCTGGACATGGTGGAACGGCTTCCAGAGGGTGCTGAGATTATTGCCTCACAGCCACCCTCAGAAGCGCCGAGCAGCCTAGACATCACAAATGTCGAGGCCTCGACCAACGAGGCGTTGGCCAGTCTGGCCTCGACCAACGAGGCATCGACGAGCCAGGCATCACCACCTGCTACCTCAGCCGAGCAAGGCCACACACGGAAAAGGCGACAGCCGACATCATCAATGGAGAAGGTTGTGCTGCTGCTGGAAAGGCAAGAAAACCGTGCCAGAAGGATGCCCAAAAAAGAATATAAGTTGGCCGAAAAGACGGTCAGTCTCCAGGAGGAGGCGAATGACATTCACCGCGAAATGGTGAGCGTTATTCGCCAGTACTTTGAAGGCCGGCAGGAGCGTCAGCCTGACTGCCCACAGAACGGTGAATAAAAGACCAGTGTGCACACGTGCTCCAAAAATTGCCACAAACTTGCCCAGTCTTTCACGTTCTGTTCATTGTTCACAATTGGATGCATAAAACAAAGCTTTTCAAAGTAGTGATGACTTCAATGAACAAATGTGCTTGGCCAAAGCACGTCGGACACTTTCACCTGACGAGCTCACTGCGTTGCTCACACAAACAGGATGCGGAAGCTCCCCGGCTGCTGCTTCAGCACTCCACTGTGTGTCGCACTGATCACGCATGTGTTCCCATACATTGTGGACGATGCAGCAAGCTCGCACAATGCTGTTCACATTTTCATTATGACACTCAATCATCTTCAAGACCCTGAATCTAGCCTTCAATCTCCCAAAGGCATTCTCAACAACACGCCTCGCTTTTGAGAAAGCGTAATTGAACGTTTGCACTGTAGGGTTGCTTGCACTCACGTGAGGGAAAGGCTTCATCAAGTGACGCTGCAAAGTAAAGGCCTGGTCACAGAGGAGGACCACTCCTATTGGCATCCCGTCAATATTTTGGGTTGTTAGAGTGAAGAGATCACTTCCTACTAGGTCCGGTAGTACCGAGCCTCGGTACACTGCTGCGTCATGATTGCGCCGTGGAGACCCTACATTAACAAACATGAACTTGTAGTTGTGGTCTACTAGACCACAACTTGTAGTTGTGGTCTACAACAGCAAGCAAAATTATGCTGTACCAGCCCCTGTAGTTGTAATAGTCCTGCGCGTTTTCTTTGGGTGACGAGACTTTTATATGGCAACCATCCATCGCGCCAAAGCCCTGCGGAAAGCCTGTGCATTCTTCGAACTGTCGCACGTGATTTCTAACATTGTTCAGTGACGGAAACCGCACAACCTGGGGCTCGAGAACATCTACGACAACGTCACAAAACTCGCGGATGATCAGGTTCACGGATGGCTGGCCCACGCCGGAAAGATGCGCCACAGTCCTTTCCTCTGCCGATGTGGCGAGTCTGTACAGAGAGAGGGCGACGCGCTGGTGTAGGGGCATGCAAGCTCGCATGTTCGTATCCTCTCGTGCTAGTGAGGGACACAAGCTCACGATGTATGCAAATGTGGAACGGGTCACGCGAAAGTTGGACTTGAAGTCTTCATCCAACAACGTCGGCACGGTGGTGTTGTACCAAGACGGTGGTCTGGAAAGCGTCCACACATTCCTTTGCCTGGCAGACATCGCCACAGCGAGTGCAGCGAGGCTGCAACACCGCCTCTCTGCCGCCTTCCGCTTCTTCTTGACATACGCTTTGTGAACGCGCACAGCTTTCAGTTCTGACCTTTTTGCTGACAACAACGCCTCGTAGTGCGCAACCAGAAGTAAATTGGGTGGACTATCACGGTCCCATTCATGAAGCGGCCGGCTAAGCGCCATTCCACTGATCTGCTCGGGTTCATGTCGCGAAGTCGCACCACGTTCAACACAGCACCTGCTGAATCGCGCAGACGGTCACTCGCGATGCGAAAGAAAAAAAGAAATGCACAGTGGTGCTGCGGTTAGTACAAGCGACGGAACGTGAAATGGGACGCTCCACCACATTGAAACCACAATAACCAGTACTGTAGTACCACAACAAACGTAGCTATTTTGCAACGCTCTAAAAAGGATTGGATCGGCTAAATAAGCTTCTCCGCTTGTTTTTCAAGCAACCCTTGCAAATAATTAGAAAAACACACTCTACAGCATGTAGCGCAGAAAATAATTAGAGAAAAAAAAATGTTTTTGAGTTTGCGAGGTAAAAAGTTCAAGTGTCACGTGATAAATCGCCGAAACGGAACTGAACCGACCCAACATGTAAAGTGCAGTGTGAGCGCAGCCACCACCGTTCCGTTCCCACGGCCGTTACGGCGTTCAACTGCCGTTTGCGTTAACGGCCGTTGCAAGTGCCCGTGTAACAGGGGTGTAGTCTACATGCGGTGTTCAGCCCCGCCACGGTGGCTCAGTGGTTACGGCGCTCGGCTGCTCACCCGAAAAACGCGGGAGGCGAAATTCTAGAGGCCCGTGTACTGTTCGATGTCAGTGCACGTTAAAGAACCCCAGGTTGTCGAAATTTCCAGAGCCCTTCTATACGGCGTCCCTCATAGCTTGAGTCGCTTTGGGACGCTAAAACCCCAATAAACCAAACAAAACCAAATATGCGGTGTTCACGTGCTAGGCCATGACGTCAAGCCCCCCTAAACCAGTACATAACTAAAGTAGCACCGGCGCGCCTGGCACGAAGTGCACATATGGTGTTCACGTGCTAGGCCGAGCCGTGGGGGCTACAGCAGATGCGCGATTTGGCACGAATTCCACAAGTAGTGTTCACGTTTTCACGTGTTAGGTGCCTGAGCGGCAGCGCGCTTGCCCACGAAGGGCTGTTCACGTGCTAGGCCGTGATGCCATGCGTCCAGGCGAGAATAAATAGCAGCTGTGGAGTATCCTTGCAGTCAGAGCCATGGAGTCCAGTACTGAACAAGGGTGTCTAGGCTCTAGTTACAACGGGCACTTGCCCTTGTCTGGCCCCATCTAAGCTAAATAAGCGTTTTAGCCTAGAACTAACCCAGTTTGAACCAAAGCATACAACTCAATGTAGTACTTACTTTGATCTCGTCATACATACATTAGGTTGGGGCAACCTATCCAGAAATAAAAATAATAACAGATCTCGTCTTACAGATAGAACCAATCCAAGCCTCGCTTAATGTAATACCCCATTCCTGGGGCATTTGAGATATTGATAATAAAATGTTTCGAAGATTTACACCAAGACAAAGGTCTTTACCGACAACCACAGTTTAATCGTAGCTGTCACCAAGAATCATCAACAATAAAAGGCATTGCTTCACGTTAGAAGTGTGTTCATTAGTTAAACAACGAGACAGTTTAAAATAGTTAACCTCGATTAAGCTTTGGCTAAACCCACTGAGAAGCGGGAGCTTCAGATGGTTTAGCTCCAAAATGCGAAAGAAACGGTCAACGAACAGAATAACAAGGCTTTGCCAGGCTAAAGCATCGTGATGCTGCGCCTTCTATCTCGGTTTAAACAAAGCTAAAGCACTATTAATTTTATTATTTCACTCCCTTCTTTATCTCTTCCCTTACGCCGAAGTTCGGTTATGTCGGCCAGGTTCTGCGTCAATTCCTTTCTTCAAAACCAATTTCCAGTTTCCATATTCTATTAATTCACACTGATCGAAACACGAATGTTACTTGAGAAAATTTCTGTAAACAGTATGAAGCACAATAGATGGCCTCTCCATGCAGCCATTAACGGCCTCAGTGGTAGAAAAATTACCATGTGACAGCTCTGCACGCTGCACGGTGACGGTTATGTTGCAGAAAATAAAGACCTGCGTTGCCATGTGCTCTGTGGTTTCATGTATGAATCCCTCAACTAAGCACTGGTGGAAGCGATTATTTCAAATTGTAAATTTACTTTGTTTTTCATTATAATTTATATTGTAATTTATCGCCTGTTTTGTCTCGTCGTTCCTTTCATGGTCATATTCCTGGACTTTGGCAACGTTCATACACTCCGGTTTAGTATCGACCAAGATTATGGTGAACTCATCTGCTCATGCCGAGGATGGAATTTGATGATGCAGAAGACGTCCGATGCACATCTCGAGAGTGTGTTGAAGTAGGATTCACTGCGTGCTCGCACTTTGTCATGCACTCTTTCGCAAAGAATGTGCGAGCACACCGTCCAATCCGCTTTCAGACAATAAATTCTCATCTTTAGAAGGTACAGATTGGCACCGTCATTTTTAGCCCTGCGCCCACCATTTCGTCTTTACACTTGTTCTCGTTGTTTCTTTCACGTCATTGGTTTTATCTTCGGTATTTATGGTTGCACCCTCACCATTTTACAGTGTTTCTTGTTGGCATTATCTTCGCTTTTATTGTTTTAACTTTGGTTTTAGCTTCGTGGCTGTTATTGATTTTCATCTAACCACCTCTTTTTTTACCAGTTGATGGAATGTGGAATGTTTTCGCTGTTTCTTTGCCTCTGCCCATGTTCGGGCACCTCGATGATATCGTGCAGTGAATGTGAGATTCTACGCTGAGAATTTTTTAGGTTTTCTTTTGTGCTTTTGCTAGGTGGTGGGGGTAGAGGGTTGAAAAATATTTATAACCTTTCGAATAAAAGTCGTAAGTTTATGCGCTGGTGTGTGTGCCCCTTCCTCTGTCGTGTGTTTTTTCGCGCAGTTACTGAATACCACGCTACCTATTCAAGCCTGGAGTGACAACCTATTTTTAATTCGTGAAAGACTTAACAGCATAGCAGACAATTTACAACAAGGTAATTTGAAAACGATAGTCCGTGGTCCATTTAATCAAGCAATTCATTCATTCTTAATTGCTTATTTTAGTGGTTCAAGCAAAGGTCTTTCCTGTGGGACTGGCGGCTTCACTACAAATGCATGCAGTGCTGTGCCTGCTTTCACTCTAATATTTAGCTCTTATAAGCAACTGCGTGGTGGTAGCTTATGGTGATGCTTTTTATTGGTATTCACGCAAAACTATCAGAACACTCATTTCTTATTGATTGCTCGCAAGGGGTACAGCACCTCGATATTCTAGTCACCGTCCCGGCACCCGTGTCTTCTTTTGTCCTAATTCCGTTCTCCTAATCAAGTTTCTCGCTTATCCCAAGCCACAGCTTTCTTCCCCTGGTACCCACGCCGTCTATCCGCAATGAGGGCACGGTACTTGCGCCACTTGTCGATCTTCTGCTGACCCCCAATGTTGCACCGGCCCATACCGTGGCCATGGTCAAAGGGATCATTGTGTCACTGTCGTTTCTGAACTTCGCCTTCTCGACCCAAGGACTCTCATCCGGCATTTTCGTGGGGGCGGACTCCCGTCTTGGTTGCTTTGAAATCGCTCCTCTTGACACTGACCGTTTTCCAACTACTGCAGAACCCCATCACGCTCCCAATCCACCGAGTGACGCGGCCCGCCGTATCCTGTCAGCTTCGTACTCTTTTCAAGTCTGTTATCTGAGAGCTTTACTTGAAAAACAATATCATCATCATCATCAGCTTGACTACGCCCACTGCAGGGCAAAGCCCTCTTTCAAGTCTCTCCAATTAACCCTGCCCTTCGCCAACTGCAGCATCGTATCCCCACCAACTTCTTAGTCTCATCTTTCCAGCTAACTTTCTGCCACCCCCTGCTACGCTTGCCTTCTCTTGGAATACACTTCGTTACACTTAATGACCAGTGGGTATCTTGCGTTCAGACTACATACCTTGCCCAAGTCTGTTTCTTCTTTTCAATTTCGACTAGGATATCATTAGCACTTTTTGTTCCATCACTCACTCCGACCGCTTCCGATCTCTTAACGTTACACCCACAATTGTTCTTCCCGTTGCACTGTGCTGTCCTTAACATAAGCTGAACTCGTTTCGTTACGCTCCACGTTTCTGCCCTATAGGTGAATACCGGCAAGATACGGCTTTTGTATACTTTTCTCTTGAGAGATATTGGTAAACTGCCATTCATGATTTGAGAAAACCTCCCATGTGTTCTCCACCCCATTCTTATTCTTCTAGTTATTTCCCTCTCATGATCCGGATCAGCGGCCTCTACCCGCTAAGTAGATGCATTCCTTAACCACTTCCTGCTCCTCCCTACCATTTGTTAACTCCTGTTGCTTGCCAGACTGTTGAACATTACTTTTGTTTTCTGTATGTTAATTTTAAAAGCCTACAGTTCTGCTCTGCCTATCTATCTCAATGATCGTAGTTTGCATCTCATCTCCTCAGTGATTTAGCAGGCAATATATCTAGTGAATCGTAATGGCATGGCGAGATCGTGTCTCCCTGCCTGACACCTTTCCTCACTGGAATTGCATTAGCAACTTTATTAAGGATTACGGGAGCTATAGATTCGTTATTTTGCATAAGACTGTTACATCAGTACTTCGCAGTGTCTGCGTGACTGCTGAGGTTTCCGCTGAGTCGAAAGCTTTGGCGTAATCAATGAACGCTCTATATAAGGTGGGTTGTATTCTGCACCTTTCCATATCACCTTACTGATAATATCAGTATGGTTCATTGTCGAGTATCCTTTACGAAAGACTGCCTGATCATTGTGTGGCTACTGCGTTTCTGTTTTCTCATGGTCCGAATCAGTTCTTTTTCATAAGAAATATATGTCGTTTTGCAGTAATCACCTTGTCATCATGTTTGTTAGGAGAAGAACTTTCCGACCATTATCTCGAAACTCCGCTGCACGACTGTGCTGCTTCTCGCACACCTCCCACGTTTACAGCCTAAAGTTCCAGGTCAGCGACATTCGTGCCATTCACGCATTGCGACCTTTGTGCCGCGGCCCCGCAGACAGCTATGTCACAGCTGCTGCAGCTGCTACTACCTAAATGGGCAGGATTTTGCGGCATTAAGATATTTCATCATGTATTCTGGACTGGTGTTCCAAGTAATCTACGTAATCTTAGCCGGCACCCTCGCCAAGAACCACAAAAATAGCGCTAGGCGCCCCAATGAGAAGGTGCAAGAAAGGGTGGCGTATTGTAAGGTATTTTTTTTTTCGTGGTGAGTGAAAAATAAAAAGCATGGGACTTAAAGGTGATCCCCAAATAGCAACCTTGAAAGCAGGTAGGCCGCTTAGGTCACGTGACCGTGTGACGTTATAACAACCTGCCCACCAAGCAGGTGGCAGCTAGTGTGACGACCCCACATAATGCGCAGGTCCACACGGGACGGAGAGGCAAGAAGACACCGTATGGCTCAGTTTAAACAAAATGATGTAATCAATAATTATACATGGTACAACAGAGGCTGGGGTGTCCGAGCTTACGTGGCGACGCCGTCATGGGGGCGATGGATGGTCTCCGGAGTTGCGATCCGTCGGTGGCTGGCAGAAGCTGCGCGCCGTCCGGCTTCGGCGCTGAAGGACCCTTTTTCGTGAACGATCTCGTCCTCTGCGTGCCTTTCGTCCGCACTCGCCAGCTATATCTGCTCCGCCGGCCACGCCCGATCTCCTGTCTTCCCGACTGGAATGTTTCTTTCTTCCTCCTTTCCACGGCGGCGCCCTGCGGCATCCCCGACATCCGTCGTTGGAATGTAGTTTGTCTCCCGCCGGCAGCTTTCTTCTCTTGTCCTTGTACGGCCAGGCATGCCTAATTGGGCTGGCTTTCCCTCCCGCCGGCGCCTTTGCTGTGGTCGCTCGGACAATACCTCCGGCGCGTCCCCGGCCTTCGCCGCTATAGTGGTCACCTACGCTCAAGGAATTTCGCTGGGGTTACTGCTGACAATGGCCCTAGACATTCCTGCTACACTAATCCGCTGAGGCTCGGAGGGGCATTCCAAGCATCCCACTTCCCATGGTCGTCGCGAGGTTGTCGGCCTTGTTGATTGTTCACGGTTGAGCACAGAGAAAATTCCGCCGAAGGTATGGGCCCTGGTAGCTCACGCACGGAACGTCACACTCGCTCACCCTCCAGAAGAATGTTCTCCGAACATTTGAGTCCAGGCAGCTCCCCTTCTTTTTCTGAATCGCCTCGCACATTTCGTCCGACAAAACACTTTTCGCTGCACACAACACCACTGCACTGCACCATATGCCGCAGCTGTCATAACTGGCGTCTCCAGGGGCAGCACTGATCTTCTTTCACAGACAAACATGAAACTCAGCACCCAAGCCTCTCTTTGCTAGTCCAAACTGGACGAAATAAATTTACCACAGTTACAAAGGAGCTCCCACTTCCAGCACAATCACGGCACAGACAAAAAATATATAGATAACGAAAGGAAGTCGGGCATGTTCTGCATCCTGTGTAAAAGTGTTACTTAATGACAGAAAGGCTTAACTAGCAACTCCGATATTTTAACACATAAGCACATAGCAATGTTATGAGCTGCAGCATTACACAGTCTTAACCAGTCCCCAACTCCGCTTTGTTTACGCCATTAGTCCGACTTAGCTTTCCGATTTCGAAGCGGATATCGGCGTTCATGAGTCGTACCAAGTAATTCTGTGACCCCTTGTCTGCTTCGAGACTCGCGAGGGCTCGTGGCAGGAGCCTCTCCTGGCGTTATCTGCGCGGCAACCTCGCGCGCTTCTTCCTCCAGCAATGCATGAAGTAAATCCGGTGGCATTCCTGCCGTAACCTCTGGCGCTTGCCGAACAAATGCAGGAGAGGGCGTTTCTTGCGAACAATCTGCGCGCTCCGCTTCACTTCGGTCCCCATCAAAATCTGCGCTTTCCCCCTCCTCATTTCGTGAATACTTAACCGGTGCCGACTTGAGGCGATTTGCGTGTATCCTTATCAAGCGGCGGTTCACGTCTCGGACCCTGAAGTTTACCGGAGAAAGCTTCTCGACAACCTCGCACGGTCCTCTCCACCTCGTCTGGAACTTACGAGCCAACCCAATCTGTCTTTGGCAGTTTTCGATGTACACGCTGTCCCCCACCTCAAACGGCGCGTCTCTAGCACCGCGATCGTGCACCTCCTTCCTGCGCTTCGCCGCTTTCTTTAAGGCCTCCTTTGCGATGTCCCTCGCCACTTGCAAGCGCGATTCTAGCTCAACCTTATAGTCGTCCAGTGAAGCGTATGGGACACGACGGGGGCCCTCTGGCACTTCACTAGGCTGGTCCGGGTCTCGGCCGTAGAGAAGAAAGAATGGCGATTCGCCCGTGCTCTCGTGTGCTGCGGAATTGTAGGCAAACATTGCATACGGGAGCCACAAGTCCCAGTCCCGCTGGTCGCGCGAAACAAAATGCGACAGGAACCCGGCCACGGTTTGGTTCAGTCGCTCCACCGCGCCGTTGCAAGCCGGATGGTACAGTGTTGTCTGCTTCTTAGTGATTTTAAGCAGCTCGCAAACTCTCCTCATTAGCTGCGACACGAAGTTCGTTCCCCGATCTGTCAAGAGTTGCCTCGGAGATCCATGTCGGAGCACGATCTGTTCGACAAATGCTCTTGCAACCGTGTCTGCCTTCTGATCTGGGAGTGCTACCGCTTCCGCGTATTTTGAAAGGTGATCGACAAATACTAAAATGTACCTGTTTCCAGAAGTGGTCGTGGGCAATGGGCCCATTATATCCATACCTGTCCGCTCGAAGGGAGCCGAAACCTCAGGGAACGGCTGAATTGGTGCTGGCCTGCGTCCCTTGGGCGTTTTTCTTTCGAGACAGGAATGACACTTCGCACAGTAGTCTCTAACATCCTCTCGCATGCCACTCCAAAAGTACAAACGCTCGACGCGCCTGCGTGTCTTCGCTACGCCAAAATGACCGGCGCACGGCGCATCGTGGAACGCGCGAAGAACCCTTTCTGTCCACGACCGAGGTATGACGACTCTCTCCCAAGCGGTTTTCTCTGGTCTCCCTTTCCTGGTTGGCCTCGTGCGCCGACACAGGGTGCCGTCTTTGCCAATGAAATAACCTAGCTGTTCGGGGTGAGATGGTGCGCCCTCTAAGCTTTCGATTATTCGCTTCAGGTCAGGATCTTTGCACTGCTCTGTGCGTAATTCGGCGGGGTCGACTACGGGGACAAACTCATCTATAGCTGACACGGCAGCTGTACGGCTGAGCGCATCAGCATTCAGATGTGTCTTTCCTGACTTGTGCTCCACCTCAAAGCAGTATTCCTGCAGCTGTAGATTTCATCTAGCGAGTCGCGAGCTAGGGTCCCTGACACTCATCACCCATTTCAGAGGATGGCAGTCTGTGACTAGCTTGAATTGGCGGCCGTAAAGGTAGCATCTGAAGTGCTTTACTGCCCAGACAACGGCGAGGCACTCCCTTTCTGTAGCTCCGTACTTCTGCTCTGTGGGGCTCAGCTGTCGGCTAGCAAAAGCCACGGGATGTTCTTTGCCCTCGATAACCTGAGATGACACAGCACCAACTGCGAACTTTGACGCATCTGTGGCCAAAACGAAGGGCAAATTAAAATCCGGGTGGCGCAACAGCGGTGCACTCATTAGCTTCCTCTTCAGGGCCCCAAAAGCATCCTCCTCATTTTTGCACCAGCGAAAGGCGACATTTTTGGCTGTTAAGGCAGTGAGCGGCTTAGCGAGCTTGGCGAACTCCTCTATGTGCCTTCGGTAGTAACCGATCAGGCCGAGAAACTGCCGGACCTGGCGGACACTAGTCGGGGATGGAAAATCCGAGACACACCTTAGTTTCTCAGGGTCCGGTCGCACGCCGTCAGCTGAAACAATGTGCCCGAGGTATTTCACCTCGTTTTTGAGGAATTGGCACTTAGAAGGCTTCAGCTTGAGACCAGCTCCTCTTAGTCGCACCAAAACCTGCTCAATATCGCGCAAGTGGTTCTCAAAACTGTCACTGTATATGATTATGTCATCCATATACACGAAGCACAGCTTCCCCAGAAGACCCGCCAGGATAACATCAGCGGTACTCTGCCAGACAGCAGGGCTGTTGACCAGACCCATCGGCATTCTTTTCCATTCATAGTGCCCTGAGGGCGTGTTGAAGCCGTTTTCTCAGCATCTGCCGGATCCATTGCTATCTGCCAGAATCCCGCCGCCATGTCCACTACCGTGAAGTACCTGGCAGAGCCCAGCTGACAAAGCGTCTCCTGTATATTGGGAATGGGGTATGGATCGATGCGAGTTACGGCATTTAGTTTGCGGTAGTCCACCACCAATCGATACGAGCCATCTGGCTTTTCCACCAATAGTGCCGGTGCTCCCCATGGTGACTTTGAGTGTTCGACAATGCCGCGATCAATAAGGTCCTGCACCTGCCGCTCCATCTCCTCACGTTGGGAGTAAGGAATCCTGTACGCACGTTGGTAAACGGGCGATGAAGTGCCGGTTTCTATCCTGTGCTTTATAACGCCACAGCAGCCCAAATCCAGGTTGGACGCGGCGAATACCTCTGAGTAGTCGTTCAGCAAACCAGCCAGAGCCTCCCTCTCCCTGGATTTTACGTGGGAAAGATCGAACAACGCATTTGGAGGAGCCGAAGGACTAGCATGCTCTACAGTCGCGAGTACCGTATCGGTGGGCTCATGTGTCTCTATCGCAGAGGTGAAGAAAGCCAATGTTTTGTTCCTGGGAAGGCTCAGTGGCTGCTGGCTACAGTTAACCACCCGTAGGGGCACTCTGTGGACGTCATTAACAGTCACGAGGCACGCGGCTGCCTTCAGTCCATTACTAAGAGAGTCGACCGGTTCAAGCACTCCCACGGCGCCGCTCTCTACATCTGCAGGCACATAAGCGTACAAAATGTGCTCCGACCACGGAAGGACGACAGCCTCATCGACCAGCTTCACGGCAACCCGCGAATATACCTTCTCTAATGATCCCACTGTTTGACGGGTGTCAATATCGGTACTGCGAACCTCAGCCCTGCTCCTGTTCAAAAACGGAACTTTTGAGCCCCCCGCATTAACTTCTTCTTCAGAGAATGAGACTACTACCTTCCCTTTTCTCAAAAAATCCTGCCCTAATATACCTGACACTCCGTTTGGCAGAGACACCGAGTCCGGGCATACGTAGCAGGGGTGCTCCAATGCAATTCCGCCGAGAGTGAAGTGTAACCGGTAGAGCCCACTTATGCCAAGAGGATCCCCCGTTATGCCTACAAATTTGGTTGCCATACCACCAGACGCTTCCAACACCTCGCGATCCCCTTTCCTTCGAAGCGTGTTAAAGCTGCTTTCCTTAAGCAAGGTCACCTTTGACCCCGTGTCTATCAACAATTCCATGCAACAACCGTTTAACTTGCAACGCACAACAGGGCATGCCTCGTCGGCCACACAAACCACCACCACCTCATTAGCTGCTGCTCCCTCCCCACACTCATCAGGATGGGGAGGACAACCTAGTTTTTTGTCCCTGTATCTGGACCCTCGCTGTAGGCTTGCTTAGGGCGTGTCTCGCCTGCTTCTCTTTGTGGCTCCCCACGGCGCACGTTTGGGCAGAACCTTGCGATGTGTCCGCGACCCTGGCACGCGAAGCACGCGATTTCTTCGAAATCTCGCATACCGCGCCTGTAGCTTTGTGGCGGTTTCCGGTTTCCAGCGAATGGGCGCCGTTGAGCGCCCGCTTCAACCTGGCGTTCCACCTGCTGAGATAGCAGCTGCTCTAAGCGATCTAACCGCTCTGTCAAGAGAGCAACCTCAGGGTTGGGCACCGCTCTCTCTATGACGCGTACTCTCGCTGCGGCCGCCGTTAGCGCCTCATTTCGTTCCTCATCCAATGCGGACGCCACGGCTTGGTCGAAATTGCTCGGCTTGCGCGAGAGCACGAACCGGCGCACGGGGTCTTGCAGACCAGCCACAAACAAAGCGGTCATTTCCTCTTTAAGTAGTTCCTCCGCGTATTTCTTCTTTAGCTGGTCTCCTTCCTCCTCCCTACTCAGCGTATCGCGCGCTAGGCGCTGAAGCCGCGACGCAAACGTTCGCACGTCCTCCCCTACCATCTGTCCGGCGCCACGGAACCTCTGTACCCGCACATGACGTGGTTCAGTGTCGAAATGCTCGAACGCGAGCTTCTTAAATTCCGCAAATGATTTTGTGGATTTTACTTTTTAGTCTCGCCAAGCAAAATCATGAGCAGCTCCTGCCATCTTACACCTCGCCATTCCCAGCATTTGAGCATCGGACCATCCTCCCATGGAAAAGAAATCGCAGATTGGAAGCCCTGTCTTATCCCCCGTAAACGTCGGAATGACGCTTCCTAATGCCAGCATGCTTGCTCCGAGCGACGGCTGTGGAGTGGGAGCTCCGTCAGTTACAGACATTTTTTTTCCGCTCCAGCCCTCCGGTTCCTCAAGCCTCTCAAATGGGGGTCGAAGTCCCACAATCAGTCCCGTGATTCCCCTTTCATTACAATTTTGAAGTCATGAATGTCGCAGCATTCAGAGGACATTTGCTTTTGAGACCCCACTTCTGACACCAGTGTGACGACCCCACATAATGCGCAGGTCCACACGGGACGGAGAGGCAAGAAGACACCGTATGGCTCAGTTTAAACAAAATGATGTAATCAATAATTATACATGGTACAACAGAGGCTGGGGTGTCCGAGCTTAAGTGGCGACGCCGTCATGGGGGCGATGGATGGTCTCCGGAGTTGCGATCCGTCGGTGGCTGGCAGAAGCTGCGCGCCGTCCGGCTTCGGCGCTGAAGGACCCTTTTTCGTGAACGATCTCGTCCTCTGCGTGCCTTTCGTCCGCACTCGCCAGCTATATCTGCCCCGCCGGCCACGCCCGATCTCCTGTCTTCCCGACTGGAATGTTTCTTTCTTCCTCCTTTCCACGGCGGCGCCCTGCGGCATCCCCGACATCCGTCGTTGGAATGTAGTTTGTCTCCCGCCGGCAGCTTTCTTCTCTTGTCCTTGTACGGCCAGGCATGCCTAATTGGGCTGGCTTTCCCTCCCGCCGGCGCCTTTGCTGTGGTCGCTCGGACAATACCTCCGGCGCGTCCCCGGCCTTCGCCGCTATAGTGGTCACCTCCGCTCAAGGAATTTCGCTGGGGTTACTGCTGACAATGGCCCTAGACATTCCTGCTACACTAATCCGCTGAGGCTCGGAGGGGCATTCCAAGCATCCCACTTCCCATGGTCGTCGCGAGGTTGTCGGCCTTGTTGATTGTTCACGGTTGAGCACAGAGAAAATTCCGCCGAAGGTATGGGCCCTGGTAGCTCACGCACGGAACGTCACACTAGGTTAATGATTGGTCACTTGGGCAAAGGAACCTTGGCAAATCTGAGCCAAGGCAAATCTAAGCCAAGCACCTGCAATCACAGTGCAGCGCTTAACCACAGTGCTTAATCGCTGTACCACTGCGCCAGGAATGGTATATGAATTCACAGGTATCTATTGACGTATAATAGGCAAAGACCTTCTCTACATTTGGGAATGAAACCATTACGCTCTCAGGTGATACCCTTAAGGCGGAGCGTGTGTCGTCCAATTTTTTTACAGTGTGCATTGATGGCTAATTAGCTTAACATACCTTGCTCGCTATTTAAAGGTTGGCTTCGGGAAAAAAGTTTATTTAGAATAATGTACATCACCTTGCAAAACAGTTTGCTGATGTGTTTTCAACGAGGCACCGTCTGTGTAGCTTTCTTTAAAAGCTCTAAAAGAAACTGCGAGTAAATGCAAATATACTCCTTCACAGTGGTGCTACTTTAGCGCATATGATACAAATTCGCTTAACTTTTATCCCGCGCACAGTGAGAACGCAAAGCTCTGTAAAAGAACAAGTTTAGCTGACACACCCGGTATATTGCTCAACAATATAAAACAGCGATCCGCTCTTTGTACCTTCAGAGCTGGCGCTGGTTTGGCAGTGGCAGTGATTTAGCTATGGTTAAACCTGGAGGAGAGAAAAGCGATGGAGAGCTCGCGGCAGCGGCGGCGCCCCGGCACGCTAGTTATGCGCCGCTACTGCGCATGCGCAACTGGCGAGTGCGACGGCGGCACCTCTGAGTCACCCGCGCAGCGACGGCGGCGCGCTCAGCTGTGCGTCGTCCGCGCGCATGCGCAGTATGGCCTTGTCTTCAGCTCAGCAAAATGACTCGGTGATTCGTGTAGTGTCTTTCGCAACAAAACTCTTCGTGCCCACGCACCCGCGCATCCTCGCCGCCGGTCCTCAGCGTCAAGTCTCGCTCGCTTGAAGCACGCAAGCTTGGGTCACGTGAAGCGACCTCGCGCTCTCACTAGCTCGCTCTCACTAAGCTCGTTCTCTGCGGGGCGGGGCTCCGTCGTCCAGCCCGACGGAGACGTAGAGCAGGAGCCAGCGGGTTCTGCTGCCTGATTTCAGCGAGTAAAATCGGTCTAAGAACACCGCTCTTTCACAGCTGCCGGCGCGACGCAGGCAATTTATCAAGGGAAACGCCGGCTGCGAGAAAGTGGCCCCAAGAGAGCTCCCGTCGGCAGCCCTAAATAACGTCGCTTTGACGTTTGAGCACAAAAGGGTCAATTTCTGGTGTATCTTCTCGTACAGAGCCCTGGAAACGCGCAGGGAAAATCGCGTACTGATCCGCTGCAGTGTACGATACCTCGACACCATCTTCCTCACTTCTTAATCTCAACACGTGACGGTGGGGTGCGCTGTGTCCATACGTTCGGTCGTGTGTCGTCGTGCAAAAGTTAGCTATCAGAATGCGTTGTTGGCAAGGGCCGCCCTCCTTCTAATGGCTGTATGGAGTGAGAGCCGTCTAAAAATCGCAGCGAGTGCGGCGAAGAGATTCTCCCATTTGCTGTTGAGGTTGTATAGATTGTATCTAAACCCAGGTTTCCGCTTTCTTTTATCACCGAACTTTAACGCCCGACGGCACTCCTGTCTCGGTGGAACGAGTGTCGGCATGTCCGAGAATTCGTTAAGCAGAGCCCGAACCCCACCTCTAACCCTCGCCTGCAGCTGTAGTCCGTCGTGTGAGAAATTTACAGCGGAAATTGCATATGGACAAGGGGTCAGGAAGGGAGTTGTGTTTCACATAGTCACAATACTGTTATTCCTCTGCTCTTCACTGGAATACAAGGCTATCAAAATAACAGCGCGCCCATTGGTGCCAGTTTCCTCGTCAGTGCGTGCTTAACCAGTGAAGCTAGCAAAACATATGCGTGCTTCATCTGAGGCACTTTTCAGAACTAAAGCGGATTAGATACAATGACAGGTGTGGTTCTCATTATGCTCCAGATGATGGGCCGTAGATGTCTTTTGGTTAGGACACTTTCTATCGCCAACATTTGAGGTCATGGGCACCCCCACGGCAAAATTCTTAATGACGGGCATTCATTGTTTTCCGCTTTCCACTCCGCCTCGCATATAGAATGGCAATCAGAAGTTTGGTATAGCGCCTAATAAGTTCCAAGCGGGGCACACTGACATCGTGCAGCAACTAAACATTCAATGTAAACCTTTTTTTGAAACTTTTATTTCTTTATGCTTTCTGTGTTTTTGGCCCACGTGTATCACAGAGAGCAGACTGCGAGCTGCATGTCATTATTATCAGAGGAAGTTTCTTTCGCATTCCTCCTGCTTTTGGAAATTGTTGCAGTTTGCGCAGCATCCTCCCCACTTGAAGGGCTCGCATTTGCTGGCCGTAGAGTTGAAATAGTACTTAGGCACAATCGCCTTGCAAGTCCAACTTTTTGAGGTTGCTTGCAACCTGCATGAAAGAACCACCATGATCTCGCTATAACTCCACCACCGTGGGCATGAACGTTCACACACATATTTCTTTCCTGATTAAGTTCTACATTTTAAATGTTTAAATGGTAGTGCCTTTAAGCAAGAGAATTCACTCTTATTACAATTACTTGCCAGTCCTTCTGTGTAGCGAATGCATGTTATTGCTTAAAAATTTAAAATTGCCTTTTAACTTGTCCTTTTCAATTCACTCTCATACTGTCCACTAATGCTACAAAGTTTGAATGTTTCAGCGGAATTATTTGCGCTCTTCAGCACAATTAAAGGCAGCTCAAAATGATCAAAATAGGCGCTGCGCACCGATATTTTCTACATCTTTTTGAAGCTAAGGATACCTCCCCCCCCCTTAGCTAAACATTAATTCGGCTTGATTGCATAGAGTAAAACTTGTTTTTTTAATTGTGTGACAAGTATTAACCAACGACATCAGGATGCAATCTTAAAGTGCGCAAAAAGTTTTTCCCCTTTTCTATGGTTACCTACATCTCCGCACAGAAAGCAACGCGTATAAACAACCCTATTTCACGCTTATGAAATCGCCTATTGAAAACTTGCCTGAATCCTTAAACAGGAACATGCAAAAGTTTTAAATGGCGCATAAAATGTATAGTATAATGTAATATGCATAGTATATATAGTAAATAATGTATATAATATATACAACCTTCTGTTTTAGTGCTTTTAAACCCCCAAGCATGACAACAAACCAACTACCCGAGGTTGCAACATTAGGACATTGTGCATATATGCTTGACTGCTGAAAACATTCCACGAAACCTGTGAATAATGAATTCTGCGAAAGATATAATGCTTTGTGCAAGGCGTTTCCGTCTTCAACCTTTCCGGCTTCTTATTTAGCATTCTAGGTTCTATAATCGAGTTCGTGCTACGTCTTACACCCCTGGAATGATTTGAAGTAATGGTAGAATTTCTTCCCCATCCTCTCAACACACACGCTCCCAAAGTGCCAGTGTACTTCTTGTTTTGCACAGAGATATTCTGAATAACCTGAACTACACTGATTAGCTTGAGAAATCAGAGAATGTTTTAAAACAGAAACAATATTGTAGATAAATATAAAGCTGGCACACATACCGTCTGGATTGGTTCATTTTGGAGTGTCCTCTGAAAGAAGAAATGCGTTGTAGAGCTTATGTTTCCATGTTTTTTTTTAATGAGATCATGCTCTGCGCTGTACTCTGTTTATAAACAAATGAAAACTCTCACAATCAGTGAAGTAGAACAAACTTTGTCTTTGAAGAGGGGGAAATTTCCTAAATATTTTCAAATTCAGACAGACCACTGAGTTAGCGGAGCGCATGTCTGCCTAAATATGCGAGCGCCTTTCGTATACTTCACAAAACTGGCGTTCTGGATTCTCGTACTCCTCGAGTATGGCTGTGCCAAGAGACTTGTGTCCCGGCGATGCCTTGTAGGTGTCAGCTGTTTATACTTTAGTGTTACATATTATACACTATTTATACTTTATTGTGTATATATATATATATATAGTATGTAGACATTTATTGTCGTAGTGTTCTACTAGGGTTAGGCCCGTACAGTGTTCCAGATTGACATTTAAAGGGCTCCAAAGTCCACAAAACTTTTAAACTGACACTTAAAATGAGCAGAAAACACGGAAGAAAGCACAGGAGAGGGACGGAATATGCAGATGACGAAGAAAAAATATAAAGGAATGAGCAGGACCTGGGATGTAGGATTAACGGTAGCGCCATGAAGACGAAACTGGTCACAAAAAAGCGGCAAACGAAAGCCAAAGGCGATTCTTCGTCGCCGCAGTGCAAAGGCGCCGGCGCTGACGGTGGCGGGTGTAAGAATGTCTTCCCATGAGAAGATTTGCTGAAGGGCTAACAAAGTGACGAAATATGATACTATACAGCGTGTGGAAGCGATGAGTAAGGTAAAGGCGTCGAAGTAAAAGAAGAATTTTAAGGCTTGGCTGTCAGCTTTGGTACACAGATGAACACCTCGGAACACCGTTTGAAAGAAAACACGATGGTCCTCGTAATGATATTGATACACATTTAACTGAAGAGGTATGAGGCAGTCCCAGGGCTGGGACGCATGTCTAAGGTACCACGTTTTCTCCACGCGGCGTGTTCTGTGTCAGCCTCCATGCTTACTCAAAGGCTGCTCGAATAGAGGCTGACGAGGAGAGCGTATTTGTGGTGCGAGCAACTATAACCAGCCTCTGTTCTAAGTGCCCCGGATGGTGAACCTACCGGAAACTGCGCTCGAATACCAAGTGTCATTTGTGAATTCTGCAGTGCGTGTATCCTTTCCGGTGTTTTGTGGTGTGCCCAGAGTGCGGCTACCGGACATCCTTGTCGGTTATGACTCATTCAGCGCTGAACAAGCGCGCGTACATTTTTACCGCATTTTTTGTTTTAGGAATTCTTTTGAGGTTCTACGTCGGGTGCATTTTAGCAGCCTCTTCCCAGCCTGTACAAATACTGGTATGAAACAATAAAAATGCGTGCAGTCGAGTCGAAACATCAGTAAACTATTGTTATGTTTTAGAGTGTGTCTGCATATGTTATCGTTATGTATACAGACATATAAGTGAGGTTTAGAAACGCTTCGTTTAGGCATTGATTTATTTCGGTTAGATGTTTTGAGCAGAGCTTGTCCTTTTTCAGGACTCTGGATAATGAAGGCCGTGGGGCCGAGACTCGAAGCGTCGAAATGGTTGAAGAAGCTTTTTCTTTGTAAATCCTCGAATATGGCCCATGTGGTCAGGTGGCGGAAGCATCAACTAGGTGGTAGAACACGTACAACTTTCCGAGAGGACACACCACCATGAAATTGCTTTATGGTGCATTTGTCTTGAAAATTCTTTCTTCTCTTCAAAAATACACATTTCGTGCGTAAGTGGGATTTAAGCTGGTCTTGTTTTTATGTTTTCGCATTATGTTCTTTATTCGTCTATTCGCAAGTAGAAGATTTCTCAGAGTATTTTGGATGGTTTCTGTACTCAGCAATAAAATTCACAAAAACAATCAATACAGGAAGCGGAAAACTATACTCCGTTTCATACATAGCTGTCAACGCTGCCAAAGGTACGAAAGTAGTCCGCTGAAAAAAACAAGCAAAATGTGTCCATCCGCCTCGCGTCGTGGCTGAGTGGTACGGAGCGCGCGCCTGTGTGTTCATTTTACAAAGGGCCTAGGTTCGACTCCCGTCGTGGCTGGTACTTTTTTCATTTCTTTTTTATTTTTCTTATAATTGTCATTAGGTAGAAAGCCGAAACTGTCAAACTCTAATGCCTACTTTGAAAAACACTGTGCTATTTACTTGCGCTGCTTACTTGTTTCGAAGGGAAAAAGCAGTGTAGTGTATTGGCGACGGACGTGATGGCGAAGTGCTGTTCTCGGGCGTTCAGTGACTCTTCTGAATGCGGCACACAATGAATCATTAATTGTGTGGTGATAGAATTCAGTGCGGCGTCGATTATTCCGAGGAGCTTCGGCTAGCGACAACCCGGCATTGATCGGCGTACTCAGCGGCTTTAAAGTGAGCGGCGTCTGGTTCGGGAAGTCTCCACTTTTGAGCTCTTGTCACAAGAAAAATTCTTTGAAGTGCTTCCGTTCGTAGTAATGTTTTGGATTAGATGTCGGATTGGGTGTGTTATGGGTGTGAGCTAGTGCGGTGAGATGGGGATTGTTGAAAGCTGTGTATTTGGGCCGTGAGCAGAGATTCCGCTGCGCAGGTCATCGAACGCAACAAGTGGTGTCGTATATTAGCGCACTTGCCGCTGCAGTTGACATTGTTATTGTCAGAAGCCGACGTCGAGGATCCGTACTTCCTGAATAGGGCGCACAAAGAGGTTGACGAAGCTGGCTGTTCGTTCTCCATACAGTAGCTCGTCATCGTCCTCTCGCGGTAACAATATAAACGAGTAAAAATTCGGGCTTCTTACACACCAATGAGATGTAAGCGCACCGTGAGTGAACGTTGTGGCTGGAATTTAATTATTGACATCCGCTCTCATGTTTTTAATCTTTGTAAATATCATCTTTGTAACTAAACTTGTCCATTTGCTCGATCGTAATCTACTATCGTTGTTTTTCACTGCTGCCACAACTCACAAGAGTGTAGAAACTGGTGCTGTAGGTTATGGAATGGTATATATAACATTTGCTACGGATATCATGTGAGTGGCCTACAGCGGTTGTACGGTCGGCGATTTTTACAGGAAAGAGAACAGCGCACCAGATCTCGGAGGAACGAAATGCTTCAGTGAAGCACTCAAGCAGACGACATGACCGACTGGCCTGCACGGCCGGCCTAGCTGCGAAAACCTGATACAGGAGGAACCGGAAAAAACCCCAGAAAAACTGAGGCACTCTGTTTTGTAGAACATAAAAGAAAAAGCAATCTTTTTGCAAAATAAAACACCGTTATTATTAATCTGCAATATAAACCAAAATTTATTTTAATTTTGAGTTCATTACGATTTTTACTTTTGACGCACTACATTACAATGCGGACGAGGAGCGCGAACAGGCGCCGCAGCCTTGGCTGCGTTGACTGCTATGTATGAAACGGAGTATAAGCACCTTTACTTCAACACCATGGGATAAAATCCTTACTTATTACCGATTGTGGAATATTTGCTATTTCTATCGGGTTATAGCTATATGAGATATTCAGGGCGGAATGAATTCTAGGCTCATTGATTGCTCAAATTCGTTTCCGATAACATTTATGATGCGTCTCTCTGACCTTCTCAGTCATCTTACTTTTCACTGGTCTTTGAATATTGTTCCACTTTTCCTGGCTGCTATTCATGCCAAAAAAAAGCAATTGAGGAGCGATGTAGGGCTTTCCCCTTTTCAAGTGGTCCATCTTCTGTGAATTATTGAGCCAGGAAATAAAATACTGGTCTCGAGGGAAACACATTGTACTTGAATGAAGGCCATTGAAGGCTTGGGCATCACTCATGAGGAGGGTTGACATATAACACTTACACGGCAAAGAGACAACCACGAGGCGGCACTGTAACATACACCGAACCACCTTTTCAGGCGGCTGTTCGAAACCGGATATGTCCCCGAAGGGCATAGCGGGGTATACGGAGCCTCTCCCAGGTGTGCACCCCCTGAACAAACCGATCTTCAGGCCGGGGGAAGCCGGTACCATACGGTGGGTATCCGATTGTGGGTTTCGAACCCCCCACCTCCCGCAGCCGAGGCGGACGACCAAACCACAATGATAATTTACAAGAATTTTCGCGTACAATACCCTTTGCTTCTTAAATGAGGGCCAAATACAATCTATGTAAATAAAATCTTACCACAGTATTGGCAACTTGCAATGACAGCGAGCAAAACTGCCACGATGACTGAAGAGAATACTGCGTTCATGGCTTCTACTGAAATAACTAAAACCCTGACGTAAAGCTCCATCTTTTATACACTGAGCGAGCGTCCCCGTAAAAAGCAAGGAGCGCATATCACGAAAAAAGTCAAAACGTTTCTTTATGGGTGGCGTACCTCCACTCTGTTTTCCCACGTGCGGCCGGGTGCAACCTTTCTCGCTGTGCGTTTTTTAGCTTCTTGTACAAACATATACACACATGTATCCAGTAGTTTTTTCAACCTGGAGCAAAATGTCAAATTCAACAGCAACATAGCACGTGGCGTCATAACTGTTGAGGAAAGTGAGCACTGCTTCCATGTCAAAGCCCTAACTCTTTACCTGGTAGTAGTACAGGAGTATTTCAGTAGCATAGCCGGTATTTTTAATGTTTGAGCCATTTCAGCCTCGATGAGGTCCACGTGGGGGCACTTGAACTACAAATAGAACGAACATAGCCTGCTGCCCAAGGGCTTTGAACTAAGAGCCAAGTGAAGGTTGCGATACTGTCCTTGACAACGTGGCCGGTGCTCGGCCATGTTTCACTGCTCCAGCTTCTGCCCGATTCAAGGGAACCAAGCACCGCCATGTGGCGCTTTTTGCTATTGCGCGACGTGGATGCGGCGGCTACAATGTTTGGAGATGGTGTGAAAAAAATGCTTGGTTGAGGTGTCTAAGGTAAATGCGTGAGGGGTAATGATAGCGTTTATTGCTGTCAAAACAATGCTCAACTAAAAATGGCTAGCGTGCGCGATAGTCCGGCTTACAGGAACACACGGCCAATTCACAGTATGGGTCCAGGCTCAAGGTGGGACACGTTGTTTGCAATGAATAGCTGCTGCCATCTGTCGAGTAGCTCGCCAAGTAATAATAGGAAACGCGATCTGCTGCCATCTGGCACCCAGGTTCACTTTTTTATTGAAGTTTATTTTGATTGGCCACTCCAGAAGTCAGGAACTCAGGCGTAAATACACTAGGCATGGGCAACAGACAAGCAAGAAACTAACAGGAAAACAATGCAGAAAGAGTAAAAGGAATCATGTAGCAATAGGAGAAATAGTATCAACAATAGAAAACAGCACTAAAACGAAGAACTTTTACTAATAAACTTCATTGCCCTGGAGATAGATGGGCACTCTGTACTGCCTGATAGGACGCGTACGTTTAGCGGCGATGAAGTAACAGTATCTAAAACATTAGGCAAACTTCTGGCCGACTACCCTAGTCTGTGGGGTTCGGAAGGCTGTGGACAGGAAAGAAGGTCTTGTTCATGAGGTGGAGACAAACCTGAAGATCTGTCCTCTATGCACTCCGCAGTCAACGTTGGCGGGGAAAGCTTATGCTTCGAAACATGCGCAGTACATGGCTGAACAGCCTGCTTTGTGGACAAACTTCAAACGTAGATGCCCTAAATGCGGCAGCCGTAAGACATTCTACCAGGAAAATTTAACTGGCAAGAGTTGAAGGACCGTAGAAGGTATATCAGATTAAAATTTTTCCATGAGATTTATTATTCAAAAACTGGCATAAACCGCGAACAATATATCCAGGCACCTCATTATATATCAAAGCGACTGGACCACTGCTTGAAGGTCAGGGAATTTTCTTCCAAGGGTGACGTCTTGCGTTCTTCATTTTTCTTAGAACTGTTCGGGACTGGAACAGTTTGCCATCGAGCATTGTATGTGTTACATCTAATGAAGCATTTTTCTATGCTCTGCAATAATTGTTTTATACCCACAATGAAGTCTGTACCCCCCTGCTGTAATTCCCTGTGGGGCGATTAAGGTAACTAATAAATAAATAAATAAATATGATAAAGCCCTTTTCATCTAGCGGAGTGTGTCCTTTCCACCCACCACGCATTAGAGAGGATACCATAGCCCATAAGCTTGTAATTATGAAGCAGCAGTCAGCAAACCTTGCTTCTCATCCTTATTCTCGGCCCTCTCGTCCTTCCTCGAGAAGAGCAATATTCTACGGTCGCACCTTATCCCCCTGCCATTTGCACTCTACGCCACGTCTAAAAGCTTCACCTCCTCCTCGAGCTTTTTATCTTGGCTTACTCTTTCTTTGAATCCTTAAGAAGCCTTACCCTTTATTGTCTCTCTCAGCACTGCAGTGGACGTCTGAAAACCAGAATGCAATATTCGATTACGCTGCCGCCGCCTCGTATCGAAGCAGGCGAACCGTCTAGGTGCCTGTGTGCTCTGAGATGTCAGTGCTCGTTGAAGATCCCCACGTGGTCGAAATTACTCCGGAGGCCTCGACTACGGCACTTATTTTTAAGCGGTAGCTTCACTACCACAGGTGTCGGGTTAAGACCGCCGTGCGTTGGCGATGACCTTCAAGGCTCAGCCAAGGTCAAACCTTCATTTTATAAGTTCGGAGAACCGGTGGATGATCAATAGTCATACCAATGGTCAATCAGTTGAGCAGGTCAAGGGGACAAGGTCAACGTTCAAGGTAATTTCAAGGTAAAGTCGAGGTCAAATCGAGGACGGGTCAAGGTCAATCACAATTCCGTCACGTAATTGACTTTGGGCTTTCCGAAGAGCCTAACCGCGGCGTTTCCGTGACAGGGAGTACGTGACGCCATCTTTAACCAAGTCTATAAGAGAAGGAGCGCTGGCGCGTCTACGAATAAGTCTACATGCGGTGTTCATCCCCGCCAAGGTGGCTCAGTGGTTATGGCGCTCGGCTGCTGACCCGAAAATCACGGGTTCGATCCCGGCCGCAGCGGCTGAATTTCGATGGAGCCGAAATTCTAGAGGCCCATGTACTGTTAGATGTAAGTGCATGTTAAAGAACCCCAGGCTGTCGAAATTTCCGAAGCCCTTCACTACGGCGTCCCTCATAGCCTGAGTCGCTTTGGGACGTTGAACCCCAATAAACCAAACCAAACCAAACATGCGGTGTTCACGTGCTAGGCCATGACGTCACGCCCTCCTAAACCAGTACATAACGAAAGTAGCACCGGCTGCCTGGCACGAAGCGCACATATTGTGTTCACTTGCTAGGCCGTGCCGTCAGGGCCTGCAGCAGAGGCGCGCCATAGCACGAATTCCACAAATGGTGTTCGCGTGTTCATGTGTTAGGCGCCTGAGCGGCAGTGCACCTACGCACGAAGTCCACATGGGCTGTTCACGCGCTAGGCTGTGACACCATGCGTCCAGGCGCGCATAAATAGCAGCTGCGGATTATCCTTGCAGTCAGAGCCACGGAGTCTCTAGTGCTGAACAAGGGTGTCTCCGCTCTACATACGACCGGCGCTTGGCCTCGACTGGCCCCGTCTGAGCTGAACAAGCGTTCCAGCCTAGAACTAAGCTAGAACTAACTCCATGGGGTACATACTTTGATCTCGTATTACATACAGTAGGTTGGGGCAACCTAGAAAGAAATAAAAATAATAAGTGATCTCGTCTTAGAGAGAATCAATCCAAGCCTCGCTTAGGGTTTCGAAGATTTCCACAGAGACAAACGTCTTAACCGACCACCACAGTTTAATCGTAGCTGTCACCAAGAATCCTTAACAATAAAAGACATAGTTTCACGTTAAATGTGTGTTCATTAGTTAAACAATTAGACAGGCTAATAAAGTTAATGTTGCTTTAGCTTTAGTTAAAACAAGTGAGAAGCGGTAGCTTTAGGATGGTTTAGCTGGAAATACCTACGAAATGTTCAACGAACAGCATAACAAGACTTTGCCAGGCTAAATCATCGTGATGCTACCGCTTCAATCTTGGTTTAACCAAAACTAAAGCACAATTAATTTTATTATTTCACTCCCTTCCTTATGTCTTCCCTTACGGCGCAGTTCGGATATGTCAGAGACAGTTTCTGTTTTTCGAGGCGCCCGTCTACCGAGCCGGAGTACACGGGTTCTAACCCGACCGCGGCGGCCGCGTTTCGATGTAGGCAAAACGCAAAAGGCGCCCGTATGCTGTGCGATGTCAGTGCGCGTTAAAGATCCCCAGGTGGTCGAAATTTATTCCAGAGACCTCCACTACGGCACCTCTTTATCTCTTTCTTCTTTCACTCCTATCTTTCTCCCTTCCCTTACGGCGCTGATAAGGTGTCCGCCGAGATATGTGAGACAGATACTGCGCCATTTCCTTTCCTAAAAAATCAAAACTAAAGTCAGACAGTTTCTGCGTCATTTCCTTTACTTAAAACCAATTTTCAGTTCAAGTATTGTATTAGTTAACACTGAATCGAATCAGGAATATTACTCGAGCGAATATCTGTAAACAGTATGAAGTGTGGCTGGCACAATAGATGGCCTCTAGAAGCAGTCATTAACGGCCTCAGTGGTAGAAAAATGACCCTGCGACTGTTCTGCACGTTGGATGTGAGGTGCACGTTGACGGTTATGTTGCCATGAGCTCTGTGATTTCATGCACGAATCCCTGACCTCGTCCTTGGTGGAAGCGATTATTTCAGATTGTAAATATACTTACTTTTTCATTGGAAGCAGCCTCATGGCTATACATCAGTCTTATGTATTTCTTTTGCACTGGTCTCAGGATCGTTTTCCACTCTGCGTAACAACATCGCTACGGGTGCATGCAGTGTTCTTTTGCGCAGAACATGATGTGTGGTTCAGTGTTGTCAAAAGAAGATAAACAAAAGCGAATTCTTAAAAAGAAATTGTCATGCGCCTGCTTGTTTATTTTTAATTGCAAGTTTTAGTTATCTTCATTTCTTATTAGCTTTAAACACCTTGACTTCTTGACCTTAAATTAGGTTTTAATAGCGATAGTTGTTTCTACGGTTGTCACGACTTATGCGTAGCTACTGCAGACATAGTGAGGAGCTGGGACAGCGACAGGAAGTCACCACGAGTGCTGCGCCATTGTACTCGGACGTGCGGACAGTAGCACTTAATCTTGTTGACCCCACCGGGACCCACAGCAGTACCACAGGATTGCGCAAGGATGCCTGTAGTGGTCCGGCATGGATGGAGCCGAAACGCACAACACTGCTACTAAACGCCGCGCTCGTGATAGAGAGCAGAAACGACGTGCCAATGAGGAGTCCACGTGTGGCGGAGGGTTCAAGGGCTCCCTAGGAAAAGTGAATGCACTGGTCGACTCGAGGAGTGGCAGATGCTTACGGATGAGGTCGAAAGAAGCACTAGCAGTAATACCACTGGGACTGCTGCAAACACCGCTGAAGCAGTATTTTAGAAGGGTGGCTTAATGTTGATTGTTATATTTGTTACCGTTTCCATGATGTGTTAATCGGGGTGTAGGCCGTGTCAGGAGGCATGTTTGGTCTTCCTCCTTTAGCCTCACCTCACCTCGAGGGCATATATGGCCAAATAAACATACTACTACTAGTAATACTACTTCTACTACTAAAACTACATACATGATTACAATTCGCAACATTCTCAAATAATGCGGAATGCTATCATCGAAATTGTGCAGCTCGCAATATGCGTAAACAATATAAATTTTATTTAACTACTCAGGCTACACTGCCAACCTCGAGGGCGCTCGATCGGTACGGTCAGCTGCTTTACATTCGCTCTCTTGGTCGCTGCCCGCAGGGCTCAATACATCTTTTCGGGGCATCAGAAGGCAACCATGGAGCTTTTTAATGTGCATGCACAATAGTTATTTCCTCGAATGCTCGGTAACTCGGTAAATGCCTGCATGACACCGTGCAGTGAATGTGAGGTGATACGCATTAATTGTCCTTGTAGGTATTGTTTTCAGTCGTTGCTAGGTGGTTGTGGCAGTATGTATAAAAAGACTCTTAGTAATTTGGAAGTGTCCACGCTTGTGTGTATGTCCCTTGCTATCCCTTGTGTTTTTAGCGCAGTTAATATCAAGCGACCTGTTGAATCTTTTAGTGACAACCCAATTTTATGTCGTGGCAGACTTAGAAGTACAGAAGGCGGCGTATAACAAGGCAACCTGAAAACGACACTCGAGGGCCTATTCACTCGAACCGTTTTTTCATTCTATAATTGCTTAATTTAGTGGTTCAAAAAGGCCTTTCCTGTGGGGTCGGCGGCTTCTCCCCTACAAATACATGCAGGATTTGCATCCTTTCAACCAAATATTTAGTTCTTTCCAGCAACTGAGTGCTCCTGACCTGCGGTGTTGTTTTTTAGAGGCAGTCGCGCAAAACTATCAGAAGACTCATTTCTTATCGACTGCTCGGAAGGGGTTCTGCACCTCGATCTTCCACTCATCGACACGGTATCCTTGATTTCCTCGCCCCGATTGTGTTCTTCCAACCAAGTTTCTCTTTCATCCAAAGCCACATCTTTCTCTGCCCTGCTTCCAATGCTGTCTATTCACGATGAGGACTGCGTTGTTGCGCCAATTGTCGATCTTCTACAGACACCTCTATCGCTGCAATGCAAACACCATGGCTACGTTCCATGAAAACACTGTGTCAAAGCCGTTTCTCGACTTCAGTGCTCGTTGCAAGGGCTCCCATCTGGTATTTCCTGGCAACCCTCCGCAACCCTCCTTGGTTGCTGTCAATTTGCTCCACTTGAGATTCGCCATGCTCCTGCTCCTGCAAAACCTCATCATGCTCCCAATCCACCGACCGACGCAGTCACAAGAATGATTGTCTCGTATTGGCGGACCACCCAATCCTGCCAGCTTCGCACTCTTTTAGAGACTTTTTCTGACAGCTTGACTTTAATAACAGCATCATCGACATCATCATCAACAGGATGACTGCGCCCACTGCAAGGCAAAGGCCTCTCCCATGTCTCTTCAATTAACTCGGTCCTTTGCCAGCTGCAGCCGCTAAATTAATCTCATCAGCCCACCTAACTTTCTGCCATCCCATGCAACTCTTGCCTTCTCTTCGAATCCACCCCGTTATCCTCGAGGAGCAGCGGTTGTCTTGCCTTCGCATTACATGCCCTGCCCACGCCCGTGCCTTGCACTTGATTTCGACTAGGATATCATTAACTGGCTTTTGTTCTCTCACCAACTCTACCCACTTGCGGTCTCTTAGCGTTACCCCTACCATTTCTCTTTCATGGCTGGCTTATTATCCTTAACTTATGCTGAACCCTTTCGTTGTCCTCCACGTTTCTGCCCCATAGGTATGTAGCGGCAAGATACAGCTGTTGTATACTGTTCTCTTGAAGGACACTGGTATGAACAGAGATAGCCTGCCATATGCGCTCCAGCACATTTCTATTCTTCTAGTTATTTTCCTTTCATGATCCGAATCAGCGGCCTTTAACAACCTAAACAGATGCATTTCCTTACCACTTTTAGCACCTTTCTACCGTTTGTGCACTGCTGTTCTCTTGTAAGACTCTTGAACATTTCTTTGGTTTTCTGCATGTTAATTTTAAGACCTACCGTTCTGCTCCGGCTGTCTAACTCTGCTTTTCAGTTCATCATATGAGTGACTTAGCAAGTCAAGCTCATCCGCGAATTTTGAATAAGAGGTATTGTCCATTCACTGTAATCCCCAGCAGTTCCCAATCCAGGCCTCGGAACGCCTCCTGTAAAGGGGCGGTGAATGGCATTGGCGAGATTGTGTGTGCCTGCCTGACAAACTACTTTATTAGAATTTTATTACTGACTTTCTGAAGGACTATGGCAGCTGTGCAGTCGTAGTACATATCTTCCGTAATTTTCTCGTAAGGCTACACTCTGATTTCCCGATGTCTGCATGACTGCGGATGTTTGCGCTCAGTCAAATGCTTTCTGACAATCTATTAACGCTTTATATAGGGGTTGGTTATATTCGGCGTATTTCTCTATCACCTGACTGATGATGTGAATATGGTCTTATGTCGACTATCCTTTACGAAAGCCTGCCTTATCACTTGGTTGATTGAAGCCTAAGGTCGTGCTGGTTCTATTTGCGATTACCATAATAAATGCTTTGTGGGGAATAGGAAGTAGGTTCGCTGGGATGTAATTTTTCAAGTCGTTGACATATCTTTTGTTATGAATGAAGATAACGTTATCGTTGTTCTATTTATCCTTGTTCCATCCTTCTGGAACGCCGAAGGTCATAAGGTATGGCGTATACAAAGTGGCTAGTTTTTGTAGCAAAATCTGCCCTCCGTCCTTAAAGATATCTGTTGTTACCTTATCCTCACCAGATGCTTTCCCCCTTTCATTGCTCCTATGAGTTTTTTTACATCTATCGTCCGGACGGCCGAAAGTGGCTCCTCGTGATTCCCCGCCATCTTCGGTCTGAGATCTGTGCGCACTACCACGCCGACCCTCAAAGCGCTCACGCTGGATCGCTAAAAACCTACGAGCGGCTACGCCAGAGGTACTACTGGCGGGGCATGTACAATTTTGTACGTCGATACGTTCGCTCCTGCACAGCCTGTCAGCAGCGGAAGTCGTCACCTCGACCCTCGACTGCCCCGTTACAGCCATTACCGTGCCCGGCTCGCCCTTTCGATCGTGTGGGCATCGACCTATATGTGCCGCTCCCCTTCACGACCGCCGGGAATTGTTGGATTATAGTTGCCGTGGACCACCTCACTCGGTATGCTGAGACCGCTGCCCTACCTGCGGCTACTGCTCGCGACGTCGCCTTCTTCCTTCTTCATCACTTCGTCCTGCGTCACGGCGCTCCGCGAGAACTTCTCAGTGACCGCGGCCGTGTTTTCTTGTCTGAAGTTGTTCGCGAGCTTCTCGATGCGTGCCACTCAGTCCACCGTACCACTACTGCTTACCACCCTCAAACTAACGGCCTCACCGAACGATTCAACCGGACTCTTGGGGACATGATCGCCATGTACATTAGCTCCGACCGCTCTAATTGGGATCAAGTCCTTCCGTTCGTGACCTATGCATATAACACCGCATCCCAGGCAACCACCGGCTTGTCCCCATCCTTTCTTTTATTTGGGCGCGAGCCTTCCTGTCTGCTGGGCAGAATCCTTCCCTACAACCTCGACAGCTCAGAATATACTTTAATTTCTGACATTACCCGCCATGCTGAGCAGTGCCGCCAGTTGGCTCGCTCCTTCACCGCCGAACGTCAAGAGCTCCGGAAACATGAGTCGGACCAAGACACGCCCGCTACACACTTCTCCACTGGATCATTGGTCTGGCTCTCTGTTCTGGCTGCGTCCAAATTTTCGGCCAAGCACATTGGTCCTTACCGCATCTTAGAGCGTACGTCACCAGTGAACTATATCACCGAACCGGTGACACCTTCTTTGGACCATCGCCGCCGTGGTCGCGACGTCGTTCATGTCAGCCGCTTGAAGCCTTATTACAGCCCTCTCGTCGTTTCCTCGCCTTGAGTCGCCAGGATGGCTCCCTCTTTCCGCCGGGGCAGTTGGAATGAAGATGATGATTAAGCACCGCTACCAACGACGACGAAGCGCTAGCGCCGCCCGTGAAAGGCTCGTGCTGGAGAACTGCCGCTTGTGTGCCGGGCTCTGGCCTCGCTGGTTCCTAGACGACTTGCGCCCGGGTCTTCGTTGCCGGTGCTTCAACGTGCCAATAAACCACTCTTCACATCCTTATATATTACTTGCGGGACGTCCCATCGATGAGCGTTGCGGCTTCTCTCATTACCGTTGTGTCTGTATTGGCTACTGTATAGGTTTGTGTAGAACTCTTCGGACACTTTAAGAATCTTATTTATATTTCTAATGGCATTGCCCTCTTTGTCTCTTATCGCATACATTTGGTTTTTACTTATGTCTAATTCCCTCTTCACTGCTTTTAGGCTGCCTTCCTTCTTTAAAGCATGCCTGATTTTCTCCATATTAAAGTTCCTGATGTCGGCTGCCGTGAGCTAATTTAATAACTTTCATACCTCTGTCAGTTCCATTCCCTCCGTCCGGTTAGGCGCTTTAATGCTTTAGCGTCTCTTTATCAGATTTTCTGTCTCCCGATACAGCTTCCCGGTATCCTGTCGAACCATCCTACCGCCTACTTCTACTGTGCATTCTGTAATTACAGATGTGAGATTATCGTTCATTGTTTGAACATTAAGGTCGTCTTCTTCAGAGCCCAATATCTGTTCTGTAGCGATATCCCTATTCCCCCTACGTTCCTTCTTACCGCTAATTCGTCACTGACTTTCCCCTTCCCTAATTTCTTCCGTCCTGGCTTCAGGTCTTTTATTTCGAGGCCTTACCTTTCTGTGGTCGCTCCAACGCACCTTTTGGACGACTTCCACATCCTGCGCTATACCACGGTGAGCGCAACATACACAGTCTATTTCCTTTTTATTCGCATCATTTGGGCTCTTCTACGTCCTCTTACTGTTGTTTCGTTCCCGGAAGAAGGAAATCATGATCCTTGAATAATTTCTCTCTGCGACCTCTGCTAATATCTGCCTTTCGCTATGCCTGGACCCTATGCCATAGCCGCCTACCGCCTGGTCTCAAGCCTGCTTCTTGCCTACCTTCCCATTGAAGTCGCCCATTAGTACAGTGTACTGTGATTTTACTTTGTTCATTGTCGATTCCGCGTCTTCATGGAAGCTTTCAATGATCTGGTCATCATGTCCGGATGTGGGCGCCTAGGCCTGCACCACCTTCAGCTTGCCCCTCTTATTGAACGTAATTACGATAGATGCCCCCCTCTCGTTAATGCTATAGAAATCATCTATGTTCCCACATATATCCTAATGTACGAAGAATTCCACACCTAGTTCTCGTCTCTACGCTAATAGACGATAGCACAGTACATTCCCGCCCCTTAGTACTGTATATGCCTGATCTGTCCTCTTTACCTTACTAAGCCGTATGATCTAGTTTTATACCCGCTAGTTCCTTGAACAGCACAGCTAGGCTAGGCTCACAGAATAAGCTTCTAACGTTAAACGCTGCCAAGTTCAGGTTGAAATGGCGGCCTGTGCAGCTGCCAATGGCAATTTCCGGCAATGGCGGCCAGTTTTAAGACAATCTCTCGCTGTAACGCACCGCATCAACACATCTTCCGCCAGCCATACGGATTGTCCCATACTGAGCGACAGGTTATCAATACGGAGGTTACAAAAGTGCTTGATAGTAACCTAATTGAGCCCTCTCACAGGCACTGTACTTCGCTAGTAGCATTGGGGGAGGAAAACATGACACGTGGAGCGTCTGTGTTGATTACCACCCGCAAAATAAGATCACTAAACAGGATGTGTGCATGCGTCCTTGAGCAGACTGTGCCTTGGATTGTCGCTAAGAGGCCAAATTTATTTCCTCCACTTACCTACGATCCGGCTATTGTAAAGTTGCCGTGGAAGACTAGGACCATGAGAAGCCTGCGTTTGTCACTCCATATATGGCAAGCGGATTAAATTCATGCCATGCGGCTGTGCAATGTCCCGGACACATTCGATGGCATTATGAAGACTCGGTTGCTAAGGTTTAACGGTCCACATGCCTCCCTATTTAGACGACGCCATTGTCCTTTTACCAATATTTTGTTCTAACATTGCAGACCTCTCTAAAATTGTTTCGCTCTTCTGTCATGCTAGACTGGAGCTGAACTCTTCCAAATGCTGTTTTGCGCTTTGTCAGATGAGTATACTTGGCCATGTCGTCGACTCTAACGGTGCTCGTCTTGTTGCCTAAAAGATCCACGCAGTGAGGCACTTCCAAGTGCCCTCTTCAAGCAACGACGTCAGATGTTTTGAGGGCCTCTGTCTGTACTCTTTTCGATTGGTTCAAAGGTTCCCCACCTTCGCTCATCCGCTCACAGGACTTGTTAAAAAGAATGTAGTTTTCTTCTGGCAACCATAAATGGTGCACACGGTGACCATCTGGTGACCATCATCCGGGCCCGTGTTACCATCGGTAAGGCGTGGAGACCGTTTTTCAGAAATTTCTAGTTCTTTCTTCTGATCCGCCGTCGCCGGCGGGCTACCGAGGTGGAGAGGGAGTCACTAGGTGCGCTCAAGGCTACGCCCTCTCTGTCGACCATGCGTAGCATTTGCTCCAAACTTCTCGAATAATCGACGAGGCGCGCAGACATGGCTCCTTTAGCACCGCCCCAGCGAGTCAACTGGCGAGAGAAACGACACACATAAGGCTAGTCGCTCTCCGGAGTTCTTTTTCTCCGCTGTTCTACAATTCTCTACTGTGCGCTCTGGCGAGATTGCTTCCGCGCTGCGCCGGTCTTCCAAATGTGCACCTTATTTTGGAAACCTGTGGATAAATGTGTGATTATTCGGTTTCTCTCCCGTGATGGCAATAATCAGTTCGTTGTCATGCGGGATATCTCTCGGTATGCAGTAATCCCCTTGTCACGACGTGCGCTAGTAGAAGAACTTTCCGGTCATTTACCTTGAGAGCCCGCCACACTACTGTGACTATTGCTTCCCGCACACCTGCCAATTTAAGAGCATGAAGTTCCTCGTGAGCACACACATCACCTTAACTCAATGCGGCCTTGGTGCTCCGACACCTCAATCAGCTCTATCATAATGGCTATAGCTACGACTACTTGATGCTTCAGCTACAAGATACTTCATCATGTATTCTTGAGCCCTGCTGCATAGTGTTTGGCGACGTCTTGTTAATGGCAGGCACCCTTACCAAGAACCGCAAAAATGCCGCTAGACGCACCAATGAGAATGTGCACGAAGTAGTGGCGTATTTTAAGGGCTTTTTAGCGTGGGGAGCAAAAAATCGCAAGCATGGGTCTGGCAGGGGGTCCCCAAAGAGCAACCTAACAGGAAGGCGGGGCACCCAGGTCACGTGACCTTGCGGCGTCATCACAACCTGCCCACCGTGCAGGCCAGGCGGCAGTTAAATTATGAATAGGTCCATCGCGCAAAGCAACCTGGGCAGCACAAGCCTTAACCGTTGCATCGCTGTGCCAGGAAAGGTATCAGGTTTCACAGGAATCTATTCATGTAAAGCAGACAATAACCTTGGGAATTAAATCATCACGGTCTAATGTCATACATATCCTTAAGGCGGAATGTAAGTGTCCCGTCCAATCTTTTTTTTTACATTGTGCATATTTCGGTAATTATTTTAACCTTACTTGCTAGCTATTTAAATAGCTTCTGGAAAGAAGTGCATTTCGAATGTGGTATATCGCCTTAAAAAAGAGTCGGCTGAACTGTCCTCAACAAGGCACCATCTGTGTAGCTTTTTTTAAGAGCTCTGAAACAAACCGCGCGGAACTGAAAATACGCTGCCTGACATTGGTCCTACTTGAGCGGCCCATTTACAAATTCGCTCAGCTTATATCCCGTGCACAGTGCAAACGCAAAGCTCTGTAAAAGGCCGCATTAAGCGAGGACGCCGGATAACTTGCTAAATGAAAAGAAACCGGCATGCGCTCTCTGTACCTTCACACCTGCTGCTTGACTGAAGACTGGCCTACATCTCACGACAGGCAAAAAAAATTATTCTTGCCCACGCACCCCCGCATTGCCACCGCCGCTCGTCAGCGCCATGTCTCGCTCACTTGCAGCGCGGAAGCTTCGGTCTCGTGAAGCGGCCTCATCCTGTCACTGGCTCGTTCTCTGCGGGGCGGGGCTCCATCGTCCGGCTCGATGGAGACGTAGAGCAGGAGCCAGCGGGTCCTGCTGCCCGATTTCGGCGAGTAATCTATCCAAGAATACCCCCTCCCTCAGCTGCCGTCGTGACGAAGGCGATGAGTGAAGGGAAACGCCGGCTGTGAGAAAGTGCCCTCAGAGACCTGCCTTCGACTGCCCTGAATAACGTCCCCGGATATTTGAGCACAAAAGGCTCCAGAGCATGCAGCTTTCCCACGAAAAACTGCACCAGCTAGTTTTCCGAGCGAAGGTCAGGTGCGGTAGAAGCGGGTCGGAGTAGAGAGGAAGAGCAGCGGTACGGCGGAAGGGATCGAGCTCTGGTGGTTCGATAGTCACGAGGCGGAACACAACTGGAGGAAGGGGAAGAAGAACGTCCGGAAGAGTCCGTGAAGGAACGGCACTGATGAGAGGACCACTAGGTGTATAGGCGCTTTCGAAGGCTTCATACCCGCGACGTTCGTCTTGAAGGCGCCGACGGCAGAAGCGCAAACTATGGCCCCGGAAGCCGCAATAATAACAAATCGGGCGGTTGGAGAGCCAGGGCGTGCAGAACGGGGCGTTGAGGTTGGAGGGGCCAAAGTTGCGACATGATGACGTGGCGGCTCTGGCGTCGGAGGCGGGCCATAGACAGGTGGCATGGCAGCGACCTGAGCGCACGTGGGTGTTGGGCGAGGAGCAGGAGTGTCGGATGCCAGAGAGCAGGTGATCGAAGCCAGCACTTCTTTAATCATGCTGCGAAGGCCAGCACCACCAGATGACGCAGCAGGAGGCGCAGGTTCGGTCAGGCACGAAGAACCGTGGGTGAGAACTTCTTCCCGAATGAGCGCTCGAATCAGGGCACGCAGGTCGGAGTCGGTGGGCAAAAGGGCGGCAGCCGGGTCAGGTTGCAAACGGATGGATTGCAGCTGATCGAGGCTCTGGCAGGTCTCCATGATGGCATCGACGGACGTAGTGTTTTGGATGGCAAGGGCATTGAACGCCATAGAGCCGATACCCTTCAGGACGTGGCGAACACGGTCAGCTTCGGTCATTGTGGCATTGACATGCCGGCAGAGAGCAAGTACATCCTCAATGTAAGGAGAGCACGACTCAGCAGGGCGCTGGATGCGGTCAGCGAGGTTTTTTATTAGCTACTTAAGAGCGAACAGCCGGAGATCGAAAAATCTGTCGCAACTGCTGCTTAAAATTTGCCCAGCCTGGGATATTCGTCTCATGATTCAAGAACCATGTGCGTGCGGCGTCAGTCAAATAAAAGGACACATTGAGCAGTGTAAGGGGGTCGTCCCAGCGGTTGAAAGAACTCACGCGGTCGTAGTTGTCAAGCCAGTCGTCGAGGTCGTCGCCGCGGAGGCCAGCAAACATCTGAGGGTCGCCTTGACGGCTGTTCACGGTCCAAGTTGCGGGGGCAGCAGAGGGTGAGCGAGAGAGACCTGGGCCGGCGGCGTTCTCCTCTTGAGACATGGCGGTGAGAGTGCACAAGCGGCGACAGGAGCGCAGCTCCAGGGGGAAGCGTGGAAAGAGGATACGGGGAATCCAAGGAGCACCTCCACCACGTGTAAGGGAAGACCTCACGTAAGACGTTTATTCTAGCCATCTGCCAGAGACGTGTTCCAAGCGAACAGCCCCAAGCGATGACGATGGGAATCTTCAGGTGAAAGAGAATGAAGTCGCAGGCAGAGAGGCGAATAAATTGCTCACAGGGCATTTTGGCGGGGCGAGTATGAAATCAAAAGCATTAGTCTGGCAGGTGGTTCCCAAATAGCAACCTTGAAAGCACCCAGGCCACTTAGGTCACGTGACCTTGCGACGTTCTAACAACCTGCCCGCCAAGCAGGTGGCACAGAAATTGATGATTGGTCACTTGGGCAAAGAAACCTGGGCCACACGAGGCGCGCCGGTGGAAGCACCTGCCATCATAGTGCAGTGAGGTGTGCAGAAGGTTGCAGCCTTCGGGCTGCGGCCGTGTATCTGTTTTTTCAGCCAGCGTCCGCTCAGGCGGACGCGGTTGTTGCGACGCGCGTCTTTACTCTCTTTTTCTTTCCTCTTATCTTTCAACTCTCTTCTAAATGCACGTGGCAGCGGGGGTGGCTGGGCTGGAGCCAGTTGCCAGGCCCGTGCACTTTCTTTTTCACCGTTCTCTCTGTCGCAACCAACCATATCACCAGTGCTTAACCACAGTGCTTATCTGCTGTACCACTGCGCCAGGAAGGGTATGTGGATTCACATGTATCTGTTTACTTATAATAGGGAATGACCTTCCTTATATTTGGGAATGAAACAATTACGCTCACAGATACCCTTAAGGCGGAGTGTAAGTGTGTCGTTGAATTTCTTTACATTATGCATAGATAATTAGCTTAACCTACCTTGCTGGCTATTTAAATGTTGGCTTCAGGAAAACAGTTTATTTAGAATAATGTATATCACCTTGCAAAACCGTTGGCGGACGTGTTTGCAATGAGGCACCGTCTGTGTAGCTTTCTTTAAAACCTCTAAAAGAAACCGCCCCGAATTTAAAATCTACTCCATCACAGATGTGCTAGTTAAGCGCTCATGATACAAATTCACTCAACTGTTATCCCGCGCAAAGTGCGAACACAAAGCTCTCTAAAAGACCAAGTTTAGCTGACACACCCGGTATGTTGCTCAACAAAATAAAACAGCGATCCGCTCTCTGTACCTTCAGACCTGGCGCTGGTATGGCAGTGGCAGTGATTTAGCTATGGTTAAACCTCGAGGATTGCAAAAGCAACGAGAGAGAGAGAAGCGATGGAGAGCGCGCGTCAGCGGCGGCGGCACGCTAGCGATGCGCCGCTACTGCGCATGCGCAACTGGCGAGCGCGGCGGCGGCTCCTCTCACCTCTCTCCTCGCGCATGCGCTGTATGGCCTTGCGTCAGCCGCACGGAATGACTCGGTGACTCGCGTGCAGTTGCTTTCGCAACAAAATTCCTCGTGCCCACGCACCCGCGCATCCTCGCCGCCGCTCCTCAGCGTCGTCTCGCTCGCTTGCAGCACGCAAGCTTGGGTCACGTGAAGCGACCTCGCGCCCTCACTAGCTCGTTATTTGCGGGGCGGGGCTTCCTCGTCCAGCCCGACGGAGAGGTAGAGCAGGAGCCAGTGGGTTCGGCCGCCTGATTTCAGCGAGTAAAATCGGTCGAAAAACACCACCCTCTCTCAGCTGCCGGCGCGACGCAGGAGATTGATCCATGGTCCGTTCTCAAATGTATTTTGCAAACGGAAAAATAAAGCACTTACTTACTTACTTACTTACTTACTTACTTACTTACTTACTTACTTACTTACTTACTTACTTGCTAAACGCCGGCTGCGAGAAAGTGGCCCAAAGACAGCTCCCGTCGGGAGCTCTAAATAACGTCACTTTGACGTTTGAGCACAAAAGGGTCAATTTCTGGCGCATCTCCTCGTACAGAGCCCCTGGAAACGTGCAGAGAAAATCGCGTACTGATCTGCCGCAGTGTACGATACCTCGAAACCGTCTCCCTCACTTCTTAATCTCAACACGTGATGGTGGGGGGCGCTGTGTCCATACGATCGGTCGTGTGTCGTCGTGCAAAAGTTAGCTATCAGGACAATGCGTTTTTGGCAAGGGCCGCCCTTCTTCGAATGGCTGTATGGAGTGAGAGCCGTCTAAAAATCGCAGCGAGTGCGGCAAAGAGATTCTCCCATTTGCTGTTGAGGTTGTATAGAATTTATCTGAACTGAGTTTTCCGCTTTCTTTTATCACGAACTTTAACGCCCGACGGCACTCCTGTCCCGGTGGAACGAGTGTCGCCTTGCCCTAGAATTCGTAAAGCGGAGCCCGAACCCAACCTCTAACCCTCGACTGCAGCTGTAGTCCGTCGTGTGAGAAATTTACAGCGGAAATTGCATATGGACAAGGGGTCAGGCAGGGAGTTGTGTTTCACATAGCGACAACACTGTTATTCCTCTGCTCTTCCCTGGAATACAAGGCTATCAAAATAAAAGGGCGCCCTTCGGTGCCGGTTTCCTCGTCAGTGCTTGCTTAAGCAGTGAAGCTGTCAAAACATATACGTGTTTCATCTGGGGCATTTTTCAGTACTAAAGCGGATTAGATATAATTACAAGTGTTTTTCTCATTGTGCTCCAGATGATGGGCCGTAGATGCCTTTTGGTTAGGACACTTTCTACGCTGACATGTGAGGTTATGGGTACCCAAATACAAAATTATGAATGAAGGGCATTCATTGCTTTCCGCTTTCCACTCCGCCTCCAATATAGAATGAAAGTAAGAAGTTTCGTTTAGCGCCTAGTAAGTCACAAGCGTGGCACTCTGACATCGTGCAGCAACGAGGCATTCAATGTAAACATTTTTTATTAATTTTTATTTCTTCATGCTTTCTGTGTTTTTCGCCCACGCGTAGCACAGAGAGCAGACTGCGAGCTGCATGTTCTTATTGTCACAGGCAGTTTCTTTCGCATTCCTCTAGCTTCTGAAAATTGTTGCAGTTTGCGCAGCATCCTCCCCATTTGAAGGGCTCGCATTTCCTCGTCGCAGAGTTGAAATAGTACTTGGGCACAACCGCAAGGCATGGCCCAACTTTTTGAGGTTCTTTGCAACCTGCATGGAAGAGCCACCATGATCTCGGCATAACTCCCCCACTCAGGGCATGAACGTTCACACACATATTTCTTTTCTGATCCCGCTCTACATCTTCCATGGTAAGGTCCTTAAGCCGCAGAGTTCATTCTTATCACAGTGGCGTGCCAGTCCTTCTGTGCAGCGATGACATGTTCTTTCATAAAAACTTAAAATTGCCTTTTGATTTCTCGTTTTTAATTGTCTCTGTTACTTTCGACTAATGCTACAGAGTTTGAATACTTCAGCAGAACTAATTAGGCTCTGCAGCACAATTAAAGGCAGCTCGCAATGCTCCAAATAAACGCTCCGCACAAATATTTTGTACATTTTGTGAAGCTAAGGAGACCCCCAAATTCCTAAACATTATTTTGGCTTGATGAATGTCAACTAACGACAATGGGATGCAGTCTTAAAGTGCGCAAAATGTTTTTCCGCTTTTCGGTGGCTACCTAGGCCTCCGCATAGAAAGCATTGCGTATGAAGAGTATTATTTTGCACTTATGGAATCGCCTTTTGCAAACATTCCTGAACACGTAATGAGAAACATGCCGGAATTTTTAATAGCGCATAAAATGTATTTCATAAAGTAATCTACCTAGTATATATAGTGTATATATTTATATATAGTGTATAATAAATGTATCCATTGTTTTTTCGTGCTTTTAAACCTCCAATCATGTCAACCAAACAACTAACCGAGATTTCAATAAAATGATATCGTGCGTACATGCTTGTTTGCTGAAAACATTCCACGGAACCTGTGAATCATGAATTCTGCACAGAATCTAATGCTTATGTACAAGGCGCTGCCGCCTTCAACCTTCCGCGCTTATTATTTAGCATTCTAAGTTCTGTAATCGACTTTGTGCTACGTCTTCAACTCCTGGAATGATTTGATGTAAAGGTTAAACTTCTTCCCCATTCTTCTCAACACACACGCTCCCAAAGTTCCATTGTACTTCTTGTTTCGCACAGAGATATTCTGCATAATGTGAACAACACTGATTACCTTGATAAATTTGAGAAATTTCAAGAACAGAAACTATACTGCAGATGGATATAAAACTCGAACACATACCGTCTGGATAGGCGCATTTTGGAGGGTCCTCTGCAAGAAGAAATGCATCATTTTTTGGAAAACTAGATCAAGCTTTGCGCTCTACACTTTTTTAAACAAACGAAAACTCGCACAATCAGCGAAATAGAACTAACATTGTCTGTAGAGCGGGAAATTTTTTAAAGATTTTCAAATGGAAAAAGGCTACTGAGTTGGCGGAGCTCTCGTCTGCCTAAATACGTGAGCACCATTTACATACTTCACAAGACTGGCGTTCTGGATTCTGGCGCTCCTCGAGTTTGGCTGTGATAAGAGACTTGTGGCGGCCCGGGGATTCCTTGTAGGTGACGGCTGTTTATACTTTAGTTTTACATAATGTACACTATTTATAATTTAGTGTATATATATAAAAGGCAGACTTTTATTGCTGTAGATTTCTACTAGGGTTAGGCCGCTATAGTGTCCAGATTAACTGTTTTAAGGGCTCCAAGGTAAACATAATTTAAAATGGAAACTTGCAATGAGCAGAAAATGCAAAAAAAAAGCACAGGGGAGGGATGGACTACGCAGATGACGGGAAAAAAGGAATATAAAGGAATGAGCAGGAATGGGGATCGAGGATTAGCGGTAGCACCATGAAGGCTGAAACTGTACAGAAAAAAACGGCAAATGAAAGTCAAGAAGGACTCCTTCCTCGCCGCAGTTCAAAATCGTCGGCACTGAACATACGGCCCTGGCAGTGGCGGATGTAAAAAAGTCTTACCAATGAGAAGATTGGCTGAAGGGTTAAGAAAGTGACGAAATACGATCCTTTACAGCGTGTGGAGTGGGTGAGTAAGGTAATAGTGCCGAAGCAAGATTAGAATTTCAGGGCTTGGCTGTGAGCTTTGGTACACGGATAAAGAGCTCGAAAGACCTTTCGGAAGAAAACATGATGGTGCTCTTATTGAAATGGATACGCATTTAGCTGAAGAAGCATGTCGAAATCCCAAGACTGGGACACATGTTTAAGGTAAGACGTTTCCTCCATGCTGCGTGTTCTGTGTCAGCCTCGATGCTGACTCTCTCTTCGAGGCTGCTCGAATAGAGGCTGTTGGGGAGCGCGTATTTGTGGTGCAAGCAACTATCAGAAGCCTCTGTTCGAAGTTCGACGGACGGTGAACCTGCCAGAAACTGCATTCGAGTAGCAAAGTGTTATTACTGCATTCTGCAGTGCGTGTATGCTTTCCGGTGTTTTGTAGAGTGCCCAGAGTGCGGCTACCGGACATCCTTGTCGGTTATAACTCATTCCACGCTGAACTAGTGCGCCTGCAATTTTATATGATTTTTTTCTTTAGGTTTTTTTTGAGGTCCGACATCAGATGCATTTCACGAGCCTCTTCCCAATCCCTACGGATTACTTGTATGAAACAAAAATGATCCCTTTTTCCCAGTCGAAACGTCAGTAAACTCATGTTATGTTTTAGAGTGTGCTTCTGGATATTTTATTATTATATAATGCCACGTATCATTATAATGTCCGTTCGTTCGCTCAAGGCCGTAGGAAAGGGGTTTCTCTTTTTTTTTTTTGACGTGAGAAGCGACCGGACTAATCTCGATTGATCACAGCCACGAAGAGCGGCATCTACGTGTTTCCAGATTACTCTAGATGATCTCGACCTGTTATCTCTAAGTTTCCTCGCCGGCTTTAAATTGAACGATGCCGCGAGCAGCGGCAATTCATAGTTCGATGACCGACGAGCACGTTTGTTGCTTACGCCGCCGCCGAGTGATTCAGTTCTTTTGCGGCCGCAAGTCAGCCCAAATAAAGAGCTTCGTTTCAAAAAAAAAATGACAACACCCTTTTTGTGCGGCCTTGCGCGAACGAACGGACATTACAAAGATACGTGGCATTATACACACATATTTGCGAGGTTGAGAAATGTTTCTTTTAGGTAGAGATTTATTTCGCTTAGACATTTTCGACGGAGCTTGTCCTTTTTCAAGACTCTGGAAAAGACTCGAAGCGTTGAAATGGTTGAACCGGTTTTTGTTTGTGAGTCCTCAATGGGGCCTATGTTGACGAAAGAAGGGTAAAATTCCTCTCAAAAGACATTTATGAGTGCTGCTAGCAGCCATGGAAGAGACGTAGGAAACGAAAATAAGGCTACTTGGTTGCTGTAGCTGAAATCCAAGGTTATGAAATGCTTCATTTATTTTTTTTTTCCAGTAGACGTTTCGGACCGAGCCTAATTGTGTCTATAGATGCCAAAAGAAGATGCTGACGACAAAAGATGCCAAAAGCAGGCCAGCGTGCAGCTGGAGCCGCTACGATTAAAGCTATCGGTAGTGGGCTGTTATCTTGCCAGTGCGGCGGTCAACTTACTAAGCCCATACTTATATGTATGTGTGTGTATGTGTGTATTGCAAGAGCATGAAGTTCTTGACTGCTTAAAAGACCAGCGGAGTATACGCTTTCAAGGATTACACAACTACCAAAAACAGCAGTTTATTTTACAAGTTAAAAATACCACATTATTTGTTAACAACGTGAATTATTCTACACATAAACTGCCCAGGGAAATAATACAACGTAACGTCACCAGATTATGGTTAGCATTTTTCAACGGCTACCAAGTTTCTTTGTGAAAATGCCGTTTCTCTTCTCACACTGCAAATATCGACGGAACCGGTGAGCCTCATTTTAATAGAAAGCTGCCGAAGCTTATGGGATCGCGGAGGTCTCTTTTTCCAAAGACTGGATTGTGCGTGAGAAACTTCCTTATTACCTTGTTTTACAACACGCGGTTTACCCAAAAATTTTAATCTGAAGTATACTTAACTGCCAAGAATTTCGCACTACACCATACAGTTTTAAGCACACTTTTCGCTGAATACTAACGTAGGCTGCACCTTTTTGCTGAGTTTTCCTTACGTTGTGCAGTGCATTCGTGAGACATTACCAATAGATGTTTCCCTCATTACGTGTTGCGTTCCCAGTCATGGACGACGGGAAATATTTGGAGGCGGTTTTTCTCTCCTTGTGGCAAAAATAAGTGAAGCCTGAAGGTCTTGCCCACATTGTACTGTAGTGCCACTAACATCTCATATTCAACATACAATTCAATCACTCAGGTCGGGTGGTGGAAGCATCAACTGGGTGCAAGAACATGTACAACTTTCCGAGAGGAGACACCATCATGCAATCGCTTTATGGTGCATAAATCTCGAAAATTCTTTCTTCTCTCCAAAAATATATATTTCGTGCGTGAGCTCGTCTTGTCGTTATGTTTTCGCATTATGTTCTTTATTTTCTCTGCCTATTCGCAAGTGGAAGATTTTTCAGAATATTCATGATGGCTACCGTACCTCCTCAATGGAATGCACAAAAACAAGCAATACAGGAAGCGGAAATCAAAGAACCATTATTACATCAACAACGCGGGATATATTCCTTGCTTAATACCGATTATGGCATATTTGCCATTTCTATCGGGATAAAACTATTTCAGATATTGAGGACGGAATGAATTTTAGGCTCATGTATTCCTCCAATTCGCATTCGGTAAGATCTTTGGTGCATCTTTCTCATTTCCTCAGTCAAGTTACTTTACATTGGTCTTTGAATATTCTTGCACCATTTCTGACTGCTATTGGTGCCAAAAACACGCAATTGACGACAGAAATCGAGCCTTCCGTTTTTTAGCAGTCCATCTTCTGCGATTATATAGCCAGGAAACACAATCATGGTGTCACGAGAAAAACAGTGTTCTTGGAGGATGAGTTTTCTAAAAAGTTTCTCAGTGGGGAAAAGTTGCAAGATTTTTCGCGTGCAATGTCCTTTTCTTCTTAAATGCGGACCAAATACAATCTAAAATACAAATACAAAATCTTACCACAGTCTTGGCAACACGCAAGACCAGCGAGGAAAACTGCCACGATGACTGAAGAGAATACTGCGTTCATGGCTTCTGCTGAAAGACTTCGAAACCCTGGTGCAAAGCTCCATCTTTTATACACTGAACGAGCGTCCTCGTAAAAAACAAGGAACACATATCACGAATAAAGTCAAAACGTCTCTTTTTCTGTGGTATATCTCCGCTGTGTTTTTCCACGCTCGGGTGGGTGCAACCTTTATCGCTCTGCTCTTTTTTTTTGCCTTCTAGCACCAAACGTTCAGATAGGTGTAGCCAGTAGTTTTTTTCAACCCGGAGAAAATCGACTAAAATTTAACAGCAACATGGCACGTGGCTTTTTAACTTTTCAACAATGTCATCACTGTTTTCATGTCAAAGATGTAATTCTTTACCTGGTAGAAGTACAGGAGCGTTTCGGTAACATAGCCAGCATTTTTTGTGTTCAAGCCATTTCAGCCTAGATGAGGTCCACGTGGTGGCACATGAACTGTAAATAGAACGAACATAGACTATTGCCCAAGGGCTTTGAACTGAGAGCCAAGTGAAGGTTGCGCTACTGTCGTTGGCAACGTGGCCGCTGCTCGGCCATGTTTCGCTGTTCCAGCCTTTTCACTGTGGGATTCAAGCGAACCACGAAGCGCCCTGTGACACTTCTTTTCTATTGAGCGACGTTCATACAGTGACTACAACGTTTGGATATGGTGTGAAGACAATGCTTGGGCGAGGTGTCTGAGGTAGAGGCGCGAGGGGTAACGATAGCTTTCATTGCTGTCAAAACATTACTCAACTATAAATGGCTAGCCGCGCAGTAATGCGGTTACACAAATCCACCGCAAGTTCACAGCATGGCGTCCAGACTAAAGGTGGCGCACGGGCTTTGCAATGGACCACTGCTGCCACCCTTCGAGTAGCTCGTCATGCAATAATGAGGGACTTGTGATGGGCTGTCATCTGACATCCTGTTCCCCTTTCTTGGTTAATGTTGATATGGATTCCCCCTCCGCAAATAAGGTACTCAATACAAAGGCGTTAAAACACCAGGCAAGGGCAGCAGGAAAGCAAGTAATTAACGGGAGAATATGTAAATGAGAATCAAAGGCAGGCAGGAACAATAAGCGAACTTGTCTCAACAATCTCGAAATCCACACAAGCACACAACATTTATAAATCCCCTTCACTGTCTTGAAGATGAATAGGCACTATGCGCTCTCTTATCGGACGTTGATCGTTTAGCGGCGATGCAGTTACACTATCTAAGCACTGAGCGATTTTCTGGCCGGCTGCCCCAGTCTATGCGATTCGCCGGGTTGAGGACACGAAAGCAGGTCTTGGTTGTAAAGCGGAGACAAAGCTGATGGTGCGTCTGCTATGTACCGGTAACATGTAGAATTTATGTTTTGAAACATGCACTGTACTTGGCTGAACAAAGTTGGTTTTGATTTGGTTATTGGGGTTTAACATCCCAAAGCAACTCAGGCTGAGGGACGCCGTAGTGAAGGTTTCCAGAAATTTCCACCACCTGGGATTCTTTAACGTGCTCTGACATCGCACAGCCCAGGCGCCTCTAGAATTTCGCGTCCATCGAAATTCGGTCGCCGCGGCCGGGATGGAACCCGCGTCTTTCGGGTCAGCAGCCGAGTGCCTAACCACTGAGCCACCATGGCGGGGCGGCTGAGCAGAGTGTTTCGAGCATGAACTTCAAAACGTAGACGCCCTAAATGTTGCAGGCGTAAGACATTCTACCAGGCGATAGAGCCCTTTTAATCCAGGGGACAAGAGCATCCTTCCCGCCCACTACGTATTAGCGCACCGTCGCCTCTAAGCTTCCAAGAATGACGCAGCCGTCAGCAAGCATTGCTTCTCATCCTTATCCTCGGCGCGCTTCTCCTACGTCACGAAGAGAAATATTATCTTACTGATGCGCCTTATGCCCTTGCCATTTCCACTCTATGCGGCTTGTAAAAGCTTCACCTCCTCCTCGCGCTTTTTTATCTTTCTTTACTCTTCCTTTCAACCCTTGAAAAATATCGTCTATCTCAGCACTGCACTAGACATAGGAAAGCAAGAAATATAATATTCAATTAGTTGGCACTGAACTAAACAGGAATGTATATTAAGGAAACTGTTCCAAACGATATGAAGTTGCTGGAACAATAGATGGCTACTAGATGCGCGCCGTGGCCGTCGTGGTAGAAATTATAGACATTTCCACTGTTCCGCACGGTAGATGGGAGCTGCACGGTCACGGCAATGTTGAGTAAAGACCTGCCGCTCCTTGTACTCTGCGCGCTTTCATGTACGCATCCTTTAGCTTGTCACCGGGGGAAACGGTTATGTCAAAGAGTAAATTTACTTAATTTTTAATGGAAAGCAGTCTCATGACAAAAATATCGATGTTTTCTGTGTTTCCTTTGCACGGGTCACAGGATCGTTTTTAGCTTTAAGCGCTAAACTAACATCGCCACGGGGGCATGGAGCGTTCTTTTGTGCACTTCATCATGCATGGTTTTGTGTTGTCAAAGACCATGACTAATCAAAGCGACGTTTTTCAAAAGAAATCGCCAAGGCATTTTTTTTTCAACGACAAGTTTTTGCTTCACTTGTTATTAGCTCTAAAACACCTTGACTGCTTGACCTTAAATTAGTCTTGAAGAGAATCGATGTTTCTATGGTTTCCTTGACTAATGCGTAGCTGCTGCACACATAGTGAGGAGGTGAGATACCGACACGAAGTGACCACTACAGCTGCACCATTGCCATCGGACGTGCGGACAGTAGCAGGTAGTGTTCTAGATCCCGCACGGTGCAAATGTAGTATCACACAGATTGCGCGAAGCATGTCTGTATTGGTCCAGCAAGGATGGAGCTGAACCACACAACACAGCTACTAAACCTCGCGATCGCGACAGATAGCGGAAACAACGCGCCAGTGAGGAGCCCACGTGTGGCGGAGGGGACAAGGACTCCCTAGCAAAGGGGAATGCGCTGGTCGACTACCGGAAACACCGTGTCTTTGCCGAGCGAGCGCCAGACGCTCACTGATGAGGTCGACAGAAGCGCTTATAGCCAGACCCTGAGATTTCTGCAACCACCGCTGAAGCGGTATTTTGAGAGGGTGGCAAACACATAGCTATAATTCGTAAAGCTTACGATTACTGTTTACGATTACGCTGACTCTTAGGATTACGTGGCTATAATCGAATTTGTGCAGCTCGCAACATGCGTAAGCAATGTCAATTTTTCGTTCAACTACTCAGGTTACGCTGTCAATCTACGATGGATCAGCAATGTTCCGGATTAAATGCGTCAGGCATGTTGAATAATCAAAGCCTTAGTTATATGAAGCCAACCGCTACTGATATAACTTCAAATAATTTCAATTAAATCTTATTTGCTTTCTCAGTTATCGAGAGGAGGTTGAGGCTAAGCCTCGCAGGGAGCGCAGGGGAATGTTTCCATATTTTTTAGTTTATGGGGTGCATCAATAGGAGATTACTAGTACAATCATTTTAACGGCTGAAGATTATTGTCTAGAAAGCAGGAGAAAACACAAACGCATTCGACTAAAGGAATTCGAACCCGTTCCTGTTCCTGCAACTGAGTTACGGTGACGGCTTTGCGACCAGTTTTAGAGGGTATCTATGCTGCGTGTAACGTAACCTTGAGAGTGTTCACCAGCTCCACGCCCCACAGTAGCGGCGGACGTAGTGCGTCGTATATTATCTTGAGTGTGACGTAGAACATTATCGAACGGTGACAACACGAGCTTAGCGAGAGCCCTCTTATGCTGCTTATGGCATCAAGACTGCTAGAACTGAAGCCCTCGTTAAGCTACTTCATATCACGTACTATGTTCGCTGCTGTGGTCGAGGATTGCAAATGTTTGCACTCTGATAGTTAGGTTGCAGGCAATGCAAATAACCCCGAAAGGCGCTTAGGTCGAGCGCCAGACGGATAATTTTGAGATCGTGAGTTAGGCTACCACCATCGACATGTGCCTGCTTTTTCTTCCGCTTTCTAATCATTTCTCATTAAGCGTTAAAATAATTCCACTGTTAATCTGCTTTTGATTAACACCACAAATCATCATCATCATCAGCCTGACTACGCCCACTGCAGGGCCTTTGCCCTGCAGTGGGCGTCAGATGCCTTCTAGACTTGTTTCAAACACATGGAACTTGAGACCACGTCAAGGAGGCGCGCCTAGCAATCAGCAGAGAGTTTCCCCCGTGGATTAAACATGCTGTAAATCACGGCACATAAATTAGATGGCTCTCCTGCTTGAAGTTTCGAAGAGCAGGCGCGCCGGCGCAAAGACCGCTCTTTGTATTCGAGCACTGAAAGCGTTTTTTTCTCGTATGCAGCCCGCATCACGTTCCACATCGAGTGCAGCTAACCCGCAACTCGTAAGGCTGGATTTAGGTAACATACAAAGGCCCTTAAAGCCGACGGTAGTTAGGCAAGTGAAAAAATTTGCATCATGTTGCGAACGCCTCTGTTACGCGTCGGATAGCCGGCGGGAGCACGCGGATTGACGCCGCCGCCGCCTTCGCCGAGCTCGCTCGCGCGCAATTTTTTTCATGGCCTCCGAGATCATACGCATGCTATTAATAATATTTCTTGAGTCACGCCGCAGCTTGCTGCTTGGTGTCGCTCCGCACGGTGGCGATGCAGGCTAGTTTGCCAAAGTCGTTTTAACCGTTTCAAGCAGAAATAAATCTTAATGCAAGCTGCAAGTGCTTAGTTTTACATGAAAGTATTAGCTTCAGTATTTTTTTCTTTGATGATTTCTTTATTTTTACGTTTAGAAATTTGGTACTTCATTTGGCCATTTGGCGTTGCAGACGCTAGCGATAGCTACGCGCGCGAATTGGATGCTGCGTACGTTGCACGTTTCGCTGCGCTCTTTTTTCCGCACTGGATGGCATTTCACGCCGCTGCAGTTTGCAGTGTCCCCTTTTTTCTGCGGTATCGTTTACTACCAGTGTTGCACTGAGATATGAGCCTCGTTTTCCGCACAAGTAACCTTTCATTTGTCTTCTGTGGTGAAAGTGTCGGCCTTGCTTTAGCTAAGCCACTAACGCGCCTGACTGAACGGTCGGCCAGTGCGTCACTCCTTTGCTTTACAAATTACAAAACAGCGTCAGCCAGTGTTTTACATACCAAAGTGCAGCGTTGAATGTATCAAAGCAGGGCATTTGCATGTTTTTGAGCTTTTCTTAAGTTCATACAGCTAGGCTGATATCGCATGCGAGTTCCTTTCTTTACATGGCGGTGACAAGGTGAACGTGACAAAGCTTCAAACCAACCAGCTAGGTTGATAAGGCGTGAATTTTTTCCGACACATAGATTAAAGTCTGTGCTCTATTGCATTCTGGCAGGGTTTTATTCTTGCCAAGGACGCTCATCTGGCCACCTGTGTGCACCAATTCTCCTTGCTGTGATTGCCGTCAGTGAAACTCGCGTTAAAAAGGCTTTGGCTATTTTAACTGCGGAAAGGAGTCTGCAGTATATTAATTATCATGAAGTAAACATGAAGCCCATCGTGATAGCTGTGTGGCATTGGCGTTCGGCTGCTGATCCCAAGGTCGCAGGTTTTTCGATGCCGGCCGCGGCGACCGTATGTCGATAGAGTCGAAATACAAAAACGTCCCCGTGCTGTGCGTAGTCAGCATATCTTAAAGAACCGCTGGTGATCCAAATTAACCCGGCGACTTCCCCTACTGCGTTCCTCAATGTCAGTTTGTCGCTTCGGAACGGTAAACCGCACAATTTACAAGTGATTATGAAGCGGAAGTTGTATTTGTTTCATGACTTTCAATGACTGCATGCGTAAACTAAGCGAACCACTGAAGCAATGTAGTTGCTGACTGTTTTTGTTGCGGGTCATGATGAAAATATGGGAGAATACTTTGTAGAAAAACTGTGATTGCCTCATTTTAGTTAATTTGTGCGGAACTGCCCTGAGCTATTTCTTCTGATTTGTGGCCTTTTGTATGCCTAGCTGCTGCAAGCTTTGTGTCTTGCCTGAGGTCTGTGGTTGATTATTCACCCATAGAGCCCGGGCACTAAGGTAGTTTACTCAGTGGTGCTGCTCTGTATATATGTGCAGGCTGTTTGGCAGTGCAGTGAAGTACTACGCCTCTTTGCTGGCATGGCTGCTTTTATTTTTTGGCAAACCATTTCACCGTGCACAGCTGGCGTTGTCCCTGCTTTACTGTCTATATTTCGTTTTGGGTACAGGCTGTTCAACAGTGGTTTTCAGAAGCCCTCCTTGCCTGCTCAACTTCTCAAGTTTTGGTAAGCACGCTTTGAAGCTGACACGTTTTCTTTCACTTCATGATTTCTTGTATAGGTCTAGGCTGTTTGCTATTGTTCATTCCACAAGCCTCACTATTTTTTTTCCTTTAGAACTCCAGCTGTTGGCCGGAGGAGCAAGGTCACGCAAATTAATCTAGTGAAGCAGCGCAACGACACAAGGCCAAAGGAAGAAGAGGACAAACACAGCGCTGATTTTGCCTCTTCTTCCTTTGGCCTTGTGCCGTTGCGCTGCTTCACTAGATATGTCTGACCAACTCGCCCACCATTTCATGTTGTGCAAATTAATCGCAGCACCTTGTACTTGGTTGTTCAGACGACTTGGCCTGGAGATTGTTCCAGTTCGGAGGTGAGCCTCTGGACTAATGCTTCTTGTGCAGTGGTGTAAGTAATCTCTTGCCCGCAGCGCCATCATTTGAGCTTCATCGTACAGATTAAAAAGGATTTGTTTGGCATTGCAGTGTCAGGAACCTTATACATGCGCACTTGTATTTGTCTTATCTTTCAGATGTGGCCCTTTGCGGCTATCAAGGTAAGGTCTAAGATTTTTGACCCATCTCTGGGGTATACTAAATTGAGGCGGGTATTTCCAAGACAGGAGCATCTCTGCTATGTTTTAGTGCGATGGTGCGAGATGTCAGTGATCAACCACTTTTGATTCAGCCACATCTTGCAGGTAAGAGAAAGGCTGTTTGTAGGATACAGCTGAGGAGGTTCTGTGACTACAGTGTGCATCACAGTAAGGCAGTGCACTTGCTATTGACTGCTTCGCTTTCTGTGTCCATGCACGCTGTTTGAATTTTGCTTCTGTTAAAGACCTCCACAGTGAATGACTTCTTGAGTTTATGGTGAGCTGTAGCACTGTGCTCAAATGCCGCTTACAATCATATCGTATGCATCTAGGTTTTTAGATAGCTTATTTTCTTGCCTGTGCTGCCGCTCCTTCCCATTGCCTGGTCTTGTTTCTGACTCCTCGTTGGCCATTCTACGCGCACCTAACTGACTGCACTTTTGGTTCACCTAATAGTTTTCACTTCTGCAGGCTGCTGAACAGAGCTGGATTTGACTTCCTCATGTTGCCGTCTATTTGGCATCCTCGAGCTTCTTACAAGAAAAATGATTTTGGGAACACCTAGCGAGCTCTTCACTGACTTCCACATCAGAGCAAGTTGCTCATCAACGCATCCATTGTGAACAAGGCCCGGGGCCGAACCAATTTCTGATTTAACAATTGGTTGCTACTGACACATTCCCGTCATCCAACTGCTTAAAGGGAAACTGCATAGGTTTTAGAAATTAACGAGCTTAAGAGGGTCGAATGTGTAAAACTTGAGGGTAAAGCATGCGAAGTCTTTTTGGACTGACACTTGAAATAGTGAAGTAATCGCCGATTAAAATCCGGACGCCCTTCAAGCTTCTCCGCAGTGCACATCGCCAAGTGGGGGGCGCATGATGACGTCATGAAAGGTATGGGTACATTTCCAAAGCACAAACGCCTGCTTTGAAGGGAAAAAACCAACGCCACCGAAGGCGAACCATGCCAAGAGTTGCTTGGCAGCGTCTAATGAGTAAGGGCAGGGTGTGGCGGACGACAGCGGTAATTTGAAATCATACCTTCCGTGACGTCACGCTAAACTTCCCGGCACTCCTCCTGTGCATTGAGGAGAAGCGCGAAATTCAATCGTCGATTACGTCACTATCTTAAATGCTAGTGCAAAAACATTTGGCATGCTTTACCTACAGCCTACATAGATTTGAATCCTTGAATACCGCGAAATTCTCAAAAAAGTGCTGCAGTTGCCCTTTAACGTTTTAATGTAAGCCAAAGCAGTGAACCTACCTCATCCGTGACTTCTAACATTAATTTCCTGGTCGTTTTCTTTTTTTGTATGGGTGTATGCACTGTATTCCATAAAGAGTTAGCGCAGTAACTGAAAAGTGTGCGCCCTTTTCATACTTATCACACGCATTTATGGCTTATTACTACAGCCATACATCCCTTGTAATATGGGCTCATTGTTGTGGTCATTGCAGATCAGCTTAGAGTTTTAAGGCGGAAGCCTTTAATGCCTCATCGTTGTAAGCAGGAGCTGTCGACAGAAATGTCACGCATTTCAATTGGCCGAAACGGTCGTGACGTCACAGTGCGCGAATTTCAAACCGGGCCAATTGTACTTTGGCTACTAACCTTGCAAGCAATTAAAGGGATCGTATAGTGATGCTCCAAGTACGTTTCACTGAATTTAGTTAACTGCTTACTTAACCAATTAGTCAAATTAACCTTTCTAGTCAGACCAGATAAATAAATAAAACCGAGTAAGAAATTGGCTAACCTTGGGAATCGAACCCCGGTCTCCGGAGTGCGAGTCGAGCACGCTACCACTCCGCCATGCCAGCTTTTTTTTTCTTCAACATGGTATTTATTACAGTGATGTAATGTTCTATGTACATGAACTATATACAAGCCATTATGAAAACAGTGTTAAACAATACATATTGAAAAGACCATGCACTAGAAAAGGGGCAATGCAGAGCACATCACTAATTGTGAGTGCCACTCCGGTTCGTACTCAGCCTGGGCTTACACGTCTCTTAGATGAACAACCATTCGACTGAAGTGATCCTCGATGATTTGGAATGAACAAAGGTGCGTCTAATGAATACGGTGCTTTCGTTCACTCCCATCTTCCACCCTTACCGTTACGGCGAGGTTTAGGTGTCCACCGATGTATGAGAGGCAGCTACATTTCCTTTCCTCAAAAACCAATTTACCGACGAGCAAGGCGTATTTGTCCGCGTTTCAGATTGGTCCAAATTGTCGTGACGTCACCACGCGCGAATTTTGACGGGTGACCACCGAAATATGTGAGACAGTTACTGCGCAACTTCCTTTCCTCAAATACAATTTTCGACTAGCGTCTACTGAGATATGTGAGATAATTAATGCGTAATTTCCTTTCCTCAAATACAATTTTCATTTTCTTCACTACGGCCCCTCTTTCTTCTTTCACTCACACTTCCTCCCTTCCCGTACAGTGCGGCTCAGGTGTCCACCGAGATAACAGAGATTTACTGCCGCATTTCCTTTTCTTAAAAAGCTTGCGTTAAAAGGGCTACGCATCGCGCCGAACGGGTGGTGGCGTTCCTTGAACTCCGTGGCAGCGCTACAACACGCTGTCGCGTTTCACTCCTCTAGGCGAAGCTTAAGCGTCATTATTGGCAGTTAATTAATGCACCAACAAAATGTGAAATGAACAATCGCGTAGCAGAATGCAGCACTCAGGCTTTCGCCTTTCACCACTTTAGCCGCTAAAGTTCCACGAAATTTTATTTTTCCGCCGCGGTGGCTCAGTGGTTATGGTGCTCGGCTGCTGATCCGAAAGACGCGGTTTCGAACCCGGCCGCGGCGGTTGAATTTCTTTGGAGGGTAAATTCTAGAGGCCCGTGTACTGTGCGATGTCAGTGCACGTTAAAGAACCCCAGGTGGTCGAAATTTCCGGAGCCCTCCACTACGGCGTCTCTCATAGCCTGAGTCGCTTTGGGACGTTAAACCCCATAAACCAAACCAAACCAAACCGTAATTTTATTTTGGTGGGCTATATCACAAACATGAACTCTTTAACATTTCTAAAGCTTTAGAAGGTTTAAAAGTAGCACTGAAATCATTCTTCAAATGCGTAAAATAATCGAGGCACCCATTTTGTAATATTAAAAGGAACGCCTAAAAATATTCAAGAAAAGGTCTACCTAAGAAGTTTTCTAGCCATATACAAGCGTAGCGTTCCCAATGCTAAAAGAGGGCTAGTAAACGTCTAAGTCTAAGTCACAAGCGTGGCACGTTGACGTCGAGCGGCAAAAAAATATTCAATGTAAACTTTTTTTGAAACTTTTATTTCTTCATGCTTTCTGTGTTTTTGGCCCACGCGCATCACAGAGAGCAGACTGCGAGCTGCCTGTTATTATTTTGATAGGCAGTTTCTTTCGCATTCCTCCTGCTCTTGGAAATTGTTGCAGTTTGGGCAGCATCCTCCCCATTTGAAGGGCTCGCATTTGTTCGTTGTAGAGTTGAAATAGTACTTCGGCACAAGCGCAAGGCATGGTCCAACTCTTTGAGGTTCTTTGCAACCTGCACGGAAGAGGCACAATAATCTCGGCATAACTCCACGACTCTGAGCATTAACGTTCACACACATATTTATTTCCTGATCCCGCTCTACATCTTCCTCGGTAAGGCTCTTAAGAAACAGAGTCCTTGCTTATTGCTGTGGCGTGCCACTGCGTCTGTGTAGCGGTTTCATGTTATTGCTTAAAATTTAAAATTGCTTTTTGATTTGTCGTTTTTAATTCACTCTGTTACTTTCCACTAAAGCTACAAAGTTTCAATACTTCAAGAGGAATAATTATGCTCTTCTGCACAATTAAATGCAGCTCTAAATTATCAAAGTAAGCGCTGCGCTGTACATTTTGTGCAGCTAAGGAGACCCCCATTTCATAAACATTATTTGGGCCTGATTGTTTAGAGTAGAACCTACTTTTTATTGCGCGACAAGTATCAACGAACGACATTGGCATGCAAACTTGGGATTGGGATGCAAGTGCGCAAAATATTTTTCCGCTTTTCGGTGGTTATCTAGGTATCCGAACAGAAAGTACTGCATATGAACAATCCTATTTTATGCTTATGAAATCCCCTATTGCAAACTTGCGTGAGTGCATAGTGAAAAACGCGCAAGAATTTTAAATTGTGCATAAACTGTGTAGTATAAAGTAATCTACGTAGTATATATAGTATATAATATATAGATCCTTGCTTGTTCGTGCTCTTAAACCCCCTAGCATGTCAACCAACCAACTACCCGAGGTTTCCATACTAGGACATTGTGTCCTCATGCTTGTTTGCTGAAAATATTCCATGAAACCTGTGAATCATGAACTGGGCACAGGATGTAATGTTTGTGTACAAGACGCACCACCTTCAACCTTCCACGCTTCTTATTTAGCCTTGTAGGTTCTATAATCGAATTCGTGCTACGTCTTCAACCCTTGGAATGATTTGAAGTAATGGTAAAATTTCTTCCCCACTTCTCTGAACACACACGCTCCCAAAGGGCCAGTGTACATCCCGTTTTGCACAGAGATATTCTGTATAACCTGAACAAAATTGAGTAGCTCGAGAAATTAAAGGGATTTCTGAAACAGAAACCTAAGTGTAGATAGTTATAAAACTCGAAACATACCGTCTGGATAGGTGCATTTTGCAGGGTCCTCTGGAAGAAGAAATGCATAATTTTTGGCGGGAATTAGGTCACAATTTGCGCTCTACTCATTTGGAAACAAATAAAAACTCAACAGTCAGTGAAGTAGAACAAACTCTGTCTGTAGAGGGGGAATTTTTTTAAAGATTTTCAAATGCAAAAAGACTACTGAGTTGGCGGACCGCATATCTGCCTAAATAGGTGAGCACCACTCACATACTTCACAGAACTGCTTTGGGCTTTCTCTGAACTCGAGCCTTCTCCCCCCCCCCCCTACCTTGTCCTTCCTTGGAAATGCCCCCCCTTTCTTTCTCCTTCCAGTGCCAGCCTATTTTGTTTGCCTTGTTCTCATTTCCCTGTGCCACGCTGACTAATCCTCTTATCTGAGTTTTACAGGTCCACCCAGCGCCTCCCCCCCACCCCCGTCGCAGCCCCTTCAAAGCCTTTGTTCATTACACACACACACCCCGGATATAAGTTTTTCCACTATTGCAGCTTAACGAATCAAGATTCACCTCCCTTCCCTTCCTGACACGCATCCCCTCTCACACCACTTTCCTTCCCCCACCCGGGGCATTCCTCCTCGGAGCGAAGGCCCTATTTAATGCGTGCCCATGATGAACGCTTTGCCCAGACGAAGACAAGTCCCCTTGTCGAAACGTTGGCTCAAGCATCCTGAGGTTTTCCCCTCCCTTGTTCATTTCGTGATCGCCAAGGACCATCTACCACACCCTCTCTCAACCATGGACTATAGTTATATGAGATATTCAGGGCGCAATGAATTCTAGGATCATCGATTGCTAAAATTCGTTTTCTGTAACATTTATGGTGCGTCTTTCTGATCTTATCAGTGATGTTACTTTTCATTGGTTTTTGAATATTGTTGCACCTTTCCTGACTGCTATTCATACCAAAAACACGCAATTGAGGAGTGATGTAGGGCGTTCCGCTTCTCAAGCGGTCCATATTCTGGGGATTATTCAGCCAGAGAATAAAATCCTGGTCTCGAGAGAACAACATCGTACTTAAAAGATGAGTTTTCGAAAAGGTTTCTGAGTGCTGATAATTTACAAGATTTTTTGCGTGCGTCCTTTTCTTCTTAAATGCGGACAAAATACGATCTATGGAAATAAAATCTTACCACAGTCTTGGCAACATACAAGGACCGCGAGGAAAACTGCCACGATGACTGAAGAGAATACTGCGTTCATGGCTTCTGCTGAAAGAATTCAAAACCTTGGCGTAAAGCTCCATCTTTTATACACTGAACGAGCGTCCTTGTAAAAAGCAAGGAGCACATATCACGAATAAAGTCAAAACGTTTTTTTTATGTGTGGTATACCTCCGCTCTGTTTTCCCACGTGCGGCCGGGTGGAGCATTTATCGCTGTGCCTTTTTTTTTTTTGGCCTCTAGTACCAGGCATACAGACAGATGTGGCGAGTAGTTCTTTCAACCCGGAGCAAAATCTCAAATTCAACAGCAACATGGCACGTGGCGGTATAACTTTTGAGGAAAGTGAGCGCAGCTTTCATGGCAAAGCTATAACTCTTTACCTGATAGAAGTACAAGAATATTTCAGTAACATAGCCGATATTATTGTGCTTAGGCCATTCCAGCCTCGATGAGGTCAACGTGGGGGCACATGAACTGCAAATAGAACAAACATAGACTGTTTTGTCAAGGGCTTTGAACTATGAGGCAAGTGAAGGTTGCGCTACTGTCGTTGGCAACGTGGCCGCTCCTCGGCCATGCTTCGCTGCTCCAGCACTTCCTCTGTGGGGTTCAAGCGAACCACGAAGCGCCTTATGGCGCTGCTTTAACGGTGCGCGAGATGGTGGGAACACAATGCTTGGGGGAGGTGTCTGAGGTAGAGGCGCGAGAGCAATGATGGCGTTTATTGTTGTCAAAAACCAACTCAACTACAACTCGCTGGCGCGCGTGGTATTGCGGCTCACATAAGCACACGCCAAGTTCACAGCATGGCGTCCAGGCTCTAGGTGGGAGACGGGTTTTGCAATGAACAGCTCCTGCCATCTGTCAAGTAGCTCGCCAAGTAATAATGGGAAGGCGTTGTGCTCCCACCTGCCGTCCAGGTTCACTTTTCTGATCAAAGTTGACGTTGATTGGACATTCCAGAAAGAAGGAACTCAAGGCTAACAGTAAGCATGGACAACAGGCAAGCAAGAAAGTAAGAGGAACACTAGGCATGACAGCAGGCAAGCAAGAAAGTAACAGGAACATTATGCAAAAAGTGTCGAAGGAAGCATGGAACAATAGAAGCAGTACCAACAATCGAAAAAAGCACAGAAACGCACAACTTCTCCTAATCAAATTCATCGTCCTGGAGGTGGATAAGCACTCTCTGCTGCCTGATAGGACGCGTACCGTTTAGCGGCGAAGAAGTTACATTACCTAAACCATTAGGCGCGTTTGTTTGTTGGGGTTTAACGTCCCGAAGCAACTCAGGCTATTAGGGACGCCGTAGTGACGGTCTCCAGAAATGTAGACCACATGGGGTTCTTTAACGTACACTGACATCGCACAGCACACGGCCCTCTGGAATTTCGCCTTCATCGAAATTCGGCCGCCGCGGCCGGGATCGAACCCGCGTCTTTCGGGTCACCAGCCGAGCGCCGTAACCATTGAGCCACCGCGGCTGGGTGAAACATTTAGGCGAACTTCTGGCCGACTACCCTAGTCTGTACCCTAGGGGTTCGCAAGGCTGAGCACATGAAAGCAGGTCTTGTTTATGAAGTAAGGACAAACCTGAAGATGCGTCCTCTATGCACTTCACGGTCAGCGTTGGCAGGGAAAATTTATACGTCTAAACATGCGCTGTACTTGGCTGAACAGCGTGCTTCGTGGACGAACTTCAGACGTAGATGTTCTAAATATGCCAAGCGTAAGACATTCTACGAAGCGATACAGCCCTTTTAATCCAGAGTAAAAGAGTGGGTCCTTCCCACCCACTACATATTAGAGAGCATACCATAGTCTCTAAGCTTGGAATTAAGAAGCAGGAGTGAGCAAACATTGCTTCTCATCCTTATTCTCGGCCCTTTTATCCTTCCTCGAGAAGAGCAATATTCTTCGACTGATGCAGCTTGCCATTTCCCCTCTACCCCGTGTCTAAACGGTTGACGGCCTCCTCGTGCTTTTTGTCTTTGTGTACTCCTTCTTTGAATCCTTAAGAAGCCTTGCCCTCTATTGTCTCTCGCAGCACTGCACTGGACGTCTGAAAACAAGAAATGCAGTATTCGATTACGCTGCCGCGGCCGCCGAAACGCCTAAGGCGCCTGTGTGCTTCGAGGTGTCAGTGCACGTTGAAGATCCCCCCGTGGTCGAAATTATTCCGAAGGCCTCCACTACAGCAACTCTTCTTTTTAAGAGGTAGCTTCACTGCTATAGGTGTCGGGCTGAGAACGCCGTGCGTTGTCGATGGCCTTCAAGGCTCAGCCGAAGTCAAACCTTCAATATTGTATTGTAGAAACCTGTTTTTCTTTTTTTCTCTTCCCCAAGCAACGATTGTTTCACTGTATACTTTTTCTTCACTGTACACTTTTTTTTCACTGTTTTTTTCTTGAATGTTTTACTGTATTTTTATGTATATGTATTTTTTTTACCTAATAATGTCAAAACTTGCTTCGATGTTCACCCCCCCCCCCTTTATGTAATACCCCGCCAGGGGTCTTTAAGGGCCAATAAATGATGATGACGAATTTATAAGTTTGGAGAACCGCTGGATGGTACGTTGTCAGAGGAATGGTCCATCAATTGGACAGATCAAGGGTCAAGATAATTTCAAGGGCAAGTCAAAGTCAAGGTCAAGGTGTGATATCAAGGACACGTCAAGGTCAGCCACAATCTGGGCTCTCCGAAGAGCCTAAACGCAGCGTTTATGTGATAGGGCGTGACGTCACGCCATCTTTAGCCAAGTATATAATGGAAGGAGCGCCACCGCGCATAAGAATAAGTCTACATGCGGTGTTCACGTGCTCAGCCGTGACATCGCGGCCTCCTAAACCAGTACATAACGCAAGTAGCACCGGCGTGCCTGGCACGAAGTGCTGATGTAGTGTGCACGTGCTAGGCCGTGACGTCAGGGTCTGCAGCAGCGGCACTCCTTAGCACGAATTACAGAACTGATGTTCACGTGCTAGGCACCTCAGCGGCGGCGCGCCTGCGCACAAAGTCCTAGGGTGCCTCGATGCCAGCGCCGAGGCAGCCGAGGCACCCTACGAAGTCCACAGGTGCTGTTCACGTGCTAGGCCGTGATGCCACGCGTTAAGGCGAGAGTAAATAGCAGCTGCGGAGTCGCCTTGCAGTCAGAGCTGAGCAAGGGTTTCTCTGCTCTACGTACAACCCGCGATTGGCCTCCTCTGGCCTCGTCTGAGCTAAAGAAGCATTTCACCGTAGCACTAATTCAGTTTTGACCCAAGCATACAACTCAGTGGGGTACTTGCACTAATATCGTCTTACAGAGAGAACCAATCCAAGCCTCCCTGAGTGTTTCGAAGATTTCCACCAGGAGAAACTTCTTTACCGACAACCAAAGTTTAATCATAGCCGTCACCAAGAATCGGCAACAATAAAAGACATTGCTTCACATTACAAGTGTGTTCATTAGTTAAACATTGACTGTATAATAACGTTGAAGGTGCTTTATCTTTAGGTAAACCGAGTAAGAGGCGGTAGCTTTACGATGGTTAACCTGGAAAATGCAAAATAAACGTTTAATGAACAGCATAACAAGGCTTTGCCTGGCTAAACTATCGTGATGCTATCGTTACCTCGTTTTAACGAAAGCTAAAGCACTATTAATTTTATTCTTTCACTTTCTTCTTTATCGCTTCTCTCACTGCGCAGTTCGGGCGTCCAGTGTGATATGTGAGACAGTTACTGCTTCATTTCCTTTCCTCGAAACCAATTTTCAGTTTCAGTATTCTATTGACACTTAATCGAATCAGGAATGTTACTTGAGGAATTGCTGTAAACAGTATGAAGTGGTCTGTCCCAATAGATGACCTCTAGATTGTGGGGATGCACTCGTCCTCTGTGGTTCGCTTTCCCGCATTGCACCCCCTACTGTGGTAAGCTTCCCCGCAACGCACTCCCTTTAGTTGGGTTATTTTAACTAAAAAGGGAGGGCGCTCGCGTCGCAGCGACACCAGCGCCACGGATGCCGTGTTTTGCCGCTCGCGCTCGGGGGAAGACGGGTTCTCTTTTGCTTGCGACCGGGGAAGCACGTCGACGTTCACGCGTAATGCTCCGCTCTTCGCCGGCAGGCGACCTCGTGTGGAAACATGTTCCCCTCAGCTCGTCCCGTCCGGCCTCGGAGTTTTTCCCCTGTGGGACTCAAGCGAGGAGCAGTTGAGAAGGGCAGTCTCCCATGCCTCTCTGGAAGGGGTAGGGGAAGGGGGGAGGTGGGGATTTTGAGTACATGCCCACACCACGTGGAAGATATCACAAGTCTCCCCACAGTGTGGGCATCTCCCATCCGTGTTAGGATCGTAATGCTTCAAGATTGCAGGACAGAGTAGAGTACCTGTCTGCAGGCGCCTTAAAGTTCGCTCCTCCGTCTTACTCAGCCCCTTTGCAGGGGCCGGGAAAAGGCGGTGGATGTCGCTATAATGCGTTATTATTTGCTTGAATCGCAGCAGCGGCTGGTTAGTCTCCGAGCCAGAAGAGCTGGGATGAGTAGCCCGGTGAGTAAGCGCTCGGGCAGCCGCGTCAGCGGCCTAATTACCTCGTAAGCCCTGGTGGCCAGGAGCCCAAATGATTCTTTTGGGTGTTGGATCAGTGGCAGTCCGTCTCAGAATACAAGAAGCTAAGTGGACGGGGTGGGGTCCGCGCGGTTTTTAACTGTGTCAGCCGGGATTAAATGGGGAGAACGGATTTATCTCCCCAATTTAAACCCCATAAGATGCAGCCATTAACGGCCCTAGTGGTACAAAAACGACCGTACAACTGTTCTGCACATTGGATGTGAGCTGCACGGTGACGGTTATGTTGCGGAAAATAAAGACCTGCGTTGCCATTTGCTCTGTGGTTTCATGTACGCATCCCTAAGCTAGGCACTGGTGGAAGCGGTTATTTCAAATTGTAAATTTACTTACTTTTTCATTGAAAGCAGCCTGATGAATAAAATATCAGTGTTATGTATTTCTTTTGCACTGGTCTCAGGATCATTTTCAACTCTGCGTAACAACATCGCCCCGGGTGCTTACAGTGTTCTTTTGTGCAGAACATGATTCGTGGTTTAGTGCTGTCAAAGAACAAGATAAATTCAAGTGACGTTTCTAAAAGCAAATCGTGAAGCGGCTGTTTCGTTTTTAATTTTCAATTGCAAGTTTTTGTTATCTTCATTTGTTATTAGCTCTAAAACACCTTGACTTCCTGGCCTTAGGTTAGGCTTCAATAGCCATAGCTGTTTCTGCGGTTTTCTTGACTAATGTGTAGCTGATGTGCACATAGTGAGAAGCTGAGACAGCGGCACGAAGTGACCAGTACAGCTGCGCCATTGCGCTCGGATGTGCGGACAGTAGTTAGTCTTGTCGATCCCACAGGGTCCCACAGCAGTACCACAGGATTGTGCAAGCATGCCTCTAGTGGTCCGGCATGAATGGAGCCGAAACACACAACACTGCTACTACACGCCGCGATCGCGATAGAGGGCGGAAAAGACGTACCAATGAGGAGTCCACGTGTAGCTAAGGGTTCGAGGGCTCCCTAGAAAAGGTGAATGCACTGGTGCACTTGATGAGTGGCAGATGCTAGCGGATGAGGTCGAAAGAAGCACTGCTGCAAACACCGCTGATGCGGTATTTTAAAAGGGTGGCTTAATGTAAATTGTTACTTACATGCCTACAATTCGTAACATTCACGATTCCTGCATAATGCTACCATCGAAATCGTGAAGCTTGTAGTATGCGTAAACAATATAAATTTTATTCAACTACTAAGGTTACGCTGCCAACCTATGAAGTGTAAGCAATTTTTCGTATTAAATACGCCAGTCACGTATAAGAAACCGAAGCCTTACTTCTGCGAAAAAAGTCAGCCGCCACTTACATCTAGCAGCACAGAGGAATGTTTCCATACTTTTTAAGTTTGTGATGTGCATGAGAGATTGTAATAATTGAATCATTCAAGATAATTGACTAGAAAGCAGGAGAAAATACAAACACATTCCACATTCCACAGAGCGCTAAACAGACCGACACAGGGAGACACACAGGACGGGCGCTATAGGCATACAAGAGGCCTTTCGGGAACACCTCGTCATCGCCGGAAGGTACACGGAATTTATCTCACAACAACTCCGGGCCAGCTCTACGGTCACTGCTCCCTAAGACAAGCACAGCTGTGAACAACGTCTACTGTACAGGCGGAATTTCCCTTCCTCGTGAAGTGTCATGTGTGCTTGAACTAGGACCAAAGTTCGCCGTTCCGCCCATGAAAACAGCTCCAGAACCGGTCGCAATGGTTCTCCATGCCTCCCGTTTTGCTCCGGACTCGGAAAAAGACCGATGCATTTCCAAGGTCACGGACGCTGTGAAGCGGCATGAGCAGACCAAATGTAGTACTCCTCTTAGCCGCACTGTCTCCTATTTAAGCGATAACTCGTTTTGTTTGTTAATATCTAACAATTGCGCTGGTCCTGTCTGTCTCCCTGTGTCCGTGTCTGTTTAGCGCTCTGTGGCATTTGAAAGCAGTGTTCAGAAGCTTGAAAAACTACTGAAAGAGGCTATATTCATACGAACGCACTAAGAAAAGCATCTTTCTAAAGTCGAGCCTTACGAAGAGAGCGGAGAAATGCGCAGCCGTAGGTCTGGTTCGGTAACCACCAAGATTGTGTTACCGGGAGATTAGGATGACTAATGTTATTATGGAAGTAAGAGCGCATAGCGATCGCTGAAGAATGCGCAACAGGGAAATTTCAACATTGAACAAATGCAGAGAAGAGTTACCGTGAAACCTGGAGAACATGGCGAGAGTTTGTGATCTGCGGAACGGCATAGTGGTGGCCATGGGCATCACCCGGAGTGACCCCGCAAGAAGGAGAAGGGTCTCCGATAAAAGCGAGTATACCCAGAGCGGAAGAATGTGTAACCTGAAGGTGGTTGCAATAAAAACTATGGTCCTGGGCGTATTCGTATTCTTTCTAGCTGTGACGAACGAATACCGCTTAAAGGACCTAATTGTCTGCCGCTATTGAAACACACACCCGAGGCTATCCCTAGGATAACTTTGGAGGTTCTGACGCAAAGTACCCTTCCTAGAACTGTAAATGCAGCTTCAATCAAGCACTTATAGCCAATGCAGCTTTCGTCACCATCATCTTAAGAGTCTTTTTCTCACAATTTCGTCCACTGCAGGACAAATACTAGCAGCTTTCATCATAACTTCACAGGCTTCGTAATCTCATTCAACAACCCACTTAAATATTTATTACCTCCTCCTAAATATGACCTAATACCTTTTAGAACTGGCGTGTTGTACTTAATATTTGCGAAGATTCACGCTTTGTTTGCCCCAACCCCTTAAGGTCACAGGTGGACGACGGATCCAGAAACGCTTTATTCACTGTTCACATCGCCGTGCAGACGTTCTAGTGGCGATTGCAGCTTCAGAGAAGAGGTAATGGCAAATTTCGCACAGATTTTGCACTGCTTGGCAGCTATCGCCAAAACGTGCTGGAAAACGTAATTCGCAATTGGCCAAAGTGCGCAAATCAACCGGCTTTTTCAACTGTTTTTGGCGTTTCGTAGTGATTTTGTAGCGCTAGTGCCGGACACGTCTAGGCAGTATTTTTCCATCCCGCTTCTGTACTAGTAAAATAGAGCAGCTTACTGACACGAGGCGATTATTTTTGCGTAAAAAGAGCAAAATTATTTTTATACGAACCATGCCTGTCCTCGATCAGACCAGTGTTACAATAATGTTTTTCCTTTTAAAATTTTGTTTTATTCTCTGTGAGCTCCACGTGGCATTTAACAGGCGGCAAGCAGAACCAATATAGTCTTTTGCAGGGAGAACGATCCTCTAACAGACATGTTCCGGTTGTTTCACCTCCCCTGACGCACCCAAACAGTAGCTATCTGCTCCAAACCTCTAGCGCAGTTGATGAAAAAGTACGCTCCCAAGTGGTGGTGATTCCTTGTTAGTGTTGTTTTGCACGCTGTCTACGTCCTCAACTTCTATTTGGACCAACAGCAGAATTTAGATTTTTGTGATTTTATATTGGTAAACTCTGATAGGGCTATTCGAAAGATCAGCTAGGCATCTTCTGAGGTGATCAGGGGTCCAGCTATAATGGTTAAAATTTAAATAAAATATTTGGTTGTCAACTTCAAAGCGAACAATTCATTTTCGGTTCTCCATCCGCCATCACTGGCGCCGCTATGCCTCGGAAGGCTTCTCTCTGTCCCGATTTCTAAACGTTTTTCGCAAGCACCTCTTTGAACCAAAGGAATTTTTGACCAAGTTCCGACAAGATGCAAACATGAATCATTGTAGACGCTTACTGAGCAGAACTAAGTACTTCGTGCAAGCGGTTTCCAATTGTACACAAGCTCATTTCTAGCTGTCTACTGCTCACATATCACCAAGCAGTGAGCTTTTCTGCTCAGTGCTATAAGCTCGTTTTATCATGTGGCTTGCTCCTGTTGATCAATATAAGAAATTTTTTATAATTTTTTTACCTCATTCGTATATTGTGCGCAGAACGCGGAGTTTACACAACCATAAATAAATCTACAAAAATGTTGATTACAATTCTCACTTTAAAATTCAGGTAACGTTCTGATAATTAAAATATGAAACACGTTTCTAGTAATTTTATTCAATACAATATTTTGTCACGAATTTTCGGACTGCAGTTTACCATGTTAGAATTGTTGCAGAAGCATCCTACACCGAGAACGAACTCTATACAGGAAGTTTGCTTTCTTCAGTTCTGTTTGTTATACATTGCCAACAAAAGAGCAGAACATGGCGTTGTCAAGAAACCTAATGCAAGAAGTTTGATCTGTTGTACTCAATGCCAAGAGTATTGACTGTTTTTTTCTGCGGGTTCTAAATTAACAAAAAAGATCGTGACGAATCGTTTGACTGTTTTCGGCTCCACTGATTCACATTAAAAGATTGCGGGCTGTTCGAACAGAGAGCCCCCAGAAAGAAGCTGTTCAAATCTCTAAAAGAAGAAATCCAGCTTGAGACCACGGAAAATATTGCTCTCCTTTAGGAGAGCAGTGACTGCTCAGCTATGCTCTATGGCATGTCCGGCACTGATCCTCAGACAAGTACTATTAAACTTTTCATAGAAGCCTCGAAGCCATATTTTACACTACAGTGGAAGTGACTTGAAGTGCAAGTAAGGCCAAGTGTTTTACAACTAAGGTGGTCACAACACCGGTAGCCCAGTGGTTTGGGCATCCACCTCGCATGCGGCAGGTGCAGGGTTCGATCCCCAGTGCCGCCGGCTACCAACCAGTCATACAATGGGAACAAGCTTTCCCCTGCGAGGGGTTCGGCTTTTTTAGGGTGAAATGCTTAAGAAATGGGTCTTTCACCACACCTTGAGAAGGCGAAAACACCTTGTGCGATGGCGCTCTTTGGCCTCAGATGCCCTTGTGCAATAAAAATTGACAATCATCATCACTATTAAGGTGGCCGCATAGCGCTCATGCAGCTCGGAAACAATGCCGAGGAGATCCTTGCGTCGCCACCTAGGCGTATTTTGTACGCACAGAATGGGGGCAAAGAGCGCAGGCGTATTAGCTTTCAGCAGGATGGATGGATGGATGGAAAACTTTATTAAGCAAGTGAGTTTGGACCGTACAAGATCTCAGGGCCACCGCACAGCCCTCACATTACGCGAATGTGTCCAGGCCACGTAGGGCCATGGCACTGGCGCCCCGGTTCACACAGCGAAGTTGCGCGTCCGGGTCCTGCGACGCAAGGCGGGCCTCCCATTCCTCCCATGTACCGATGGCGGGCTGTCCCTGCGGGGGAGGGTCGGCAGGGCAGCCGAAGAGGATGTGGTCTAGGGTGGCGTGCGGTTCTCCGCAGAGAGTGCACTCTGGGGAAACATGGCGGAAGTGGGATAGAAGCTGAGGGGTAGGAAGATTTCGGGTCTGCAGTCGCCTCCAGAGGATTTGTTGGGAGTGGGATAGGCGGGGGTGGGGAGGGAGATAGAGTCGACGGGCAAGGCGTGCTTGTTGAGTTAGTTCTGAGAACGTGTGCGCCCGCTCCCTCGAGAAATCCCGGCTGGGGTCGCCATTTGCCCGGCAAATAAGTCCTCGGGCTATGTTATCGGCGGCCTCATTTCCGGGATTGCCAGAGTGAGCCGGCACCCACACGAGCTCAATACGCCTATCGGGATTTAGGGTGCACATTCTCAATATCTGCCACGCGGGGGGATGGACGCGTCCGCGGGCGAAGTTAAGAATGGCTGTTTTGGAATCGCTTAGTATATAAGCCGCATTGGTTTGGGCAATGGCTATTGCTATAGCTGCTTCCTCTGCTTCTTCCGGGGTACAAGGTGGGTCTATGAAATGGGTAAATGGGGGGGCTGCTGGATGATAAGCCACAGCTACTGAACGGTCTGTACCACACGCGGCGTCCACCCAGCGCACATCCTCTAAAGTGCCATATTCTTTATGGAGAGCTTTGGCTCGCGCGACTCGGCGGGATTGATGGTATTCAGGGTGGACATTCTTGGGAAGGGGTTTCAGGATAAGCGCGGAGTGTATGGCGCGAGGGAGAGAGATGAAGTCTGTCGTGTGTGCGGGTATGCGAATTCCCAGAGAATCCAGTATATATCGTCCATTTTCCGTGCCAGCCAGACGAAGGTACTGTGTGTAGCGATGTGCATCTATAAGTTCTTGCATAGTGTTGTGCATTCCTAATTTTAAGAGTCTGTCCGTGCTAGTGCTCTTTGGTAGGTTTAGCGCTGCTTTGGTAGCCATGCGGATAAGAGCATTGATCTTGTCTTTATCCGAACAGGAGAGGTTTAGGTAAGGAGTGGCGTAGAGAATGCGGCTAAGCACGAACGCATGCAGCACCTTGAGATTATCTGCTTCGTCTAGACCGACTCGTGAATGTGAAACCCTTCTAAGAAGATGGATGACGTAGTAGGTGGACTGTTTTAGTGCTTTCAGTGTAAGGTTGTTTTTCCCCGTGTCCTGTAAATGCAGGCCAAGAATGCGGAGGGTAGGTGTTTGCGGTATGGGAGTGTCATGCAGGTAGATAGTGATGGGGGAGGTAGGGACGCGCCGCGGGCGGATTATGAGGAGTGCTGACTTTGTGGGGGAGCATTCAAGCCCAATGTTTGCCGCGTGAGTAGCGATAGTTGTAGCGGCTTCCTGAAGGGTCGATTCTATGTCGCCATCCGAGCCGTATGTGGTCCAAACCGTTATATCATCCGCGTAAAGTGTGTGTCCTAAGTGCGGGATGCGGCTGAGAGCCTTGGCCAGGGGGATGAGGGTGAGGTTGAAGAGGAAGGGAGATAACACCGCCCCTTGCGGGGTACCAATGTTACCAAGCGTGAAGGGGGGGAGGTCTGTATATCATCTATATGCAGTGAGGCTGTGCGACCGTTTAAGAAGGCCCGGATATAGTTGTAGGTCTTAGGCCCCAACTGCAGCTCTTGGATGCCCTGCAGGATGGCGCTGTGCGTAACTTTGCCGAATGCTTTGGTGAGGTCGACTGCCAGGATTGCTCTGGTGTGATGTAACATGTCATTGAGGATAGCGTGTGAAATCTGCAGTAGGGCGTCCTGTGCCGAGAGGTGGGATCGAAATCCTACCATAGTATGTGGATATAGCCCATGGGATTCCATGTGTTGCGTGAGACGGGTGAGGATGACATGCTCAAACAGTTTGCCCAAGCACGAAGTCAGTGAAATGGGACGGAGGTTTTGGGCGTTAATGGGCTTGTTTGGTTTAGGAATGAAAATTATTTCCCCGTGCTTCCATTCAGCAGGTAGCGCCCTCATTTCCCAGCACTCATTGAAGTAGTCGGTGAGAAGGGAAATTGAACGGTCATCTAGATTTCTGAGCATGACATTTGTGATTTGGTCCTCCCCAGGGGTTGAGTTTCGGAGCTTGATAAGGGCTGCTCTGACTTCAACCTCCATAATGGGGGCGTCGAGGGAGGGTTGATCGGGGCCCACATAGTCGGGATATGATACAGTTTGGCCCACAGTGGTATAAGTTGATTGGAGTTGGCGTAACAGTGCTTGATGATTATGACGATTTTTATGGGTAAGTCTTTTTAGTGTGAGCCGAGTTTGCTTTTTAGCTTGAGTGGGGTCTATCATATGTCGCAAAAGATGCCAGGCCCTGGTGGAGGAGAGATTACCTCGTAATCCGTCACATAATTGGTGCCAGTTAGATTTACTGAGTGCGGCACTGTGTTCTTCTATTTGTTTCTGTAGTTGCGCTAATTTTAGCTTAAGTTTTCGATTTTACTTCTGGGTTTTCCAGCGTGTGAGGATACTGTTTTGAGCTTGGAGTAGGTGCGCTAAGCGACTGTCTGCAACGGGAGTCTCGGGGGTGGCGTCTAATGTTTGCGTGAATGTCTGGACATCCTGTTTCAGCTCTGTCATCCATGTGTGGAGGTTAAAGGGGGATTCTAATGTTTTGGCCTCTCTGTGCTTCCGAAGATTATCCCAGCTGGTAATCCTGACACGGTAGTTTTTAGCTTTTTTGGCGAAATCAAGCTGTATAGTTATGATATAATGATCACTGCCCAGGGCCTCATTTGAGTTTGTCCACACCGGTGTGGGAAGGTTGCGACCAAAAGTAAGATCTGGGCTTGTGTCGGCAGTGACACTATTACCGATTCTTGTAGGTGTGCTCAGATCATTATATATGGACAGGCCGTGCATCTGAAGGGTGTTGCGCAATTCCGCTCCTCTCTTGTTAGTGCGTGTGTACCCCCAGTCTGCATGTGCGCAGTTGAAATCCCCTAATATATTGAGGGGGTCCTTTTTTGCAGCGTTGGAGGCGGCTTTAATTAGAGAGATTAAATCTGAGACCGGTTGCCTCGGAAGGAGGTAACAGTTGAGGATGAAGAGGGGTTGAGATCTGTGAGTGGAGGGGATTAATTCTAGGAATGTGTGAGCTACCGGCGAGGTTAGTACATGACAAGTGTATGGTACGAAATGTTGGAGATACGTGGTAACCCTGGGGTTTGGAGTGGTGTCGGAGGGTACCAGAGCGTATCCTGGCAGCGATAAATTTGTGCCAGCATCCTGAAGTGCTACTATATCAGGGGGTGTGGAGGAAGCAGAGAGGAGCTGCTGCAGGGGGTCTCGTTTGCGACGAAACCCCCTGCAGTTCCATTGTAGGATGCTTAATTGGAGATTATTGCCCGTCAACTGGGCCATGCTGGAGGGTGGGGGGGCGGAGGATGGGAGCAGCTATGGGGTTGCTAGCTGGGATATGTGAAGACATTCCAGCAATTATTTGTGGAATTTGTTGTAGAATAGCAGAGGTTACCTGACTGATGATAGTTTCTGTAAGCTTAGTGATGGCGGCTTCAATGTAATTTTGAGTCTGAGCCAGAATACTGGCTTCGAGCTGTTGGGCAAAGTTTTGTAATTTAGAATCCATGGCTGGAATGTCTTCTGGTCTGCGTTTCTTTTGTGGAGGGGTGTGGAGGGTTGGGGAGTAGGTGAAGAGGTTTGGGGTGTTGGTGAAGGAGTGGGTGGAGAAACGGTAGGAGGGATGGAATTAATGGCTGCCCTAAGATGCCTTACCTCTTCCCGCAGGAGAGCTATCTCTTCCTCCCGCTGTGAGGTTTGGGGTGTACTGGTGGGTTTGGTCCAGGCTCGCTGGTGATCTTGATGAGGCACTATCGGTGGAAAGTCTTTTGGCGTGGGCACTGGTTGCTTGGGTTTCGGCGCGGTCTGTCTACGAGGTGGAGGGGTCCTGGCTTTGCACGAGCCGGTACCGGTAAGGTGGGAACCACCACAAAGAATGCAGCTTGGCGTGCATGGGGTCTCTTGAGGGGTGTGCTTCTCGCCACACCGCGAGCAGAGTCCAGCCTTCGGGAGAGGGCACACGTCGTACCTGTGTCCAGGCTTCCTGCAGTTTGTGCAGGCATCGGGGCTTCCCTTGTATTTGGTGCAGCGGTGTACCACACACATATATTTAATTGTGTGAGGCACGGGACCTGAGGCAAAAGTTATTAAGATGGACGTTGTTTTACCCATGCGTCGGGCCGCTATAATGTTAGCGTCCGGGTTTCTGTACTGTAAGTCAGTTAGGATTTGTTCTGGTGTCTCGTTCCAGTAGGCCCGGGAAATGATGCCCTTGACTGCCGCTGGAGGGGCCGCGATGTACGCGGCTACCGGGTATTGTAGTCCATCTAAGGTAATTTGGTGAATTTTCACCAATGCCAGAGCTGTTGCCTCCGCCACCGTCGCCACTCTAAAGGTGTTGTTAGTTGGGTGGATTCTTATGTGCAACTCGCCAATCACTGAGCAGCTGAGCGTCGAGTGAAGTGCCTGCAGGATACTGGGAGCCGGGATCTTCTCCAGGGAGAGGCCGCCTCGCGGGCGAAAGACGACTCTGATGGTACCCGCCGGCAGTGCGGCGAGTTGCTTGCTTCTATGGACGACGGCGCGCGTCATACGTAGGAGCTGTGTCTCCTTGAACGCGCTTCGGGTGTTCCCAGATGCAGCGTCCGGTGGCGCACCGGCGTTGCTGGCGCTTGGTTTAGGTTGAACGGTGGCCGATACCGGGTGTTTTGGGGGCGAATTCGAATCCGTGGTCCGATTACGGTATGCATGGAGCACAGTTTTCCACTCACCAAGGTGGCAGTCCAATGGGTTCAAGGTCTCTCCATCCACGGGCTCCTCCATGGCTGTTGGGGAGTGAGGAATGCGGCGCGCCGGCGAGGCTCGCCTCGATGAGGCGAGGCTTAGCCCAGCGGCGTGGCTGCCAGAGACATTTTCAACAGGTAGCTCACCGAAGTCCTTGGGCACATCCAAAAGATGGTAGCGATTGGGGTCCGTGAACCTTCTAGGATCCGTTGAGGGCCTTGGTGGGTCCTAGAAAGGACTTAGCTGGGCACAGGAACCAGACATTGGCGGAGCCGATAATAAACGCGTCCGCTCACTCGGGCCTCCTAGCGGCCAAAACCTTCAGCAGGAAGACCACCGTCGTTCATTTACTTGAGTGCCACCCGAGGCGCGCACATGGAAGATATTACTTATGTCAAGTCTGGCCATAGCATATTGCAAACGATTAACTGTAAGTAGCTAACCGCGAAAAACAAAGAATAAATTAAGACCTTGTTTTATGCAAAGCTCGTCCGTCACACAATGCATTCGTTTTCACATGCTGCCCCAATCAAAATTTCTCAGCGCGAGCAACAATAGACAAGCGATCACCGATGAACAATGGGTCATGCTGGTTACCGATTCTACATTTTTTAACACTTTCAGGTGAGATAGGCGTACAGTGTCACCCCGAAACACTGTGTATGGTAAAAACAACGAAGTTTTCATAAGCATTAGTGGGATTTCCTTGCACGCCTTCGATACGTAGAGCCATCGCTCATCAGTGCTCAGTTGTTTCCTGCAGCTTGCGCTGGAATTTTTTTTATTAAAGCAGTGGGTGAAAGTGTCTCGACTGTGTGACGGATGAGCTTTGGTCAGCGGCTTTGCATGAAACAAGATCTTAGTTTATTGTTCGTTTAGAGTTCTTAGCTGCATAGATTTGATTGACTCTAAACCATAAGGCGAAACTCCGTGCATGTAACAATTTCTATCATGTACACGACGCGCGTGGCACTCGAGACGAAACGTAAATAAAGTTCGGTGCTCTTCCTGCATAAATCTACTATAATTGCTCTCAGCGCCCCCGTAACTCAGGCCACAAAATGCGCTCAGCTGGCGACGCAACACTGCTCACCTCAGCATCGCCACAGCACTGTATGGATGCCTGGTGAATACCTTAGTTTTCAAACGCTTTGCCTCATTCAAAACTCGTATTACTACAGCTCCACCACAAAAATGAATTAGTTGTTTGGAAGGAAAGCTTTATTCGCCTTTCTGACGATCGGCGCAGAACATTTCACAGAGTGTAGCCCTGATCGCACTTTAATTTTAACGGGAAGGAAATCATTTGGTGTGCTCATGCTGGATTTCTTTTTTCTCAGATTTCAACGCGTCTTTGCTGAGCTGTTTTCTTGGACATTTCATAACCTCCTAATGTGAATCTAAAGTGTTCAGAAAGGTGAAATAATTCTTCATGGTCTTTTTGTAGACTACACCAACCACAAAGATGTCACTCTTTATTATAGTTATTACAAAAATATGAACTTCTTATTTTGCATTTTTATTCTCCTGCTTTTTGAACAGCTCATAACCTCATAATTTGAATCTGAAGGGTACAAAAACATATTCAGGGTTTTCTTTTTTTGTAGAATATACGGATAGAACAAATATGGCTCATTAATAGTTATTGATGCAAAAAAAGAAAAGTTTTTTTTTCATTTCCTTTAATTTTTTTGCTTTGTTTATGGGGTTTAACGTCCCAAAGCGACTAAGGCTATGAGAGACGCCGTAGTGGAGGGCTCCGGAAATTTCGACCACCTGGGGTTCTTTAACGTGCACTGACATCGCACAGTACACGGGCCTCGAATTTCTCCTCCAAAGAAATTCAGCCGCCGCGGCCGGGATCGAACCCGCGTCTTTCGGGCCAGCAGCCGAGCACCATAGTCACTGAGCCACCGCGGCGGCCCTTTAATTTTTCCCTTCTTCTTTATGCGTCATTGGCAGAAGCGAAAACAGTGAATTTCATGAACAGCGTTCGTGATCGATATATTCTTCGCTTTGCAAGAAAAATGCATATAAATTTTTCTTGCTCTTTGGATTGTTTGCAGAATACTTCTTCTCCAACAATTCGAGCATGCTAAACAGCAGTCCAATATTTAGTGATAAAATAGTGAATTTTATGGAATTAATTTAAAAGAACTGAAGATTTTGATGTTAAGAATATGCGTGCCTTTTCTTGCAGCCATTCCCCAAGCAATGTTTGCTGAATTTGAAATTGAGAATTGTAATCAACTATGTAAGTATATTGATTTATGCTTATGCGACTTTATCTTTCTCCGCAGAGCATAACACAAGCAAGCAGCGTTGCCAAACGCTTCCGACAATTGCTAAACAAGATCCAGCCACATTTTAAAGCGAACGTCGAACTGCGTTGTACAGCTTAGTACTTGCACTTTAGTAAACCTTGGTGCTTAGCTAGTCGGTTAGACATTCTTTGAAATTGGTTAGAGCCAAAAAAGACAATAACAAGGCGAGAGAACGATGACACGGTACAGAAGAGCGCTACTAACAATTGGTTTTATTCTTCGCTTCAGGGTACGCATTTAAAGGCTTGTCACATCACATGCGCACAACCAGGGGGGGCGGGTGTCATGTAATGCTTCTACAGACGTTTCTAAGATGCGCTTATAGTCCTTCAAGTCATACGGGTAGACTACTGACATTATGCTTGTATACAATTGTCAAATGAGAGCACGAAGTACTTCATATTCTGCACAGCCAATTTGTACAAAGCACGGCTTTGCATGTTACACTTCCAAATTGGTAAAATATTTCCTGCAGTTTGGAGGGCTTATTGTGAAAAACTAGGAAATTGGTGCTTTCACACAGAGAGGCGCGTTTTGGAGTATAGTAACGCTAGTGATGCCGGATATAAAACCGATATTTACTCTAACTTTTGTAGCGGACAAGTGAACTTTTTTAAATTTTAGCGACGACAGACGGGCCCCTGATCGCCTTAAGAGGTCACTGGCTGATAGTTCTAATCCCCATATCAGTTCTTAGAATGTGAAGAGCTCGAGAAGAATTTCCTTATTTGTGCGCAGTCGTATTAACAAGGAAGCACCACTTCAAAGTGCGCTCTGCCATCAACTGCGCTCGAGGACTGGAGCTGACAGCAGCAGCCTGGGTGGGTGAGAGGAGGTGAAATAACCTCCACGCGACTGGTAGGATACTGGTTTCCCTGGAAAAGTCTATATTCGTTCTCCTTACAGCTCACCAAATGCCACGTGGACCACAAAAGAAAAAAAATTAAAAAAAAACATTTTTAATGTTATTGAAATACCGCCCTTTTAGAGCACGTGTACGATTAGAATAAAAGCATTTCGCTCACTATAGTGAAAAAGAAACCGGCAACTGTCAGCAAGTTGCTGTATTTTGCTATAAAAGGGGCGGGGTGCAAAAATATTTTGTTGGGGTGTCTCATACTTGCACCACAATAACACTACGAGGCGCCTAAAAGATAGTCCATTTGCGCAGTCCGGCTAATTGCGAAATAGGTTCTCTAGCATTACGTGGCTATAATTTTTCATTATTCACCTTCTTTGTGCTTTCTTTGCATTGATTTTCCTTTCTTTGCCGCGGTTATTCTTCGTTATATATAACATTCCTATGTGATTGAAAGGCTATGTTAAGTGTGTGGTGTGTGTTATGTGTTAGTCTCGTATGGATGACGCATATCAGATTGATGACAAAGTTATTATTACAGCGTTTCAATACATGCGTTTCAGTCACGGCTCCTGTTCTGCCGAAACTTGGACGTCATCGGCGGCGTGTTGAGCGGCATGTGCCCCTCCTGCCACCTCAAGGTTTGTTAACGTCTTGCGTCATCTCAGCCGGCCGACCATGGCAGCTGGCATGTTGACCGTAGGACCAGAACGAGACAAGGCTTTTCCGTGAATGTGCGCTTCAGTGTGCAACCGCAATAAAACACGTGCACGGGCGAATATAAGCTGTCATAAGCGCCACGTGGAGGAAATTATAGCGTTAATGTATGAAACCTACGCCTGTTGTTTTCAGAGATACGCGCTGTAGGCTAAAAAGAGGAAGGTTTTTGCTGCAGTGTTGAAAAATTTCACTAGGAGCTATCACTAAAACATTCGCTTTAGTCTTCGTGGTGGCTTTTCTCTCCTCTATAACATGTGAAGAAGGCTGTGGTAAGATTTTATCACTCAAGGTTGTGTTTTCTTTCTATTGGAAATGAGAGGGCAAAAATGCTGTGATAGCATTGGCATTGCTATGGTTTGTGTAGGACTACTATCAGAGTGCATTTTTTGCATCGCAAGAACAGTGCTGCACTTTATTTATTTATTTTTGCGTTTATTTATGCTAAGTTACATTAGCCATCCCTACTGAAAAATCCGGTATGAATTTTAAACCGGAACCGCATACCGGGTTATTGTACAGGATTTGCGATACCGGATTACTGGAATATCCTGTATAAAACAGGAAAGTCCTGTATAATACAGGACTCTCCTGTTTTGTACAGGATACTCCGGTATCGCAAATCCTGTACAATAACCCGGTATGCGGTTCCGGTTTAAAATTCATACCGGAATACAGGACAGTCCTGTATTAAACAGGCTAGGCCCGTATTATACAGGAGGGCCCTGTATCACAGGACAAAGGCAGAATAAAATGCTTCAAATATATCCCACTTGGACTAAATCTGCCCAAAAACTGGGGCCATAAGTGTACATGCCAAATGCTGAAATATACAGAGCCTCAGAAACTGGTAATCTGCGATTATCAGCAACTCGAATTGCAGTCGATGTGCCATTGTGTTATTTGCTCCCACCTTTTACCAAAGTATTGGTAGCTTGGTGAGTATTATAATGCATCAAAAACTCCAAAAGATGTTTATTTTTTCCGCATGTCTTGAACCAGCTCACTACCCTACTGAAAAATCCGGTATGAATTTTAAACCGGAACCGCATACCGGGTTATTGTACAGGATTTGCGATACCGGATTACTGGAATATCCTGTATAAAACAGGACAGTCCTGTATAATACAGGACTCTCCTGTTTTGTACAGGATACTCCGGTAATCCGGTATCGCAAATCCTGTACAATAACCCGGTATGCGGTTCCGGTTTAAAATTCATACCGGAATACAGGACAGTCCTCTATTAAACAGGCTAGGCCCGTATTATACAGGTCACCCTGTATCACAGGACACAGGCAGAATAAAATGCTTCAAATATATCCCACTTGGACTAAATCTGCCCAAAAACTGGGGCCATAAGTGTACATGCCAAATGCTGAAATATACAGAGCCTCAGAAACTGGTAATCTGCGATTATCAGCAACTCGCATTGCAGTCGATGTGCCATTGTGTTATTTGCTCCCACCTTTTACCAAAGTATTGGTAGCTTGGTGAATATTATAATGCATCAAAAACTCCAAAAGATGTTTATTTTTTCCGCATGTCTTGAACCAGCTCACTAAGGTAATAATTTAACTCTTTGCGACGATCTACCGGCGCTGGGGTCTCTACAGGGTGCTGGCCAATGAAGTAGTCAAAAGCACCTGCAGAAAAGAAAATATGATTGGTAGTACATAATGCCCCCAGCTTATCATTGAATTGCGCACTGACACACAACATAATGCACTGAGCACTGTGACATGCAACTTACGGCCAATGGCTTGTAGCTTTTCAGGGGTCATTGGCTTTCTGCCCACTGTGGAGGCTTCTGACTTCAGGTTCCGATGGCAAGCTTGCCCTGTAACGCCCCTTTCCAGGAGTTGTGGAGTCGTCCAAAGGCTGCGTCTTTACAGAAACGCGAATCTTTGGGTGCCACCATAACTGCTGCGCACGTTGCCGAAGGAATAAAAATTCCATTCCCGAGGTGGACCTGTATGCAATAACAAATGCATACCCCAGTAGCACAAACGGGGCTCTGAATTGCGGGCCCCCGTGGGCCCAGACAAGCCACAGACAAGCCAGGCGTCTCAAGACGCCAGGCCCTGAGCATTGGCAATGCTCAGTATCGTGAATGCACCTACCGCCTTCCATATTTGAATCAATAATGTATTGCAAATCTGCGTCGTAACATTGTTGGTGTGTAAACAGGTTGCTCAGACGACTGCGATGCTTGCGTGGTCATCCTCCATTATTTACGGCACATACCGCAGCATTGATGCGATGCGTGATGTTTGTTCAAGGTCTTGAGCCGCTCCCCCTCAGGACGCTTATCAATGATTGCTCTCGCACGTATACACCATGTGCCTCTGTAAAGAAATAATACAAACTATAAAACTAATTTTAGCCGTGCTATCATATCATGAAGGACAAGCAATTTCGGTATGTAACTGAAAGAAAATTTTGCGCTATTTCGTCCATCTACGCTGTGCAGTCTACAAAGTTTTAGTTAAAAAGACACTGAACAGTTAGAACGTTTCTGTTGACGCCGAGCATATAACCGAGACGGAGGCAGTACTTAAAGAACAGAGTGATTTAAAATGCGTACTTACGTCCTAGCAGCACGACGTCGCCGTCATAAAATCCGCCTTCCACCGGTCAAATGTTCACCACCGGCCTCCACCGGTCAAATGTTCACCACTCACGTCTTTCGGAGCGAAGTCATTCATCACTGAGACAAGGATGACAGGGTTCCACCATATTTGCACTGGACGTACGCATGAAAGGCGATGTCATCTTTGATCATGGATTGATCAAGGCAACACGAAGAAAGTCGCAAAAAATTGTATAACACAAATTCAACGCCAACGAGCGAGTGCCAGCGTGTTTTCCCAGCTACCTTCATCGCTTGACACTCAACCCAGCCGCAGGAGAGAAGTAAAAACCTGTTCCAAACAAACGCAGGAAAGGCGGGGGGGGGGGGCACTTTTGCAAAAAGTCACCGCGAAGCGGCCGGGGACAGTGAACAAGTAGAATCGGAACCTCCTCGCCACTTCATGGAAGTCGCGGGAAGCGTGGTCGGGAGGGCGGCTTAAAATGTTCGGTCGTGGGTAGACAGACACAGAGGAGCCCAAGGGGAAGGAACAAAGCCCGATAGAAAGACCAGGAATGCGCAGGTTTTTTTGTTGTGACTGACCCAGGAAAAGCAGAGAAGGCGGTGATGAGAGAAAAAAAAAGCTTTAAAAAATTTGCGTAAAGACGGGTTACTCGCGTAAGGTTTCTACAGGTGGTTTTTGTTTTTATTTTGTTCTCTCGAGCGCTGTATCTTCTAGCTAGCACGAAGCGTCGCCCTTAAGGAAACACCGCAAGCTGCCGGCTCCGTTGATATCTTGTTCGTCGATAGAAATGTTCTGGGCGATTTGTGATTAGTATGCCTTCCTGATAAAGTGAAGGGTGGGGCCGCTCGGGATGGCACTTGGACAAGTTGCGTTATCAATGCGCAATCACTTGACGAAGAAGAAGTGCAAAGAATTCCTGCACGAAAACCAAGAATTTTCTTTCTTCATCGATGCGTCGCTACAGACTGCCGCTAGCCAACAGCTGCTGCAATGAACGCGACAGTAACAAACCTTTTGGAGCCTCTGGCGCAGTCACCGGAGGCTCGCCATGTTTATCAGCCAGTCGTGAAGTTCTGCACTGTGAAATCCAGAGTAATCTGCGCAGGACTTACGAAGGGTGCTGGCGGATATATACTAGCCGTGTGCCCGCACACAGCCGCCTTGACTTTGTCAGGGTGCTGCACGGGAAGCCAATATGGCGGTTGCCCTCAAATCACCAAATCATGCACAACCTGCATGTTTTGCCACTGCGAAGCTCACGCTTAGCCCTTTTCTTTTCCTAGCCCTTTCAACAAAACCGCGTACGTGTTGATTATCGCACTTATGCGCGCGCTGCCCCCACCTTTCCCCTAAAAGATATCTGCTGGCGTACAACAGTCAATCTGCAGACCAAGCACCAAAACCGCGGCACATATCGCTCTGAATACAGGCTGGTATGTCCGGTTTGAGCTCCGTACCGGACTAGTCTGTCCGGTTTGAGCTCCGTACCGGACTGGTCTGTCCAGTTTGAGCTTCGAACCGGGAATGGACTTTCCGGTATGAGCTCCGTACCGGAGCGGTCTGTCCGGTTTGGGATCGATACCGGACCGGTATGAACCGGTATAGCCATCAAACCGGACGGGTCTCGCCGGTATGAGAGTGATACCGGACCGGTATGAAACCGATATGTTCCGGTAAAATCCGGTTTGCCGCGATACCGGATTTTTCAATAGGGTAAGGTAATAATTTAACCCTTTGCGACGATCTACCGGCGCTGGGGTCTCTACAGGGTGCTGGCCAATGAAGTAGTCAAAAGCACCTGCAGAAAAGAAAATATGATTGGTAGTACACAATGCCCCCAGCTTATCATTTAATTGCGCACTGACACACAACATAATGCATTGAGCACTGTGACATGCAACTTACGGCCAATGGCTTGTAGCTTTTCAGGGGTCATTGGCTTTCTGCCCACTGTGGAGGCTTCTGACTTCAGGTTCCAATGGCAAGCTTGCCCTGTAACGCCCCTTTCCAGGAGTTGTGAGTCGTCCAAAGGCTGCGTCTTTACAGAAACGCGAGTCTTTGGGTGCCACCATAACTGCTGCGCACGTTGCCGAAGGAATAAAAATTCCATTCCCGAGGTGGACCTGTATGCAATAACAAATGCATACCCCAGTAGCACAAACGGGGCTCTGAATTGCGGGCCCCCGTGGGCCCAGACAAGCCACAGACAAGCCAGGCGTCTCAAGACGCCAGGCCCTGAGCATTGGCAATGCTCAGTATCGTGAATGCACCTCCCGCCTTCCATATTTGAATCAATAATGTATTGAAAATCTGCGTCGTAACATTGTTGGTGTGTAAACAGGTTGCTCAGACGATTGCGATGCTTGCGTGGTCATCCTCCATTATTTACGGCACATACCGCAGCATCGATGCGATGCGTGATGTTTGTTCAAGGTCTTGAGCCGCTCCCCCTCAGGACGCTTATCAATGATTGCTCTCGCACGTATACACCATGTGCCTCTGTAAAGAAATAATACAAACTATAAAACTAATTTTAGTCGTGCTATCATGAAGGACAAGCAATTTCGGTATGTAACTGAAAGAAAATTTTGCGCTATTTCGTCCCTCTACGCTGTGCAGTCTACAAAGTTTTAGTTAAAAAGACACTGAACAGTTAGAACGTTTCTGTTGACGCCGAGCATATAACCGAGACGGAGGCAGTACTTAAAGAACAGAGTGATTTAAAATGCGTACTTACGTCCTAGCAGCACGACGTCGCCGTCATAAAATCCGCCTTCCACCGGTCAAATGTTCACCACCGGCCTCCACCGGTCAAATATTCACCACTCACGTCTTTCGGAGCGAAGTCATTCATCACTGAGACAAGGATGATAGGGTTCCACCATATTTGCACTGGACGTACGCATGAAAGGCGATGTCATCTTTGATCATGGATTGATCAAGGCAACACGAAGAAAGGCGCAAAAAATTGTATAACACAAATTCAACGCCAACGAGCGAGTGCCAGCGTGTTTTCCCAGCTACCTTCATCGCTTGACACTCAACCCAGCCGCAGGAGAGAAGTAAAAACCTGTTCCAAACAAACGCAGGAAAGGCGGGGGGGGGGGGGGGGGGCACTTTTGCAAAAAGTCACCGCGAAGCGGCCGGGGACAGTGAACAAGTAGAATCGGAACCTCCTCGCCACTTCATGGAAGTCGCGGGGAGCGTGGTCGGGAGGGCGGCTTAAAATGTTCGGTCGTGGGTTGACAGACACAGAGGAGCCGAAGGGGAAGGAACAAAGCCCGATAGAAAAACCAGGAATGCGCAGGTTTTTTTTGTTGTGACGGACCCAGGAAAAGCAGAGAAGGCGGTGATGAGAGAAAAAAAAAGCTTTAAAAAATTTGCGTAAAGACGGGTTACTCGTGTAAGGTTTCTACAGGTGGTTTTTGTTTTTATTTTGTTCTCTCGAGCGCTGTATCTTCTAGCTAGCACGAAGCGTCGCCCTTAAGGGAACACCGCAAGCTGCCGGCTCCGTTGAATTAACCTTTTCTTGTTCGTCGATAGAAATGTTCTGGGCGATTTGTGATTAGCATGCCTTCCTGATAAAGTGAAGGGTGCGGCCGCTCGGGATGGCACTTGGACAAGTTGCGTTATCAATGGGCAATCACTTGACGAAGAAGAGTGCAAAGAATTCCTGCACGAAAACCAAGAATTTTCTTTCTTCATCGATGCGTCGCTACAGACTGCCGCTAGCGAACATTAAAAAAGCTGCTGCAATGAACGCGACAGTAACAAACCTTTTGGAGCCTCTGGCGCAGTCACCGGAGGCTCGCCATGTTTATCAGCCAGTCGTGAAGTTCTGCACTGTGAAATCCAGAATAATCTGCGCAGGACTTACGAAGGCTGCTGGCGGATATATACTAGCCGTGTGCCCGCACACAGCCGCCCTGACTTTGTCAGGGTGCTGCACGGGAAGCCAATATGGCGGTTGCCCTCAAATCACCAAATCATGCACAAACTGCATGTTTTGCCACTGCGAAGCTCACGCTTAGCCCTTTTCTTTTCCTAGCCCTTTCAACAAAACCGCGTATGTGTTGATTATCGCACTTAGCCCCCCCCCCCCCCCTTTCCCCTAAAAAAATATCTGCTGGCGTACAACAGTCAATCTGCAGACCAAGCACCAAAACCGCGGCACATATCGCTCTGAATACAGGCTGGTATGTCCGGTTTGAGCTCCGTACCGGACTAGTCTGTCCGGTTTGAGCTCCGTACCGGACTGGTCTGTCCGGTTTGAGCTTCGAACCGGGAATGGACTGTCCGGTATGAGCTCCGTACCGGAGCGGTCTGTCCGGTTTGGGATCGATACCGGACCGGTATGAACCGGTATAGCCATCAAACCGCACGGGTCTCGCCGGTATGAGAGTGATACCGGACCGGTATGAAACCGATATGTTCCGGTAAAATCCGGTTTGCCGCGATACCGGATTTTTCAATAGGGATGTAACGAGTAAGTAGTGTTCATGCGTCGCTGTGCGTTATCTGCCAAAAATTATGTGACTTTCTCCATAGAAACACTACGAGGAACTTTAGCGGCTAAAGTGGTGAAAGGCGAAAACCTGAGCGCTGCATTCTGCTACGCGATTGTTCACTTTAAATTCTGTTGGCGCATAAATTTACTGCCGATTAATGACGCTTGACCTTTGCATTTGCGATCTGCTCCAGTACTATCGTCTTTCTCGCCAACTCTATCCAGGTACGCACCAAGAACTTACAAAGCCAGAGGCCGTCACATGGCGCAAACTCCAGACGGACACTTTCCCCAATCCCAAAAGATTCCATAATATATTTCCTGAACGGTACATGCCGATGTGTAAACACTGCAATATCCCAGCAGACCTCCTTCATATGGTCTGGACTTGTCCACGACAACACATGCCAACACCCACACAAGATACTTCGGAGGCTCGTCTACGCAGCTCTACCCTAGACGACCAACGAACGCTCATCGGTCTCGCTCTAGAGGCTGCCAGATTCCAAGGAGTCTTGGCCGACCCCTAGATCTGGGCCTTCGGCCCCTTGACTGTCTTAATAAATGTTTACCAACCAATCAACCTTTAGGAGTGAACGCGACAGCGTGTTGTAGCGCTGCCAGGCAGTCCACGGAACGCAACCACCCGTTCGGCCCGATGCGTTGCCCTTTGAATGCTACGCTTTTTGAGGAAAGGTTCTACGGCTTGCTCGTCGGTAAATTGGTTTTTGAGGAAAGGAAATGTATCTGTCTCACATATTTCAGTGGACATCTAAACCTCGCCGTAACGGGAAGGGAGGAAGATGGGAGTGAACGAAGACACCGTATTCACTAGACGCGCCTTTGTTCATTCTAAACCATTGAGCTGGCATGGCGTGGTGGTAGCGTGCTCGTCTCGCACTCCGGAGACCGGGGTTCGATTCCCGAGCTCCGCCAATTTCGTACTCAGTTTTATTTATTCATCTGGTCTGACTAGAAAGGTTAATTAGGCTAATTAAGTATGTCCCACGAACTTGGAGCATCACTATACGATCCCTTGAATTGGTTGCATGCTTAGTAGCCAAAGCACAATTGGCCCGGTTTGAAATTCGCGCACTGTGACGTCACGGCCGTTTCGACCAATTGAAATGCGTGACATTTCTGTCGACAACTTCTGCGTACAACGATGAGGCATTAAAGGCGTCCGCCTTAATACAGCGACATCGATTTGGTCGCATCTTCCAAGAGTGCCTTTCCATATTTTTAAACCATGGCTAAAGCGAGCTGGCGGCCGCAATGGCTAGTGGTTATAGTCTTCAGCTGCTTTCCCGAAAGACGCGCGTTCGATACCGGCCGTGGCGGTCGCATTTCAATGGAGGCGAAACGCCAGACGCCCGTGTATAATGTGATGCCATTCTACGCTAAACAGCCACAGATAGTCGAAATTACCCACAGGTATGCACTACAGCCTCCCTGATAGCATAAGTGGCTTTGGGACGTAAAACTCACTAAGAAAAATAACAAAGTTTCCTGGGGCACCAATTATATGATTCAAGTGTTGCTGCATATATAGCGACGAGTAAATACATATATATAGAAAAGTTTATGCTGCTCAACTTCTAATTAATTGCACAATATTTCGCTTCATTTCAGGAATTACAATACGCGTTAACGGTGAAAAATCATAGCCAGTCATTTCAGCACTTCAGGTAACCGCACCATACTGCTGATATCAGCCTAATACCTTAACGCTCGCTTCGGCAAGATGTACTACATGAAGTCTGAAGGATAGTGACTTTATAGGAACGAGGTATCGAGTGAGCGCTATTCTCATGGAGTGAAAATTGCTCTTGAGTATTCATTGTGCGCAACGAATATATACTCTGAATTACGTGAGCCACGCTGATATATTTATTTAGATATGATTTAGGCAATATGCCTTAGGCTCAGCGTTCCTCCTGCGTTTTGTATGCTTTAGAAGTTCTCCCATTAGCGGCAGTTTTCTTTCGAACTGATTCTTCTGTCTCCAATAGAATGTATAGCACAGGATGTGTTTTTTTTTTGAAAAAATGCTTTTACAACAGCACACTTTCCAAGGCAGTTCTTCTTTCAGTGGGTCAGAAATGCGCCTATCCAGAAGGTAAATGTTCCACTTTGAAATCTTTGCGACACATTGATTCCATTTTACACATAATCATCTGCCGCTAAATGTGATGAGTGCGGTCCACAGGTGCCCATAATTAACAGTACACTACGTTTTCAGATGAGTCTTAAAAAGGAAAATTAATGGCACTTTTCCTTTAAATGTGGGGTGAGGAGGACAATAAAAATATCCTAGAGTTAAACCTAATAGCCGTGATGAAAATGTGGCAGAAACCCCACAGTATAATCTGAAGAGGAAGAATCGTGCTCAGAAAATCTTGAACTGCTAGGCGTTGGAAATTTTGTTACCTATTAAAGACAAATCGCGCTTCTAATGGGATTGCGGGAATTTCGGTTACAGCAAGTCTAAATGCAAATATAATGTTAATATCAGACCTGGTGTTGTTAAGATATCGCAGCAAAAAACTTGCCCATGTTTTTGTGTTAAAAAAAGACTTAAATAGGCGCCTGAAGAGCATGAAAGCGGAACGTTGTGACGCAAAGTTTGTGTGCTGATATTTGGATAGCTGCCGAACAGCGGAGCTTTCACATGCAACGTAAGGATGTCTTCACGCATGGATGTCTACACACGCGCCCAAGGGTTAAACGGAACTTTGTACTCGAGGAAAACTATGCACTATATCAAAATATTGAATACCTAACTGTGCCTATCAAGTTTAATGTAGTCTGCAGCTTTGAAAATTTAAGAAAAAAGTAGTGAGACGCATTTACCGCGCTCATTGAGCTCTCAATTTTCATTGCAATTCGAAAGCTTTGTTTAATTGCAGCAGATAATTCCATTAGTGTTTTGTTAGAGAATTTTCGTAGTGTTCAAAAAAATGAAAACAAATACAGTTACAACTCTTAAAGCAAGGATGCAACGTCGCTGCACGGAAAGAGAAGGAGGATTCCGCTGAAGTAAGCATCGATTCTAGTACTCAAAGATAGGCATGTGGGCATAACAGCCAAACCTGCATCATAAAATTAAAAGGCGTGAGGATGGTGTGCAGTAGGGTTCTTATGATAAAAACAAAAAACAGTGTTGATTATTTGTTGTCACCCTCTACATCTTTAGAATTTTATGGTTTCTAAGTGTTTACCGATGTAGGAAGTAGTTGTTCAAAGTATTTCGCCAATATATAAGTCAAATTTTGCCAAGGTTTAACCATAATGGCCACTGCTACGTTCAATGATCGGAGAGCATGTTATGCTAGCGGCGCCCGCTAAGCGGTACGGGGCGCAGTTGTTGAATACATCTCTACAATTATTCTTTAGAGTGCAGCTCCCAGAGGCTCTTTAAGCACCAATCCGTTTTCACGTCTCCTGGAAGGACCGTAGATATAGCCAGCTGATTTTACCTCTCTGAGCCGTTTCAACGTTGGTGGATTTCCCATGCAGGTTGCAAGGACCCAGTATACATTGGACCATGCGACGCGGCAGTACCGAGGTACTATTTCAACCCTAACACCAAGAAGTGCGAGCTGTTCACATGGGTAGGATGCTGCGCCAACTGCAACAATTTCGCAAGGAAAGACGATTGCGAGAAAAAATACCTTTCGACATCGTGACATGCTGATGGCACTGCCGCCTTGCGATTCGTATTCGCTCAGTAGTGGGTGAACGTTAACAATAAAAGAGAACATGAACCTGCCTTGAATGCTTTCTTTTTGCGTCATGTCGAGGAGCTAGTGTGTAAAAGCTGTGACGCTTGTGACCTGCTAAGCGCGACACGCTACACCTTTATATTATTCCACATGGACGCTAGTGTAAACAGTGTAAACAGTGTAGAAGGTACTATCCCTCAACAGTTTTAGTTATTGCGTGCACTGGCTTGGATGTGAGCAATACCTTTCTTTTTTACTCAATGGCACCTTTGGACTATGTCAAGTATAAAACAAAAGACTTCTACTCAACTTTGATGCTACTAGTAAAAATAATAAACTGTATGAATAGCAGTACAGCTGTGCTGGTTTAAAGCACAACTGCGGTAACTGAACACAAAGTCCGCCCTGTGTTCTGTTGCACTTAAATTCCGCAGGTAGTTATGAGAATAACCGCATTGGTACGACACGAACGCAATGCCCTACTTTTGTGCTAATTGCTCTAAGTGGTAATAACACATTCTGAAAGCGGCGTCAGCAAATAAATATTTACTCTTTATTGACTGCCCTCTAGCTGAAACCAGCTCTCTTTTTCTTGTTAATTGAGTTCATTCGATCGCAGTTACAAAGTTCAAGAAAGCTGGGAGACTCGTTTGGGTCTAGTTTCTACATAACTGTGACAAAAGTACTGAATATTGGGCATCTTGTAAAATATTCTAGCGGCAAATGTACCGGTTTTTACAGAACGGCAAGCAAAAGACAGACAAGGGGTCTCGAAAATATTACAATTAATAGTGATAAAAAGCGCCTACAAAATAGGATTAAAACAGCACGGCGACCAAAGCGCCGGCATAGCTATTGTTTTCCGTTAATGAACCGTTGGAAATCTTTGATGATATCGAACGCTCTTTCAGGAGCTTTTGCCGTGACAAACCTTCGCCCTAATCTCAAAGAGAATCTTAAAGAAATAAGCACGAAATGCCTTCGGCTGGCGCACAGGTTTCTATAACGGTACGAAGAGAGCCGTGCTGACACAGGAACCGAATTTAATAAAAATTGAGTCAGCAGCAGAGGATTCTCAGGCTTGTCACCACGCACAGTAGCGACGCTGTGCTCGTTGGAACATGGAGTATCTGCGCTGTGGGCGCTGCTCAACGCGACGCTGAATGGCGGATGGGTCGGACCAGGCATTATCACCTTTTGCGTGTTGCCGCTGGGTGTAAACGTCGAAAGCGACTGCATAAAGCTTAGTTGAAGGCCTTACGCGATCCTCGCCGTCGATGGCCACTGCCGAGGAACATGGTAAGCGCGGAAAGTCGCTGGATTCCGATGCGCACTCTGCAAGACTGCGCAACGCCAGCGGGAAGCGGCGTCCCCCACGCAAATGGCATAGGTGACCTGCCGCCGCCGCCGCTGATGTTGCCAGGAAAAAAAAACTCAGGTATGCAAACAGGCAGGGCGCCACATCAGAATACGAGGATGAGGTGCTCGTGAGTTCGTATGGCCACCCGTGCGGGGTGCGCCACAGACTTTCTCTCAGGCGCTACTTGTTGCTTCTGAAAGCAGAGTGCTTTGAGTGCTTGCACTGAGCCTTCAGACGGTGCATGTTAAAATATTTTACCTGCGCACCACGGGCAACCGCCTTATTAACAACTGCCGCGTTCCCCACAAGTTCGAATCCAACCGTTAAACAATTTCCCGGTCCGTCACCTAGACAGAATTTCAGCCGCTGTCGCACATCATACTGGGTTAAACAAGAGGTGCTAAAAGAAGGGTATAGCCGATATTTCGACGGCATGCTGCCCGGTCAGGAATAATGGCTAGTAAATTTCATGAGCAAAGGAAGCCGTAGCGCTCTGTAAACATCATTTTTTACCATGCTTATTGACTAGTGAATTTCAAGTCATCATCATCAGCCTGACTACGCCCACTGCAGGGCAAAGTCCTCTCCCATGTCTCTCCAATTAACCCTGTACTTCACCAGCCGCGGCCACCATATTCCCGCCAACTTCTTAATCTCATCCGCCCACCTAGTTTTCTGCCGCCCCCTGCTACGCTTGCGCTCTCTTGGAATCCACTCCGTTACCCTTAAGGACCAGCAGTTATCTTGCCTTCGCATTAAATGCCCTGCCCAAGCCCACTTCTTCCTCTTGATTTCAACTAGGATATCATTAACGCGCGTTTGTTCTCTCGCCCACTCCGCCCGCTTCCGATCTCTTAACGTCACACCTATCGTTTTTCTTTCCATAGCTCGCTGCGTTGTCCTTCACTTAAGCTGAACCCTCTTTGTGAGAGACGACGTTTCTGCCCAATAGGTGAGTACCGGTAAGATACACCTGTTGTATACTTTTCTCTTGAGGGATATTGGTAAACTGCCATTCATGATCTCAGATAACCTGCCATATGCGCTCCACCCCATTCTCTCATGATCTGGATCAGCTGTCACTACCTGCCATAAATAGACATATTCTCTTACTACTTCCAGCACCTGGCTACCAATTGCGAACTGCTGTTCCCTTGCTAGGCTATTGATTATTACTTTGGTTTTCTGCATGTTAATCTTTAGCCCAATCATTCTGCTCTGCCTGTCTAATTTATTGATCATGCTTTGCAATTCATGTCCTGAGTTACTTAGCAACGCAATGCCATCAGCGAATCGCAAATTAAATTACTTAGGTATTCTCCATTAACTCCAATCCCCAACTGTCCCAATTTCAGGCCCCGGAATACATCCTGTAATCATTCAGTGAGTAATATAGGTGAGATACCTTTGAGATTCAGCAGCTCGGTACTAGATAACGTAGCGAAAAGTTATTTTTGTTTCTTGAGACAAGGAAATGAGGGATGTGTGCCTGAAATTCTGAAGGCTTGATTTCATGTGCGGCTCTAAGCTGCAACCTGATGCACACTGGCATGACTTTTGGATCTCTTGACGAAGCGCCTGCAGTTTGTAAACTCTAATCATCGGTCCTAACCAGCCATATGGCTTGAAAACTCCTTCAATGATTACTAACTTAAATGTTACAGGAATACTCTAGCGACTCAGTGGCAACTGTGATGATGACTTACCACTTCCTCAGATTTGCCCGACGAAGTTGAGTTCCATTCTTTTATTTTTTTTCCCTGTTTTAGAGCAGATCTAAGCAGTTTTCCTTCCTGAGACAGAAGAGTCGTTGCAACAATATCGTCAGCATCAGCTTGATTACTCCGGGTTATCTTTGCATGTGGTCGGGCAGTATATTTCTCTGAAATAAGCGTTTCCAGCTCTCTGGCATACTGATGACCCCCGTTGCGGACAAGCGCTGTGCACGAGCATTAAGAGCGATCGTCCAATGGTGGCTTAACTCGGGTGACGAAAAACATGCATTACCGTTTGCAAAAGTCTTCCGTACTTCAGAAGCTTCTGAGTCACTTGACAGATGGAAATGATTTTGGTTTAAAGCACAAAACAAATTTTGCTTAAAGCGAAGCTTAATGCATCTTTCAGCTGTCGGCCCTTTGCTACTTCGGTGGAGGTTGGGAATGAGGCGTATCGTGCACTGCTATTATTTTCAATTTCATTCTTTCGTATGCTTCTGTTTTCAGTGCCAGGCAAACTGCTCTACAACGCTCATTTGAATGGTGTTCGCTCCGCGCATTTGGCGATGCCTGTACGTAGACATCCCTAAACATTAACTACTTGTAATATTACGTAAGCTTGTGTGACATTATACAGGAATACATTTTTATACATGTTAAAAACGTTGACTTTGCTCGTAAACAATTGCTTCAGAAGATATTGGTATGTTTTTTCTCAGCTTTATGTGGCTTTGTGACGTTTCCTCGACAAAACGCGTAATTTAATTGGAAAGGTGCGATGCCCTTTTGGGTGGGATATAGAGGGCTTTAAAGCGAGCTTTGATATCATTTCTCATATTATGTGTTTGCTCGTGGCCTTTCTCTGATGCACACATCCATGAGGTCTTTCTCCTTGCATTCCACATGCAATGAAAATTCTGTATGGTTATCAGTCTTTTCGAGTCTGCTGATACCTCCATAGCACAGTTCCCTCAAGTGTTTAACAGAGTTATGACCGCATATGAAGGGAAAAAGTTGGAAGAAAATTGTCTACAAGTAATAATTACTGGCTGCCAAGCCTTGACGCACATCATATTTATAGCTTATGCGTCGCGTTCTTTGTTATGGTGGTTTAGTGTTCATGCCAAGTTTTTTTCTGAAGAATTCTTGTCCAAACAAAAATTTGCTGGACTATGAAGAATGCCGTGGTGCAAAAAGTACCTCTGTGACGAAGTTTTCAAGGGTGCGGCAAAATAAGCTCTTCTGCTGTCAACAGCAGCACAGTTATACTGAGTTTTTGTGGTTGGGCCTGAAGGTATACCAGTGTGTGTGGGGGCTGCGCAAACAACAAGGACTTGTTTCTTTTGTTTGTTTTGGTTTGTGTAACTACTTTCTTTATACAGTTGCAATAGCCAGAAATCAGGTTGGCTGTTGAGGTGGAATCCTCTTGCAGCTCCAGTGGTCTCACGTTAGCGACCCTGAAACGTGTATATATTCACACACACACACACACACACACACACACACACACACACACACACACACACACACACACACACAAACACACACACACGCGCGCGCGCTCGCGCACGCAAGCACGTACGCCCGCCCGCACGCACGCACACACACACACACACGCACGCACACACACACGCACACACACGCACGCACGCACACACACACACACACGCACGCACGCACACACGCACGCACACACGCACGCATGCACGCACGCACACACACACACACACACGTTTCAGGGTCGCTAACGTGAGACCACTGGAGCTGCAAGAGGATTCCACCTCAACAGCGAACCTGATTTCTGGCTATTGCAACTGTATAAAGAAAGTAGTTACACAAACCAAAACAAACAAAAGAAACAAGTCCTTGTTATTTGCGCAGCCCCCACACACACTGGTATACCTTCAGGCCCAACCACAAAAACTCAGTATAACTGTGCTGCTGTTGACAGCAGAAGAGTTTATTTTGCCGCACCCTTGAAAACTTCGTCACAGAGGTACTTTTTGCACCACGGCATTCTTCATAGTCCAGTAAATTTTTGTTTGGACAAGAATTCTTCAGAAAAAAACTTGGCATGAACACTAAACCACCATAACAAAGAACGCGACGCCAAAGCTATAAATATGATGTGCGTCAAGGCTTGGCAGCCAGTAATTATTACTTGTAGACAATTTTCTTCCATCTTTTTTTCTTCATATGCGGTCATAACTCTGTTAAACACTTGAGGTAACTGTGCTATCGAGGTATCAACAGACTCGAAAAGAGTGATAACCATATAGAATTTTCATTGCATGTGGAATGCAAGGAGAAAGACCTCATGGATGTGTGCATCAGGGAAAGGGCACGAGCAAACGCATCATATAAGAAATGATATCAAAGCTCGCTTTAAAGCCCTCTATATCCCACCCACAAGGGCATCGCACCTTTCCATTTAAATTACGCGTTTTGTCCAGGAAACGTCACAAAGCCCCATATAGCTGAGAAAAAACATACCAATATCTTCTGAAGCGATTGTTTACGATCAAAGTCAATGTTTCTAACATGTTTAAAAATGTATTCCTGTATAATGTGATACAAGCTTACGTAATATTAGAAGTAGTTAATGTTTAAGGGGCTCCGGAAATTTCGACTACCTGGGGTTAAAGAACCCCAGGTGGTGGAAATTTCCGGAGCCCTCCACTACGTCGTCTCTCATAGCCTTAGTCGCTTTGGGACGTTAAACCCCATAAACCAACCAACCAACCAACCACTGTTTAGGGATGTCTACGTACAGGTATCGCCAAATGCGCGGAGCGAACACCATTCAAATGAGCGTTGTAGAGCAGTTTGCCTGTCACTGAAAACAGAAGCATACGAAAGAATGAAATTGAAAATAATAGCAGTGCACGATACGCCTCATTCCCAACCTCCACCGAAGTAGCAAAGGGCCGACAGCTGAAAGATACATTAAGCTTCGGATTAAGCAAAATTTGTTTTGTGCTTTAAGACCAAAATCATTTCCAGCTGTCAAGTGACTCAGAAGCTTCTGAAGTACGGAAGACTTTTGCAAACGCTAATGCATGTTTTTCGTTACCCGAGTGAAGCCACCATTGGACCATCGCTCTTACTGCTCGTGCACAGCGCTTCTCCGCAACGGGGGTAAGTATTCCAGAGAGCTGGCAACGCTTATTTCAGAGAAATATACTGCCCGACCACATGCAAAGATAACCCGTAGTAATCAAGCTGATGCTGACGAGATTGTTGCAACGACTCTTGTGTCTCAGGGAGGAAAACTGCTTAGATGTGCTCTAAAACAGGGAAAAGAAATAAACGAATGGAACTCAACTTCGTCGGGCAAATCTGAGGAAGTGGTAAGTCATCATCACAGTTGCCGCTCAGTCGCTAGAGTATTCCTGTAACATTTAAGTTAGTAATCATTGAAGGAGTTTTCAAGCCATATCGCTGGTTAGGACCGATGATTAGAGTTTACAAACTGCAAGCGCTTCGTCAAGAGATCCGAAAGCCATACCAGTGTGCATCAGGTTGCAGCTTAAAGCCGCACATGAAATCAAGTCTTCAGAATTTCAGGCACACAGAATACATCCCTCATTTCCTTGTCTCAAGAAACAAAAATAACTTTTCGCTACGTTATCTAGTACCGAGCTGCTGAATCTCAAAGGTATCTCACCTATGTTAATCACTGAATATTTACAGGATGTATTCCGGGGCCTGAAATGGGAACAGTTGGGGATTGGAGTTAATGGAGAATACCTAAGTAATTTAATTTGCGATTCGCTGATGGCATTGCCTTGCTAATTAACTCAGGACATGAATTGCAAAGCATGATCAATAAATTAGACAGGCAGAGCAGAATGATTGGGCTAAAGATTAACATGCAGAAAACCAAAGTAATAATTAACAGGCTAGCAAGGGAACAGCAGTTCGCAATTGGTAGCCAGGTGCTGGAAGTAGTAAGAGAATATGTCTATTTATGGCAGGTAGTGACAGCTGATCCAGATCATGAGAGAATGGGGTGGAGCGCATATGGCAGGTTATCTCAGATCATGAATGGCAGTTTACCAATATCCCTCAAGAGAAAAGTATACAACAGGTGTATCTTACCGGTACTCACCTATAGGGCAGAAACGTCGTCTCTACCAAAGAGGGTTCAGCTTAAGTCAAGGACAACGCAGCGAGCTGTGGAAAGAAAAACAATAGGTGTGACTTTAAGAGATCGGAAGCGGACGGAGTGGGCGAATGAACAAACGCGCGTTAATGATATCCTAGTTGAAATCAAGAGGAAGAAGTGGGCTTGGGCAGGGCATGTAATGCGAAACCAAGATAATCGCTGGTCCTTAAGGGTAACGGAGTGGATTCTAAGAGAAGGCAAGCGTAGCAGGGGGCGGCAGAAAACTAGGTGGGCGGATGAGATTAAGAAGTTGGCGGGAACATGGTGGCCGCGGCTGGTGAAGTACAGGGTTAATTGGAGAGACATGGGAGAGGACTTTGCCCTGCAGTGGGCGTAGTCAGGCTGATGATGATGATGATGACTTGAAATTCACTAATCAATAAGCATGGTAAAAAATGATGTTTACAGAGCGCTACGGCTTCCTTTGCTCATGAAATTTACTAGCCATTATTCCTGACCGGGCAGCATGCCACCGAAATATCGGCTATACCCTTCTTTTAGCACCTCTTGTTTAACCCAGTATGACGTGCAACAGCGGTTGAAATTCTGTCTAGGTGACGGACCGGGAAATTATTTAACGGTTGGATTCGAACTTGTGGGGAAAGCGGCAGTTGTTAATGAGGCGGTTGCCCGTGGTGCGCAGGTAAAATATTTTAACATGAACCGTCTGAAGGCTCAGTGCAAGCACTCAAAGCACTCTGCTTTCAGAAGCAACAAGTAGCGCCTGAGAGAAAGTCTGTGGCGCACCCCGCACGGGTGGCCATACGAACTCACGAGCACCTCATCCTCGTATTCTGATGTGGCGCCCTGCCTGTTTGCATACCTGAGTTTTTTTTCCTGGCAACATCAGCGGCGGCGGCAGGTCACCTATGCCATTTGCGTGGGGGACGCCGCTTCTCGCTGGCGTTGCGCAGTCTTGCAGAGTGCTCATCGGAATCGAGCGACTTTCCGCGCTTACCATGTTCCTCGGCAGTGGCCATCGACGGCGAGGATCGCGTAAGGCCTTCAACTAAGCTTTAGGCAGTCGCTTTCGACGTTTACACCCAGAGGCAACAAGCAAAAGGTGATAACGCCTGCTCTGACCCATCCGCCATTCAGCGTCACGTTGAGCAGCGCCCACAGCACAGATACTTCATGTTCCAACGAGCACAGCGTCGCTACTGTGCGTGGTGACAAGCCTGAGAATCCTCTGCTGCTGACTCAATTTTTATTAAATTCGGTTGCTGTATCAGCACGGCTCTCTTCGTACCGTTACAGAAACCTGTGCGCCAGCAGAAGGCATTTCGTGCTTATTTCTTTAAGATTCTCTTTGAGATTAGGGCGAAGGTTTGTCACGGCTAAAGCTCCTGAAAGAGCGTTCGATATCAACAAAGATTTCCAACGGTTCATTAACGGAAAACAATAGCTATGCCGGCGCTTTGGTCGCCGTGCTGTTTTAATCCTATTTTGTAGGCGCTTTTTATCACTATTAATTGTAACATTTTCGAGACCCCTTCTCTGTCTTTTGCTGGCCGTTCTGTAAAAACCGGTACACTTGCCGCTAGAATATTTTGCAAGATGCCCAATATTCAGTACTTTTTTCACAGTTATGTTGAAACTAGACCCAAACGAGTGCCCCAGCTTTTTTGAGCTTTGTAACTGCGATCGAATGAACTCAGTTAACAAGAAAAAGATAGCTGGTTTCAGCTAGAGTGCAGTCAATAAAGAGTAAATATTTATTTGCTGACGCCGCTTTCAGAATGTGTTATTACCACTTAGATCAATTACCACTAAAGTATGTGGGAATCCTGGCTTTGCGCCGTCGCCTTTGCGCGGCTGTGCCGGCCGCCCGCGTTGTTTCTCCTCTTTCCCTTGCTCCCGCCTCAGGCGGTGGAGAGGCGGCTGGGTGACTAATCACTGTCATTTAGCCACAGCTCCGCCCCGGCTCCCCAAGGGCCTTTGCCATTGGCGCCTTTTGGCGGGAATTCGGGACCCCGCTTTGGGCGGCCGCGCGCCGCGCGACCGTCCGAGCGGGGCCCAGAGAGAGAGATCCCTCCGAGACAGCGTAAGGTGCGTACGTTACTGTTTGTCCGTGCCGGCTTTGCCGCTCGGACCAGTGCTTACTCGAGCTCGCCCGCACGTGTCCTCTGACCTGCAGCGGCTCGAGCCTGTCCAGCGGGGTCCAGCGACCTCTGACAGGCGTACCTTGCGTTGAATGCCCACTCTCTCTCGCAACCGGCCCAAGAGATCACAGCACTGCCGCGGGGACATTCTCCTGCAGCGGCGTGCTAGCGGTGCGCATTACTCGAGTCGCTTCGTGCGCGCAGCGGAGCCTTGCTCCTCGCGCGCCCCCGGGACGGGGTGACTATTGAGTGTGTGTGTATCAGCTGGAGGACGATGTGAATAAACGTCTCCTTTGTGAACTTGGAGGCCTATTTCTTTGCGGCGAATCGCTCTCCTCCCAGCGGAGGTTGAGTGCGCCGCATCGGTGTCCCAGTGTGTGTGTGTGGTGACGGCTGATCGGGGCCCTTGGCTCGCGCGAAGCTCGAACCCGCGGTGGGTGGTGGCCTGTGTCCACTTAGGAACCCACAACTGGCGCCCAACGTGATAAGTCATTGGCGCTTACGCCTTTGATGACACATTAGCCGAGCAGGTCGCCTTGCCGATCACGCTTGCGCACCATGTCTACCCCCAGCGGGGCACTCGGTAGCTACATGTCGGCTCCCTACGGAGTTGTAGCGTCGTTTGATCCGCTGGCTGCTGTTCCTTCGAATAGCCAGACACCGTGGTTGGCCGCGGCCCCCGTTGGGGTTTACGGCGCCACAACCCAAAATGTCGACCACGCGGCTCCCATTGGAGCTGTATCGGAAGCACCCTGCGGTGCATCCGCTGGTCACATGCCTCAGCTGTGCACGCTTTCCGCCCAGTGCGAAAGCAGTTCGTGTCACGCTGCCGCAACCGGCAGTTTCGAACAGCAGCAGCCGTGCCCCGCGAGCAGTCAATTCTGCTCTGGGAACGGCGAGGCGCTGGCCCGGTTCCCTGCGGAAACCGCGCCGCTCATCGAACTAGGAGCCTTGCCTCCCTCGTTCGTGCAGCCCGCCCAAGCCTCCACTGAGGCCGGGGCGCAGGCGCTGCTAGCCAGTGCTGCCCAGATGATCCAGTCGCTGTCAGGGGCTGTTGGGACACTTTTGGCCACGCTGAAGTTGTCTCACCCCGCGGTCAAGTTGCCCATGCCAACATACCGCGGATATGATGACCTACTCAGTGCCCGGGATTTCCTTGAGTCCCTCACCCATTATCAGAGAACTATGGGTCTCACTGAGCAGGTGGTGCTTGCACACATCATCCCCGCAGCGCTGACTGACACGGCAGCTCGGTGGCATCGGCTTTCCGGCCACCGGGCAGCGACTCTCGAGGAGTTCCGTGCAGCATTCCTGCGCGAATTCCTGCCCGCTGACTACGAGCGTAGGATGCGGCGAGAGCTGGAGCTCCGTACTCAGGCTCCGGATGAGTCGCTGCAAGAGTATGTTCGTGCGATGGAAGACCTTTTCTCAATCGCCGAGCCCAGAGCCTCGAACGAGGAGCGTGTCGAAAGGACGATCAGGCAGGCACATCCGACCTTTTCGGCTTACCTGCGCGGCGGCCGATTCCGAGATTTGGAGGAGCTGGCCGCCGAGGCAAAGCGCATTCAAGGCGACATTCTCGCCGCGCGCGCCTATCGTCCGCCACCGCCGGCAAGCGAGGCCCTTGAGCCACGCTGTGCATGGAGAGGGGCCTTGCCCTTACCCAACCGGCGACCACCCGCACAACCTGCCTTTGCAGCTGTTAGCGGGCAAAACGAGTCATGGGAGTTGAGCGACAGAGCTCTCGATCCCTACTCGTACGGGAGACGGGCAGCCTGCGCTGCACCGTTTTCTGAAGCGCGTGCTGAGGGGCGCCAAGCGCTCCAACGCACAGCGGAGGGGGAAACCCGACTCGGCCGACCCTTTGGTCGTGCAGCGGGCGAACCCAGGCAGGGAGAGGCGCCATTGTCCCGCGACCAAGCTCGCGGCGGTGTGCGCTGCTTCCGCTGCCAAGAGAGGGGCCACTTAGCAAGAGAATGCACCGTAGCCAGGCCTCCTGCGAGGCAGGGAAACGGCGGCGGGGGTCGGTCGTAAAGGGACCACCGGCCCAATCTCTGCTAATTCCCTCTGCGTACAGAGCAAGCTGCCTTGCTAATGCGCACGCGCCGTTTATTCCGGTCACCATTGCTGGCCGCGAATTTTCGGCGTTACTGGATACGGGAGCCAGCGCTTCCTTGTTCGGTGAAGAGGTGTTGTCCCACTTGCAAAAGCACTCTGAGCGCTTGCGGGACTGCCGTACGGCATTCAACCTTGCGACAGGCGTAGCCCATTCGGCTGGCGCCGCGAGGCTGACTGTGAGGTGGGGAGAGCGGACGAGACGCACGCGTTTCATCCATCTCCCAGGGCTCAGTGTGCCCATGATTCTCGGACGGGACTTTCTCCTGAAAACCGGGATCGTGGTGGACATTGCGAATGGCGGCTATCGCGACGGACCATTTTCCCAGCTTAAGCCGTTCATTAGCCCACCGGCGTCAGTATCTGCCTGCGCAGTGAAGGCGTTCGGAGAGTGCCACGCTCAGCGGACAGGGCCACGCCCTTGTGTCGAGCGTTCCGTCGTTCAGCCTCCCCATTGGGACCGAGCGGCGCGGCACGACCAGGCACCACATCCGCTGGCCGCCAGTGCGGTAACATTGGATGACACACAGAAGGCTCGTTTGACAGCGCTATTGCGTCAGTACGATGAGCTCTTCACGGATCAACCTGGCTGTACCACTTTAGTGAGCCACAAGATCCACACTGGAGACGCGCTTCCTTTGAAGTGCAACCCTAGACCCGTCAGCCTTGCGAAAAGGCAAGTGATTGATGGGTTGCTGGATGAGATGCTGTCGGCGGACATTATCCGCCGCTCGTCCAGCGCCTGGGCGTCTCCGGTGGTGTTGGTGCCTAAGAAAGATGGCAGCCACCGTTTGTGTGTGGATTATCGCCGTCTAAATGCGCTGACTCGCAAGGATGCCTATCCGCTCCCGACGATCAGCTCAATCGTAGGAAACCTGGGCAGCGCGCGGTACTTTTCCACGCTAGATGCCTCCAAAGGTTACCTACAGGTCCAGATGGCTGACACTGACCGGTCTAAGACCGCGTTCACGTGTCACAGAGGGCTGTTTGAGTTCACTCGTATGCCCTTTGGTCTCTGCAATGGTCCTTCGACTTTTCAGAGGCTCATGGACCGCGTCCTGGGGGAAGCGAAATGGTCCCACGCCATGTGCTACCTGGACGATATCGTGATTTATTCACGAACCTTCGATGAGCACTTAGGCCACATTGCCGACGTGCTCGAGAGGGTACGGGCTGCTGGGATGACTTTGAATCCTGCGAAAGCCCAAATAGCGCGGACCCGGGTTCAGTTACTAGGGTTCACGCTGGGCGAGGGCTCCATTGAGCCTGATGCGGAGAAACTCCGAGCCATACTCGAATTTCCCGCGCCCAAGGACGTACGCGGCCTCCGCCGCTTTCTGGGAATGGCCAATTTTTATCGGTCGTTCATCCCGTCCTGTGCCCGCGTGCAGGCACCCTTGACCAAGCTCTTGGGAAAGACTGCAGCGTGGCGATGGGGGCCCGAGCAAGAGCGATCCTTTCGCCTCCTGTCTAGTGCCATTGCCGAGACAGCGCAGCTCAGGCTACCCGACCTGACCAGACAGTTCGTAGTCCAGACTGACGCGAGCGATCTGGGTTTAGGAGCAGTTCTCCTACAGGAATTCGATGGCGTGTTGCAACCGCTGGCCTTTGCCAGCCGCTCCTTGCTGCCCTCGGAGAGGAATTATTCCGTGACCGAGAAGGAGTGCCTCGCCATCGTGTTTGCACTGCGCAAATTTGACGTCTACCTTGATGGAACGCAATTCGTGGTGCAGACAGACCACAGTGCGCTCAGTTGGCTGATGCGGCTCCGCGAGCCTGCGGGTCGGCTGGCGCGCTGGGCTCTCCTGATACAGCATTACGACTTATCGGTGCAGTATCGAAAGGGGAGCACAAACGTGGTAGCTGACGCGCTATCCCGTGCCCCACTCGCCAGCGGCGCTTTGACGCCTGTAGGCGGAGGGGGCGAAACAGCGGACGAGCCGCCGGGCGGCAAGGAGGGGGAGACCGGAAACGGGTTAACCCATTCCGCTAACCAGGCAAGCAGCGCTTCGCAAAGAGGACGAGAGGCGAAGCTCTTCGTGAGCGCCTCGGAGTTGCCGACGCGAACGGAAATTTTGGCTGCAAACCTGAGTGGGGACGAGACCACGCTCCCCTCTGGGATGACTGGAATCGTTTTCAGCCGTAAAGAGCTACTGAAAGCCCAGCAAAATGACCCCTTTTGTCGCGTAATGAGCGACGGTCTCAGGGAGACGGAGCGCCGTGACGCTACTGGTATTGTAGCGGGCGCAGGGGGGCAGAAGCCAGCGTGTGTCGCGGCGAACCCCGGGGATTCATATTTGCTGGACAATGACGGGCTCGTGCTGAAGTACATAGCCACCGATGACGAGTCCATCGACCCGTTCAAGGTGGTTATCCCCAAAAGTCTGAGAGGCGCACTTTTGCGATTCTCTCATGACGAACCACTGGCCGGTCATCTGAGTGGCTCCAAAGTTTTTGCAAAACTGAGTCAATCGGTGACGTGGCCCGGCATGAAGCGTGACATTTTCCGCTATTGCCGTTCCTGCCATGTCTGTCAAGCGGTGAAGTCACGGGGCGGCAAGCCGCCTGGAATGATGAAACCAATTGACAGTGTGCGTCCGTGGCAGATGGCCACCTGCGATTTGATGGGGCCTTTCCCCAGGAGCAAGCAGGGGTTCATTTACCTGATGGTAGTCGCTGACCACTTTTCCAAATGGGTTGAGTTGTACCCCCTTCGGAAAGTGTCAGCACGAGCGGTGCTGGATAAACTCCAGGAAGTGTTCTGTCGGTTCGGCTTTCCGGAAAGACTGATCACGGACAATGCGTCCTATTTCACCGCTCGGGTGTTCGGTAACACGTGCCGTTCCCTCGGAATCGAGCACTACACCACTTCACCCTACCACCCCCAGTCGGCCGCCGCAGTGGCTCAGCGGTTATGGTGCTCGGCTGCTGACCCGAAAGACGCGGGTTCGATCCCGGCCGCGGCGGCTAGAATTTCTTTGGAGGAGAAATTCTAGAGGCCCGTGTACTGTGCGATGTCAGTGCACGTTAAAGAACCCCAGGTGGTCGAAATTTCCGGAGCCCTCCACTACGGCGTCTCTCATAGCCTTAGTCGCTTTGGGACGTTAAACCCCATAAACCAACCAACCAACCAATTTGACCGAGCGAATCAACCGAACGCTCAAGCCAATGCTGGCGGCCTTTGCCGAGTGTCAAAAGGATTGGGCAGACCATTTGAGCGAGTTTGCGTTCGCCATCCGAACAGCTGAGAATCGCTCAACTGGTTTCTCTCCCGCCTTCCTCAATTTCGGGAGGGAGCTGGCGAATCCGATGTCAAACGTCGTGCAGAGCCAGCTCGGGGATGAGCAGACGCGGGCAGACTGCTCTGCTTATGCGTCGACGCTTCGGGACCGGCTTGGTCGGGCTCTCAACAGAGCAAGGCAGAGTTTGGCGGCAGCCAGAGCCCAACAGAAGGCTCAATATGACCGCAAGCACCGCCGCCTGACTTTTCAGGTGGGTGACCTTGTCCTGAAGCGCAACCACGTTCTTAGCGATGCGAGCAAGGGGTTCTCAGCCTCGCTCGCTCCTAAGTGGCTTGGTCCGTACCGAGTGGTCAGAGTCTGGTCGCCACTCGCGTACCTGCTGGAGGATCCCCTTACGGGGAAAACCAGCCGTGCCCACATCGCAGACCTGAAGGCCTACGCGTCACGGTCTGACGAGCTTGCGCCGGTACCCATTGGTATCAAAGGCAAGCGCAAAGGCACAACTGGTGCTGCGGAACGCAAGCGTACGGAGCACCGGTACAATCTGAGGCGACGGTCACCGGTGTGATTAATGCCGGACGGCGGACTTTTCCGCAACCGAAGGCACGCAGCCTCAGCTAGCTGGCGAGCTTTCTCGTCAGGCCCTACCTAGGCGAAGCACGGTGTGTTATTTTTTTTTTGTTTTTGCAGCATGCTCAGTTCCAGCCTTGTGTGTTTATCAGTTTATTTATTTGTTTTGTTTGAGTCAGTTTCTAGCCACTTTCGTTTCCCGCTTGCTCGTCTGTTTTTGTCTAACGTACCGAGATGTACATAGGCAAACTTCAGCCCGCTCGTGCTTGCTCTTATCTTCTAGAAGGAATAGATTGGATTAGGTGTCGTTTGTACAGCGAGCCTTTTCTCATTTCCGGCCCGACTGTGGGTGGTGGGCTCGTTAAGGAGCCGTGTGTCGCGGTGCGAGTTTTGTGCGGCCCGTATGGAGGGGAAGTTGGCGGGGCGTTTGGGGCGATGGGGGGCGGAAAATGCACCCTTTGACCCTCGCCGCGGCGCCTCTGGACGCTTCTGATGGGGGGGTCGTTGTCGCCGACCAGCGTCCGTGCACTTGCCGGTGTATGCGTGGTTGTGGCTGTGACTGTGTGCGCGCGTAACCATGAACCAAGGCGACGCCTGTGAGTTGTGCCCTTGTGTGCTTCTGCGTGAGCGCGAGGATGAGAAGGACCCCTCGCTGTGGACAAGGTTACACATCTGGACGCCGCCGAACGTCCTCTCCCGTTTCAGCCGGCGTGAAAGGGGTGCACTAACTCTCTTGTGCCGAACGTGATGTCGTGTCCAAGGGCGCGAGGTCAGTGCTCTGCCGCGGCCCCGTCGTCATCAACGCACCCTACATCAACGGAAAGAAGACCGCCATCAGTCGTCGGCCCTCCCAACCTGTTCAACTTGAAGTCTGCGAGCGGTGAGTCGCCGACAGGCCCACTGGGCCGCGCCACCGAACTTTGAGGCTGGCATCCACCTGTAACATAGTTGTACAGTTGTATTCACATCTTCTTGTGTACTGTGTATATAATCTGCAAGCTGTTTTGATTTACTGAAGCGTATGTAAGTGTTGTTTGCCTTGTTTTTTCCTTTGTTTTTTTACATTGTTCTGGCTGGAACTGAAGTGTAGCTAGTTTTTTTTTTGTGTATTCATTTCTTTATTTTGGAACTGAAGTGTAGTTTTTTTGTGTATTGATTTCTTTATTTTTGGCCGCGTGCTTTGCCGATGGGTAGGAGGGCATTTAAGGAGAGGGGGATGTGGGAATCCTGGCTTTGCGCCGTCGCCTTTGCGCGGCTGTGCCGGCCGCCCGCGTTGTTTCTCCTCTTTCCCTTGCTCCCGCCTCAGGCGGTGGAGAGGCGGCTGGGTGACTAATCACTGTCATTTAGCCACAGCTCCGCCCCGGCTCCCCAAGGGCCTTTGCCATTGGCGCCTTTTGGCGGGAATTCGGGACCCCGCTTTGGGCGGCCGCGCGCCGCGCGACCGTCCGAGCGGGGCCCAGAGAGAGAGATCCCTCCGAGACAGCGTAAGGTGCGTACGTTACTGTTTGTCCGTGCCGGCTTTGCCGCTCGGACCAGTGCTTACTCGAGCTCGCCCGCACGTGTCCTCTGACCTGCAGCGGCTCGAGCCTGTCCAGCGGGGTCCAGCGACCTCTGACAGGCGTACCTTGCGTTGAATGCCCACTCTCTCTCGCAACCGGCCCAACGGTCGACACGAGAGAGAGATCACAGCACTGCCGCGGGGACATTCTCCTGCAGCGGCGTGCTAGCGGTGCGCATTACTCGAGTCGCTTCGTGCGCGCAGCGGAGCCTTGCTCCTCGCGCGCCCCCGGGACGGGGTGACTATTGAGTGTGTGTGTATCAGCTGGAGGACGATGTGAATAAACGTCTCCTTTGTGAACTTGGAGGCCTATTTCTTTGCGGCGAATCGCTCTCCTCCCAGCGGAGGTTGAGTGCGCCGCATCGGTGTCCCAGTGTGTGTGTGTGGTGACGGCTGATCGGGGCCCTTGGCTCGCGCGAAGCTCGAACCCGCGGTGGGTGGTGGCCTGTGTCCACTTAGGAACCCACAAGTAGGGCATTGCGTTCGTGTCGTACCAACGCGGTTATTCTCATAACTACCTGTGGAATTCAAGTGCAACAGAACACAGGGCGGCCTCTGTGTTCAGTTACCGCAGTTGTGCTTTAAACCAGCACAGCTGTAATGCTATTCATACAGTTTATTATTTTTACTATTAGCATCAAAGTTGAGTTGAAGTCTTTTGTTTTATACTTGACATAGTCCATAAGGTGCCATTGAGTAAAAAAGAAAGGTATTCCTCACATCCAAGCCAGTGCACGCAATAACCAAAACTGTTCATCGATAGTACCTTCTACACTGTTTACACTGTTTACACTAGCGTCCATGTGGAACACTATAAAGGTGTAGCGTGTCGCGATTAGCAGGTCACAAGCGTCACGGCTTTTACACACTAGCTCCTCGACATGACGCAAAAAGAAAGCATTCAAGGCAGGTTCATGTTCTCTTTTATTGTTAACGTTCACCCACTACTTAGCGAATACGAATCGCAAGGCGGCTGTGCTATCACCATGTCACGATGTAGAAAGATATTTTTTCTCGCAATCTTCTTTCCTTGCGAAATTGTTTGAGTTGGCGCAGCATCCTACCCATGTGAACAGCTCGCACTTCTTGGTGTTAGGGTTGAAATAGTACCTCGGTACTGCCGCGTCGCATGGTCCAATGTATACTGGGTCCTTGCAACCTGCATGGGAAATCCACCAACGTTGAAACGGCTCAGAGAGGTAAAATCAGCTGGCTATATCTACGGTCCTTCCAGGGGACGTGAAAACGGATTGGTGCTTAAAGAGCCTCTGGGAGCTGCACTCTAAAGAATAAATGTAGAGATGTATTCAACAACTGCGCCCCCTACCGCTTAGCGGGCGCCGCTAGCATAACATGCTCTCCGATCATGGAACGTAGCAGTGGCCATTATGGTTAAACCTTGGCAAAATTTGACTTATATATTGGCGAAATACTTTGAACAACAACTTCCTACATCGGTAAACAATTAGAAACCATAAAATTCTAAAGATGTAGAGGGTGACAACAAATAATCAACACGGTTTTTTGTTTTATCATAAGAACCCTACTGCCCACCATCCTCACGCCTTTTAATTTTATGATGCCGGTTTGGCTCTTATGCCTACATGCCAACCATTGAGTACTAGAATCGATGCTTACTTCAGCGGAATCCTCCTTCTCTTTCCGTGCAGCGACGTTGCATCCTTGTTTTAAGAGTTGTAAGTGTATTTGTTTTCATTTTTTTGAACACTATGAAAATTCTCTAACAAAGCACTGATGGAATTGTCTGCTGCAATTGAACAAAGCTTTCGAATTCCAATGAAAAATGAGAGCTTAATGAGCGCGGTAAATGCCTCTGACTACTTTTTTCTCCAATTTTCAAAGCTATAGACTACATTAAACTTCATAGGCACAGTTAGGTGTTCAATATAATGATATAGTGCATAGTTTTCCTCGAATACAAATTTGAGTTTAACCTTTGGGCGCGTGTGTAGACATCCATGCGTGAAGACATCCTTAAGTTGCATGTGAAAGCTCCGCTGTTCGGCAGCTATCCAAATATCAGCACACAAACTATGCGTCACAATGTTCCGCTTTCATGCTCTTCAGGCGCCTATTTAAGTCTTTTTTTAACACAAAAACATGAGCAAGGTTTTTGCTGTGATATCTTAACAACACCAGGTCTGATATTAACATTATATTTGCATTTAGACTTGCTGTAACCGAAATTCCCGCAATCGCATTAGAAGCGCGATTTGTTTTTTTTTATTTTATTTATTTCATACTGCAGATCATCTTACAGATCCAAGCAGAACAAGATAACACAGATACACGGGTAACAAGTAAAATAAAAAGAAAAACTAAAAATAGAAAGGCATGCAGGATGACTATGCGCTTACATTTTATCATGTCAGAGAATTCCACTCACTGATGGTACGCGGGAAAAAGGAAAATTTAAAAGTGTCAGTTCTAGCAAAGTACGGGGTAAGTGAACCGGGATGATGGTGACGTGTGATGCGTGTAGCTAAAAACGATAATAAATAACAAAATTTCCAACGCCTAGCACAGTTCAAGATTTTCCGAGCACAATTCTTCCTCTTCAGATTATACTGTGGCGTTTCACCCACATTTTCATCACGGCTATTAGGTTTAACTCCAGCATATTTTTATTGTCCTGCTCACCCCACATTTAAAGAAAAAGAGAAAAAGTGTCATTAATTTTTCTCTTTAAGACTCATCTGAAAACGTAGTGTACTGTTAATTCTGGGCCCCTGTGGACCGCATTCATCACATTTAGCGGAAGAGGATTATGTGTAAAATGGAATCATTGTTCCGCAAAGATTTTAAAAGTGGAACACTTACCTTCTGGATAGGCGCATTTCTGACCCACTGAAAGAAGAAATGCCTTGGAAAGTGTGCTTTTGTAAAAGTAATTTTTCAAAAAACCCGCATCCTGTGCTATACGTTCTATTCGAGACAGAAGAATCTGGTCGAAAGAAAACTGCCGCTAATGGGAGAACTTCTAAAGCACACAAAACGCAGAAGCAACACTGAGCCTAAGGCATATTGCCTAAATCATATCTAAATAAATATATCAGCGTGGCTCACGTAATTCAGAGTATATATTCGTTGCGCACAATGAATACTCAAGAGCAATTTTCGCTCCATGAGAATAGCGCTCACTCGATACCTCGTTGCTATAAGGTCACTATCCTTCAGACTTCATGTAGTACATCTTGCCGAAGCGAGCGTTATGGTATTAGGCTGATATCAGCAGTATGGTGCGGTTACTTGAAGTGCTGAAATGACTGGCTATGATTTTTCACCGTTAACGCGTATTGTAATTCCTCAAATGAAGGGATATATTGTGCAATTAATTATAAGTTGAGCAGCATAAACTTTTCTATATGCATGTATTTAATCGTCGCTATATATGCAGCAACACTTGAATCATATAATTGGTGCCCCAGAGAACTTTGTTATTTTCCTTAGTGAGTTTTATGTCCCAAATCGACTGAGGCTATGAGGGAGGCTGTAGTGCATACCTGTGGGTAATTTCGACTATCTGTGGCTGTTTAGCGTAGAATGGCATCACATTATACACGGGCGTCTGGCATTTCGCTTCCATTGAAATTCGACCGCCACGGCCGGGATCGAACCGGCGTCTTTCAGGAAAGCAGCTGAAAACCATAACCACTAGCCATTGCGGCCGCCAGTTAACTTTAGCCATGGTTTAAAAATATGGAGAGGCACTCTTGGAAGATGCGACCAAATCGATGTCGCTGTATTCTATGGAGAAAGTCACAGAATTTTTGGAAGATAACGCACAGCGACGGCGTAACAACCCTTGAATCACGCATGAACGCTATTTACTCGTGATGTGAAACATGGCTAATGTAACTTAGCACAAATAAATGCAAAAATAAATAAATAAAGCACAGCACTGTTCTTGCGATGCAAAATATGCACTCTGATAGTAGTCCTACACAAACCATCGCAATGCTAATGCTATCACAGCATTCTTGCCCTTTCGTTTCCAATAGAAAGAAAACACAACCTTGAACGATAAAATCTTACCACAGCCTTCTTCACATGTTTTAGCGGAGAGAAAAGCCACCACAAAGACTAAAGCGAATGTTTTAGTGATAGCTCCTAGTGAAATTTTTCAACACTGCAGCAAAAACCTTCCTCTTTTTAGCCTACAGCGCGTATCTCTGAAAACAACAGGCGTAGGTTTCATACATTAACGCAATAATTTCCTCCACGTGGCGCTGTATGACAGCTTATTTTCGCCCGTGCACGTGTTTTATTGCGGTTTCACACTGAAGCGCACATTCACGGAAAAGCCTTGTCTCGTTCTGGTCCTACGGTCAACAGGAGTTTGCCAGCTGCCATGGTGGGCCGGCTGAGATGACGCAAGACGTTAACAAACCTTGAAGTGGCAGGAGGGGCACATGCTGCTCAACACGACGCCGGTGACGTCCAATTTTTGGCAGAACAGGAGCCGTGACTGATAGGTATGCATTGAAACACTGTAATAATCACTGTGTCATCAATCTGATATGCGTCATCCATACGAGACTAACACATAACACACACCACACACTTAACATAGCCTTTCAATCGCATAGGAATGTTATATATAACGAAGAATAACCGCGGCAAAGAAAGGAAAATCAGTGCAAAGAAAGCACAAAGAAGGTGAATAAAGAAAAATTATAGCCACGTAATGCTAGAGAACCTATTTCGCAATTAGCCGGACTGCGCAAATGGACTGCGTTTTTTAAGTGCGGCGCAAGTACGAGACACCCCAACGAAATATTTTTGCACTCCGCCCCTTTATTAGCAAAATACAGCAACTTTCTGACAGTTGCCGGTTACTTTTTCAGTATAGTGAGCGAAATGCTTTTATTCTAATAGTACACGTGCTCTAAAAGGGCGGTATTTCAATAACATTAAAAATGTTTTTGTTTTTTTATTTTTTTTCCTTTGTGGTCCACGTGGCATTTGGTGAGCTGTAAGGAGAACGAATATAGACTTTTCCCGGGAAACCAGTACCCTACCAGTCGCGTGGAGGCTATTTCACCTCCTCTCACCCACCCAGGCTGCTGCTGTCAGCTCCAGTCCTCGAGCGCAGTTGATGGCAGAGCGCACTTTGAAGTGGTGCTTCCTTGCTAATACGACTGCGCACAAATAAGGAAATTCTTCTCGAGCTCTTCACATGCTAAGAACTGATATGGGGATTAGAACCATCAGCCAGTGACCTCTTAACGCGATCAGGGGCCCGGCTGTCGTCGCTAAAATTTTCAAAATGTTCCCTTGTCCGCTACAAAAATTAGAGTGAATATCGGTTTTATATCCGCCATCACTAGCGTTACTATACCTCAAAACACGTCTCTCTGTGTGAAAGCACCAATTTCCTAGTTTTTCACAATGAGCTCTACAAACTGCAGGAAGTATTGGACCAATTTGGAAGTGTAACATGCAAAGTCGTGCTTTGTACAAATTGGCTGTGCAGAATATGAAGTACTTCGTGCTCACATTTGACAATTGTATATAAGCATAATGTCAGTAGTCTACCCGTATAACTTGAAGGACTATAAGCGCATCTTATAAACGTCTGTAGAAACATTACATGACACCCCCCCTGGTTGTGCGCATGTGATGTGACAAGCCTTTAAATGCGTACCCTGGAGCGAAGAATAAAACCAATTGTTAGTAGCGCTCTTCTGTACCGTGTCATCGTTCTCTCGCCTTGTTATTGTCTTTTTTGGCTCTAACCTATTTCAAAGAATGTCTAACCAAATAGCTAAGCACCAAGTTTTACTAAAGTACAAGTACTAAGCTGTACAACGCAGTTCTCGGTTCGCTTTAAAATGTGGCTGGATCTTGTTTAGCAATGTCGGAAACGTTTGGCAACGCTGCTTGCTTGTGTAATGCTCTGCGGAGAAAGATGAAGTCGCATAAGCATGAATCAATATACTAACATAGTTGATTACAATTCTCAATTTCAAATTCAGGCAAACTTTGCTTGGGGAATGGCTGCAAGAAAAGGCACGCATATTCTTAACATTAAAATCTTCAGTTCTTTTAAATTAATTCCATAAAATTCACTTTTTATCACTAAATATTGGACTGCTGTTTAGCATGCTCGAATTGTTGGAGAAGCAGTATTCTGCAAACAATCCAAAGAACAAGAAAAATTTATATGCATTCTTCTTGCAAAGTGAAGAATATATCGATCACGAACGCTGTTCATGAAATTCACTGTTTTCGCTTCTGCCAATGACGCATAAAGAAGGAGGGAAAAATTAAAGGAAATGGAAAAAAAACATTTCCTTTTTTGCATCAATAACTATTAATGAGCCATATTTGTTCTATCCGTATATTCTACAAAAAAAGAAAACCCTGAATATCTTTTTGTACCCTTCAGATTCAAATTATGAGCTTATGAGCTGTTCAAGAAGAAGAACAACAAAAAAAGCAAAATAAGAAGTTCATATTTTTGTATTTAATAACTATAACAAAGAGTGACATCTTTGTGGTTGGTGTAGTGTAGAAAAAGACCATGAAGAGTTTTTTAACCTTTCTGAACACTTTAGATTCACATTAGGAGGTTATGAAATGTCCAAGAAAACAGCTCAGCAAAGACGCGTTGAAATCTGAGTAAAAAAGAAATCCAGCATTAGCTTCCCGTTAAAATTAAAGTGGGATCAGGGCTACACTCTGTGAAATGTTCTGCGCCGATCGTCACAAAGGCGAATAAAGCTTTCATTCCAAACAGCTAATTAATTTTTGTGGTCTAGCTGTAGTAATACGAGTTTCGAATGAGGCAAAGCGTTTGAAAACTAAGGTATTCACCAGGCGTCCACACAGCGCTGTGGCGATGCTGAGGTGAGCAGTGTTGCGTCGCCAGCTGAGCGCATTTTGTGGCCTGAGTTACGGGGGCGCTGAGTGCAATTATAGTAGATTTATGCAGGAAGACCACCGAACTTTATTTACTTTTCGTCTCGAGTGCCACGCGAGTCGTGCACATGATAGAAATTGTTACATGTACCAAGTTTCACCTAATGGCTTACAGTCAAACAAATCCATGCAGCTAAGAACTCTAAACCAACAATAAACTAAGATCTTGTTTCATTCAAAACCGCTGACCAAAGCTCATCCGTCACACAGTCGAGACACTTTCACCCACTGCTTCAACCAAAAAATTATCAGCGCAAGCTGCAGGAAACAACTGAGCAATGATGAGCGATGGCTATACGTATCGAAGGCATGCAAGGAAATCCCACTCATGCTTATGAAAACTTCTTTGCTTTTACCATACCCAGTGTTTCGGGAAGACACTGTACGCCTCTCTCACCTGGAAGTGTTAAAAAATGTTGAAGCGGTAAGTAGCATGACCCATTGTTCATCGGTGATCGCTTGTCTATTGTTGCTCGCGCTGAGAAATTTTGATTCGGGAAGGATGTGAAAACGAAGGCATTGTGTGACGGACGAGCTTTGTATAAAACAAGATCTTAATTTATTCTTTGTTTTTCGTGGTTAGCTACTTACAGTTAATCGTTTGCAACATCTTATGGCCAGACTTGAAATAAGTAATATCTTCCATGTGCGCGCCTCGGGTGGCACTCAAGTAAATGAACGACGGTGGTCTTCCTGCTGGAAGCTAATACGCCTGCTCTCTTTGCCCCCATTCCGTGCCTACAGAATACGCTTAGGTGGCGACGCAAGGATCTCCTCGGAATTGTTTACGCGCTGCATGAGTTCCGTCTTACTTCTGATGATGATTGTGAATTTTTATGGTGCAAGGGCATCTGGGGCCAAAGAGCGCCATCGCACAAGGTGTTTTCGCCTTCTCAAGGTGTGGTGAAAGACCCATTTCTTAAGCATTTCACCCTAAAGAAGCCGAGCGCCTGGCAGGGGAAAGCTTGTTCCCATTGTATGACTGGTTGGTAGCCGGCGGCACTGGGGATCGAACCCTGCACCTGCCGCATGCGAGGTGGATGCCCAAACCACTAGGCTACCGGTGTGGTGACCACCTTAATTGTAAAACACTTCAATCAATCATTTCAATCAATCAATCATTTTATTTCCTTAGAAAAGGAGGAGTACGGGACTAAAAGCTCGAACAGCTTGACGAGGTCCCGACCCCTTCTTAGTTGGCATGACAGCAGGATGACGGCCAGTCTTACACAAAAAATGAAAAAATATCACAAAGCAACGGGTAATACAGAATGAAACAAGACGGCAATCAATCGGAGAGCAAGAAAAGGTAATACAGATAAATCAACACACATAAGCAACATTAGTGAACAAAATTAGGCGAATAGGAAGGCATGGTTTAGTCTTGCGAATGAAGAAGTTGACAAAAACGCTTAATGCGACAGTTTCGGTTTCTGGAGGGATCAAAATTTTGTCGGTCTAGTAAGTTTAACAGCGAAGGTAATGTATAAGATACAGATTGTTCATCATAGGAGGTTCTCGGGGTGTGTACAAACCACATTTCTTTATGTCGGGTCTGACGAATATTTGTGTTTTCTTGGAGTTTTGCCAGATGAGTTATGTAATCAATGCCAAACTTTACAAAACCTTTGTAGCACAACATCAACCTGTAATTATAAAAACAAAACACAGGAAGAATTTCATATTTTGGAAAAAGTGGTTTTGTGGAGTATGTATAATGGACATCAGCTATGTAACGTACAGCTCTTTTTTGTAGCAAATGTAGTTTCTGCAAGTTTGTCACGCCAGTTGTGCCCCACACCACAATGCAATACTGCATGATAGATACCACCAGTGCATTGTACAACATTAATTTTACCTTGGTCGGGAGAATGCGACGCAGACGAGCAATGACACCAATGGCAGATGACAATTTTGATTGTAGGTGATCGACATGCTCATTCCAGGTAAGGTGCTTTGAAAAATGCACCCCAAGGATGTTAACGGAGTCCACTATCTCTAACTGCTCACTGCCCAGACACAAATTCATATTAGTTGTCAACATCTTACCTCTAGGCGTGTACAAGATTACTTTTGTTTTCTTCGGGTTGATTTTTAAACAGTTTATCGCGGACCAGCGTTCTAAATCAGACAGCGTCTTATTAGCCTTTATTTCTAGATCTGTTTCCACGTTGCCTGTAATAAAAATGGTTGTGTCATCGGCATACGAAACGAATGTAGCATTATCTGTGCAGCTTGCAATGTCATTTATGTAAATTAAGAATAAAAGTGGGCCCAAAATGCTTCCTTGCGGCACACCAGTGGTAACTGCCTTCCATGAAGATATTGCGTTATTGGCATCTACAAACTGTGACCTGTGGGACAGATAAGATGACAAAAGCGAGTGGGCGATTCCACGCACACCATACATTTCTAATTTGTTAAGAAGAATGGAATGATTAATTAAATCAAAAGCCTTAGAGAAGTCTATATATATGCCTAACGCCATATGCTTACACCTGAACGTGTCTAAAATTATTTCTTTTTGGCTCAGGAGGGCTGTTTCCGTAGAGCGATGCTTTCTAAAACCATGTTGAAAGTCTGCAATCAAATGGTGGCGGCTGAAGAATGAGAGTAATCGCTCATGCATTATCTTCTCAATGCCCTTAGAAAATACTGGAACTATTGATATAGGCCGATAATTATTCAGTGCAGTTTTATCACCGCGCTTGAAGACGGGAACAACTTGGCCTTACTTGCACTTCAAGTCACTTCCACTGTAGTGTAAAATATGGCTTCGAGGCTTCTATGAAAAGTTTAACAGTACTTGTCTGAGAATCAGTGCCGGACATGCCATAGAGCATAGCTGAGCAGTCACTGCTCTCCTAAAGGAGAGCAATATTTTCCGTGGTCTCAAGCTGGATTTCTTCTTTTAGAGATTTGAACAGCTTCTTTTTGGGGGCTCTCTGTTCGAACAGCCCGCAATTTTATAATGTGAATCATCCGAACCAAAAAAAGTCAAACGATTCATCACGATCTTTTTTTGTTAATTTAGAAACCGCAGGAAAAAACAGTCAATACTCTTGGCATTGAGTACAACAGATTAAACTTCTTGCATTAGGTTTCTTGACAATGCCATGTTCTGCTCTTTGGTTGGCAATGTATAACAAGCAGAACCGAGAAAAGCAAACTTCCTGCATAGAGTTCGTTCTCGGTGTAGGATGCTTCTGCAACAATTCTAACATGGTACACAGCAGTCCGAAAATTCGGGACAAAATATTGTATGCAATAAAATTACTAGAAACGTGTTTCATATTTTAATTATCGGAACGTTACCTGAATTTAAAAGTGAGAATTGTAATCAACATTTTTGTAGATTTATTCATGGTTGTGTGAACTCCGCGTTCTGCGCATGACATACGATAGAGGTAACAAAAACTATAAAATATTTCTTATATTGCTCAACAGGAGCAAGCCACATGATAAAACGAGCTTATAGCACTCAGCAGAAAAGCTCACTGCTTGGTGATATGTGAGCAGTAGACTTCTAGGAATGAGCTTGTGTACAACTGGAAACCGCTTGCACGAAGTACTTAGTTCTGCTCAGTAAGCGTCTACAATGATGCATGTTTGCATCTTGTTGGAACTTGGTCAAAAATTTCTTTAGTTCAAAGAGGTGGTTGCGAAAAAAGTTTAGAAATCGGGACAGAGAGAAGCCTTCCGAGGCATAGCGGCGCCAGTGATTCTGGATGCAGAACCGAAAATGAATTGTTCGCTTTGAAGTTGACAAGCAAGTATTTTATTTAAATTTTAACTATTATAGCTTGACCCCTGATCACCTCCGAAGATGCTTAGCTGATCTTTCGAATAGCCCTATCAGAGGTTACCAATAGAAAATCACAAAAATTTAAAATTCTGCTGTTGGTCCAAATAGAAGTTGAGGACTTAGACAGCGTGCGAAACAACACTAACAAGGAATCACCACCACTTAGGAGCGTATTTTTTCATGAACTGTGCTAGAGGTTTGGAGCAGATAGCTACTGTCTGGGTGCGTCAGGGGAGGTGAAACAACCGGAACGTGTCTGTTAGAGGATCGTTCTCCCAGCAAAAGACTATATTGGTCCTGCTTGCAGCCCAATAAATGCCACGTGGAGCTCATAGAGAATAAAACAAAATTTTAAAACGAAAAATATTATTGTAACGCTGGTCTGATCGAGAACATGTATGGTTCGTATAAAAATAATTTTGCTTTTTCACGCAACAAATAATCGCCTCGTGTCCGTAAGCTGCTCTATTTTACTAGTACAGAAGCGGGATGGAAAAATACTGCCTAGACGTGTCCGGCACTCGCGCCACAAAATCACTACGAAACGCCCAAAAAAGTTGAAAAAGCCGGTTGATTTGCGCACTTTGGCCAATGGCGAATTACGTTTTCCAGCACTGTTTGGCGATAGCTGCCAAGCAGTGCAAAATCTGTGCGAAATTTACCATTACCTCTTCCCTGAAGCTGCAATCGCCACTAGAACGTCGGCACGGCAATGCGAACAGTGAATAAAGCGTTTCTGGATCCGTCGTCCACCTGTGACCTTAAGGGGTTGGGGCAAACAAAGCGTGAATCTTCGCAAATATTAAGTACAACACGGCAGTTCTAAAAGGTATTAGGTCATATTTCGGAGGAGGTAATAAACATTTAAGTGGGTTGTTGAATGAGATTACGAAGCCTGTGAAGTTATGATGAAAGCTGCTAGTATTTGTCCTGCAGTGGACGAAATTGTGATAAAAAGACTCCTACGATGATGGTGACTAAAGCTGCATTGGCTATAAGTGCTTGATCGAAGCTGCATTTATAGTTCTAGGAAGGGTACTTTGCGTCAGAACCTCCAAAGTTATCCTAGGGATAGCCTCGGGTGTGTGTTTCAATAGCGGCAGACAATTAGGTACTTTCAGCGGTATTCGTTCGTCACAGCTAGAAAGAATACGAATACGCCCAGGACCATAGTTTTCATTGCAACCACCTTCAGGTTACACATTCTTCCGCTCTGGGTATACTCGCTTTTATCGGAGACCCTTCTCCTTCTGGCGGGGTCATTATGGTGATGGCGGGGTCATTATGCTGGCGGGGTCACTCCGGGTGATGCCCATGGCCACCACTATGCCGTTCCGCAGATCACAAACTCTCGCCACGTTCTCCACGTTTCACGGCAACTCTTCTCTGCATTTGTTCAATGTTGAAATTTCCCTGTTGCGCATTCGGCAGCGACCGCTATGCGCTCTTACTTCCATAATAACATTAATCATCCTAATCTCCCGGTAACACAATCTTGGTGGTTACCGAACCAGACCTACGGCTGCGCATTTCTCCGCTCTCTTCGTAAGGCTCGACTTTAGAAAGATGCTTTTCTTAGTGCGTTCTTATGAATGTTGCCTCTTTCAGTAGTTTTTTAAGCTTCTGAACACTGCTTTCAAATGCCACATAGCGCTAAACGGACACGGACACAGGGAGAGAAACAGTACCGGCGCTATTGTCAGATATTAACAAACAAAACGAGTTATCTCTTAAATAGGAGACAGTGCGGCTAAGAGGAGTACTACATTTGGTTTGCTCATGCCGCTTCACAGCGTCCGTGGCCTTGGAAATGCATCGGTTTTTTTCCGAGTCCGGAGCAAAACGGGAGGCATGGTGAACCATTGCGACCGGTTCTGGAGCTCTTTTCATGGGCGGAACGGCGAACTGTGGTCCTAGTTCAAGCACACATGACACTTCACGAGGAAGGGAAATTCCGCCTGTACAGTAGACGTTGTTCACAGCTGTGCTTGTCTTAGGGAGCAGTGACCGTAGAGCTGGCCGGAGTTGTTGTGAGATAAATTCCGTGTACCTTCCGGCGATGACGAGGTGTACCCGAAAGGCCTCTTGTAGGCCTGTTGCGCCCGTCCTGTGTGTCTCCCTGGGTCGGTGTCTGTTTAGCGCTCTGTGGAATGTGGAATGTGTTTGCATTTCTCCTGCTTTCTAGTCAATTATCCTGAATGATTCAATTATTACAATCTCTCATGCACATCACAAACTTAAAAAAGTATGGAAACATTCCTCTGTGCTGCTAGATGTCAGCGGCGGCTGGCTTCTTTCACAGAAGTAAGGCTTCGGTTTCTTATACGTGACTGGCGTATTTAATACGAAAAATTGCTTACACTTCATAAGTTGGCAGCGTAACCTTAGTAGTTGAATAAAATTTATATTGTTTACGCATACTACAAGCTTCACGATTTCGATGGTAGCATTTTGCAGGAATCGTTAATGTTACGAATTGTAGGCATGTATTTAAAAATTTACATTAAGCCACCCTTCTAAAATACCGCATCAGCGGTGTTTGCAGCAGTGCTTCTGTCGACCTCATCCGCGAGCATCTGTCACTCATCGAGTCCACCAGTGCATTCACCTTTTCTAGGGAGCCCCCGTACCCTCAGCTACACGTGGACTCCTCATTGGCACGTAATTTCCGCTCTCTATCGCGATCGCGGCGTGTAGTAGCAGTGTTGTGTGTTTCGGCTCTATTCATGCAGGACCACTAGAGGCATGCTTGCACAATCCTGTGGTACTGCTGTGGGACCCTGTGGGATCGACAAGACTAACTACTGTCCGCACATCCGAGTACAATGGCGCAGCTGTACTAGTCACTTCGTGCCGCTGTCTCAGCTTCTCACTATGTGCACATCAGCTACACATTAGTCAAGAAAACCGCAGAAACAGCTATGGCTATTGAAGCCTAACCTAAAGTCAGGAAGTCAAGGTGTTTTAGAGCTAATAACAAAGGAAGATAACAAAAACTTGCAATTGAAAATTAAAAACGAAACAGGCGCTTCACGATTTGCTTTTAGAAACGTCACTTTAATTTATCTTGTTCTTTGACAGCACTAAATCACGAATCATGTTCTGCGCAAAAGAACACTGTAAGCACCCGGGGTGATGTTTTTACGCAGAGTTGAAAATGATCCTGAGACCAGTGCAAAAGAAATACATAACACTGATATTTTAGTCATGAGGCTGCTTTCAATGAAAAAGTAATTAAATTTACAATTTGAAATAACCGCTTCCACCAGTGCCTAGCTTAGGGATGCGTACATGAAACCACAGAGCACATGGCAACGCAGGTCTTTATTTTCCGCAACATAACCGTCACCGTGCGGCTCACATCCAACGTGCAGAACAGTTGTACGGTCGTTTTTGTACCACTAGGGCCGTTAATGGCTGCATCTTATGGGGTTTAAATTGTGGAGATAAATCCGTTCTCCCCATTTAACCCAGGCTGACACAGTTAAAAACCGCGCGGACCCCACCCCGTTGTCGCGAGCGCTACCGAGTGCTCGCCGACCATAGCAGGCCTTGCTCTGCAGGAACAAAGGAACGACCCACTGGCTGACACAAACAAGGCATTTATTGCTATAACAACAATAACGCCAGGTAGCAACAAAATACACTGAGGAATCGAGGATGACCGACTCACCAGCACGGTTACGAGCGAACGTTCGCCCACGGTAGGGCAGGGGAAAAACTCCAAGGCCGGACGGGACAAGCCGAGGGGAACATGTTTCCACACGAGGTCGCCCGCTGGCGAAGAGCGAAGCGTTACGCGTGAACGCCGACGTGCTTCCCCGGTCCCGAGTAAAGGAGAACCCGTCTTCCCCCGCAGCGAGCGGCAAAACACGGCATGCGTGGCGCTGGTGTCGTTGCGACGCGAGCGCCCTCCCCTGCTAGTTAAAGTAACCCAACTAAAGGGAGTGCGTTGCGGGGAAGCTTACCACCATAGGGGGTGCAATGCGGGAAAGCGAACCACAGAGGACGAGTGCATCCCCACAATCTAGAGGTCATCTACTGGGACAGACCACTTCATACTGTTTACAGCAATTCCTCAAGTAACATTCCTGATTCGATTAAGTGTAAACTAATAGAATACTGAAAGTGAAAATTGGTTTCGAGGAAAGGAAATGAAGCAGTAACTGTTTCACATATCACAGTGGACACCCGAACTGCGCCGTGAGGGAAGCGATAAAGAAGAAAGTGAAAGAATAACATTAATAGTGCTTTAGCTTTCGTTAAAACGAGATAACGGTAGCATCACGATAGTTTAGCCAGGCAAAACCTTGTTATGCGGTTCATTAAACGTTTATTTGGCATTTTGCAGGTTAACCATTGTAAAGCTACCGCTTCTTACTCGGTTTACCTAAAGATAAAGCACCTTTAACTTTATTAAACAGTCTATATGTTTAACCAATGAACACACATGTAATGTGAAGCAATCTCTTTTATTCTTGCCGATTCTTGGTGACGGCTATGATTAAACTTTGGTTGTCGGTAAAGAAGTTTCTCCTGGTGTTAATCTTCGAAACACTCAGGGAGGCTTCGATTGGTTCTCTCTGTAAGACGAGATTAGTGCAAGTACCCCACTGAGTTGTATGCTTGGGTTAAAACTGAATTAGTTCTACGGTGAAACGCTTCTTTAGCTCAGACGAGGCCAGACGAGGCCAAGCGCCGGTTGTACGTAGAGCAGAGAAACCCTTGCTCAGCTCTGACATCTATGGCTCTGACTGCAAGGCGACTCCGCAGCTGCTATTTACTCTCGCCTTAACGCGCGGCATCACGGCCTAGCACGTGAACAGCACCTGTGGACTTCGTAGGGTGCCTCGGGCATCGAGGCACCCTAGGACTTTGTGCGCAGGCGCGCCGCCGCTGAGGTGCCTAGCACGTGAACATCACCTGTGGAATTCGTGCTAAGGAGTGCCGCTGCTGCAGACCCTGACGTCACGGCCTAGCACGTGCACACTACATCTAGACTTTGTGCCAGGCACGCCAGTGCTACTTGCGTTATGTACTGGTTTAGGAGGCCTCGATGTCACGCCTGAGCACGTGAGCACCGCATGTAGACTTATTCTTATGCGCGGTGGCGCTCCTTCCATTATATACTTGGCTAAAGATGGCGTGACGTCACGCCCTATCACGTAAACGCCGCGTTTAGGCTCCTTGGTGAGCCCAAATTAGACCACGCTACCAAATTGCGGCTCACCATTATGTGTCCTTGACGTCTAATCTTGACCTTGATTTGACCTTGAAATGAGCTTGACCCTTGATCTGTCCAATTGATGGACCATTCCTCTGACAACTGACCATCCAGCGGTTCTCCAAACTTATAAATTCATCATCATCATCATTTATTGGCCCGTAAAGACCCCTGGCGGGGTATTACATGGCGGGGGGGGGGGCGAACATCGAATCAAGTAATGGCATTATTAGGTAAAAAAATACATATACAAAAAAATACAGTAAAAGAGTGAAGAAAAAAAAGGGTTAAAAAAGTATACAGTGAAACAATCATTGCTTGGGGAAGAGAAAAAAAGAAAAACACGTTTATACAATACAATATTGAAGGTTTGTCCATGGCTGAGCCTTGAAGGCCATCGACAACGCACGGCGTTCTCTGCTCGAGACCTATATCAGTGAAGCTACCTCTTAAAATGAAGAGGTGCTGTAGTGGAGGCCACCAAAATAATTTCGACCACGGGGGGATCTTCAACGTGCACTGACACCTCGAAGCACACAAGCGCCTTAGGCGTTTCGGCGGCCGCGGCAGCGTAATCGAATACTGCATTTCTTGTTTTCAGACGTCCAGTGCAGTGCTGAGAGAGACAATAGAGGGCAAGGCTTCTTAAAGGTTCAAAGAAAGAGTACACAAAGACAAAAAGCACGAGGAGGCCGCCAACCGTTTAGACACGGGGTAGAGTGGAAATGGCAAGCTGCGTCAGTCGAAGAATATTGCTCTTCTTAAGGAAGGATAAAAGGGCCGAGAATAAGGATGAGAAGCTATGTTTGCTCACTGCTGCTTCTTAATTGCAAGCTTAGAGACTACGGTATGCTCTCTAATACGTAGTGGGTGGGAAGGACCCACTCTTTTCTGCTGGATTAAAAGGGCTCTATCGCTTCGTACAATGTCTTACGCTTGGCATATTTAGAACATCTACCTTTGAAGTTCGTCCACGAAGCACACTGTTCAGCCAAGTACAGCGCATGTTTAGACGTATAAATTTTCCCTGCCAACGCTGACCGTGAAGTGCATAGAGGACGCATCTTCAGGTTTGTCCTTACTTCATAAACAAGACCTGCTTTCATGTGCTCAGCCTTGCGAACCCCTAGGGTACAGACTAGGGTAGTCGGCCAGAAGTTCGCCTAAATGTTTCACCCTGCTGCGGTGGCTCAGTGGTTACGGCGCTCGGCTGCTGACCCGAAAGACGCGGGTTCGATCCCGGCTGCGGTGGCCGAATTTCTTTGGAGGCGAAATTCCAGAGGCCCGTGTGCTGTGCGATGCCAGTGTACGTTAAAGAACCCCATGTGGTCGAAATTTCCGGAGCCCTTCACTACGGCGTCCCTCATAGCCTGAGTTGCTTCGGGACGTTAAACCCCAACAAACAAACACGCCTAATGGTTTAGGTAATGTAACTTCTTCACCGCTAAACGGTACGCGTCCGATGAGGCAGCAGAGAGTGCTTATCCACCTCCAGGATGATGAATTTGATTAGGAAAAGTTGTGCGTTTCTGTGCTTTTTTCGATTGTTGGTACTACTTCTATTGTTCCATGCTTCCTTCGACGCTTTTTGCATAATGTTCCTGTTACTTTCTTGCCTGCCTTTTGTCATGCCTAGTGTTTCTGTTACTTTCTTGCTTGCCTGTTGTCCATGCTTACTGATAGCCTTGAGTTCCTTCTTTCTGGAATGTCCAATCAACGTCAACTTTGATCAGAAAAGTGAACCTGGATGGCAGGTGGGAGCACATCGCCTTCCCATTATTACTTGGCGAGCTACTTGACAGATGGCAGGAGCTGTCCATTGCAAACCCCGTGTCCCACCTTGAGCCTGGACGCCATGCTGTGAACTTGGCGTGTGCTTATGTGAGCCGCAATACCAAGCGCGCCAGCGAGTTGTAGTTGAGTTGGTTTTTGACAACAATAAACGCCATCATTGCTCTCGCGCCTCTGCCTCAGACACCTCACCCAAGCATTGTGTTCACACCATCTCGCGCAGCGTTAAAGCAGCGCCATAAGGCGCTTCGTGGTTCGCTTGAACCCCACAGAGGAAGTGCTGGAGCAGCGAAGCATGGCCGAGGAGCGCCCAGGTTGCCAACGACAGTAGCGCAACCTTCACTTGGCTCTTAGTTCAAAGCCCTTGAGCAACAGTCTATGTTTGTTCTATTTGCAGTTCATGTGCCCCCACGTTGACCTCATCGAGGCTGGAATGGCCTAAGTACAATAATATCGGCTATGTTACTGAAATATTCCTGTACTTCTATCAGGTAAAGAGTTATAGCTTTGCCATCAAAGCAGCGCTCACTTTCCTCAAAAGTTTTACCGCCACGTGCCATGTTGCTGTTGAATTTGACATTTTGCTCCGGGTTGAAAGAACTACTCGCTAGATCTGTCTGTATGCTTGGTACTAGAAGCCAAAAAAAAAGGCACAGTGATAAAGGCTCCACCCGGCCGCACGTGGGAAAACAGAGCGGAGGTATGCCACACATAAAAAAACGCTTTGACTTTATTAGTGATATGTGCTCCTTGCTTTTTACGAGGACGCTCGTTCAGTGTATAAAAGATGGAGCTTTACGCCAAGCTTTTGAATTCTTTCAGCAGAAGCCATGAACGCAGTATTCTCTTCAGTCATCGTGGCAGTTTTCCTCGCGGTCCTTGTATGTTGCCAAGACTGTGGTAAGATTTTATTTCCATAGATCGTATTTTGTCCGCATTTAAGAAGAAAAGGACACACGCAAAAAATCTTGTAAATTATCAGCACTCCGAAACTTTTTCGAAAACTCATCATTTAAGTACAATGTTGTTCTCCCGAGACCAGGGTTTTATTCTCTGGCTGAATAATCCCCAGAACATGGACCGCTTGAGAAGCGCGACGCCCTACATCACTCCTCAATTGCGTGTTTTTGGTATGAATAGCAGTCAGAAATGGTGGACCAATATTCAAAGACCAATGAAAAGTAACATCACTGAGATCAGAAAGACGCACCATAAATGTTACAGAAAACGAATTTGAGCAATGATTGATCCTAGAATTCATTGCGCCCTGAATATCTCATATAACTATAGTCCTTGGTAGAGAGAGGGTGTGGTAGATGGTCCTTCGCGATCACAAAATGAATAAGGGAGGGGGGTTGTGGTGGTGAAAACATTTATTACGAATGAACAGGAGGTATGTTTGGATCAGCCCATAAGGAACCGATCCTTACAAACACTAGGTGGTTGTCCCTAGTATGGAACCCCAGTGGCGGTTGCCGCCGCCCGGGCGCGCCCGACTAAGGCTTGTTGGGCCTGTAAGTCGTGGCAGCCGAGCAGGGTCGCCTCCCAGTCCTCCCGGGTTGAGTTGGGGATGGGGGGAATAGCGGGGTTGGAAGGGCAGGCCCACACCATGTGATAGGTGTCAGAAGACACCGCACTACAGTGTGGGCAGCTGCCGCTAAAGGAGGGGTCAAAATGTTTTAGCGCTGCCGGGCACAGCAATGTATTGGTGAGAAGGCGGAGAAGGAGCCACTCATCCGCCTTCTTCAGGCCTTTACATGGGCTAGGGTAAAGGCGATGACAATTTTGATAATATGTTGTAATATCTTTGAGTGTATAGATCGGATTAAAATCGGGTTCCTGATCGGATGGGGAGGAGAAAACAGCCCGGTGAGAGAGCGCGCGGGCGGCTGCGTCTGCTGCCTCGTTTCCTGCCAACCTCTGATGAGCAGGGGCCCATATGAGGTAACGGTGTGCGGGGTCCGTATCCCGTATGCAATTTTGGTATATTCGATAGGCTAGGAAGGGAGTGCAGCCTTGTTCGACGTTCCGACAGGCCCCTCGCGAGTCGGTGATTATGTATTTTGAATTGGAATGTGAGGCCGCGAGAGCAATCGCGACCTCTTCTGCTTGTGTTGCACTGCGGGCTCTGAAAGTTAGGCCGTTAACTGTGTTGCTGTTGTGAACTACCGCGGCCGTGTACCATCCCCCGTGGTGAGGGCCGGAGGCGTCCACGTAGTATACACCTGTTTTGTTGCCATAATATCGGGCTAGCGCTTCCGCTCGTGCCAGGCGCCGACCATTATGGTCTTCATGTGACATGTTTGCTGGAAGAGGCCGCACGTGGAGGGCACGTCTCCACAGTTCCGGGATGCGAAACCTGTCTTCCATTGGAGGGGTGTGTTGGATATGGAGTCGAGCAAGAAGGCGGCGATCCGTCTCCGTTAGCGACAAGCGCTTGTACTGGTTTGTAAGGTGCGCCTCCCGGAGCTCCCGGAAAGTATTCACCACCCCAAGAGCCATAAGCCGGCTGTTTGAAGTAGTGATGGGGAGGTCAAGGGCACGTTTAACAATTTTGCGAAGGATGACCTCAAGGGCGTCCTCCTCTTGTTTCCGTAGGTGGAGATAAGGAGTCGAATAGAGAATTCGACTAGTTACGAAGGCGTTTGCCAGCCGCAAGGCATCCTTACTTCGTAACCCTCCGCGTTTGTTGGAAACCCGGCGGACCATGCGGCCCACCCCCACCTTACGGAGTTTGGCCAATGTAGTGTCTGGCCGCCTGTGTTTGTGGATGTAGAGTCCGAGTACCCGTATCTCATCACTTTCGCGTATGAGACCACTCTCAAGAGAGAGAGATATTTTAGTTGTGCACTTCTGTGAGGGGCGGAGGTGCACAAATTCCGATTTTTGAGGGGAACATTGAAGACCGCAGCGGCGGGCGTAGCGGTCTGCTATCGTCGCCGCTGTTTGCAGGCTGGTTTCAATGTCTCCTGTGCTGCCCTGCGTGGCCCACAGAGTGATGTCATCGGCGTACAGGGCGTGCTGCACGCCGGCGACACCACTCAGCTGGGCCGGCAGGTGCATCATGGAAAGATTGAAGAGCAGCGGGGAAAGTACCGCGCCTTGAGGGGTTCCCCGCGTGCCGAGTAGGTAAGGACCATGGTCTCTATCTTGAATTCGAATGTAGGATTGACGATCCATTAAAATTGGCTCATGTATTGGAATGTGTTGAGGCCAAAGTCGGTGTGACTTAGGTTAGTGAGTATGATCTCATGTGTTACATTGTCAAATGCCCCTTTAAGATCCAAGGGGAAAACCTCAGGTTGCTTGAGGCATCGTTTCGACAAGGGGACTTGTCTTCGTCTGGGCAAAGCGTTCATCATTGGCAGGGATTAAATAGGGCCTTCGCTCCGAGGAGGAAGGCCCCGGGTGGGGGAAGGAAAGTGGTGTGAGAGGGGATGCGTGTCAGGAAGGGGAGGGAGGTGAATCTTGATTCGTTAAGCTGCAATAGTTGAAACACTTATATCCGGGGGTTGTGTAATGAACAAAGGCTTTGAAGGGGCTGCGACGGGGGGGGGGGAGGCGCTGGGTGGACCTGTAAAACTCAGATAAGAGGATTAGTCAGCGTGGCACAGGGAAATGAGAACAAGGCAAACAAAATAGGCTAGCACTGGAAGGAGAAAGAAAGGGGGGCCAGTTCCAAGGAAGGACAAGGCAGGGGGGGGGGGGGGGGGGTGGAGAAGGCTCGAGTTCAGAGAAAGCCCAAAGGTGGGGGCGGAGGGGGTAACAGGAATGTCATGGTGTCCGAGAACTGATAGTACTTCTATCGCCGACATACTCGAGCAGCACCAGAATCCAGAAGGCCAGTTCTGTGAAGTATGTGAGTGGTGCTCGCATATTAGCCAGATATGCGCTCCGCCAACTCAGTGGTCTTTTTGCATTTGAAAATTAAAAAAAATACCCCATCTACAGACAAAGTTTGTTCTACTTCGCTGATTGTTGACTTTTTATTTGTTTCCAAATGAGTAGAGCGCAAAACTTGATCTAATTCCCCGCAAAAATTATGCATTTCTTCTTCCAGAGGACCCTGCAAAATGCACCTATCCAGACGGTATGTTTCGAGTTTTATAACTATCTACACTTAGGTTTCTGTTTCAGAAATCCCTTTAATTTCTCGAGCTACTCAATGTTGTTCAGGTTATACAGAATATCTCTGTGCAAAACGGGAAGTACACTGGCACTTTGGGAGCATGTGTGTTCAGAGAAGTGGGGAAGACATTTTACCATTACTTCAAATCATTCCAAGGGTTGAAGACGTAGCACGAACTCGATTATAGAACCAAGAAGGCTAAATAATAAGCGTGGAAGGTTGAAGGCGGTGCGTCTTGTACACAAACATTACATCCTGTGCCCAATTCATGATTCACAGGTTTCATGGAATATTTTCCGCAAACAAGCATGAGGACACAATGTCCTAGTATGGAAACCTCGGGTAGTTGGTTGGTTGACATGCTAGGGGGTTTAAGAGCACGAACAAGCAAGGATCTATATATTATATACTATATATACTACTTAGATTACTTTATACTATACAGTTTATGCACCATTTAAAATTCTTGCGCGTTTTTCATTATGCACTCACGCAAGTTTGCAATAGGCGATTTCATAAGCATAAAATAGGATTGTTCATATGCAGTGCTTTCTGTTCGGAGACCTAGATAACCACCGAAAAGCGGAAAAACATTTTGCACACTTGCATCCCAATCCCAAGTTTGCATGCCAATGTCGTTCGTTGATACTTGTCGCGCAATAAAAAGTAGGTTCTACTCTAAACAATCAGGCCAAAATAATGTTTATGAAATGAGGGTCTCCTTAGCTGCACAAAATGTACAGCGCAGCGCTTACTTTGATAATTTAGAGCTGCATTTAATTGTGCAGAAGAGCATAATTATTCCTGTTGAAGTATTGAAACTTTGTAGCTTTAGTGGAAAGTAACAGAGTGAATTAAAAACGACAAATCAAAAAGCAATTTTAAATTTTAAGCAATAACATGAAACCGCTACACAGACGCAGTGGCACGCCACTGAAATTGCATGAACTCTGTTTCTTACGAGCCTTACCGAGGAAGATGTAGAGCGGGATCAGGAAAGCAATATGTGTGTGAAGGTTAATGTTCAGAGTTGCGGAGTTATGCCGAGATTATTGTGCCTCTTCCGTGCAGGTTGCAAAGAACCTCAAAAAGTTGGACCATGCCTCGCGCTTGTGCCGAAGTACTATTTCAACTCTACGACCAGGAAATGCGAGCCCTTCAAATGGGGAGGATGCTGCCCAAACTGCAACAATTTCCAAGAGCAGGCGGAATGCGAAAGAAACTGCCTATCAAAATAATAACACGCAGCTCGCAGTCTGCTCTCTGTGATGCGCGTGGGCCAAAAACGCAGAAAGCATGAAGAAATAAAACTTTCAAAAAAAGTTTACATTGAATATTTTTTTGCCGCTCGACGTCAACGTGCCACGCTTGTGACTTAGACTTAGACGTTTACTAGCCCTCTATTAGCATTGGTAACGCTACGCTTGTATATGGCTAGAAAACTTCTTAGGTAGACCTTTTCTTGAATATTTTTAGGCGTTCCTTTTTTTATTACAAAATGGGTGCCTCGATTATTTTACGCATTTGAAGAATGATTTCAGTGCTACTTTTAAACCTTCTAAAGCTTTAGAAATGTTAAAGAGTTCATGTTTGTGATATAGCCCACCAAAATAAAATGGCGGTTTGGTTTGGTTTGGTTTGGTTTATGGGCTTTAACGTCCCAAAACGACTCAGGCTATGAGAGACGCCGTAGTGGAGGGCTCCGGAAATTTCGACCACCTGGGGTTCTTTAACGTGCACTGACATCGCACAGTACACGGGCCTCTAGAATTTATCCTCCGAAGAAATTCAACCGCCGCGGCCGGGTCCGAACCCGCGTCTTTCGGATCAGCAGCCGAGCACCATAACCACTGAGCCACCGCGGCGGCAAAATAAAATTACGTGGAACTTTAGCGGCTAAAGTGGTGAAAGGCGAAAGCCTGAGTGCTGCATTCTCCTACGCGATTGTTCATTTCACATTTTGTTAGTGCATTAATTAACTGCCAATTAATGACGCTTAAGCTTCGCCTTGAGGAGTGAAACGCGACAGCGTGTTGTAGCGCTGCCACGGAGTTCAAGGAACGCCACCACCCGTTCGGCGCGATGCGTAGCCCTTTGAACGCAACGCTTTTTAAGGAAAGGAAATGCGGCAGTAAATCTCTGTTATCTCGGTGGACACCTGAGCCGCACTGTACGGGAAGGGAGGAAGTGTCAGTGAAAGAAGAAAGAGGGGCCATAGTGAAGAAAATGAAAATTGTATTTGAGGAAAGGAAATTACTCATTAATTATCTCACATATCTCAGTAGACGCTAGTCGAAAATTGTATTTGAGGAAAGGAAGTTGCGCAGTAACTGTCTCACATATTTCGGTGGACACCCGTTAAAATTCGCGCGTGGTGACGTCACGACAATTTGGACCAATCTGAAACGCGGACAAATACGCCTTGCTCGTCGGTAAATTGGTTTTTGAGGAAAGGAAATGTAGCTGTCTCTCATATCTCAGTGGACACCTAAACCTCGCCGTAACGGGAAGGGAGGAAGATGGGAGTGAACGAAGACACCGTATTCGTTAAACGCACCTTTGTTCATTCCAAACCATCGAGGATCACTTCAGTCGAATGGTTGTTCATCTAAGAGACGTGTATGCCCAGACTGAGTACCAACCGGAGTGGCACTCACTATTAGTGATGTGCTCTGCATTGCCCCTTTTCTAGTGCATGGTCTTTTCAATATGTATTGTTTAACACTGTTTTCATAATGGCTTCTATATAGTTCATGTACATAGAACATTACATCACTGTAATAAATACCATGTTGAAGAAAAAAAAAGCTGGCATGGCGTAGTGGTAGCGTGCTCGACTCGCACTCCGGAGACCGGGGCTCGATTCCCAAGGTTAGCCAATTTCTTACTCGGTTTTGTTTAATTATCTGGTCTGACTAGAAAGGTTAATTTGACTAATTGGTTAAGTAAGCAGTTAACTAAATTCAGTGAAACGTACTTGGAGCATCACTATACGATCCATTTAATTGGTTGCAAGGTTAGTAGCCAAAGTACAATTGGCCCGGTTTGAAATTCGCGCACTGTGACTTCACGACCGTTTCGGCCAATTGAAAAGCGTGACCTTTCTGTCGACAGCTCCTGCTTACAACGATGAGGCATCAAAGGCTTCCGCCCTAAAACTCTAAGCAGATCTGCAATGACCACAACAATGAGCCCACATAACAAGGGATGTATGGCTGTAGTAATGAGCCATAAATGCGTGTGATAAGTACGAAAAGGGCGCACACTTTTCAGTTACTGCGTTAACTCTTTATGGAATCCAGTGCATACACCCATACAAAAAAAGAAAACGACCAGGAAATTAATGTTAGAAGTCACGGATGAGGTAGGTTCACTGCTTTGGCTGACATTAAAACGTTAAACAGTTGGATGACGGGAATGTGTCGAGTAGCCACCAATTGTTAAATCAGAAATTGGTTCGGCCCCGGGCCTTGTTCACAATGGATGCGTTGATGAGCAACTTGCTCTGATGTGGATGTCAGTGAAGAGCTCGCTAGGTGTTCCCAAAATCATTTTTCTTGTAAGAAGCTCGAGGATGCCAAATAGACGGGAACATGAGGAAGTCTAATCCAGCTCTGTTCAGCAGCCTGCAGAAGTGAAAACTATTAGGTGAACCAAAAGTGCAGTCAGTTAGGTGCGCGTAGAATGGCCAACGAGGAGTCAGAAACAAGACCAGGCAATGGGAAGGAGTGGCAGCACAGGCAAGAAAATAAGCTATCTAAAAACCTAGATGCATACGATATGATTGTAAGCGGCATTTGAGCAGAGTGCTACAGCTCACCATAAACTCAAGAAGTCATTCACTGTGGAGGTCTTTAACAGAAGCAAAATTCAAACAGCGTGCATGGACACAGAAAGCGAAGCAGTCAATAGCAAGTGCACTGCCTTACTGTGATGCACACTGTAGTCACAGAACCTCCTCAGCTGTATCCTACAAACAGGCTTTCTCTTACCTGCAAGATGTGGCTGAATCAAAAGTGGTTGATGACTGACATCTCGCACCATCGCACTAAAACATAGCAGAGATGCTCCTGTCTTGGAAATACCTGCCTCACTTTAGTATACCCCAGAGATGGGTCAAAAATCTTGGACCTTACCTTGATAGCCGCAAAGGGGCACATCTGAAAGATAAGACAAATACAAGTGCGCGTGTATAAGGTTCCTGACACTGCAATGCCAAACAAATCCTTTTTAATCTGTACGATGAAGCTCAAATGATGGCGCTGCGGGCAAGAGATTACTTACACCACTGCACAAGAAGCATTAGTCCAGACGCTCACCTCAGAACTGGAACAATCTCCAGGCCAAGTCGTCTGAACAACCAAGTACAAGGTGCTGCGATTAATTTCCGTGTCCTTGCTCCTCCGGCCAACAGCTGGAGTTCTAAAGGACAAAAAAATAATGGGGCTTGTGGAATGAACATTAGAAAACAGCCTAGACCTATACAAGAAATGCCGCCGCGGTGGCTCAGTGGCTATGGTGCTCGGCTGCTGACCCAAAAGACGCGGGTTCGATCCCGGCCGCGGCGGCTAGAATTTCTTTGGAGGAGAAATTCTAGAGACCCGTGTACTGTGCGATGTCAGTGCACGTTAAAGAACCCCAGGTGGTCGAAATTTCCGGAGCCCTTCACTACGGCGTCTCTCATAGTCTTAGTCGCTTTGGGACGTTAAACCCCACAAAACCAAACCAAACCAAACCTATACAAGAAATCATGAAGTGAAAGAAAAGGTGTCAGCTTCAAAGCGTGCTTACCAAAACTTGAGAAGTTGAGCAGGCAAGGAGGGCTTCTGAAAACCACTGTTGAACAGCCTGTACCCAAAACGAAATGTAGACAATAAAGCAGGGACAACGCCAGCTGTGCACGGTGAAATGGTTTGCCAAAAAATAAAAGCAGCCATGCCAGCAAAGAGCCGTAGTACTTCAATGCACTGCCAAACAGCCTGCACATATACAGAGCAGCACTACTGAGTAAACTACCTTAGTGCCCAGGCTCTATGGGTGAATAACCAACCACAGACCTCAGGCAAGACACAAAGCTTGCAGCAGCTAGGCATACAAAAGACCCCAAATCAGAAGAAATAGCTCAGGGCAGTTCCGCACAAATGAACTAAAATGAGGCAATCACAGTTTTTCTACAAAGTATTCTCCCATATTTTCATCATGACCTGCAACAAAAACAGTCAGCAACTACATTGCTTCAGTGGTTCGCTTAGTTTACGCATGCAGTCATTGAAAGTCATGAAACAAATACAACTTCCGCTTCATGATCACTTGGAAATTGTGCGGTTTACCGTTCCGAAGCGACAAACTGACATTGAGGAACGCAGTAGTGGAAGTCGCCGGGTTAATTTGGATCACCAGCGGTTCTTTAAGATATGCTGACTACGCACAGCACGGGGACGTTTTTGTATTTCGACTCTATCGACATACGGTCGCCGCGGCCGGCATCGAAAAACCTACGACCTTGGGATCAGCAGCCGAACGCCAATGCCACACAGCTACCACGACGGGCTTCATGTTTGCTTTATGATAATTAATATACTGCAGACTCCTTTCCGCAGTTAAAATAACCAAAGCCTTTTTAACGCGAGTTTCACTGACGGCAATCACAGCGAGGAGAATTGGTGCACACAGGTGGCCAGATGAGAGTCCTTGGCAAGAATAAAACCCTGCCAGAATGCAATAGAGCGCAGACTTTAATCAATGTGTAGGAAAAAATTCGCGTCTTATTAACCTAGCTGGTTGGTTTGAAGCTTTGTCACGTTCACCTTGTCACCGCCATGTAAAGAAAGGAACTCGCATGCGATATCAGCCTAGCTGTATGAACTTAACAAAAGCTCAAAAACATGCAAATGCCCTGTTTTAATACATTCAACGCTGCCCTTTGGTATGTAAAACACTGGCTGACGCTGTTTTGTAATTTGTAAAGCAAAGGAGTGACGCACTGGCCGACCGTTCAGTCAGGCGCGTTAGTGGCTTAGCTAAAGCAAAGCCGACACTTTCACCACAGAAGACAAATGGAAAGTTACTTGTGCGGAAAACGAGGCTCATATCTCAGTGCAACACTGGTAGTAAACGATACCGTAGAAAAAAGGGGAAACTGCAAACTGCAGCGGCGTGAAATGCCATCCAGTGCGGAAAAAAGAGCGCAGCGAAACGTACAACGTACGCAGCATCCAATTCGCGCGCGTAGCTATCGCTAGCGTCTGCAACGCCGAATGGCCAAATGAAGTACTAAATTTCTAAACGTAAAAATAAAGAAATCATCAAAGAAAAAAAAACTGAAGCTAATACTTTCATGTAAAACTAAGCACCTGCAGCTTGCATTAAGATTTATTTCTGCTTGAAACGGTTAAAACGACTTCGGCAAACTAGCCTGCATCGCCACCGTGCGGAGCGACACCAAGCAGCAAGCTGCGGCGTGACTCAAGAAATATTATTAATAGCACGCGTATGATCTCGGAGGCCATGAAAAAAATTGCGCGCGAGCGAGCTCGGCGAAAGCGGCGGCGAGGACGCAATGGCACATAGGCTGCGCCTGTCAATCCGCGTGCTCCCGCCGGCTATCCGAGGCGTAACAGAGGCGTTCGCAACATGATGCAATTTTTTTCACTTGCGTAACTACCGTCGGCTTTCAGGGCCTTTGTATGTTACCTAAATCCAGCCTTACGAGTTGCGGGTTAGCTGCACTCGATGTGGAACGTGATTCGGGCTCCATACGAGAAAAAAACGCTTTCAGTGTTCGAATACAAAGAGCGGTCTTTGCGCCGGCGCGCCTGCTCTTCGAAACTTCAAGCAGGAGAGCCATCTAATTTATGTGCCGTGATTTACAGCATGTTTAATCCACGGCGGAAACTCTCTGCTGATTGCTAGGCGCGCCTTCTTGACGTGGTCTCAAGTTCCACATGTTAGAAACAAGTCTAGAAGGCATCTGACGCCCACTGCAGGGCAAAGGCCCTGCAGTGGGCGTAGTCAGGCTGATGATGATGATGATTTGTGGTGTTAATCAAAAGCAGATTAACAGTGGAATTATTTTAACGCTTAATGAGAAATGATTAGAAAGCGGAAGAAAAAGCAGGCACATGTCGATGGTGGTAGGCTAACTCACGATCTCAAAATTATCCGTCTGGCGCTCGACCTAAGCGCCTTTCGGGGTTATTTGCATTGCCTGCAACCTAACTATCAGAGTGCAAACATTTGCAATCCTCGACCACAGCAGCGAACATAGTACGTGATATGAAGTAGCTTAACGAGGGCTTCAGTTCTAGCAGTCTTGATGCCATAAGCAGCATAAGAGGGCTCTCGCTAAGCTCGTGTTGTCACCGTTCGGTAATGTTCTACGTCACACTCACGATAATATACGACGCACTACGTCCGCCGCTACTGAGGGGCGTGGAGCTGGTGAACACTTTCAAGGTTACGTTACACGCAGCATAGATACCCTCTAAAACTGGTCGCAAAGCCGTCACCGTAACTCAGTTGCGGGAACAGCAACGGGTTCGAATTCCTTTAGTCGAATGCGTTTGTGTTTTCTCCTGCTTTCTAGACAATTATCTTCAGGCGTTAAAATTATTGTACTAGTAATGTCCTATTGATGCACCCCATAAACTAAAAAATATGGAAACATTCCCCTGCGCTCCCTGCGAGGCTTAGCCTCAACCTCCTCTCGATAACTGAGAAAGCAAATAAGATTTAATTGAAATTATTTGAAGTTATATCAGTAGCGGTTGGCTTCATATAACTAAGGCTTTGGTTACTTCAACATGCCTGACGAATTTAATCCGGAACATTGCTGATCCTTCGTAGATTGAGAGCGTAACCTGAGTAGTTGAACGAAAAATTGACATTGCTTACGCATATAGCGAGCTGCACAAATTCGATTATAGCCACGTAATCCTAAGAGTAAGCGCAATCGTAAACAGTAATCGTAAGCTTTACGAATTATAGCTATGTGTTTGCCACCCTCTCAAAATACCGCTTCAGCGGTGCTTGCAGAAATCTCAGGGTCTGACTATAAGCACTTCTGTCGATCTCATCCGTTAGCGTCTGCCGCTCGCTCGGCAAAGACACGGTGTTTCCGGTAGTCGACCAACGCATTCCGCTTTGCTAGGGAGTCCTTGTCCCCTCCGCCACACGTGGGCTCCTCATTGGCGCGTTGTTTCCGCTCTCTGTCGCGAGCGCGAGGTTTAGTAACTGTGTTGTGGGGTTCAGCTCCATCCATGCTGGACCAATACAGACATGCATCGCGCAATCTGTGTGATACTACATTTGCACCGTGCGGGATCTAGAACCCTACCTGGTACTGTCCGCACGTCCGATGGCAATGGTGCAGCTGTAGTGTCATTTCGTGTCGGTATCTCACCTCCTCGCTATGCGTACAGCAGCTACGCATTAGTCACGTAAACCATAGAAACATCAGTTCTATTCAAGACTAATATAAGGTCACGTAGTCAAGGTCTTTTAGAGCTAATAACAAGTCAAGACAAGCAAAATCTGGCCGTTGAAGAAAAAAGGCGCCTTGGTGATTTCTTTTGAAAAACGTCGCTTCGATTAGTCATGGTCTTTGAAAACACAAAACCATGCATCATGTTGTTCACAAAAGAAAGCTCCATGTCCCCGTGGTGATGTTATTTCAGCACGTAAAGCTAGAAACGATCCCAAGACCATTGCGAAGGAAATGCATAAAACTTCGACATTTTAGTCATGAGACTGCATTGCATTAAAAATTCAGTAAATTTACTGTTTGACATAACCGTTTCTACCACTGACTAGGTAAAGGATGCCTTCATGAAACCGCAGAGTACAGGAGCGGCAGGTCTTTACTCAACATCATCGTCAACGTGAAGCATCAATCTACCGTGCGGAACAGTCGCAGTGTCTAATTTCTACTACGACGGCCACGGCGCGCATCTAGTGGACATCTACTGTGCCAGCAACTTTATATCGTTTGGAGCAGTTTCCATAAGTGAAGTTCCGGTTTAGTTCAGTGTCAACTAGTAGAATATTACATTTCTTGTTTTCCTATGTCTAGTGCAGTGCTGAGAGAGACGCTATTTTTCAAGGGTTGAAAGAAAGAGTAAAGAAAGATAAAAAAAACGCGACGAGCAGGTGAAGCTTTTACAAGCGGCATAGAGTGGAAATGGCAAGGGCATAAGGCGCATCAGTAAAAGAATATTTCTCTTCGTGATGTAGGAGAAGTGCGCCGAGGATAAGGATGACAAGCAATGCTTGCTGACGGCTGCGTCATGATTGGAAGCTTAGAGGCGACGGTGCGCTAATACGTAGTGGGCGGGAAGGATGCTCTTGTCCCCTGGATTAAAAGGCCTTTATCGCCTGGTAGAATGTCTTAAGCCTGCAACATTTAGGGTGTCTACGTTTTGAAGTTCATGCTCGAAACACTCTGCTCAGCCGCCCCGCCATGGTGGCTCAGTGGTTACGGCACTCGGCTGCTGACCCGAAAGACGCGGGTTCCATCCCGGCCGCGGCGACCGAATTTTGATGGAGGCGAAATTCTAGAGACGCGTGGGCTGTGCGATGTCAGAGCACGTTAAATAATCCCAGGTGGTGGAAATTTCTGGAACCCTTCACTACTGCGTCCATCAGCCTGAGTTGCTTTGGGATGTTAAACCGCAATAACCAAACCAAACCAAACTTTGTTCAGCCAAGTACAGTGCATGTTTCAAAGCATAAATTTTACATGTTACCGGTACATAGCAGACGCACCATCAGCTTTGTCTCCACTTCACAACCAAGACCTGCTTTCTTGTCGTCAGCCCGGCGAATCGCTTAGACTGTGCAGCCAGCCATAAAATCGCTCAGTGCTTATATAGTGTAACTGCATCGCCGCTAAACGATCAACGTCCGATCAGAGAGCGCATAGTGTGTATTGATCTTCAAGACAGTGAAGCGGATTTATAAAAGTTGTGTGGTTGTGTGGATTTTGAGATTGTTAAGACTAGTTCGCTTATTGTTCCTGCCTGCCTTTGATTGTCATTTAGATATTATCCCGTTAATTACTTGCTTGCCTGTTGCCCTTGCCTGGTGTTTTAACGCCTTTGTATTGAGTACTTTATTTGTGGAGTGGGAATCCATATCAACATTAACGTAAAAAGTGGACCAGGATGTCAGATGGCAGCCCATCACAAGTCCCTCATTATTACATGGCGAGCTACTCGAAGGGTGGCAGGAGTGGTCCATTGCAAAGCCCGTGTGCCACCTTGAGTCTGGGCGCCATGCTGTGAACATACCGTGCGTTTGTGTACGCTGCGCTACCGCGCGGCTAGCCATTTATAGTTGAGTAATGTTTTGACAGCAATGAAAGCTATCGTTACCCCTCGCGCCTCTGCCTCAGACACCTCGCCCAAGCATTGTCTTCACACCATATCCAAACGTTGTAGTCACTGTATGAACGTCGCGCAATAGAAAAGAAGTGCCACAGGGCGCTTCGTGGTTCGCTTGAATCCCACAGAGAAAAGGCTGGAGCAGCGAAACATGGCCGAGCAGCTGCCACGTTGTCAACGACAGGAGCGCAACCTTCACGTGCCACCTAGTTCAAAGACCTTGGCCAACAGTCTATGTTGGTTCTATTTACAGTTCATGTGCCCCCACGTGAACATCATCTAGGCTGAAATGGCTTGAGCACAAAAAATGCTGGCTATGTTACTGAAACGCTCTTGTACTTCTACCAGGTAAAGAATTACAGCTTTGACATGAAAACAGTGCTGACATTGTTCAAAAGTTAAAAAGCCGCGTGCCATGTTGCTGTTGAATTTTAGTCGACTTTCTCCGTGTTGAAAAAACTACTGGCTACACCTATCTTTAGATTTGGTGCTAGAAGGCAAAAAAAAATTATGGCTGAGGCTTAGCTAAGGTTAAGCCTAGTCAGATGCGAAGCCTATTGGTGGCTAGGCTTGGTAATACATGGCTTTCCTTGGTTGCATACTTGGTCATTTTAATACAAACACTAGAAGCCTTCGTCGTGGGGGAAGACAACGGCATGGCTACAGCGGAACGCCGACTAACCCCGAGACGCGCGTTGGGTGAGCGCCTGGATTGCCACGGAAGCCGCGTCTGCCTGCCCGGTGGAGCGAGCGTTTCACCTACACCGAGTGTGAACGCGAGTTCGAAATGCGCGGGAATGCCGCTCGAGGACATTCCGGCGTCCGTGCGATGGCATCGTCGCGACGACGTCACGGTGTCACGTGGCGTGACGGCTAGGGGTCCCACGGCGACGGCGCGAGGTGGAGGCCGCCTCTCTCATCCGATGTCACGTGGTGTGACGTCACGGTGTCACGTGATGTGACGCCACGGCGTCAAGTGGGGTGACGTCACGGTGTCACGTGCTGTGACGTCACGTGGTGTGCCGTCACGGTGTCACGTGGTGTGACTTCACGGTGTCACGTGGTGTGACGTCACGGTGTCACGTGGTGTGACTTCACGGTGTCACGTGGTGTGACGTCACGGTGTCACGTGGTGTGACGTCTAGGGGTCCCACGCCGACGGCGTGAGTGGTAGCTCTAGCAATATGCTTCGCATAAAAAGCGCAGAGCGATAAAAGTTGCACCCACCCGGGAGTGGAAAAACAGCGCAGATATACCACAGAAAAAGAGACGTTTTGACTTTATTCGTGATATGCGCTCCTTGTTTTTTACGAGGACGCTCGTTCAGTGTATAAAAGATGGAGCTTTTCACCAGGGTTTCGAATTCTTTCAGCAGAAGCCATGAACGCAGTATTCTCTTCAGTCATCGTGGCAGTTTTCCTCGCTGGTCTTGCGTGTTGCCAAGACTGTGGTAAAATGTTGTATTTGTATTTTAGATTGCATTTGGTCCGCATTTAAGAAGAAAAGGACATTGCACGCGAAAAATCTTGCAACTTATCCCCACTGAGAAACTTTTTAGAAAACTCATCTTCCAAGAACACTGTTTTTCTCGTGACACCATGATTGTGTTTCCTGGCTATATAATCGCAGAAGATGGGCCGCTAGAAAAACGGAAGGCTCGATATCGCTCCTCAATTTTGTGTTTTTGGCACGCATAATTCATTCACGCTAAAATCCATTCACGCTAAAATTCATTGCACGCTAAAATTCATTCCCCCCTCAATATCTCAAATAGTTTTATCCCGATAGAAATGGCAAATATGCCATAATCGGTAATAAGCAAGGAATATATCCCGCGTTGTTGATGTAGTAATGGTTCTTTGATTTCCGCTTCCTGTATTGCTTGTTTTTGTGCATTCCATTGATGAGGTACGGTAGCCATCATAAATATTCTGAAAACCTTCCCCTTGCGAATAGGCAGAGAAAATAAAGAACATAATGCGAAAACATAACGACAAGACGAGCTCACGCACGAAATGTATATTTTTGGAGAGAAGAAAGAATTTTCGAGATTTTTGCACCATAAAGCGATTGCATGATGGTGTGTCCTCTCGCAAAGTTGTACATGTTCTTGCACCCAGTTGATGCTTCCACCACCTGACCTGAGTGATTGAACGAGTGGCTTCACACTGGGCCCCCCCCCCCTCCCTACCCCTCTCTATAGAGAGTGACAATGTGTGATTATTATCGATTACACGCTTTCGGGAGGCTGAGACCCTCGCACTTTTTGTTTCTCTTTTGGTGACCGGAGGGACACGGTGTATGTATGCCGATGTGCTTGTGTGCGCAGTGTTTTGGAATAGCCCTGTATCTCAAGGTTTCTTACATGTTTCTCTGTATCCATTCCGAACCGATAAGTGTCATTTGTTTATGTACCGTGTGGTGGTCAAATAAACTTCCCTTTATGTATGTTGAATATGAGATGTTAGTGGCACTACAGTACAATGTGTGCAAGACATTCAGGCTTCACTTATTTTTGCCACAAGGAGAGAAAAACCGCCTCCAAATATTTTCCGTCGTCCATGACTGGGAACGCAACACGTAATGAAAGAAACATCTATTGGTAATGTCTCACGAATGCACTGCACAACGTATGAAAAACTCAGCAAAAAGGTGCAGCCTACGTTAGTATTCAGCGAAAAGTGTGCTAATACTGTTTGCTGTGGTGCGAAATTCTTGGCAGTTAAGTATACTTAAGATTAAAATTTTTGGGTAAACCGCGTGTTATAAAACAAGGTAATAAGGAAGTTTCTCACGCACAATCCAGTCTTTGTAAAAGGAGACCTCCGCAATCCCAAAAGCTTCGGCAGCTTTCTATTAAAATGAGGCTCACTGGTTCCGTCGATATTTGCAGTGTGAGAAGAGAAACGGCATTTTCACGAAGAAATTTGGTAGCCGTGGGAAAATGCTTACCATAACCTGATGACGTTACGTTGTATTATTTTGCTGGGTGGTTTGATGTGTAGAATAATTCACGTTGTTAACAAATAATGTCGTATTTTTAACTTGTAAAATAAACTGCTGTTTTTGGTGGTTGTGTAATCCTTGAAAGCGTATACTCCGCTGGTATTTTAAGCAGTCAAGCACTTCATGCTCTCGCAATACACACATACACACACATACATATATGTGTGGGCTTAGTAAGTGGACCGACGCACTGGCAAGATAACAGCCCAGTACTGATAGTTTTGATCGTCGCGGCACCAGCGGCACGCTGGCCTTCTTTTGGCTTCTTTTGTTTATAGACACATTTAGGCTCAGTCCGAAACGTATACTGGAAAAAAATTAATAAATGAAGCATTTCTTAACCTTGGATTTCAGCTACAGGGAACAGGAAGCCTTATTTTCGTTTGCTAAGTCTCTTCCATGGCTGCTAGCAGCGCTCATAAATGCCTTTTGAGAGGAAGTTTACCCTTCTTTCGTGAACGTAGGCCCCATTGAGAACTCATAAACAATAACCGGTTCAACCATTTCAACGCTTCGAGTCTCTGCTCCACGGCCTTCATTTTCCAGAGTCTTGAAAAAGGACAAGCTCTGTCGAAAACGTCTAATCGAAATAAATCTCTACCTAAACGAAACATTTCTCAACCTCGCAAATATGTGTGTATAATGCCGCGTATCATTTTAATGTCCGTTCGGTCGCGCAAGGCCGCACAAAAGGGGTGTTATCATTCCTTTTTCTTTTGGAAACGAAGCTCTTCATTTGGGCTGACTTGCGCCCGCAAAAGCGTTGAATCACTCGGCGGCGGCGTAAGCAACAAACGTGCTCGTCGGTCGTCCAACTACGAATGCCCGCTGCTAGCGGCATCGTTCAACTTAAAGCCGGCGAGGAAACTTCGAGATAACAGGTCGAGATCAACTAGAGTAATCTGGAAACACGTAGATGCCGCTCTTCATGGCTGTGATCAATCGAGATTAGTCCGGTCGCTTCTCGCGTCACAAACAAAAATGATAACACCCCTTTCGTGCGGCTTTGCGCGAACGAAGGGACATTCCAATGATACGTGGCACTATATAATAATAAAATATGCAGAAGCACACTCTAAAACATAACATGAGTTTACTGACGTTTCGACTGGGAAGAGCGGATCATTTTTGTTTCGTACAAATAATCTGTAAGGATTGGGAAGAGGCTGCTGAAATGCATCCGATGTAGGACCTCAAAAGAAAACCCAAAGAAAAAAATCGTATAAAATTGCAGGCGCGCTAGTTCAGCGTGGAATAAGTCATAACCGACAAGGTTGTCCGGTAGCCGCACTCTGGGCTCTCTACAAAACACCGGAAAGTATACACGCACTGCAAAATGCAGTAATAACACCTGCTACTCGAATGCAGTTTCTGGCAGGTTCACCGTCCGTGGAACTTCGAACAGAGGCTTCTGATAGTTGCTTGCACCACAAATACGCGCTCCCCAACAGCCTCTATTCGAGCAGCCTGTGAGAGGGAGTCAGCATCGAGGCTGACACAGAGCACGCAGCATGGAGGAAACGTCTTACCTTAAACATGTGTCCCAGTCTTGGGATTTCGACATGCATATTCAGCTAAATGCGTATCCATATCAATAAGAGCACCATCATGTTTTCTTCCAAAAGGTCCTTCGAGCTCTTTGTCTGTGTACCAAAGCTGACAGCCAAGCCCTGAAATTCTAATCTTGCTTCGGCACTATTACATTACTCACCCCCTCCACACGCTGTAAAGGATCGTATTTCGTCCCTTTGTTAACCCTTTAGGCAATCTTCTCATTGGTAAGAGATTTTTACATCCGCCACTGCCAGGGCCGTATGTTCAGCGCCGACGATTTTCCACTGCGGCGAGGAAGGAGTCCTTCTTGACTTTCGTTTGCCGTTTTTCTCTGTACAGTTTCGTCATCATGGTGCTACCGCTAATCCTCGATCCCCATTCCTGCTCATTCCTTTATATTCCTTTTTTCCCGTCATCTGCGTAGTCCATCCCTCCCCTGTGCTTTTTTTTGCATTTTCTGCTCATTGCAAGCTTCCATTTTAAATTATTTTTACCTTGGAGCCCTTAAAACAGTTAATCTGGACACTATAGCGGCCTAACCCTAGTAGAAATCTACAGCAATAAATGTCTGCCTTTTATATATATACACTAAATTATAAATAGTGTATATTATATAAAACTAAAGTATAAACAGCCGACACCTATAAGGCATTCCCGGGCCGCCACAAGTCTCTTGGCACAGCCAAACTCGAGGAGCGCCAGAATCCAGAACGCCAGTCTTGTGAAGTATGTGAATGGTGCTCACGTATTTAGGCACACATGAGCTCCGCCAACTCAGTAGCCTTTTTCCATTTGAAAATCTTTAAAAAATTTCCCGCTCTACAGACAATGTTTGTTCTATTTCGCTGATTGTGCGAGTTTTCGTTTGTTTACAAAAGAGTAGAGCGCAAATCTTGATCTAGTTTTCCAAAAAATGATGCATTTCTTCTTTCAGAGAACCCTCCAAAATGCACCTATCCAGAAGGTATGTGTTCGAGTTTTATATCTATCTGCAGTATAGTTTCTGGTCATGATATATCTCTAATTTATCAAGCTAATCAATGCTGTTCAGATTATACAGAATATCACTCTGCAAAACAAGAAGTAGACTGGCACTTTGGGAGCGTGTGTGTTGCGAGGAATCGGAAAGAAATTTTACCATTACTTCACACAATTCCAGGCGTTGAACACGCAGCACAAACCCGATTACAGAACTTAGAATGCTAAATAATAAGCGCGGAAGGTTGAAGGCGGCAGCGCCTTGTACATAAGCATTAGATTCTGTGCCAAATTCATGATTCACAGGTTCTGTGGAATGTTTTCAGCAAACAAGAATGCAGGCACAATATCATTTTATTGCAACCTCGGTTAGTTGGTTGGTTGACATGATTGGGGGGTTTTAGAGCACGGAAAAACAATGGATGTATTTATTATACACTACCTATCAATATATACACTATATATACTACATAAATTACTTTATAATATACATTTTATGCGCATTAAAAATTCCGGCATGTTTCTCATTACGTATTCAGGAATGTTTGCAATAGGCGATTTCATAAGCGCAAAACAATATTGCTCATACGCAATGCTTTCTATGCGGAGACCTAGGTAGGCACCGGAAAGCGGAAAAACACTTTGCGCATTTTAAGATTGAATTCTAATGTCGTTAGTTGACATTCATCAAGCCAAAATAAGGTTTAGGAATTAGGGTGTCTTTAAGATATTTGTGTGCAGCGTTTATTTGAGCATTGCGAGCTGCCTTTAATTGTGCTACAGAGCCTAATTAGTTCTGCTGAAGCATTCAAACTCTGTAGCATTAGTGGAAAGTAACAGAGTCAATTAAAAACGAGAAATCAACAGGCAATTTTAAATTTTTATGAAATAACATGCCATCGCTACACAGAAGGAATGGCACGCTACTGTGAGAATAATGAACTCTGCTGCTTAAGGGCCTTACCATGGAAGATGTAGAGCGAGACCAGAGAAGAAATATATGTGTGAACGTTCATGCCAACAGTGGTGGAGATATATCGAGATCATGGTGGCTCTTTCATGCAGGTTGCAAGGAACCTAAAAAAGTTGGACCATGCCTTGCGCTTGTGCCCAAGTACTATTTCAACTCTACGACCAGGAAATGCGAGCCCTTCAAATGGGGAGGATGCTGCCCAAACTGCAACAATTTCCAAAAGCAAGAGGAATGCAAAAAAAAACTGCCTGTGAAAATATTAACATGCAGCTCTCAGTCTGCTCTCTGTGCTACGCCTAGGCCAAAAGCACAGGCAGCATGAAGAAATAAAAGTAAAAAAAATGTTTACAATGAATGCCTAGTTCGTGCACGAAGTCAGTGTGCCACGCTTGGGACTTATTAGGCGCTATACCAAACTTCTGACTGTCATTCTATATTCGAGGCGGAGTGGAAAGCGGAAAGCAATGAATGCCCTTCATTGGGAATTTTGCAGTGGGGGTACCCATAACCTCACATGTCGGTGATAGAAAGTGTCCTAACCAAAAGGCATCTACAGCCCATCATCTGGAGCATAATGAGAAGCACACCTGTCATTGTATCTAACCTGTCATCCTATTAGTTCTGAACAGTGCCCCAGATGGAACACGCTTATGTTTTGACAGCTTCACTGGTTAAGCACGCACTGACGAGGAAACTGGCACCAAAGGGCGCGCTTTTATTTTGAAAGCCTTGTATTCCAGTGAAGAGCAGAGGAATAACAACATTGTGACTATGTGAAACACAACTCTCTCCGTGACCCCTTGTCCATATGCAATTTCGGCTGTAAATTTCTGACAAGGCGGTCTACAGCTGCAGGCGAGGGTTAGAGGTGGGCTTCGGGCTCCGCTTGACGAATTATCGGACATGCCGACACCCGTTCCACCGAGACAGGAGTGCCGTTGGGCGTTAAAGTACGGTGATATAAGAAAGCGGAAAACTGGGTTCAGATACATTCTATAAAACCTCAACAGCAAATGGGAGAGTCTCTTCGCCGCACTCGCTGCGATTTTTAGACGGCTCTCATTCCATGCATCCATTAGAATAAGGGCGGCCCTTGCCAAAAACACATTGTCCTGATAGCTAACTTTTGCACGACGACACACGACAGAACGTATGGATACAGCGCACCCCACCATCACGTGTCGAGATTAAGAAGTGAGGAAGATGGTGTCGAGGTATCGTACACTGCGGCTGATCAGCACGTGATTTTCCCTGCACGTTTCCAGGGGCTCTGTACGAGAAGATACACCAGAAATCGACCCTTTTGTGCTCAAACGTCAAAGCGACGCTATTTAGGGCTGCCGACGGGAGCTCTCTTTGGGCCACTTTCTCGCAGCCGGCGTTTCGCTTGATCAATCTCCTGCGTCGCGCAGGCAGCTGTGAGAGAGTGGTGTTTTTAGACCGATTTTACTCGCTGAAATCAGGCAGCAGAACCCGCTGGCTCCTGCTCTACGTCTCCGTCGGGCTGGACGACGGAGCCCCGCCCCGCAGAGAACGAGCTCGTGAGAGCGCGAGGTCGCTTCACGTGACCCAAGCACTCGTGCTGCAAGCGAGCGAGACATCACGCTGACATGACGTCCTCTGCATGTGCTGGCCTTCGTAGCATGATTAAAGAATAGCTGGCTTCGATCACCTGCTCTCTGGCACCCGACACTCCTGCTCCTCGCCCAACACCCACGTACGCTCAGGTCTCTGGCATGCCACCTGTCTATGGCCCGCCTCCGACGCCAGAGCCGCCACGTCATCATGTCGCAACTTTGGCCCCTGCAACCTCAACGCCCCCGTTCTACACACCCTGGCACCCCAACCACCCGATTTGTTATTATTGGGGCTTCCGGGGCCATATTTCGCGCTTCTGCCGTCGGCGCCTTCAAGACGAACGTCGCGGGTATGAAGCCTTCGAAAACGCCTATACACCTAGTGGTCCCTCTCATCAGTGCCGTTCCTTCATGGACTCTTCCCGACGTTCTTCTTCCCCTTTCTCCAGTTGTGTTCCGCCTCGTGACATTCGACCCACCAGAGCTCGGACTCCTTCGCTGTTCCGCCGCTCTTCCTCTCCACTCCGAACCGCTTCTACCGCACCTGACCTTCGCTCGGAAAACTAGCTGGTGCAGTTTTTGGAGGGAAAGCTGCATGCACTGGACACAGACAAATACTTCCGAGGCGCCCGTCTATAAGGTTTCAGTGTGGGTTGAAGATTTAAGAGTAGAGGCTTTGATTGACACGGGCGCTGCATATTCTGGCATTCATAGTGACTTATGTTCTCGCTTGCGGAAAGTAAAAACGCCGTACGATGGACCTCACATGCGCGGAGCTAACGACGTCATCATTCGCCCATCCGCTAAGTGCACTGTCCGGGATTCTATTGACGGTGTCCGTCAGCATGTACAATTTGCCGTGATGTCTCCTTGTACTTACGTTATGATTTTTGGCTGGGCTTTCTTGTCTTCGGTCAGTGCTTTTATTTCTTGCAGTGACCGCATCGTCCAGATGACCGAGAGCGACCCATCATCGGAAGTCCCCGAGCCCTGTAATCGCCTCATTGCCGCTGCAGATTCGGTTTTACCCGCTGGGAGTCAAAATATTGCCACGCTTACTTCTGATACCATCGCTCATAGGGATCGAAGACAATGTCAGTGATATGCTCCGCCGAGACATTATTCGCCCTTCCGCCAGTCCCTGGTTTTCCACGGTGGTTTTCGTAAAGAAGAAGGATGGGTCAGTGCGATTTTGTGTTGATTATCACTGGCAGATTCCCATGCATGAAGCGGACAAAGAAGAAACAGCGTTCGCTACTCCCGCAAAGGCCTTTACGAATTTAATGTTATGCCGTTTGGACTGTGTAATGCTCCTGCTACTTTTCAACGCATTATTAATACAGTTCTTCGCGGCCTGAAATGGAACACCTGCTTATGCTATCATGACGACATTGTTATTTTCTCTTCAACTTTTCGTGGCCACTTACGCAGCCTCGATGAAGTGCTCGCTTGCCTCGCTGGTGCTGGCCTTCAACTTAATACGAAAAACTGCCATTTCGCCAGGAAAAAAATCACGATCCTGGGCCACCTCGTCAGCCGGGACGGCATTCGACCCGACCCTGATAAGCTTGCCGCTGTTCTGAACTTTGCCCCTCCCCAGCAGACTAAAGAACTGCGTAGTTTCCTCGGACGGTCCTCTTATTTTCGTAGTTTTATACGAAATTTCGCTACAATTGCCGCGCCATTGCATCAGCTCCTCACTGCTCACAGTGCTTTCGTTTGGACTGAGGAGTGCGAAAGGTCCTTTTCAAGCCTTGAAGCAAGCACTCACCTCCGACGCTGTCCTTGGCCAGTTCGACGATGCTGCTCCCACCATTCTACACACTGACGCTAGCGGCCACGGCATTGGTGCTGTTCTTTTAAAACGTGATAGTACTTCTCATGAAAAAGTTAATGCGTTCGCCAGCCGCACTCTGACACCTGCGGAACGTAACTACACTATTACTGAGCAAGAATGTCTTGCCGTCGTTTGGGAAGTTCAGAAATTCCGCCCCTATTTTACGGCTGCCACTCCACGGTCGTCACGGACCATCATGCGTTATGCTGGTTGTCCAGCCTCAAACATTTGACTGGCCGTCTTGGGCGCTGGGTTCTTCGCCTCCAAGAGTACAGCTTTGACGTCACCTACAAGGGCGGTCGAACGCACCGAGACGCCGGTGCTCTTTCTCGTTGCCCGCTTCCGGAGTCTTCGTGTCGTTTTTCTGCCCCACCTTCCACCTGTCACAGTGACTCCTCATCGTCGCCGGCTCTTCTGCACGTCCCCGCCCTCCCCTGCTTCGCATCTGACAACTTAACCGCCCTCGTGTCGGATCAACGCAACGGTGCGTATTGCCGCTCCATAATCGACCGTCTCTCGGGAACTTCCTACCCTTCAACCGCTCGGCTGCGTCGGCAGCTTCGGCAGTTCAAACTCGACAACGATGTGCTCTACCGGTACGTTTACTGCCCTGATGGTACCCGCTGGGTTCCAGTGGTACCACGTACACTTCGCTCCCGTATTTTGGAGGCCCTCCACGATGACGCCGCGGCTGGTCACTTTGGTTTTCACAAAACCTATGACCGCGTCAAGAGCCGTTTCTTTTGGCCTGGCCTTTCCTCCAGTGTCGCCAAATACGTCGCATCTTGCCCGCTGTGCCAGCGCCGAAAACGGCTAACTTCACCTCCTGCTGGACATTTGCAGCCTCTACCATGCCCCACCACGCCTTCGCCGTCGTCGGCATCGACTCGTACGGCCCGCTTCCTCTATCTACACGAGGTAATCGCTGGATAGTCACTGCCGTCGACCATCTGACACGCTACGCCGAGACCGCAGCCTTGCCTGATAAATTGGCGCCCGAAGTTGCTAAATTCTTTCTACAATCCATCGTACTGCGCCATGGCGCCCCTCGGGTGCATCTCAGTGACCGCGGCCGGACGTTCCTTTCGACCGTTGTTGCAGAAGTTCGGCAACTTCTTCTACACTTTACAAGATGACGTCCAGCTACCTCCCCCAAACCAATGGTCTTACTGAGCGGTTCCATCGCACCCTATTTGATATGATTGCCATGTACGTCGAACCTGACCACCGGAACTGGGACGCAGTCCTTCCTTTTGTCACTTTTGCCTATAATTCGGCGTTGCAACGAACCACTGGTTACTCCCTTTTTTTACTGGTTTACGGCCGTTCTTCCCCTACCATTGTCGACGCCTCTCTTCTCGACGCCTGCGAACTCTTCACCGTCTGTCTCCGACCAGTTCCTCTCTCGCTTGGCCCGGTGCCGCCACCTTGCTCGCCTGAACACGAAAGCCCGCCAGGAAGACCGCAAGAGTAACTACGACACGACGCACCGCGTTGTCTCGTTCAACCGTGGAGACGAGGTCGTGCTTTTTACCCCTCTGCGGACGCCTGGTCTTTGCGACAAGTTCCAGCCCCGTTTCATTGGTCCCTACTTCGTGCTCAACCAAACTTTTCCAGTGAACTACCGCGTCACTCCTGTTAATCCTCCTCCGGACCGCCGTTACCGCGGGACTGAAATTGTACACGTTTCCGTCTCAAGCCTTTCATTCGGCGCTCTGCATCAGACTAATCGCGGCCAGGCTGGCCGCTTCGGCCCGTGGGTGAAGTTGTTGTAGTTGTTGTAGCCTTTGACAGAATGGCACATACCCACACTGGGGGATCGGCCAAGAATCGGGAGGTAAAGGTTGGTATTCACCTGTACGTAGTAAAGGCAAAAGGAAAGCACACGGGAGAGGAACACCGGGGGAGTCTACCACAAGAAGGGTACGGAGAGGAAGAAAAAATAATAATTAAAATTAAAAACAAAAACAAAAACAAGAACAAAACAAAACAAAAATAATATTATAATTATAATTAGTAATAATAAACATAAAAATATTTATATATAAAGGAGTTTGGATTGGAGAAAGAGTGAGGGAGAGAAAAGAGAATAATTCGAAAAATAATGAAGCATAAAAAGAAAATACTGACAGCTTTAGCAAGGAAGTCGATGAGATTCTAGCAAGAAATTTTGAACAGCGTCACAAACAGACCTGTGGCTGAACCCAAGCGTGGTGACACCAAATGATAGCAAACGTGGGCTGCTCAAACTAAGGCCAAGTCACTGTAAGGGCAACTCCAGCAGTCTTCTTCTCAAAGAGGTGAAACGACGACAATGGAGCCAAAAATGATCGATAGATTCAGGCTCACAGCAAAATGCACAGAGGGGAGATAACGCCAAACCAGATCTGTGCAGAGAGAAATTTAGAGGGGGGATGCGGCAGCGCAACCTCGTCAGAGATACTTCTAGCTGCCGAGATGGACAAATTTTCCTGCTCCAGGAATATTCCAGATGCTGATATTGCGCCGATGTTAAAAGTGTTGTGTCTTGCACGCTTAATAACGCTCGTCGCCGGAACCTAGATGCTGTGATATACGCTGTAGCCGGGATGATGGGCAACACAGGGCCGCCTAGGGAATCCTTTGCAAGGTTATCCGCGATCTCATTTACAGTCACGCTGCTGTGGCGGGGTACCCATATCAAGTGAACAAGGCTCAAATGCGAAGGAAGTAGCGATAAAAAAGTGCTTAAAGTGGGACAGTCAACATGCGATGCGAGGGACGAACACAAAGATAAAAAATCGGTAATGACTGCCACTGCAGAAATAGAAGGATCAAGCTTGCGCAGAGCAAGAACTACTGCCAGAAACTCAGCTTGGAAAATAGTGGTGAAATCCGGAGATCGCAGCGAAAAGGACCAGTCTAAACTCGGACAGAAAATTCCCACCCCTGCCTTTTCGTTGCACTAAGAGGCATCGGTTGCTATTGCAATTTTTGTAGGTAGGGACCTTAAATGATCCTTTAATAGTCCATTTAAAATACGGGGTGGTAAAAGTTTCGCGTTTTGAGGAAAAATGTTGTCGAAAACAATGTGGACAGACGACCCATTGCTTAGTGCTGGAAGGATGTTGTAAATCTGCACGTTTAAAGGCTCAAGCAGCCTTTGCACGAACACAACCTGTGGGGTATGAAAACGAGGCCAGTGGACACCAAAAAAAGGAGGTCGGCTGGCAACAAAAAATGCTCTGCGAACGGTGAAAATGGGATTCAAGATTTTGAGGAAAGTCTGCACAGTTAGAAAGTGAAATCGGGATAACAGAGGAGGAATGCGGGCCTCAAGGTACAGCACATTGGTAGCCGCGAATTTGGGGGCGCCAAGGCACATACGAGGCACCTCCCTCTCCAAAAGGATGAGAGGACGAAGTTTGTATGAAGCCGAGCCTGAAAACAACACAGAGCCACATTCTAAAATTGGCCTGACATACAATACGTAAATCATTAGGAGCGTATCCCTGCGCATACCGTACCTGTGACTGCATAACCTCCGTAGCATGCCTGCGGCACGAGTCCCTTTCACAGCAACATGGTCAATGTGAGGCCGCCAGGTGAGTTTGTCGTCATAAATGACGCTCAGGTATTTTAGGGATTGAACTTTAGGTATTGCATGAAATTTGCATGAAAGAGAGACCACAACAGGTATTGAAATTTGCATGAAAGAGAGACCACAACAGGATCCTGTAGAGGAAAAACAAGGACGGCACACTTGTTAACATTTAATGTGAGGTGTAAACTGCTCAACCAGTGCTCAAGAGAACTCAAATATGATTGCAATTGATCATAGAGGGAATGTATATCAGGCGCAGCCGCAAAAAATGCTATGTCGTCCGCATAGACGTAAGTGCGAACATGGTGGTGGAGAGGAATGGAAGTGAGAAGAATATTGAACAGCACAGGCGAAAGGACAGCTCCTTGCGGAACACTTCTCGTTTGTTTGTACCTATCGGTACAACTTGATTAGGTGAACGGAATTGGGCAGCTGCTGCGGCCTTCATGACCGCCTAGCGGTCTGCTGTCCACTGACCACCAACCGAGGTCACCAAAGTCAATCGGCCCTGTTCATCGCTCTTGCCACAACCCTGAGCGTCCCGAAGAAGTCATACTACCGCCCACTATGCTTGGGAAGTGGGATAATGGAACTGCTCCACCGACCCCTAAAGGCTACTGTCACAGCTTCTTAGCCGAGGAAACGCATGTCCGACAACGTCCCCCCTCATTCGGAGCATCCGCTCAGCACTGAAGGCTCACCTGGGCTACTGTTCCGCTGAATGAGTCTACGGTGTACATCTCCGCTTCCGTGGAGAATACTTCCCGTCTTCGTCCCCACCGTTCATCCATGATGCTACCATCTACATCCAAGACCTGCGCAACCCATTTAGAGACATTACCCCTGTCTTCTTTCTTACTTCCACTCTTTGGGCTTGTTTGTAAGCCAGCATGTGGACTCCTGCAGCCATGTCATCGCCCGATGGGGACACCTCCGTCCACCCTCAACACCTTCCTACGATGGACCTTTTCTCATGCTACACCGTCCGAATAAGACCCTCACGCTACACATAATCAACCGTGAAGAAATTCGGTCTGCTGGCTGACTCAAGCCCGCCTATGTTGTAATTTTTGTCGCTCCCCTCGTCACTCCCCTCACTCTGGCTCCGACCCTGCCATCATCCTTCTCTGCCACCTCATCGAAACAAGTTCACAGGCCACTGCTATAGCTTCCGCTCTGAGGGGAGGAGCCTTGTACCATCCCCTTGTGTCTCACTCTGGCCGCAGGACACAACTGGCTTCGAGTGCGATGCCTGTGATTGAAGATGAAGTTTGCATTATGCTTCGTAACGCAAGCAGCACAATGAAAAGAGCAGTTAGAAGCCCAACGCTGTCAGGGCTGGTTCTTCCTCGCCTTAACTACAACATACAAATATCTGGCCGGTAGTAATACTGGAACAAGGTGACCTTACCTAGGTGGCAGGTGCACGGCAAACAATGCGGAACAATAGCCCCACAGCGCTAGCTAGTCTAAGTTTGATCTTGCATAACTACGCAAATCGACAGTCATTTTTGTGTGACACGGACGGAATGATGAATGACAGTTTTTCTCCAGAATGCGAACTCTAATGCTCTCGCATTAAACTTCGGAAAGCGTTGGGTTTTGTTGGCGTTTCTGTTACGGCGTGAAGTCGCCGCTATTCCAACACGAAATATTCCGTTTTGAGGGAATACCACTTAAATATATTTTGCTTGTAAAGGAGCGGGCCACAGGCACGGCGAGTGCATATTATACATCTCGCGGCAGATTTCGTCTCGTATAGTTGGTTCATTGCTTTTCGTCGACCCCGTAGTGCAGGGCTCCGGCATAATTTAGACCACCTAGGAATCTTTAACGTGCACTCTCATCGCACAGCACATGCTTCCCACCTTCCACCAGTTGAAAGCGTCATCCAAAGCTTACAAGTGGGCCAGTCCTCTCCCTATACTACCGTCGAAGCTCCGGTTTTAGAACGCCGCAACTAGGCGCCCGTCCCTGGTTTGCGTGTCGTAACCGGCGTCGTAACCGGTTACACTGTGCTCAAAATGCATGCCAAAGTTGCCATCCTTCCTTGCACCTTTGTACAGGCTGCTACCGAAGAACACATGATTCGTGTGGGAACATGAGCAAGAGACACCTTTTCTGGAAGCTAAAGAAAGCCATAGGTTGGCATGGGTATTTACCCATTTCAATCCGACTGTAGCCCTCGAGCAGAAGTGTGACACTTTATAACACAGGATTCGCGCCGTGCTATTCCACACCTATGGCAAGGTGAACAACTCCATAGCCTCTCTTTCGCGAACTTTAACGAAGGCAGAAGGGAATTCTCGGGATTCCGTTCTCGTTTAAGGAAATTGTTTATTTGCACCGATCAGTCGGCTTATATAGCATGTCCGCTAGAGAATTCCGTTCCGTTAAGCGGCAAAAAATTAGGACGACTTCGGTGACAAAAACGCGGTGCTTTGCGAATCTCGAGCTGCAATCCTCTTGCAGTGGCATGGGATAGAACAAATTTAGGATCTGGGCTTTCATTTCTTCAAAGCCATACGCTTTGTTTTGACATACTATGGAGTAACATTGCCCAAAATCGACATATACAGAACACGATTACCGGCTCTCGTAGTGTAGTGCTTTAAACCAGTGCATCCCGACGGTATGGATGCCGAACAGTAGGCAGCAAATTCAGGCACCCAAAAAACTGTATAAACACTCTGAAATCAGCAAAATTCAATTCATTGAACGCCTAATTTTCTTCCCTGATAACTACAAATAGGAAAAAGATTTGTGACGTTATAAACAGCTCCAACGATGGAACACTCCTCCTGGTTGACGTATCTGGCAAACAGGTCCCTGATTATTTATGTGCTACCTAGCTGAATAACACCTTTTCTCTCGTTCTCCAGTCTCAGAACCACTCAATACCCGCTTTTCCCTCAAGATCACTTTTTCTCGATGGACCCCATTGCATTTGATCCAGCCGGAATCAGAGCCATCATTAGTAAACTGAAACGATCACCGTCATGTGGTGTCGATGGAGTCACATGAAAGCTCCTTCAGAACACTACTGAGTACTGCTCTATTTCATTAAGCTTCATTTTTACCAAATAACTTAATGAGAGCTGTTTGCCGAAAGACTGAAAAACAAGGTAAGTTCTTCCTCTTTACAAATCTGGCCTCTCACACATACCATATAATTAACGCCCCATTCCTTTGACATAAATAGCGTGTATGGTTTATAGGGGTTTAATGTCCCAAAAGCAACTCATGCTATGGGAGACGCCATAGTGGAGGGCTCCGGAAATATCGACCACCTGGGGTTCTTTAACGGGCACTGACATCGCACAATACCATGAAAATTACTTTAGCACATAATCTTCCTTAACCTCGTTAACTTTCACAAATCAAACCAATTCCCCCCCCCCCCCCCCCCACCAGCATGGATTCCGCAAATTATACTCATGCGAAACACAGCTACTTATGTTCACCAATAATCTAAATTCATTTCTAGACTCAGGGTTCGTTACTGATTTTACGTTTCTAGATTTTTCCAAGGCATTCGATAAGATTAATCGTCCAATTCTTACACTGAAACTCAATCGCCTTAACATCGATTCTTTAGTACATTCTTTACACACCCAGTACATCACAGCTAACAAGAAAGACTCCCTTCAAGGGCGCTTTCAATCAGGAGTGCCTCAGTTATTCGTCTCGGCTCCGTTGCTTTTTCTTATTTTTACTAATCACTTGCCCAGCTGTGTTTTTAGTTCTATATTTATTTTCGCTGATGACTGTGTAGTCTACCGCATAATAACTAATGCTTCTGATTTTACTTTACTCCAGACTGGGTTAAGTAATATGATATAAATACCAGCGCAAATCAGCGGGACACACGACAAAGAACGAGGACACACAAGCGCTGACTTCCAACTGGCCCGCACTCTTACCCTACTGTAAGTAATATCGCTTCTTGGTGTTCCCTTTGGCAGATGGGGCTGAAGGCTTCGAAATGCAAAACAATGCGAATTTCTCGCAGTCAGTCATCCTGTCCCAGCCACTCTATTAATTATTCTCCACTTGACGCCGTTTCAGTTTATAAGTACAGCGGAGTCCATATTACGAATAACTTTTGCTGGAAGATTCATATTAACTACATAACATCAAAATCAAATCGCGTGCTTGGGTATCTAAAACGGAGCTTTTCACTAGCCCCATATTCACTGAAAAAAAAAAACAATTATATACTGCTTTTGTCCGACCCAGTCTCGAGTGCACTTTATCCTTCTGTGACCCCGGCCATGGATCACTAAATAAACACCTCGGAGAGTGTACAAAATTGCCGTGCTCATTTTATCCTCATTAATTACCCCAGCACGGCAAGCGTCCCATGTTTCTGAACGTCTCCACCATCGCTGTAAAGTTCCCATACCTCGCCATGAAAACACCATAAAAGCACATTCATTTCTACCAAGAACAGCCCATGACTGCAACCACCTATCTGCTGCCCTGGTACCTATTACCGACAACCATCGTTTTCGCCTTTTACTTTATAAGTTACTAACTTCCTTACTACTAAGTTAATGAAATCTTTTTTTTCAGTTATTACTCTCTTTTGGCGTTTATCATGCTGTGTGTGACTGCGCCTTTAATTGTTTGACAGGTTGGTGTGAAATCGTCGACCTTTATACGCTGCGTTCTGTTCAAACCAGTATACTGCGTATTTGCAACCTACAAGTCTGTTTTGGATAACTATGTGCCGTTTTTTCTTGTTTTTTCGTTCTTGTTCTTGTTGTTGCTTTTACTTTTTTTATTAGTATCTTGCCTTTATCTTTTTCTCTCCTTCAGTGAAATTGCAGAGCACCCATATTTCTGCCTCTCCCCTCTACAATGCTTTTCTAAGCCCTGGGGACAAAGTAAATAAATAGATATATGAATAAAAATGAGACACCCCAAAGATCAAGAGATAGAACTTTCGATTTCTATAGACCAGATTCTTTTACCCTCGCACGCAGGCTGCAGGCGCGCTCCTACTCTCTACACCAGTCGCCATATATCGGAGCGCGCGGCCCGATGGGCTGCGGGTCGCGCCGGCGCCGCGCGTAGAACGCGTGTTAACGTGTTCGCTTCTGTCGCTGTTTCGCTCAATCACCTAACGTGTTTGTGAGTGCTTGCACTATTCACATTTCCCCTCATTCAGACTGTACTGCGGTTATCTTGCGCGCAGTTACTCTTTAACGTGACATCCGAGAGTAGTCGACCAGGTAGGGTACGGACTGGAAACCGGTACTCATAAGCCCATTTCTACGCTGGCGTGCCGTTTGTTGCAGTATTTTACGTGCGCTATCATATATGATAATTTTATGCATAAGAATGTAGATTTGCTGATTTGACTCAATGGTGTACCGTATAGCAACCGGATAGGCGAGCTGCAGACTGAAGGTTGTCGGCACACGAAGCGCGTGTTTTCGACCACCAGAACGTTTTCCGCATCCTATAGCGCTGAGCTTGCTCTTGTTTCTATTAAACCCATTTCATGCACAGGATTGTAAGCACGACCGGTACCAATTTCAGTTGCTCTTTCCGCACGCATGCAAGAGGGTGTAAAGGGTTTATCCTAGCATCTTTCTGCTATTGGTATTTACCTTAATCATAGGAAATATACATGTTTTTATTACATTCTCTGACTATTAGCCAAACGGCTACGCAACGCTGTCACACGCGGGGAGAGCTTCCGAATAAAATAAACGCGACTTCGGACCACAGAATTCGTCAAAGCTGGCTTCTCTGCCAATATCTATTCAAGTTTTGATAAATTAAGCGAAAGTACGTTTTTATGCACCAGGTTGCATAAACCATGACAAAAATTTGTTTTATGTTGGCGCTGCGACTCAGTTGAGCTCACAGCGGTAATTTGTTGATAAACTGGCGCACCACGCACGCGACAAGAAATCCCCGTTTGTGGGGTGTGCTCTATGGCCGGCAGAAAGGATTAAGAGTACATGGGAATGGAACTGCATGCTAGCCGCACACCTTATGCTTGATATTGAACAAAAAGTTTTATTTGCGATGGAGCACCAAGACGGCAGCGATATAAGCACGAGCGCATTCTAAGCGCCGGCATAATTAACTTGAATGTCAAACTAAATATCATTAAAAGGCATCAGTGTTCACCCATTGACAACGTAAATACTTCCTGCAACACAGCCACGGAGCTGAAGTATGCTGGACAAAGTTTTTTTAGCGCCCGAGACGCAGCTATATGCAGGCGCGGCCGCACATCTACCGCAGGCCCGCAGTCTGCGAAGAAACGTCCGCACCGCGGCGCGCCAGTCGGCGGAAAATGGCCACGCCGGGGAGTGGCTCTGGATTCTGGTCTATACTCCCTACCTTACATCGCGTATATGGATGCCGGCTTTTTAGTGGTAGCACTTTTACATGACGAAAGAACCAAAACTTTCATTCAAGCCATTTTGTTTTTGTTTTTTTTTTCACAACGCTGTTTGCCTCTCTGCTCAATGCGAAACACAGAAGAGGATTCTAACATGTCATGATCAACCAAGGCATCTTCTTTGGCAGTCTTCGAATGTTGCGAAATTGTTGCAGTTCGCGCAGCATCCGCCCCACTTGAACTGTTCGCACTTCCTGGTCACAGGGTTGAAATACCATCTCAGCACAATTCCCTTGCATGGTCCAATTTTTTGCGGCTGTCTGCAACCTGCACAGAGAATCCCCCATCAGCATTGATGCCAAAACAGTTAGCTGACTATCCCTTTGGTACCTCCAAAAAGTGCATTAAATGCTGTCTACATACAGTGTCCTCAGCTGAACGTCGATGAAGATGAATTTCAATAAATTATTTTAACACCAACTGTACCTTCCCGCCAAGCGCGCACTACATACGGAGAGCTTTAAATGCACTCAGATCATGGAAGATAACGAGGACAATTATTGTCGGATCTTCTTCCAAGCAAGCGGCGTATTTTTTCACCAAAATCCCCAGAAAGAAAAGAAGAATGTGAAAGCATTGGCAGCACGGAACCGTTGAAACAATGAAATAAAAAGCTGAATTGAGTAAGTCAAACAGTTCACAATAGTCATTTCTGCAAATCAAGCTCCTTTCATAATCTACGCAGCTTCTTTATTGTCTTAATAATGCACTTTCCGTAGCCATAGAAGCCCCCTTTGAGGAATACTCAAAAAACTGAAATCATCTTATTGCTGTGACTTGCTACTGCTTAGTCTGTGCAATGATATAATGCCCTTCAGGTGAGGTTTAAAACTTGATGTCGACATCTTATTTCTAAGTCTTCCGTGATGACTTCAGTTAGTCAAGAAGGTTAACATAATCCTTATAGATGAAAATGTTGTTTGTAAGAAATAAAAATGAAACGCGAAACAAATGCAGTAAAGGCTAACTGCAAAAGTTTTGTTGAAGTTACGAAGTAAAAGGCATCATTAGTCTCCGAGGTTTAGTTCAGTCAAGATTCCTCCGTAGCGTTTATTTTGTGCGCTCGATAAAGTTTTCTTTTCAAGCTGTGGCGCGTAATCACAGCATTGAGAAGCTTATGTTGGCAGCGCAAACATTAATCCGGTTTTTCGTAGCTACCTAAGGCTCGAAAAGAAATGCCGCCCTGAGTGACATGGCGTACTCAGGTTCGTTACATTGCCACCTGGATCTTCTTTAGTTACAGAATAAAAAATGGCACTATTTTTTGTATGATACATAAGACCAATATATCTAATATATAACATTTTTTCCTGGCCTCTTTTATGTACACGTAACTGTGAAGTGCCACTAGATTTCGTCTTTTGGTGTACGTGGACAGCGCGGCAGGCTTGAAATCTGGGCAGTACTGGACAGCATCTTTAATCTTGTATAATCAACAAAATCTATAAACACACTGAATAGTGTTGAAAGATTGTAAAATTAAAGCACATACCATCATTTGGATAGACGCATGGCGGGGGAGGAGGTGGATCTGAAAGAGAAATTGCTTTAAAAAGGCCAACTTTCTTAAGCAACTTTGTAGCATAGTCACACATTTCGCCCCACCCTCTATATAAAAACAAAAAGGCGCTCAAAATTCAGGATATTTCATAAACGCGGTCGGGATAGTCCAAAATCCTTCTAGTGTTTGTAAATTGTGGCGAGAATGTTGCCCCTGAGGACTGCGTATAGTATTTCATTATGTCAGCGTTAATGACAATTTCGGGCGGTTATCTATAGGGATACCCAGGGGCCCGTGAGTAATGGCTGTGCTATAAAACTTGCACACCACTCCTTCTCGCGCGAATAAACTAGCTGTGCTACATCTTTTTTATATATGCTTTCTGGCGCATATATTACATACGCACTTTATTATCAACCATCTACTTTACCACCTGTGCAGTATTTAAGGTTGTGTTCATGCTGTTTTTGATCCATAATTCTTCTTTTCACTTGCAACTTTCCGAAAGGTTACAAATCTTTGCTGATGGTTTGTTTAGGGTTGCATTACGAAAGAACATTGTTTTCCTTAAACACTTCACAATAGAGCAAGCTAAAAACGAGGACTACTTTGATGAAGCTGAGTGATTATTTTCCTTTTCCATAACCAGTTTTGCTGTTCTTATCTCGTCAGTAGACCCACCGTGCTGCACTGACCGCCGCCACTCGTCTACGAAAGCTCCTAAAAATATGATTTTAGCCTTCACATCAGCAGCTTTCTGTTCTTCTGAGCCATGTTGTTCATACCCACGTTTCAATGTTATTGGCAGTTCCTGTCGACAAATCATACCGGCTATCCCAAGCTTAAACACAATTGTGTTCTGTTTCCATCGAAGGTTCACCTGCCATCTTGTCATCAGAAGAAACAATTTTTCACTTTCCAGAAAGATAATCTAAACTTATAATCAGCATTAACAAGCTCTTCAATGCTCACAATTACAAACCTTTTTGGTCTGCTGCCTACGTCTGATTCGTCTGCGAATAAAGCAGCTATGGCAATAAAATCTTACCACAGTTTTGTTGGCCACATGAAAAGGCGGCGAGAAAAACCGCCACGATGGCTGAAACAAATACTGTCTTCATGGTTTCTGATGAAATCATTCAACACGGCAACGGAAGGGATGCTCTTATAGTGCTCAGCGGGTATCATCGTAAAAAATAGCATATGTATCAATATACAACAAAAAAATTCCTCCATCTGTGATATATTCCTACTGGTGTTTGGCACGCGCAGATGTTTTTTTCTGTCTTAGTTTCTTGATTGCCTAGTGACACGTGTAGCCAGTATATTTTTCTGGCATGCAGCTAAATTTATAATAGAGCGGATAAAATGCACGTGGTATCTTCAACTTTGGAGTAAAGTCGGGAGATTATTTTTATAGGAAAGTTCCTGCTTTTCAAACGGCAGGATAGCAGTAGGAATATTTCAAAGTCCTTTCGGGTATTTTTCGTGTTTTAGCTATTTTTGTTTTAATATCTGCACGTGGAAGTGATATTAATTGCACGCAGAACGAATATCGCATGTTTCCATAAAAGCCTTGCACTAGGATTCACGTGAAGTTTTCGCGGCTTTCGTTGCAGGCTCTCCACACATTTCAAAAGAAACGCGGAGAAGCTTAATGACGCTTGCTTGTCTGTGTGGTTGTGCTTGAAATGCGATTTCGCTATGGCCCGCCCAGTGGTTCACAAACAGACGTCGGATAGCGAGTGCTAGAACAGACTTTTTCAATATAATAAACGGTGTATCCGCTCCTAACACGGTCAATTGCTGGTCTGTATAGTTATCTGGCGCTAAATTGAAGAAGCTGAAAATTTATGCATTTGATTTAAGCACAAATGCCTTCCAGGTTAACTCGTGTCACTTGTTTTAATTCCACCAGCGTGCCACATTGCAAAGGCGTCAGTCGTTTGTTCTCAAGCGTTAACTCGAACTTTTGAACTGGCACTTGGTCTCTGAAACCAAGGGCTGATCAAATGAAATATCCATAATTACTTTAAATATTTATTCCCCAGTTCTATCTAAACATATTAAACACTGACCATAATGACTCCCAAAAAGACTCACAGCTGGAAACAACCTCGTACTACAGGGCGGTCTGTCCTCATAAAAATTTTGGTTACCTATAGCTAGGACACCTATTAAACTACGATCTTGCTTTCCCCCTTGTTCAGAATAAGGAATTTATTCAAGTGTATGCCTCAAAAATGCGCTTTAAAGACCCATTACATCATGAAAGCAATTTCAGAAAAAATGTAACATACTTTTTGACTTCATAAAAAATGCATTTAGTACTGTGCTGTTAAAAGTTACCATAATGTGCAAATTTAGTTCCTGGCGACAAACTAAATCTGCTGAAGTTTTGCGCCAATAAGTGGAACGAAAAGTGTGGGGCACCTGAGCTTTGCGTTAAGGGTATGACGCCATAGCATTAATAAGTTAATGTCCATATATGTGGAATGCGTCATTCTATAACTTTACATTCATAGGTCCCTGGGGGCCGCCATACCAATTCTTACTCAATGGTGCAGCGATTAAAGAAAGCTCTGCTTCCCTGCGGTGGCAGGTGGCGCCACCGGTGCGTCTTGTGCGACGCAAGTAGCTCTCCCCGAGGAACCTCTCGCCATCTGTCATTAATTTAAATGCCACCTGTCTGGCTTCTTATTTTTCTCACAATCCGGTGGGCAGGTTGTGACTTCGTGACGTGACCTATGTAGCCCACCTGGGTTGCTTTCTCGGGAATAGCGGCCTAAGCCACAAAATGTGTTCGCTCACAACGCCGCCGAAGACGACAATGACGCCATATTTTTTGCAGTACGACAGCCTTAACTGCCCCGTAGTGGGTATGTGCCATTTTATTTGAGGCCAAACAGCCAACCAACAAAATAACACTATCGCGTTAAAAAAAAGGCACTGCAAATTTACGACTTTAGCTGTGCGGACGCCCTTAAGAAGTGCAACATCAACTACAGCGCAGTATACCATGTTATGCGGTTGTGATGAGTGTCGCGCTCGTTGGCAGCCAATCACCTGTCATTCAGTACAGCCAGAGAGGTTAAAATTCGGAGGAGGCACTTAGCTGCGCCTGAAGGGTATACGATGCGATAGCGTTATTGGATTAATGCCCATATATGCGGAATTGCCCATTCTCTAGACCAACTTCCTACTTTTTTTATTTATTAATACTTCCGGTGTTTTTCGCTCACGGCCAGCGCCTTCGACGCCGCGTGAACGTGATGCTGCTGATGCTACGTACGGTGAAACAGACAAGCGGAGTGGCAAACCTTGTAGAACAGATGTCAGGCCCCCTGCCCAAACGCGCGGGACTCAGGTTGCAGCTGTAGTTCGTCGGCACATCGTTCTCGACAAACGCGATGCCACGAACGCCAGCTTAGCTTCCGCGCCGAACAAACGGGCAGCAAGCAGCAAGGTTCGTGGTGCCTTCGATGTGCGCTGCGCTGTTCGCCGCACACTGCGTGATTCTTGCGTCCCCGCACGGCGCCACTGCGCCCGAACGAGACGAGCGGGAGGCGCTGCCGTCGCGCGCTATCTGTTGGGGCAGTTGAGTAGATTGCGAAGAGGAGGAGGACGGAGTGGTTTTATGGACGCTGCCTGATGGCGGTACGTGCGCGCCAAGTGAAGAGTAGTGGAAAAGTACTTTGCTACTCGCTAACTGCAACTTCTGAAATTTCCATGCTCATAATTAGTGATATACACCACAGTACGTGTCTCTATTGCACCCTTCTAAGACAACTCCGCATTCACTAGACGCCCATTTGTTCATTCCAAACCATCGATATATATATCATTTCTGTACATAACCATGTAGAATAAATACCATGAAAGAAAGAAAGAGCTGCCGTGGCGGAGTGGTTAACGTGCACGGCTCGCTCTCCGGTGGCCCTGGTGCGATTCCCCGACTACACCGATTGCCTACTCTGTTTTATTTATTAATGCTTCTGGTATTTTTCGCTCACGGCCAACGCCGCCGACGCTGACGACGAGACCGGCTTTCTTGCGACACGGGGCCCTTAACGACATCACTTTAAAACGACGCAGCGCTGCCAACGTGTGATGGTCGCAGCACCCGTATACCATACATTGCGCAGCAAAATTTTCGCAGCTGCAGCTGCGCATTTCCAAATGCGCAGCATATGAGCGAGATATACTCGTATTAAGTTTCTGCCCTGAGGTCATTCAAAGCGACTTGTGTTTTCTATAAATAGCAAAACTTTTCCTGCAGGCAAAGTATTCCCTGGTACGCGTGGCACATCTTTTGGGTTTCTTCAAAACATCAGAAAAGGTAATATTTCAAATATTTTTTGTAAAACCATGGCCAAGAGATTTTAGTCTACGTGCCATGCTTCTAATGGTTGGAGTCCGTTGTTTGTTGGTTTGTTTGAAAAACTGTTCTGCACAAGAAATTTATGAACGTCGAGTGGAATGAACATGCAGTATAAATGCTCAGACTTTTTTCAGAGCTTTCGCTACATTTACCAAAAATTCTTGCGCATTGCACAAATTGGCTTACACTGCCAGTCATGCAGTTGGTTCCATTCTTGGAAATAAGTTGTTGGTGCTGGAAGGGGAAATGATTCCGTAGATTACCGTGCTTCTCGAGTAAGCCTAAATGTATGTTTGATGATTATGTATCCTGCACTGCAAGTATTTACCGAACAATTCCTTTAAACTTGCCGTTTCGTGGCTCTCATTCTATTCAGACCCCTTGCACAGAGTACAAAGAACGGTCAGAATGAAAACAGTCGTATTTATGGGTTTAAATTTTTTTTTCTGCATTTTATCGTGCTCAACTTAAGCAGCTACATAGGATCTTTGGCTCGAGCACAGTAGGTAAAGCACAGCCAGCCCACCGCTGTTGGAAATTTCTGCAGTTTGGTGCGGAGGACCATGAGCGGTAAAAGTTTGTTCAATTTTGGTACTTCTTAAAATGGCACCATAGATTCTCATAAAGCGGAATCTCCAGCATGTTCACCTTGGCATCGTTGCAAGTCATTTTGACCTCGAAAGTATGTCAGACATTACTGTCCTGAAGAAAGTATTTTACTAAGGCCGACGAAAAATTATTGCTCAGATCTCATTTCATTTTCATTTCATTAAAGGGCCCTTACGTAAGGGTTGGCTATAATTTTTGAGATGTCATTCTCGGTAGTCGTGTTTTGTGGAGATCATAAATTGTTCTTTGCTCTTTCCGCCGTATTAGTCGGGACCCTTACTGTAAAAATGTCATCAGATAACGCTACAGAAGGGGAAGAAGGATGCACCGTGTTTTCTTTGTACCAAAACGCCACCACAAAGCAATCAATGGTCGGCAGAACAGGAGACGTGGAGGACGACGCCAACTGCATTCATAGCCACGTCAAGTCTCTCTTCCTCACTGCTATTTTTAAACACCATTTCTATTGAATTGTGACTAGCTAACCCCAAGAAAGCGCTACGCCTGCAAGAATGCACAATCTCCTCAACGGCGCTGAGATTTCTGAAGACAAACTTCAAAGGCAACCATGAACATATCTATGAGATCCGGAGGTGGTTCTTTAAAAACTGTCACACTGGAAGAGAAGACAAAGAGACATGAAGAGAAAATTAAGAAATGACCATTGTGTCCACGTTTGAATTTGCAAGATACTAGATATGCCCTGCAGGACTATGACGGGTATTTTCTCATTCTTCACTCGCAGAATTCTCGAACTAATCCAGGAATACGAATCCACAAAGCGCTTCGGTCTAGATAATTCCGGTTGCTGTCCAGGACAGTCATTAACCGTCTCATTCAGCTGCTGTACCGAATAGAGGCTACCTAGCCTCATTTGTTCCCCCAGGAGAATGTCAAACCTTTATTCATAGACAAAGCAGACACCGCCCTCATCATCAGTCATCATTGACGAGCAGGTTCGCGCTCTCGCGCAGTCGCTTGATCGCTCAGTAAAAATAATCTTTTTGTCCGGACACTCCGTCTTAACCTGCGACTTCTACGCGAAAGCAGGGTAAGCCGTAAGTCCGCTACAGCCGGCATAGGCAAATTTCGCTTTCTTAGTCGAAAAGTTCGAAGTTCATTCTTATAATGACGGGTGCAGGCTTTAAGAGCAGTCTTTTTGTTGTGAAACAATATTCCATACTTTTTCAGGGCCTAAAAAGTGGGCGCCTGGATAAAGGATGAAGTATAAGCTGCTTGCAATGAAGGCTAACTCCGTCCAACGGGAATGTCTTTATTTAAAATCAATGTAGTTTTTGATGCGATAATTTAAAAGAACGAAGGATTTGGACGATATACAAGAACAAAAGACAAGTTCGGTTAGTTTCCCGCCAATGCTGGTACCAAAAATATGCAAGCAGTTTTGGCACAAAGGCGAACATTATTATTAGGGAATTTGATTGTTGTCACCGACTTTCCAACCTCCTGGCAAAACACATGATGACAATTACAGTGAAAAAAATAAAAAAAATAGCTTAGACTGTTGTGACTTATTTCGGTATTACTAAATTCAAGCCTCACCACCTGATGAGACAGTTAATTTCAGTAACTCTAGTACGTTCTTAAATTTGACATTAAATGTGATGTCTCCCATACTTACGTGATATATACAGGAAAATTCCGATAAACCACGGTCAGTTACTTTGTTAAACACTCCGCGAAAAAAGCTGTTGGGAAAGTCGGGGACTTCTTGCTCGCTTTCGGGTTATCGACATTGTCGTTTAAAGGGGCTGCGAAACACTGCCTGGGGGAATACCGGCTATACTTCAGGTGGATTCTTTATGTCACACAGATGCTGACTTAAAAAGAATTACAGGAATCGATGAACAGGAACGGGACTTATTCAGTGAAGAAATTTCAAAATACAAGCAAACAAAACGCTGCCCTCAACTCGATTTTGGCGGGGCTTCCCACTCTTATTTCGCTCTCCCAATGACGGCACCTGGCGCAACCAATCAAAACAGCCAGCCAGAGCACGTCGCGGAAGTTTGTACTCCATGGTTGCCTGCTCTCTGTGAGACTGGCAGCGTTGTTTCCATGCCGGAGCGCCCCTGGTGGTGTATTTTTATTTTACTTACTTTGCAGGGCTTTTATCTAAGACAAACAAATTGTTTTTGTTGATCTAATATAAAACGCAGACAGGTGACAAAATGCGTCTCTATTTATTCACGCATTTTGCAGTATATTTACTGTTTGTCCGGTCATCAAGCCCGCGCCAGGTGATGTCATATCCGCTGCTAAAAACCCGCCACTGTGTGGCGACACCATCAGAGCCATGAAGTTGTTTTTGGGAGGACATTAAAATATTAAAAAACGGAATGTACGCGGTATTAGCGACGCTAATAGCACCATTATAACTCACTATATGCAATCAACAGGCAAAACAGTTAACTAAGATTGTGTTTCTGGGCCCCTTTAATGTTAAACGTCGGTAGCATGTGATGTGCACTTGAACAGAATGGAAAGTTGGGCGCCTGTCCTGTTCACTTTTTGTGTGTCTTCGGAACGTTTGCGCCCACTTATTCATGACGATCTACAGTTGCCAGAAATTCAAAGGTTTCTTGCCGAACACTGGCAGTAAAACTACTATAAAGAAATCGTTTTGGTTTTGTCCACTTTTTACAGCAGCAAGTTTTTTCGCAAATAATACTTATTCCAGCGGCAGATGCTGTTAAAGCTCTTTGTGTTCCTAAAACTATTTTTTTTGTTACTGAGGCATAGGCTTCTTCTTAAACAATGGCGGCGGTGATTTTTCAATAGCTGTTACAGTACAGTGGTGAGCAGCCTTGTCTAGAGCGCTCGGGCGGTGCACTTCCTTGCAAACAAATCCAGATTTTGCGGCAGCCTCTAGGGTCCAGCTGCAACGCTTCCACGGAAGTAGCGCCAGATAGCCTCGTAAACAAAGCAGGCACGAAAACTTTGCCCTGTAATGAGGGGCTGCTCTCTAATTTCGGTTTTTGTTACCAAGTGCGCACTGCTCAAGCGCTCTAGACAAGGCTGCTCACCACTGTACATATTTATTTATCATTGACCGGGTATATTTGTTTCCAGAAATGGCAACAGTTAGTTTTTGCTCAAAGTTTGGAAAAAAAACGGGAGGTCACGTGCGAAACTTAGGTAATTGTTAATTTCCTGCCGCCTAGTCTTGTTAGTAATACACAGAAGTTTACTTCAGCCATGGGGAGCATGGCGGGCGGGTGGTTCGTACCAGTTGAAAATAAAATATCATTGCGGCACAAAAAAACTCTCTGAAATCAAGAGTGTCTTAAACTGGCCATTAAATGCCAGCGCCCTTTCAGCACCTTTGCCTTCTAGACCTTTTATACTTACGTGAGTATGGGGTACGGCAAAAAGGGAATTTCCCTCTTTTACATGTAGAGTGATACACGAAGGAAAAGAAATATGTTTTCCGACGCCAGTTCCAGCAAGTGAAATTATCAGTTGCAATGCTAGGGCAGCCGTCAAAAATATTCGTTCATTTCACGTCACAAGAACGCAGTTATTTTCTTGGGCTCTTGAGGTAAGTAAGGGCACGGGGTTGCAAGGATGTTCTTTGGTGTCAATTTCCTTTCTAGTACCTGCTTACAACAGCGGCTTTGCGATCATGTGTGCACTTCATGATGCGAAGTGATGAGCACTGAAGTTGGTTGGAGTTAGTGGTCAAACTCTCTCAGAATATGTGGCACATTAGTCGTTGAAAATAAAGGTACTACTATGGTTATTCCCGAGGTTTATGGTTTTGGGTGCACTTCATGATGCGAAGTGATGAGCACTGAAGTTGGTTGGAGTTAGTGGTCAAACTCTCTAAGAATATGTGGCACATTAGTCGTTGAAAATAAAGGTACTACTATGGTTATTCCCGAGGTTTATGGTTTTGGGTGTGGCCATGAGAAATTTATGATGAAGGTTCTTTCGACACCGGGCCTGTCTAAAATGATAGGCTCACAATATCATTTTCATTAGATTGCAAGCGTGTTGCCTTCACATTAGCCACTCCACGGGATAGAGTGTGCAACAGTTCAAAGTCGGTCATTTTTGCCATTTATTTCTCATGCTGTCTCTCATGGATACATGTTAATCACAGAGAGACAGCTGTGAACAGCACTTCAGCATTACTGAAGGCAACTTCTTCGGCAATCCTCAATCCTGGCGAAATTGTTGCAGTTCGGACAGCATCCTCCCCATTCAAATGGCAAGCACTCCTTGGTCGTAGTGTTGAAGTAGAACTTCGGCTCAATTTTATCGCATGGTCCAACTTTTAATGGCTCCTTGCAACCTGCACAGAAAGTAAACAGTTAGTATGGACGCTAATATAGTAAGCTGACTATCCTTTGAGACCACAAAAATCTGGAAAAGAACAATGTTGAAAAGGAAGTTGTTTACGAACGCAATTTTTCTTATACCGTGATTCCACTATAACAATGAATTCGCCGATTTCCCTCAGCATGCAAAGCATTTTTTTGCCATTCACGTTTTTCCTGTCGTCGAAAACTTTCGCCATTGGTTTCCTACGGCAGTCTTAACTTCTCAACGGGAACGATGGGCGATCTTTAAAACAAAAATTTTGCTACCTTCAATATTTCAATAACAGCACCTTACATTATACCCCATACTAGGCTCAGGGATAAACCTAATGTCCAAGAATCTTGGAGTTAGCCACCTACAAAACGCGCGCTTAATGCTGACCGCTGATAGGGTGTCGGGCAGATATGAACTACAGATCAACTTTGAAAAGCAATTAACACCCACTCCGTGTTTACGGTTACCATGGATTGTACACTCAAAGAAAGACCTGCACTGTCAGAGCAGAAAATATTGCGAGCTAGTAGAGTTGGCCGTTATCGCGAGCATTTGGTGAGTTATTGCAGCGGAAGTTTTTTAGCCTTTGGGCTTGGCTTCAGGGCTTCGCTCGGCAGTGACGCTACAGGCGGAGCCAGCGGAAGGAGCGGGCATCCAGTGTTTTTGTTTTTTTCTACCTTGCTTACCTATTGAAATGCGAACAATAAACTTCGACGTACTGTAGGCGTATACGAGAACATTTTTTCTCGTTGTTCTCATGAAATTCGGCTCGATATTTAACAGCGCGAGTTATACACTATGCACCACCTGGGGACGTACACTAACAACGCACAGCACACGGGCCTCTTTTGCGTTCCGCCTCCATCGAAATGAGGCTGCTGCGGTCGGGTTCTAATGCAAAAACTCGTTTTCAGCCTCCAACAGCTAAGGCTGCGATGAAATATCTCAGCAAAACTAAAATAAAACTAGCGACAAATTTAGTTATATCAGATGTTTTCTAGTAACAATTGTATCTAAAATTTATGGCCTAAAACATGGTGACACAGACCTTTCTTTGGCATTTTTTCTTTAATGGATTTTGCAGTCTAGTTAAAACTTTACAGTGATATACTACCGGTTATAAAAGCCGTCGTTAAATTTTATATTACTAATATATTTACGTTCACTTTTAAACAACAGCAAACACGATTCACTTTAGCCGAAATAATGAACTGAGACAACCCAGGAACTATACAGAAGATATACCGGTGCGCGATTGCGAACCAGAATACATATAAGTTACGTATAAAAAAGTTTCAGGCGTGAAAGTAAAGTATTTGATCTTTCCGAGATTTTTATTCCGGTCTACTTTTGCATTCGTGTGAAGGATATAAAAAGCTGCCACATGACCACGAAATTTTTTCCAAGGTAATTAGTAAGGGTAATTGTGTTTGACGGTTCAATGAAGAACCAGACTTGCTATGGAAGTAATCGAAGGAGGTCAAGCGCAAAACTCTGGTTCATTTCGCATGAAAGACCCAGAGACATTCCGCTTTCCTGTAGCTGCTGAAGTCCCTACACAAAAGGCAATCGGGAGAAACAATTAGATTCAAGCTGCTTAGATTACGGTTTGTATTAGTTTTTAACATGGAAGAAAAAAATTCTGCAATGTCTAATGATTCTGTAACATGAAGAGCAGTTCCCAAAAGTCCTTATTTGTCTTTATGCTTGTTGTAACTTAAAAGCCCTGTAAAAACTTTAAGCCTGTGTGTCAGCCGAAGAAGTTTTCTTTTGTTGCGTGTGGCACCGTCGCTTTCATTGTTTTACTGCCGCTAGATCTGCTTTCAACGTTTTTTATAACGGCTTGTGCAACACCACAATCGCTCCCAGTCATTTTCAGGCACGGCGAAATTTTCTCCTCCCTTTTTCTGAGCACAAATAACAGAGAAATGACAATTCTCTGCTTTTCCCGCCTCAGCAGAATCCACGGCTGACTCGGTGATATTCTGAATTCTCAGCAGCACTGAGCAGCAACATTACGTTTTTATGTTTACCAAATTCTTTTAAAATTACTTAATATTAAAGAAATATTTCAAAATGGGAACACATACCATCTGGATAGGTGCATTTTGGTGGGGGCTCCTCTGAAAAAAAAAATAATTAAGGAGGCTAACTATCGATACTATTTTTGTAATCAAGGCTCGGCCGGCGCTCTACCGTCTTTCTATAAACACAAATCATGTGAAATTCAGGAAGTGTATTAAACGTGATCGATGCAATGCAAAATTCTCATATAGTTTTAGAGTAGATTGTTTTTGCGGAGTTTAACGTCCCAAAGTGACTCAGACTATGAGAGACGCCCTAGTGAGGGCTGCGGTTTATTTGGACCATCTTCGGTTCCATGACGACCTCTGACATAGCGTAGCACATGAGCGTCTTGTATTTCGTCTACATGGAAAGAGACAGTCGCTGCCGGGATCAGACCCGCGTCTTTCTGGTCAGCTGCTGAGCACACCATATCCACATAGACACCAAGGTGGCTAGTTTGAAAATGCGCTGAGAATATAGCCTGGGCAGAATGCACATTGGCTTTCAATAAGTCAGCATCAGTCACGTACTTAGGACAACTATGATTTTTAGATACTGTGGGCCCTGCGTACGATATGTGTTCCAGGAAATTCCTGAGCTGCTGATAGCTCGCGCCAAATAACTCTAACTACATTACAGTTACTGATGCATTGCTTCGGGGTGCTTAGCAACAATCTATAGTTCGCGCCAAAGCAAGAATTAAGGTATCCGTGTTATTACGTAATACAGTTCAAACCCTTATTTTCACATAAACGGTTCAAGATGATAAACATTGTAGAATATTTATTAAGCTGGCGTTACAGCTAAGTATAACATGCTATCACGGCCGAATGATGACTCGTACTGTATCACAGCAAAATTTCAAAAGCACAATTTGATGCCTCATTGATGGTACGTCTTCCATTTTTGCGTTATTTCTCCTATAGGTACAGAAACAATGTCCAACCCACGGCTACAAATGTTAGAGCAAAATTAAAGCAACACTTTTTTATTATCCCTGTCACATCCATTACATTTTGTGCTTCTCGTAAATGTTACTGTCTACTTTTATATATTTTCCACCGTTCCTCTCTGCATATTAGTTCGGTGACCCAGAACCGAGATGCAAAACGGAGCTTTCTTTCCAGCGACGTTTTATTTTCTTCTTGAAATTCAAGTAATCAAGTTTGACCACCTTTCGTTGAAACTTTAACATGGGTTATAATTTCAAAGAAATTTAGAGTGGAACCTACGTTTAATTTCGAAAGCTCTAAAAGTACAAGTTTCTGCAATAAACCCTTACCGCAGTCTTGGCCGCATGCGATGGCGGAGAAGAAAGCAGCGACAATAACTAGAGCAAATGCTGGGTTCATGGTGCCTCGCGAAATAATTCAACACCGCATTGGAAGGCTTGCTCTTTTATTCGCTAAATGCGGGTCCTCTGAAACGAGACGCATTAGATGCTGGGAATAAATTCAAAAATACTTCTTCCGGTTTGGTATATCACCGCTCTGTTTTCGCTCTTGCCATTAATTATTGTTTGCTTTATTTCTTGACCTTTTTAGTACAGTGCATAGAGACACGTGTGGCCAGTATTTTTTCCAGAGCAGCTAAACTAGGAAAAAAGAAGATAGGTTATATGTGGCTCTTGAACTCTGCAATAAAAAGAGAACAGTGTTTTGATAGCAAAGCGGCTGGTCTTGAACTGGTACCAAAAGAGCAATATTTTATGCCTCAACGAGCACTTTTTCTGTTTGACGTTTCAGCCTCCACGATGCCCACACGGGAGGACATGAACTGAAAGCAGAACGAAAATACACTGCTTCCGACGAAAACATTCAACCCAGAACCACGTAAAAGTTTAGCGACCTTCATGCACTAAACATGGCCGCGTGGTTCGCTACTGCAGCCGGCCTCGCTTGCTCATCTCAAGAAAAAATTTCGGGGGCCCTTTGACTCTGTAAAGTGCGTAGAGGCGAAAGCGTTTTCCGCACCACTTTGACTATGGGACACTGGTGACGTCACCATTGTATGACTCCACACATGACTGATGATGAAGTATTGAACATTACTAATTAATAACTAATCACTGATTAATGACTAACTACTAATTGACTGCTAATTAATAACATTTAAACTTCCCCTTTAGGAGTGGAACGCGACAGCGTGTTGTAGCGCTGCCAGGGAGTCCACGGAACGCCACCACCCGTTCGGCGCGATGCCTTGCCCTTTGAACGCAACGCATATTGAGGGAAGGAAATGGCGCAGTAATTCTCTGTCATCTCGGTGGACACCTTAACCGCACCGTACAGGAATGGAGGAAGTGGGAGTGAAAGAAGAAAGAGGGGCCGTAATGAAGAAACTGAAAATTGTTTTTGAGGAAAGGAGTAACTGTCTCACATATCTCGGTGGACACCCGTCAAAACGCGGACACATCTGCCGACACGGTTGCCGACACGACTGCTAACGACAGTATGAGGCATTAAAGGCTTTCGCCTTAAAATGTGCTGCGTTGAATGACGCTTTCTTGCCAGTGGGTGGCGCGGACACGTCGGCTACGCGTTTTCCATATGAGGGGCAGGAGTCAGAATTATCACCACACAGCATTTGAGAGATTGGCGTTTTATATCTAATAAACCTGATGCAGCTATCCACATGCTTAGTTAGAGGTATCAGTGGTTACATGGCGCCAAGCGTTTACGGTGAAAAGCTTTAACACCCGAATTCACTTCACAAGCTTTCCGGTCCATTCAATTAAGTTGTTATGTGACGTCTGCAGGCCTCCCCGGCAGAAGAGTACTTTTTTTCAGCCTAGCATTGTCATTTCTGTAGTACGTCAGAATGCTGCTAAGGGGTACTAACTAGCATGTTAGTTAAGTAATACTTTTAACTAATAGTGTTAAGCTCCTTAATTATTGAGTGGCACGTAGCCCACCGAAAAAATATCCATATTAGTTTACAGAATTTGGTAAACGCGATTACCCTCGGCGCTGGCATCCAAAACATTTTGCTCTTTCTACGAGTTACATGCACTGGAAAGGTTACTTTTCCTGCAAGCTTCTCGAAAATGCATGTATTTTGTTGCGATCTAGCAGTAATTTGTTGGGCCACAGTTCTGATGCTGCACGCGTTTTCGCAATTCTAAAAAATGTTAGGGGTACTACTTACAGGGGGCTACACGCCTTTAAAAAATTTGGAGCCTAATAGTAGTAGTTAAAAACTGAACAATTGAAGATTGGTTAACCAGCCTGCTAGTCAGCACGTTTTAGCTGTATTCTAATGTGCTACACTTCTAACAATGTATGCCTAAAGAGGCCCTCTTCTAGCTCAAAAAGCCTTTCTTTAAAAATTGTTAAAATCTTGGTTAAAACACTCTCTACATTTATGGTTATAGGGCACCTGTTTTTACTTTCTCACAAACACTCCATCGCTTAACACTTCTCTCCATAGACTTAGACAAACTTTATTATATCAGATAATCAGGACTGTCCAGCGTAATAGACGCGCGGCACACTCGTCGCTGAGCCTCTCTGCGGCAACGCTCTTCTCATTAGGCGCCACTATAGATGGTTGGCAAATTTCTCCTCTGAATCGTAGTGGGGCATATGAATCGTATCTCGTATCTGAATGAATCTCTCTGAATCTCTCTGAATGAATCTCTCTGAATCGTATCTGAATGAATCGTAGTGGGGCATATGCGAATGTCAAGACGCTCAAGCTGGGCGGTCGTGACCTTGAGGTTTCGGCGTACGTGGCGGCGCCGGAGAACTCTGTGCGCGGAGTAATTTACAATGCGTACAACGGATGCCCACTGGCAGAAATACGCGCAGGATTCTTGAAGAGGAATGAAGACATGGAAATTTTGGATGCCAGACCTTTGGGCAAGTCAAAGGCGATTCAGATCACGTTCGGGGGGAAGCGCGTTCCCCGGCAAGTCATCTATTGGAACTGTCTGTACGCTGTGATCCCATATAGAGAGTTAGTCGAGACCTGCTATAACTGCAGACGAGTGGGACATCGGGCGGACGTTTGCTATCGTCCGAAGACTAATTTGTGTCGCCGCTGCGGGAAAGAACATCCTGCACCACCGGAGGGAGAGTCGCTGACCTGCACGCCGGACTGCATCGTGTGTCATGGGGCGCACAGCACGGGAAGTCGGAACTGCAAGTTTCGCCTAGCCCGTCAGCAGCCGACGGGTCTGCAGCAGAGCAACGAGGACAAGAGCCAAACTGGCAAGGAGGAGCGACGCTCGAGGTCCAGGAAGCGGTCATCTAGCGGTGCGAGAGGCGATAGCAAGAGCAGGGACCGGTCAGCTTCCTTCCCGCCACTGCCCGGACCCGAGCCTGGCAAAGGAGGAGGGCAAGGTTCTGGTCATGGACGAAGCCCAAGTGCCACGAGGAAAAAGGTGAGCTGGCCCAACGCGGGCTCCCAAAATGAGACTGCTCGAGAGAAGGAGCTACAAAGGCAGGTGCTGCAGCAGGCCGAAACTATCAAAAAGATGGAAGCTAGGATAGCAGAGATGGAACGCGCGCTTAAAACCGGCAGAGTAGAAAGGGTACAGACGCCGTTGGCCCAGGCCCCACAGCAAGCGGCGCAGGCGAACGTTTCTCGCGTGGACGATAACACAGCTATGGAAGTGGAGAAAATGGAGAATCGGGGGACGGTCAAAAGGCCACCTCCGGCAGATGAGGGAGCTCAGGCAAAGAGAGTAGCAGAAACTTCGGCGGCGGACACGCCGCAGCCAGTATTTAAAGTCACTTGTCTTAAGAGGGACATGCTTACCCTTGCGGAGAGAGTAGGAAAACTGGAAGAAAGACAGGATAGGTTGGAAGGCCGGGTCGACAGGATAGAAGCTAGACTAGGCAACATTGAGCAGCGTCTTGACGCCTTCACCAATGACATGCGGGGTTTCCAGACCCAGGTAATGGACATGTTTAAACAGCTAAATGCTATGCTAGAGGTTAGATTGCCTCCCGTAGTCGGCCAAGCGCCGATGTTAGTGAACCTAGGGCCTCACCATGGCCCCTCGCCAGCAAATTGAGGTTTGGCAGTGGAACTGCAGGGGCTTCCGTCGCAAGCGGGGGAACCTGCACTTGCACATACAAAATCTGGATAGTAAGCCGGATATTATAGCTTTGCAGGAGGCTAGCGGCTCGGTGAAATTACCGGGATTTAAGACATTTACACCACCAGAGATTGATCGAGGGGGCGTATCGAGCGTCTTCACGGCCGTGTTAGTCCATCGCAACACCACAGTGATTCAGCATACCATAGATAGCAGCAGGGAGGACTACGTCCTGCTGGAGATTTTGCCCAAAGAAAGGACGATAAGAGTCTATTTGTTCTTAATGTGTACTCTTCTCCAAAAGATAAGGGGGTGGGCTTGCCAGACCTTCTGATAAAGACGCAACGGCTAGCGGCTAGGTCTCAACTCATCGTGGTGGGAGATTTCAATGCGCCTCATCCGGAGTGGGGCTACATCCGAGCCAGCCCGAAGGGAAATAAGCTTTGGCAGGTTGCCCAGGACCTGCGATGGACGATCTTGAACAACCCGCTAGATCATACCAGGATAGGCAACAGCGTGAGCATAGACACCTCTCCAGACCTCACATTTGTGAATGGTATCAGGGATGCAAAGTGGGTAAACACGGGACAGCCACTTGGAAGTGATCACTATATCCTTTCCACGATATTTAGTGCTGCTAAGCACAAAGACACGGTGAAAGGAACTCGAGTGACGGACTGGGACCGATTTCGACAATACAGGAATGACACAGTGAACGGGGAAATCGAGGACTTAGGAGCCTGGATTGTCACACTCAAGCAGGCCGTGAAGAGTACCACAGAAGAGGTTCCGACGGAGGAGGAGGGCTTTACGGCTGACTCTAGATTGTTACACATGTGGGAAGCACATGCGAGTCTCCTTCGGAGGTGGAGGAAACAAAGGCATAATGGTGTCCTCCGTAGGAAGATGGCCAAGCTAGAACGAGAAATCGAAACGTACACATTGGAGTTGCAGTGCAAACAGTGGGGGCAGATTTGTGACCGGATGAATGGGCAATTCGGATGCAAAAACACATGGCGGTTGTTGAGGCACCTTTTAGACCCGGCGGCAACCAAATCTGCGCAGAAGGGGCAAATGGCTAGGTTAGTGCATCGGTATCAAGGCACGATTGGGGAATTTATACATGAACTCCGAAGTCGTTACATAAACAGAGAGGCGGGCGGTTGCTTGCCGGATTATTCGGGGGAGGAAAACCTTGAATTGGATGCAGACTTTACGGTGGCGGAGGTAGAGTTTGCAATGGGCCAGCTTCGTACCACGTCAGCAGCGGGTCCGGACGGGGTTACTAATAAAATGCTGAGGAACCTGGATTTCAAGTCAGTGGGGGCACTCACGAATTTAATGAATAAATTTTGGGCGGCCGGGGAGATTCCGCCAGAGTGGAAGCATGCTAGGATTACATTTATTCCTAAATCAGGGAAGAAGCTCTACATTGAGAATCTGCGTCCCATCTCGCTAACGTCGTGCTTGGCCAAATTGATGGAGCATGTAGTCCTGAACAGGCTTCAGGGTTATGTAGAGGACAGTGAGTTGATACCTGAAACAATGATTGGCTTCAGGGCTAATTTATCGACGCAGGATGTCATGTTACAGCTCAAAACAGACGTGGTTGATCCTGGGTACGGCACGGGCACCAAGGCTATCTTGGGGCTCGACCTCACTAAGGCCTTTGACAATGTTACCCATGAGGCAATATTCAGGAACCTATCGGACATAGGACCGGGGGGTAGAACCTTCCGGTACATCAGATCGTTTCTGGAGGGTAGGACTGCGGAGATTGTAGTCGGAGAAATGAAATCGGATCCCTTCCCATTGGGGGGCAGGGGGACACCGCAAGGGTCGGTATTATCGCCCTTCCTATTTAATCTCGCCCTGATCAAGATACCACCCAAGCTGCAAGGGATATCGGGACTTAAACATACATTTTATGCGGATGACATTACTCTATGGGTAACAAGAGGCAGTGACGCACAGTTGGAAGAAACTCTACAACAGGCGGTGGATATTGTGGAGGAGCTAGCAGGGGAAGCAGGGCTCTCGTGTTCTCAGCCCAAGTCCGAGCTTTTTGTGCTGAGGGATAAACCAAGAGGGATACATGCGAGGCACTATGTGCCGCCACCACCTTTAGAGGTGAGAGTGGGGGGAGTACCGGTCGCTGAGGTCCAAACGATCAGGATCCTGGGTATGTATCTGCAGACTAACAGGAAGAATAGCGAGTCATTGCAAAGGCTTAAAAATACGGTCAATGCTACCGTGCGGCTAATCAGGAGAATCGCCAATCGTAAGAGAGGTGTTAAGGAAAAAGACTTGTGTAAGCTAGTGCAGGCATTTGTGCTCAGTAGAATAGTGTATGCGACGCCTTATTTGAAGCTGGACGCGGCGGAAAAAGGAAAGGTGGAGGCTATGATTAGGCAGGCGTATAAAGCGGCCCTTGGGTTGCCTCAGAATGCGTCTACCGAAAGGCTGCTGGGATTAGGGGTGCACAACACCCTAGAAGAACTACGGGAGGCGCACTTGGCTATGCAGCTCGGTAGGCTTTCAAAAACAAAAGCAGGGAGGGACATATTGGAAAGGATCGGCATTGGAGTTGACGTTCCAGCCGGTGACACGAAAATTCAGGTGAGGCGGGAAATGCACAAGGGCTTGTACATAAAACCTTTGCCCAAGAACATGCATCCAATACATCACGAGGACCGCAGGAAGGCAAGAGCCAAAGCTTTACATGCTAAGTACGGGAAGTACAACGGGGCAGTCTATGTAGATGTCGCCGAGTATAAGAACAAGGATGCATTTGCAATTGCGGTGGTGGACGGGCGGGGCCACTTGATCGCCTCTGGATCAGTCAAAACCCGCTCCCCAGAAACTGCAGAGGAAGCGGCAATAGCACTAGCTATGACTAGTAGTAATGCTGACCTGATCTTCAGCGATTCAAAAACAGCCATCCGAAATTTGGCGAGGGGCAGAATATCTGTCACAGCGGCGCGGTTGTTGAATCGGGCCACGGAGCGAGGGATTACGGAGGCGGAAATTGTCTGGGTACCTGCACACTCTGGGAACCCTGGGAACGAGACGGCTCACATGAATGCTCGAGGTTTCGTCAGCCGAGTAGGTGAGCCGGACGTCCCGGGAAGGTCCACGAGAGATGGGCTGGTATCCTTTCATGACATTACTACTCATTTCAGACTTAACCGGAGGATTTACCCACCCCCGGACAAGCAATTGGTGAAGGCGCAGGAATGCGTCTGGCGCCGATTGCAGACCAGATGTTTCTTCAACCCATACGTGTTGAGCAAAATCTACCCGGACATTCAGCCGGAGTGCAAATGGTGTCACGAATTGGCAACCTATGACCACGTATTATGGAGCTGTAGCATAGCACCGCCACCGGCGGACATTATGCGTGATCCTGCCCTCGAGCAGTGGGAGGCCGTGCTGGCCAGCTCAGACCCGGTCGTCCAGACCAGGGCCGTGGAGTGGGCCACCCAGGTCGCCGTCAGCCACGGGTTGATGGCCATCTAACACGGAATCGTCCACACATGCTCTCTGACGAAAATAAAGTTTTTCCATCCATCCATCCATCCTCCTTCCACGGTAACCGCCGCGGTAATCACTTTCAAAAGGTGCGTTCCTCACTCGCACAATGTTCTTCACCTTCAACAGTAACTACCCTCCGGTTTAGCATTCTTGCGCTATCGCACTACACTTCACCCTCCATTCCGTGCCAACCATGCTCCAGTTGCGCACTGTTGACGCACGGAAGCCTTTAATGGCTCATGCTGTCGTGACCAAGACGTGTTAGCAAATTTGTCCGCGTTTCAGATTGGTCGATATGATCGTGACATCACTGCGTGCGAATTTTGATGGCTGTCCACCGAAATATGTGGGACAGTTACTGCGCAATTTCCTTTCCCCAAATACAATTTTCCACTGGTATCCACCGAGATATGTGAGACAGTTAGTGCGTAATTTCCTTTCCTCAAATACAATTTCTTTTTTCTTCATTACGGCCCGTCTTTCTTCTTTCACTCCACTTCCTCCCTTCCTGTACGGTGCGGTTAAGGTGTCCACCGAGATGACAGAGAATTACCGCGCCATTTCCTTTCCTCAATATGCGTTGCGTTCAAAGGGCAAGGCATCGCGCCGAACGGGTGGTGGCGTTCCGTGGACTCCCTGGCAGCGCTACAACACGCTGTCGCGTTCCACTCCAAAAGGCAAAGATTAAGTGTCATTAATTGGCAGTTAATTAACGCACCAACAGAATGTGAAGTGAACAATTGCGTAGCAGAATGCAGCACTCAGGCTTTCGCCTTTCACCACTTTAGCCGCTAAAGTTCCTCGTAATTTTTATGCGAAGCATACTACTTTAGCTACCACTTCAGCCCTTCACCGTGGTCATGCGCCTCCAAATCACGTGATCCATGACGTCACACCACGTGACACGATGACGTCACGGCAGTAGAGAAACGGGGGCCCACCTGGCGCCGTCGCTGTGGTTGTGCGCCTCCAAATCACGTGACACGATGATGCCACACCACGTGACACGATGACGTCACGACAGTGGAGAAACGGGGCTCGAACTTGTGCCGTCGCTGTGGTTGCACGCCGTGTGAATCACGTGGTATGGTGACGTCACACTCCCGCGCATTTCGAACGCGCGTTCACACTCGGTGTGAAGAAACGAATGGAAAGAATACTGACACACTCACTAAGCTAAAACGCACGGTAGAAGCGACGGCGCGATTAATCCGCCGCATAGCTAACCGCAGACAAGGGGTGAGGGAAAGAGATTTATGCCGACTAGTGCAGGCCTTTGCGCTAAGCAGGATACTCTATGCCACCCCTTATCTCAAATTTTCGAAAGCAGAAAAGGACAAGTTGGATAGTATGATACGGCAGGCCTATAAGGCTGCGTTAGGACTCCCACTAAATGCCTCAACCGAAAGGCTTATGAGGTTAGGAATACATAACACCTACAACGAACTGAAAGAAGCCCATTTAATGGCTCAAACAGCGCGATTAGCCAATTCCAGAACTGGCAGGAGTATTCTTACCAGGCTCGGAATTAACTTTCAACCTACGAATAACGATGCTAAAGTAGACTTACCCCGCGACTATAGGACGGCCCTACTAATCAAACCACTCCCCAAAAACATGCACCCCGTACACCATGAGGGTAGAAGACAAGCAAGAGCCAAAGCCTTACATAACAAATACAGACAGTGCGCTGGAACACTTTATGTAGATGCGGCAGAATACAAAAATACCAATGCCTTTGCAATTGTGGTTGTGAACGAGAATGGTGACCACATCGTCTCGGCGACAATCAAAACGAAATCCTCTGAAACGGCAGAAGAGGCGGCTATAGCCCTCGCCCTAGCGCATACCCAAGGGAGCATCATCTTCAGCGATTCCAAAATGGGTATCAATAATTTCGCTAAAGGGCGAATTACAAACATCTCCCTTAGAATCCTTAACGTAACCAAATTCTCACCAAATTATTCCCAATTGATATGGGTCCCAGCCCATTCGGGGAATCCGGGGAACGAGGCAGCCCACAATAAAGCCCGAGGTTTCGTCGACCGGGCAGTGGATGAGTCTGGCTCCCTGAATTTCACGAAGGACTCCATGATCACATATCATGATCTCACCAATCATTTTAAACTAGAGAGGAGAATTTTCCCCCCTCCAGACAAAAGACTTACTAAAGAACAAGAGGTTACGTGGCGTCGTCTACAGACGAGATCGATACGCACCCCATCACTCCTCGCGCACATTTATCCAGATCTTTACAACCCAAACTGCAAACACTGTGGCCAACGTGCTACCTACGATCACATCCTGTGGGACTGCAAAATAGAGCCACCTCCGGGTGATCTAGTTACAGCTCCTTCTCTCGAGCGGTGGGAGACCGTGCTGGCTAGCTCTGACCCCAGAACGCAAGTTTTGGCGGTGGAGTGGGCTGACAAAGTCGTCGAGGGCTATGTACTCTCGACCACTTAACGCGACCTCTTGCCAAGCTCTTCCCGGCGAATAAAATGTTTTACAATCAATCAAGAAACGCTCGCTCCACCGGGCAGGCAGACGCGGCTTCCGTGGCAATCGAGGCGCTCACCCAACGCGCGTCTCGGGGTTAGTCGGCGTTCCGCTGTAGCCATGCCGTTGTCTTCCGCCACGACGAAGGATTCTAGTGGTTGTATTAAAATGACCAAGTATTCAACCAAGGAAAGCCATGTATTACCAAGCCTAGCCATCAATATGCTTCGCATCTGACCAGGGTTAACCAAGTTAAGCCTCAGCCATTTTTTCTCTTGTTTTTCCCTAGTGACCTAAACAGGAGCAAACATCTATATCAGGCTCGTTTGAATACAATGCGATCTATTGGTGCCATCAACCGCATTACGCTGCTACTTTTCATGCTTTTTTTTCATAAAAGTTGCTGTATTGTGCGTTTGACCATTTACAACTTTATAACCCTACGTAGTATGGCGTCCTTCCAACAAATGGATCAGACGCAATATCTCCACATTCAAAACAGGTCTAGGAAGTTGTTTTTCACACCGCGCCCTTGGTAATATTTTATTTCAGACCTCTGCTGTCATTCCGCTGCCACAATACTAGAACAGGCTGCGGTTGACCTGATGCATTTCGGAACCCGACGCGACATTTTTTTCATTCCCTAACATGTATATCAATAAAAACTGGGGCGCTATGCCGGAAGGCCCGAGTTTGGCGCTCGCCCGAGTTTCATCCGAGTTTGCGATGACGGCAGTCAGTGAACGAAGATAGCGCGGAACGTGCGCAGGCAGCGGACAATAAAATGTAGAGATAAAGCCACCTAAAGGCGATACAAGCTCACCCTGCGCGCCTGTTTCACACTTCAAACACAATACACTGCGCAATACCAGGCCGCAGCGCTACCTGAAGTTATCAGCGCCATATCAGCAATCGCGAAATCGTGACTTCTCTGCTATCTATCTGCACACTCGCCGCCAGCTGTTTGACACGCCTTTACGGGCGTGTCAAAGGCGTGTCTTCTCTTTCAGGCTCTATCTGTCTCTCCATTTCCGAAGACGAACAGTGTGCACTAGGTGCACTCTTGTATCAACCCTTTCTCTTCTCTTGAATACGTTAAAAGGCAACAGATAATATTATGAACATTTTGTTCATTTCCAAATGTATTTTAAAATCTGAATCCAATGAAGCGTTGTTGAAAAGCATAGCTTTAGGAAATTAACAAAGATTTGAAACTTTCTGCCGCTAGAGGCGATAGTGAGGCCATTGCTTGCAGCGTGGCTTGCATACGAACTAGAGCGGCAGCCCACCGTGTCGAAAACGAGAGAGCTCCTGCGCTGACACGCCGCCGGTAGCGCTGCCTTCGACTGGAAAGACTGGGCAACTACTACACGCTGAATCTGTCTTATTTTTCGGCCATTGCGATAATATATTTTATTGTGTCGTATATCAAAATATAACAGTCATGCATCTTCTGGCTTGCATTATAAACAAAAGCAAAAAACTGAACTTCACTGCACCCCCGCGTCACTGCGGCTCTCTGCAGTGACCTCAGGTGGAGCTCTCCGCTGCTACGGCCGCTGCCGCACCCCGCTATGGCCAACCATTGCTTTTAGTACGCTCTTGGCAAATCTCAGCGGTAGAAATTGGCCGTGCGAGTGGCTGTGATGCGGTGTGGGAAAAAAAATTGCTGTTTGGCTCTATTCAATGATTCATTGCATATGCCTGTTTTGTGTGACGCCTCTTTAGTGCACTGCGGATGCGAAGAGCGTGCTACCCAGCGACACAACTCATCCCATGTCATCAGACGCTGACTAAAAGCTGTGAAGGGGGTGGCGCGCGTATCTGCGTAGTATTTGTTAACGTCGCGCACTTCAAGGTTTTGCGGACTGGTTTGGTCACTAACGTCGATCGCCGTTGTATACCGCAGGGACATCGCATTAATATCATTCGGACAGGTGAGGGATCCTGTTTGTAATAATGAAATCGGACTTATAACAGAGAAAGGTGTTACGGTTGTGAAGTACGCAGTGCTTGTGTGCTGGAAATTACAAATACTTTATTGCACTGGGTCTGGAGCAGCGATCGTTTGTCGATACCAGATGTGTATGACACATTGATGCTGAGCTTTATCACCGATGAAAGGACGGCCAAGCCAAACACCTGTGATGCGATGTTGTTGGAGTAGGAGGTGCTCCAAGCACCGGTTCGTCGTCGTGCTCCGTGTTTGACGCCTTGCAAGCAGGTGTGACGCGCCTTCAGCGTTGTGCTGTGTCGTACGTAGTTGTAACAGGCTATAGTGTTGTGCAATATTGGTATGCGAGCGAAGAAATCGGCGGCTTTCGCCACGTTGCGTGTCCTTCGCAGAGGTGCTTAGATTTATCAGCGATGACGTCCGTTTTGACTGTTATATTTCGATGGTCAACATCGTCGATGTCTGTCAGTAATCAGCACAGCCGCGCAGCATACCTGTAGCCGGCAGGGATGTTGGGAGTGGCCCACCCATAGCGCGTACGCCTATAATTTATGTACGGCACGCCGGGGGCGTGACCAATGGTTTTGATTGACAGGTGAACTCAGAGCTAAACTCGTGAACGGTGAAGTGCCCCGAATTCATCTCGGGACTGTCATGGCGGCAGCAGCAGCAGCCTGGGTAATCGCTTCCTCTGACGGCAAATGTCAGTACGGCCGGCTGGACCCGTTTACTGCCTTGGCCGACGAGGAATTCCAGTGACATTTTCGCCTCTCCAAAAAATCGGTACGATGGTTGTGTAAATAGTTAGGCGACGACCCACGCCTGCGGAGAGTGCGTACCGGGCTTCATTCGCTTTCGGTCGAAGAGCAAGTCCTCTGCTCCCTCCGGTTCTTCGCGACCGGGAGCTTCCAGGGGAGCGTCGGTGCAGACCGTTTTATTGGACGCCAATAAAGCACTGTGAGCCGCTGTGTGAGGGACGTCTCCGACGCGCTTATCGACGCGGCTGTGCAGAAGCGGTGGCTCGCTTTGCCCACGACTGCGGCCGAGCGTGCGTATGTTGAGGAGCGTTTCCTTCTGCGCGGCGGCATCACAGACGTCGTGGGATGCGTCCACGGGACCTACATTGGCGTAAAGGCCCCTTCGAAGTCCAGCCCTGACATGGTGAAGGCCAACTATTTCACGAGGAAGGCACATTATGCATTGAACATTGCAATCAGTGAAAAATAATTGTTCTCGCCAAGCCCTTTGGGCTACTCTACAGCACAGTGCCAAAGTCGGTCCCAGACTCTTTTGGCGAAGACTGGATCCGCCGCTCACCGGTTCCACAGAACAATTCATAACATGCCAGATACCTTAAGAGAGGCCCACACAAAAAAAAAATAAAAGGTGCCCAGGCTTAGCTTGGTTAAGCCAAGAATGCGTTGCATATTGCGCGGTCTTTTTTTTTTTTGAGGGCGAGGTATTGCTTGGCGGCACTCGATTTTCTCGGCAAGACGTCACGCGCCGGCGCAGCGCCCCTAGCGGGAGGAGCGGGAGTCAGGTGGTGGCTGCGGCCGCGCGCGACCGCGCGAGTTGGGGCCCAGCTTTTCCCCCGGCTGTCGTGACGTCACGTCACGTGGTTGCGCTCAAGGTCAATGGTGGCTGCCCGGCCGCGCCCAAGGGCTGAACTGAGTGATTGCAATATGCAACGCATAAAAGTGGGTTCCTCGGCAACGGCGAAATCGAAAGTTGCAGATGGCCACTTTTTTTTTGTTTTTTTTATTCGAGAAGTCTGCCATGAGGCATAAGTTGAGAAAAGGGGGAGTGGAATGTAGGTTACAGAAAGTTAAAAGAAAGAGTGTAGACCAGTTTCGGCGAGGTACTCGCATAGGCTGCTTGTGAAGTGATTGTCCATAGTCCACTTGTTAATCGGGCCACTGCAGAGCACTCACCACTGTGCTAATTAATTAAATCCGGCGAATGAATGTCATCTTTCGCACAAACCTCTCACTTGCATCTAAAAAGTATAGTCACAATGCTGCAGAATCGGGAAGATAACCGCCACTGCTGACCAAAAGCCGGTGCGATCTCATTGACAACGAATTTCGGACAGCTCACATTAACGCGGTATGCATGTAATGAGCAGATGCATGCAGTGCATTTCATGCAGTGCATTTCATGCAGTGCATTTCATGCAGATGCATGCATTTCAGAACACGGCATAATATTCAAGCGATTCTGAAAAAAAAAACGAGTTTTCTCATTCAACTAATGCGAAATTCAACTTGCGATGAAAAAAAATGTGCGAAAAAAAAAAGTTTCACCATGCGGGATTTGAACCCACGCGCTCCCATTGCCTGTCGACTCTCCGGAGCGACGCGTTAGACCACACGGCCACAGAACAGCGCGGAGTGATACACCTTTCTTTATTTTTTTGTGCGGACTATTTCCGTAGCCTTCACAACGTTGCACATGTACCTCGTCGCCATTGGCGGTAAGCTGATGACGGGCGTTGGTAGCGTTCCCTCGCGGTACAAAGCAAAATTTAATAATGCATAAATCACTCCAAAGCCCTTTAAATCCAAATCTTGCACACTATAAAATGCTTATAAAGGTGTATTAAGTGCATTATAAAATTCAACAAACCTCGTTTGTCTAATTGCACACGCAGTGCACTTGGTGGAGCGACACACTAATGAAAAGTGCACCGGCGGTTGGCTCACGTGACCCGTTCTTTGTAGACCGCCCAAGAAGCCGATGAGGTGGCGCCGATGTGATGATAAAGCACGGAATATATCCAGATAACCCAATGAAGTTTTAGGCGTGACGAGGGTGGGATTTTGTCCTGCTACCATTAGTTCACTCATCTGAGGGCGCCGCCAGAGCTCGGGAAGATTCCGAGTTTCAGCAAACTCGGGCCTTCCAGCATAGCACCCCTGAACTTACCCTTCCCGAGTGAAGCGTATGGGTTACACTTGTACCTCAATGAACTGCGTCATAGTGCACATAAATGGTTAACTGATGTAAGTTATGATCGAGCATCAATCAGCAATTGAGTATACTAATACCATGATGGGCGACAAATTTATTTACTTCAAAAGAAAATAACGGTTCTCTCAATTTCCAGCGATGTTCCAGCTATTTCTGGCATCTGTTACTTCTGCATCATGTTAAAATGCAGCTGGAACCTTAACCTAAAAGAATTTTTACTGGTCCTTTAGACTGTAGTGCAACTACTCTTCTTTATACACTTGTTTAGTATACTTCAAAGAGACCGAAGTTTCTTTTTCTGCGCGCAGTATTTGCCCCTTATTCAGTTCTCATTAGCTTTCCGAATGAGCTTATAAAACAAATGTTCAGTGTGTTACTCATTAGCCTGCATTCTCAATTTATTCCGCATATATAATGCTGCCCGTCCTCAGGCATTTGTAAAGCGGAGGGGGGGGGGATCTTGCGAAGGGACAATGTTAGCACTTGTTGTTTTTACCTCCCACCGTAGGCCTTTCTGGCCTACACGTACTTTTGGGGGCAAAAGTCTGCAGGACTTAGGAAAAGCGATCTAGGTGCATGGGTGTCACGCCTGCCAACGGACATCTGGTTTCACTGCACCACCATAAAACGAGTGAGTCCCACTATTCCTTCCGGAAGTGCGGGCGTTATAAACTAGTTCATAAGTGAGTTATAAGCTTTTCTTCCCGGTTACGTGTCCTCTAGACTTTTACCCCGATAGTACAGGGGCGATGGAAAGAAACGGGAACAGAGGGGAGTCAGGGCACTCCGCTGTTTGCATTTCTGTTCATCACGCTTTAAGTTCAGTGCTAGAAAAAAGACTCTAGAGCTGTCCATGATGCATTCTAGGACGACTCCAACGCCTTTTATTGCGAAGCAATACTACGCTAGCTTTTAAGCCTTCAGCGTAGTGCCGGCGTTAGCCACGTTTGACCTTGAGACGGCCTCCAGTTTGATGACGCGTGGAGGCGCTCGCGTCTGTGACGTCATACCAAGGTTAAAATAACCAGCGCAACGATAAACAACCCAAGCCTAGAAGCAGCTGAAGAAGCCACCATTGCTCTGGCCATATCGCACGGCAACGCAACAGGACACAACCTCACTATAGTGACGGACACCACACAAGCATGTAGAAACTACACAAGAGACAGGATCGACAGCATCGCCAATCATATTCTACACACGACGAGAAGACACAAAAACACTACACATAGTATAGTGTGGGTTCCCGGACATGAGGGGATGAGGGGCAACGTGGCAGCAGACGAGTTAGCTCGAGGGTACGGCAACCGAGCAGACTCAGCACTTTGCACCACAGGCACCTTCGACCCAGTTACCCCCACGTACTCAGATATACTCGATCATTACAGGGGTCAGCGGAAACGCTACTCAGCCCCACACAAAAGACTCACCAAAGAGGAGGCGGTAGACTGGCGCAGGTACGTACCCACACCTACACAAACTACACAAGATTTTCCCTACAGAATATGCAGACGAATGTCCGTGGTGTCACGGTAAACCTACACTAGAGCATGTCACATGGACCTGCCCTAAGGCGGACTTTGAGCCTAGAATAGACCACCCGAGTGTGATGCAGTGGGAGCACTTGTTGGCCAGCGAGGACGAGGAAGCGCAACGATTCCTTGTGCGCCGAGCCACGATGGCAGCAGTCAAGTGCGGCATCCTGGACCAAGGATCGACCACGGCGCCCAGTGACCCGTAAGGGTCAAGAACACTTGAAATTTATTAACAATAAAGTTTTTTCCATCCATCCATCCACCCATCCATCTATCCAATCTCAGCTACCAAGGCGGTTTGTCGGCCCGGTCCCAGCGGTAACCACGGAGCGCCGCAGATCCCAGGCAGTAAGAGAGGGGACTGCGTTGATTTGGAGGAAAGGAAAGGCGTCTTACCAACTCTGTGGTTTAGTGGACACCTCAATAACACTTCAAGCTAATTCCGGCGTTCATTGATGCGCTCTGACATAGACAGCGTTGTACACTGCGTTGATTTGGATGAAAGGAAAGGCGCCTTACCAACTCTGTGGTTTAGTGGACACCTCAATAGCACTTTAAGCTAATTCCGGCGTTCCGTGCAGCACTCAGGCTTTCGGTTTTCACTACTTTAGTCGCTAAAGTTGCTCGTAATTTGCTTTCGCAACTTTCCGCGCTTAACCAAACTAAGCCTCTGCCAATTTGTTTTTACCACCCAGGTAAAATCGCGATCAAAAGAAATTTGAACAGCGGTGCGCCATGTTGTCCGCGTTTCTTTTCACCGCGATAGTCCTATCAGCATAAAAATGATAGATTATTCATGAAGATCACAAGCAATGACCGCATTTTTCATGCGCTTTAAGCGTATTTTTGGAAACAAGACGGAACATATACAAAGAAAAAATTACGAGGAACTTTAGCGGCTAAAGTGGTGAAAGGCGAAAGCCTGATTGCTGCATTCTGCTACGCGATTGTTCACTCTACATTTTGTTGGTGCTGTAATTAACTGCCAATTAATGACGCTTAAGCTTCGCCTTTAGGAGTGGAACGCGACAGCGTGTTCTAGCGCTGCCACGGAGTCCAAGGAACGCCACCACCCGTTCGGCGCGATGCGTTGCCCTTTGAACACAACGCTTTTTGAGGAAAGGAAATGGGGCTGTAATTCTCTGTCATCTCGGTGGACATCTGAGCCGCATGGCACAGGAAGGGAGGAAGTGTAAGTGAAAGAAGAAAGATGGGCCATAATGAAGAAAATTAAAATTGTATTTGAGGAAAGGAAATTACGCAGTAACCGCCTCACATATTTCGGTGGACACCCGTCAAAATTCGCGCGCGGTGACGTCACGACAATTTGGACCAATCTGAAACGCGGACAAATACGCCTTGCTCGTCGGTAGATTGGTTTTTGAGGAAAGGAAATGTATCTGTCTCTCATATATCTCGGTGGACACCTAAACCTCGCCGTAACGGGAAGGGAGGAAGATGGGAGTGAACGAAGACACCGTATTCATTAGACGCACCTTTCTTCATTCCAAACCATTGAGCTGGCATGGCGGAGTGGTAGCGTGCTCGACTCGCACTCCGGAGACCGGGGTTCGATTCCCAAGCTCGGCCAATTTCCTACTCGGTTTTATTTATTTATCTGGTCTGACTAAAAGGTTATTTAGACTAATTGGTTAAGTAAGGAATTAACTAAACTAAGCCAAACTTACTTGGAGCATCACTATACGATCCCTTTAATTGGTTGCATGGTTAGTAGCCAAAGTACAATTGGCCCCGTTTGAAATTCGCGCACTGTGACGTCACGCCCGTTTCGACCAATTGAAAAGCGTGACATTTCTGTCGAGAGCTCCTGCCTACAACGATGAGGCATTAAAGGCTTCCGCCTTAAAGAATGGTGCGGTTCAACTACTGCAGAACCTGGTTACAGAGCAAAAGCTATGGCGTATCGGGCAACTATAAGGGGCTGGCGTGTAACGTTGAGTGCGTTCCGGACACTGGACAGGCAGCGCACCCACCATGCCACCCTGGCAGGTGGCAGTTAATGGTTGATCGCGAGGGTCTGCTCACCGAGTGAACGCTGTGGCCCGTTGAAGCAGCTCCGTGTGTCTGCCACAACGATGCCAGCGCTAACGCATGCAGCCCACATCTCTCTCTCATCACCCCACGTGGTACCTATTAGCGCGATTCAGGCGTCCACTGACCCAGGGAGCCACTTATACGCACTTCCTTTCCTTAAAATCATCGCAGTGTAAAACCTTTTCAAATCCAACACCAATTAACACAATCAACGCCGAAGACCTATGGCTTCAGTGCCGCGTTCCTGCCAAAACATTGTCAATGCCAACGCATGCCGCCAACATCTGTCACTACCGCTACGTAGCTTAAAGCACGACTTAGGTGTACACTGTTCCAAGAGGGCAGTTATATGTTTTTGCTTTGCTTTCCAAGCTCCCGGTTCATTGCTTTCGTAGCTGCAAGCGTGATTTAGATATCCACTGTCCCAGGGCGTGCGCATATCCTTTGCTTTGGAAGCTCAAGGTCATTTGAAGGTCAAAATTGCCTTGTCCGCCATAGAACCCCGAGGTACCGTAGTGAAGCTTTCGCTCCAAAATGTGCAAATTTTCCTCCGCGTGCGATAGCGCTTTCTGCGCATTTTCGCATATACGCGTACTGTTTTTTTTTCCCCACTGATTCATGTCGTTATAACCAGTGAGTATTACATATGTGCAGGCACTTTATTTCGCGAGCCCATAGCCCTGACACTGCTGTAATAGTAAGCTACAGAATCTAACACCAACTTGGCATTTGAAATTAGCCGTAAATTTTCTTCACACCAGAGTAATTATTTCGCGATACCAGAGCCAACGCTCCAAAACAACTAGAATTGCGGAAATATTTCAAAAACTCAACCACTGTAACATTCTGAACGAAGCCCTACAAGGAATATACGAGCTTTAAGCAGAAAGAGTGCGGAGACTCCAGTGCTTTACAAAGTAGTTCATAGTCAAGGGAGAGATACGGGAACTTTTTTGACCCACTGTGACTGCTACCCGTCATGGTTCTCTGTTCCAGCACCGAATCGACTTCACTAGAAAGCTCAGGCGTAGAATGAAACTTGCTTGTCGACGTGGCGGCATTGGCGCTGCGGCCATGTGCTCTTCATTTTCTTGCTCCAAGCGGACCAACATGTTACTCAACATGTTTATTTATGTATTTATTTATTTATTTGTTTGTTTATTTATTCATTTATTTATTTATTTATTTCATTACCCTCAGGGCCAGAGGGCATTACAGAGGGCAGTGGGTTACACACGAAAGTGAAACAAAAAGTACAGATGTATATACAGCTCACAGAAAAAACGAACAAACAGGTTACGTCAAAAAATTTAACAAATTAACAGAGCATATCGCAGAATAAAAACAACAGCAAAGAGCAACAGCATACAAGAAAAACAAAAATGACAAGAGAAGTCACGTTCAAAAGGCAGTAACATGCGCGCATATAGAACAATTGGAACAACCGTAAAAAAAAATGGCAGCGTTAAGGATTCTCGAGTTTATGACAGCAGCAAGTTGGTTAAAGCAGATCTAAACGTAGAATTATCTGAAATTTCGACAATAGATCCGGGAGGGTGATTCCAGCTTACTGACGTACTTGGTTAATGGGTTAATGGGTTAATGGGTTCAGTGGTTAATGTTTTAATGTCTGGTTAATGGGTTTAACATCTCAAAGTAACTCAGGCTATGCGAGACGCCGTAGTGAAGAGCTCCGGAAATTTCGACCACCTAGGAATGTTTAACCTGCATTTACATCAGACAGAACACAAGCTTCTAGAATTTCGCCTCCATCGAAATTCGACCACCACGGCCGCCAGTTACTCAACAATGAATAGACGTGCGTTTTCTAAAGTGCACACTCTCACGTCTCTATGCGAACGGACAACACCAGATATCTAAGGGAACTAGGGGAACGTGCCAAATGTAAAAAATTATCGGTTCTAATTAGGCTTGCATTTTGAAATCCGTCAGCTTTGGAGTTCGTCCGGTGGCAAAACCATAAAAAAAAAGGCTGTTCAAATGCAGCACAGGCCTGCTCTCAAAAGCATGGTAGGTAAAAACAATTTGGAATTAAAAAATGCGCATTCGAGTCGTTCTGTAAACTACATTGTAGTTCGGGCAACCATTCCCACTGTCACTTGCTGTTTGTACACAAAAGCAGCATCGGCCGTGCACACAGAAATTTTGCAAGCCAACACTCCCTGTTAGCAAATATAATTATTAACCGCCTAGCTAGTAATGCTGCTGTCTGCACGCATAAATATACGACACGATGCTGGTGAATGTTACCAGTAATCATCGCACTGTAGATTAATTAACTGGAGCTCACTGTATCTGTTGACAGTGCTGGCTCAATAGGCACAATGACTAATATGTATATTCCTAAAAATAGTTTAATGACCTTACTTCAACAATAAAGGACCACTAAAGAGCATTCTGAGCTCGTTTTATTTCCACGGGAACTCCGTTTACATGCTCTGTGCATTTTCAGAAACTCCAAATTATTGGCCTGTGTGGCCGATTTCCCTAATAAACTTAATTAAACGTCGTGGCTCCCGCCTTTTATTTCACTCACCTGAGAAAGCAGGAAGATTTAACCAACGCGTGGACTCCCATTCAGCTAGGCGCGTGGCGGCTTTGCTTTCGCTTCCTTTTGTTTTTTAGGTTTCTGTGAATAAATAGTTTCAGTCCAGGACAACAAAGCCGCAAATTAGGCTCACGGAAATAAAAATGCGCGCGAACTCATTTCTTTACGTATCACTCCGCAGACGGCAGAGCGGCAATCCGCCACGCCACTCTCTGAAATGGACTCCACGCGTTGGCTGACTCCTCCTACCGTCAGCGGCGAGTTCAAAAAAAGGCGGGAGTCAGGACGTTTAAAGAGATTTAGATTGTGGAAACCGGCCGCACAGGACAATAAGTCGAAGTTTCTAAGAATGCTTCGAGCGCGTAGATCGAATTACCGCGGTAAAAAGACGAGCTCGCAATCCTCCTCAGTGCACCTTTAACTTTAAATGCGATGTTTAATGCCTGCAGAGTGAAAATGATGAGCCAAATTCATGGAAATAAATTTTGAGAACATGTGAACAAATAATTTCTCTCCTCTTTCCTGCGCCGCTTCTTCTTACACTAAGTGCGGCCATCTTACCGTTGTGGGAGAAGTATCTTCCATAATAAAATTTATAGCACAGAATGTGCAAGAGAACTAGACATGCGTCTGCTTACGTTTTCTGCCTGAGCGCTTTTTAACTGAAGATTTATGTAGTGCACGTCGCCACTCTGGGACACCAAGGCCTTTTGTGTCTTAAGGTCCTAACAGCCGGGCAGGACCGCCTCCCAGTCGTTTCTGGGGGGGTTGGGGTTGGGGGAGATAGATGGGTTTGACTGACATGCCCAAATCATGTGGACGGTGTCAGCCACCTCCCCACAGAACTGGCACGTGCCATGAAAGGATGTGTTGAAATGTTTAAGCACCGCCGGGCACAGTACAGTGTTATAATTTTGATGAGGAGGCGCTCGTCGGCGCGATCCAGTCCCTTACAAGGGGCCGGGTAGCGCCGGTGCTCCCCTTTGTAGTAATCGGTGATGTGTTTGAAGTAAGGGCCAGGTTATCTGATTGGGAGTAGGCTGCCAAGGACAGGGAGATAGACCGGGGAGTGAGTGCGCGGGCGGCCTGATCGGCCAGTTCTTTTTCCTGGAATGCCTGGTGACCGGGGGCCCAAATCAGGTTGCGTGGAGTTGGATCTTCAGATCGACAGCTATATTCCAGTATGCGCCAAGCAAGCGGGGGAGCCCAGCCCAACTCGTAGTTCCGACAGGCCCCTCGCGAGTCGGTGATGATGTGTTTTGACTTGGGATTCGTGAGAGCCAGAGCAATGGCAATCTCCTTCGCGTGTGTTGTGCTGTAGGCTGTAGGCATGGCAATGTTAGCCATGCTTTCTTCCGCTTGCGTAACTTTGCACACATATAAATATGGTTGTGCACACATATGAAGATGGTTTAGATGCTTCATAAACATCGTCACGAAAGGGTATCTCTTTTATGGGATTAATGCGCATGGTGGAAAATAAGGCGCAGTAGATACGCAAAAAAAACAGGGAGCCTTTTCCTCCACGTGGGATACATCACCACACGCGTGCTATTTTAATAGCACTGTTTACGTATGACTGCCAATGAACTTCCTGTTATGACTGGCTTTTTTTTATTCTTTGAACCCGAAAGTCAGCCCACTGCTGAATTATTAATATCCGGCAGATAACTGACACGTGGCGTTTTAACTTTCCTGTAAAGCGGTCCTCGTATTATGATAACTCAGCTGGGTTTAAATGGCAGGGACAATAACAGGTATATTTCAAACTTTAAGCAATATTTTTTTTCGTTAAACTTTTTTATTCTCAACGAACCACGCTTGGGAACATGAATTTTACCCAGAATGAATGTAGGCTGTGTCAGAAACCCATTGAACTAACTGCCCAATGAGAGTTACGGAAATTTATTTTACGGATTATGCCCGCTGCACGTCGCATTTCGCCGTTCCAGCACAGTAGTCAACTTCGCGAGAAATGAGCGCTGCCGAGTGGCTCTTGCTTGTCAGCGTGGTTTCTCAGTGACTGCTGCCACGCTGCGGTTAATTCCTCGTGACTCAAAAACTACCAACATGCCTCTTCAAAATTTTGGTACGCTCTTGCCTCTTCGCAAATGGACAGCTATTTATGTCGAAGGCAACTCAGCGCAAAGTGTATTGCTTAGAAAGGTTTCTGTTGTTACCAAGACTTTTTTATTCAAGTTCGCGAGCAGTCAGTGGTAGTACCACTCAGCCAGGGCCGCCCTATACATTAAGAAACTTATTCCTAAAAGTACAAGAAGACTCCACTGAAGTGACCGGTAGATTAGACGATGCTGAAAGAGAATGTATGAATGGCATTACACAAGTCGTTATGCGTATAATGAGCGTCATTTACGGAGCCGCAGTCATTTATGCTTCAATTGAAGGGGGTCCCATTACAGTCTTTGACTTCAGGACCTCCATCTGCATGATAAGCTGTACTTACAAAATGTATAAGCAAATAAAGAACGATTCTGATTCTGAATCTGAATTCCGTTCACTCGTTGTCGACTTTGCGCATTCATTGTCAAGGGTGATAATCGCGGCCTCAACTTCAAAGAAGTCATTTGACTGTCGTGTCTGCTCCGGACATGCTGCCATTTTCTTCATCTCGGCGTATCTGTATTCTGCCATAGTAAAAGAGCAAGAAATGATTATAGCAGGGCAAGAGCTATGAGGGCGTATATTCCCGTCATTCTTTTATATCTGTTTTCTTCATCATAGGGAAGAGGGGGGCGATGAAAGCGTATTGCGCAGCGTTTCTCGTGTTCGTCTCTGGACCATCCCGTCTACAAAATACGCATTTGAATAGATTTGGAGGCAAATCAACATTTTCTAGTATTGAGCTGAAGGCTAGCCCGTGCAAGCGCGGGTAAACTTCATCCAGACGTATAAGGTGGTCTGTAAAGGTCGACGAAAAGACGGCAATATCGTATAGGTAACAAAGGCACGTTTTTCATTTGAGACCACGGAGAAGAGCATCAATCGTGAACTCGATCGTACAAGGAGCGTTGCACAAACCAAAATGCATAGCGTTGATCTTGTATAATCCATTTGTGGTGGTAAAGGCTATCTTTTCTTTGTCATCTTCATGCATAGGGATTTCCCAGTAACGGGATCGCAAGTCAAGCCTGGAGAAAAAATCGGCTCCTTGTAAGCACTCAAGGGCTTCGTCAATGCGAGGAAGTGGGTGTACATCCTTGAGACATCCTTGAGAGTTATCTTGTTCATAGCTCAATTATCGACGCAGAAATACACGGAAATATCCTTCTTCTGGATTAACACAACTGGTGAGGACCACGAGCTGGAGGGATGTATGAAGTGACCATTCTGCATGTAAGTCACATTAGCCTGGATAATCTTGCGTTCGGAACTACACACCCGGTACGGGAGGCGACCAATGATCCCAGAGCCGTCAGTTTCGATGCGATGGGTGGTTGCACTTGCTTGGCCCAAAACTGCAGAATGTATGTCAAAGAAATAGGCGTGCTTCTTCAAGACGGCAGCGAAGGCTTGGGCCTGAAATGAAGTGAGGTTGGGGCTAATGGTAGCGGGAAGGGTTTCACCAAAGGAAGCAGATAAGGAAGCTGGTTGCACTGGTCTGTAAAGGGTGAGAAGTGTCATCGGCTGAGCGCTGGTGATTAAAGCGACAGTAGGTCCTTGGCGAAGAAGAATACGCTCAGGCGTGGTGTTTAGAGAAGACCAGGAGAGAAGACCCACGGGAAAACCGAAGAAGTGACAAAAACATAAACACTCCTCGGGACAGAAAGCGCGGACTCGGTACGACCATGGCGTCTCCATCGGCAATGTTGTCAAAAATAACTGAAATGAGATCGGTGCAGCCAAGATAGATAACATTGTCAGCGACTCTAACCAAAGGGTGAGGCGTTCGGTGTGATAAATCACAGGAATCGGTTTCAGTAACCCCGATAGTTGGCTCGCCGCACGTAATGACAGCTCACGCTCGTGAAAGAAATTTCCAGCCAAGAATGAGTTGATCCGCACAGGAAGAGAGCACAGCAAGTTCGGTGTGATGGTGGATTCTGTTGATAGTGACCTCAGCGCAACACTGTCCAGAATGGCGTACGGAGCCTCGTTACCAGCACGTAAACGTGGGTCAGAGTAGGGAGTACGGACTATCTTTAAATGTAAACACAGGCCAGAGCGGACGACGGAAAGAGCGGCGCCGGTATCAACCAATGCTTCCACAAGAGTTCGTTCAACGCCTACGAACAACCAATTGGACGGGTCCAGAGGAGGACTCGTGCAATGTTGTGGCGGCGAAGTTTTAGCTCCTGAAACTGCACAAGTCAGTTTTCCGGGCGGTGGTCCGATGGCTGAGAAGGTGCGTGAAGAGGCGATGAACAGCGGCGGAAAGGTGACGGAGTGCGGCGGCGCGATACAAGGACGTCCGAAGCACGATCAGGAGGAAGCGTCAGCGAAGGGGAGCAACGATGACCGGGATAGTCGTGGTGTGGGCAGTGAGGAAACCGCGGGTACATGTCGACATGTCGGGGATCACTGTAACCAGCACGCTCGTCACGCATTCGCTGGCTACAGACATGGGCGACATGCGTAGTAATTCCGCAGGAAAAACAAACGGGACGAGGTGGACGCGGACGCCATAGAGGATGATTAGCAGAGGCGGGAGGTCTTGAAGAAAGAGATCCGAGGTTGGGCTGCACATTTTCAGAACGGAAGGGGAGGAAAGGTGTCGGTGGTGTCGCACCAACCTCAGCATACGTTGGGACGCCGCGAGAGACAGGCGGCTCTTGAATAATCGGGCGCGTGGAGGCCAGCTCGTCCTTTATCATGTCACGCAAACTGAAATAAAGGAGGAGGAGGTTGGAAACTGGCAGCGCACGATCAAATGGAGCCGTGGAGTTCTTCGCGGATTACGGAGCGAATGAGCGTGCGCAAGTCTGCTTCAGTAGAGGGACGGAAATCCCAGGTTTCTTGAATCCGGTTCTACTGCAGGTCGTCGATACGCTGGCAGTTGGTGCGAATCTCCAGGATTTATGAAGGGTTCCGGACAGCAGTGCAGTGAATGCGAACGAGCCCATGCCTTTCAGGTGTTGTTCACAGGACAGAGAGCAACCACATTCTCAATGCAGGATGTGTAAGGCTCGCCTGGAAGCTAAACGCGAGTGTCCAATTTTTTTTTTTTTTGCAGACTGCAGGGCCAGCGCTGACAGTCTCAAAGGTCTGGCGAATCACCGACGTGAAGTGAGACCAGTCAGGAATAGGATGTTCATGGTTGCGAAATCAAGTCTTTGCCACATCGCACAAATAAAAAGAGACATTTATACGCTTCATCGAAGCGTCCCAGTGGTTGAAAGCGTTTAGGCGGTCTTATTGCTGCAACCAGTCTTCAACGTCGTAGCCACGAAGGCCCGCGCAAACGGGAGGGTCGCGCTGGCGGGTGCTGTTCGTCCAAACAGGCTGGGTCGGCGGTGGTGTGATAGGGCTTCCAGTGGACCCCAGGCTGCTGCTGAAAGGATTGGGCCCGAGACGAAATATGCTGGTGACGGCTGGTGGAAGGACGGTGAATTGTTGTGAGCGACTCGAGTCGACGTTCTCCGTCGGGTCAAGTGGTCCGACCACACGACGACCGGAACGAAGCCGCAGAGGTAGGGAGAGGTAGAAGAGGACCAAGAGCCACCTACACCACGTGTGAGATTGAGAACGCCCAGAGCAGGCTTTATTACTACCGGCAGAAATGGCGTACGCAACGAAGATCAAGATGGGAGATGATGAATAGAGACAAATGAAAATAAGGTTTAAAGTTCAACCTACGTTTCACTTTAAAAGGTAAGAAAATTCATGCTACAAAAATCAAATCTTTTCACGAACTTTTTGACTTGCTACTGCACCCGACAAAACGACGGCGACGAATAAAGGTAGTACGGAGTTAATGGGTTCAAATGTAATTCTTCAGCACCGCAACACACGGCTCATTTTTCTATGTGCTGAAAGTGTATCCTAGGAAATAAGAACCTGTACCAATTAGAAACGGAATATTTTCTCCTAGTAATGGTATATCACCGCTCGCGTTTTCGCATTAGCTTCTGTCTTCTCAGTACTTCTCAGTGTTGTGCTGATGTATTGAACACGTGTAGGCGGTGCTTTTCCACTATGAAGCATTAATAAAATTCAGCAGCTGACTGGCACGTGGCGGTTAAGCTTTCGCGTTACAGAAGAAAGGTATTTTTATACCAGTGCTGCGAGTCTAGACCTGCTAAAGTAACAAGGTACCCATGTGGGCTAGTTGGTGTACATAAGACATAACTTCACCAGCGAAAGAACGATGTCTGTTGTACACTAACTAGCCCACATGGGTACCTTGTTACAGTTTATTTCTTCTTCTGTGGGAAACTTTCTATATGTTGGGTCTTAAGGTTACCAAATTTCCATGTGTGTCAGCCTCATCGCGCTCACGATGTGCCGAAACCAGCGTTGTCCTGTGTTCTTCTTCTCCTCGTGTCTCGTTCTTTCGCTGGTGAAGTTATGTCTGATGTACACCAACTAGCCCACATGGGTACCTTGTTACAGTTTATTTCTTCTTCTGTGGGAAACTTTCTATTTGTTGGGTCTTCCGGTTACCAAATTTCCATGTGTCCAGCGTTGTCCTGTGTTCTTCTTCTCGTGTCTCGTTCTTTCGCTGGTGAAGTTATGTCTGATGTACACCAACTAGCCCACATGGGTACCTTGTTACAGTTTATTTCTTCTTCTGTGGGAAACTTTCTATTTGTTGGGTCTTCCGGTTACCAAATTTCCATGTGTCCAGCGTTGTCCTGTGTTCTTCTTCTCCTCGTGTCTCGTTCTTTCGCTGGTGAAGTTATGTCTGATGTACACCAACTAGCCCACATGGGTACCTTGTTACAGTTTATTTCTTCTTCTGTGGGAAACTTTCTATTTGTTGGGTCTTCCGGTTACCAAATTTCCATGTGTCCAGCGTTGTCCTGTGTTCTTCTTCTCCTCGTGTCTCGTTCTTTCGCTGGTGAAGTTATGTCTGATGTACACCAACTAGCCCACATGGGTACCTTGTTACAGTTTATTTCTTCTTCTGTGGGAAACTTTCTATTTGTTGGGTCTTCCGGTTACCAAATTTCCATGTGTCCAGCGTTGTCCTGTGTTCTTCTTCTCCTCGTGTCTCGTTCTTTCGCTGGTGAAGTTATGTCTGATGTACACCAACTAGCCCACATGGGTACCTTGTTACAGTTTATTTCTTCTTCTGTGGGAAACTTTCTATTTGTTGGGTCTTCCGGTTACGAAATTTCCATGTGTCCAGCGTTGTCCTGTGTTCTTCTTCTTCTCGTGTCTCGTTCTTTCGCTGGTGAAGTTATGTCTGATGTACACCAACTAGCCCACATGGGTACCTTGTTACAGTTTATTTCTTCTTCTGTGGGAAACTTTCTATTTGTTGGGTCTTCCGGTTACCAAATTTCCATGTGTCCAGCGTTGTCCTGTGTTCTTCTTCTCCTCGTGTCTCGTTCTTTCGCTGGTGAAGTTATGTCTGCTAAAGTAAAGCGCGTATTTTAACGTTTGAACGAACATTGCTGTTTCGTTCAGAATATCTATTCTTTTTCTAATTTTTGACACCCACGTGGGAGTACGTGAGTTTTAAGAGCACCGAATACGGACGTTTCGCGAGCAAAACACTGAGCTGACACCCACGTGTGGTTGGTTTATGTGACGTTCTTCGACATACGCAGGCGGCTGCTTGCTGGTCCAGCCCCGTTCATGGGAAACGCGTATTGCCGAGTGGCGTTTGATGCTAGTTGTGGCTGCTCGTTCTCTGCGGGTGCACAGTTTTCACTTGTAGAAACGAAGAGACCAGGAATGTTCTGGCGGAAGAGGCGACCACAATACCTTTTTCGCAAATCTAAACATCGGTACGCCTATTCGAACAATAAGCTAATATAATAAATGACGTCCTGGCAATCAAACCGCTCCAGACCCCCCTGGCAGGTTCCATGTCAACTCGAGGCTTGCGACTTGTATGTAGTTGTAGTTGTAGCATGTAGTAGTAGTTATGTAGTATTCTTATACTATGTGTTGTTTTTCGTCTTGTATATCCTCTAATCAACACTCGAAAATATTTATTAAGGTAGCACTTCTGTCTTCTGTGTTACTTTTGTCTTTTTTTGTCTTGTTCTACTTTTTTCTATCTATTCTATATTTTATATTTTATATATTTTTCTGTATTTATATATTCCTTCTATATTTATATTCATGTATGACTGCTGAACACCCTTGTACCACCTCCCCCCCCCTTATGTAATGTCCCTAACGGGACCTTTAAGAGTTCATAAATGATGATGATGATGATGATGATGATGATGATGATGATGATTATGTTACTCCTATGCGGTGAAAACAGCAGTTAAGTTCATGTTCTGCGACAGTCTTGCAGTTCTCGTTTGGCGCTCTTTCCCTGGCTTCGAACGTGCACGAACATTTTATTTCCAAGCGCTCCGCAGCAAATCAGGAAACCCAGTTCCTTTTCAGAACATGAATGATCGGTCGAAAAGCTCTTTCAATTTCAAAGGTGGAAAAAGCAAGCTATATTCCTCTTGCTGAACAAAGTACAAGGAAGAGGAATTCTTGTGTAGCATGGGTGAGTATAGTAAAAACCTGAAATTGAATACAAATTACATATTCAAAGCGTAAAAAGTGCCAGCAAAGAAAGGCACTGTCTCCTTGGTAAGATTTCTTCACACAGGCCATTCTAGAAGACGATACACCGATCCTTGTCAGGAAGCCGCATGCGGGAGCCACTCTTGCATTGAAAAGCTGCCGAAAACTCCTCCATGTTCTGCAGGGGCACATTCACCCTGAAAATAGAGAACCATAAATCAATTTCTCGTGTTAAGCCTTCAATTTTGAATATGTAGAATGCCTATCATGTGAGCTTACTAATACGAGCGTTATGTTGTTACGTTTCTTCCCCGTATGCGGCTGTGAATGGTGGGCTCAGTGCACTTGCACATCGGCTAAATATTAATAAGATGTGTGCTAATATCAGTGTCCTGTTGTCCTCAGGATAACAGTGGTAAAACAACGTAAATATATTATTACCACACTAAATACAAAACAAGCAGCCCCGCAGCAAAAGCAAACAACGCGGCCAGACACGGCGCTTGTGCTCAAACCGGGAAAAAGAAACCAATCTGACCTTAGGCACGCCATTCCATTTCAATAAAGCACAGCATGGAAACAATACAACGATAAACGGGCAAACGGAAGCCGATGTCGCGCGTATTTTATGATCTACTTACCCTTCTGGTCACCCGAATTTTCGTCTTACAAGATAAGCACAAGAGTCAGTAATACACAGACTTAGATTTTGCATGAATACTGCCAGCTAACGAATGAGGGAGTGTACGGAATCAGTTCATGTGAACAGCTGACTGGGAATGGGTACCTACTTCACGCACTGTGAACAATGCCGTTTCTGCTGTTAGTATCAAGAATAAGCCCCAATTCTTGTTTCTGTGAAAAAATCAAATTCTCTGTTGGAACTTCACATAATTGTTGTTACGATCAGTCCCGTCCGAGCAACTGCAGAAGAAAATCTCTTTCCATGATCCTTAATTATCCCAGCCTTGCTCAAGACAAGTCCTACATATCAGCCAATCTTCCACTGTCATCACACAGCCTTCGTTCGAAAGCCGGTTTTGTTTACTTAAAAGCTCGTAACCCTCGGCCATTTCATTATTGGTTATCCACAGTACGTTTCCCACGGAAGCCATCTGTTGCCTATTAATGTGTAGTTAGCATGCATTTACTTAACAAAGCTTGCTCTTAAAAGTACTCTCTCCTCTGACATTATGTGTATCGTCACTGAAATGTTCATGAAGGAATATCATGCTAATTTGAGACCAAAAACAGATATCATGATAAGGAAAGCCTGGATGTGGGGCAAGAGATATAGAGAAGCGCCTTTACTTATCTTGCGAAAAAAACATGCAATATGGTTTCCCGAAAAAATTGCAATGAAATTTTTGCGAAATATATTTCGAAAATGGCACTGTCTGGTAGCAATCTTCATTAAACGGGAAATGCAGAATTCCACTTTAAGTTAAAAGGAGTTCGATGCGCTTATTTAGAACAGTGTCAATTTCCAGAACCACACCTTTTCGTGAAGACCTACTATAGCCAGTAGTGCAGCCGAAAGCCGCTAGACTCGGTATGGTAGGCTCGCAGCAAATATTTCTTTTTCTGAAATAAATGTTCCTCGACGGAGATGCTTTTTCCTTAATTTTTCTTAAGAAGCACGGAGAAAGCAAGTAACTATTGCAGTAACTCGTGAGTGGTTGCTGGCTGGAAACATTATTTGCCATAGGTTGTTTAGGTTTGCTTGCACTGCCGAAGAAGTTTGAAGCTGGTTCAAGCTAAAAAGATCTAAGTGCGGGCTTTGGAATCCTAGAAATTACAGGGCGATGCCTTTCGAGCAATCACTAAGCATGTACCGATTTCGTTCTTAAAATGGAGCGTTTTTCATTGTGGCGCGCTTAAAATGAATGGAGGGAGCGGACACTCTGTTAGATCTTATGTTTTATCCGTTTTTTAGTTCGAGTGCGCCTTGTGATCACAGCGGCTCGGTAGACAGTCGCATAAAGGTGTACACGTCTGTATTTTAGAACGCAAGATCCACATCTCGCGTACAAACCTTGAAAGTCATGTTACGGCCTATATATAAGATTTAGGTGGCCTCAGCTATTAAGAAAACAGAATAAAATTGTCGTGTAAGTGGAAATCAAACACGGACCTGCGGCACGCGATATGAGGAGGCTTCCACTGTGCCACAACTGTTAAAATGTTGGAAGTGAATGAAAGCTCGTCTAGCGAATGCCCAGATGTCTTAGAAACGTGTGTTCGAGATACGCAATGAGGTGTGAATGAAAAATTTATTTATGAAAGCGTAAATAAGAAATATCTTAATGAAGCAAGTAGCGAAGTACGTTTTCGGCGAATTTCGTTCGTGCATGGCATGTTGTCGTAGCAGCATCATGCGGCGCCCATTGAAACCCCAAAACGCAATGTATGGCAATGGCCCAGCAGACGTCATGCCTCTAGTGAATTACCAGATGTCTTAGAAACGTATCCTCGAGTTATGTACTGGGGCGTTCATGAATGATTTAACTTTGAGCCTCCAAATTACAGATGTTCCAACAGACGTTTTGCTCCAGCTAACCAGGTTCAGCCCATTTGAGCCCCAGCCGAATTCTTTTTTCTATGCTGAATCCGAACAGCGGTAACTTTATAATGTTCGCGCCAGGCTCTCTCTGCAAATGCTAAAATGGAGCGGGGGCTCTGTAACAGCCATACGGCATATCCTGCGAAGGTGGAGGACGCACAAGATGCGAGTCCCAGTGCGAGGAATGAATCGCTCAACCAGCTTCACCCCGTTCCTCTGGTCTTTTCAGTTTCTTCCTAACCATTTTGTTTTCTCTTCTGTATTTTTCTCCTCTGCAAAAATATTTGAAGCGTCTCGTGTCTCACCATTTTAACTGGTATGAGCCGGTAGGTTTAAGCACGCAGTTAGCACGGCAATTTTAATTTTTACTCATTCTTGGGCTGGCCGGGACCTAGCAAAGTGTCTCTTCGGGCCACGGACTATTTTTCTTATTTATTCTTACTGCGTACACTATCATATGTCTCTTGCGGGCAACGACAAACTATATTTAAGAACTCGTTAATAAATATTCCGAGAAAATGCTCTCCAGCAGAAAATATCTCTCTGATCAGTGCCTTCACTGACCTGAAATACTACAGGTATGGCTTTTTTTTTTTAAAGATTTAGTCAAACTTTCCAGAAAACAGTTTTCAGACTGAAAACTTAACATTTAGACACTGTTGCCTGTTTCCTCGGGTTTGATAACTCATAGTCAAGTGCAAAACATTTTCAATCAAAACTATTTAAGTTTAAAAATCCCGACGTATTGAAGCCGGCCGATCTCAGTCTTCAGGGGTGATATGTTTCACTGCTTCTTTGAGGTTTGGTTTATCGATTTTTTGGTGGTTTAACGTCCCAAAGCGACTCGGGCTATGGGAGATGCCGCAGTGAAGGGCTCCGGAAATTTCGACCACCTGAGGTTCTTTAAGTGCGCTGACATCGCACAGTACATGGGACTCTAGAATTTGGTCTTCATCGAAATTCGGCCGCCGCGGCCGGGATCGAACCCGCCTCTTTCAGGTCAGCAGCCGGGCGCCGTAACCACTGAGCCAAAGTGATGGGGTGATTGATTCTTTAAGGAGCTGTGCGTGGGGGCGGAAGTCAACTTGTGATTTACGGCTGTGACTAACGGTGCCGTGGATTGCGGGAGTGGCTTCTGGCGTCTTTTCATTTTTTTTTTGTGGGCTGCGGAGCGAAGTCCCTGCGCATACACAGGAAAGAGGTATTCCCTACTGCGGTTGCCACTGTTTGAAGGGGTTTGATTATGACAAGAGTTGAGTAGAGGTTTTTTTAGCACTGATTTCTGTTTAGAAGACTATGGTTTTTTTACGAAATTATTTTTGTAGTCTTCGTCTTCTCAATTCTAGGCTAACGTGTTGCGCACACTTGCGAAGTTGCACGCGTCGGTCTTCTGTGGTCGTATTCTTTGGTTTAGGTTGTTAGTTGCGCAACTTACATCACAGTACACGCATGAATTTTGTATACAATCCCTAGGGCTCTTTTCTTCGGTGGCACATCTCCGGGAACAGGTAAGAAAACCGGCACAGTGTTCGCATGCTGTTCTGTTACTTGGAGGCTACCTATTTCACAACAACGGCCGATGATTTCGCTTGTTCCACTTACATAAAAAGGGTGACGTGTCTATGTGGTGAGATTAACTGCTGTTGCTCAATTTCTGGTCGTAAATCCCTTTTCCCACATTGCAAAATTCAGCACTCCTTCTTTCTCCTCAAAAATGTACTTAAAGACAGAAGCCCACTGCCCACTGTCACCCCTCAAGGAGAAGCCAATGTGGCTCGGAAACATAGAGATCTTTAAATCGAAAAAGTTTGGCTTGGAGATATCTTGCAAGCTTGCAGAAAACTAGGTTTTGGCATCATACTGAGGCGTTAGAAAACTCGTTTAGCTCAGTTAAAGTTGGTTATATAGTCTACTGTACACGGCAGACTCCCTGGCCGTATTGCAATCTCGGATCTCGGCAATATTGCGGTGTTTTACTGTAAAAAAACAAAACACAGTTTATATTGCGAACTGCTTATTCTTCTTATCGCATCTTTTTGTTTCAAGCAAAATGTAAAAATTAGCCGAACCTATTTTGTATTATTACAATTTATAATCGATATTTTGAGGCAAGGCACGCAGAAGCATTCTCAAAGTGTAAGGCATCTAAACAATTAAGAAAAAAAAGGATATTTTGATACCAACCTGTATCGCGCGATGGAATGGGGGTCGCTTGTAATAAATCTCGCATTTATGTCGGCGCTTTCTTCGTGGCACATCGTCTGTAAATAGTTCAAACAGTACCAAGAAACGCTTGAAAATTCAAATGATAGACCACGCACGTCAGTAAGGCTAACATGTGTTCGCACTTTCACACCGACCGCCGTGGTTTCAACGTCTGTCCTGCCATATTTTGCTGTCGTCCCGTTTTAAGGCTTTCCGAGCACCTAAACGCCACTACTCTAATGTATTTTGACGTGAGCACGTTAAGAATCCCGTTCTTCAGAAATTTCGGTATTGTGGTCCTCGGCATTGTGAGCGAAAAATTCGCTGTGGCTTAGCTTGGTTAAGCCCGGTAGTTGCGAAAGCAATATCCGTACCTACGCCATGGTACAGCCGGTAGTGTAGCTGGTGGTGGTGCTTGAGGTTAGACTTGTGGTGATGCATCGGTTATACAATCCAATCCAATCAAATCCAAACCAATTCAATCCCATTAAAATCCAATCCAATTCAATCAACTCCAATCCAATGCAATCTAGTCTAGTCTAATCTAATCAAATTCAATATAATATAATATAATACAATATAATCCAATCTAATACAATCCAATCTAATTCAATCTAGTCCAGTCCAATGTAATCTAATGTAATGCAATCAAGGTCGAATGAAGGTCAATGGTGGTCACCGCCGCGGCACGGCAAAGGCGTGAAAGTGCAAGTAGTATTGCTATCGCAATAAAATCCCCGGAGAAGCAGCCTAGTTGAGCCGCACTATGTCACGTGATCGTCTGGTGTCACAATAACCTGCCCACTGGATTGTGTGCAAAGAGAACACCGTGGGAAGTGGGAGTTGAATTAATTGGTCGCGAGAGGTCGTTCGGGGAGAGCAACTTGATTCGCACAAGCCCCATCAGAGGCAGCGCCTCTCATCGCAGAGCAGGGGCGCATAGTTTAACCGCTGCACCACTACGCCAGAATTTGTATGAGGACTCCCAGGGAGCTATAGATGTAAAGTATAGGATGACCGATTAAGCATGTGTGTGCATTAACCAATTAACGTTGTGGTGTCTTGGCCTTAAGGCGGATTTTAAGAGGCCCTCCAAATTTTTGCTTTTGTTTTTTGACAAATTTTACGTCCTAAAGTGATTCATCTACGAGGAATGCAGTAGTGGAGGGCTCCACGTAATTTAGCTCACATGGGTTTCTTTAACCTGCAAAGACATCTCATAGTGCATGGGCTTCTAACACTGCTTCCATCCAAATGAGACCGCCGCGGTCGGGATCAAGAAAGCAAGTTTTGGTCAACAGCCGAGCACCAAACCGCTAAGCAGCCATGGCGGCGAAGGAACAGTTTTTGCAGCTGACTCATATTTTTCAGGTATCCGAAACTCCCGATTCCGCAATGATGAAATGTTACACAACAACGCGACCAGTAACAAAATGCGTAGAAAGTAGCCTTCTTTGAACCGACTGCATGCAGTAAACTGTACTGTATCATGTCATGCACATCTTTATAAACTACAGCCATTTAGAATAGCAGGTCCAGTGCCAATAACCACAAAACGAAGGCAGACAAAAATGCATATATATTAGACAGCCCTCCCGTGCAGGTACTCATCTGTCGCCAAGGTACTAACTGTATACCCATATATGCCTAATTGGTCCTTCTCCACTGAATATTTGAAGATCGAGGCGTGTCCTCATACCACTCCGTGCGCAGCGGTTTAGCAATATGTGCGACTGCCACGCCAGGTGGCTGTTTCAAACACAGCCACTGCTGGGGCTTGTCGCCCTCGTTACTCTTTCCGAGCAACCTATCGCGGCATATTAATAATTTATCTGCCGCCTTCCATGAGAGGTACTTAGCTGATATTCATGGTTTGGTTTATTGGCGTTTAACTTCCCGAAGCAACTCCGGCTATGAGGGACACCGTAGTGGAGGGCTCCGGAAATTTCGACCACTTGGGGTTCTTTAACGTGCACTGACATCGCACAGTACACGGGCCTCTAGAATTTCGCCTTCATCGAAATTCGGCTGCCGCGGCCGGGACTGAACCCCCGTCTTTCAGGTCAGCAGCCGAGCGCCTTAACCACTTAGCCACCGCGGCGGGGCGGCTGACAATCTGATGGAAAGGTTGCACACCTGCTTTAGTGGGCAGACGGGGATGACATCACAAGATGACGTAACCTGGACGACAGGTGGGTGACCTGCGTTTCTGTTGACAAGACCGCCCACAACTCTGGATTTTCAGCTAAATGACAATCTGAACACTATTCGATTAAGATACTCTGCTTTGCGCTTTTCACCAGAGTGGCTCACATAAAAGGCTCAAACGTAAAATTTTTGCACCATTTGTGCACTATCTATACGATAGCTGCTCAAAACCGCCCCGCTCAGCTGCAGAACACCTTGCTGGCTTCCGATTTTGGTGAAGAAAGAGGAATTAAGTAAATCACTTACTGTTGCATAGGACAAGAAAAACAGCTGGTCGGGAGTGACGCTCTCTAGTCCTGGCAGTGCGATCATTGGTTTGCCTTCAGAACGCATCTTGTGTACCTGGAAAATGGAGGAAACATTTGGAATCCTCCAATAATTCTTTGTACCACTGAAGCTTTGCTCTCCGCTTTTTTTTCTATTCTTATCCCAGGTGCAATGGACGGTGCAGTCACCAGTCCGATATTTCTATTTTAAAATAGTAAGAGAGAATATTTGTTACGCGATGAAAAATTTCAGCCGCAAAATAAAAATCGCTCAGCGTGGCTTCCTTGCTTAGTTGCAGTGTAATTAGAAAATGCAGAACTTTTATGTTAATAACTTTAGGGATCGAGATTATTGGTGTGCCGTCTCTACAGGCAGAACCACTCGAAAAGACAGACTTCGTGCGAAGGGCAACGAGCACTGCGCGAATTTTCAGAACACGTTTTTATGCGCAGCGGTGTACATGTTATCAGATTACATGCCACAGAAATGATGTGTGCAGTGCGCGAGCTAATCTAAGGAAAATAACATTAAAAACCATTAGTTAACACGGGCTGCCTTTTATTGCCGAAGTTTTGAGAACCTGCTGAATGAAGACTGATATCTATTGAGTGCGCCGATACGAAGTGAAGTTAATAACGCATGCCTTCCATGTTACTGAAGTTTAAACGGAGATAGCATGACAATGACATACACGTGCAATACATAATTTTTAGTTTTATGTTCCTTCTTAAGTGCACATATGTACCCACAAATTTTCATCGCATTTCACATTGTGTTTTGCTTTACTTGGACACTGATATGCACGAGTCATAGCTGTTGCTCTTATGCGTATTTCTTTCAATTCCTTTAACAGGGGACGCTAGTATTTTTTTTAATTACAAGAGTAAATAATACTATGTGGTTTATAGGGGAATTATAAGTGCCGTCTAGTTAGCATTGCAGCTTTTAATATAGAAGCATTCTCCTTGAAAATAAACCACAAGTCGTGCACACTACGCTGTGTTATTTCGAGTAGAGGGTGACCTTTTGATGACTTAGACCACGATGAGAATTCAGTGGTATGTTCCGAAATCCTTGGGTATCGCATATACAGAGAAAGGAAAAAATAGGACTATCAGCCAGACGCCTGTAACAGTTTCATTTTTTTGTAAATTAGAGTTTAGGGGGCTACAGGCTCTTTTAGCCATGAACCCCTGCATTCCTTTATCCAAGTTTTCTTCCGAAGCGAAGGACATGGCATGAAGCCTTACAATGTCATCAACTTACGCCTTAATTCTGTACTGCCACCGTCTCAAGGAGTCGGGACCTTCAGTCAAGCTGTCACCACAACTTTTAGTCCCCACCCCTCCTCCTTTGTAAAAAAGGAAATAAAACTTACTTTGAAAGCAAGCCGGACTCCCCCATTGTCAGCTATGTCCTCATTCAATGTATATTCGCCGCTAAGCTGAAAGAAAAAAGCAAAATAAAGTGATGACAGAACAAATCACGCAAGAAATTCGCTTTTTGAATGGAAATTGAGAAAGTTACACTGCCGATTGCTGCTAGTGGAAACTTAAATATGGGGTACGCGGCCATTACGACGGTAATTCATAATTTTTTATTTCAACTTACAAAGGGCACTATGCAATTACACCCAAAACTGCGAACTGGGGAAGAAGAAACGCCACAATACTGCGATTTTTTGTGATGAGTTGTACTCGTGTCGAGACATGCTCGAGAGATCAACAAAGAAATTCGTCTGGCCAATAACATGAGCACGCCGCTAATTTCGCAATCTCTGAGGCATCGTACGTCGAAATCGTAGAGCACTGCACGAAATTTTTAAATATCTTCTTCTATATAAAATTGTCACAAAGCATTTGAAGCCCAAGCGATATATAAGTATTTGTTTCGCCCATATATTTTTCGATTTTCAAATACCGGAGTCAACCTGACTACGTCACTCTGAGCAAAGGCCTCTCCCATGTCTCTCCAGTTAACCCTGTCCTTTGCCAATTGCGGCCACCGTATCCCCGCAAACTCCTTAATCTCATCCACCCATCTAACTTTCAGCCATTCCTGCTGCGTTTGCCTTCTCTTGGAATCCACGCCGTTATCCTTAAGGACCAGCGGTTATCTTGCCTTCGCATTACATGCCCTGCCCAAGCCCACTTCTTCCTGCTGATTTATACTAGGATGTCATTAACTCGCGTTTGTTCTCTGACCCACTCCGCCCGCTTCCGATCTCTTAACGTCACCCCTATCATTTTTCTTACCACAGCAAGCTGCGTTGTCATTAACATCCTACCTTCATCTTGGAAAGAGGATCCATTATGCTTGAGTATTGCTTGGTCAAACAGTCAATATTTTCTTTGTATAGGCTCATACTGCAGTTTGTTCCCAAGGCACCCGGTCGTCCCTTGGCGTCCATGAACATTCCTGCGAAAACATGACTTCAATCAAATTTCGTGCTCACATTTTCCTCTTTATCAAGAATGTTGGAGCTCGCATTCTATAATTAACAACCGAAACCGCATAAACAACTCTCTTGGGCATCCAAAATTTCTCCGCGGAATATTTTATGCAAAAATATAATTCACCGCTTTTCAATTTTAAAAAAGTATATTAATCATCTCGTCAGGTTTGCTACAATAAGGTTCGCTTTGTCCACTGAAAGCCTTATCATTCCTTTCAATTAAGCACGTCGTGTGCCATCCGCGGAAAATTTCTCCCCAAGAAATTCCTAATTTTTTCACACACCTGCCATTCTGACACCCCTACTGTTCTTACGCTTCCTTGGAATCCATTCCGTTACTCAATGAAACCAAGGGTTATTGTGCTTTCACAGTGCATGCCCTGCCTATTTTATTTTTATTTATTTATTTAGTAAGGAACCCACAGCGCCGTGGCATTACAGTAGGGGGTGGGGGTGGGGGGACAATGTACAAAAAAAGAAACACACATGACACCTCCGCTCGCAGGCAGAGTTACAAGAATAAAGCGTTCACCATGTACATCTCACGTCAAAAGAACACATCACAATCACATCACATCATTAAAGAACGAAAGAACGCATCATTTGATGTCACACTCACAACATCGCTCGGTAGTCTGTTTCATTCTCTAATGGTTTTCGGAAAAAAAGACATTTTAAACAATTCAGTTTTTGCCGCGAATTCGCGGACTTTAAAAACATGGTCAACACGGTTGGATCTATAGAAAGGCTCCTGCACATACCTTTCGCGTTCAACCCGAACAGTTGAATAATAAACAGCATGAAACAGCTTCAGACGCAACTTCTTTCGGCGCGTGTCAAGCAATTCCCAGTTGAGTGCATCCTTCGTACGCGATGCACTGTAACGAGCCCCGCGTGTGCCAGACACGAAACGAGAGGCAATGTTCTGCACCCTCTCCAACTTATCTTTATCTCTTGCTGTAGTCGGGTCCCAGACAGTGCACGCGTAGTCCAGAACCGACCTGACATAAGTCTTAAATAAAATATCACGTCATGACAGTGGAAAAGTGCTTGCATTTCGGCGAAGAAATCCCAAGTTTCTGCATGCTTTAGCAGAGATATAATCGACGTGACGGCGCCAGCTCAAATCAGGAGTAAAATAAACGCCTAGATATTTAAATTCGAATACCTGTTCTAACATTGTGTTCCTAATAACATATGAATACAATATGCAACTTTTCATTCTTGATTTAAAGTTGTCAGATGTTTACTCCCAGAACCATTTCTCTTTCTGCCTCCCTGAGTTTGCATGTGATGTTTTTCTTCACGCGGTTTTCTACACACTTAACTCAATCCAAAGCGTCTTCTTTAGCCTTTTAATTTCCATCTCACAAATACGTACCGCTAAAATACAGCTTCTAAATAGTTTCCTCTTCATGGATACCAGAAAGTTGCTCTTCAGGCACTGAAAGCTGTTCAAAAATACTCTCCACCGCATTCCTATTTTGTTGGTTATTACACTTTATCATGGTCCGGACCTTCTATGACAATGTTCCCTATCTAGATGCACACCCCTCCCGAATACCATTCTTCGCTGCCAACCGTAAACTGCTGCTCTCCTCCGAGACAGCTCAAAAATGCTTATTTATTTCATATAAATATTTATTCCCATCATTTGCGGGTAACAGAGAGCAGATGTCAGGTATTTTTCTTGTCAATTAAATGCCGATCCTAGCGCTTAACATATAAGAGCTCTTCTAGCACGCTTTATGAGTACTAAATATCTGTAAGACGCTTAGAATACTCGAATCGATCCCCTAGTTGCCTTTTAGATTTACGTATCAAAAGCTCCCTGTTTGCAGCCTAGAGGTGGCGTTCGCTTTTTTTTTAAACATACTCTTTAAATCCTATTAATCTCAGCATAGTGACTGTTCAAAGCACTTTAACTAAACTTGATCCTAGTTTTTGTCGTCGTTGTGAACTCAAGTAGCTCTTTTTCCTTGGAGGTATACTAACTGCACCATGGAGCCGTTTCTTATGGCAGATTTTCCTGCTTCTTGAATCACAACGAAAAAATATGCTCTCTAAAATGGTTATTCTTCGTGGATATAATAAAAAAACATGAAAAGACGAAAATTGGAGCGAGGTAATGAAGTGTAGTCTAGGCGCAGCCAAAATAACGGACACATTCTCTGGCGTTGTTGATTTTAACTCCGCAGGATTTGGCCTAGTTCTTAGTGGCCATGTGTATCCTTGAACATTTATTCATGCAACTTTTCAAGCCTAACATTGCGTATTTTCTAGTATAGTGTTTGCGTATGCGAGGCCATTAATTTCTCCAATATTAGGCACAGCAATGCCATCAAAGCCCGGAAATTGAAAGAAGCGCAACGTATTAAAATTTATTATCTCTACTGTCTCATTTTTACTAGGCAAACCTGCATCCACTAAAATTCTTCTCCAAAGCATGTCGCAATAAAAGCGTTGTGTCTACATTAATAACGCATCTTACAAACTAAACTGTCAGGCTGAAGTTTCACAATCGCATGCTGCCTGTTCTCTGGTCAGTGGCAATCAACGGAGCAATTTATGTGTGCCTCGTTTACAGCAATCGGCTGATCGATATAATCAAAAGCTATTAACTAGAGCTTCAGTGGCCGCTCTCAGCAATGGCCAGGCTGTTCAGAGATGTGTTAATTAACGAACAAACAACGGGCTCTTTTAAAGCATACAAATAAAACTTGCGACCATTTATCGAAGCAAAATACGCTAATCCAATTTTCACGGTTCTCACGTTAAAGTCTTAACTTTCGTCTTCATTCGAGAGTTTTTCATAAATGTCCAATATAATGCGTTAGCATTGTATGGCTATGTTTTCACGAGCTTGTCCGCACGATTAACTAAGTAACCCACGAGGTGGGTTACTTAGTTAATTAATTAGAGCCAAAAATGTCGAAAATCGGGCGGGGCAGGAGCGAAGTGGCCCCAAATTTGAAAACGGCGGAAGTGTGGCACCACGTGACCAGAAGTAGGGGCGGAGCCAACGCGTGGCGCCAAGTTTGAAAGCGGAGCGTAGCGCGAAGTTCGAAAACTCATGCTTACGCATTTCTGCAATGCGGGTGCCGCAGAAGTCTGTAACATTTTTTTGTATTCATTCTCTGTATTATTAACATAATAATCCTTCACCTTACCTTGAACATCGTATGCGTGTGTTATCGCGTGCGCCATAAGGGTTCCGATTGAGCCAAGGTTGACGGATCTAAAGACGAAGAGCAGAAAAAGAAATATTGCGTTCCCGAAATTAACAGGCGTCTTTGTGCGCTTGTCGGTAGTGGAAGAATGCGACTTCAATGCATACTTTCCTGAGGCTGGACGGAAGGCTGTCGACAGCAGCAGAAACACTAAAACGCGTAAATAATAGTTCCACAACAACTTACGTCGGTAATCCAGCCTGGAAAAAGGGTTCCTGAAGTACACCCGCTGGAAACACTGTGGGCAGGAACATACAGAGACATGAGCCAGCGCCAAAATAAGTAGGCCTTTATAAATTCTGTATACCAGCACAATCAACCAGTAAGCTCTTTAACACTTTGTGGCGTGAGCGGCGAATTTAATAATCTTACTGGACTGACATTAAACACCTACAGACAAGCACTATTTTCATTTTCACCCAGTTTGTATCGTACTGCCAGCTCAAGAATGAAAACAACAGCTTTTTTTAAGTTTACGAAGTGTGACGATGTCAGCAGGTTCAATAGCAGCTTGAATTAAAACAGCTCGGAGTTTGGCGCGCCTAAGTTTGGGCACTGAGGCCGAAAGCGCTGGTTTTTAGTCTGGTCTGCCTGGTAACTTTCTACTTTTACCACGTTTGGCACCACTACAGCAACAGCTTGAAAAAAAAAACATAGCGCTTTTCGTACAGCGGTACAAAACTGCCAAGCTTACACGTAAATTGGTGCGCGCATGCTCACAACCTACAAATGGTCTCCGTTGCTGCAAGGCCAGCAGGTAATCAATTGGAACACATTAAGGCAGCAAAATATGTTGGTGTCTTCAAAAACAGTACAAATGCCATTCTTCCGAGGCACTAGGTGCCCCTCCCGCTCAGCTCGTCAAATAATTCGGTAGAGAAGACTCCTTAAGTGTGGCAGTGCGAAAAAATCAGTGTATGCACAACCTAGTTTATTTGTAGTTATTTCTGCGAGGTGGTTCATCTGCGTGTTCTGTCATGCGCAGAGACCGGTGCACGTTCGGAACTTCGAGTTGTACACAGTGACTCCTTTTTAAAAGAAGCAGGTGTTCTTGAGGAAGTGTAAATTTTGTTCCATTGTTCCAATTTAGTACACGATACACTTTAGCCATTTTCTCACTCCTTACAAGAAGGCTCAGGTCTTTATTTGATTGGCTGGGAACTTCAGGACCCTTGCCTAGCCAAGGCCGGCTGCTGAGATTTTCTTCTTCTTTTCTTCCTCTCCCATTTCTAGCTAGAACAAACTAACTTTATAGACCCTCTATGTAACATATTTTTTCACATGTTAGTAAAAATCTGCAGAAAAAGTTGGAGGCTTATCAAGGTTAAGCCCAGTGGATGCGAAGCAGCCTTCGTTTTGCATTCTTATTATTAACATCCTTAGCGTTTGGAGGCATCTTGACCGCATACACGCCCGGCGCAAAGACGCTGGCGCGGTTGCGGGCACAGAGACTGACGCGACGGCGGGCGCGCGCCGCTTCATCCCTGGCGTGACGTCACATATCACGTGACGCAGCGATGGTGGCGCCGCCGCCGCGTCGCGCGCGACGGCGCGAACCGAAGCGTGGAGGCCTCCGCCGGGCGACGTCCGACGGCGCGATATGAGGCCCCATCTGCAGCCGGTGTGACGTCATCACATGACGTCACATCATGTGATCTCACTTCAAGGTTATTGGTGGCCACCGCCGGGCGTCGCGCGAAGGCCCGAAACCTAAGTTAATATGCTTCGCATAAAAGAATTGCCCTTTACCTTCAGCTTGGCGCATGATAGCCTTAGCAACTTATGCGCCATTAAACCCAACACGACACAACGCAGCACAGTGACGCCAGTTTAGGCCAATCTTGAGGGAGGTGTGGAAACGGCCCTTCCTAGCCAACTGCAGAGCGCTGTATAGATGAGAGGCCGCGGCGAGAGAGTGCCTTGCGCGTGGGCCATCCCATCTTGGCTCTCAATCAGGGGGATATGTCAGATGTTGTCACTACGCGCCCACCGCTATTCCTCCTCACTTAGAGGCCTCCCCCACGAGACGGAGACGGAGTGGGATCGCCTGAGCGCGGAGTTTGTGCTGTGACGTCACGATATATGCATGCGCCATCTCTTGGACGCTATGCGTGCGCCTCGCTCGGAGACGGTGTGATGACGTCACGTTTTTCGAACCATCCAACCGTCCAATGGGGCTAATAATGCTTTCGAGTTTAAAAGGTGGAGCTGTTGTTTCGCTACTACAAAGAATCACGTGCCAACTGGGATGGCGAGGCATGCCTCGACCGCTCGACGTCCACTGCTTTGAATCTTTAAACAGAGGAACCTAATGACTTCGTTGCGCAAAATTGTATACGTCAAGGTCAGCCTAGATGGCTCTTGATTAAGAGTAAATATTTTGAGTGCAGGTACAAGGCGTCCACTCTCGGTTTGCGTTTCTCCCACATTGTCGGCGTACTAAGCAGAACTACAGCGAAGCAAAGAGCACGGCGAACCGGCAGAAGTATCGCAAAGCGAAAAGTACGGCGAACGGAGAAGTCCAGTATGACATATTTTGAAGAGAAATGAGTACTCACAAAGATGATTAGTCGCTTTCAGGTAGAGGGCGCCAACATCCTCAAGGTGAAATTCATTCCTGAAGAAACGAAAAAAAAGGACTCTCCAATACAAGTTGTGAAACAAACTTCGCTTGAAACAATTGAAAGTATAATACACCGTTTCGTCTCGCCAAGTCTTTCCAATTTTTTTTTCTCCAATTCGAAATCCACCACGTACTTATGCCATAGGAATCATAAGAGGGTTCTCACGCAGCTTCCACCCTCGCCGTACGATGGCGTTCTACGACAGACCAGCGGTAACTCAGGACGTTCCACGTCCGCCGCTTACGAACGTGGGTGGCGCTGATGAACACTCTCAAGGTTAGGTTATTTGTAAACATAGATACCCCCGAAAGCAGAAGGTTTGACAGCCGTCGCCGTAGCTCAGAGGTAGAGCACCGGACGCGTAATTCAGAGGTCGTGGGTTCAGATCCCACCGGCGGCATGTGGTTGTTTTTTCTTCTGCTTTTCTAATCAATAAGCTTTAAGCGGCAACATATTAAGTGATATGCTTACTTGATCAACACCATAAATAAATAAATTAAAAAAATCCCCTGTGGTCCTTGGTTTCTGTGGCTGTTGGCTTCTCATATTTATAACGAGCCCCTCATTCCCCTTCCCTTGTTTGCTTACTTACGTACCAGAGCACTCACATTAGTTTTCACAAACTCCTATCTTAAACTCTGAGCTCTCAGCTTTATCAGGCGGAGACTCTTGTCGGAGCGGTAAGCCCGTCATTTTGATTCCACCTTGGAGACCGACGCATTTCTGTCTGGTGTAATGTGGCATTTTTGTCTGGCTGACAGGTGACGGAGATTACTGAAGTGAAGACGTTTTATAACAATCGCTTTGATTAATGATGTAATACATACGAGTAATAATATAAAAGACTATCGTGCAAGGAGGAACTACGGGCAGTCATGGCAAGAGGGCGTTCTTCTCTACGTTGATTTATAATTGTATGTGTGTATTTCTGGATGCAAATATGCAGGGTTTGACGGACCCAACCTGTAAGAGGTGACCTTGTTTAACATTAAAAACCTCTACTTTTAAAACTGTGAGAAACACGTAGGTGTTGTATATTGACATCGGAATTTTCGTGCGGGACGGCGAGAGCCTTCGTCATTTTTTGGCCATTTTCGAGACATACGCCGCTCTGTCAGGGACGGAGCTCAACGCCGCCAAGAGTAGCGCCTTGCGTTTCGGCACGTTCAGAGACCCGCTGCCGATCCCGATACCATTCGTGGACGCAGTGCGGGTATTAGGAGTCGTCTTCGAACAGTCCGGCGTCTCTCCCCGTACCTGGGAAGCCGTCATCTCGCGGACGACGAAAGCTCTCGCAGAGGCGGCCCAGTTCGGGCTCTCCTTTTCAGCGAAAGTGGCCGTCGTCAAAACGGAGACTACGCTTTCGCATTCTACGTCGCTCGTGTCGCTGCGCTACCGCGCCGAGCAGCAGGACGCCTGGCCTCCTTGGTGGGAGCCTTCATCTGGGATGGTCGCACGGCGTCCGTCGCCCGCCGTTTCCTCCACCTCCCCGCGAACCGAGGAGGCCTCGGGCTGCCTTGCGTGGCCACAGTAGCTCGGGCGTTCAGCGCCAAGTGGGTGGCAACACTCGTTGCCGACGCGTCTTACCCGGGGCGCTCGCTGCTTCACTACTGGCTGAGCACAGCTCGCCGAGCGTTCGCCCCGGGTCGGCACTCAGGCCCGCAGGCCGAGCGACCCCTCGCCTTCTACCGTGCCGCCGCGGGTTTCCAGCTCAGCCTTGCGGCGGACCTCCCGGGCGTTGAGCTCGCCGACACGTCAGCTTTGCGCATAGGTGAAATGGTCGCGTGCGCGCAGCTCAGCCCTGACGACCAGAGGCGCACCGCGGTCCGCAAGTGGAGGGCGTGGGCCGCGAGTTCGCTACCCAGCGAGGTCCGAGACTTCGAGTGGAAGCGGCGGTGGGGCGTTCTCCCGACTCGAGAGCGCCTTGCAGCGTGGGGCGTCGTTCCCAACGACATGTGCCCCCAGTGTGGTGTATCTGAGACGGCGCACCACGTGTTCTTTGAGTGCCCAGTCGCACTAGTGATGTGGCGCCTAGTGTGGCGCATGTTTTCCGTCCGCGCCGGCCCCGGAGCTCGGCGTCAGCGCGGCTTGTTTTCGCGCCTTGTTGTTGCCTGTGTTTATTTTGTGCTGTGGCGCCGCCGCTGCCTGGCTGAGGCCCGCAGGCAACCGGCGCGCGCAATGTATCCAGCGTTGCAGAATCTCCGCCTCCTCCTGTGGACATTCCTGTCTGACCGGCTGGAACAGGACGGAGAAGCGCTCTTTCTGCAGCGCTGGCACACGCGCTTCTTTGTAGTGCGGGGAGGCAGGCTGAGAGTGCCAGCCTTGCTGTACTAGCCTCCTTTTGAGTGCATTTTGATGCATTGGTTTGTTTCCTTTTGTGTAAGGCTCCTTTGTTTTCAAGGCGCCTTTAGTGCTCTTTCCTTTTATGTGTATGTGTGCTACTACACATGGTGGCTGTTGTTATTCCACCCATCGTGCGATTAATGGCTCCTTATTTGTAGTGGGATATTCTCCCGCCCATCAGTGTAAATTGTATTGACCCGCAAGCCTCGGACATTCTGTACTAAATTGGTACCTTTTTTGAATCTTTGTACGGAGCCGGCTCCCTTGTGTGTATATATGTACTCTTTATGTATCCTTGCGTTTTGTTTGTACACAAATAAATTTCTCTTTGTGTGTTGTATATTGAGCTGGACTGTACAGCAAGCTGGACGTTATGTGCCTCTAATATATTAATAATTAGACAAATACTTAACCTGTATGAAGTTATAAACTTTTTATTTTTGACTTTAGGGCCAAGGTTACATTCCGAAATTTATGGTCCTCAACGAAGAAGGTGAGCCCTGTCAAATATGGGCTTTTCATGGCCCGTTTTGTTGGCTTTCCGCCATTGCATAGTAAGAAAATGCGTGTTGCTGCCCGCTGTATCGCAACCAAAATCATCTTTTTCTATATCATTAAATAGATAAATAGCGTTCTTGTTTGATGCATAAAAAATAGGAGTGATCCAAGTTCTTAAATTGGTTTGGTTTGGTTTGGTTTATGGGGTTTAGTGTCCCGAAGCGACTAAGGCTATGAGAGACGCCGTAGTGGAGGGCTCCGGAAATTTCGACCACCTGTGGTTCTTTAAGGTGCACTGACATCGCATAGTACACGGGCCTCTAGAATTTCTCCCCCAAGGAAATTCAACCGCCGCGGCCGGGATCGAACCCGCGTCTTTCGGGTCAGCAGCCGAGCACCATAGCCACTGAGCCACCGCGGCGGATCCAGTTTTTAAATGTACAATGAGGAAATTCCAAAACAGTCTTCAAATCCGTATTTTTCTACGACCGATATTTCTAACCATATTGCCGATTAATGAAATATAAAAGTACGGCTCACCATCGATTGTGATGGCCTTCAATTTCGCGATATAACCCTGCCCCCTAACGTTAAAATTAAGAAAATTTCTCGGTTACTTTAGTTAATTAATTCTGAAATTATTCATTCATATCAGGTACATGATGTCCGGTCTGGTCTACTATCCATGTGCACAAATTGCTCCGAAGTATTTCTCACAGTATTTAAGAAAACATCTGTAAAGGTTAAAAAATCGCTCTGTAAATGAACGCATGTGTATATCTGTATACACCGGCGAGCAGACACACCACCTTTGTTGCGTTCACATTACATGTGGTAGCAACTTTTAAGGAGTAAAAGAGAGAGAAACCCTTGAATGAAACAGCAGAAAATTTATTTATATATTTATTACTGCGGAGTCGTTTGGAAATCGCTGGCATGCTAATCTATGTAGGAGTAAGCTGATCTGCTGCGTTTGCACTTCATTCCCCAGAGAAGGCAAATCTATCTTTTATTGAAGTTCACGCAACAACAGAAACAAACGTATGTTCTATAAATAAAATCACACCCTGTACTTACGAGTGCACAATGAGTCGGTCTTTTTCCTCCGTACGGAGCCGAGCCAGGGTCCTGACGTTAAAGTGTTCTCCAAGTCGATGAATAATAATAGGCAGAGAAGTATCTAGTGGCAGTGTTTCAACCTGAGGCATGAAACAAAATCTCGTTCTAGAGCTCTTATTTGCTGTCTTGTTATTCAAGTGATTATTTTTTCTTAAGTTCCTGATAACAGGCCTCAATTTTTTCTTTTGCACATGAGCTTCATCCAAACCCAAAATATGAACTGCCGGAATAGCGCGCTACCACTGGCAACGAAGATACGATAACAGAACAGTAAAACTGCAACGTTACTTCAAAGAGCTGAACACAAAGATATGAGGACGGTTTAAATTGGTTTCTAATCCATTGAATTTCGTGAGAACACTATTGCTTCTCGATGCAGTGTCACCATTCACACTTTCCACTTTCGTGCTTGCTTCGCGGTGGGCTGTTCAAGATTTGCACCAGATAAATGTTTACGCTTTTAGGTGCAACACTCGCTCTCGTCAGGTGCACCCTACAACTCCTTACTTCTCCGGCCGTGTTTAGGGGCCGCGATGACAGTGTGCTTATACCGATGGCCTCGCGACACACCAAGTTCCGACGCGCTCTGGCCTGGTATAACTGCCAGCCATGCATTTCTGTTTAATTTGACGCAAAGCGCTAAAGCTGTCAAGCGTTTTCAGCTCGTTGACGCCGCGCCTGCTTCATTTGGTTGGAAGGCTGTTTTCAATTTCATTTCTCTTCTGTGCACTTTGACTAAGCTACGCTCTCTGCTACGTCTTTTAGTTATTAGTATCTGCACTACCTATTTTCTCACCCGCCGCAGTGGCTCAGTGGTTACGTTCAGCTGCTCAGTGGTTACGTTCGGCTGGTTATGTTCGGCTGCTGACCCGAAAGACGCGGGTTCAATCCTGGCCGCGGCGGCTGAATTTCGATGAAGGCGAAATTCTACAGGCCCGTTAACTGAGTGATGTCAGTCCACGTTAAATAACCCCTGGTGGTCGAAATTTCCAGAGCCCTTCACTACGGCGTCCCTCATAGCCTGAGTCGCTGTGGGACGTTAAACCCCAATAAATCAATAAATCAGTCACTTAATTCCTTATTTTTTTATTTAACATTCTTGCCGGTGAGTTTACATGTGGAAGCGTATTCGTCTGGTTCTCCTCCCGATAAGATGGACCTCCATTACATTTCTGAGGTGTAGCTCATAATTTCTGATCGTCGCGGTATGAGACAAAATGCTTCTTTACACAGGGCACGCCAGCATTACTGCGTATTCCGTTTCAACAAACTGCTAAAGAAGAGTTGAGAAACACAACAGCATATGAATGGCAGTACATTGGTTTGGGCTAGTTGACTCTTAGCTAAAATTCATTCTGAAAACTGCTCAAATAACACCTTGACAAGAAGGACACATGAAGGCCGCGGGACGATTGTAAGTTGGTGCCTGTCCCGTGGTTCGCTGCTGTCTTCTTTGTTTGTTTGTTTGTTTGTTTGTTTTTAAACAGCGCTGAAACGACACGGACGAAATAGATGTAGACGGGACAGTTTAAAAAAAAAACTATTACCAACCAGCCCAAACCAAGCTACTGTTGCATGAAATTGTCTTGTGTCCTTTTCGGCATCCTCAGAATAAATTTCAAACACAGAAGCCTAAGTTTTACCTGGCTTATGGGGTTTAACATCCCAAAGCGACTCACGCTATGAGGGACGCCGTAGTGAAGGGCTCTGGAAATTTCGACTACCTGGGGTTCTTTAACCTGCACTGAAATCGCACAGAAACATGAGCCTCTAAAATTTCGCCTTCATCGAAATTCGACCGTAGCGGCCGGGATCGAACCCGCGTCTTTCGGGTCAGCAGCCGAGCGCGGTAACCACTCAGCCACCGCGGCGGCCATCTGCAGAAGGGAAACAGCCTCTACCACAAAGGGGTCCGATTACCACGAGTCATTTAAAACTGATAGAACGTCATTTTCCTATCCTTCCCTCGTAACATGCTTGAAATGTTAGCTCCATCATTCTGCTCTATCTGCAAAGCTGCTCTGGGTGCAGAATACGATTTCCAACCACTGAAGTTCGCCATTTTATAATTGATTTAGAAACTTTCCGTGATTATCACTTAAATTAGGCGCATGTTGTTGCTGACTTGAAAGTATCTCTCGTCATATTGAATTTCAGCACTATCCTTTCTCATTATGGGCCCAAAATGTTTCATCCCCAAGCTTTTAGTCAGTATAAAACACGGCATTTAGTGAGTAAAATTGAAAATATAAATACGCAATCACAAGGAGGTATTTTTTTTCCGCGCATACTATTTATGTTCCGGCTTGTCGGTGCCTTAACTCATGCAATTAAAATGCATGGTCGTATGGAAGGAAGTCCTTACCTTCTCGTATAGCTTGTCAACAAAGCTCTCATTGAGCAGAAAATCCGGATATCCAACAACTGGTATCGTGTTCCAAAGCTGCAGAAAGGATTTCTTATCAAAAATGAAGCAAAGGACCGCATTTTATTGCAAACAGTTCGTACACTCAAAAATAAAAATGAAACAAATGAACTAATAGTGCTGTTCGCGGTTACATATTCGCCACAACTCTTCGTTTGCTCATTGAATTATTAGGTGTTCCGGTTTATTTATCATCAGTACCATCGATAAGCGCACTCTCTTCTTTCCTAACTTTGGGTTCCCCTCTGGTAGATCCAAATTAGCATAAAAGAATTTCATACTAACATCGAGGACTTTTCATCAATGTTCATTTTATTCCAACTCCAAGCCGCGATAAAAACTTTGGTCGCATTCTCTCTTGTGCCGGCTTAAAGAAAAGCTTTTGCTGAGGTTTCGAATAAGAAAAAAAATATTGCGGATAAAATTAAGCTGTTTGCAAAATACTGCCTAAAGAGAGAAACTGAGCTGGAGCCTTGCGCGAGTCAAATCTATGGAGTTACTGCAAACCTTTAATCTCGATCCACACATTCGTGATACAGTCTAGCCCGTTTATAACGAAGCCACTTATAGCGAAATAGCGGTTATAACGAAGAGATTTCAATTTCCCATTCCCATTTTTGCATTTTCAATACATTTTGGGTCCGGTTTTAACGAAGCAAATTAGAGCGCGTCAGCGGGTATAACGAAGATATGTAATACCAACAGAAAAATAATCTGCCAATCAACACATTTTTGCGTCCTTGAGGCGATTTTTTCCTCGAAAATAAGAGCAAAATTCGGCTGACGGCGTCCTTTCGTGGCGTCGTCTGCTCTCCTGCGGCATGAAGGTGCCTTTGGTAAAGGCGATTTTCTTCGCAAGCGGAGCCTGGAGGGATGTGAAGCACCTGACCATCGTCCATTGCATCGAGAAAGCCGGCTTCTCCCGAAGCAGCAGCGCGGAGGCGGCGCCTGCTGGGGACGAAGCTACCGCGATTGACGTCGCTGCAACCGCTGATGCTGCCGCCGCAACGGCCTGCTTGGAGCAGCTTTGGGATTCCGCTGGCGACTTGAACCTTGTGCCTGCGGGTCTAAGCCACATGGACTTCGTTTTCGCCGACGAAGACCTTGTTGCCACCGAGGACTTGACGACTGAAGAAGTTGCCGGAAGTGTCATGGAAGAGACCTTGGCGGAGAGCGCCTCCGACAGCGAATGCGACGATGCTAGTTGTGCCCCTAAGCCGGTCACCTCCGCAGCGGCCATCGCAGCTGTTGACACGCTACGGATGTACCTCGGGAGTCCGGAGTTCGACCAGATCTTTGGTTCGCACTTGGATGGTATGGAAGCCGCAATCCTGAAGTCCGCACTCGCGAAACGTGTTCAGGGGACGCTAGACGACTTCTTTCAACGGCAATAAATCGGTATGCCGATGTTTGCATTTTTTTTCGTAGTCCGCATATTACGAAGTAGCGGATATAGCGAAGTGATTTCCGATTCCCGCCGACTTCGTTATAACCGGACTAGACTGTATTACTTTTCCCCAAATACGTTTTCCGCAAATACGTTTTCCCCGCATGTGTACACATTGCTGTGCGTAGCTGAATACTCGTGCATCCACTCCAATGCAGCGCACGTTCTCCCCTTCTCGTACAACTCTCCTCATTGATGCGCTTCACGCAAGGCGGCCTCTTATTGCAAGCTCTATCCGTGAAGCTCGGCTACCCTCATTGAGAAACGAGTGCCTGGTTACGACTCCAGCGCGAGTGCAGCATCGCCATCTGTCGGTCGCTTTTTAAACCGTTTACGCGCGGATTCCCATGATCAGGCGTAGCGCGGCCCATTTATGCTGCCATAAGCAGGTAGCAGAATTAGCTGGTGCAGTGGAAAAGCTTATAGCATTCATTGGTCTGCACCCATTGCTGTTCTCAAAGCCCGAAGCAGACGCGCACAAAAGCATGACCACATTGTGGCTCTGTATTATTATTTAATCAGACAATACATGGCAAAAAGATGATTCTCATGTGTATCGAAGATAAAGCAACGAAATCAGTGGGAATAGTATAGTTGTGCTAAAAGACAATAAAAGCTTTCTGAAAGCTGTGGCAGCCCCGAAATAGGATAAAGTATGCGAGCAGCAAAATACTCACACTTACGTGCTATGTTGCAAAAGCCAGTGGCGAGAGAGTCTTTTGGCTCTGCGCTAAACCCTTAAAATGAGTTCGTAATGTATGGCTGACTTTATTCCTAACTGCCGTTGAAGCTTAAACATCTTTCATTGGAGTGGTAATGCCTGATACGCTGAAATACCGAGTGCTTTTTTTTCCATGCCTTGAGGGAAGTGTTGCACATTTCGCGACTTGCTTCCTTTATTTACAAGGAGAAGCTTACCGCTAAAACTACATGTAAAAACGAGCACAGAGACCATCAAATTCAATAACAAACACAATTCTTACAATGTGAAGGCTGTTCGTAAACAAAGCTGGGTGTACGAACCTTCTGCTTCACTGCTGCTTTCGTGGCCTTATCCATCCAAGAGATAGTATCGAGATGGCTGTAGTACGTTCCGGCAATGGAGTTAAGGATGTCCCGTGCCTAAATGATTTTAATGGAGAAAGCTCATATATTCTGTTAGAAATTCATACACAGCAAAACACTAATTGAGGCGAGCTGGTGCTTAGCTTCCCCAATTCAAGCGCAACAAAGGCAGCGCACAGAAAGGAGAATGCAGGAAAGAAGAAACGAATAGCTGTGAATCAAGGCTGCAAGAAACCAGCATTCTCAAGGAGAGCAAAGACCCAATCGCGCGTGAGTTGATATAGGCGCACCAAATTAGAAAGGGTGGTAGTGCTTGTGTTAGTATCCCTTCTATGGTAAGGCATGAGAAAGAATTTAAGTTTTAGATACGCTACAGTTTCTAGAGATTCACCTCCGTTCCCTCTTTGCCGCCTTCAATATCGCGCCCATGTGTAGTCAGCTGTTTATTTCACCTTTCCCCAGACTAATTAAGCACCTGTTTCTGAAGTGAATAAAGTGTTGCAAAGCGCATGTCTTCTCGTTCTCCTTTCTGTGTTCTGTCTTTGTCGCGTTTGAATCTCGGACTCATACACGACAGGTCCAGGTGATTGATACCTGCATGATAATAAACCCTCAAGCTTTAAAAAAACATTGCCACTGCAGAGTAAGTTCTAGATCATCATACCTTGAATCCCGAAGAGCGAATGAGCTGGTGAAATCTGTAATGCGTTATTGTTATCCTGGTTTCGGTGATAACCCACACAATTTTCTGCTTCATTCACTTAGGCACAAATGGCAACGCGAAAAAATATTTTCCTTCCTTTCCTGAACGACGTTCATCTTGTGCAACTCTCGGAAAATTTGGCTGGGCTGGAGACTAACGCCTGGATATCTGATGCTGTGGGCAATAGATTGGTTTAGTACACATAATTTGCGCTCGCAATCACACTTCTATGCAAAACAGCACGTGCTGTGTTATGCTATGTCAGTGCGCTGAAAAAGCCAGCACTAAAAAAAAGTCTTGCTTAGGTGTTATCTCTATTATCAAGGATGTTTTGCCTAGTTGCCGTCAAACCTCACATGACATATCACGTACATTATCGTTTTCCAACATCGTAAAGGGCAAACTGTGTCAGCTCTAAGCGCTGCGATCTCTGTTTGTGCATTGCTGCGCACAATTGCTGTACTCTTCAGACGTTCCACTCTGAATGATGTTTCCCGCTAAACTGTGTTCAGTAATATTTGTTTTGTCAGAATGGGGTAGGGCAATTTAAGGTGTTTCAGGATAGGTTGCTCCTGGCCAAGAGAAAATAGATCCAGGCAGATCAGGGCAGTCAATATAGCACAGCAACAGTGCGAATCCTTGGCAGTGCGGACTGTATGAAATAATGCGGAAATAACGTGGAAACCCCAGAAAATTATCCAAATAAAATCATTAATATCAATACCTTTGTCACTACGAGCACTACTGAGAAGCTAACCAAACCGCTGCTAGTGAGTTTCCAGGCGGTTCGTCGTGTACTATTCGCACTGTTAACTAAAGCGGGATGATACGAAAGTATCCGTAAAGTTGTTTCTGCTTAGATCGCCTGTGAAATCAACAATGGACGGAGCTCAACCAAGGGACCTCCGTGTTTTAGGAAGCGTGCCACGATGGTGGAGGTGCACATTCCAACTTCTACACTTTCCTGCTTCACAAGCGGTTCATAAACCGCTGCCTTAGGAAAAAAGGAAGACAATCTGCAGATCAGATATAAACTAGAGTTTTCTATAACGAACGCGAACGGCGTAGCATGGTCATGAATGGCGTGGAAGCGCTTGATATTAGCATTCGCATCTATCGTGAAGTGGCTAATGGGCGCAGTGAAAAAATAGTTAACATCGGCACTTTCCTGTATTTTCTGAAGGAAACGAAAAACTGTTGTATATCTGACAAACTGCGCCAAAGTCCACAAAATTACGCAACAAACATCCCAGCGCCGATGTCCCTTCTTAGCGAATGAATATAACAGTATATCGCCAATCTCAGTAGCCCCACCGGGTCGCCGCAATGCATCTGCGACAACACAAAACTGTTAGCGTCACGCACAGGGACAGAACAGAGAGAGCTTTCGAAGTCGTCGGAACAACACACTGTTCAAAGCTGACAACCTCAAAAACAAGGCTTAAATGGAGGCGATGAGTTGTCATGCATTAGTGCATACAATCGAAGCGCTCATATTTTTACGGCGGTTTTTGTGAAGAGTTGTCATAATAAAGTCAACAAGCAGGCGAGAAAGTTACTTCTAAGAAACCGCGTGACTCTTAGATACTTCGAGATAAAACGTCGTTTCCCTCACCATAGCGCAGCGCGCCGATTCCCTTCTGGGCATGCCTGGGTCCAGTTCCCTTCTGGGCCGGCAGCGGTTTTTAGCTCAGTCCATAAACTGATGTCAAATACCTAGTTTAAATTATTTTTCAAAGAATGTGTACCACTTTATGCTACTGTGTGAGACATGTTTGAACAAAGGAATCATTATACTTTGGGGAACCAACTACTGAGGTTCCTGCAAAGACAACGAGTCACACAGGACTTCTTTACTTTAAGGTTAGGAAACAAATCTTCTTAATGAGCGGGGTAATTATCAAATAACTGCACTAAAAATATTTTTAGCATCAACGTTGACGCCATTCTTTGTCGAGAAAGCACAATGAAATTGCACTCCAAAAACGCAGCTAAATTCTACCAGGTACTAAGCACCAGTGTGGGTATTTCACTGCAATAGTTTAAGTAGCAAACTTAGGGAGAAATACCTTTCAATACAAGGTAATGCCCCTGTGATGAAAAAGGCGTCTATTATAAAAGGTCGTAAGTTGGTTTTGTTGCCCTCGCCGTGATCACCCTGTCCGTACGGAGCGTAAAACTTATAGCGTTCACACTTTTAGAGTGACCTAATAGGAGGCAGGAAGAATACGTGCAGGTACCCGCAGAAATTGTTCAGAAAAAAAATTACAGAATAAATTAAAATTCACCCCTGTCTTCTCACGTAGCGTGGAATATACTTGTGCAGCCGAAATCTGAACAGCAAAATAAGCGATTTGCTACTAAGGTTAGAAAATGACACACTAAATGCAGGGAAATAATTTTTTCACCAAAGTGCTCACCAATATGACTGTTACCACACTCGTTACATTTTTCAGTAAAGAATTTCCCAATGACGCATTAAGACTTTTCAGGCGCCGTAAAAAGTTTGCCACGTATCGTAAGGCTTCGATGCGTTCCATTAAAACCACCCGACACCAAGAGTGAGGGTCATGCATCTGCTCAAACGCGAGCATTTAGAAACATCTGACAAATCAGTTGTGTCCCATGAGAAACCAACACTGTCTTGCTACCAATTTCTGAGGAACCGCAGTAATACCCCCCAAACAATACCATAGTTTGCTTTCAATTTGTGCAAATATTTCCTGAATAATAAAGTATTTTTACAGAACCCATTATCGAGATTGTTTTCGTAGGGGACAAAAAGATCGTTTACGTACCTGGTGCTTGGTGTCACTGCTGAGTTTTTTTAGCGCATACAGTCTGCTCACAACTTCTGGTATCAGCGTTCTCAACAGTTGATAGCAATTCCTCGGGTCACTTGTCAGTACTTGCCCGTATTGATAGTCGAGTATGTCGTTTATAAATTCATGATAAGTTTTCGAAAATAACAAGAGGTATTTCTGAGCTTCACCAGCACCCAGGGCATTATATGCGCCTACCCTGAAAAATGCATAGAAAATCGGTGAGTGCAGTTACCACATGTCTTCTGGTAGTGTACCAAATTGCATCTGTTAGGCTTGTAAAGATACAGTATTTTTGTACAATTTGCTCCGTTCGCACTACCCTGCAACTTGAGCATTTGTTTCGTGCCTATCCACTTATTCTGAGCTGTAAATGGAAGGCACGAGCTTTTTTATAGGAATTTTGTGTCTTTAAACACTAGTGAGCAGGCATTGTGAACTGTTAACTGGAAAGAAAAACAATTTTCAAGCATTGAGCACCTATAGCGTCCAACTATGGTAACGCTGCTCAACTATTTGTGGCAATAGAAAGTTTCCAATACGGATAACATAAACATTTGGGATAGCGTGAACTCCTATGCGACAAAGGGTCAGGTTTTGCAAATTTTCGATCCTACTGGTGCCAGTTAGCCCTGTAAACAGCACAGTCTTTTAAGCGCTTTCGGACCAATTTTTGCGGCCAGTCTCCGGAGAAAAGCGCTATTGAGGCTTCACACACACGTCTCCTTCGAACTGGCAGCAACAAGGGCTAAACACAGAAACACGCCATAAAAACCACCATTCACGTTTAATCCGAGAAAATAGTCAATAACCGCACTCTTGCTTGCAGGTGACTTTTCTGTGTGTGTTGGAGGGGGTAACAAATGTCATGTATTCGATTGTGATATTTTCAACGGATTTCGCCACAACTATTGCAGGGAACAAGTTATTATGTAATCGCGTTTCGACCTGCATTTTAACCTGCAATGCTTATACGCTTGGAATTGATTTTTTTTTTAAAGAATTTAGAATGAAATCAGCTGGGCACATGACCTAGAACTGGTTTTTCATTTTTTTTGCGTTTAAAAAACCTATTCAAAAATACGACCTCGAATAGAGGTGCTGTGACTAGTGTAGGTGTTGCACTAACTGACGACAACAGCATATACATGCCATGCACACTAGATTTCTACCCTGAAAGTTGAATAGCTTTCGACCTTACTACAAAAAGGACCGAAGAGTCAAATAGTCGCCAAAGAAACAATTATCCTCACTGTATGCAACGAAATAAATATTAACCGCAATATTGCTGTATAAAATCTTGTGTGCAGTACTCACAAATCTTTCCTGTAGTAGTCCAAAAGGCGCTGAAATGCTTGAAGTCTCGAAACAACAATTTTGTCATTCCGGTGCAGAGTAATATTGGCTTTTTGAAATTCATTATTCAGCAACTTCAGCGCAGGAAACTACAAGCAACGAAAATAAAGCGGATGTTTTAGAATTAGTTTCGTGGTAGTGGGAACGTAATGTATGGTAAATATACGATGTAGAAGAAAGCATGTTAGTGTTAAAGGGCAAACGCATCGGTTTTAGAAACCTACGCGCTTCAAGGTGTCGAATGTGTGAAACTTGCAAGAAAAGCATGTGAAGTTCTTTCGGGCGAGCATTTGAAATGGTGACGTAATCGCCGATTGAAATCGAGATGACCATCAAGCTTCTCCGCAGCGTGCAGCTCCAAGTGGGAGGCGCATCACGACGTCATCGAAGGTATCAGTACACTTCGAACGCATCACCGCTTTCTTTCGAGAGACTAGAACTGGCAGGGTGTGATTGGCAGCAGCTAAAATTTGACATCGTATACTCCGTGACGTGAAAGTGAACTTCTCTGCACTTTTCTGGTGCATTGAGGAGAAGCTTAAAATTTTATCCCCGATTACATCGCTATTTTAAATGCTAGCACATAAACACTTGGCATGCTTTTCTTGCAGCCTATATAGATTTGAAACCTTGAATAGCGCGAAAATCTGAACGAGTAGTGGTGTTTTTCTTTGAGATGTGTCAATTTTTTTGTTTTTATGTACTCTTTAATATGGCGATAATATGACAAATCTTTAAAGGATACCCTTAGTTGAGAGGAAAGATCACTTATTTTTGCAATGTATTCTGAATAGTTATTAGCCTCACTAAAATTACAGTCATCTCATCGGCGTCACTTTCTACGAAGGATTTTTTACGTCGAAGTCCCAGTGGGCTAGTGACGCAAGTGCAAGGAAAACAACCATCATGCTTGTTTTACAACATGCGCCAGGAAATAAGTTCACGCACTCAGCAAATGACGGAACCCAACAGCAACCGAAACCAAGGAGCATAGCGGATGTATTTTGAATGGCTGTGGCTGTTGGCTTCCGTCATTTGTGCCATAACAAGCACCTCTTATTCCCGTCACTTGTATGCTTCACACTCTCAATAGTTAACTTAGTCGTTTTCTGCACGAAAATATGAGCGCATTTGAGCACTGTCTCTCTGCTGTAAGGTTATAATGTATGGGCGAGGGAAAGTCAATGTTTGGAACAAGGGTATTTTTTTCTTACACCCGGTACAAGGCGTTCCAGCTCCTCTATAGTGATGTGGGACGGATACAGGGTTACAGCGGAGATGTTTGCAGCTAGTATCTGGAAAAAAAAAGAAAGGCAGCAGCGGAGATATTTAAGAACAAGGCTTAGATTCCATGTACTGAAAATAATGCGTCGCAAGTGTCTAGGCTCAGGCACACCGATTAGTAACAAAAGAAATGTAATTGCCTAGGCTGTGTTTAATTCTGAACCTATACATACGGTTCAGCAAAAGTCTATCGGTGCAAGCCGCCATGGAGGGGCTAAAGAAGCCGCTTAAAACAATTTTCGCTCGGGGGAGTACCCCATCTTCCGTCAACCATGCGTAGCTGCTGCGTATCCCAAAACCTCAACAGCATATAAGCATTTTTCGCGAACTTCGGTTCATGACGCTAACCTGCAAAATCCGCAAGTGACTTCTGCATAGATATTTCTCAAGTGCCCTTCTATTACTGCGCCGCTATGGGTGCTATTACCCGCAATGCATTCGCTTTGACTAGCACCGAAGTTGGCCGACAGCAGGTCATAAAACTTGTTTTTCGAACACTGCTAATCAGAAATTTCCTCACACACTTCACACGCTCATTACAGCAGAGGATAAAATATTCATGACAATGTTAGAAACCCAGCAGTCAAGACAACTGAATGATCACATCATGCTATCTTTTGGGGGCAATCATTCTTTCGGCAAATGCGCCTCAAAACATTGCACTGAACGCTTTTGTGCAAACAAGCCTTTACTTGAATGTTCTGCAGCGGCCCCATCATTGTTAACACGGTACGTCTAATGTGGCAACACGCTGACATGCCATAAATGTGGATAACGTCACAAATTGCTTACTGTACAATGCTGCTATGGCTCTCAACGATACTGCTTCTTCGTTCGTAGTCCAAAGTTCATAAAAAAGGATGTGGCCGACACCCGTTACAATAGAGAGCAACGCAACTGTACTTGGAGGTGAAGTCCTAACCAGTACCTCCTATTGCTGCACAGAGTTGAACCTACTCTCTTCCCGAGGATAGGCCTCCGCTCTATGTTGCTTCGGCTCCGTCGAATAGCCCAGAAAGATGCGGCGCATGCCTTAGTAAGAAATTGATTATGTTACGCTATATTGCGCTATATTAGAAGTTTTTCAGGTATGTAGGTGCAGAGTCATTGTCTAACCGTTAGGTACACAGACCCATTTAAAGTAATGAACCGGGTGCATTGTTTGTTATTACTGCGCACCCTTGTTGGCATGTACCAACCCCTTTACAATAAAGAGCTGGGACCTGAAGTGGCTTCGACAGTGCTGTGCTTTGCTCTTGGTGCGCTTGCAGCCCTGATGTAACGTTTACGAGTAGACTAGTTGCAAAATATCTACTTTCCGTTAAGAGTTCCTTGATGCGTATAATTACGTCCGCTGGTTCTCAAGACTGCAAATGCCTGAACTGAAGCTTTTTTTGTGAAGAGGAGAAACAAAAAGTTGTTTAATTAGTCTTACACTAATTATATTTTATTCCGAAAAAGTTCTGCACACTATGTCACACGGCACTCAACAGCCTTTAGTTTCTTTCGCTAAGCTAGGACATTGTCTTTTTGAATAGATTAATTAACTCTTGATGAGGAATCCGGTAAATTCGCATCTTTTCTCTCTCTATTTTCAGCTAAAACACCCCTGTGTCATTTCCTCGGTGCACAATACGGATCCTCAGATCCATACATGAGGACCACTTATCTGCATTTTCTTTGAAGAAATCTCTCCCTATCACCTGAAAGTGAAAAATCTGCAATGTCGGGCAGTGCGACAACGCGTTGCCTACCCCTGTGTGTTAGCAGTAGTTTATTATTTCGTGCCCGAGTATCCTCTATTTATAGCACCACCGAAGGATCTTATTTGTATGGTGCGACCTCAGACACCCGACAGCCGCTAACGCGGGTACCTAACCTACGTCAGGAGTTCTATCAGCCCGCATAATCTTGTCGCTGACTCGTTAGGCCACCTTCAAACTTGACGCAAGCCCATATAAATATACCACGCTGATAAGTCTTGTGTCTCAAATTTTATCATAACTATAGGCTGATGTGTGCCGCAACGTCATTGAAGTACGCGACATATGTAGCAATAACCATTGAAGAGCCTGTTTCTTTTGTGGTCAAAAACTCGTAGCCATCTGAATGCCTAGCCGCGTTTCGGCACTTCGTCCTAATAGCGAGCTGCTCAACTCTATACCTGCCATGTATACTTCCGTAGAACAGCTCAGCGCTATACCACGTCTCTCAACATTGCTCAAGATCTATGCAGAGTAGTGACGTCTTCTTCGAACTGTGTTGTGCTTATATCAACTTTACGAACAACACCATGCCTTTATAAAGCAGATAATTTCGGTCAATTACTAGAGCTGACAAAGCGGTGATTATTCAAGCTTTCTACGAATGCACATTCCTCCAGCAAAAAAGAAAGCAAAAATTCCCGCGCTTCACTCTCACCGCATGGTTGTAACCGCTCTGGCGGCCTAGGCTACTCTGAGACATTTCTCCTCTGCAGCATCAAAGTGGTCACTATATTGACTCATAAATTCTGGACAGCTAGACTGCACCGTCGCTCACCAATCTTTCACCTCTCCCTTCTCTCCTCCAATTGCGATCGAGGAAATGTTGAAGTTCTGTTTAGCGAAATGGCCAACTTTCAGAAGGTGTCGTCCAACTCCCTGCGAAGCCTGATCTATCTTCCACGCCACTCACCTTGCCTTGTATCAGGACGCATGGAACCCACTAACGAATATTGCTTGAAATACTAACGGTTTCGGTTTTCCTGAAATGCGCTACGAATAGTATAAAAAATATAAAAACCTCCCGCCTTGAGCAAACAAATATGTTCCATACCTACCGAAACAGCACGCTTTGGTGAATGCCATAACCCGACACAATGTTCTGCTTTGTGTTCGGCCAGGCCACGGGCAGCAGGTAGTGGCCCCTCTGAAGAGCACTGAGCTCTTAAACGACTGTGATGTATTGTGGTATTGCTTCTGTATGAGCTGAGTTATCAGACAACTGCCACTTGCGAGTCAGTAATTTCACCACAACTTAGCGGCACGGTTCAGTACAGTTAAAATAAGCACATAATTCTCCTAATAACAAAGTGAACATGGGAGGGAAAACCTCAGGGTGCTTGCCAAAGTTTGGACAAGTGAACTTGTCCGTGCCCAGAGAAAAACTTAACAAAAGTGCTCTTGAGACGTTTAGTAATCTCCGACAGACCCAGGATAACAGCAGGACTATGTCCACGGTACAGAAAAGTTGGTCGGGTAGTTCTTTGTAATCAAAGTAAACAAGGGACGGAAAGCCTCAGGGTGCTTTCCATTGTTTCAACAGGTGTACTTGTCTTCACCCAAAAGATGGCAAGTTCACTTGTCGAAACGCTTAAAAGCACCCTGAGGTTTTCCTCCCTTCAAATTACCTCTTCTTTGTGATTATCAAGAACCACCTGACTAACATTTCTCTACCATGGACCTAGTCCTCCTGTTGCCCAAGATCTGTCGGAGATGGTTCAGTGCCTGAAGCGCACATCTGCTAGCTTCTCCTTCAAATTCACCATTATGACTCGATTAAAAAGCTTCCGAGGCACCACTGCATACCTTCATATAATCATCCAGAAAAACAAGCGAAGAAGTTGCGTATTTGACCAACTGTTCTTCTCTCACATGCGGCATCAGCATTTGCACGGGTTGCTTCAACATTTTCATTCCTGCTCGCCTTGAAATCAGCTCAATTGGCGGCTGTATGAATGGCTCGAACTGAAAAAGAGGGAAGAAATGCTATTTCCGACGATTAAAGTGCATCATGACTATACAGCACAAACAGACAAACACACGAAGAACCCTAAAGGAACTCTACGAACGCTGACAATTCTAGACGATGGCAGGAGGTGGAGCGTTCGTCAAGGGATATTTTTTTTGTGTGGCTTCTTGGCTTCTAGTATTTTTAACAAGACCTCTCCTCAACCCTCCCACTTCGGCGCACTTCTTCGGTGGAAACAAATTGCGAAATTGTGAATAGCCTTGAATATTGTAGCGAAAGCAACATTGGCCAAGAAATTGTGATTTCGCTGTGGCGGTGCTCTGAGGAGGCACAGAGACCGACCTTGTACCGTTGCCTAGCAACCGCCGTAGCTGGTGCTCGCCGCGCGCCCGTCGCACCGCCTGGCATGACGTCACACCGAGCGCCTCGCCGCGGAGCCGCCGCCGCCGTTTGGTATGACGTCACACCGCTTGCCTCGTCGCTGCGCTCGCCTCCGCTCGCTTGGTCAGCTGTGTCTATCCTAGCATAGCCGAACTAAGCCACTGCCACTTTTTTCGTTTTCCCAAGTCCTCATTCGACGACTGTATGCAGTGTCGTACGCAGCAACGGTTACATCCTCGCTTAAAAAATGTGTTAGACTGCCATGGTTACGTACGTGGTTCAAGAAACGGACACTTCACCCACGAGAAACATTCCAGAAACAGTTTTGAAAGAACTAAACGGGAAAATAATTTCGCATCCCTGATTAGCAGATATCCACACAAAGAAAATGCGCCCGTCCAGTCTTCTTTCTTGTGATTGTTTCATGTGCGCATCCCATCTTTCTAAAGTTTTTTAAGCAGATCCACTTTCGCGCCGTGTCTGAAGACTGTTATAAAATTACGAGCTTACGGGGCGTAGTATTATCCGCGACTCGGTCGAAATTACTTTTGATCCCGCATATGGGCCGACATTTAAGACTCCGCATATACGTCGACTCCGGTTATAAGTCAACCCCTCAACTTTGGAAGGATATATTTAAAAAAAAATGTCGGCTTATGCGCGGCAATTTAGGGTATATATTTTCAATAGAGTAATTTTCTGACTTTCTCATTACAAGTAACTTTGCGCAGGTTCATCTTACCAGGTGTTATATATTTCTTTTATTGGGACGAACTACACAGCGTGAGCAGTTGCTTCTAAGAAATGGAGCAACAAAATGTGAACCATAGGTATTGTTCGCATCTTACCAGTATGAAGCGCCCACCGTCAGTGCTCTCCTGCACGGTAAGCGCACCAAATGATCTTATTCCCGTGCGCAGCGCCAAGTCCTCTAGGCTTGCGATCTCCGACGCTGAATCCGCATCCTTCTCGAATATCGGCCACAGATCCAGCCCTTCATCAGCAAAAATCTCCCTCATAGCCGTCCGAATCTCTCCTTCGGAAATGGCTGTAAAGAATCAATCAGCGGTCCACCACAGGTAATTGTAATTATATGTCATCGCGAGAACACGAATTATAAAGTGTTATTTGAATTGTTTTTACATCAAGGAGGGAAAAGTTTTCACGTTAAAAGATAGGTGAAATTCAACGCTGTATATCCATAATGCACAAGGTGTCAGCGCATTTTTTATATTGATGCTCTGTTTATCATTATAACTTTTAGATAAACGGCTATAACACAAACCTTAAAATCCTGGCCTTACCTCGGATCTTGCTGCAGCTAAAGTATATCGCAAAACTGTTTGCGACTGCGCAAGCTTGTTACCTTTAATGCGACAATAACGCGGTCGCAAGTAATATAAAAACCCACTCTGCACAGTCCTACGCACAAAAGTTTGTTGTTGAAGAACAAAAATTCTAATATGACAATCAAGTCAGTTCCAGAGAGTCCAGAAGCTTCTTTCTCTTTCTGACTGTGTCCATTTCCCGAGAGATATCTGAGACAGCCTATATCCGCTCACTCGTAGCAGTTATAGACAAGGATTTTTTTCAGGCTTAAGGCAAGATAAGATAGAGGAAAAATCGATTTCCTAGCAGTCAGGCGAAATACAGCAAATCTGAAGAAAATACTTTGGAATTAAGTTGTTTTGGTTTAGTTAAGCAGCTAAAAGCAGCGTTTTTATACACATTTCCGTGATGCGAAATATGATTCGTTCTAGCTAAGCAAAAAGGACTTTAATGTTCCGATTTCTAATTCATGCCACAGCGGTATTATTCGCGACCTCTGTCTAAACTTCATCAGTTCAGGACATCATGACATCATCGAGCCTATTATGTAGAGTTCAGAACCCTTCGTTTTGACACTTGATTTTCGTGTCTCTCACGCGATAATACACACCCGACCTCAAGATCGCCTCCCTTAGATAAAAAATACGCTTTGCAGCAAATCAGTGTATAATATTCATGCATAATATAATATTCATGTCATAACATGATATAATATTCATGTGTATAGACTGCCAATCTTGTTACTGGTTTATCGCACAGCTTCCGTCCTAAAGTTCCATCTGGTTCCTACGTGGCACTTCCGGTAATAGAGGACGTACTACGTCCGCCGCTATGGGCGAGGGTGGCGCTGGTGAACACTGTGAAGGATAGGTTACACTACACATAACTATCACCGGAAGCAGATTGGGCAGCCGTCGCCGTAGCTATGTTGATAGAACTCCGGACACGAAATTCGGAAGTCGTAGGTTCAAATTCCACCTGCCACTTATGATTGTTTTTTTCTTTTGCTTTCTAATCAATTATCTTTAAAATAATTACCCTCTTAATCTCAGCACAAGGTTAAATAGAGAGACAAGGAAGAGGTCAGTGCCCTGCAGTGGGCGTAGTGAGGCTGATGACGATGAATAATCTGCCATTGATGAACGCAACAACTTAAAAAAAATCCTCTATGCTCCTTGGTATCGGTGACTGTTGGATTCCGTCACGTATCGTTTCTAAAGTGTTATATTTTTATTCCGGAAAAGTATGTGATGATTGTCAGTCAGTAACTGAAGTTTACGCTATTCGCATCTCCAAACGCAATCTTCCTTCTAGAATTAATGTGAATGTGACGATAGTTGTGGTGATAGCGTTAACGACCAGATGAGGGTTGCCTTGAGGCAACAGTGTTGATCAAAATTATTTTTTATTTTATTTATTCAAAATAACTTACTGGGCCCAGAAGGGAATTGAGTAAGGGGGGGGGGCAAAAACAATAGATTAAGCACAATAGGAACAATGAGTTAGAAACATCGCGTGATAAAAGCTAAAAAGTAAAAACAATTGTAAATATACAGGGCAAAACGTAAATACAAGAGATCCATCACCACGAGCAACAAAAATTAAAATAGCAGTAGGAATGCATCGCTTGTGTCAATACACATCTAAAGAAAAAGCAGTAGCCATAAAAAACACAAATGCTTAGGGGAACCCCTCTTCCCACTTCGAGTTACTGATCAATTCCCTCTCGCCTACCATATTCTAGCCGTCCCGGTTAGCTCAGTTGGTACAGCGACTGCTCCGGTGAAGCGGCGGTCCCAGATTAGACCCACCAGACGTGGACGAATTTTTATTTAACTACGAGGCTTTTGTGGAAGCTATATTACTTTCCGTTGTCAATAGATGAATTGATGAATGGATTGGCTTTCTGACGGGTTCGATGGCCTTTTTTTTTACTTTTTGCTGCTTTCTACACTATGCGCATATTAGGTGTGTTCGAGTCACTTTTGGTTTATTTTGTTTTCGTCTAATATGTAACGGTGTGATTATATGCGTCCTTTTTGTATAAAAAATGATTGTGTAGTTTGGCGCCCGTCTGTAAACTCGGCGTTTTCGTGCTTGTTTCCTTGCACCATTCTATTTTTTTCCGCTACATCAGGTTAGGCTTCATGCAGTTGAGTTCGCCGACTTTAAACACTGGCTGCTAGGCCGTACAGAAAAATAAGCACCTCTCTTAAAAAAGTTCACCAGCAGTCAAAAAACGTGGTATCACACTCTTTCGAAACCACTTTTATGTAGCATTCAGGTCAGGAGGAGGAGTGTGTACGACCTTCTCTTATTTAGTTTCAATCCCTGTGTCACTTTGAATTCTTGCCGCACTCTAAACGCTTCGCCGCCTTTTCTTATTAAGTAAAGGTGCGGCCAGAATAATACGGAGTACGCGAAAGGCGACCAAGCTAGCAGAAACTGCATCTAAGCGCCACCTATGAGCACAACAAAGACACCCCTGGCTATCCGTGCGCAGCGAGAGTGCCTGCCGCCGAGCTCCCCTCTTTGCTGCAACCCTGCCGTAATCACTGTTCGAAAGATGCTGAGCTGGTTCGGGCAACACCGCCAGGTGCTGCCTTCATCCAGGCGTGCTCACTTCAGCCTCGGTGTCGCGCGCCGTCGAATAAACTGCAAAGCGGTGGCCACGCGGACTGAAGGGCCGTGGCCGTCTTGCGCCCGTTTACACCGCTCCTCGATGCGAGAAACGGGGCAACGAAGCGCATGGCCCTGTCAGCAGAGCATCAGTCGATCATAGAGCAAGGGATTGCATGCTATATGCTGTGATGTTGATAGGCCTGCGGAAAAAGTGGGTCAGTGCTACCGGCGCCACCTCGCCGCGTCCAAATTAAGGTAGTTCCTGTCGCCACTGCTAGGCAGCGCGCATAAGCACGTTTCCGCTGCTCCGCCACCCTTTTTGTGCTCCTTATTATTCTCGCCGCACCTGTACTTATGAGGTTGTGAGTCTTAGAGATCTATAGTCATGAATTCGCGTTAATGTTCGCTCCAAATTGTTTTATCATAATTACCAATTTCGCAAACTTTGTTCTAATTAAGCGATGTCGACTGCTGTGCATATAAGGCGATCAGGTATTTAGTAGAGAGAGTATACATTTCTTCGCCTCGCCCTTCTGATAAAAGGCTATAAGCTCTCAGCAGGGCGAAGCCATACTAGCTTAGAGTACACCGCTGTACCGGAAGCCCTGGCCCTGTCCGTGCTACTGCGCATGCGCCGGAATCGTCCCGTGAATGAAAATACGTCTATAATAGTCCGTTTCTGCTGTGCCTTAAAGATTTATCAGTGTTTAGGGTGAACCTACTTATACGAAATAACAGGCGATCTCACCAAAATTCGCCTTTTTATACATACCGTCTCCTGTGCACTTCCGGTACAGAAGGGCAGCTTTCTCGGTTGCGCTTTCGGCTGCAGCGTAGAGTCGTACCTCTTTCATCAATTCTAGTTGAAGAGAAAATATAGCATTTAATATCCGTGTTTTATGCGTCAATAGAAATCAATATTCCTCAAACTCAATTCATATAGGTTCGTTTTCTCATTACAACTGACCGTGCAGTTTGATATCTGTGCGTATGTTATACGAGGACAAATTATTTTGCGACGATACTACATCGTAGGCTTGCATGACATCGTTCTGCGACATGCCCGGCTAAATTACGCCATAAAACAAAGCTTAAAGCGCTTAATTTAGATACCTAGGGCTCTGTAGCCCTGATGAAGTAAAGAAAAGCATTTGAGCTCCATCTCAGCCGTCCGTACAAAAACATTTGCTGTACTCTGCACGAGATAAGCGAGCATAATTGACTTATGCATTCTTTTAATGCGCATTTAACTATCATCTTTAAAAGCGGAGTTGAGCTTAACAAACCTTGCCTGTCGTCGTCGTATCGCCAGAATTTGTTTATTTCATAAGTTTTTTTACAGCTAATTGAGTATTCCAGCATACATTCGCCCTCCAGCACGCATTTCACTCCACCTTGGTCATCCCCTGCAAGTTTCCCGGCCACAGACTCATACCACAACGTTTGCTGCATCATTCTTTCCTCGCTCAGCCAAAGACTGGAACGGCCTTCTACACGTCGTCGCTGCAAACACCTGTCCATCCTCATTTTTGAATTGTATAACTGCCATATTTAACGAGTAACATCTTTGTACATAAAGTTTCATTCTATCTGTACCCACCCCTTATGTAATACCCCCTAACTGGGGGTCTTTAAGGTAATAAAGTGAAGTGAAGTGAAGTGAAATTATTTTCTCATGACCAAGGAATGCCAAGTTACCACGACAGGAGCAGTAACAAATAATACAGGCTGAACGAGTAACAACAGCGATTGATTTCATTACGAATACAACCACCTCCAATACTGACACCAGGCTGCAGTGACGGTGATTCATAAACCCCACTCTTCATTTCTGATGTTATTAGTGGAATATAAGAAACTCTTGCCACGTACCTGCACAGTCTCCAACTGCCTTTAACTGCACGTCCGCATAATGGTTGCGCCCAAAGATCGCATCGACGTTTTGCTTCAAAAACGCACCGCAAGCAAAGGAGTAAAAGTCTTCGCATGGGTCCGCGCTGTTGTCGATACTCGCGAGGATGAATTTAGCTGCGAAGGTAGAGTGTTTACAAGTATTGAAGCAGGAATGACACCCTTTTAATGCGGCAACAATTGTTTTGGTTTGGTTTGGTGTTTATTTTCTTTCAAAAATGAAAGGGGAAGCCAAAGCAAAAGGCGGTAAGCCTGACTAGGCCTTGGCTCATAACTTAAATTCTTGTCTCATGACTGGCTTGTACAGAACCGGTCGGCAGAGCGTGTCCGCACGAACTCTGAATCATCCACTATAGGGATAATTAACAGAATAGTTGAATAAATAGTTAATTAGCATGAATGAGTAATTATTCGGGAAAATGATCATTAAATGAGTATTTATTTCATTAGACGTAGTTAAATTATTGTTACCTCGCATAATAATCGGCAATTTAATCTAATTGCAGAAATATTTAATTGCTGAATTATTCAAATAAACAATTCAATTCATTTACATCCAACTAAATCAACGAGACTGTTAATTATATAGGTAATTTATTGACTGAATTAATTAATTTTTAAAGCAGTCTGGTACAGCTACGCAAGCACAATTTCTCGCACAACTATGCGGGTTCAATCTCTTGAAAAAAGTTTAATATTGGAAAGTTGATAAATATACATAATGTTTCTTTTTACGCACATATTTTCACATCATTTCGTCAATGTCAGTGCTATTGGACGTATCTGATGCCACAGCAGTTGTATTTATCCCGCTGCCTGCAAATCTTAGACATTAATCTGAGGACGACTTAGAAAACATTGCCAGCAACCAGCGCTGGCTGAAGTGCGAAATATCACTGCGTTCTCAGCCCGAAAACAGAGGAGCGTATCTAATCAAGCCTACGTTTTTATGCACCAATACGTAATTGAGGATTTGGAGAGAAGCGATTGGATGCTCTGCAATTACAGCAATTGGCACGCTGCCTTACAATAAAGTTGGTAGTGCAATATAGCCGCTCCTGATGCCATATCCGGGATATCCGACCAAACGTTAGCAGCCGCTGCGTACTATTAAATTCTTGTATACATCGTGCAGAGCCCTCAAATGTGCAGGAAAATAAATGCGGTGCAATCAGATTAATTCCGCAAAGGACCACCTCGAGACTGCCATGCCAAATGAGAGAATTTTCTCAGTTTGAAGGGCTGCGCGTTTTTCGATAGGTCATAAATAGCTTCTACTGGTGCGTTTTCGTTTTTTTTTTCCTACTCTCAGCACTTCTCGCGTCTGAAAAGCGCTTATTTTTTGTTACGCCCGACTCGCTGAAAATAAGTGTAACTATGAGCCTGTAATCAGCTTTGGGTCAGAGTGTGGATATAGGAAGTCCTGATGGAAGGAGCATATACTCATGTGGAAGGGCAAAAAATTTTTTATTGCGAAAGCAATACTGCTCTCACTTTCGAGCCATTAGCGTGGTCGTGGCGCTTCCACCGTTGACCTTTAGCTGACCTCTGTGGTGACGTCGCGCCAGACCGAGAGACAGGGCCCCAGCTCGCGCGGTTAGCATGGACGCGGCGGAGCTGCCACGGCGCACTGCGCAGCTGCCGCGAGGGGGCGCGCGCACACACCATTGTCACGTGACCATGTGACGTCGCGCCAGACCGAGAGACAGGGCCCCAGCTCGCGCGGTTAGCATGGGCGCGGCGGAGCTGCCACGGTGCTTTGACCGAAGACGCTTTCAGTCGTCGCGCAGCGGCGGCCGGTAGCCACGCGTGAGCTGTAGACGCGGCGCACTGCGTTCCTTCAGTTGGAGGCGCTGCGCTTTTGCTTTCGCAACCTACCAGGCTTAACCAAAGCTAAGCCCCCGCCAATTTTTTATTGTGCTGCTGATAGTACTCATATCAGAAAAGAAAAACTGAAAACGAAATTTTTTCGAAAGTTGACTTCAGTTCACGTCTGAAGGGCCTATCGGTGGGGAGGACGATAACCCCAAAGCCGTCGCCTCATATCAGCAAGACTCCATATCAGCAAGTAGTCCCAGTGACCGCGTTCGGTGTGGCAATGACAATCGCTGTGAATGAAGACATGACAGCCTGGGTGTGGCTTGCGCAACTGTCGTTACTCTCTCACTAGCGGCCACGACAGATGGTATGGTATGGTATGTCGTTACAGCGACAGTAGCGCCACAGGTGCGCGGCACGGCGTAACTGCAACCGGGCTATCTGAAGGAGCGAGTTGGTCGCCCATATTCACTCCGCTAAAGGTCAAACGTAACTGCAGCCGGGTCAAGCGAAGGCTTGAAAGTGTGAGTAGTATTGCTTTCGCAATAAAAAGCAAAGCCGCGATCAGGAAGCGTATTCATGTCAAGCCACGGCTACCGCAAGACAAAAGAGGGGCGAAACACTAGGACGTTGTTTGCCATAGGGTGCTGAAGCTTCAGGGCAGCGCCAAGTGGTTCGGTCTTTCCTGTTCCATCTGGGACAGACTGCATATTATGCAATTAATTTTAACGGTAGCTATGCTGTTAATCGCCCTTTCAACGAAGTACGAGGGGGTACCCAAAAGAAACCGGACTTATTTTTGTTTGAACTTATTTGTTCACATTTTAAGCACAGACCTTCAATCTCCTTCAAAGTACTCCCCACTTGCAATGATACGCTTGTCGAATCATTCATTCCATTTTTCAGAACATTGTTTAAATTCATCTTTTGTGATGCTTGACAGTGCCTCCGTCGTTTTTTTCTTCACCTCAGCAACATCAGCGAAACGCTTTCCATTCACCTATTTTTTCATTCTAGGAAACAAAGAAAGCAGCGCGGGGCAAGGTCGGGAGAGTATGAAGGTTGAGGAATAGGGGTCATGCCATTTTTGGTCCAAAATTGTCGTAGAGACAGGGCTGTGTGAGCAGGGGCGTTGCCATGACGGAAAAACCAGTCTCCCGACCCCCACAAATCTGGCCGCTTCCACCGCACACTGTTGCCCAATCTTTTCAAAACATCCAAGTAGAAAGCCTGGCTAACTGTCTGACCCTGCGGAAAAAATTCTCAATGAACGACTCCTCTCACGTCGAGAAAACAAATCAGCATTGTTTTGAGGTTTGGTTTCACCTGACGAGCTTTCTTGAGGCGAGGTATATTTGAAGTTTTCCATTGGCAAGATTGTTGCTTTGATTCAGAATTCGATTCAGGAACACTTGAGTTGTCCCCATAGCATCGTCCTTGTACGTCTTTCTTAATATTTCAAGAGTTTCCATTCAACTTTTTCCGAGCAAAAATCAGAATTTCACCGGCGCACGCTGTTCACAAAAATCCGCCATTGCAAAAACGACATTCACACAAAACAGTCGTCACTCTAAAACTCTGCCTCAACTAGTCTGACCTCCTTCAACGACGGCACTCGGCTTACTGACTTTGGAATGTTCGTTGTATGCGCTACTAGTGGCAAAACGCGGTACCACAGAAGCGTTGCCGACAAAAAAATTTAGTCCGGTTTCTTTTGGGTACCCCCTCGTATATCTTATGAATTCACCGCTAAGTGATTGGCTACGGTCCAATTTCGGGGTGTCTTATATAATCACCCAGTAATATTTTTTTACTCTAATAGCAGCACTTACCCTTATCCACGCACTCCTTCGTTTGGCATACTTCTGTTTTCTCTGTCATTCCAGCATGAGGAAAAAATGAAAGCATATAAATAATAAACAAAATATTACAAGAAATTCGCAAGTGCGCGCTGCAAAAAGTGACACACAAAATGAACCTCACAGCGGCCGCGGTGGCTGCCCTGTAAGATGCGGGTTCGAACCCAGCCGAGGCAGTCCAATTTCGATGGAGGCCAAATTTCAGAGGCCCATGTGCTGTGCGATGTCAGTGCACGTTAAAGAACCCCAGGTGGTCGAAATTTCCGGAGCCCTTCACTACGGCGTCTCTCATAGCCTGAGTTGCTTTGGGACGTTAAACCCCCATAAACCGTAAACCGTAAATTGACCTCACAAGCAATCACTCCACAACACGAATTTCAAGACGCTGCTACCAGACAGCTCCATGCTAAAGGGTTCCTTCATTTTGGAATAGGAGGCCCATTGCTTCGTTTCTTGTAGGATTTTTGCTCTGAAAATATTTGACGGTGTACCCTAAAGATAAAATGGAAAGGTGCTATCTTACCGCTTTTTGTTCCGAGGAATGCACCTGTACCAATTCGGCAGCACCAAAGGGTTATTGCTAAAAATAGCATCCAAATGTTCCCCTGAAATGAATAAATGTCACCACATTGTCCAGACGGCAGGCATGTACGCCGCTGACAGGTTGTGGTGCATTTTTTTTTTTTTACTATAGAACTTATGCCCACAAAATGAATTCAAAGTTTGCTATCGCAGATGCCTCATTGCAGTTGCAACACAAGTAGGTCGGGAAACCTGGGTGCAAATTTATCATTGCATATAAAGGTGTTTAAGATCAGATTTTACACAGTTCTTAAAAAGTTAGTGGAGTGCTCTATTCGGCATAGCATTCTCAGGGGTGCAATGTATCCCAATGCAGCTAAGACATGCTAACTCGTAGGCTGGTTAACTAATATTGAATAGCTAAGTTTTTACCTAATACTTTTAGGCTCCTTAATTGTTGACATGCTCTAGCCCACCACAATTAATATTCAGATCCTTTTTCAGAATTTTGAAAACGCGGTTATTCTCGGCGCTGTGACCCAACAAATATAGTCTATTTAGAAGAGTTATGTGCACTGGAGAGATTGCTTTGCCTGCAAGCTTCCCGAAAACGCATATATTTTGGTGCGAAGTTCTAAAATTGATATGAATATTAGTTACGGTAGGCTAAACGCTTCTCAATAATTAATAATTTATAACAGTAATATTTATAAAGTTACCTATTCAATATTAGTTGACCAGACTTCTAGCTCGCACATCTTAGCTGTACTATGATGTGCTGCGTCGCTGAAAATGATACGCCGAAAAAAGCGCTCCTAACTCAAAAAGGCTATTTTAAAAATTACTTAATGTCTTAGGTGAAAAACCTTACATGTTCTATATCAATTCGCTGTGAAACATGCGGAACAATCCTCGTTCGAGGTTGCAGCATTTTTAATCGAAATACATGAGTTCTACGAAAAATATTGCATGACTCCTCGTTCGCATTCCTTGCGGTGGGAATAAGCTGGGGACAACCGAGGTCGGTTGTGTGTCGTGCAAATGTGGTCTTCGAAAAGAAACAAAAAAAAAAAACCTTTTTGCGATGCCGTCATACTAGGTGCGGAGTTTTTTTTTTTTTTCAAAAAACTACAGCTGAAAGATCAAGTACGATAGGAACTTTTAATCTCTACAAGTTGGGCTCTCACGGGGACATTATGAAATTATTTGATGCCTATCACCCTCCGGTCTCCATATATTACTTATACTAACTGTGTTCCAAGATTTCGCCACTGTCCTTTTCACTCCAACAAAATGACTTTTCAAAAATGAATTACGGATTCCCTTTCTTCTTGAATACATTCAGGCAGCGCTTGTGCGGTTCAAGCTCATTTTGGAGGAACAATATGCTCTTCGAACTGACTTGAGATGCTCCACAGTGACACATACAGATCGCAGTTTGCAAAATTTGCAATTCAATAATCAATATACTAGCAGCTCCCTTCTACCACGCGAAAAACTAATTACGCCCGATTGGTGCGGAACGTTCACTCACATTTTTCTTCCGTTCCAAAGATGCATTCATAGCGGCTGCTTCAGGCAAAACGCAGCAATCGTCTAGAGCCCTCACCGCGAAGTCGCACTCGGGAACACATCCAGAGCGCCTGAAGCGGGAAGCCCTGAAGCTTGGGTTTAACAGAAGCGTGCCTACCGAGAAATTTCGCAGATGGAATCCTAAACCTCTAATTTGGCTCGACTACGGCGAACTAAAAAAATATCGCTTCCGCTGAGGTGGTGTGCGATGCCTCATTGGTAGTAGGTGCGGTCGTGTTACAGAAGAGCGTGACTTTTGGGGCTGCGCATCTGACATCACTCTGAAGGTGCCTTGTTCAGCAGATTATTGGTATTAGAAGCCAGCTTTTGTTCCTAAATACCCTGGCGCAATTTTTTCTGCCTACCATACACCCCTCTAGGACCGCTCGGTTCACCGACCGTCGGTATTTATGTGGAGCGTGGAGTCCTCTACTAGCGGACACATCTACCGTCTGTCCAACTCGTCAAGACAAATATAAGCACGAAACGCATTGCTCGCAGGCACAGTCTTAGAGGGCTCGTCAGGGGTAATAACCGAAATGGAATTTTGAAGTGCATTGATCATGCAATCTTCATAGCTGAATAGCACGCCGGGCTGCGTATTCGCCAACTGCAGCCTGTACAGCCACAAGGCTTGAAACCACGGTGAATTGATCACGGTGACTGAAGATTGTCCCTACGCCTTACCTAAAAGGGATAATAAATCCTCTTAAACGGCGTTATATGCCACTAAGCATCACGATTTGCGACCTAAAAGGGAAATAATTGAAAAAAATGAAATTAAAAAAAAACATTAAAACTACAGTACAGAGAGCGGAGTCGAACGGCCGACCTTCCATACGCAAAACGAACCTCTAATCCACTTTTTTTTTTTTTTTTTTTTTTATTTATTGCCTGACTTCGGCAAGAACCACAGTACATATATACACTTACAGAGCGCAATGAGCAATAATTTACAACACTATCCGCCCGGGGGTGCGTGGCTTCATCATATTAAAACTCCTTAAGCGTCACCAAAGGCTCGACTCTTTCGAGCCACTCGGGAGCTTCAGGAGCAAGTTTCTGAACTTCAATATACTTATGCATGCACTCCCGAAAATAGATCCGTGCTGGCCGTGCATCAGGATCGCAATGATATCCTGCCATTCTGGAGCGCCAAATACAATGGAGGCCCATTAGCATAATGAGGTCGAATGGTGTCCCATCCTCACTCACTACAGGCAAGTACCGAATACCATGAGCGTCGAGCGGAAATTCATTTTTTAAAGTCCGTTGCAAAATGTCCCAAAAGTATACCCCTTCCCAACAGTGCAAAAAAACGTGGTCTATTGTTTCTGGTTGTTTACAAATTAAACAATGTGATCCCCAAGGTAGAAATAACTGCTTCCTTTCCAAGAATTCCTTTACTGGTAGTGTTCCGGTATGTAATTTAAAGAAAAAAGTTTTTGCACTTGGCGGCACCTGCATCGCCTTCACACGCTTAAGTACGTCGCGTCCCTGGCCTCCATTGTATAAGGCCCTGTACATAGGTTGTGGAAGAACTACATCGCCCAAATCTTTATACAACTTCTTCCTGCTAACAGAAGATAAATATTCATACGAAAATCGAACAGACAGGAATCGAACACTCACAACAACCTCTCTAAAGTAACCAAAAATACGTCCCGAGAAACTTTCGGTTGTGACAACAAAGTCCGGCAGTGCATTTCCTAGCCTTAATTGGCACACAGTGCGCAAAAACGGATCGCTTACATCGCGCACAAAACAAAATCTGCTTGCAATCTGCCGCAGAAATAAGTGTCCCAGACTCAGGCCGCCATCCTTCACCCGCCTAAACAAATTGGTCCGGCTACAGCGTTCCCAGTCCGCAGCCCACACAAAAACGGCAAAGATCCGGTGCAGTCTCTGTACGTGCATCCTTGCACAATGCAACACTTGCCACAGTGTGCAATCTGTTTTTTATGCCCAACGAGCCTCTAATCCACTGCGCCATAGCAGCGATGTCAAGCTGTCGTTCTGAATGAATATTTATAACCAGCCTTAATGTGGCTGCTACCTGCCGGTGGGCGGCGCTGTCATCGCTGGCTGTACCGGCTGCATTTGGCGAACACGCCGCCGGGCTTCGCCGTTTTTGACGTGCAGCGTCTCAGGTTTCCAGCGCCGTCCACGTGCTGAAGAAGAGGAGGTGACACACTCTAAACAGGACGCTGGGTCCTCCACGGTGTTCGTACGCCATGGTTGTTATCTCGCGCTGCTGAGATTCAATGGCATCCTGAACAGCAAACATAGCTGAACTTTAAAAGTTTTTATGCAAATTTGTTCTAAAAAGTACAATATTCCCTCTATCTCATAGTCGAACCCGGATATATTGAACCCATGCATATCGAATTATTGGCTATATCGAACGCATAGACTGACATCATAACAGTCCAGTGTAAAAAGCACAAGAAAGCCGCGCAATATACAGAACTTCAACTCCGTCAATAGTTCGACATATCGAATATCGCGGCGCTTCCCTACAAGCGACGCTTTTCCTAATGGCACTGTGATCACTTTTCTCGCACAGAGACGGGTATGCTGCCCGGCCTTGAGCATCAACCGGCAGAGCTAACGCTGTGAAACCTCCTGGCAAGTACATTCACGTAAATAAGAAATAAAAAAGCTTTAATAATTTACTTGACTTTCTTACTTAATCTCTTACTAATTAAAAAAGCTATTTTTTAAATGTGTGTAAAGCCTTACGTAAAACACTCTGTATATAATAAGTACCATATATTACCCATATCACGAGATGAAAGGAACTCTAAAGTCACTGCAGTCTTTAGTGCTCCTTTCATATTTGAATGTTATGTGCAAATTGGTCCACTGCGAAAAGAAAGGGAAGTGGGCTCTTTTCTGAATATTCTACTTACAATCGGGATTGCCGCTAATACCTGGATCGCAAGCCAGCTCTCTGCGATTGAAGAAGATTGCATTCAGGATTTAGATGCGAGGCAGTTTTGAATCTGTGAGCGCATTCTGAAGCCGCCGTAAACAAAGAAATCAAAAGGCAGGTACAATCACTAGCCACTCGTTTCCCTTCTGTCCGCAGGAAACCCATTAAGAGCAAGCTTGCTTGGTTGCGATGAAGGATATGGATTGTCTGATTTCAATGAAATATACCGACATCAACGCGCGATAACTCAACCGGTCCTATCTTCCACTCTCTCACCACATCTGCGCTTCTTCTTACTGACTTTCTGCACTAGTATGATGATGAATCGTGTTTTCTCAGCAAACACGATTGTGCAGATCCCCGCCGAAGCACGTCCTCGAGCTTTTTGTTTTTAGGTATGCGTACGGGAAGTGGTGTTATCACGTTACGCTGTCAGTCACAAGCACCGAAGCTGTTGCGTTTACCTGTTCAGCGCGAACCGTAATAAAGGTCCGATCACAAACTAATCTTATGCAGTGTCCCTATCAGTAGCACGCTTTCTCCGCCACGACCGCAAACTTTTGTTCATGATTTCACTAAAGCTGACGATAATAGTATTCTAGATCATCTTTTCTTCGAGTTCGACGCATACAAAGAACTTGCAAGCGATGCTTCTTCTGACATTGAATCCTTATGGCACAGCTTTAAAACGACTGTCTCATATTGTATACATAAGTTTGTCCCACGTAGAAGGAAGCAAATAAAAAGACGTACCCCCTGGATCACCCGCGAAGTCATACACGCTAAGCGCAAAGTTAATCGCCGTAAAAAAGCCCTCAAGGTGAACCCTTGCACGAAAACAAGGACCAATCTTAACCTTGCAATACAAAGCATGAAACATCAAATAAAGGCTTCTAAATTACATTACTTTAATAACACCCTCAATAACTTTATAAGAACGTCCCCATCAAAATTTTGGAGCTACCTTAATCCTAAAAGACAAACTGAAAACCCAGCCTCAAAAGAAGAAAGCCTTGAGATAGCCAATGAACTAAATGATTACTTCGCGTCAGTTTTTTCTAACGATAATGGTATAGTCCCTCATCAGACCTCACGAACAACGAAACACATTGAATCACTAACTGTAACTGAGACTGGGGTACTTAACCTGTTGTTAAATCTAGACACAAAAAAAGGGACCAGGACCAGACAACATCCCAAATTCCTTTCTAAAAAGATACGCCGAATGGATGGCTAAGTATTTGTGCTTACTCTTCAATAAATCCCTCGCAACATGTACCCTTCCAAAGGAATGGAAAATAGCCAAAATTATTCCGATACACAAATCAGGAAACAGGACAGATGTTTCTAATTACAGACCCATCTCTATCACCTGTTCAGTGTCTAAAGTACTCGAACACATCATACTAAAACACATAACCGTCTTCCTTGAAAATGAAACCATACTCTCCCCATTTCAGCATGGCTTCCGCCAAGGCCTTTCGACAGTAACACAGTTATTAGAATTAGTCCACAACTTATCCCACAGCATAGACAGACAAAAGCAAACCGATCTAATACTATTAGATTTTTCAAAGGCATTTGATCGGGTTACACACATTAAACTAATTAATAAACTAGAATCAACTCTAGGTCATGGCTCTATAGTTAATTGGATTAGCAACCACTTATCAGGCAGAACACAATTTGTAGAAATTAATCCTCAAGCCTCCCACGTAGTAAATGTTGTGTCTGGTGTACCTCAGGGTTGTGTCTTGGCACCTGTTCTTTTCTTGATTTTTATAAATGATCTGACGACTAATCTCAACGTTAATATACGACTGTTCGCCGATGACTGTGTAATTTATCGCGAAATTAATACATTAGAGGATCATGAAGCTCTTAACAACGCATTACATTCTATAGCAAAATGGTGCACTGACTGGCAGATGACACTCAACGCTACTAAATCTGCTGTTATGACAGTTTCTAGAAAGAAACATAAATCCGACTTTCGGTATACTATAAATGGCACACCACTTACTGTAGTGACTAATCATAAGTATCTTGGCGTACTAATAACTCATGACCTCAGGTGGAACGCTCACGTGGACAAAATCACCTCAACAGCTTTGAAACGACTCTTTTTTCTTAGACGACGCCTCACATTAGCCCCTTTTCAAACTAAGCTTTTAGCCTACAATGTTTTGGTTAGATCTGTTCTCGAATATGCTAACGTCGTTTGGTTTCCTTATACTAATCAAGATATAACCAAACTTGAAGCCGTTCAAAGAAAAGCAGTCAGATTTATATTTAACAAATACAAAATAACCGATTCGCCTACTGAATTAATGAAAATTGAAGGAATAAAATCATTGCAGACCCGTGCAAACGTCGCACGACTAAAACTCATATTTCAACTAATAAATCGACATCTAAAACTCGACACTACTAAATATATTTCCCTTTCCGAAGCAAGATCAACGCGTCATAAACATTCGCATACATTAAGTGAGTATCATTTCCATACTAACTGCTTTAAAAATTCCTTTTTCCCACTAGCAATTCGAGAATGGAACAGCTTTGATCCATCTATTACTAACTGTTCATCATTGACAAAATTTAATATTGCAGTTGAGAGTATGTCATGTTATTAGTTATTCATTCCTGGTTGCTTGCGTTCTGTTTACTATTATACCCATGGTTATTTGTTTTTTTATGTGTAAGTTTTTTTGTCAAACTATGCAGTTTTACTTAAACTAAACACCTATACTGTGTTAATGCCTTTGCAGTGTACGATTATAATATTTACTGTTTACTTATTGTCTGCGTATTATAACAACTAGCAATGTTTCAACATTTTGTTATTCTTTGTATAATACTAGCGACATTAGCCTTATTTTATGCGTTATTTGATTGTTTTCGTCACAGCTCGGTTGTATTTTCGTTTTACCGTTTGTTTTTCTTAACATGCTGGCCAGTTGAATGTTCCAATTATGCTTGACCGCGTTCTGTTAACCTTACTAAGCCCTCCTGCCACAATCCCAATTGGGATTAGCAGTATTTGTAAATAAATAAATAAATATTTAGTTTTATAATACGATGCCACCCAGGACACACTGTCTGCTGAGGAATCCGCCGAACGGCAGTATTCCGAAAGAACAATTGTAGATAGCGCACATATTCTCAAGCGCAGTTCTATTTCGTCAGATTTTGGTTACCTGTAGTGAAAATTTTCTCCCCGTAATGAGTTTTCGATGCTGTTTATGATATGCATCAGTTGGGAAGTTAACCTTTTGCTGACTTCATTCACATCTGAGAAAGCACAAAACAATGATAAGCAAACACGTGTTTTGGGGCTTACTAGGAAACACACTGTGTTGGTGCAGGCATGAATAGTCAGGTTTGGAACACCTAAGCTTTTTACTTAATATTTACTGCCTTTGAATTCAGGCTGCGAATACTGCCTGCCTGCCTTCGGTACTATTAACAGCATTGTTTTTGTGTGTGTGTGTGTGCAACTGTTTCTTTTCAAGCACTGAATTCGTATATATCATTACAAATTATGCAATAATAGGAAACGATGGGCTAGAGTTTAGTGAATTCTTCAAAAATAGCCTCATTAGGCGTCCGACAAAATGTTTATGGCTGCACAGTACACTGAACCGGTTGGAATTTGTGGTTCTGAGGGTTCAAGAAAGATTAAAAGGAACGTGTAAAATATTTCGGTGTATCTTTGTATTAAAGTAGTTGCAGCTCAAACTCCGTAAAGCGGAGTTGCTGACTGCAATGTATAGCATTTCTCTGTTGTTGAGATACATATATGGGCGTTGGTGAGGTGGGAGGAACGGCTAGTACGCTGGCTACAAGCAGCGTGTTCTATATACGAGGGGGTACCCAAAAGAAACCGGACTTATTTTTGTTTGAACTTATTTGTTCACATTTTCAGCACAGACCTTCAATATCCTTCAAAGTACTCTCCACTTACAATGCTACGTTTGTCGAATCTTTCATTCCATTTTTCAAAACATTGTTGAAATTCATCTTTTGTGATGCTTGTCAGTCCCTCCGTCGTTTTTTTTCTCACCTCAGCAACATCAGTGAAACGCTCTCCATTCACATGTCTTTTCATTCCACGAAACAAAGAAAGTAGCACGTGGCAAGGTCGGGTGAGTATGAGGGTTGAGGAACAGAGGTCATGCCATTTTTGGTCCGAATTTGTCGTAGAGACAGGGCTGTCTGAGCAGGGGCATTGCCATGGTGGAAAAACCAGTCACCCGTCTGCCACAAATCAGGCCGCTTCCACCGAACACTGTTGCCCAATCTTTTCAAAACATCCAAGCAGAAAGCCTGGTTAACTGTCTGACCCTGCGGAACAAATTCTTAATAGACGACTCCTCTCACGTCGAAAAAACAAATCAGCATTGCTTTGAGGTTTAGTTTCACCTGAGGAGCTTTCTTGAGGCGAGGTGAATTTGAAGTTTTCCATTGGCATGACTGTTGCTTTGATTCAGGATTTAGTTCAGGAACACTTGAGTTGTCCCCATAGCATCGTCCTTGAACGTCTTTCTGAATATTTCAAGAGTTTCCGTTCCACTTTTTCCGAGAAAAAATCAGAATTTCACCGGCGCACGCTGTTCACGAAAATCAGCCATCGCAAAAACGACACTCACACAAAACAGTCGTCACTCTAAAACTCTGCCTAAACTAGTCTGACCTCCTTCAGCGACGGCACTCGGCTCACTGACTCTGGAATGTTCGTGCTATGCACTCCTAGCGGCAAAACGCGGTACCACAGAAGCTGTGCCGATTCAAAAAATTAGTCCGGTTTCTTTTGGGTACCCCCTCGTAGTGTTTAGGTTCGAAATGCAGCTCGCTAAGAAACCAAGGATTTAGTGCGATATGATGAAATAAAGCCGATACAGTTTTTGAATTCCATTTTGAAGACATTTTCGCCTGTAAAGTATTTATTTTGTTTAACCTAGCGATGGAAAAATTTGATGGCTTTGAATTGAAAAAACCTGAATTGACCTACGCAATTAAGCTATCGAATGCACACAAATAATCAGATTTCTCACTTTACATTTTATTAAAAGTGTTGCCTGAGTGTAAAACGCACAACTACAAATTTGAATCGTCGGGTCTTTCACTCAAAAATGAATCATTTCTTTACTTTGGAATAAAAACGGCCAGCAATTTTCAGACAACAAATAATCGATGATCGCCTTAGCTCAAAAAGCTGTCCCTTTCAAAAACAGTGTGTACATAAAGTACAACTACAAAAGTTGAGAGTGGAATATCCAATGTTCCGTTTATATATTTTCCTGTGCGAATGTGTCGGCTACACCAACACCCTCCTTGAGAAATCTAAACTACTGGCAGCATGCTTTGTTCACAATGATTTCAAGTGTACGAACGTTTCGAAGCGCGTTTTATCGCCAGTTTGCGGAGGATCGCTATAGAAAATCCAGGATCTTTTCTTGTCTTTTGGTGTGGTTTCCTTCATCCACCCGATAACAAGCACTACTTACTTCGTCATCGAGTTTCTTTGTTCAGTGTCACTGCTATTCCACCGCCGGTAATCAGTTTCTTACTGGCCAGTTCAAGTGACCATGAAGATAACCGCATCAAACTTTTTATGACAAATATCAGTTGTTTCTCTCTTTGTGGTCATGTCAATTTTTATTTCGATGGTAAAACTTGCATTATTGTTGTGAAAATTGAAAATTAAAAGGAATCCTTTTGTTTCTGACCCCACATTTAAATCTCTGATGCCGTTAAATCCCTGCAAATTCTCTATTGGCTGCCCCGCTATTTTGTTGTGAAAAGGGTACGCAGCGGCGATGCAATGCGGTTGCCATGTTGCTACCTGGAATGATGCGCAAATTGTGATGACGTCAAAATATTTGCACCGCACGCTTGACCGCTGTCCCTGTTTGATTTTGCTCGGGTCCTTCTAATTACTAACCCACTAACGTGTAATACAAGTGGCCCTGCCCACCCCCTATGCGCTGCGTTCATTATCAAAACTTGAATATCCTTCACGATGATATTCATAGAATGGTTTTTTTTTATTAGCGATGGGTGGACTAACAGCAAGAGATATTTACACTGGATTCCACATTTTGTGGCATAGCCTTTGAAAAGATCAGGCGATCAAATCCGTCTCGACAGGAACGGTAGACGGGGACAAAAGCTTCCGACAGGAACAGGGCCCAATATCAGGTCCAGACTGGTTCATTCTGCCAGTTGTCCAGGTCCACATGCTGGATGTCTTCACCGTCACAGTCCACCTTCGGATTCCTTCAGAGTGGAATAATATTGAGTTATTAGAACATGCGGCAGTGAGCAGTTAGCTGCGCTGGATATTGCAGAAAATTTGTCTTGTTTACATAAAAGAATAGCTGCTGCGACACTTACCAGCTGCTTTCACGAATCATGACGAGCGGCTGCACAAACTTGAGGTTCGAGTTGTCGCAGAGGAGGCGCGCCAGGCTGGCTTTTCGTATTTCCTCAATTTGCACTGCAAGGTAAAAGGTGAAAACTTGTGAGATCAAAGAACGCCATATGTTTGCAAGGAGTGAAAGAGTTACCAAACCCGGTATAATAAAATAGCGTTCAATTTCGTACCATGCTGGCTGAGCATCCACCATCTGAAAGTTTTTTTTTTTTTAATGCCAATACTGGCTTTTTGTAACCGGCAGGCTTGTTGCTACAAAATTATGGGTTCCCTTTGTACCCCATTACCCTGTTGCATTGATTTTCGCAACATGTTCCGTCATAATAAGTTGGCTGGAATTGTCAGTGAAAACCTTAACCAGATGTACAGTCTTTGTCAAAAGTGTAGAGCCCAAGGGGTTTGCTTCCAATTCATGCAGCGCGGCTCTTAGGCACATCTGACAGTCCTAAGAATGGGAGGATTGAGGACTTCCATTCCTCCTGCCTCCGCGAAATTAAGGTCCCTGAATATACAAGAGGAGCCGCGCAGCGGGGCTCAGAAGCAGACTGCTTGGTCTGTACACTTTTGACAAAGACTGATATAGGCTCACGACTATATGATTTTTATTCCTGTGTGAGTCCTCCCCACGTACGCGCTTTGAATGCACCGTTATGTCGTCACTCAATGTTGCACGTTCCTAGTAAGATGCACTAGTACCATGCTCTACAGTGCATGCTGGAATAGGTTGCTGACCCTTAGCGGTGCCGTCCGGTTCAGCCATCGCCTGTAATGTACCTCACTTGTGCTAGATTTCTTTGTCCAGAGCATAACATCCCAATAAAATAGGAGCGCATTTCGGTGACATACCTTGCCTTCTCGGTACGCGCATGTCGTGAATTAGTCCTACTTTTTACTTTCTTTTTCGTGCGCATGCAGCGAGCATATCGACGAAGTCACACAGCGTCAGAACGAGGTGGTAGGCAAAGAGAGCTTTCTTTACAAATATTTCTCTGTGATCTCTGCATGCTGATTCTAAATTATTTCGCTTCATTTAGTGGACTTCTTAAACGTCTAAGCGATTTTGCAGTGCGCCTCTACGAAGTGACACAAAATTACGCATAGAGGCTAATGTTGGGACAACTTTAAAGAGTGAATTTTGATAGGCGTCAGAGAACAGAAATCCACGTTCCCTAACCTGGAGCGATAGAATTCGGCAGGCCCCACATTGCAAAGCGTAATCTAGTACGCGTTGCCTTTACCAGTCAAATTTATGACGAATATTTAAGCGCTATTGAGATTAGGTTGGGAATTTTACTCAGCATCAGTCGCATTGAAAACAGGTCACGAGGAGCAACTAAATGCTTCTATAGAAAAGGCCGTAGTCCGTCATAGGCATAGAATGGGTGGTAAGAATGAGGCCACATTTCCATAAATGGTTTTTCTGTTGTATCATTAATGTAATTTTAATGCTTCAAACCTATGAAGCTGGGTTTCATCGCCTGTGCTTAGCATGTTCAATGCTGACCGATTTATTAGATAGCTGATATCTTGTTCTTTAGCGTGCGATATTAACTGTTGAAAACTGCTGTATTCCATTGTTGACTGCAGGGCTTCTTCTTTAATTCCACTAAATTATTTGGTGTATTCAGGCTCTCCTGAATCGTTTTGTTGTACACCTCGACAGAATGTGCGAAGATCAATATCTCCGATATTAAAAACAAAAACTAAAATACAGCGAAAGCAACAAACCGCTGTCGTTAGGGTCGCACTGACCTTCATTCAGGGACGACTCAAGGCCTCCGTTCTCATACCAGAAGCGGTCACCGTTTTTCAACCTGCGGAACTGTTCGCCAATGCTGCAGGCGAACGTGGGACCCAATGTTCCTCCGGCTATTGGCCGCTCGTTAACGCCGGCGGCGAACAAGTCAATGTCATCCGGGTGCCTGCGGCGGAAAGCACAGATTATGGATTCCTACCAAAACTCCCGCCGCGGTGGCTCAGCGGTTATGGTGCTCGGCTGCTGACCCGAAAGACGCGGGTTCGATCCCGGCCGCGGCGGTTGAATATCTTTGGAGGAGAAATTCTAGAGGCCCGTGTACTGTGTGATGTCAGTGCACGTTAAAGAACCCCAGGTGGTTGAAATTTCCGGAGCCCTCCACTACGGCGTCTCTCATAGTCTTAGCCGCTTTGGGACGTTAAACCCCATAAACCAAACCAAACCACACCTACCAAAACTGCTGAAAAATTCAGTGGCGGTCGGTTATCAAAATTCATCATGGAAGGCAAATCACTATTGTAGCCCATGTAGGCCTGGTACACTAGTACGATCTCGTACAAATGGTACTTGAGATTCGCAAGGCATCTACAATTGCATTACATACGCACCGCTTGAGCGCCCAATCGTGCAGAGCAAGCATCCTTTCTTTCAACAATTTCTCACGTGTTTCGGCTATTCCGCCATGTATTTCAAACACGGAAAGGTACTAGACAGATTGCTTCTTTTTTTCATGGCACTTATGCAAGGAACGAACGAGGATAGTGGCTTTTTTGCGGTTAAAAGTTGAAGAGAAACGAATGAAAGCAGCAGTCCTGGCTGATGATTCGAAGTCAGGACGAAGAAGCACTGTGCTGTCTGTTCTTAAAATCAACTTTCTAAATCCCCGTTTTGTTTGGATAAATATTCTCATTACCTGTGGCCATTTGGTGCCAAGAACTTATGTCATACATTTATCAAAGTTTATTTTATACTGTCTAAAGGTCAGTGATTTTCGCAGTTGTTTCGTAAACGATAACTACAGGAAACGACTCTTAATAAGACAATGGCACCTTTTTAGGGCATCAATGGTGCCCTATAAAGCAGTAAAAGTTTTCCCTCGAAGTGCTCCGCAAGAGGTGACTATAGTAATAGTTTAACTATTTTTCAATATACTGAAAGACACTAAATCAAGTCACGTCGCTATCCGTACTTTAATCCATAATAAAAGTAAATACGCGAACCCCCTCAATGAACTACCTGTGCCAAAGGATTGATCTTTGGAACTCCGAAGAAATGCAGAGGCTTAAGATATTTTCTAAATGTAGAGTTTCAAACAAATGTGTGGATACTTTTCAATGCTTGCACTTGTATGGATGACTGTGACCATATGACCGGAGTCAAACGTCGGAAAATAAGTGCGTCTACTTTTCTTGGAGAAAAAAACTAACGCCTTTGCCATATTTTTCAGTTGCTGGAAGCAGACTAAGTACTAAATGAATTTTTGGGTGTGCTTAAGGTTGCTGGCATGTTCAAGGAACTAAGAGAACTAAGGAACTAAGGAACTGTTCAAGGCATGTTCAAGGAACTAAGAGAGGAAAATATGCGTATATGCGTATACCAAATTGCGGGCAACACGAGTAACTAAGCTCTCATGCCATGCTCTCATGCCAGTTTTCTTCACGCCATTTCTTTTGAAATGACTGTTATTATTGCCAGTACCTCTTCCGTCGTGCCTGGCACTATTAAGGAGCCTGAGTGGCAACTCGGTTCTTTATGGTGCATATATTTATCCGGCAGATAAGGCATTAAATTCTGACTTGTTTTTCGTTCGTCGATGGTGCACGTTTGGCTTTCAGACCACCGAGTTATTGCTTCTGTTCGCCCTGAAACATCAATAGCTAAGCTTACCTGTATACTTGCGCGAAAGACTGAGCCGCCTGAGGGGACATGACATCCGCCAGTTGAGAGAAGTCGGTGATGCGTGACATGCCGCAGAACTCCCGCCAGTCATTGTAGCTGGGGATGCCGTGGTCTCGGCCGCGCTGCACGTTGAACGCCGCCAGATCCGCACCGAAACCGAAGCCCGGCGGCTCGAAAAGATGGTTGGTCAACTGGGAGAGAGGCAGACCAGGGGCTCTGTTGCAGGGTGCGTACTACATCGTTGGGCCGCTGGCTTAAAGAAAGGGTAACCTCTCAATGGGAAAGGCATAGGCTCATACACAATATTAAAAAAAGGTTAAAATATAGCGTTTGCTGAAGTAGGCTTTAACATTCGCACCTAATTCCTGTAAAAATCTAATTCTTGCCATTAATCTTATCTTTCATCCTACTTTCATTCACTAATGATTTCTGAACGGATCTGTAGTACTGCATCGCATTTATTTTGTTACGTTTTAACTAATTTCTTCCTACTGCATCTCTCTCATTTTGTCTTTGCTTTTCTTAGCTTGTTTTATATATTTTCTTGATTCCCAAGCTTTCCTTGAGTTTCTCTTTAACGGCTGTTTTCTTTTTCTTTACTCTTCCAGTAGCCTTACCTGGGGCTGCAACGTGTTTAAATTCTTAAGCGAATCAAATTTTATGGTTAGCATTACGATACTGCTAATATGAGCCAAGAGAAACTTTATTTCGGCTTAGAAAATGTAAAAAAACCGCCGTGGACTTTTCCCATGACTTCGCCGCATTCGGCTATCATCTACGCTTCGTTGTCCTCTAACCGGCGGTGGTTTTTGTAGTGATTTTCCTCTAATTCGTTTTTTTTTTCCTCGTGAGTTAAGTCCAACATTCGATGGCACCGCTGGCAGTTGCCAAACCTTGACGCCCAGCCTCGGACAAAAGACGACAGCTGAAGGTTACTTTATGAAATAACAAAGAAACCTGTGCATTTGCAAACTATAGGCAATGAAGAGGCAAGGCCTTTAATATATAGCTCTATGGAATGTCATACTCTTAGAATAGAGAAAAAAAAATAGATTTTTTAGATTGTTAGCTTTGTTTGTGTCTGCTCTAGGACTCTCCCTCTGTTACTCCCTGAAGCAATGAACACAGCCCTTTATACTCTAACAGATCATTATTCCAAATATAAATCGGGTACCGTTGCCTTCTTCTTTTAATTCTTCCTTGAGATTACGTATTTACAAGCGCTGAATCTGCTCGGTTCAAAGAAATTTTCTATCGCTTGAAAGGCATGCGGTGTTCTGAACTGTATCATTGCGCGTACTTGCTCCGACATGAAGCCGTCGTAGCTCTGTGCTGGCTGGCTGATGAGGCCGCGGTAGAACCTGTCCAGGTTATCCGGCTGCACCAGTTCAGCAGGGTTGAAAAACTGCGTCGCCAGGGGTAGCCGCTTGTGCACCGAGCCGTCCTCGTTGATGAGATCAATGTTGCCCTGCAGCCAGGAAAGGTCGATGATTTCAATATCAGGTAGGTTTCGGTACAGAGATACAACATCCATATCCCAGTGCACTGTTATCCTCCGACACTTGTTTGGCGTGTGGTCAAGCTAAATTACTAATTTGACTTAAAAGGGCATGACTGCAATTAGAAGCAGCATGGTTGACCTCTAAAAATACCATACTGAAGTTCAATGTCGTCTAGCACGTGGGAAAGGGACACAGATTTGCGTCTAAAACGCAGCAGCATTTCGGGAGGTGCTGAAGGAGCATGACTGCTCCCACAAGTGTGAAAAAAGACATAGCTGCCGCTACCAAGAAGACGATCGATTCGAGGCAAACGTCAGCAATTATGATTAGGAGGTAAAGTCGGGAACAGTGTTTTATTTTGTTCGAGATATGCTTGCAGTTTCAGTGCATCAGCATTAAATAGAAGCGAGGGTTATTACAGTTTTGTCGTCAGTGTTGTGAATAATCCTTCTCGAGATCTTTTATGTTCACTACCTTATTGTATGCAGTGGCTTAGTAGTGGAGATTTGCGACCTTCGAGAAAAGCAATTAAAGCATGAATTTGAAGCGAAAAATACGTCAGCAATGCCAGTTTCTTGATTTGCGACGAATTACGAACGCGCACATTGCCTCGGGACTCCAGTCGCTAGACCGTAGAGACACCGTGCATGGGTGGACAGAAGGCATAGTTTAAAGGCGCCAAAATTCGAAGCCATCTGTACACTGCTACTTTGGTCTACGGGAAATAGTTACACGAGCTCGAAAGTGGTTGCCAGCTTTCCACAGCGTCAATGTTTTACAGCGTAATTTTGTTTCCTTGTCATATAAAAACGTAATAACCAACGCGAACTAACTAATGCGACGGCCCACTCTATCTTATCTTAGCGTCCATTTACTGACCTGCACCAGCGAGTGTCCGTACCGGTACGAGGCTGTTGCGAAGACATTGACGATGCCGGCATTGAGCTGCGGGTCGTAACTGCCACTGTAGCCGGACGGGGTCAGCAGCAGGTCGAACTCTTTCATCAGATCGCGACCTGCAGAGCACGCACGTGAGTTCATGTTCAGTCACGAAAACGTATTGACCGCCTTATTTGCGAATCTACGCAAGGAATAACAGTAACTGCTCAAGTATTTTGTTTACATGACCGGCATGGCTTGTTAACCTCGTCATAACATCAGACTTGGAGCGGTATGCCGCCGCGCCCCTCATTCCAAAGAAAAAAATAATAATCGGCTCTACAGAAACACCATATCTTTGTTTAGGAGACTGCCATGTAATAAGATGACAGCATGAGGCATACGCCCAATAACGCGAGTGCCGCAAGCGTCCACGGAGAGTAACGTTGTAGAGTAAGCCCGGTAAAATGCACATTCGGGATTTTCTCTTCTTTTAATCTCTGTATACTGCAGCTGAAATATTCATGCCTCAAAAGAGAACCATGTAGGAGCTTTTGATTTAGGTCATTATACCAGAACGTACGCTCCGTGCGACTGACTCTTGTTTATGGGCGCTAACGATTTTGGTATTCACCACTGAGATAAAATGGTTAAGAAACCTCATATTAGCCAACTATTCTATATTACCTCTCTCGTCGCAAGTAGCTAACGTTTTATTGATTTCCTAAATATCAGCTCGAACCTGAGGCGGTCTTGAGGGGTCTGCTTAGGGTGATCAAGAACATTTTAATGTTTGTTTATATTGCTCATAGTCACATTTTTTCGTTGATTTTACAGATCAGCTGATGTTTTGTTTTTTTCTTGATCCTTGCTTTAGGCTATGTGGTAACAAAAAATATGTGTTCAACATCACATTCATAAAAATATGCCTATGGCGGTCGCCTTCTTTTGAAAAAAACCTCAAAGATTTGTGATCCTGCTTGCTTGTTGTAAAGTTTATTCTAAATATATGAGAACGACACTTAAAGGTATCGAATTTCGCGCTTCATGACACAATGTCACCGGATGTCCTTTCTACATTTAACCTATAGCACTGAAACAGTGCAGGAAAAAAGTTTACGCTTAAAATATATGTGAAAGACACTTAAAAGAATCGAATTTCGCGCTTCATGACACAATGTCACCGGATGCCCTTTCTACAGTTAACCTATAGCGCTGTAGCAGTGCAGGAAAAAAGTTTGCGCTTACTCGACTTCCTCTACTTCTTCCTAAGTATGTACAGAGGGCAAAATACATGCCTAGAACGAATTAACTGTGTGTTCCGCCGCTCCCAAAGTTGCTGCGACCAGGAAGACAAAAAATGACGATGAAATCCGATGAGCTTAACCTCACATGCTTACATCCAGATCATTTTTGACCAAATGTTGTAGCTAGAAATATAGCGTTCTCTGACCAAAAAATACCCAGAGAGTGTTCTAGAGAAGCGTTTTGCCCTCTGTACATAGTCCCCCTTCTGTGGCCAGCGAAAAATCCACCGCTCTATATGAGTGTTCGAAATGCGACTCACCGAGCAGTATAGGCAGGTACTCGTTGTAGGTGATGTGCTGAAACTCTGCGGCCACTATGCGCCTCGCCTCCTGGTAAAGGATCTCGTCCTTCCAGCCCGGGTTGAGCCGCAGCAGCTCGGCGGCTACGCGGTTGTGCTCACGCATCCATAGCGTGTGCATGGCCGTCAGACCGACTTGCTCGTTGACGCGGGCGTCGCCTGTGCGCCACCAAGGGTACATACAGTGCTATGTGAGTGCTATGTGAGGCTGTCATTGAAAGTTATCGTAAATGCCGAACGCGCGAAGGCACCAGACAAAAAAGGAAACAAAAAGACAGCCCTTGATGTTTGGAAGATATGCAGCTTTGGAACATGCTGGTAGGGGTGTTTAGTTGTTTTGAGAATAAAGGAGAACCATTGTTCAGTTATCCGTCGTTTCAAACCGAGCGCTAAATAATAATAATAACATACTGAAGTTATTAACACGAAACAGTTTTTACATAACGACTCTTTCAAAACAGGTGTTCTGACAGTTGGACTAGAGCTGTACGTCTACACTGCGAGAAGTCACGTAAAAGTTAAACGAGGAACTTAAAGAACTAATGTGCGAATAATGTGAAATCATTGCTGTTCTATTTCAAATTCATTCTACTTCCATCATAATTCTGTTATAATTATTTTGTAATTCTAATTACATTCTAATTTTAATAGATTCTTTTTCGTGCATTGTGAGTAAAAGTACTGACTTTACTTCTTGACATTTGGTATTCAGTCATCTTTTATGGCATCAGACCGTTTCGGCCAATCATGAGATTTGTAACGCCGCAGCTTTTTGGACAAGTTAGCTTTCCGTTTCCTTGAGCCACGTCACGCTTTCGCGTCAGTAAAAAATAATTATTTCTTTGCTTAGAGCTTGTCATCCAGCGTACTTGTCACCCAACAGAGGGCTGGATGACAAGCCTCTGCATCCTTGGTGATGTGGTATGCTTCTGCAAGGATGCCTTGTGAGGGCTCAGCACTTGGGCTAAAAACTGCACTTCGGCCTCATCCTCTACTTGGCACTGGTAAATTTACTTTATTCGTATAGTGAATGATGTCAGTCACCACATTTTCTTTTCACTTTTCCTCGTACTACTACAGCAAACGTTCCCTTTGAATTTTAAAGGATAATTCAAACAGAGCTTCGAATTACCAACAAAATTCAGCCAAATTATTCGCTCTACGGCCTGATTTATGACTACTTACCCCTTTCGTGAAGGTACCTCTAGCGTTCGTGATAAAAGAGAGTACGGAGCTATGTTTTTGTTTTTTGCTGCTGACTAGCATACTAGCATGAGTGCTGTCATGTGGTAAAAAAGAAAAAAAAATTAGTTTGTATATAAGAGGTAATCCCTTGGACGTCTATTTTGAATTCCATGACTTTTAAAGCGTACAACATAGAGTTGATAACTGAAATATGCCTGCAGGTCCCAAGAGCCATGAGAAATGATAAGTATACCACCTATGAACTTTTATATACTACTCCACTAGATCACATTATATTTAGAGCAAGCCGTAGTAAAGAGCTCAGTTAAAGGATGGTTATTGCAACAATGGCTGAAGGCTGTAGTAGATTAAGTGTCGGGTTAAGAAACAGACCTGCTAGAACACGGCAATAAGTTCTTAGAATTCCTGCGTCAATGGTCCTTTAAGAACTACCTAAGGGTTTAAACATCACAAAGACCAAAGCAATAATATTCCGAGCTAAAAACAGAATGGTGCGTGAAAATTTTGACCTTTGGTTAGCAAACAAAAACATTGATGTCGTGCCAGCTGTGAAATGTCTAGTGTTGTTTGAACCAAATTACTTGATTGGGATAAACATACTGAGAATATCCGCGCTAAAATAAACAAGATTAATGGCATCCTATGCCGCCAGAGGCACACACTTCCGCCTAGAGATAAAATATTAATTTACAATGCATTTATATTGTCACATATAACTTATTGTCTTATGGTCTGGGGGACAACAACCAAGCAAAACCAAATTAAAATTTTGATGGCGCAAAAACGAGGAGGAGGAGGATATACTAGAGGAAAGGCAGGGAGGTTAACCGAAAGAATTATCGGTTTGCTACCCTACACGGGGGGAACGAGCAATTAGATTAATAGCTAATGTGCCGTGGTGTACTCATACGCGTTCCTACTTTGCAAGGTTCAGTATCATGAAAATCTCAGAGTTATTCCCATTCAAGTTAATCTCTATGTATAGAAATGCTGCTTCAACTAAGAATGATCTCCTGTTATCAAGTTTCAACCTCATTCGTTCGATTCCATGATATAACACACGGAACAAAATGTCATGGTCCGTACCTTTCTGCCGCACTACATACGGTAAGCAGTCAGTGACATATAGTCTACCACACCACCTCAATATTCTGCACAAGAACAACATCATACTTGAAAAGACTTCACGGCATATATATATATATATATATATATATATATATATATATATCTTTGTGTATCTTCTTTCTACTTGACTTGTATCTCGGTTGATTATAAATGCGTTTCCTGTACATAAAAATTTTGAGCAGTTTCTTTTGTCAAATAATGTCGAGTGATAATAGAAGCATAACATCATGCAAATGTTAATGTGTATATTTTGTGACTGTATTTTCTTTTGTGCTTGTGAGTGCGCTCTTCCACTGCTGTTGTGTTAGCTGCCACGCGATACCGCCGGCTGAGGGCGCAGGGTGGCCCTCAAGCTGCACCAACGAAGCTTTTTTGCCTTGCGTCCTTTCTCCTCTGTTACTAATGTAACCTTGTGAGAGTTAATAAAGATGTATGTGTGTATGTATGTATGTATGTATTTATGTATGTATGTATGTATGTATGTATGTATGTATGTATGTATGTATGTATGTATGTATGTATGTATGTATGTATGTATGTATGTATGTATGTATGTATGTATGTATGTATGTATGTATGTATGTATGTATGTATGTATGTATGTATGTATGTATGTATGTATGTATGTATGTATGTATGTATGTATGTATGTATGTATGCATGTATGTATGTATGTATGTATGTATGTATGTATGTATGTATTTATGTATGTATGTATGTATCTATAGCAGGCTGTTATGGCCACATCACGAAAGAAATGTGGCAATGAGAAGACTAAAGTATATTTATAGTGACCATATGGCCAGACCTAGCCTCACCTCCTCGGAAGCAGACACCGTCTCCGATGCACGCCTGTACCCCTTCGGGTTGCTGGGGAAGCATCTCATTATCGCTGAAGACGGTAGACGCCAGGCGACCTGAAAAGTGCCACAAAACATTGCTCTTCGTATTGATATGCTACTTCATATCATATCTCATTTCTTTATTCTAGTTTTTCAAGCAACACAAAAAACTCAGGATGGCGAGAAAAAAGCAGTGCTCCACCACTGCTTGACAAGCCACGCCGCCCCCGAATGTTAGCAGCAGCGCATAATGCAAGAAAACAAATACATAGACATTGTCTGACGTATGAGCATTCAGGGTAGAAAATTGCAACAGCACTGGGTACTAAACAACACCTCATGACAGCAACATATAGACGAACACGTCATACATTGACAATACCTGTTGCTACTGTAGAAATAGATAGAGCACATTCTTTACTATCACAAACACCAATTCGAGCTTGGGGCTTTCCAGCAAAAAACAAAGTTTTACTTAACAGTGCTGTTAGTATACAGGTTGCGAACTGGAGACAGTGACATGGTACTAAGTTCATTACACAAAGATGTGTTTAGGAACCGAGGCAAGATAGACCAGAGCATCATGAAACCATAGTTGGTTCTGATTTGTGGGGTTGCATACGAGCCACAGCTTCTAAGGTCATAAGGTGAGTGGCGAGGTGTAAGTGTAACAAGCCTTTATAAAAGTAGGTGTCATCTTTGGATATTGTTCGCTTATAAAAGCATGCAAACCTGTAATCAAACAAGTGTCTCACAGACACAATCCTGTTCTCGCGGAAAGTTGGCGTGATTGGTAAATCATAAGGTAAATTGGCAACAGCACGAAGCATTCTTTTTTTCAAGAACAGAAAGTCCGTTAATATTCGTCACAGTCGTATTTAACCACACAAGAAAACAGTAACTGGGGCGCTATGCTGGAAGGCCCGAGTTTGCTGAAACTCGGAATCTTCCCGAGCTCTGGCGACGCCCTCAGATGAGTGAACTAATGGTAGCAGGACAAAATCCCACCCTCGTCACGCCTCAAACTTCATTGGGTTATCTGGATATATTCCGTGCTTTATCATCACATCGGGGCCACCTCATCGGCTTCTTGGGCGGTCTACAAAGAACGGGTCACGTGAGCCAACCGACGGTGCACTTTTCATTTGTGTGTCGCTCCACCAAGTGCACTGCGTGTGCAATTAGACAAACGAGGTTTGTTGAATTTTATAATGCACTTAATACACCTTTATAAGCATTTTATAGTGTGCAAGATTTGGATTTAAAGCGCTTTGGAGTGATTTATGCATTATTAAATTTTGCTTTGTACCGCGAGGGAACGCTACCAACGCCCGTCATCAGCTGACCGCCAATGGCGACGAGGTACATGTGCAACGCTGTGAAGGCTACGGAAGTAGTCCGCAAAAAAAAAATAAAGAGAGGTGTATCACTCCGCGCTGCTCTGTGGCCGTGTGGACTAACGCGTCGCTCCGGAGAGTCCAGAGGCAATGGGAGCGCGTGGGTTCAAATCCCGCATGGTGAAACATTTTTATGTCACATTTTTTTTTCATCGCAAGTTGAATTTCGCATGAGTTGAATGAGAAAAATCGTTTTTCTTCAGAATCGCTTGAATATTATGCCGTGTTCTGAAATGAACTGCATGCATCTGCTCATTACATGCATACCGCGTTAATGTGAGCTGTCCGAAATTCGTTGTCAGTGAGCTCGCACCGGCTTTTTTAGCAGTGACGGTTATCTTCCCGATTCTGCAGCATTGTGACTATACTTTTTAGATGCAAGCGAGAGGTTTGTGTGAAAGATGACATTCATTCGTCGGATTTAATTAGTTAGCACAGTGGTGAGTGCTCTGCAGTGGCCCGATTAACAAGTGGCCATCTGCAACTTTCGATTTCGCCGTTGCCGAGGGGCCCACTTTTATGCGTTGCATATTGCAATCACTCAGTTCAGCCCTTGGGCGCGGCCGGGCAGCCACCATTGACCTTGAGCGCAACCACGTGACGTGACGTGAAGACAGCCGGAGGAAAAGCTGGGCCCCAACTCGCGCGGTCGCGCGCGGCCGCAGCCACCACCTGACTCCCGCTCCTCCCGCTAGGGGCGCTGCGCCGGCGCGTGACGTCTTGCCGAGAAAGTCGAGTGCCACCAAGCAATACCTCGCCCTCAAAAAAAAAAGACCGCGCAATATGCAAAGCATTCTTGGCTTGACCAAGCTAAGCCTGGGCATCTTTCATTTTTTTTTTTTGTGGGCCTCTCTTAAGGTACCTGGCATGTTATGAATTGTTCTGTGGAACCGGTTAGCGGCTGATCCAGTCTTCGCCAAAAGAGTCTGGGACCGACTTTGGCACTGTGCTGTAGAGTAGCCCAAAGGGCTTGGGGAGAACAATTATCTTTTACTGATTGCAATGTTCAATGCATAATGTGCCTTCCTCGTGAAATAGTTGGCCTTCACCATGCCAGGGCTGGACTTCGAAGGGGCCTTTACGCCAATGTAGGTCCCGTGGACGCATCCCACGACGTCTGTGATGCCGCCGCGCAGAAGGAAACGCTCCTCAACATACGCACGCTCGGCCGCAGTCGTGGGCAAAGCGAGCCACCGCTTCTGCACAGCCGCGTCGATAAGCGCGTCGGAGACGTCCCTCACACAGCGGCTCACAGTGCTTTATTGGCGTCCAATAAAGCGGTCTGTGCCGACGCTCCCCTGGAAGCTCCCGGTCGCGAAGAACCGGAGGGCGCAGAGGACTTGCTCTTCGACCGAAAGTGAATGAAGCCCGGTACGCACTCTCCGCAGGCGTGGGTCGCCGCCTAACTATTTACCCAACCATCGTACCGATTTTTTGGAGAGGCGAAAATGTCGCTGGAATTCGTCGTCGGCCAAGGCAGTAAACGGGTCCAGCCGGCCTTACTGACATTTGCCGTCAGAGGAAGCGATTACCCAGGCTGCTGCTGCTGCCGCCATGACAGTCCCGAGATGAATTCGGGGCATTTCACCGTTCACGAGTTTAGCTCCGAGTTCACTTGTCAATCAAAACCATTGGTCACGCCCCCGGCGTGCCGTACATAAATTATATGCGTACGCGCTATGGGTGGGCCACTCCCAACATCTCTGCCGGCTACAGGTATGCTGCGCGGCTGTGCTGATTTCTGACAGACATCGACGATGTTGACCATCGAAATATAACAGGCAAAACAGACGTCATCGCTGATAAATCTAAGCACCTCTGCGAAGGACACGCAACGTGGCGAAAGCCGCCGATTTCTTCGCTCGCATACCAATATTGCACAACACTATAGCCTGTTGCAACTACGTATGACACAGCACAACGCTGAAGGCGCGTCACACCTGCTAGCAAGGCGTCAAACACGGAGCACGACGACGAACCTGTGCTTGGAGCACGTCCTACTCCAACAACATCGCATCACAGGTGTTTGGCTTGGCCGTCCTTTCATCGGTGATAAAGCTCAGCATCAATGTGTCAAACACATCTGGGATCGACAAACGATCGCTGCTCCAGACCCAGTGCAATAAAGTGTTTGTAATTTCCAGCACGCAAGCACTGCGTACTTCACAACCGTAACACCTTTCTCTGTTATAAGTCCGATTCCATTTTTACAAACAGGATCCCTCACCTGCCCGAATGATATTAATGCTATGTCCCTGCGGTATACAACGGTGATCGACGTTAGTGACCAAATCAGTCCGCAAAACCTTGAAGTGCGCGACGTTAACAAATACTACGCAGATACGCGCGCCACCCCCTTCACAGCTTTTAGTCAGCGTCTGATGACATAGGATGAGTTGTGTCGCTGGGTAGCACGCTCTTCGCATCCGCAGTGCACTACAGAGGCGTCACACGCAACAGGCATACGTAATGAATCATTGAATACAGCCAAACAGCAATTTTTTTTCTCACACCGAATCACATCCGCTCGCACGACCAATTTCTACCGCTGAGATTTGCCAAGACCGTACTAAAAGCAATGGTTGGCCATAGCGGGGTGCGGCAGCGGCCGTAGCAGCGGAGAGCTCCACCTGAGGTCACTGCAGAGAGCAGCAGTGACGCGGGGGTGCAGTGAAGTTCAGTTTTTTGCTTTTGTTTATAATGCAAGCCAGGAGATGCATGACTGTTATATTTTGATATACGACACAATAAAATATATTATCGCAATGGCCGAAAAATAAGACAGATTCAGCGTGTAGTAGTTGCCCAGTCTTTCCAATCGAAGGCAGCGCTACCGGCGGCGTGTCAGCGCAGGAGCTCTCGTTTTCGTCACGGTGGGCTGCCGCTCTAGTTCGTATGCAAGCCACGCTGCAAGCAATGGTCTCAGTATCGGCACTAGCGGCAGAAAGTGTCAAATCTTTCTTAATTTCCTAAAGCTATACTTTTCAACAACGCTCCATTGGATTCAGATTTTAAAATAAATTTGGAAATGAACAAAATGTTAGTAATATTATTTGTTGCCTTTTAACGTATTCGAGAGAAGAGAAAGGGTTGATACAAGAGTGCACCTAGTGCGCACTGTTCGTCTTCGGAAATGGAGAGACAGATAGATCCTGAAAGAGAAGACACGCCTTTGACGCGCCCGAAAAGGCGTGTCAAACAGCTGGCGGCGAGTGTGCAGATAAATAGCAGAGAAGTCACGATTTCGCGATTGCTGATATCGCGCTGATAACTTCAGGTAGCGCTGCGGCCTGGTATTGCGCAGTGCATTGTGTTTGAAGTGTGAAACAGGCGCGCAGGGTGCGCTTGTATCGCCTTTACGTGGCTTTATCTCTACATTTTATTGTCCGCTGCCTGCGCACGTTCCGCGCTATCTTTGTTCACTCACTGCCGTCATTGCAAACTCGGGTGAAACTCGGGCGAGCGCCAAACTCGGGCCTTCCGGCATAGCGCCCCTGAAGGATGAATAAAAAAAAGGCGTAATACAGATTCATCCTAACCTGCAAGGGTAAAACATTTTTAAGGTGATACACAATTCCAATAGATCGAGAAAGGGTAAGAGATATAGCTTCTACATGGGCATCCCATGTCATTGTCGATGTAAACAGACTGTCAAGAAATTTGAATCTATCGACATATCTGATAGTGTCGTGATCTAAATAAATCGGGCTGAAAACAATTTTCTACGTTCTGCTCAGGTGAGAGGTATTATACCATTGTGGCTCCACACCCATACGGCCACACGGCACCTCCTCACGCCGTAATTTCCATCACCTTACCGAGTGCATTTTTGCAAAGTGCATGTTTCCGTACAGAAGAATTCGCAGTGAACGCGTAGAACACATGGCTCAGACTTTTCTGAGCAGTAGCAAGATCGCTAACCTCCGCACTCTCAGCCAGAGGTATTTTTTTGATGCCTACTTCATTCCCATTTAGACCATTTCAACTTGTAAACTACACCCAGCGGATAAAAACTGCATGTCTCATTAATCTTGAACTTAAACTAACATGGTCGGTGATCAGTTTTCCGCCTTCTTTATCGAAGTAAAATTCATTTCACACTCCAAATTTTCGCTGTGAGGTTATTACGGCGCTTTATTGAAACTTGGAAAAAACCATCTTGGCGCCTGTCCGTTGTCTCCTCGCCTTCTTTTGTCCTTCTGAAATTAGTTGTGCCTAGGTGGTTTTTCCCAAGCTTCAAGATGCAAAACGAACTAGCCCGTCAACATGCTTTCCTGAACTATATTACGGCGCGTTTCTTCTTTTTGAACTGAGGCTGCTCAACTTCTTTGTGTCGATATCACTATAATATTTTTTTTTTATTTTTTGCTTGGCGCCGGGTCTTTCGGCGACCAACTGGCTAGTTTAGCTTCGCTTCGGTTTCCAAAAAAAAATAAAAATAAAGACTCGTGTGCTATACAGCCGCTTGGGGTCGCTTAGGCAACATGGATATGAGATTGCTTAGGGTACACACCTTCTGTGAAGGTACGAAGAGCCCTGGCTTCATCCTCTGTGGAGCCGTATATAGCGGATCCGTCCAGGTACGCAGTAAGCTGATTAAGTTGCTCACGTGGTCCTGCGATAGACATCGGCGGTTGGAGGTATTGAGGTGAGTTGTGCTAGAACAACTAATTCATACGAAGAGGCTCCCGGAGACAGCAAATGAAGAAAATGCAAAACATTCTAAAAATAGTTTCCCCTGCCTTCAATGTCAGTGTTATGAATTCCTAAGTAGTCTATTTCTGCCCGTGCTGTTAACTCTATTGCGGCGGTCTCCCCGACAATTTAAAGCTTTCACCAGAAAAGTTTCCGTGTTTCGGAACAGCACACATATCAGACCTAACGCGCTTAAGGTGTCGCGCAATCAACAGGCTGAAATATGTTATCCTGATTTTTAATGTCCTGACGCGAATAATTCAGGTTATCCTCGGCAGCCTGAAAAAAAAAATGGCTCCGGTAGTGATCACGGAACTGTAATTGGCCGTACAAGGATCCAAAAGCAGGAAGCGTTAAAGAAGAATCCAAATTTTTGTCACATAATTAAAGTCCCTGAAGTACTTGTGCCAAAATAGTCCGAAAATAGTACAAACAAGACCAGGATTTCTAATGTTGTTATTTAGGATAAACTCTGCTAATCAGTTAGTTGCAGTCCATTTATCTAGAGCGCTGAGACTAGAGCGCTGAGAGTAATTGTAATGTATTACAGCACGATACTCGATGTCCACCGCGTTCAATTCTTTGAAATTCATGGCTTTTTCCTGTCCACAAATCTGAAATGCTAGTGAAACACCCTGTTCACTTGTTTTTCTTAAATTTTTTTATACTGTTCAGCAACATGCCAAGAGCTTGTACTACGTCGGAGTCAATCTCCGCCATTCACACACAATTCAGCTCACCGAAGTTGCACTTGGGTCTCGGAGCAGCCACAGAGCGCACAAACTCCATGCATCCCTGCTGAAACTGGCCATAGAAGCGGTCTTGGGGCGAAAGGTCGATCTGCATACAGGCGAAGTGTCGCCTACTCGGATTGGCGATCAGTTCAGGGGCGCAACAGGTGATGGCAGAGCCGTTGCTGACTGCGTAGGATAGCGATGGAATGCGGACATAATTATTAGTTAACAGTTTGGTTTGGTTTGCTTTGGTTTATGGGGTTTAACATCCCAAAGCGACTAAGGCTATGAGAGACGCCGTAGTGGAGCGCTCCGGAAATTTCGACCACCTGGGGTTCTTTAACGTGCACTGACATCGCACAGTACACGGACCCCTAGAATTTCTCCTCCAACGAAATTCAACCACCGCGGCCGGGATAGAACCCACGTCTTTCGGGTCGGCAGCCGAGCACCATAACCACTGAGCCACCGCGGCGGCTTAGTTAACAGTTTAATGTCGATGGTAGTTGGATATTTTATACCATGGCGTTGTAGCAAAGCCACCGACGAAACTCGAGTTCTTCAATTACAAATTTTCCTGAAGTTCATATTTTTGTAGTTATAATATATCCGGAGATGCCAGTGGCAACAATCGAGTTTTTGACTATCGAGTTTTAATAAATGTACCTATTTCTTTGTTATAATCTAACAGAGGAGAGCGGTGACAACATCAAAAGCTTCGCTTTTCAATTGCGCCAAATGTGCACATTATTTGTTTCATATCTATGAAGATTTCCGCATTGCGACTTTTTGTCTCCTTGAGTTGGTGTTAAGAATAGATAAAGCAGCCTGGTAATCGTCAGATGCAAACAAAATTTTAAAGTTTCGCTGCCGCTAGAAACAGGTCGGCATTACCTGATCCTTGAGCCAATTACTCACCTTGTGATGGAAAAGTAAACCTACTTTCTTAGATAATAAAACTTTCATGAAGAGAGACAAATCTCAGACTTCCAAGCATCGCACCGTAGTGCACGATTCCTACCTCAATAAAAGTTTCCATGTCTTTTTAGGCGCTAACAAGCACATGTCTAATTTAGTTAGTAATAAACTTGCTGTCCATTTTTCACATTTCCACCAGAACCAATGTGCTTGAAGAAGTTGAATAAGCCACTCGAAAACTGAAAATAGAAGTTCGTAGTCTGTAATGGTACGCACGGGCTAGCCAAAACGCAAGAAATTATAACCACTATGCATCTAGAATGCTTTTCCTAAACGGTTAAAGCAGCAAGCGTGTACTGCGAAACGATTCGGTTTTAGAGCCACTTTGGAATAATCATTCGGCGCTAGTTGTTGCGTTGACTTACACTGAGATCCTGACATTTGATGCTCTAGATGACAGTGCACTGTCCGTGTTCATATTCATGCTGCTGTTCATGCATGGCCCGATTGCCGTTTTGTATATTAAGTGCCAGGTGACGTGAAGGAGGCGAACGTAATGTGACTACATACTACTCTCTTTGCTTTGAAACGTAATGATGGTGCAGAGTAAAAACGCTTGAATGTAATTAGTTTTGAAGGGAAGGTTCTTTTCTGCATTGCTGAATGGCGACCTCTTTACTACCACAATTTGTGGATAGACGCCTGCCTGAATTTAGGACGGCAGCTAGCTTCGGTCAAGCACAGAGCTGTCAGTATAAGTCCTCTACACTGCGGTGAGAAAAACCGGCCTTTTCAAAAATATTTCGTACTAAAAGTAGACACCATTTCCATGCTTAATACGGTGGAAATTGGCAGCACACAGAGTAAAATGGAGATGACTTTCTTTAAAATGCTTGAATCTAAACAAAAATGAAAGTATTTAGTTTCGTTAGGCCAAATACGACATAGGTGCGCTAGCATTGGTTGTGTGCTTAGTTTAACTTGGTTATTAAGGGCTCCGCTCTAACGGTATGACGCGATACTGTTTATGAATCCATGCCTAATTATGCGTATTTGGTGATTCTCTACTCAGCATTTATAGATCACTGGTAGTCTTCATGTAACTTCAGCTACAGTGGCGCAGCGGTTAAGCTGTGCGCCACAGCTCCTGGGCAGGTAGCTTTTTCCAGCACAGCCGCTGGTAGATCTTGTGAAACCCAAGATGCTCTTCCCTAACAGCCTGTGGCGGCCCTTAATTAATTGAACTGCCAGCTTTCTTGGCGAGTAGTTTCCTCACAGTCCGATGGGAAGATTGTGATTGCGTCACAAGGTCACGTGACCTAGGTGGCCCATCTACCATCTAATGGTGGCATGTGGTGGCATGTGCCATGCAGGTGGCATGTGGGTGGCATGCGGGCCACCAAGAGGAGGTTACTCGCAACTGCTTCAGAACACACTGGGACCTCTTGGAGAATGGCTAAGCGGATGAGTGGAAGATCTAGTTTAGCACGCTAGAAAAATATCATGCAGTTTCTCCTGCGCAGTAAAAAACACATCACTCACATCGTGTTCCTCCGGTCAAGGTGAGGTCATGGTCGATGAACTGGGCAAATTGCATTAGCATCAACGTGTGCAGAGGATTGGGGACGTCGGCGTCCGGCATCAGTGTCACAGAAACTGTCCTTGCATTTGGAAGCGGTCCTCCATCAACAGCAACACGGGGAGTTGAAAGGCCTGTTGGAAAAGAAACAGAAAGTGCACTTTTAATAACTTGAAAGCGGAAGTGATAAGCTGTGAAACGCCTACGACTCTGCACAGAGGATTGGTAGCAGTCGTGCTTTCATGACGCAATTATATTTACCAAAACTCTCGCATGCAGCTAAGCTTTATCGAAGTAAAGAACAGGCGTGGCAAGCATGTCTCGAAAGCATCCACTCTCCCGCTTCCATGCCTGTTCTTATCTTACCTTTTCACAGCCTTGATCGCTGAGCCATTTATCAAAATACTAGTTGCTCCACCCTTTGCTGAAACCCTTAAAGCATATTTGTGCGCATTTGTTTATATAGAGAGCTCGCGTGTTGTCTCAGAGTGTGCTTCACTTAGCACCGATTTCATAGTGTCAAGCGAATACGCTTCATACCCTTCATATCGCATATCAAATTTAGCATAGGCTAGGTAGTCCTGCAGAAATACTCAACTCGTGTCGCCGTGCGTTTTGCCTGAACAAATCATCGTGAGTAAAATTGCTTCAGTGCTCATTGCTTAATGAGCGTGCTTCATGCATTGCTTCACGAGCTCAGTCGCCATGTAGGCAATACACGTTTCTGCAGTCAACAGCGTTCTTTTTTTTGCAATACGTAAGTCCCAGGCCATTATTCCTCCTTCACCCTGAGCGCGAAAGCAACAGAAGCCATGCAGACTTTCTCAGTTGAGAGCAGTTCCTGGATCCGCCTTAGTAACGGTATGGCGATACCATGTAGCCTGAAGAAAGTCTGTCAAGCAGCCTACACCATAAAATCACCCCTTCTGTACTGGCAAAAAAAATCTTGAAGGACATTCAAGCATCAGGCCGCATCATCATCAGCCTCACTACGCCCACTGCAGGACAAAGGCCTCTCCCATGTCTCTCCAATTAACCCTGTCCTGTGCATGCTGCGGTCACTGTATCCCCGCAAACTTCTTAACCTTATCCGCCCACCTAACTTTCTGCCGTCCCCTGCTGCGCTTGCCTTATCTTGGAATCCACTCCGTTACCCTTAAGGACAAGCGGTTATCTTGCCTTCGCATTACATGACCTGCCCAAGCCCATTTCTTCCTCTTGATTTCAACTAGGATGGCATTAACCCGCGTTTGTTCCCTCACCCACTCCGCCCTCTTCCGATCTCTTAACGTTACATCTACCATTTTTCTTTCCATAGCTCGCTGCGTTGTCCTTAACTTAAGCCGAACCCTCTTTGTTAGCCTCCACGTTTCTGCCCCATAGGTGAGTACCGGTAACTTACAGCTGTTGTATACTTTTCGCTTGGGGGATATTGGCAAGCTGCCATTCATGATCTGAGAGAATCTGTCATATGCGCTCCACCCCAATCTTATTCTTATAGTTTCGGAAATCAAATAAATAGATGGCTTATTTAGAAGAGCGTTCTAAGGCTTGCGCACTGACCATCGGCGTAGCTAGGTGGTAGGAGCCTCTCGAAGGCAGTCAGCGATTTCCCCCACTCTCGGTTCTCCAGGTTATTGCAGAGTCCGTCTGGAGAGCGGAATTTCGTTGACGGGCAGCGCGGGATCTTAGGGCAAGCGTCAGCGATCACAGTGTTCTGGATGTTGAACCTCTGGAGGCCATCTCGTCCTTGCAGCGAGTCCAAGTTGAATCTGCGAATACGACCACAAAACGATTGACAGCCATCTCGGCAAAGCTCCAAATTCAACAAAACATTTTTTCACGAGAAATTTTCACCCCCCCCCCCTTAAAATACTGCCCTGCGGGTGACACAAGGTCAAAAGTCAAAGGTCAGTTCACGTTGCGGGTCATCATATCACTGGCATTCATAAAGGCCTTAGGTTGAAGGCCTTTGCCCTAAATACCTTAGAATTAAGGGTCTTTACCTGGAAGGAATTTATCCTGCAGGCCATCACCCGAAAGGCATTTACTAAGGTGTCTTTCCTCTAAAGGCCTTCAACATAATTTCCTTTTACCCTGAATGCATTCAACTTGGAGGCCTTCACCGTAAAGGCCTTCCTTTTAAGGTCTTTATTGCTGCCACTGTCATGAGATTGTATAACTCTGGTATGACTTCATAGACTTTGATATCGAATGGTATGACAGCAGCAACAAGTGATCAGAGGCTTCGTGCGGGAACTATAGTGCTACTGCATACTTTATCACAACGTTGGCATTATCATAGCGCCCCGATGGCAGTGAAAAGTGTCGAGGCAGAAAGAATATACGACCAGCTAATGCATTGTCCTAATGACTAGAGACGGCAAATTATCGCCAGCGCCCACTCCTCCCCCTCCTGAGGGCTTCGCTAAGATTTATTTATTTATTCAAAATACCTTACAGGGCCCAGAAGGGCATTGATTAAGGGGGGCAAAAACAATAGATTAAGCAAATAGGAAGAATAAATTAAAAACAACACGTGATACCAGGCAAAAATTAAACACAATTATAAATATACAGGGCAAAACGAAACTACAAGACATACATCACCGCGGGCAACAAAAATTAAAATAGTAGCAAGAATGCATCGCATGTGCACAGATGGAAGGATGCGGGATTTCCCGCTCCTCTCTAATTGTCTCTGAAACACTGCTCGGGAAAACAAACAATAGAGGTGCACCCGCGGACCAAAAGGCCACACATGCGCTGAAGTTCTCCTTAGCCCTTATGTACACCCATTAAACTGCAACTTACGTTTACATTTACATTTAAAAGTATGCCCTCACGTGTATACGAAGGCTGAAAAACGAGGGTAGTCTCCTTTAAAGCTCATGCTTAAGCATAAAACTACGTATGTCCAATCTGCTATGAGAAATTCATGCCGCATTCTGCTCCGCACCGGGCGTGCGACATTGCACAAACCAGGAAAATAGTTAGGCACCTGATTTACAGAGCTAAAATTGCAGCTTTTTTAGACCTCGTCATGACATCTAGCGGATAATTGTGTGTCTTGTAATAGATTTATTGGTTGCTTCAAGAATACTCCTGTATTTTTCAAGCAATGCGTGCAATTCGAGCGTGGGTTTATCAAACCTTGCCATATCTGAAGGCCAATGATCCTCCTGCTGGTACACCTTCGTGACTACTACACGTGAAAGAGGTTTGCAACTTTTATAGATTTTGCTCGAGATCATAAATTCCACTTCTTGAATTTCTTCTTTTCCTTATTCGTCTCCCTTCTGACTTGAGTGGTTAGTCTGCAATGAAATTTTTTGACCTCTCTTACGACGTGCACAGTTAAACTGTATCTTATCTTTACGTTCCTTGGTTTCATAAAAAAATTTGTGGTGAGGCATCACTGCATGCCCAACTTCTTCATTCTCTTGTCATCATCATAATGAACCACACGCACAAGGGTTGTAGTTTGATCACCTTTTTTCCAATCATAAATTGTGACTGGAACCAACCGACCTGAAATTCTGACTGATGTCTGCGCAATCCTGTCTTAGATTCTGTTTTGTAAAACTGACTTTCGTGCTTTCCATTGCTATGTGAACTTTTTGTCATTGTGTAATAACTCTTATTTCGCAATTTAATCTGGGTTTCTTATAGATGTGACACTGATGGCATCATTTGTATTGTCTTTTTTTTACCCTTAGCACCTTTGAAGGCTTTTGGTGCTGTGCAATGAATAAATAAATATCAATAGAACAAGCTCTGCTTCCGGCTTTGAGAAAGATTGTAATGAAGGCCTCGAAATTGATTTACACCGCCTCACCTTAAACCTGCATGAATTTGTAGATACGCGGTCATTTCTGCATTTTCCTTAAAGGGGTGACGGTGCTGCCGGGAGTGAGTCTGCTGGCTACTGCCAGAAGCCGAATGCGTGACCCGTTTCACATATCACTTTTCACTGCTTTTTTGCGATGATTCTATCCTCGAAAACGCACTGCGAAAAAAAAGGCTTACTTTATCATCTTCTTGGATTCTAGAAATGCTCGGGATTCTGCAAGCAAAACAGCCTGTGAATAAAGACGGGCAGAAAACATACCTCCGTGCTAGCTCTTTTGTAGCTTCAAGGCCTATAAGGCCATCCCTTCCGAGGGACTGAACGTCGAGCTTGAAGCCGAAGAACGCAGCGTGTTGAGACGCGGTAGATCTCTTGTCTTTCGAAAATATACCTGCGAATAGAAGAGAGTCCCTGAAGACAGAATGCTAGTGCATGTGATCGATGAAGGAGGGATGAAGTACAACAAATTATTGTTAACTCCTTATGGCGTAAAACAAACGCTTATGTTCTCCAATCTACAACCGCCGCGGTGCCTCAGTGGTTGTGGTGCTCGCCTGCTGACCCAAGAGACGCTGGTTCGATCCCAGCCTCGGCGTTTGAATTTCGATGGAGGCTAGATTCTTGAGGCCCTGTACTGTGCGATGTTAGTGAATTTTAACGAACGCAAGGTGGTCGAAATTTCCGGAGCCCTTCACTACGGCGTCCTTCGTAATCTGAGCCACTTTTGTCTTTAAACCGTCATAAACCATAAACCTGTCTGCTATGCCTTTTGCTTTATTCAGAGGGATCGCGCATTAGTTGCCTGAAATGATATTAATAGTCAAAATTTACTTAAACGACTGGGAACACTGAAAGTGGGCTGCTTTAAATTTCGAATTATGAGAAAAGTCAATAAGTGTTGCAGACAGCATATGACGCCAGGAATAGCACCCATGGAAAAGTGTGTAAGCAGAAAATATTTTCTTCGGTTAAACACTCACGTAACTAAAAAGCAGAACGTTATCAGATTTGAATATAATATTGGAGAAAATACCTTGGTCGAGGTGCAGAGTTTCCGGTACTTAGGGGTGACAGTGACGCATAATCTAGACTGGCGTATTCATATTGAGAATATCTATTCAAAAGCGTACCAGAAGCTTTGCTTTCTTAGGAGAAAACTTCCAAACGCAACTAGAGAAATTAAGTTAGTCGCCTACAAAACGTTTATACGACCAGTTCTGGAATATGCGAATGCTGTGTGGAGCCCTCACCAAAAATGCTTAAAAAAGAAGGTAGAAAGAGTACAGCGGATTTCAGCACGTTTTATATGTTCAAAGTATCGCCTATACTGACTCGGTTACAAAGATGATGCAGCAGTGTGAATTGGAAACGCTGGAAATTAGAAGAATAAAACATAGACTCAAACTTTTTTTCCAGATAATGCAAGGGACATTAAAAATAAATAAAGAACATTATGTGAAAGCGCCTCTAAAACGTGGTTCCCGGAAAAACCACAGCAGGGTACTACAGCCTATTAACACACGTACGGATGTGTACCGGTATTCTTTCTTCCCTGACGTAATTGAAATGTGGAACAAATTGCCAAGTGATGTTGTGGAGAGTATGAACGTGCAACAATTTGAGCTAGGTGTTGATATATTTTTGAGAAATTGTGTACAAATTTTGAACTCTGACTCATGATTGATCATTTATGTATTTGTTTTTGTTCCCTCCCTGTAACGACCCTCATTTGAGGGTTAACAGTATGACCAAATAAATAAAAATAAATAAATAAATAAAAAGATTTCACGAAATAGTGTCGAGGCCTCTAAATGGACCAAAGATAGGTATTAACGTTGCAAATGGGAAATTGTGCAGCTTTTGGTGACAATCTGTATCCTGTCCTTGAATATGGGCATGCGTGTACTGCTAAAATTATTTTCTGTTTCTTGGAGACCACAACCGCTAACTCACAAGAAGCACTGTCGGGAAGCTCTCTATTTGTCGACTTCATTTTCGTTTACCTCATCGGCGCTAGTTTCGCAAAAACTGCTTAATGACCAGCAACGTAAATTCCTGACGTACCGATTTGTCAAGCCTTAAAAACTTGAACAGAGATGAAAACAGCTGTTTTCATTGTTGATGAATTACCGACACTTATATAAAGATATAGATTCTTGTTTTACCGACACTTCTTTGATCAAATGGTAAACAAAGAAATTCGCACGGAGTATAAAAAAATTTATTTGCGCTGCCACAAGATGAGATTAATGCATATAAGAAATTCCTCAACTCATTAAGTGCCTGGCCCTGAATAAATTTAAATAGGCTTGGTTTAAGGAGGTTTAACGTTCCAGAGCGACTCGGGCTATGAGGGACGCAGTAGTGAAGGCCTGCGGGAATTTTGACGTTCTTTAAAGTGCACTGACATCGCACAGTATACGGGCCTCTAGAATTTCGCCTCCATCGAAATTCACCCGCCGCGGCAGGGATCGAACCCGAGTCTTCTGGGCCAGCAGCCGAGCGCCATATCCACTCAGCCACCGCGGCGGAAATATAGCGCCTTTTGTTGATCAGAGAGTATTGTAAAGAATATATTGGAACTGAAATATCTAAAGAGGCTCTAATTCTACTTAGTACGCAATCACTGGTTTCAGGGCGGCACCTCTAACCTCTACTGATCCATCGGCATAGGTGTTCTTTGCAATATTAAACAAAGTTGGAAATAAATTACGGAAGAAAACTGAAACAATGTTTGTGCTGGACACCACGATAAAACGTAGAAAACGACAGCTGGACAAGTTGGTGTAGTTTCACTTCTCTACACACGCTTCTTTCGTGCTCCCAAATAAATCAAGAAAAGATCACCAGCACAAATATTTCAATTCTTTCCTTTCCGAAGTACAAATTTCTGAGCATTCCACGCTATTCCTAGAACCTACCGGCAAGCAACAGGGCAATTAACACACTGTGATATTACAATCCCATACAGCAGAAATATTGCAAGCATCCGAATAGGAATGCAGGTTATTTTCATTTAACGCAGTTCTTTTCCCCTTGCCTTGTGCTTTCTGCGATGCAGGCGCATGTATAGGCTTTACTATTGTCCCGATGATACAGAGCCTAGCACTTTGCCCATATAGTTAGGCATTTAAGCTAGCACCGAAGCTCCACATCTTTTCAGGACGAGATGGTGCTTTCTACACACCTCTGAAAATCTCGGTAGTTTCAAAACGCACAAAGTGCCTGAGAATTAAACTCTAAAGCAGAGACAACGGCATGATACTTTAGACTTAAGCTCTATGAAAGAAAATTGGCGAGTTCTAGCTGTGTGAGCAGCTAGATGTTTCATGTAAACATATTGCTCCCTGTTCTGGCAAGGACGCTTGCACGGTATGCCATGGATGATGGTTGCCCTCAAAGTGTCAGAGCGATTAGCAACGGGCGAAGAACACCCGGAACATGAAGGGCGGCCTGACGGAGTGATTAAGTGTGCTCCGACGTGTATGGTGCTCTAAACCGACCGACAGACATAAAACTGGGAGTAGGAGACACCGCCCATGTCTGTGCACATTAGTGTAGCAAGGCCACGCCTTTTTCAGTCCACTGAAAAATTCCCCTCCTACCTCTAAATGTGTACGGTCTGGAATGGTTGTCATAGACAAAAGTAGCGCGTCTCACTTCACGCATACACGTGCTCCCATCAGCACTTGTACACCGTAAAAGGTGAATTCGTGGAAGTCCTTCAAGGTTAGCATCTATACCATCGGCTTTCTCAAGTTGTCTTGTCAACGTAGCAAAGGCAAGCTATGCAATTACATCACCATTACATTTATGCATCAAGAACAGGACGAATTAGTGATCGATAGCGCGAATATCTCGCAGTGATTGCTGTATTGTCCATATCAATGCTTGTTATGCCAGTACTGAGCGTATGGTTGATACTATACAAGTATATAAGGTCAGCAAAAAAAAACAAATACCACTAATGTGCAGGTAGGATTTGAGCTTATTTGTTTTAATTAATATCACGAACCAAAATTTAATGTTATGACGATAACACACCCCAGACTTGTTGGTGGTGGACCGTTCCATTGACAACTGCGCTGTTTATCATGTCGAGAAAGCTCTCTCATGCAGCTACGGAAGGAACAACTCAACTTAAGCGAAGTTAAACAAAAAACTCCCTCAAAACTACAACGAAACTAAAATTCTAGCGATTGTTGAAAACAATAAAGTTACGGTACTTAAGTGGCGAAATAACATCTGAGAAACCAATTTTTATAAAGATGGGCTTTCTTTTATTCCTCTCAGCTTTAAGTTATCGATGGCCACTAAATCTAATACGTAAATAGACACCGAAAGCCCCATATGTATAAAGTAAGTTTCTCTAGTATTCCGGTGGCATTAACGTCAGCTTCAGCGCGAGAATTTTAATCTTTGCTATGCCACAACCACGCGGGACAACTTGTGAGGACGAAAAGATGATGGCCAGCCAATAATATTCAGTGCCATCGCTAGATCAGCATCATGTAGATTCATCTGACAGCCCAAAGCGGGAGTAGAGAAAATGCACCTATCGCAGTCTGGCTAACGACCATGGGATGCTCGGTGTTTTTCGTAATCCACAAGTTTGCACGCAAGCTTTTAAATAACGCAGAACGGTTTTACTGTTTATATGTGAACTAATAACTAGTTCAAATCTCCGTACTTTTGGGAAACTGTGGACAAATATAGTGGCATCCGACACATTTCGAACATGTGCAGCCGACATAATAATTTTTTGAACACGTCACTCAGGAGCTATTATTTTAGCGCCCGCTCGCAACACCGCCACCCCGTATTAATACCATCTGATGGAGCACGCATGACTCCTCAGACCTTTCATGGCGCACCAGAATATTTGGTGAGGTAGGATTTAGGTTTTCGCCTTGTAAACACCACCCGGATTCTTTAACAAAGTTTTCTCAAGGGTAGAGCGGGTCCTGACGTTATCATCCCGCCAAATTCGAAAATGTGATCGGATGTTCTATTTCCCTCCATTGGATTGTCATATGGGATTATACAAACCAGACTTTCTCGGCCACCCTTATGCAACCACTAATGCCAACTAAACCACCTTAATCTACTCAGAAATTCCACATTATTCACTGAACAGTCCCGACTAAATTGCCCTAATCTACAAACTAATCTCCGCTAATCCACCTTAATCCATTTCCTTTGGTGAGCCAGCTTCCAAATATTTGGGGTCCTTTGGAATATTTCTGGGTTGGCCAATTTGCTAATAATTGTCATCTTTAAAATGAAGTTAGGAAGGCCCCAAGTTTTCTTTCTTTCACTGGTATCCCAAAAAGATTTATAGGTGGTTGAACTTCGTTCATGTGTTCCTTCGGCACTGATATCATGATACAACTTATATACAACTTCGCACCCCTAAGCCTCCTAAGATACCCTGCACTCATGCTGATATCACATTGCGTCAAAGGCACTTATTAAAGCCCACACTCCGCCTAGAGTTTAGAGCTCGCACTGCGCCTAGCCATCAATAAAGATAAACTCTACAGTGCAGTGGAATGCGCGTGCGGGCGCAGACTTTTCGCTGAATGATTGAAGCAGCACTTTTCAGTTCCAGGAAGCTGCACTTTAGGTGAACCAGGAGGCGCTTCAATTAGGGGTAAGGAGGAAACGCTAAAAATGCAAAATATCGCTGTGAAGCGAAAGACTATAAGGCTTTATGTAGGGAGTCATTGCTCGAGGTCTCCGACAACTGCTCCCTTGTTCTTGAAATCCTGTTGTCATCAAGGAAGGGAAAGGTACCAAGCGGTAGCTTTTAGGTTCATAATAGAGCGCAGGCTTCAGTACTCACGCTGGCACGGCTGGCATTACATTGTCTGAAAAAGTACTCACTTCTTTTCGTCATGTGTGCGCAATACCTTTGCCAGGGACAGTAGTATGTGCTTGTCAGCCGTCATCAATAGAGCGTATTTAAAGTTCAGTGCTCCTCCTGTGTGTTCCTTCGTCCATCGCCCTGTTTATTCTTTTTTTGCGCTTCATTCTTTTCCAAATTTTTCTCTCATGAGCAAAACATTTTGCAGAAAACGCAGAACGAACACATACTAATAAATTCAACAAAGAAAAGACCTACCATCGTTAAGCAAGGCTCTCTCAGCTTGGTCTATCCCGCGCACAATAGTCAGGCTGGCTCTGCCCGCGATGTCCAGATCCTCTTGTGTAATATCAGGCAGTGAAATAACTATGGTTGTGGTCCCCTTTGGAGGCCGGCGTACTGCACCTGTGGTCAAAAAAAGAGCTAGAGTATGGGCCCCCGCAAATCCGTGACCGGACATAGCAGTTTTAAAATAGTCGCAGACCCCAGAAAGATAAAAAAATACTTTACAGCTAGACATTAAGCAGCGCCAACAAAAGGAACAAGTCAAGTGCTTACACACATCCACCAATATCTGTTATACGATGTTACCGAAATTATTAGCGCTTCTACCTTGTTTAGAATGTATTTCTTTCATCCTGCCCCATTGAAAGATATGATTTCCCGCTTTCTATCATAAACTCCTTTGGCGACTCTTCCTGAGGTGAGGCTTTATGCATGAATATTATGAAGTCGTGCAGGCAACCTTGGCTGTATATTGCATAAAGTTAGAAATTTCTTCACCTAACCCATTGCCAGGGAAACTTATGCAGGCAGGATAAAGAAAGAAAAGGAACCAATTGAAAAAAGTAGTTTTCTGGGGTTCTCAAGAGCACCTATGGCCGTTGTTTCACCTGAGATGTACTGCGATTTTTAAAATGGCCTTTTTGAAGTTTGGAGACCCGCGGTAGAGACACGGGTTGAGTATAAGGCTGCTTTAGCAAGTCTCGCTCACTTACTCTCTCGCGCTGCAGGAGGTGTGCTCAGGGGGCAGCACACGCGGTTTCCTTTCTGCCCGCACAGGGATCGGGCGATGTCTTGAACGTCGTTGAACTGGAAGACGCATTGGCCCAGGCCCCTGCAGATTCCTGGCTGGCCGTCTGCTGTTTGGCACGGTTCTTTGTTGCCTCCGCCGCGGCCTCTTCCTCGGCCTCCACCTCTGCCTCCTCCCCTGCCTCTGCCCCGGCCCCTGCCACGACCTCGCCCTCGTCCCCTGCCTCGACCTCGACCAGGGCCTTCGGCGAATTCGAAGTCTCCTGCACTCGTTTGACCGCGATGCATAAACACTTGGCCGCGAATTGCTTTGAAATGATAGACAAGGCGAGGCTTTGACGAAAGCGTGATAAGGAACACTGGCTTAACAGAAGCAGAGTTTCGTTAATAGTTACGTTTCGCTCAAAACGGTAGCGAACTTAATTTCAGGCTCTTGTAGGTAAGCAATGCCAAGCGTTAAGCAACTACAGCGTTGCAAGAAAAGGCCCGCGCCACTACGACAGCACAAGAAAAAAAACGACACATGCGCGATGCGCGCCCTGCCTTGACCCACGTAACAACTCGTCAAAAGATATGTTATTATGAACTACTAGGTTCTCTATTCGTACGACAAACTGATTAACAAAAGATTGTTCTTTATTAGGGGCGCATAATGTTGAATTGCGCCTCGTGTGCTAGTGAATAACCTAACTTCCTTGTGTTACATTGGTCCGGACATTATGGGTAAAGTCTGTGGAGAAAGCTAATAATTTCCCGTCTTACTTGTTTCCTTCAAGTATTCTTTGGCTCAGTTTTCTTGTTTTCACATCATAACGATGCCAGCGCGCTTCGAAAACTGTTACGAAAATGCGCGATTTCGCCCCGAAAGTTCAGCAGTTTCAAACGTGTTTCGACGGAAACCGGTAGGCTAAACAAAACTGAAATGAAAATAAGAACAGTTAGTAAATTGGTTCTGCGATGAGCTCGGGCGCCATGTTTACTAGAGCCATGATGCCGCAGTGGCGTTGGAACCGCATTGGTATGCAAAAATTATCTGTTCCATTCCGTAAAAAGTGTTCATTGCCAACCGATTACTGATTGATATTCTCACAAGCCAAAGTGCTGTCAACACTCATCACAGATCCAGGCCATGCCCTGTAGCCTGCTTATTGCCTGCAGCCTTGTGTAGACGACATTCCTCAGTTACGCCGCTTGTGAGGTTGTCGACCAGGAGGGGGGGGAGGGAGCGCGTAGTCACTTAAATTGTGTCTATATTGCGCGCTTTCTATTAGGTGAAAACGAACGAGCCAGTGCAAAGTTAACTTGAAGGATATAGCTGCAACCATTATTTCGAACATGCTGTCTACATTTTTCATTGAGGCATTTGTGGTGAAGCAAGAAAAAAAATTCCATATCTATGTTTATTTATCAAGAAATAAGCGGTATTAGAAATATGCGGAACTGGTCAAGAAGATTTCGTACAACACAACAGTAGAAGAGTGTTCTTAATCTCGATGCCGTGTTTTAAAGCTCGGTACTGCCAAGCTGAAGCAACATACAAGTCAAGGCACACACAGCAGCAGCAAAACACTTTATGTAGCACCTTAGAGTGCATTTTGTACATTGATTTCTTGCTATATGAGAGACCGCAACACTTTAATACATTTTTAATACATTAAGTAGGTCACCCCAGCTGCGGAATGCACACAAGGCCGCTTTGAGTTGCTTTTCTACTAAATAATGGCTGCGTTTGGGCGATTTGGTTAGACATGTTAAACCTGGAAAGCGCATAAAAACAACGGACAACAGAAAGAGACAGCGCTCGTGTGTCTGTCTCTTTCTGTTGTCCGTTGTTTTTATGCGCTTTCCAGGTTTAACATTTTCTACTAAACGCCTCACCAACGAAAACGTGGCCTTATGACGAGATTACACCACACACTTGTCCACAATGACACTTTCATCGCTACTGGTGGTTTTATCAATGCCGGGAAAGCTCTCTCGTGAAGCTGCGACAGCAGCATAACAGCTAAAACGAAGTTAACTCAACGTCAACTAGTACCCGATGTCCTGCCCTGCTGCACATTTGAATGGTATAATGCTCATGAACTATAATTCCTCGACTTTATTGCACCTGTCATGCTCCTGATATCGATTTTCCATGCTGTCCACTTTTACGAAGATGCTATAAAATGCAAAAGGCATACAACTGTTCACCTTCTAGTATAAGCGAAAAAACTCCATATTATGCCATTGTAAGAGCTTACAGGTCTCACTCATCCTCAATTTTTGTGCAAGGGAGAGGGCAAACTTTTTTCTATTTAAAATACATTAATCAACATCAATTCACGTGTTTAAAGATGCTTTCAAAGTTGCTGTCGGGTTTTGATTCGAAAGTCACACTGAGGTTAACAGTAATTCGCGTTTTGCACAAAATTTCCGGTGGCTGTTGACTAAAGGAAAATAAAAAGTTATACCTCCCCCTCTCTGTGCAATGGCCAAGTCAGCAAGGAAGAGAACTAGTAGTAACAAGTAGAGGATCCGCATCTTGGCCCCTGCAGATAGGAAGGAGTCCTCTGGGATGTCGCTGCCCCAGTGCTCGCACAGACTTAGAGCACCCTGAAAGGGCAAGTGGTCGGGGGTTAAAATGCGCCGCATTATGGATTAAGTCTACAATCGAGATTTCAAGTTTAAATATTCTCGATGGTTACTTAAGACGGTCCAGAAAACGGCTTCCAATGTAATCCTACCGCCTCGTTTACATTATCTTCTGCGAAATCTCAGATTAACAAAAGGTGTGGGTTTCACATTTCTTTCTACCCAAATGTGGCTGCCGCGGTTTGATTTTACAAGTAAGAACCTTTTGTTCAGCACCAGAGCGCCATCATACGGCTAACATTCACGACAGTGAGACCGTGTTATGGACCCACTTCCTCAGAACACTTTCGCAGTGGCATGGCGGATGAGTTCTAAACCGATTAATCTCATCGTACGAAGAGGTCGTAAAAAGAAAATTTTAAGAAATGTGTTTGCTTGCTGGAACAACCAGTTCCAGCTTTCTAAACCGGCGGCCTTAACTCTACTTCGGAGTACCCCTTTATAGGTTCTTTTGGATCATGCCGGCAAATACGTATGTATTCTTTTTCGGATGTCAACATAAATGCTTCTTATAGAAAATAATGACAAGCCGTATTAAGAGTTCTTAAGCTTGACATGAGCTAAGAAAATCAAAACTGTTGGACTCCATATTCATCTCGGCCACATTCTATACTTTGACGTATTCATCGAGCAACGCACTGGTGTTTTTGAATCGCTGCTGCGTTTAATCGTTGCAACTTCTGGCAGATATCAACTGTAGACCTCGTCTTTTCCAGATAATTACCTAATCCTTAAGGCATCAAAGCAGGTTCTAAATTATGCCCAGATGTCGTTGATAACAAAATAATATTTTCCTTTTAGTACCGGGTTTCGTATATAATGTGCACCCGCTGCGGTGGTTAAGCGGACTTCGCGTTCAGCTGCTGAGCACAAGGGAGCAAGATAAATAATCGGCAGCGGCTTCCGAATTTCAATGGGGCCAACATCCAAAAACCCCTTTGCTCTGGTCGACGCCAGTGCAAGTTAAAAAAAAAAACAAGCCAGTGCGCATTATTCCACAGCCTTTGTCTGCAGCCTCTGTCTAGCTTTGAAACTTTTAATCCTGCACGGCTTGAGAAAATGCAAGCTCTTTTTTTTCATGCCAGTCTGATATCGAATATGATGGTGAATTTTAATATAGGAATTTTAGTACAAAAAGATAAGCCCCACGTGGGAGAAAATGAGCCTATGAATGTGGCTGGCTCTATGACCTCGTGACAATTCAATGCACAAATACTGGGCAAGAAAGCAATTGAAAATAGACCCACCTGTGAGTGCAGGTGGCGATGAAGGACCAGCCTTACAGGGGTTCCTGCTGCCAAAGGCAGCCCGACGACTAAGTCCGCTACTCGGCACGGACTCCCGACTGCCCAACGGAAGTTTGCAGCAAGGGCGTCATAGAGATTTCAAGAGCCGTCATAAAGTACACTCTAGAGCTTCACAACTCGCGTCACCAGCAACTTGACGAGACGCCCGTCGGAGTCAAGGAAAAAGAGTCCCTGCGCGTACTTCATGATTCCTCCTCCATAGCTCTCTTTCTCAACGTGGGAAAGGCCCCCCGTTTATGTCTGTGTCACGTGGGATACACACGCAAAAAAGTACGCGCATGCAAAGAAAGGCATCTTTTTTCGTATTCTTTCTCGCACGACCCGTACCAGGTATGCGCACGTCGGCGACATGCTCGCAAATGATTTCAGGAAAAAGGATGCAGGCGTTGCGAAAGGCTGAAAGAGAGAGTGCATTTCATTGAAGTTATCGCGTCCGGTCCCGCGCCTTCACCTTTGAGCGCATTGGCGCTTTGCGCACTTATGTTTTTTTTTTTTTTATCGCGTGCGATTACCGCCGACCCCGCTTGTGGTGTTTGTGCGGCAAAGACGAAAGAAATATGGGTCTTGCCTGTAAGCGAACGGTCAAGGACTCGGAGGCAGACGCGGCGCGTGTTACGCAACCCTTTCCCGTGGTAAACGGCGCACGACTACGAGCGATGAATACTTGTCCTTCCAACGCCTCGGGATGGCTGCCTGCCTCGAGACGAAGCTTTGTTGTTATTTGGATGCTCTCGTACAACGATCACGGTACGGAGGTAAAGCGATCCTCTCTTGCTAGTCAATGCTTGCTAGTTGCTGCGCTCAAACAGCATCGACGCTCCTACTAGAAAAAAAAATTGCCACATTTTCTGCACGAATACACCGTACAGTTACAAAACAAAGGCCGTGAATACATATATAAATATACCAGGTGTTGAGATAAGCTGGACACTAATTTTTAAAAATAGAGTTGTTGCTTAAAGAGGTACTAGTGTTGGCAGACGCCAAAAGTGAGGCGAATCATGTGAACAGTTGAGTAATTTACTAAATGCTAATAGTTAACTTATGGACTATTAGCAACTGGTGCCCACTTGCAGTTAGAGATATAGAGCTAGCCGTTGTAATAGACGTATCAGTTGTTATAATTTCGAAAACAAGATCACCATCGCCCCTGTGGCTCAACCAATTTGGACCATATCTTGCGCCATTCGAAAGTTGCGCGCCTGCGGGGAGCGCAACGCGGCGTTCAATCAAATCGAGACACCCCGTGGCACACGTACAACAAGACAATCTCAGCCCCACCAGTGCTGCAGTGCTGCCCTCTCCTCGCCTTTTTGCTCCCAAATATGAGTGGGGCTGAGATTGTCGCGTTGTACGTGTGCCACGGGGTGTCGCGGTTTGATTGAACGCCGCGTTGCGCTCCCCGCAGGCGCGCTGCTTTCGAATGGTCCAAGATGAGGTCCATTAGTTGGGCTACAGTAAGTTTTTTATTTAGGAGAAAATTTACAAAAAAAATATGTCCGGGTTGAGTAGGCTAAAGGCAGTTTCCCGCCTGAAGAGGCCATCCCGCCCTTGACAGCAGAGGCAACTATTTACAGAGTTTGAAAACACTTGTAAAAAGTACATAAAAACAGATCGTAACAGGGAAATTAGAGACAAAGTATTTAAACCATGTATGCACAACATATTTGCAAGAGACACAAGGATACAATAAGTTTAAATACAAACAAAAGAAAAAATGCCAGCTTATGCACATCATAAATAAAATAAATCAAATAAAAATAAGAAATAGCATAATTGCATTTACACATTCAAAATAATATTTGTATTTGTACAAGAAAACAGGACACATATGATACATAGAAATTCCAGAAATATCTCCATAGGTACATCAATTCCATTGTTTTCTTTATTTTGTATTGTAACGGATTGGCCGATAGTATTTCAGAGATGGCAGGATATTTATTCAGAAGTCTTGGAATTTGTGTGCACAACCTGTGGTCTCCATAATTCGTACGTGATATGGGTATTTGCACTGTATCTTGTATGGGTTAGATTTGTTAGAGTATTTAGCCTCAAATGTTTACCTGTCCAACTTATACTGGCGCATTATTTCGAGGGATATTTAAATTTCATTAGCTTACTAATATGCAGTATACCGTAAGTCTTCAAATGTGGGGAGCAATTTTAGATTTTCCGAATGAATCCAATAGCACGTATTGAACCGTTTTGGTGAGACTGTAGATAAGTCAGGTTTCTTTGCGTTGTACTTGACCATACAAGAAAGCAGTATGTTAACTGCGAATAGAAGAGGGCGTAGTAAATTTGTTTTTTTTTTACGAGTAACGAGGTAATAGCTTTTCGAAATTACTACAACTGATATGGCTGTTACTAATGGCTGGAAACAAATCTCTAATTGCAAGCGGGCGTCTACCTGTAATAGCCAGAAAGGTAACTTAGAATTTAGGAAATGACTAGATCAGTGCCAAATCAGATTATACTATTACGGTTTGGTTTGGTTTATGGGGTTTAACGTCCCAAAACGACTAAGGCTATGAGGGGCGCCGTAGTGAATGGCTCCGGAAATTTCGACCACCTGGGGTTCTTTAACGTGCACTGACATCGCACAGTACACGGGCCTCTAGAATTTCTCCTCCAAAGAAATTCCAGCCACCGCGGCCGGGATCGAACCCGCGTCTTTTGGGTCAGCAGCCGAGCACCATAACAACTGAGCCACCGCAGCGGCATTATACTATTACATTCTAAAAGTTGCGTATAGTGTGAAGTTACAAGTCTCACAGAGGATTCTTAGCGCTTAGGCAGTCAGATAAACGGCGAGTGTTTCAGCCCACAAATTATTCGCACTTTCCAATAAATGATGCGAAAAGACGACAATAAACCACTATTTCTATCACTATTTTTTTCTTCACATCTGTTAGGAATAGTGGGGCCTGCCAGTGTTTCTGAGCAGCAACGAGTAATATTTCGATCCATCGCGTAGTAAGTAATAATGTTAGATATTTTTTTTTTTTTTGCGAAGGTCCATTTTGCACTCAGCTGCAGGGAAGAGCTGACGCTTTCAACATTCCGCATCGAGAATCTTGTAGCACTTTCTTCATTGAAGTAGCTGTAGCGACAGTCCTTTTCCAAGGACTGTCACCACTTCGGTTTCAGCAGAAAGTGCTTGCAGCATCTTGCCTTTCTAAGGGTCTCAAAGTCCTGCTCTGAGAGCTTCACTCCGAAGAACACATGAGTATGTCGGCGTTCCTTTTTACGGGATCGATACGCACCGCCCCACAATGTAAATGACCACGAGTGACGAAGACCGCTATTCTTATCAGCGTGCCCACGCTACTGTAGCGAGGTTCACAATCTAACAGCAGAATGGAAGTCGTCACTACGCTTCGAACGGTCAGTTCCCCATAGCGGTTTGCCTTCGGACAGCTGTTTCAAAAAGTACGGACCCGCTTTTTGTCCGAACAACACGGGAATTTCGGCTGTCAAGCAATTCGACCAGCAGCGGAAGCGGACAGGTCCCCAAAGGTGCAAAGAGAGCCCCTATTTTCCTCCCCTTGGAGTACTCGCGCTGACTGAACAGCTCTCCTTCCTTATCTTGCACGGTGTTGCGAAGAGTTACACGGCGGCATCAGGGCTAATTACTTCGTCCGACCAGCCTTAGTGTTATAAATTTGTTGGCTTCGAAATCCTCGTCACCTACACTTGTTGTCCGTAGCTCGAAGACACGAAATTTCCTTTTTTAAGACACACTCAGCTCGTGAGAGCAAGCGTCGTCACCCTAAAGGCGGAGGGATCGTGACTGCGACTTCTAGAAGAAGAGATCCGTAACATAAGAAAACTCTGCGTCATCCTAGCAAAGGAGTAACTTCGAATTCTTTCTTCATTTCTTTCATAATTATTACGAACAACACTGCGGAGGGATCGTGACTGCGAGATTTGTGCCAATAATTACAGCTTCTCAACTAGTGTCATGTCTCTTAAAAACCACCTTGGCTGGGGATCTTTAGCTAACCGTCGGAAACATTTGAAATTACAAATCATGCATCGCATCTATTTTGGAAAGCTGAGCATTGACAAAGACCGGTATCTGCTTCACCCTCACTTTTTTTTCTAGACGAGTTGATCTCTCGTCGATCAATGAGTGGAACAGGCTATCAGCCGGCGTCACTGAGTGCTGCACGGAAGGTCGGTTCCGCGCATTCTTATCTGATGTATGACGTGGCGTGCAGTTGTCTTGCGCGTGTCTTTTTCATTTCATTAGTGTTATTTTATTTGTGGAGCGTGGTTGTCTTCCTTCAGTGCATGCTTTTCCTCCTCTATTAGTTGTGTGATTGCATTTCTGTTATTATGTGTACTTTCAGCCAAATGAGCAGAAGTTATTGTGTCCCCCCCCCCCCTGCAATAATGCCCTCGGGCGCTGCAGGTATCTGTAATAAATAAATAAATAAAATAAGTTGCTGCCAGCTAGAAAAAGAACCTTATTGGATAATTAACCTTCACTGCAGCCCTGAAAATGACAGCACCAATGCCTTAATTTACTGAAGCTTGCATGTCACTACAAAATGCTTTTGGGGTAATCGTAGCTGAAGTCATCACCCAGGTCCAACGAGATTCAGGGCTCCATGCTTAGCACGTGCCCCGCCAACACCTGGACTACAACTAAAAACCTGAATCACTAAGCAAAACCTCGCAGAGATTTTATTTGTATGACTCGTGCATATGTGCTGTGCATACAAGTTTTGCCGCCATTCTCTAGTTTATCTTCTCCCTCAACGCTGAATTTCACGCTTCACTGTGACTGCGGAATAATTTGAAGGCAAAAACTAACCTAACCCAACGTTCTTCAGCCGAACGCATCAACGCAGCGCGACCTTTGGCGTCACTGTTACGACCATGATTGCCTAAAGCTTGGAACGGGCCATATACGCAAGCGGCGCGCGCTGCTGCCCCAGGTTAACCCTTTTTCTGGCTACTATTGAACAAATGATGGGCCACTTTTGAGTGAAACAACTCAAACGAATACGCATTGCGACTTGAAAAGCAGGTCGAGGAAAGCGACTTTGCAAGACGTGCTCTGTACTGTAGCAGGGTCAACTCGAAAACGAAAATTTCCAGCTTAACGATTTCTTTCCTTGCGTATTACTTGGTATGAAAAATAAAAGTTAAATGATTCTTGCTTCTAAAGGTGGATTCTTGGTGAATTTCTTAGAGAATATCTATTCCCACTTTAAAGCAGGACAGCTATAAAATCACTACGAACGGTTCTAATGGATTCACGGAAATCGAAGGGCAAGGAGACAGTTTTAGCAAGGCTGGGTATAAGAAGCATTTGAAGAAGGATGTCTCAGCATTGCGTTACATAGATATGAAAACTGTTTTTATGTTGCTTTTTTTGGCCATGGATGAAATTAGAGGTCATAGCGCGCTCCATAGAAATCAGTGGTATGCATTGGCCCTTGCTTTCTTTACTAAACACTGTAATTGCGCGGAATGTTTAACTTTTGGCGCTTCAGCGTTTTTTTTTTTTGCCTCTACACACCGAACAGTGCTTCGTCTCTTTGATTTTTATCTCTGCTATACGCTTGCACACAGGGATACGCCGGCCAGGGAACCTTCCCATTGAGTGTAGCCTAAAAGAGATATGATGAGGAATCTTCCCGCATCTCAAGCTCAACTCCTTCACTGCGCTTCGCAGTCACACCAGAAAGCCGTACGCTTAACGCTCACTTTACTGACGTATAAAACTTCACGCCTAGGAAAGTACAAGTGTTTCGCAGTAGCCCATGCCCTGCGGCTGAATCTCACCCACGCAACCACACTCTCACCCTCTATCTTACCCACGCAACCACACTCGCAAAGAAAGAGACACTGCCTTCTGACAGGAAGAAAGAGGATGCGGAGGCGTAGCTATCATCGGTATAGCCGCGCCATCAATGGATGTCGTTCTCGAGCCTATTCTGTACGTCAGCGCTGTCTGTTCTTGACGTTTCCGGTATGCGCACAGTTAAGCAATCCGAAGTAGCGGCTGTTGCGTGTTCATGACGAGTTGCACCTTCTCTACGTAAAACACTCTGAGGAATGTTAAGAAAATTATGTGAAGCAATTGCCCATTACGTCAGTATTCATATTGCAGGTTCCGGGAAGCTTTGGCAAATATTCCAGGTGAAAAATTTCAGCACAGCACTGCGTCGCAACGACATCGCAAGAGCTCCTTGTGTACTTTAATGGGGGGTGGAAACACACATGCAACAAATCCTGAGCAAGAAGTTCGTGCAAAGGTTTTCATTAGCTTTGTATAATCCATCTTGAAGCAATTATGTACGCGATGGGGTCTGTAATTATGCAAGTTTTTCATTAATAGATAAGATCGCCTGGTGGTGCCAAGTGGTTTTGAAAATTTTTAGGCCGTAACGCCTGCTTGTTTCTATCATGCTGACGAAGAAACTCGTGGGAAAAAAAATAAGCAGTGAAAGTTGTCTTTCAAAGATTTGCGCTGCATGCATCGCTTCCGTATCAGAATGTCTATGCACTTCTGTTATCATTGCGCTCTAATGTATGTGTACAGTCGAGCGCGATTTCAAGGTTATGGCGCGAGCGTCGACCAGCCTAGTACTCCATGCACCTGGCGGCCGGTTTTGGAACAGGAAAAATCATGATTTCGCACTGTTCTCTCCCTAGTTCGCTGTTCCATACAACAACCATCACCCCCGCGACGAACCCACCGCCCTTCCTCTCTATTTTAAGCTTTCAATTTGTTGCGATAAGGTGTGGACTTGGTTACCTCGTATCTTCGCAGGCGATAACAAAATTGGAGGAGAAGATCTGGTAAAGCCAGTGCTTGGCACTTCTTGATTTTAACGACTTTGAAGTTGGAAAAAATATATCAACGCAGCATCGCCTCGTCATATAGCCTTTGTTCACCAGATGATACCGAAGAATACGTCATGCGCACTACGATCACTGCTTGCTCGCAGAACCAAAAAAGAAACTGATAGCCCAGCAGGGAGTGACGGCTGCTGAAGGAACAGCAAAAAGAGTGAGGGAAGCTGGCCGGATACCTCCCTCGCCTCGGCAGCGAATTCTGGGTCATGGCGCTGCTGATGTTCCCGGTCGACGCTAGCACGATAACCTTCAAATCGAGCTGGACTGTACATACCGGGTTGTCGGCTCTAGCAGGTAAACTTTGATAGTTGCTAATTATAGCTTGTGCCGTGTTTCAATAGTTGGTATTTTGAAAGAAATTCTTCTGCAACAAAATGCTTAATTGAGTGTTCCATAGTATTCCATTCTGTTTTAGAATCAGTAAGATGCTGGGTGCTCTTGCAGGATTCTGATATTAACTACTTTGCTCAGATTTAAAATCAGAACTGTAGTGGTGAAGCAGTTGAATACAACAAAGGAACTTATTTATTCGGCAGTTTCGCAAACGTTTGTCATATTAGGACTGTGATTTTTTTTTACTTTCGCTACCCACGAAGCGCTGCGAGTTTAAATAAAACTCAATTTTAAAGTAGATAACTTTATTTTTTCGCTAGATTTAAACCAATGTTGCCAATACCAAAAATAGTCCGCTATTGCACTTGTCATCATGATGTCACCAGCAAGCATCAATGAACCACGCGTAGAAAAACAAAGGGAACGTGCTTAGTTCTCTGGTACTTTTTTGCCCCCGGAAGAAGGAGCGGTTAGTGCATTTCATCTTTAAATTTTTTTCGGCATTATAAACGCTCGGTTTTCAGTTTTGAGGAAAACTATCTTCTTTGTCATTTTTTCTCTTTTTTGCTACCTTTGTGTGTTCTGAATATTTTTTATTCATACTTAAGCTTTGCCTAATTCAGTTGTCATGAATTCCAAACACATCTAAAGACTGGAACCACCTTCCCGCTGAGATCGCATCCATATCAGACCACACTTTTTTCAGGCAAGCATTGTCCAATCATTTTTGTGATGTCCCCTAAGAGTTTATTAGTGCCTTCTTTTTCCTTTCTGCCGTTTTTTTGTGTTTGTTATTGTTATTCATGTCTTGTGTTGCTTTTCGATTTACTTTTCTAGTGCAATTATGTTCGTTTTCTCGCTTTTTTAGCCTTTCACGCTGTATGATTTATTTTGTATTTTGTACTATATACCTGCCGCTTTCATGTTCTGTTGTTTTCTTTTTGTAACCCACTCCCCTCTGCAACGCTTCGGCGATTGAGGGTATGCGAAATAAATAAATAAATAAATACATTTGTGAATGCTTTCTTTATGTATTTATAAGTAACCATTTGCCCCGCTGCCGCTGCTGCCCTAGCTTGTGTACAATATGAGTACTGTGCCGACGGATACTTGTCTTACATGTTTTGAGGATTTTTCTGATGGTCAAGATTTCATGACATGTGCAGAATGTCGTCAGCCCTACCACCTTGGTAAATGCGCGGCCATTAGCGAGCGAGTATACGAAGCAAAAAGTGAGGCAGATAAGAAAACATTAAAATGCCCAACCTGCCGTTTGCCTTCGTCGCGAAGTGGGCAAACGTTCGTGCTCCCACCTGCTTTGGGTAAAGAACTTTCTGAAATAAAGAAGAATTTGGCTGCACTTACGATCAAGCTGGATGACCTGACACCATTAAATGCAACATTTTTAGATCCCTTTCAGTTTGCAAACTCCCCCGGGCCGCGCCCAAGAAAGCGGCCCCCGTCCGCTTCCACTCACCATGCGGCGCTGCTGTCGCTGTCGGCCCGGAGCCTCCGGAGCGCTCGCGCTTGGCAGTTGCTGTGATAGCCTGTTCTCATCCGCGATAACCTTGGGAGCGAACACGTCGAACTCAAATTTCCTGTACTTTTGGAGCTGTCACGTTGAAAATTCAGTCTCATGGTTAAAGAACTGTTTCGCCTGGCTAGTAAGGGTGAGATAAAGGGCAGGCTGATGCTAGTTCCCAAAAAAAAACCATTCGTTTGCATTGCGCTTTATCGCATCGCGTTTGTGACGTTTAGCGCTGATGATATGCGTATCTTGGACTAAAGCTATCAATATTTCTTCGGGAGTATGCACGAAACATTAATGAAAGGTTAAAACTAACGATGTTCCGCTTCTAGATCAGTCACAAAATTCCGCGCTATGTTATCACGAAGCACCGCACATACGAGCAGCATTTTGCACGTTCTTTAGAATGCCAATTTCAGTGAACACAAGCATAAATGCAGACACACTTAACTGGATGCAGGGAGGGAATAACTATAGAAGAGCTTTTTGTTTGCAATAATCGCACAGCCGGGAGCAGCGTCCAGCACTTTCATTTTTAGAATGTTAATTTCATTGAACAGAGACAAGCATTAAATGCAGACACTAAGTCGGAAGCACGGAGGGAATGGCTACAGAAGGCGAGTTTTTTTATTTGCAATGACAACCTTTTCTCTGTTCTCCAGCCGAATGTTCACGTCTCTCGCATAGAAGTGCATGCGTGTCACTGTGACAAAATGCAGCACTTGGCATGTAAAAGTGGCCATATGCTTTGCACATCCAAGCCGAGCATGGTTTTGCGATTCCAGCTTGTCTAGCACCTCCCAAAAAACGTCCACAGAAACGGGACCTTCTTTCAAAGAAATCGAGATTCCTTTGTTTACAATGTTCGTAAGCTCTAGCATCTTTTTGGTGGGATGCTTTTAGCACCCTTGCTTGAAGCTTTTTTATACTGTAAGATAAGCTTCACTGCCAACAAATGGCGCAGGAGAGCTGATATCTTCGATGCTGATATCTGCTGGCTGCTCCAAATCAGGCGGCGGCGACGATGGCGTAGACGTGAAGGGCCACGCTGGTCGGGCAAACAGCGTGGCGAGCGCCACCGCGCGGCAGGAAACGGAAAGGCGACAATCCGTGCACCGCAGCTTTCAAACTGAAAGGGATCTAAAAACGTTGATTAAATGAGACCGTAGCAAACATTGAAAAATCTGTCGCGTGTATTTCTGAAACATACGACACGCTACTCACGACTTCTGAGAGGCATGATGGAGCGATTGAAAGGCTACGCGCTAAGCTTGAAAGCACTGAAAAAGATCAAAACGAGCTAAAGAAAGAGCTAAATGATCTGCAACAATACAGCAGAAGACAGAACATGGAAATCCATGGTTTGCCCTTTGAAGAAAAAGAAGACTTGCTATCTAAGATAAATGATCTTGCGGTGACGCTCGATCTACCTTGCCTATCAGAATCCAATATTGAAGGCCTGCATCGTCTCCCATCACGCCAAAAGAAGGTACCGGTGGCACTGATAAGGTTTTCTAGGCGGGCTCTTAAAGATGCGTGGCTTGCAAAGCGCACAACCCTGAATGAACAGGAGGACAAGATACAATTTTTTGATAATTTGACTGCCACTGACAAGAAACTTCGATGGCTAGCTAAAACGAAAGCTCGCGAGCAGAACTACTCTTTTGTGTGGTCAACAGAGGGAAAGATTTTCGTGAGGAAGGAGAGCGGCACTCCAGCAATAAGGATTGCGTCAGAGGAGGACCTAAGTAAGATTTTATAGGCATCGTAAACTTGGAACCTTGCTAAATCCCTGTTTGGAATGATGGCTTACTATAACCCTGACCTTTTTAATCGATTGTTCAGTGTCAGCTCTTATGCTCCTCAAGAGGTCCTCTCCTTGTATCACCTAAATGTACGCAGTTTGAAGAACAAGGTCGAAGAAATTGAAGCTGAATTGGAGGAACTGAAGCGTAGTTTTGATGTCATTGGTTTCACGGAAACTTGGTATAGCTATGATGCAGAAGTTGTGCAGTTTCCATGCTACAATCACATTTCTATGTTCCGACAAGGCAAACGCGGAGGTGGTATATCTCTATATGTACACGAACGTTTGCCCTATGATGTTCTTACAGACTCATGTGTTGTAAATGAAAACTTTGAAGTTGTTAGTTTATTGCATCGCGACATTGCTTTACTTTTAGTATACCATCCCCCTCATGGTAATCTTGATGCATTCCTTGATTTCTCTGATAGTTTCCTTAATTTAGCTAATCAAAACAGGTGGCGTGTCATTATATTTGGTGATATGAACGTTGATTTGCTTACGAAAAACTCGATGCAGACTAAACTACTTGAATTGATGTTCTTACATGGTTGCCAAAATGTTATCGACCTACCTACCAGAATAATCCAGCAAACACAAACACTCATCGATCACTGTTTTACAAATTTTTCCCCACAGACAGTTGCCGCATGTGTTTTTTCATCAGCCATAAGTGATCATATGCCATTCTTTGGCCTATTTTCAAATAGGCTAAACTCTGCTAAACCTAAGTACAATCAACGAACAGAGAATGATGATACTGTTGCCCATTTTTGTTCACTTATGGCTGAAACTTGTTGGGCAGAAGTATATCTGGAAAATGATCCATCCGTTGCGTACGATATATTTTTAGAAAAGGTACAATACAATTACAACATTGCCTTTCCTATGGTTCCCGTACGTAAGCACAAAAAAGCTAAGAAAGAATGGATTACGCGGGTTCTTCTCAGGCGCATTCGATATAAAAACTCGTTATTTGCTCATTTCTTAGAAACAAGAGACCCAGCCGATTTCGAAGAATTTAAGAAACTCAGAAACAAATTAACTCTGGTTCTAAGAAAGGCCAAAACTGCCTATTATTAAAACAAATTTGCTTCAATAGCGGACAAACCCAAACAAGTTTGGAACGTTGTAAATGGCATGATATCCAGTGGGAAACCTCGTCTGCCTTCCGAGCTACTGATTGATGGAACTTCCTGCTCTGGTGTAACATTTGCTAATACATTTAATGAACATTTTCTTAAAGCAGGCGCTTATCATACCACAGCAGGCGCGAGTCGCCCATCACCTGTAGAGCTTTATATGAAAACTAGTTGCTGTGAGTCTCTATTACTGACCCCCGCGTCTGAAGAAGAAATCGTAGTTATCGTTAATTCCCTTAAAAATAAATGTTCTCCAGGTGATGACGATATAAGTACGGTACCAGTAAAAGCCGCTATCAGAAGCATCAGTCCACCTTTAACGCATATATGCAACAGGATGATCCTGACTGGTATTTTCCCTGATAAGATGAAATCAGCTCGAGTTACTGTAATCTACAAGGGAGGCGACAAAAATGATATGAGCAGCTATCGCCCTATCTCGATATTGCCACTGTTTTCTAAGATCGCAGAACGTGTGGTACATAAAAGATTACAAAACTTCCTTGATAAAAAAAAAACGTAATATGCAAAGAACAGTATGGATTCCAGGCTGGTAAATCCACACAGACTGCTCTACTGGACATAAAAGATCGCCTTCTTTCTAACTTCGAACAAAAGCTTTTCACCATTGGAATATTTCTAGACTTTCGCAAAGCTTTCGATTCAATTAAACACGGTATCTTATTATTAAAACTAGAAAAATATGGAATTCACGGTATTGCACACAAATTGTTGGAAAGCTATCTTACAGGACGGAGGCAGTCTACGTGGCTACAGGAGCTTAAATCCGACACGGGCGTAATAAAATTCGGTGTACCACAAGGGTCTATCCTCGGCCCTCTACTTTTCATTTTATAAATTAATGATATTGTAAATATACATTCAACTTAAAATATGGTCCTCTACGCTGATGACACTAATGTCTTCTTTTCTGGTCCCAACCTTAGCATACTTGAATATCAATCCAATACCTGGCTCAATGAACTGCGAACATGGCTTGATGTCAATGAGCTTGAACTAAACATAAAAAAAAACTAAATATGTGCTTTTCCGTGCCAAAAATAAGCCTCTTGATCGTAATATCCGACTATACTTTAATAACACAGAAATTGAACAGGTGAATTCTCATAAGTTCCTAGGAGTTCGTTTCCGCAGTGACTTGGGCTGGACTGATCACATCAACAGTCTGCGGATACGAATATCAAGATCAGTAGGGTTAATTCAACGACTTCGTTATCTTCTTCCATTCCATGTAAAAAAACAGCTATATTTTTCTCTTATTCATTCCCATATTGTGTATAGTATCTTAGTGTGGGGAACATGTAATAAAACTGACTCAGATAGGTTGTTCTCTCTGCAAAAAAGAGCCTTGCGCATATTGGGTAGTTATCCTGCTAGTACCAATGACATGTTTACCTCTTGTAAGGTGTTACCGTTTTTTCTATGCTATAAGCACTACTTAGCACACCTAATCTACCAAAAATAAAACATGACTTTGAATCATTTTCTCGTTCTTATTTGAATAGAGAAATCCCACATAACTTGCGCACAATTTCCTTGATTGCTTCTGCCTCGCACTAATTACGGAACCCAGACTACGGATCACCAAATAACAGTTTTATGCAACAAATATCCAACACTAATTGCTTGTGCCCAGGAGAGTGTCACCATTCACCAATTTAAGAAGAAAATGAGCAATCTTTTGAACACCCCCGTGTGAAATTTTGTTATGCATACCTGTTGCATTCATTTTTACACCTACTGTTCTGTACTGTTCTTTCTTGTTCTGTGCGAATGTGTTTTTCTTTTCTACTCCAATTACTATCGCTCATTGTTGATGACTTCTTGAGTATTATTTTCTGCCGGATCAGTGTTTGTGTAATTGCTTATGTTGAATTCCTGTCCCACTGTGTTTTATGTACCACTGTTTTCACTGATATGTCACTCTGCACCATCTGCACCGACGTGTAAAGCGGGTGTTAGGCCTCGTCAGGAGACACTACAGTCTCCTTTAGCCTCTCCCCGCGGACACCATGTATTGTTGTCCGAAATAAAATGAAATGAAAATGAAATGAAATGAAATTATGAGCTATCAACCAATGTCGCCTTTATGTTGCTATATTACATTTGTGCCCTCCTTTTTACCATTACATTTTTCTTTATAGTGTACATACAGTGTTCAATGCTTCCTTGTTTGATATTAGCATCTAATCTTCCTCCGACTTAGAAACTTGTATTCACTTTTTTTTCTTTCTTCGCATAAAAGAACTGCGTTCAGTGTACACACCTTTCTTATCAATTTGTTAACAAGCTTTTGGTGTGTGCAAGTCGTACATTTTTTTACCGTTTTTTTTTCTTTTTTATTGTACAAGCAGTACATTCTATACTTTATCATATACATCTGTTTTTGTTTCTCTTATTTTTAAATTTTTTTTTCCTGTTTTCATTCTTCGATGTAATATGTGCTGGGTTGTCGGCGTGGACTGCTGCTGCTTTGTAGGGAACGAGGACTTGTCAAGCTGCCATCGCAGCTTTTTGCCTCGCCTCCCTCATCTTTGATGGAAATAAATGGAATATATATATATATATATATATATATATATATATATATATATATATATATATATATATATATAAGAACCAGGAAAAATACTAAATCAGCCCCTTTAAATTTGGCCTCTGTATCTCTGGGACACCGTTACAATACGCAGTGATGCTGGAATGAATTGCATGCTCCCAATACTTCACTATTCATGGCGCACTGCATTGCTTTTAGGAGCAAAAAATACATTGATCGTCAACAAAGTCGTTTTCGGTATTTTGCAGCATCTCGGGGCCACAATGCGAATCTACGAGAAGTCTAGACATGTTCTCCCGCGTTTGCTTAATTGCCTCAAAGCCCACGCCGCAAAACCCCCAAGGACGCCGAAATGGGACAGAGCAGCGGCGTACCGTACACACTCCCTATGTAGCAACGCGAGCGCATAGCTGGTGACGTACAGCTCTCGACCAAGAGAAAAAAAAGGTGAAGAGGGGAGGGGCCAAGGCGGGGGTAAAGAGAGTTGCGAAATCCGGGCTAGCGACGCCGCCACGTCTCACAGATGGGGCCCCTGCGTTCTTTCCTCTCTCTGTCTCTTCTTTCTCCCTCCCCTCTCCAGTCTTGTCTTCCCGGCCGGCAGCTGAATTTTCCTCGAGCGCCAAGATGCGCCGTCGTCTAATGGAAGACGGAAAGTTAGAATACGCGCTACGCCCACACTCTATAATGTCTGGATAGTAGCGTCTGCGGCTAAATAGTGCCGAGAGCTATGAAGACATAAGAAAATATGGTGTTTGCGTACATGCTCTCCCATCTAGTACAGTAGGATGTTTACCTATATGTACGCAGTTTACAGAGCGGCGCATACGACCGCTGGAACACTGCTCTGTACAACAAGTTCGCAAAACACTGTACGCTAAAACCTTTGAAATGCAGTGGTTTGAAAGCCTCTTTCTTCTTCGCTCGTGCTTGAAAGCTCTGCGGATAAGCTAAAGTGAAATAAAAGCAGCAGTGAAAGCCGATGTAGAGGATTTAAATACATTTGAACAGTCTCTAGTCTTAATGTAGGTATTTCTGCGTGCGGCATAATACTCTTATAACGTGGGTAGCGGATATTAGAAGAAATTCTTGATTTTGTAAAAAAAGTATATTTTATGAGAGAAAGAAGAGAAAATATCTGTGTGGGCCGAAAAGAAACCTATAAGCAAAATTTAAAGGAAGGATTATTAATTTATTCACAGTACTTTAAGCGCAAAATGGCACTCAGTAAATGGGACCTAAAGATATAAGTCATTAAAAAGAAACCAAGAACAGAACACAAAAAACAACAAAAAGAGGCAAGAAAAGGTAAAGTACCGGAAAAAGTCAAGCGAGTATCTTTTCCACGCGCATTAAGAATTGCGAGATAAGGGCGCTAACGTTGTGCAAGAAGTGTGTAAAACAAACAAAAAAGCATGAAATGCAGCTGGCAGCACAACAGTCCAAATTATTAATATCCCATCAGTAATCAAAATTGTAAAGGATAACAATTGTAAAAAAAATCGTGGTAGAAAAAAAGAAAAAAACGTCCTCTTATTTGAATTAATAGTCGTAGAGGTGATCTGGCAATGATTAAAGCCAAAGACGGATGCCATCATTTTTTTGGGGGGAAAATAAGCGCTACACTAGGAAATTAGACGAAATTTAATGTACAAAACGCTGTAAAAAGGAAAGCATGTCTCGTTTAAATTCCTATTATAACGCGAATAAAAGTACAGAAGGCGAACCTCGGTTAAAAGGCTTAATTACATGTGTGTATATTGGCTCATATGTGAAAAAAATAAGTCGTCATATATCGTCGAAGGTGCCGATATCAACCCGAGACAAAATTCCCTCCTCTGGAATAAGGAGTAAGATTGCAAGACGATCGCTACGTCGAATCGCAGAATCGGAGGAAATAAAAAGCAAGAAGGAGCGCTTCTAAACATGGCAATTCTGTTCCCCTGCAGTATATAACATTTATCAGTCGATCGCTTTTCTACCGAGTTCAAAAACTAGCAAAATAAAACATGCGCAGGGCATGCGGCAGTGTTGACAAGCATGCCAAACTTCTTGTGACTTAAAGGCAAGGATATTACGGGAATCTCGATGAAACTTTTATGCACTAATTAATGAACTAGAGCCATTACCACACGTTCTCGTTTTTCCACTGAAGATGATAACAGTTTAAGTTTTGCAATGAACAACATCAAGCGCAAGGTAGACACTAGATTTGATAAAGAGGAAACCTGTCTTTTTTATTCATTCTCTTTTAAATGCAGTGTCATATCAATACACATCTGCAGCGCGCAAACTTGGGAGTGAAGCAAAACTTTTTCTTGAATCATAACATATTCAGCATGAGTCGTATTCCTGCTGTGTTACAAAGTTAAAAAAAATCACCCAAAATTGTTATCACTTGGAGACAAGTAGTACGATAAGGAGTGCTGTCTCAAATAAATTGATGGCGCCGTTGCAATAGTATGTCGTAAATAAGCAATAAAAGACTGTCGTAAGCGAGGAATTTATAGGGTGGAAAATGGGCATCTAAATGAAGAAAACTCTACAGCGTCAGTAATATTGCATACTTGGTTGCCGACAAAACGCAATTAACCATAACTTTCAGCTGGCCCAATTTATGCATCATGGGAGCTTTTCACTTATCGTAAACACATTTAAAAGGCTACTCAAAACAGGTAAAACAAGAATAGAGTTACAAATAGACAAAGGAGACAAAAGACACATAAATGCAACCCATACTATGTTTTCCAAGTAAATAGCTGAAATCGCTACCTTTGGGGACGCATTGTTGCGAACCGCAGGGAACAACATAGACTGAAGCAAGAGCAGTTGCAATTTTTCACCAATAATCTCCCGTAAACTGCACCAAATTGACGATCTTCCTGCATGGATTCACCTCACAAAAGAAATTGAAGGCGTCTTCGGAGCTGAAATAATGCGTTAATAAAGCTGTCACTGGTACCTTTATTGACCTTTTTTTCAGCCTTGTTTGGATATCTCTCGAGCTAAGAGGAACGGTGAAGGATCCTCGAAGCAAGTAGTCCTCGAAGCAAGGGGTTCATCATTCGCTCGAAGGTAGCTGGCGCATTGCAGAGACCGAACGGAATGACTTTACACTGATATAAGCCGCCATCTGGTGTGACGATTGCAGTCTTTTCCTGGTCTTGGTCATCTACAGCAATTTTCCAATAGCTGGATCCAAGGTCGATGAACGAGAAAAATTTGCCTCCGTGAAGGCAATCCAAAGCGTCGTCAATTCTGGGGAGAGGATATACGTCCTTTTACGTGATGCGGTTAAGGTGCCGGTAATCAACGCAAAAGCGCCAGCTCCCGTCCTTCTTTTTAACTAGGACAACTGGTGAGGCCCAAGGACTCGACGAGGGCTCTATAATGTCTTTAGTGAGCATTTTGTCCACCTCCTGCTGAATGATGTTTCGTTCTGTACTGGAGACCCTATACGGACGTCTGTGGATAAGAGCGGTGTCACCGGTGTTTATACGATACCTAACCACAGAGGTCCGAGCCAAAAGGAGGACTCGGGGATCTAAGATTGTAAAAGCGAGAATAACCAATGTAGATATCCCGTTATCGTTATCAGAGAAACCACCATCCGTGAACACGTGTCCTGACCAGTGCAGTCGAAGTGAAAATCGAATAACTAGTGCTCCTAATTCCCATTTGTCCTAACTACGCAAATCCGCCGCGATTTTTTGTTCTTGTGTGACAGTGTCAGTCATTGGATGCAGCATGTTGAAGAAACCGCACATACAAGCCTTCGTTGACAAGGGCACATAAATTTGGCTACACATTTCACGTCCTAAAAGAACAGGGGAGGCAAAAATTTTGAGAAACAATGATTTTTTTTTCGATTTTTGGAAATCCCTGTCTTTCCTCCACGATTAACAATGGGTCACCGCTTGTGCACGAATTATTTACCCCGAAAATTGGCTTTTTCCGAAACCTAGGTGGTGTCCGACCACGCCTTCTTTCACACCTACGCGAGTTCTGTACGTCTCGTTTGTTGGAAGAAAGATGGAAAAAAAAAACGCCTGTTTTCTCCATATTTAGCAGAATAGTTATTGCTCGTCTGGCGACCGCAGTAGAAACCTAGCGTTCCGTTTTTAACCAAAACAATCCTCAGACGCTGTTGGTATCTCTCGCGACGCGGGTTGTTTTGGTTCTCTATCGGCTTGATTTCACGGCTAAAATCGGTTTTTTATTGCTTTGAGGCTGCATTCTAAGCTTTCATGATATGGCGAAGACGAAGACGGTATTTCAGCATACGTTCCGACGCATTCCGACGCTGGACGCAGCGGACGCCACGTGCGCGTCTTCTACAAAGCTGTCGTGCTCGGCAGCACGCATGGAGGACCTAAACACAAGTTTTTGTGACCGTGGCTATGCTCTGCTTGACACTGATATGCTGTCGTGTGCCATTGTTGAAAGCTGTGCGAGTAAAGTGTGCGGTGGGGACTTGCAGCTGCTCGAAAACGCAGCACGAAGAGCTGGCGTTGCTTGCCCCTACTCTGTAAACTGCGGAAGATGCTCTTCTTCACATCAATTTCAGACGTCAAAAAAGACAACATCGGGCCTCTATTAAGTCAACGTGAGGATTGTGTATGCCTTACGATGCATAATGAAAGGTGCAGCTGCTGGGAGCGATGACTGTACTTTGCATACAGGGCTGCACAGTTCTTTACAAAAGAGGCCCGAAAAGCAGGGCAGCAAACGAAAAAGAGAAAGATTGACTCTGGAGGTGACTACAAGGCTGGTGGTTATTGATCTGATACATCCGCTTGCATTTATAGTGTACAGGGTTGGAATAAAGTGCTTTTATTTACTTCAAAGCTAATTATCACGAAATGTAGATTTCCGCAACGTTTGCCCTTTTTTCTCTAGAACCGCAGCAGCTAGAAACATCGTTTTTTGCCAATATTATTGCAGCGTAAGGGGGCGATCTACTGAACCAGAATTATAAAAATTAGCGCAATGGATATTGTTTCACAAGCTATTTATTAGCCATTTTGGCTTGAAAAATGAGTAGGTTAACTAAAAACAAAAATAAAAAAGCCGCTTCTTATTACATAATACTTCTGGTTCAGTAAAAAGAACTTCGAGAGCTAATTTCAACGATACCAGCATGATTGTTCTAACTTTAACAGATCCTGAGGAAACGGGTCACAAACATAGGCTGAAATACATGGGAGGTATACGGCCTACCCTTTCCCCTTAAGGAACATCAACATGGTGCCTTTCTTCGAACGGATCATAAGTTTCAGCTTAGGTGCGAAGCCCTGCTACGCCAAAGCATAGGCACGCGGCCTAGTTAGACTAAAGGTTGCCTCAAGAGGGCTGCTAACGCCATCTGAATGTGCTCTCTACAACTCAACCGCCTTCTTGAGAATCTCCCTCTGCGATTCTAAATGTCGCGTGCAGTTTACTTTGTGTTGTCACCGGGTGGTCGCGTTGTGTGACTGATAAGCAGTGCATTTAGTATGTTTGGCTCTGTCGAGGCCTCGCTGGTTTGAAAATCCAAAGATGAGAGCTGCGAGAAACAAATGATTAAGCAGTTTTCCCATTGTCCGAAATGCCGCACGTGTGAAAGACAGACCTCCCTACGGATTATCTATCCTGCACCACAAGACACCACTGTCCTGAAGACATGTAGCCATTCTTTTGTGATCAAGAGCTACAGTGTACGACTGCTTGGCTAGAGGGTGCTACGACAGTCAGTATACAAAGTAATCCAAATCACATTCTACCTCCGCATTTTTTGGAGATATGGTTGAATAATTTTGCTTCTTTTGCCTTTAAATGCCTCTGCGAAGGAAGCCCTGTGAGGAACTGCCGTGATATTGTCCCCATTTTGTAGTTTGATGACCTTGTCAGTTTCAGGCGCTGAAATCGTATTGTCAATTTTATAGCTATGTAGTTATAGGGCAGTTCCAGCTGCCCTCAGCGGCAAAGAAGCGCATTTCAAGTTTGAGGTGGCAGTTAGTGGCCTATGCAGTGTGTTCAGTTTGCACAAATTTTGGTTTCGGTTTACTCTTAGCCATTTTGTGTAACGTGGTTCTTTGAGCTTTAACACGACCAAGTATACAGAAGTTGCATTGCGATGTGGACTGCATAGAAATTTCATAGCAAGCAGAATAGAAGTCACTGGCTATGGCGCCAGGCTGCTGACCCAAAGACGCGGGTACGGCCCTGGCCGCGGCAGTCGAATTTCGTTGGAGGCGATATTGTAGAGTCCCGTGTAATGTGCGATGTCAGTGCACGTTAAAGAACCTCAGGTGGCCGAAATTTCCGGTGCCCTTCTCTACGGTGTCTTCATAGTCTGCTTGCTTAGGGACGTAAAACCCCACTAAATCATACTTGTAGTCTTTTGACATATATTAGTAGCTTATTTCCCGCTACGTGTACCTAGCGTGCGGTAAAACGAGTTTTATTTAATCAGGATTTCCAATTAGCCACACCGATCTTTTTGTGGCAGCTCCAGTCTTTTATGTCTTGATAGCGCAGCAGATACTTCTTCAAACAACGTAGCACTGTGCAGGAAGGGAGTCACAATTTTTTGTGATTTCTCGTGGGGCTGCAGTGTCTATGTTCCCTGCGTGTTTTCTGCGTTTCTGTGGAGTCTTTTTCTGATTCGTTTAGCCCGATTATAACCTAGAATATTTATCTTTGGCTCATTACAGTTGAGTTCTGTTTTAATTCTTTTACGCTTTTTGACTACGTACCAGACACGTACACATCTTGCATGAGGTTCACGGCAAAGTCCATTATTGTCTTTGTCAAGAGGTCGAAATATTTGCTTGCGCCAGGAAACATTGAATACATTCCACGTGGGACATTATTATAGTCTTTTTTTAACTGAAAGAGCTAGATGTTGCCTTTAAGCAATTTTTATCTCAATGGCTTGAAACTGCTTCGAGTGCGGCGCGAACGCACGCAGTCCACTCAGTATGAGCTCTGGTAGCTGCTAGTAATTTTTATGGCGAAAGCCTTACTAGCCCACTACGAGAAAAGCCGGCGGCGTGTGTTAGTATGTTAATGTGCTCGTGCGCATGTGTACTTGCACATGGCAGAGAAAATTTCAGTAATGGAAAGAAAAATATGGCGACGTCATGAAGCTGCCGCATGACGCACAGAGCAGGCCAAGTCCCCAGGAGACTTAGAAAACGGTCTTTTCCGAAGTTTATTAAAAGCGCATTGAAGCCGCCGCGCCCAATATCAAAAGTATGAAGTTGTTTTAACGCTACATTTGTATAGCCAGTGAGCCATTACCATCCATGAGAAGTCAAGCTTGAAAATTACCGTGAATGACGCAGCAGTCAGTGGCGTACGAAAGTAGCACCACTTCCAAAAAGTGCTCGTGAGCAGGTGTGCCCTTGAGAGCGGCATGTCGAATGAAAACGATGTAAAAAAAAACAAACACCAGGGCACCACAAAACGTCTTTTACTAAGACTATTCTTTGTCTTCATAGTTATGAGTCACAAAAGCTACCCCCACAGTCCAATCGGCCTGCATGAGAACCGCCACCTCTACTTTCTGACTCCTGGACGTAAAATTCACCATAAAATGCACCTGTCCATTGGATTTTTGTACATTGATGAACAATTAGAGCAGTTGAATGCATTAGCAAATTCTTCCTGGTTCATAACTGAAATGTGTACTCTGAAAATTAAGAGGAAGCGCACATCCATTACTCATTTAAGCATCCTTGAAATCCTAGATTTTTATGAGAATCGAGTACATGATGCGAATAAATCTAGCTTTCTTAAAAAGACGATAAAAAGCAATAAACACAATTCGAAGGGTTCTCAAGTGCCTAAATCGGGCGAAACGTGTAGCTTGATTTCATATATCAAAATTCATAGGCACAAGTTTCGCTTTAAGGAAGCGTCCAAGGTACAGCGGAAAACATCGTCACCGACTGTAGCTCTGTAGGTACGAAAAAGCTTCCTAGTTGTGACATTTTTCACTTGTGCGACAAATATTAGAGATAATGAACAAAGTGGAAACTATGTGAAATGAAACTGAAAACGTAAACACGCTACCCTGAATTTCATACCCAACAATTCTGGAGAAAAGCTTTTTTGAAAGGGAGAAAGTTTGTGAATGCCATTTTCACATCTTTTAAGGTTTCACTTCAGCAATCAATGTATCCGCAGATCTCCCGTCCGTACGCTGGCATTCTTTTGCTATTAACGTTTCTGTTTTGGTCAAAAGTGTTCCCAAACGGTTTTCAATTACAGTCTTACCTGCTGGATGCGAGCGATTAAAAAATTAGATTTTGCTACACATTGCAAGAAGAGACTATTACCTTCAACATTTCCCTAACAGTATCTCAAAATTTTCCAATATTTAAAATTTTTGACAAAGGATAGCAGACGCGGGAAGGTCCGAACGAACTTATGAAACAACTTAGCTGCTAGCACAGTCTATGAACCACTGTGACCATTAAGCATGACATATAGCTGCCATAGTTGTGTGGTATATCCCTTGGATCCTACGGCGTTAAACGTGTGTCTGGGCAGCCCAAGTAACTAGGAATTTCATTAAATGCATCGAAACCCAACGCAGGTTACTGCAAAGAGCTTAAATATGTCTGCACAACAACGTTTTGAATATAACCGCAATGGTTTCTTCATACCCGGATAATCGACCACTTGAAACTAGTTCATAGCGAAGAAATATACTCCTCTGACAATCAGTCATGGAAAGTGGCCTTATATTCGACGCGTTCAGGTGGCAGTTGCCACTTTTATTAGGTTTTTTCATTTCGTCCATGAGTCGTGTTGACCTTTTCAGGCTTGGTATTCAAGTGAGGCTTTGTTTAAACCAGCTTTATATAAAACAGGTCGCTCCGCGTTGCGCTTTCTTCAAAGACACATCACGCCGGACTGTTTGTTTGCCCATGTTAGGGAATTTGAATTCGTATTTTTCGGGCATACACTGCTTCTTATTATTTCAAGAATTGTTTTAGTGGAGTATTTCATGGAGGTGTTTGTCTCTCCTACGCAACAAATGTTTGTCTTTTCAGGTTTTTGATTTTGATGTAGCGGAAAAACTTTTTTATACACAAAATTTTTTGATCCTTACCCAGCCCCTACCCCACACGATAAAAACATTTTAAAACCACACATAACGTGCTTATACGTGTGCGAAAATACCGCTCTCCCCATGAACAAAGCCTTATTTTACTAGCTGTATACTGATACCTTGCACCTAAAAACGTGGCATATAGCAAAAGAAATTTTTGTGCTGTCTGTACGTTATTACCTTTGTCATGTTTTTGATGCTAAGAAGTTTGTTATAAACGTCTGAGTTCCTCTCCAAAAGACTGGACACAATGTGTGCATTGAAATGTGTGCATTGGAACGCAGCCCTTCGTTGCTGTAGCGATCTCTGACAGTGTACCTCTACTCATGCCCTTTCATGTCGCACTTACTATGTCCACGAAAAACCCGAATCGGCATCGTCATTCTGTTATTAAAAATGAAAACCTCATCTTTGCTATATCTCAATGACCAAAATAGCAGGAAACCGGGCTTGTGCTGCCATTTTGAGTGCCTGCTTTGCCTTTCATTCCTTGTAATACCTCAAAGTCTGATGTAATGAGTGTGGTTTTTAGGCTGGTAGTTTCATCCTCGTTTGTTTACAAATACTACATTTATATTAACCGCTGAAGACTAAAAAAAATGCTCTCCTGAAGAAGAAAGATCTGGAGAGGTCTCAACCTTTTCAAACAAAGTCGCTCAATTTGAGCACGCACGGGTTATAATCTTAGCAAAAGCTTTTCCCTTTAATATACATTATTATCCTAGCACCATTTCATTTTAAAACGTCGGAAAGCTTTCGCTTCAGGTTCGGGGTGGTGTTTGCTTGAGTTTGCCAAGCATAGTAGCTAAGAGCTTTGATGCCTAAGAGCTTTGATACCTTTGATTCCTTAATGAACTGTTTAGCGTAGCTGGTATGACATAGATATCAGATATAAACAGATTTTTGCGCTCAGAGAAAAAACGTTCCTACTGGAAAGATTCTAATAAAATCATAGTCTGCCAAGATTTTGGAACTACAGGCGCGCGCTTTACTGATTGGAGACATCTATGACAAGACAATACTACCTTTGAAATTCGATCACTGCACTGCAGGGTGCATTATTCGAGAAATGATCACCCTAAACATCCTGCTATACAGGCGCTCCGCAATACCCTTAAATCAAAATGCTATCGACAACTGCTGTATAATTTTTGTGAGTCGCTTCATTGCTTCCAAGCACACCATCGACCCTTTTGTGGATTTGAAAGGGTGTTATCGAAATTCCATCTGAAAACTATTTTGTAAGTTTACAGCCCCTAGCAACCGAAGAAATTAATAAGCAATGATAGGAATTATGCTGATCAGACATTAAAGTAGGCTAAGAAGCCTAACGCAGCTCTTAATTCCGTATCAAGCCTAATGACGATACTTGAGCACGCCACTGATTGGAGCCAGTGCCTCCCCCACTTTACACTGACCTAAGTTAGCTTCAACCTCCTTAAAGGGAGACTGAAGCACTTTTTCTGAAAATCGGGCTGGCAGCGGCATCCTATAGTTTTTCATGCTATATACTGGAATATTGCATCCAAATAAGGCAAAAACAAGCGCAAATTGCCTTTTTTAGCCGAAATATGCGGCCTGTGCCGCGGGGCACGCCGCGCGGCGCGCCGCCGCCCGTGAGTGGTCAAAAGAGGTCGTGACGTCACTTTGAGGACTGGAGCAGCTGCCGATGCGGATCCGGCGCTGCGTTGAGGGCAGATCGCAGCTTTCCGTGTCGTTGTAAAAGCGAATACGGCGACTATTTTTTTTTTACTGACCACCGAAGTAAAAGATACTACAGTTTGCTCATTCCACGTATCGCCTGAAACCAAAAAAGACACAAGCAAAAAATTCTATGCCTAGCACAAGCATACGCCAGCGTCAAAGACGCGATACAGACCATGCGTAAAAGGTGCCAGCACAACATCGGCTCGTATTCTCGGAAAGGAAGGGGTGCGAACAGTACTCAAGTAAGTCAATTACCACCACCGGACGCCTCCTGGCTCGCCCGGAAGATCGTCATCCTAAAGAAAAGGCCCAAAGCACTGTGTAAATCCTGTTCTCAATACCCGGCGTTGCAGGTTGGGGCAAGAAAGTATTTCAAGTGAACGATGAAGGAGCACAAAGTTGGTGTCAAAATTAGCGAAGCGCAGTGGCCAAGTACTGCGAGGCATGTGACCACAAGATAGTGACGCAATCATGGTGCGCTGGAAACCAAGCCAAATACGCGCACAAATACGCTTCACTCCTGGCGCGTTCAACAGATGCCAGAAAATATTAATCGCTGCCTCGGAAACGTTCGCCCTTCCTAGATTTGCAGTTTAGGTTCAGTGAAGTAGTTGCCAACTATATGTGTGTTTAAAAGCCAAGCTAGCTGCAACTCGCCCGCTGCCACAACTTGATGAAGAAACCGAGTAAGGTTGCGGTGTTTTTTTGCAAAAACTCGGTTGGCATTCATTTCTCTCATAAATTTGCATCCGAAATCAACGTCGAACGCTTTCATATTAATTGCTTAGCTAGGATTAAACGAGATGCCACATATGAAGAGCTTCGATGCTTGCTTGCTTTGCTTTATTGTGCTTTGCTCTGCTTGCTTGCTTGCTTGCTTGCTTGGACACGTCGAACCGAGTATAAAATCACTAACCGAGCCTTGCTGAGCACGTCTCAGGTGGTCTGGCCGCACCTAAGCTGAGGAGAGCGACACATGCTTAAGCCTCTATAAGGTTTCTTCAGGGGCTAAGTGAGCATGTTACTACTTTTAAAAGAGGCGCTTCTTCGGAATGGTGACACGCCTCTTATGCGCGAGGAAATCGATGGAACTGTGTCATGGTTCAGCCGCGCCTTTTCGACAGAAATCTCCAGAGATCACACTAGGACAAGCTCTGCCTGTAGCCGCTCTTACGAAAGTGTGTCGAGCAGAGTAAGCTTGCTTTAGTCGGCTTGAATTCTTCGTCACAGCAGCGAGCGGTTGTGCTGCGAGCTTGTAGTATTGCGGAAAACAGTGGAAGACGACACAGTCGCGGCCGTAGTTGTTCGTGGACACGAACGCAGAGTAGTACCTGTTGAATCTGATTCTCAAGATCGGCTGACACGTTTTGTACGTCGCAACGCACGCAGTACGAGGAACAACGCATGCAGCACGAGAAACAACGCGCGCTGAAAGCGCGCTCGGGTGCGCCGAAGCATCCCCGGCTCCTCAACATGACGTCACGCTGGCCGACATGGACGAAGTTTTCCTCTCCGCTGTTCCCCTCTCCTGCGCTCGTGCGGGGCGCGGGAATTTTGAACATCGCGTTTTTAATTGGTGATTGCGCCGCTGTTTTAGCCAAAATCGAAAAAATAATTTCACAGACGTGATCAGCAATGACACTACTTCAAAACCCTAGAAGGTTAGCTGATTCGAAAACCGCCTCAGTATCCCTTTAAGCGCGCATCACGTTTACACCGTCCACTGAGGGCTTTATGATATCTGCATGCTAGAAGGCTGGTAAAATGAAATCGCTCTTAAAATGAGCTCTCGGTAAAAGTTTGCGAGCGTGTCCTCACTGAGCAAACAGCACGACCGAGCCACACACCACGATCTTTGTTTTTAATCCCTCCAAATATGAAGCTCCATATTAACTGATTTTCGTTTTAATTGTGTCAGTAGTACAAATCTGTCTTATTCTTCTCTGTTCCCAGCAAGTATTGGCATCCTGTTGCGCTGGACGAGAGCGAAAAATAGCGAATAAAATGCAGTATGTCGGTCAGCGCACCACTATCCCTCTTTCTTCTTTTTACTTTTAGTTGGGCTTTTCCTGTCTCTAAAATATGTGCAAGACATATGGCCAAAAGGTTTGGCAACAGTTGGTATACTTTTTTTAATACGTATCGCTCGCACAAAAAAAAAGAGACATCGCATAACCACAGACGCTGCATACACCGTGTGTCTCGTCATATTTTGATAAAACTAAGACCCCCCCCCCCTTCAACTTTCAGACCATCCTCATTCAAAGATTCAACTCGTCCAACTTTCTACCTTACTACTTTCAAACCATACAGCGCAATAAAACACTCCCTGTGTCGAGGCCGGCGCACTGCGTCGGTCTCATCGTGATTTGGTTTCTACTCAGATATGGTGCTAAACACGCCGTCATTCTTGCGGCGGTGGTATGCCATGTGGGGCTCCGCTGAAATAAGGAAACCATTTTTATTTTTACCGTGTTCCGGCATTCGAACAAAAAAATACTTCTTACCGGACTAACAGCTGTATACGCGCAGGCGCTTATGTGTCCTCAGCTACTACCTCACCCAAGTGAGTGAGGCCAATCTAATATATCTTACGACAAAACTTATCTTATGAGATTATATTTAAATCCCAAAGTCAAATTTCGTAAAATTTTTCGACCTTCATTTAATCTGAGTAATTTTTTTCTTGAAGTGCAGTAGTTGGCTATCGCGATGAATTTCACGCCAACGAAGGCCACAACACGATTAACTTTTTTTAGCGCAAAGAATTCTGGAAAGAAAAATTTCGACACTATATAAGCTACTGTAGCGTACTGTGGCGTTTAAAGCACAGTGAGAACTCTGTTCGCTGAATCCCATCACAGCACATCCCATCAGGCCTGTGCTGTGTATGACGCGTACAGAAAAATGTGTACACTGTTCAAAGAGTGGTTTCGCTAAACAAAAGGATGTAATATAACTTGATAGTAGAGACTGTAAGGATATCACGAAAACGCCTGGAATATAGTGTGCTAGCTGGTGGGACAGGGCTAAAGACATGAGTGCCTCTTTATAACATGTATTGGATCTAACCCCGCCGCGGTGGCTCAGTGGTTACGGCGCTCGGCTCCTGGCCCGAAAGATGCGGGTTCGATCCCGGCTGCGGCGGCTGAATTTCGATGAAGGCGAAATTCTAGAGGACCGTGTACTGTGCGATGTCAGTGCACGTTAAAGAACCTCAGGTGGTCGAAATTTCCGGAGCCCTTCACTACGGCGTCCCTCATAGCCTCAGTCGCTTTGGGACGTTAAACTCTAATAAACCAACCAAACCAAGCTGAAAATCTCCGAAACCACAAAAAAAGCTTTAGAAATATTTTTTTCGAATCGTTAGCTTCAAAATCCCCATGTCAAGAAAACGGTCCGTTTTTGTTCTTGTGCTGTGAAGCATCTGAGAAAGCCTGAGTAGAGCAAATCAAATAGCCGCCAGCGGCATGCATGCCCGCGGCACCGCGAAAAGGTAAACTTTGCTCGGAGCTTCTTTTTCTGCGATAAGCTGCTGCGATGGCCGTGTCCTCTCCGCCTTCCCTTAAGCTTTTGCGGCGTCTTCATCAGTTTTCATCCAAGCCTTCCGCGCTGGGTCTTGAATATTGTCGTCTTCATTAAGAGTTATCCGCTTCCAAATGCAAGAGCATGTGCGTATTTGAAACTCGCCAAAGAAGCAAGAACGAAGAGCCATTTGACGAACACGGAGAAAGTCACAAGGAACGGCGAATGATTTGCGGGAGGTATCGACCACCGTAGCAGGGTAATAAAGTACTTAAATATTTATTCGCGTGAACGAATTCAGGTCATGAACAAAAATCCCCATTCTACACAGCACTTCGCAACATGTGAAATGAAACATGGGCTGCACAAGCTAGTTATGACGTCCTGCCACCATGTTTCAGGTGGAAGTGAGTGATACTAATAGGAGACTTTAATAAGGGCTATGTAAAGTGTCCTCGCTACATGATCCAAATAGAATATGGCTACAGGTTTCATCTAGCAACATCAAAGGGCATGATTAGAACGTACCGAAATACGTATAGATTTATTTTCTTAAAGCACGTTCTTTGCCACGCAGTGTGTCATGTATATTCAGTTAATTTATTGGCATTAAAATTTTGTACTTGTGAAACAAGCGTAGTTCTGCCAATGTCAAGTGCAGAAAAACCACTGTTGTGAATGTGTTCGGTCACTTGCTGCTTTGCATATGTGGTGAAGTACTGTACTTTGTTCTAATATTCTGTAGTATAATTAATTCAAGTGTGATGTTAGGGGTTATGGTGTAGTATTAAGTAGTGTGCTCTAATATCATATTCAATCTTTAACAATCTAGAATATGTGATTCTTCGAGCGCACCTTCGTTACTTAAGTTTAACTTAGCAGATCTTTCACCTCTGTTTCGTGTAGGCTTCTGAGACACAAAGATCATGCAGTCCAAGTTGTGGAGAGACCCGGGTTAACCCCGACCGGAGAAATTCTGAACATAATGGTCCTCCGCTGTGTGCAGGCATCCGTGCATTGAAGCGAGGACGAAGTCGCGTAGTGGAACATTTAGAAGTGGGTGCCATGTTCACAGCACCTTTTTATACTTCACTGTTGCACAAAGTCAGGCAACGGTCAATAAAGAAAGTCCAGGAAACGCTATCGAAAGAAGAGCTGTTTTTGTTTACCAGTCTCCCTGAAAAAAAATCCTCCCGAAAAGCTTAGAACCCGGCCAATATCTTATTTTGAATAGCTCCACATCGACCTCAGTCTCCTCATTTAGCATCCAGCCACTGTAATCTATGTGCGCTTGTCGAAAAACACTTGAAGCCTGGAGATACTTATAACTATGAATATGCAATATCTGCTGCGAAAAGGTCGTTTTATGCAAAACTACTGTCCTTTTTCCTGAAGGTCATCCAGACGTTTCAGGACAGATGTTCAAATTGCTTTCGGCGTCAAAGAGAATAGGCTGCACAACTGGCATTTTTCTTTACTGTGTCGTAAATTCTTCGCAGTGAATCTCAAAACTTGTAAGCATACTCTATTTGCTCAAGATAACTGACACTGCCAGTAATAGCGTGTTCCTATCCGCTAATTTCGAAATGACAGCATCCTCACGAACTTTCTAAGGTGGAGTCATCTTAAGGAGATTATGCTGAGCTATCGCATGCATTACGTTGGTCCAAAATCATGCACTGATCAAAAAAAGCTGATAGAACGAAGACAGCGGCGATGGGAGAAAGCAGAAAAGCAGTAAGGGGAGAAAATGGGGCGGAAGTTGTTGGCTGGTTTAACCGGTTCTATGTTTTCCTCTTTACCCCGAGCGGCTGCAGCTTGAGAACGAAAGTAATCAACGAGAGGAGGAAAAAAGTTTGGTTTTAAGCATAAAATGCTTTTAGCTCCCGTTGTCGGCAGTGTGCTGACGTCACGCCGAGACCGAGAGCCAACATTCGGGCACTGAATTCCACTCATCCGGCACTGAGTTCCACTCATCCGGGCACTGAAACGAGAGCATCCGGGCACCGTACAAGATAATAAGACTCTCTAAGCCCTCCTACAGGACCGGCATACAAGCGCCGGTAGCTTCGCGCCGAACGGGTGGTGGCGTTCCTCCCTTCCTGTACGGTGCGGTTCGGGTGTGCACCGAGATGACTGAGAATTACTGCGCCATTTCCTTTCCTCAAAAAGCGTTGCGTTCGCAGGGCAAGGCATCGCGCCGAATGGGTGGTGCCGTTCCGTGGATTGCCTGGCAGCGCTATAACACGATGTCGGGTTCCACCCCTAAAAGTGAAGCTTAAGTGTCATTAATTAGCAGGTAATTAGTATTTAGTCATTAATCAGTAATTAGTCACTAATTAGTAATTTGTCATTTCTTCCCCTGCTGAAAAAAGTTCTATGATGCAATAACCTCATAGGTCATTCATCATAGAATATCATACAATCGGTATGACATATCATACAGTCTGTATGATATATCATACAATTCGTATGATATATCATGCAGATTGTATGATATGTCATACAGATTGTATGATATTCTATGATGAATGATCTATGGGGTTATTGCATCATAGAGCTTTTTTTCAGCAGGGTCGTCATCAGTTATGTGTGATGTAATCCAGTGGTGACGTCACCAGTGTCACATAGGCCAAGTGGTACAAATAACCGAGTAATGAAAACAACGATTAAAGATCAAAGGCAAACAGAAACCGGATACAGCTGACGAGGCAGGGCGGAAGAGATTCCCCAGACAATCACAGGTAACGATTGCATCCACATGGACCAGTGCACAGTATGTGTGGTGTGGTGTGTTGAACACTAGACCCATTTCAAGATTTTGACTAGTACCATCTAGTAGTAGTAGTAGTACAAGACCTTTATTCGGCCATAATTTATAGGCCGAGCATGTCGACCGCCTGGGCGACCAGAAGTCGCTGTTCTTCCTCCCCTTCAGCACCAAGCCCGTCGAGCTAGGTGGTGATGGATAGAGAGGGTGGGGGGAAGGAACCCGACTGACGAGCAGCCGGGCAACAGAAGAGGCAATGGGGCAGGTCCGCATAGAGACAGGGGCAGTTGGGACAGGAAGAGTCCGATCGATAGCGATCGAGAAAGAGGCGAGACGGGGTGATGACTGCATTCATTTGGACGTGGCGAAGAAGGCGAGCCTCCGGCACCGTAAGCGATGGATGAGGGGGAGGGTATAGGCGTTTGTCTAGGCGGAGCTCGAGGTAGACCTCTTTCATGGTGCGGCGAAGGGTGAGCTCCCACCGTCCTCCGATGGCTTGGGCCAGGGGATCATCTACAACCAATGTGTTATACACGTAAACATTTCATGCTTACTCTACTCTCGGTTACGGGAGAGGCGGAGATTTTTTTAAGGAAAGGAAATGGAGCAGTATCTGTCTCACATATCTCGGTGGACACCTGAAGTGCGCCGTAAGGGAAGGGAGGAAGGTGGGAGTGAAATAAGGAAAAGAGAGACTGCCGTAGTGGAGGTCTCCGGAATAATTTTGACCACCTGAAGATCTTTAACGTGCACTGACATCGCACAGCACACCGGGTGCCTTTTGCGTTTCGGTACTACGGCTCAGTACACGAGCGCCTTAACCATTGAGCCACAGCGACGGGTTGACAGGGACGTCAAAAAAGATTTTCTGTGCGGGCGAGCGGTGGAGCTACCTTGTTTGACAGGGAGCTCTTACAAGATTTTCAGAGAAGACAGGCTGGGGAACAAAATAACAAACCGAAAAACCTGCGCCCCTGATGCGTGATGCTCGGTGGGCTGTGCGTGATGCGGAGGGCACATGTCGCACTAGAGCTCGCAGTGCTCAATGTTGCTGTGGACAAGTCCCAGCTATTCTCGCCACCGAGCAAGGAGGTGATCGATGGCGCAGTATGACCGAGAAAAATGCGGCGGCCATAACACGTAGACAGTGCACCTTCTTCCTAGCTGCCGTCGCGAGCAACATTCCTGAAAGGAGGGCCGCATTGGAACGAAAGCGTAGAAAATGTCACCGCGAAGTAGCCGCCGCCGTCGCCCAGCTGCCAGCTGCCAGTTTCACCAATTTTTCCTTTCGTTCACTGCACACGCTTGCTTGAAAACCTACCGATTCTCTCAAATGCAAAATCTAGCATCGCCAAGTTTGACTATCTTGTGCGTTATTACCTTGGTTTCCTCCCCAGTGCTTCTCGAATCTTCCTGCCGTGAGCCCGTACCGACACATAAAAAAGCTCCTCAATATTTTCTCACACGCGGATTATATCTCGGCACTGATTGATTAGATTTCTTGCTCTGAAATCTATCCTACATAGGAAGATATACTTACTTTGCTGGGTGAAACGGCGTTTTTTCTTTGGCAGCCACGTGTATAGTGGGTTAAGATCGCGCACCAGTTCATTACATCACCAATATGTGAAGCGTAGTGACGATACACATAGGCTCCTGAGGAAAAGTGTTCTTCGTAACGCAGATCAACTGCTAGCATAAGCATGCAAAGATCAATATTTTTTTCCCCATGGCGCTATGACAAGAAAAATAATCGAAGCTGTCTGAAACTAGGTGATATTTTAATGTCTGCGTTGCGAAGCATAAAATAATTCAGCTAAATTAAGAGACAAAAATGTCAGCCTTGTGGAATTGGTAATACTTCAGGATAGCAGCAACCATAAAAGTAAATTAAACAATAAAATAATTGAAACCTACGGCAATATTTCCTTGGTAGGTTCGCCGGTGTAATGTAGACTAATATTCACCAATAGGACAAACTGCATTTCTTGAAATACTTTTTGTAAACATTGTTGGAAGTTCCGAAAAAAAATGTCATTGCATTTTATGACAACTGCCATGCTATGGCCTTAAGTCGACGTTTTGCTGCGGCTATCACTTACTTGTAGATTTCCGGGGTTACTTGACGTAAGCCCATCCAAGAAAGGAAACCATAATCAGTCATTACACGGCAGTTTGCCTGCGCAAATAGGAAGATTGAATTACAAGTTAATGTTTTGTCTACTGGTATTATAGCCAAGATAAGTGAAACAGCTAACCATGCTATATGTTATAAAGAACAATTGCGGCCCAGAAAGTCCTTCCAAGTCCACTAGGCCAGTGTCCTTGTCCCTGCATTCTTCCGACAGATACGTTAGGTAGGCCTGCAAAAAAGATACATATATTCTGAGTAAGAGGTTTCTTCGTTGTATTGCGTCACCCCAGTAAAAACAAAAGAATCTCGGTCAATGTTACCTCTACAGGCTTTTTCATGCAAATTGTCATACAGCTTGCATGATTTTCTTCGGCATTTATAGGACAAATGAATGATTTTGTAAGAATTTAAGAAGTTTTTCTGACATCTGTGAGATAATTGAATGATATTTGTTTCACAAACCTGCATGAGGTTATTTCATCGCACGACTTTTTGCATTCTGGCTTTGCTGAATTCTTTTTTTAATTATTACAGCAAGTCTTCTACACCTTGCTCTTTGTGCGAGACATTTTTCATGTTATATATTTCCATTCACCCCGTTCATTAAACTGCAGCACAAAATGCATCAATTGCTATTTTTTGCTAATTTCATTTTTCTTTTGCTCTGCCCACATTTTCTCAAAGGAGTCGTAAATAGAGTCGATCCATGCAACCTCGTTTGCCCTGGACCTCCAACCTCTGCTCGGCTTTAAAAGAGTTATGCCCATTCAGGACCGAACACGTGGTGCGTAAAGCGCGTGCTTCTCTTGTTGTCGTTTATTTTAGGTTACTTCGTTCTCCATGTAGGTGTCCATGAAAGGAATACACGAGAGATAACGAACTCCTGAGCAATGCGGTGACATCATTCTGGCGCAGAACTCGACGTCAAAAGGAACTAGCAGCGGCTTACGTGCCTCAGTGTTTATAGGCTGGCGGCAGAAAGTTTATGCACGAAGCGCGATGAGTGGTAGCATACTGCGGGTAACAAAGATGGGCGCAATAAACATTCATACCACTGCTTAAGTGCTCTATATTAAAAACATAAAAATTTTCTTCACTTTCTAGCACTGGAACCGGAGTTGAATAACGTGTTTTGGGATTAGCTTCTTGGGACAGCGCTGCGCGGAATGTGGCACGCTTGTGCAACTCAATGTATGTTTCCATACATTCAGTTCCCATATATTAAGTTTGTTTCTATAGAATTAGCTGGAGAAGAACAATTTAACCAGAAGTGCTTTAATCTTGTTCAGCCGGACAGTGGCGCAGGGCATAAATTAAAGAGAATTATCATGTCTAGGAAAATCTGGCTTTCACAGATGAATTCTTCTTCAGTAGGTAAGACGAACAACTCTGAGGTTGAATGGCTCGTCAGGGGATATCGACCAAGTAACAAGCAAGCATTTGGTTGATTTGTTGGTTTATGGGGTTTAACGTCCCAAAGCGACTAAGGCTTTGAGAGACGCCGTAGTGGAGGGCTCCAGAAATTTCGACCACCTGGGGTTCTTTAACGTGCACTGACATCGCACAGTACACGGACCTCGAATTTCTCCTCCAAAGAAATTCAACCGCCGCGGCCGGGATCGAACCCGCGTCTTTCGGGACAGCAGCCGAGCACCATAGCCACTGAGCCACCGCGGAGGCCAAGCAAGCATTTGAAAGCCAGTCCTTTAATAACTAGTTTTTTATATACATTGCTTTTTTTCTGTAAAAGTATCGGGCTATCAGTTTTATCATTATCATCAGCATGACTACGTCCCCTGCAAGGCAAAGACCTCTCGATATCTTCCAAAACAACCCTGTCGCGTGCCTACAGAGGCCACCTTATCCTCGCAGGTTTCTTATTCTTATCCGCTGACTAAACTTTCGCCCGCCTTCTACTATGCATGCCTCTCTTGGAATCCACTCTGTTACCGGTCATCTTGCCTTCGCATACGTGCCCTGCCCAAGCGCATTGATCCATGATTTCGTCTGCGATGTCATTACCCGCGTTCGTTCTCTGGCCCACTCAGCTCTCTTCCTGTTTCTTAACCGTGTACATATTTTACTTTGCATAGGTCACTCCCTGGTTTTTAATTTAGGCTGAACTCTAATCGCTGGCTTCCCCATTTCCGCTCCAAACCTGAGTACGGACCTGTAAGATGGAACTTTATTATACTTCTCTATTGCGGCATATTGATAAGCTGGTCTTCATGATCTGAACGAGCTTTCCAAATGTCCTACACCCCATTCTTACTGTTCTAGTTATTTCACTCTCGTGATCAGGTCTGCGGTGACTACCTGCCTTAAGTGCACATATTTTTTACAACTTCTAGTACTAACAATCCCTTGCTAGATTGTTACCTATTACATTGGTTTTTTGCATATTAGCATCTAAACGCACTGTTCTACTTTGCCTGTCTAAGCAACTGATCATGCTTTATAAATCGTCACTTGAGTGATTTGCCAGAGCAATGCAATCAGTGAATCTCAGATTACTATGGTATTTTTCATCCCTTCATATGCCTAACTGTTTCCAAGGAAGGCCTCTGAATTATCCATTAAATAGGCGGGGAACAGCGTTGACGTTATCGTGTCTCCCTGTTATACAGGGCTATAGTGGCAGTTGTAGGTATCTACCAGTAGGCCACACCCTCATTCGGTGCTGACTGCGTGACTGCTGAGGTATTTACTGAGTTATATGCTTTCTACTAACTTATGATGGTCATACATAGGGGTTTGTTGTATTCTGCGCATTTCTCTATGACCTGATTGACTGGCTGAATGTGGCCTATTGTCGTGGCCCTTGCGGAACCTTGCCTGATCATCTGGTTTATTGATGTCTAAGATTGCCCTGACTTTATTAGCGATTACCTTAGTAAGCAATACGGTGGCTCAGTGGTTACGGCGCTCGGCTGCTGACCCAAAAGACGCGGATTCGGTCCCGGCCGCGGCGGCTGAATTTCTTGAAGGCGAAATTCTAGAGGCCCGTGTGCTGTGCGATGTCAGTGCACGTTAAAGAACCCCAGGTGGTCGAAATTTCCGGAGCCCTCCACTACGGCGTGTCTCATAGCCTCAGTCGCTTTGGGACGTTAAACCCCAGTAAACCAGTAAACCTTAGTAAGCAATATCTTGCAGGTAGCAGAGAGTAAGTTGATCTGTGGGCAATTTTCATATCTTTGCCGTCCCCTTTCTTACGGATTATGATCATGTAAGCAATCATTAAGCTTCCGGTGCGCTCGTGGTGATGAGGCATTGCACAATTTCGCCACCACTCATCAAAATATCTCCTGTTACGTTGTCCTCACCGGCTGCTTTACCCCTTGCGCTGCTCCTAAGTCTTTCTTTACTTTCTATTTTCGTACGTTTTGTTGATGTGCACTGCAGCCTCTCTCATCAACATCCTGATTACATTTATTTCCTTTGGCTGCTGTATAAATTTGTGTAGAGCTCTTCCACTTTAAAGGTATTATCCATATTGGCGATGGCTTTCCAGTGTTTGTCATTTAACGTACACAATTGATTTTTGCTTGTTTCTAGTTTCCTCGCCACCGCCTTTAGGCTACCTCTGTTTTTTAGACGATGCTCGATTGTCTTCATTATGAACATTCCTATGTCAGGAGCGGGAAAACAAAGCACATAGCTTTGTTAAGGGAGTGTTGGTCGAAACAATACTTATGCTTGTGAAACTCTTGTTTTGATTTGGCAGTAGTGAAATCAGTTGGTTGTTGGAAAACTTTTCTGCAATTCGTGGATATCCCTCTCCTTGAGTCCAGGAAACTTTTGACCCGGATAGCACATGACCGTTTATTGCAGTCACTAATTAGTTCATTAACAGATTTTAGATAGATGGGTGCCTGATTGTGACAATTATTATCTGAATTTATGTCCTTCAGGTCACATAAGGTATGTAAAGGGTCGGATTTCACGAGCCTCTCAGCGCCTAATTTTAAAAACTCTGCAAAGCATAATGGTGAGCACCCAGCCATTCCCGTATGATATTATTGTCTTGGTGTTTCACCGCAGACTTTAGACAATTCTTAAAAATAGGCTCCTAGAGTTGGACAAGCGCCTTTTTCGGAGTAGCGTTTTCAGCGGTGTAGTACATTCAGAATATAGCTAAGACGTGTTAACTAGCAGGATAGATAACTAATATTTAATAGCTAACGTTTTAATTATTACATTTAGGCTCCTTAATTATAGACCGTATGTCGTATCTATATCCCCTGCCAGAATTTCTAACACGCGGTTACCATCGGTGCTGTGGCCCAACAAATTTTGGCTATTTGGAAGAGTGATAGCACGGATGGTTTACCGCCTGTACAAAGTATGTAAGCTCGAGCCGAGGTCCCAACGGAGACTTGTCGCCCGCCTGTGCGCAACTGCCGCTCCAGATTCGGGAGAGCCTCATGTGGCTGGTTCTGCGTCACTACCAGCAATTGCCGGGCTCAGCGAGCGCGCAGCCATCGACGTGCAACCTGTGTTTTGTAGTTCTTGCTCTGTGCGCGTGGCGCCACGGGCCCGCTTTCAGGGGCTGCGGCTGGGCGATGGGCTGTGCCGAGGTCTGCAGGTCACAGCAGTGTTTTGTAATGCAGCTTAGTATGTAATAAGCATTTCTGCTCGCAAGTAACCGCTCCTACCTCCTTTCGGAGCGAGAACGTGGGCATACGGCGAATGCTAGCTGTGCCTTCAGAGTGATCTGGCCCGAACCTACCTTATGTGGGCGAAGTGCAACTTAGCACCCGTGACTAGTTAACTTTACACTTTATGCGTGTTTCCTCGCTTATCCTGTCGCGGGGTCTGAGTAGTCATGGCATTTTGCGGCCGAACACAATCTCGTAGGATCACATTATCACTCCCAGCGGCCTGTATTTGCTTACAAAGGAAATCAAAACATTCAGGGCTGTACAAAAGCACCGGGCATTAAAAGACCACATGTGCCCGAAATTTAAGTCTTCCTCTATGCCGCCTCTACATTTTTGCTTTTCTGATTGCCTCTAATATTCCTACCTTCAGACACATTTCAGGGGTCAACCAAAAGCACCAGAGTTACTGAGCTGTTTCGTCTAGATAAAGCAATAAAATTTTTGCGCTTTTTCTCGTCATGGTTTGGATTACTTGAAAAGTCATGTGCGAAATGCATTATCATTTGGGGGACAGGGGAACAAATTAAGATCGCGGTTTTCTGTTTTCCAGGATTAAGCATGTGCGCTCTTGCTTGCGTGAGCTCCCAGATTTTATTAAACGCCCCCTCGTGCACCTACCACTTTTTCCATAAACAGTACAAAGTGCCATGAAACGCACGTATGGACTGGATAAACAGTGGTAGAAACGGTGTGACGTTATCAATGTTGTCAAAATACAAAATAGTGAATGTTAATAATCAGCACAAGTATTTCCAACTGCGCCAACAACAAAGAAATTGAACAGAATTACATAAAATTAGATTAGGATTGGAATAGAATTTCAAGACAAATAAATAAAATTCCAATACTATTGCAAAAGATTTGTAATACGTTTGCTTTACTCGCACGGTACTTCCGTAAGTGCCCTGGTAATTTTTATCCTACCACTAAAATGAATCTAATGTCTAACCCTATTCGGAGACTAACAAAGCATATACGTTCATATGTATTTTCCGGTTATTTACAAGGATCAAGATCGTGCTCACAGCTAGAAGCTGAGACTGAAAGCGGTCTGTACTCCCCACTAACATTTAACTGTCGAAAGCTATAGCGTGCCTTTTATTCACTCTGTCGACTTCCCGCTGAATGGCACAGAAAAGGGCTCTTTACTCTGGGTCTCTGAATACCGCTTCCATGGGACGGTGCAGGCTGTTAGATTCTTCCTTTACGCTGACCATGAAGAAGCAGTGCAAGCCAACGAAGACGCAATACAATGGTAGAAAGCAGTGTTTTCTGCAGTGGAAAGCAATGTTTTCTGCATCACTTCAGGAAAATGCACACCAAAGTAGACGTGTGGTATATTTTTAGTATCTGCTTTCGAGACATTAGTATCGAAAATGAACGCCGCATAGTGGGCAGCCTGTTATCTCTTATCACTTTAATTAATGGACCAGGCCCACCTGCTTTCACTGAACGCCTAGCACTAGTCCAGACTGCATAACTGTTAAACCGACACGGAAAAGATTGTATTCATTGTGAGTTGCAACACTCTGCCATTGACATTTCTTCGTCTCTTCCGGCCTAAAACGCAACATCTGCGTTTTGCTTGAAAAACAGTGTTCATTTCGAAATGTGCTTGGAAAATTTATTAATTTTCATTCGATTTCCTTGATACCTTATTTCCCAAAACTGTCTGCCACACAGTGCTTGGAAAAACACCGCAGCGAACAATGCTTTATGATCATAATTCGAACGGACGTCATATAGTTACCTACAAAACTTGATAAGACATCAGTAACCTCACCTTCAGAGCCAAACGTACGCCACCATTGTCAGCGATGTTTTCGTCTACATTATTTAGCAAATATTCTTCATAATCTGATTGATAACTTTCAGTCACAATCTGAAAAAATTGAAAAACTCTCCATGTCATCGGCAAAGATCACATGGACAAGTGAAGTCACCAGTATCTCTTGCAATATTGCTACTAGCCTGGATGTAGGATTATCACATGTTGAAAATTCCCTTGTGGATTATCTCTTCGGTAGTAGCTGGCCATAGTGGTAGTGTACATATTATATACGTATATAAACTTGTGCTTTTGCGAATTGGCTAGTAATTGAGAATGTTTAAAAATCTAAATGCAACTATTTCTGGATATGAAGGAGCCGAAAAGGACGTATGGAATTCAGAAGCTAAAAGACTAAACAATTTTTCCTCCTACAATTAATTTTAGCGCTTCACCAATATTGGCATTAAATGCTCTTCTGCAAAGTTCTTCACTTGCATTTCCCGTTTAGTAATAAACTGCAGAAAATGAGGGCGAGTGTAACAAGTTATACCCTTGGATAAGTCTTTATGGCTCCGCAGTCAACGCTGGAGGACATAAGCGCAAGCACCATTCTGCTGCAAAAAGCCACCCCTCGTAATAACAGGATTAGTAGGATAGGAGAAAGAGGTGGTCGAGGATTTTACTTCTCTGGATGGTATGTAAAACCTACAGGAGAAATCAAACTCTCTCGAATAAATGCTATGGCGTAAAAAATTGTCTCATGACAATGGCATAATCTTGTGCTATCTTTTAACCGAGAAAACAATTATAGTAACCAAAGCTTCAAGATTATATGGAACCGCACACAGAGAGACGCGGTCGAACGCTCATCCTAAACCCATTTGTTTTCCTTTTATCCTAGTAATCTATTACGCCATTCAAATCTTTTCCTATCGTTGTCTACGCATACTTCTCTACCCGTCCATTCTCTGCTTCGCACAAGAGTTCAAATAACAAAATATTCCTCCCTAAATATTAGGTCGCTACTGGACTCGAACCACCACACCTTACGTGGGCAGTGGGCAGCGCGGGCAACGCTTTCTTACGACAGGTAACGGCGGAGCGCCGGTGTGTTTCTTTGTAAAGTAATGGCCAGGCTGAGAAAATATTTTTTTTTTCATTTTAGATTGATAATCACTGATTTCTCAGGTTAAAAAGAGGACATGAAACAATGAATGGAGCCCAGAGACAAAGAAATGCAAGGATTAACTTTCGTGGAGCACAAATACAAGAAATAGTTTGTCGTCGCGTCAATAAAACACGGTTTTCTGCTGTCGGTCCTGTGCACGTTCGAGTTGTCTATCATAAGTAGTAGTGTGGCAGCGCTTCGCATTTCCGTGTCCTAAACATCATCTGCAGACATTGCATGGCGCTTGATAACCGTTATCGACCGAGGACCGCATCTCATGAAGAGGGTAAATGATTGTGACTTATAACAGACTGAGCTGCTCCACTAATTCGCACCATGCGCTCAAGCTGAAAGAATTCCCTCGACATCGGCGGAGGCGTGACCGGTGCGCGGTGACAGCCAATTTAGAAAAAAATCCCACCTAGCATTGCCAGGTGGCGCATAGCTGACAACGACGAAGTAGGGCTCGCGCCGTGTGGAATCTGTCACTTTGCTGCCCCAGCTTCCGTGGCCTTGTCTGTCTTCGCACTTGGTATTAAAGCCCCCTTCGTCAACAAGTACGTTACAGCCTGGTGGAGGCGCGGCGTACCCGTGAGCCCATGCAAGAGACCGACAGCCTTCGCGCCAGCCCTGTACCGCTTCACACCCCGGTACATCGCTTCAGTCGGAGGATGCAGGGACTGCCTTCGGAGGTAGGACTAGTAGAGAGCGGCGCCATGGAAACACCCCCTCCTCCTCCTCTGCAAACCGCCGCTGCCGCGCCATCCCACTACACCTTGCAGACTCCGTGGATTCCAAAGACGTTCCGTGGGGAACTTTTTGAGGATGTGGAGGACTGGCTCCTTCATTTTGAACGCGTAGCTGCGTTTAACCAATCCGACGACGCAGCCAAACTCCGCAACGTTTACTTCAGCCTCGAGGATGGTGATCGCACCTGGTTTGAAAACCGAGAGGACGTTTTAATCTCGTGGCATGAGTTCCGTCGTCGGGTGCTGGAGGCCTACATAAGCGTGGATCCTCGCGAACGAGCTGAGCGTGCACTACAATCTCGCATCCAGCTGCCGAACGAAAGTGTTCAGATGTACGTCGAGGACATGAAGCGCCTCTTCAGAAGATCTGACCCGGCCATGCCGGCAGAAAAGAAACTCCGGCATTTGATGCGTGGCGTTAAAGAGCAGTTTTTCGCAGGCCTCGTGCGCAGCCCACCACCGACCGTTGCTGCATTTTTTACACAGGGCACAACGATGGAAAAGGTGCTGCAACAACGTTCTGCGACCTACAACCAGTCCGTGCATGCTGCTGCTGTCACCGCATCGTTTGCTACCTCCGGGAGCCACCCCGACGATCTGCGCGAACTGATTCGCACCATCGTGCGTTAAGAGGTCCTGAAATTTTGCAGCCATTCGCAGCCAGCGCTAGGTTCGATTTCTGCTCTTGTTCGGGAGGAGGTGCCACAGGCGTTCAGGGCTCCTGCTGTCGAAACACCTCCTCTACCAGGAGAATGCCGCCACCCCACCTATACTGAAATTGCGAGGCGCCCGGCTGCGGTTTCGCCACCATCGTTTCCGGTAACGCCTCCTGAGCCGCGGGCCTCAGTGCCACCAGTGCAGTATTTCGACGATCGCCGAGCGCCCTTGCGGATGGCCGATGTTTGGCGCACACCTGATAACCGGCCACTCTGCTTTCCCTGCGGAGAACCAGGACATCTCCACCGTCATTGCTCTTATCGGCGCCTCGATCTGCAGGGCTTTAGAGCCGATTCGCCCCGGCCCCGGTTTGGCCAGCGGCCCCCCTGCCATTGAAGACTTCCAAGCGGAACAGCGAATTTCAGCCCGCACGCCGCATCAGCCGCGCTCATCGTCTCCGAGGCGCTCTTCCCCGAACCCCCACAGCCCCTCGCGAGCAGCACAGGGTCGCTCGCCCAGCCCTCGCCGGGAAAACTGAGACCAGCGACCTTCGGGAGCGAGGTCGCTGGGAGTTGCTGCGCTGAAGACCTCCCGTCGCCGCCGCTACGCTCCGACCGTGAACCGATGGCACCGTCATCCGACCTAGACAGCCCCGTTTCTTTGGACATACCTGTTCTTCTCGACGGTCACAGAGTTAGTGCATTGGTGGACACCGGGGCCGACTATTCAATTATGAGTGATAAATTGGCGACTCTTCTGAAAAAAGTGCTTACGCCTTGTTCTGTGGTGCATCTTCGTACAGCCGGTGGTCATCTCGTTACCCCAAAGGGCATTTGCACGGCTCGCGTTCAGATTGACGGATCTACGTTCGTCATCAGTTGTGTAGTTCTGTGCAATTGCTCCCGCGATCTCATTATCGGCATTGACTTTCTGCGGGAGTATGGTGCTCTTATCGACCTCCGCCAACGAATAATCACCTTTTCGACCAGTCAAGCCACTCACCTCGCCGACACTTGCCACCGCAGTGCCGCCCTTCGTGTTTCTGGTGACAGCGTCACGTTGCCGCCACGGAGCAGTGTTTTGGTTGAAGTCACCTGCAACGACTTGCATCACGCAGAAGCAGTCGCCGAGGCTAACTGTTTACTCCTGCTTACTCAAGGCATCTGTGGCGCTCGCAGTCTACTGACGCTTCGGGGTGGCCGGTCTGCGGTCCTGGTCGCAAATTTTTCTAATGAATATCGGCACCTTTTTGCAGTAACTGATATTGCGTCTGCCGAACCTGTTATCGGTATTCCTGTTTGTTTTGCGTCCGCGGCAGCCGGCACTGACGAACCCTCCCTTGAAAACGTCGACATAAACTGCCACCTGCCTCGGGAACAACGACTGGCTTTGGAGCTGCTGCTGAAGGAATACAAGCCATGCTTCGCTTCCTCCTCGAAGGTTCGTCACACACCCACCACCCATCAGCTATGATGACGCTCGCCCTATGCGACAGCAGCCTTACCGTGTTTCTGCTAAAGAACGGGCAGTTATTAAAACTGAGGTTCAGGAAATGCTTGACGATGGCGTCGTTCAACCTTCCCAAAGGCCGTGGTCTTCGCCTGTCGTCATCGTTAGGAAGAAGGACGGCACTCTCCGGTTTTGTGTCGACTGTCGCAAAGTGAACAGTGTGACCAAAAAGGACGTCTACCCGTTGCCGCGCATTGACGATTCCCTAGATAGATTACGGCGCGCTAAGTACTTGTCATCTATTGACTTGAAGGGCGGCTATTCGCAAACTGAAGTAGATGAACGGGACCGGGAAAAAACCGCTTTTGTGTCTCCAGATGGACTCTATAAATTCAAAGTGCTTCCTTTCGGTTTGTGCTCCGCCCCGGCTACGTTTCAAAGTATGATGGACACCGTCCTCACAGGCTTCAAGTGGCAAAGCTGTCTTGTTTACTTGGACGACGTCGTCGTTTTTTCGGAAACGTTTGATCAACATCTCCAGCGCCTGAGGGCTGTCCTCGACGCTCTCTGCTCGGCTGACCTTACCCAGAAGCCTCAGAAGTGTCATTTCGGCTACGAAGAGCTCAAATATTTGGGTCACGTTGTGAGCGCTAGGGAGTGCGGCCGGACACCGAAAAGACTGCCGCCGTCGTGCGCTTTCCTGTTCCAAGCGACAAGAAAGCTCCCCAGTGCTTCCTGTGTCTCTGTGCGTACTATCGGCGCTTTATTGCGGACTTTTCCACGATTTCCGAGCCGTTGACGCGCCTCACCAGGAATACCACCTCCTTTGTCTGGACCACTGAGCAACAGACCACTTTCTCTACGCTCCGCCAGGACCTTCAAACCCCTCCCGTTCTTGCCCACTTCGACGAAGATGCCGATGCCGAAGTCCACACCGACGCCAGTAACATCTGTCTTAGCGGTGTCCTTGTTCTACACCAAGAGGGCCTTGAGAGGGTTATCGCCTATGCTAGCCGTACTCTCTCCCGCGCCGAGAGCAATTACTCCACGTTTGAAAAAGAATGTCTTGCGGTCGTATGGGCCACCATGAAGTTTCGCCCCTATCTATACGGCCGCCCATACAAAGTCGTAACCGATCACCACTGCCTATGCTGCCTGGCAAATTTGCGAGACCCATCTGGACGCCTGGCACGCTGGAGCTTACGGCTCCAGGAATTTGACATTACTATTGTCTACAAGTCCGGCCGCAGACACGAAGACGCCGACACACTGTCGCGCGTGCACCAGTTGATCCTAGTGACGCAGCGTTCGATGACGACAGCGGCTTCCTTAGTACGCTCACCGCCTCCGACCTACTGACCTACGAACTCGGAACTTCGTCCTCTCATTGACGCCCTTGAAGGTAGCGATACGGCTATACCTCGCCACTTCTCTCGACGTCCTGGCTCCTTCTGTTTGTGTCGAGGCCTCTTGTACAAGAAGAACTCGAGAGGCAACGATAGACCTTACCTTCTGGTCATTGCAGCCGATCTCCGAGCTGACGTTCTTATCGCGTTCCACGATGAGACCACATCTGGCCACTTGGGCTTTTCACGTACGCTCGCCAGAGTCCGGAACATGTACTACTGGCCTGGACTTTCTCCTGATGTCAAACGCCATGTTAAAAGCTGCCGAGAATGCCAGCGCCGGAAAACGCCACCACACAGCCGGCGGGTTTTCTCAAGCCCGTTACAACCCCTCACGCTCCGTTCCACCAGATCGGCATGGACCTCCTCGACCCTTTCCCTTTGACGCAGGGCGGCAATAAGTGGATCATAGTTGCTACCGACTATTTGACTCGCTACGCCGAGACCAAGGCGATCCCTCGTGACACAGCTTCCGAAGTCGCGGAGTTTTTCATGCACAACATCGTCTTGCGAAATAGCGCCCCTTCGCACGTATTTATAGACAGAGAGACAGCGTTTACAGCGCAGCTAGTCGACCACATCTTTCGGCTGAGCTGCACAACGCACCGCAAGACCACGCCCTACCATCCGCAGAGCAATCGCTTGACCGAACGAATGAAATGGAGCCTTTCGCACATGTTGTCCATGTACGTAGATGTCCAACACATAACTTGGGATGAGGTCCTGCCGTATGTCACATTCGCCTATAACACCGCCCTGCAGGAAACTACGCGCTTTACACCGTTCCGCCCTGTGTACGGACGTGAAGTCCAGAGCATGTTTGATGCCATGCTCCCGTGCCCAGAGGATGACCAACTCGACCCAGACGCTCAACAATTTGCCCAACGTGCTGAAGAAGCCCGTCAGCTCACCCGCGTGCACATCGGGCGACAGCAGAGCACCGATGCGCGCCGTTACAACCTTCGCCACCGACAGGTTGACTACAAACCCAGTCACCAAGTCTGGGTATGGACTCCTGTCCGTCGCCAATGCTTGTGCGAGGAACTGCTCTGCCGCTATTTTGGCCCTTACAAAGTGATCCGGCGTGTGAGTGACGTTAACTATGAAGTGGTTCCGGACGGTGTTGCGCAACCCCGACGCCGACAGCCCAGCTCTGACATTGTGCATGTTGTGCGGCTTAAGCCGCACTATACTCGGTGACGCAAACGTGTTGATGTCTTGGAACGCTCCAGTTACGGAACTTTGCTCGTTTTTCGTTTATTTTTTGTTACGTCGACAGCGCTCTTCTTTTTCATAAGGGGTGCATAATGCCACCTAGCATTGCCAGGTGGAGCATAGCTGACGACGACAAAGTGGGGCTCGCGCCGAGTGGAATCTGTCGCCTTTGCTGCACCCAGCTTGCGTGGCCCTGTCTCTCTTCGCAACTTGGTATTAAAGCCCCCTTCGTCAAGAAGTACGTTACAATATATATATATATAGATATATATATATATATATATATATATATATATATATATATATATATGTATATATATATATGTATATATATATATGTATATATATATATATAAGACCAGTCGCTGGTCGAAACGTTGAATAAATCTGTTAAGTTTTTCAATGTGACTTCCCCAACTTATTATATCTTTAATCAGTTTCCTTGAATATTTTCTTATATATATATATATATATATATATATATATATATATATATATATATATATATATAGCCAGTACATGCGCTTGTCGCTAACGCAGTCGGGCAGCCTTCTTGCTCCACTCCATATCCAACACACCACTCCCATGGAAGACAGGTTTCGCATCCCAGAACTGTGGAGACGTACCCTCCACGTGCTGCCTCTTCCAGCCAACATGCCACACGAAGACCATAATGGTGGGCGCTTGGCACGAGTGCAAGCCCTAGCCCGACATTATGGCAACAAAACGTGTGTATACTACGTGGACGCCTCCGGCCCTCCCCACGAGGGATGGCACACGATTGCGGTGATTCACAACAGCAACACAGTTAACGGCCTTACCTTCAGAGCCCGCAGTGAACACAAGCAGAAGAGGTCGCGATTGCTCTCGCGGCCTCACATTTTGATTCAAAATACATAATCACCGACTCGCGAGGGGCCTGTCGGAACGTCGTACAAGGCTGCACTCCCTTCCTAGCCTATTGAATCTACCAAAATTGCATACGGGATACGGACCCCGCACACCGTTACCTTATATGGGCCCCTGCTCATCAGGGGTTGGCAGGAAACGAGGCAGCAGACGCAGCCATCCGTGCGCTCTCTCACCGGGCTGTTTTCTCCTGCCCACCCGATCAGGACCTCGATTTTAATCCGTTCTATACGTTCAAAGATATTACAACCTATTATCAAGAGTACCATCGCATTTACCCTAGCCCATGTAAAGGCCTCAAGAAGGCGAATGAGCGGCTCCTTCTGCGCCTTCTCACCAATACATTGCTGTGCCCGGCAGCACTAAAGCATTTTGATCCCTCCTTTAGCGACAGCTGCCTGCACTGTAGTGTGGTGTCTTCAGACACCTATCACATGCTGTGGGCCTGCCCCTCCAACCCCGCTATTCCCCCCATCTCCAACCCAAGCCGGGAGGACTGGGAGGCGACCCTGCCGGGCTGCCACGACTTACAGGCCCAACAAGTCTTAGACGGGCGCGCCCGGGCGGCGGCCACCGCCACTGGGGTCCCAAACTAGGGACCTCCACCTAGTGCTTGTAAGGATCGGTCTCTTACGGGCTGATCCAAACATACCTCCTGTCCGTTGTAATTAAATGTTTTCACCACCACCACCACCCAGCGGCTGCTTGTGGAAACGCGGCAATATATATATAAGTAGACAAGGGATGGGGAATGAGGGGCTCGTTATACATATTAGAGAAGCCTACAGCCGCAGAAACCAAGGAACACGGGGGATTTTTTTGTATATTTCTTTAATTTGTGATGCTGATCAAGGGACAATATTACTGCATATGTTATCGCTTAAAGGTAATTTATTAAAAAAGCAGAAGAAAAAAAGAAAAACAACCAAACGCCGCAGGTGGGAACCGAACCCACGACCTCCGAGCTGCGCGTCAGGTGCTCCACCAACTGAGCTACAGTGACGGATGTCAGGTCGTCTGCTTTTGGGGGTGTTTATGCTTACAAGTGACCTAAACATGAGAGTGTTCATCAGCGCCACCCACGTTCATAAGCGGCGGACGCTGTACGTCCTGAGTTACCGCTGGTGTGACGTAGAGTGTCATCGAATGGCGAGGGGAAAGCTGTATGAGAACCCTCTTATGCTTCCTATGGCATCAAGGCTGCCAGAACAGAGGCCCTCGCTAAGCAATTAAGCAGCGAAGGGAAGGGGAATGAGGGGCTCCTTATAGATATTACAGAAGCCAACAGCCACAGAAACCAAGGAACACAGGGGATTTTTTTTAGATTTATTTGTAGTGGTGCTCAGGAAGAATATTACTGAATTGTTATCGCTTAAAGATAATTGATTAGAAAAGCAGAAGGAAAAACTACGAGATGCCGCCGGTGGGAACCGAACCTACGACCTCCGAATTACGCGTCCGTCTACCAACTGAGCTACGGCAACGGTCTAAACAATTATCTTTAAGCTATAACATATTCAGTAATATTCCTCATTCAACAGCACCATAAAATAAATAAATCTGAAAAAAATCCCCTGTGTTCCTTGGTTTCTGTGGCTGTTGGCTTCTATTATAATATATATATAAACCTGTAACGTACATATTGCCATTAACTAGCATTGTATGGTGGTACAGCGAATGGCGGCATGTTATCGGGTGAGATACCGATGTCATAGCTTTTTAAAATCAAGAAAGTTGTTCTAAGTAAAACAGCGCTAGACACGGGACGAAGGAAGAACAACAAGCCTGCAGTGACTTTAAAGATTTTTTTCGCCGAAAGCGGAAACACAACGCAACCAGCACCTAGGAAGCGCCGCTCAGCCAGTGTTGTAATGGCTATGGCGCCTTGTTAAATAACCCTACGCTATTTTTACTGAAGCGTACATTTTGTTTTGCTTTTCGGCCTGACGAAGAGACAGGATTGTCCTAATTTCGCCTCTTCAGCATTTTGGACAGTGGAAGGAAAGGAGTACATGATTCGTTACAAATCTATAGACAGGTTGAACAGGGCTGCTTAGGCTTTGCAGCACTTCTCAAGTGGACGCTGCGATTACACTGAACTTCTTTAAAACCTAATGCACAGTGATTCTGTTTTGTGCACAAAAAAAACACTAGATATGTACCGTTGCAGGGGCTTAAAGAACAAATCCTTGTTTTTGTTATCACATTGCCTTCTATGCCGCAAGGAGTTCGTTTCACCTCTGATTACCAGGCTCTTGCTAGTTAATACCTATTTAGTAAATATGTAGTAAATACTGCCCTCATTCGTATGGCATTCAAAAAAAAAGGTTGCGTCCTGTGCGGCTCATAATCTGCTCCTGAAAAAAAAATTTTCTTCCGTGATCTGGGAAAGTTTCTCAAACACAATGTATCTTCTCAAAACTTTCTTCGCTCTTTTCTTGTCAAGTACTTTCAAAAGGAATTCATCATCAAACTTCTGACGTACAAATACAGAGGAGAAAAACAAATAAATGGCAGAAGAAAACAAAGACTAATTCAAGCTTAGCAAACGGAGAGTCAATGTCTTGGTCGAGCATGTTTCTGAACAAAAATTGATACCATTCAACGCCTCAGTAAGCAAAACTTTTCACTTTGCTGGAAATCACTGCAATTCAGTAAAAGGAAAGCAAAACACCATTTCCATATTTCTTTCGCGTTTACATTAAATCTGCGAAAACGGACGCGCCCAGTATCGCTGTCTACTCTCAATCGTCAGGCTTGGGAGGGTGCTTTGATCTGCTTCAAAAGATCGCTTTAAAAGCTTAAGTTCTTTCTTTCTATTCTCCTAACCAGGATACAGCGTTTTGTTTAGGAAATTAAGTGCACAGATCATTTAAAATGGCCTTTTTGGGTCCCGAATTGTGGATTTTCTTCTAAAGCTTTTTAGGTAAGACAGATTGAAAGGCAACGAAATGTTACGCTGGTAAATTTGCGCGTAAAGAATATTCAGCAAATAAACTAGCGCGTTTTTACTGCGTGGAAAGGCGTCTGACCATGTTGGGGAGTCCCGTAAGACGGCGAAATGTAAATAAACTGTGGTCACCTTTCTCTTCGACACACCCAATTTTTCTTCCACCGCTCCTCAATGCGAAGGCCCGTACGCACCGAGGTCTCTAACTTGGCAAGTTGATTTTACAACAGATCATCACTAACAGTTTTTAGGTTTCCCTGTTTCTGATAGCAGACCGTTACAGCATCACTCTTTCTATAAGTGGCCCTCTCAGCGCTTTAGAATCTCCTTCATTTCCGGTCGCCTCTTCGCGCCGCTGTCCGTAGTAATCACATTAAACAGCCATGTGGCTCGACCGTATCTACGTGAGGAAAATCCTGCGCAAAAATCCTATTTCGCATTCGTAGCTGCCATTCACATAAAGCTGTTTGTGACACCGAGGCGCATTGCATTTAACCACTGATTTTTTAGCTTGGTGTCGAAGCTTCATCTCTCCTCTACGCACGGACTACATTCCAAGAGCAATGGACTGCTCAATCGTTCCGACAGCCTTGAGCTGTGCTGCATTAGTTGTGCTTAGCCATCGCCCACTGACGGAAATCAAGATTATCGGCCACTGGCCGCGGCGATCGTCGGCGGTGAAGGCCTCCAACGCACTGCTACGCTTCTTGCGAACTTCTGACGTGCACGATGGGCTGTGACTTTAAGGAACGCTGACTTTCCATGTGACTTCAATTTTCTGTTACTCTCTTTTCTCTTTCTCTTTTTTTTTTCAACCCCTTCCCTCGCGTAGGGTAGCAAACCGATTATTCTTCGGTTAACCTCCCTTCCTTTCCTCTTAAACCTCCTCCTCATCTTCCTTAGCCATCGAATATAGCGCGAATTCGACGGCGGAAGATTGCGAACACATTTTACGATCGACCATAACTGTACGCCCCTTTCTCTTTGTATATTGCCTTGTACATTTGAGGGGGAAATATTGAAGCGCTATTTTGTCACCTAATATTCAGGTATACATGGCGTTATTCAAGAAACTTCATATTTTTGACGTTTCCCGGTTTTCTTGAGAAAAATGTTTTGCTGTTCACGGACGTTTTTGTTCACGTCATAAAATATTCAATCTTAATATCGCTATTACGTTCACAGATTATCCAGAAATGGCACCTCATGCAAAGGATTGGTTCACTAATTCAATTATTTTTCATCGCGGCCTTAACCTTGCGGAACACATTGATTTTATTTATTTATTTCGGAATACTGTCAATCCCTTCTTGGGATTTTTACAGGAGAGGGCAAAACATACAAATACAGGTTCAGTGCTAATTTTTTTTTAAGAGTAGAAAATAAAGGCAAAACATGCAATACAAATGGCAATAATAAATAAAGCAATCGTGTCATCAAACTGATGATGGCACTTGAGTACAATAAATACACTGAGAAGAGTACTGTAATACAAGAATATGAGAATTAAGAGTACTGTAATACAAGAATATGAGAGTTGTATGCTAGGCGTGACTGCCTTTGGTTGCACAATGAAAACCCATTTGCTACCAGCCGCCGCGGTCGCTCAGTGGCTATAGCGCAGAGCTGCTCACCCAAAGGACACGGGTTTGATCCCGACCGCGGCGGTCGAATTTCTATGGCGGCGAAATTCTAGTAGTCTGTGTACTGTATGATGTCAGTGATGACGTTAAAGAACCCCAGGTGGTCGAAACTTCCGGAGCCCTTCACTACGGCGCCTCTCATAGCTTTGGGTTGTTAAACCCCTCTAAACATTTGCTCTCAAAGTGACTATTTAATACATCCGAGAGACTTTGCAACAAGCCGTCACTAAAAAGCATGGGAATGGAAAGAGCGTTTATCCTATGATACAGTGATGTCAAGGAAGGGTACCCTTAATACATGTGTTCTGACCCTCTCCATTCTATGTATTAGTAACTATTGAACGTACTGTACAGGTGGTGCCATGCCGCAAGCGACAAATGAAAAAAGAAGATGGAAATCTTTAACTGATTTCAGGAAATAGCACTCTTGAAGAATACAGGAAAATCGCTCATTCCTTGCCTAAGTTTCCACCTTTCTCCGCTGGAAAACTGGATTTTATGGCATGCATATTTTTGGGCTGCATTTAGGTTCAACCGAAGTTTTACGAAATCTGATCTGTGCGCAAGAATCAAGTGAAATCGGAGTTCATAATACTAACTTGGTATATGTGTTAATAACATATACAGCTTGTGTGGTCGGTGCGGAAGCAGCAAGTGAAGACGAATTTCCCAATTCTAATCGGTCGATTGGTATATGTGTTAATAATATATACAGCTTGTCGAATCGAGCCGGATAGTATAAAAGTTTATATACCTCGCTGCTTACCTTGAGCCACATGTTGTGAAAAGTGCATATTTGAGAAGTGTGTTGTCCAAAATTTTAGACGAATATTATCTTCACCGACATTCAAATAAATATAAAACTTTTCACCAAACTTACCTTGTACATTTCGTGGCTACTGTTGTAGTTGTATTTCTTCATATACCTTTCTACAGCAGCGAGCGATAAATCTCTGTAAACCTAAAACAGAAGATCTTTCATTATTAACCCTTAAGTCGGCCCCATAGCTGACCCCATTGCGACACCATAACAATTCTGAGGTAAAAGGAGGGCTTCCTTTCTACTATTCCTCCACACCGAATTTTGAATCAACTTCTTTTCAGCCGGCTCTCTTTGTTTCGGCCGCAACTTCAGCTTTTCTGGCTGCAGGTCACGCTGTTGCCTTACACGCTGTAAACTTGAGGAATGGATTGTGAAGTCGTGTTTTATTTGCATGATCCCACGAAGACAGTATGGACTGGTATTCCCAAATGCGACGTGAATTGCAGATATCAAAGCCCCATGAACTATTCCGTATTTGTTTTTTATAGATAACATGCCTTTGTAAAAGAGACAGGGTTCATATATCCTATGTTGATGAGGACAAACATTAGCTTCTTTTGATGCGTGAAGGCAGCAATAATTTATGCAGTTATTATTGCTGCCTGGTTTGTACACGACCCGGACTGGCTTGTACGCGACCCGACCAGCTTTACCTTAATACATGCTTTAACTTCAGCGAAAAATTATATATATATTGATATGCAATGTTCATTAAAATCAGCAATTTCTTATGATCATTTTAATTAAGAAATTCTTGTTCTCAAGACTGACTGAGCCTTACCAGAATGTACGAAGAGGCAAATGCATTACCTGTTTCGTGTGGTAAATCTCGAAACAGCCGACATTTACTCTAACTTCCCCTTCGACATCATGCGTGGAGGTGTTTTAAAGCCAATCTGTATATATTGTTTGCTTTTCTTGCGGAATCACAATATATCGATAGGCCGAATGTGATCAGTCCGTCTATAGAAGACAGAGGGCTCTTTCTTATCGAATGCAACGCAAAACACAGAACTTGCGCTGCACAACCCTGGCATGGGTTACGCTTAGAGGTTCTTAAACCTGCATTACAGGGTGCGAGCTTTTAGTGCGAAGGCATTAAAATCTCATTGCACATCAGCAATGAAGTCCGGTTTCTGCGTTTACCAGCAGCAGCGGTCCCAACAATTCGTTATGACGCCACCATGGTATCAAAGAAAAATAAAAATTCTTGCGAAAGCGCGCCGTGTTCAGCCGAGTACTTCCAGACTGCGAGCTCAGCCGGCAATCCGTATGTAGCAAAACCGCGTTGTTTCTTGGCCAAGAAAGGTGAACCTAGTGTATGCATTGCCTTGCGATACTATCCTGATGAGTAGGTGTATTATCAGAAAAGAAAAAAAAATCTGAAAAAATGGTATACATTGCAAAGAAAGATTAAAAAATAATACTTTCGAATTTAAAGCACGTAAGCAGTCTGAAGTGCCTCCGTAATTTTATACAAAAAACTTTTAGAGTTACTGGGCAAAGAAAACTTGCGCTGTACACGTAGGACGCCAAACATTACTGAGCCCAGTTTTGTTAGTTGTTTCGTTCTATAAATGAATGCCATGTTCGTTTAACGCAAGCAAAGTAACAAGAAAAGTGCAGCATTGCGTTATTGCGGCTGGGTACACGGCTTCCTCAGATAATGATGCCTATTCCAATGACGATGACCACGACACCGAGTGCCTCTATGCACGCAGTTTCGCCGACGAGATTATGAATCACAGTACTGCGCTCTGAGCACGAAAGAAAGACTCGAAACCAGAACACAAGGCAGCCAGAAAGTTGAGAAGCAAGTATCATTCACCGAAAACTGAGTTGTTGCCCTCGAGTCATGTCCTGGAATATTCATTATTCTCTAATTCAGAGATGAAGACAAGAGTGCATGGACGGTACCGGAGCTTTATCGGTTTAGAGATGATCCAAGACATCGTTCTAAAAACAAGTCTTCAGCCTACGCAGCACACAGGAAGTGCCAATGACATGAACACTCCCGAGATCGAAGAGTTGTCGGAAACATTTTTTCATTTGGGAGCCGGAAAGAATTCGAGGTTCGTAGAATGGTTGGCTCTCAGACGATGCTATCCAAAAAGTTCAGATATATTGTATTTTTATCCTTAACGAACACACTTTATCCAATTGAATGTCTGATAATTATAGACATCTTCATTAGAGGGGGAAAATATTGAGCAAAATATAAGAGCACTAAAAACAGGGCAAATATTTAATTGCTCAAATAAATATATCACCCAGAACGCATTAACTTGTTAAAAACAGGACGTAAAGTCACCAGGCAACGGGATCTCTTTGTTTTCTATGTAGTGGAGTACTGATGGCGACCATTAGGCTGTAAATGTGTAAACGGTAAGGAGAAAATTTGCCCCCGCCTTTAGAGACCCTTTATTATTAAGGCTGCGATTTGACCAAGTTGTTACTGAGTCACTGTTAAAATGAGGGAGAATAGTGCAGACAAATGAAAGAACACGATACCCAAGTGCTTTGGCGTTTAATGCTGCCACAATGACTCCACTGTGCGGCTGAGAAGTAAAAAATTCAGGGGGGCACTTTGTTGACCTAAAGTGCGGTGAGGCGAAAGCCTTAAATAAGCGCGGTGTTGCTGCTTGTGTCACTGATGTGTGGTTAAGATGTTAAGCTTCGCCTCTAAGAGTTGAACGCAACAGCGTCTTGCAACGCTGCCAGGGAGTCCATAGAACGCCATCGTCCGTTCGGTTCTGCGCCTTGCTCGCCGGTAAATTGGTTTTTGAGGAAAGGAAATGTATCTTTCTCGCATATGTCGGTGGACACCTAGACCTCGCCGTAACGAGAAGGAAGGAAGATGGGACACCGTATTCACTAGACGCGGCTTTGTTCATTCCAAACCATCGAGCTGGCGTGGCGGAGTGGTTAGCATGCTCGTCTCGCACTCCGAAGACCAGGGTTCGTTTCCCGAGCTCGACCAATTTCCTACTCGGTTTTATTTATTTATCTGGCCTGACTAGAAAGGTTAATTAGGCTAATTGGACAATTAAGCAATTAACCAAACTCACTCCAACTTCAAGCATCGCTATACGATCCCTTTATTGGTTGCATGGTTACTAGCCAAAGTACAATTGGCCCCGTTTGAATATCGCGCACTGTGACGTCACGACCATTTCGACCAATTGAAAAGCGTGACATTTCTGTCGACAACTCCTGCTTACAACGATGAGGCATTAAAGTCTTCCGCCTTAATACCGTTCTACTGTTCTCTGGCTACTTTTTGCACAGATGCCACAACTAGTCAACTGGCCCATAACGCTACCTGAAGACAGAATGACTAGTATTTAATGTAACCCAACTAACAGTATTCGATATGAAGCTCAACCGCAATAAGTTTCAAGAATCCTCAACAATGCCTCACCACAGTAGTGGCCTAGTCATTTGAGCATAAACCTCGCATGCGGGAACTGAGAGGTTCACTTTATATGGGTACAAGTTTTGCTCTCGTCTTCTTCTTGGCTTCTTCGTGAGGAAGTGCTTAAGAAATTGGTCTGGAACCCACATTTAGTGCAAGCAAAAAGAAAAAAAAACGCGTTATGCGTTGTTCACTGTTAGATTCTTAGTCTTTTTACCGAAGGCACTCTCTTAGTCACCGCAGCTCTGTCTGAGTAAGATCAATGCACCAGAAGGCCGCTGACCTGATCGGCTAGACTCAGCTGTTTTTTCAGCTCCACTGAGTTTAGGCGAGCGCTCCCGCATTTGGGGGAGGCGGGGGGGGGGGGAGACTAGAGAAAGTAAAGTATGATTTGAGAAGTATTGCATGTGGAAGGCATATCGGAGTCAGCGATGAGTACACTGCAACTGGTGTTGCGGAAACCAGAGAGATAAAGTTCATAAAAACAGCTAAAAGGGCAGGTTAGTGATACATATTGAAACGCAAACAGCGCAAACAGAAGAAACATCGCATGAGCGCTGTTGATAGAGAGTCTATGCGGGTTAAACACCCGAAATGAACACAGTCTGCTTCACTTGTTTGCACCAAGATGTTCCACAATGAGACTCCTTATGTTTATCAGGCCTACGCGCTGTTGAAGCTCTTGTTCGTGCTGTACCTGCGGTCGTTTGCTAAAAGTTTACATATAAAATTTTGAGCGGGTTTTGTTTGTGGGTAGTCCTGTTACACTCCTGCTTCATGCAGATGAAGCCATAATGAAGCCATACGGAGGCGCAGTGCAGTTGGGACTACATAAAACTGCTGCTGGGGAGTCTAGCATTCAACTAGAAATTCCCGAGACAAATATGCCGTATATGCCACACCTTTACAGAGCACGCTCAGAGCAGAGTACTAAAATGTCCACACGTAAGCGCTGCAAAATAAAAATTAAATAGTCAAAGCTTCCCAAGAATCATAAGACAATAGATACATTTTTTTTCTTCCGAACAATAAGAGAGCGGCACAAAATGCCCAATGGATTCGTTCAATCTGTTAGCATCATAAAAGCAAACGCTTTAAACACTGAAAGTACTTCAATGATAAACAGTGTTCTGCCTTCTGAGCAACAAAATTTTTATTTTTAGACATCGATTTCTTTCTGCTGATTCAAGCTTGTTTCTGTGCTGAAGGTAAGTTATTTTGCGTTTTTTGTGCATTATTATTAATTTTTTAAACGCCCTGACTGCTCCCGCTCTGGCATCGGCATTCTATGAATAAATTAATCAATAATGAAATACTTGATGGTCCGGGCCTGGACCTTCGTAACGAACACCTGTCAGGTACACGCGGTCTCTCCACAAAGCTAACCAGAATGACTAACAAGTGGTAAGGTGAGGCCGAAGAGAGAACTTTAGGGAGCAGCAGCATTAGTCAAATGCGTTTTACGTAATTCCTTCGGTGATGATTATATGTTAGCGTGAGCAGGATAATTTTGTTTTCTGGTGCTGGCGTTCTTTATAGCTTTCTACCTTTTTATTCATATGCGTGTTGTGGTTACCAGGCAGATTTTAATGAGCATTTACTTGCTGGACCGAAACCTGCTCCTGAACACCCTTCTTTAAAATGTACAGTTCCTGCGGGTACAAAGCGCAAAATATAATGAAAAATATCGTTCTTTTCTCGCTCCTCACGGTATTTCACGTAGGAGCGATTTCCAACGAATCAATGGCATGTTGCTCTGCTCGCTTGATACGATGGTTAACGGCGCTAAACAATGTGTTACAAGCTAAGCCCTTCCTTTTTCCAGTCTTCGATGCCAATAAGCAATAGTCTTTTTTCTCTAGGTTTGGAAGATTGCATATCGTAAACAAAGTGCTAAGCGTAGTTGAAGGAAAGCGAAATAGAAACTAGCTTTTGCACTGGCGTGTCATGTATATCTCGTAGCTGAATGCATATTTCTCACGAACGTGCACTATTCGTGTCATATCCTAGTGCAACCACATAGACATTCCAGAACTGAAGCCCTCCGTTTATAAGAAAGAAAACAGGTATTTTTACGACCCAGCGCATCCAGCGATCCCTACTATTTGAAGACTGCGCTCGTAGTACCCCTAGTCCCACTTTCCATACCTGCATTGAACGAGTGTGGTCAACACCTTTGATGAAAAAAGCTTAAAATTCAGGTAAATATCTAGCTCATGTTTTCAATCTGCAGTTCAAGAAAACCCGAATTCTGTAAGGTACTTACAGCTTCCGTCATGTTCTTATACTGCTCAGCAAAGCACTTTTCACTGGTGTCGCACTTTCTATATGTATCATTGGTGAACCAGGCACAGGGTCTATTCCTGGTTTCCTGGGGAACTTAAAAAAGAACAAACCAACAGTGTGAGCAGAGGGGAGTATGAATGTGTGGCACATTTTTTCTTTTTTTTTGAAAAGCGGGAGAGGTACAGGTGCATTTCTTGATTCTGTTTTTATTACAGCTCTAGAACTTTTCCATTACAGCAACTTATTTTGACTTCCAAATAAAAGAAAGTCGACAAACAGTAACCTATAGAACCCGCACATAATCTGGTTAGCATTTACAAAGAAACTAAAGGCGGGAGGCGATTGCTATCACACACAAACCATATTAGCTGTGGCGACAAGCTATGCATACAGGTCACCTGCGCATTATTTCTCTCGCCTCCTTGAATAATCACACTTTTTAGAGCGCTTCTCAAACGCCGTTTAAAACCCTCTGGTGTTTGTGATGACCACTCTGGTCTTCTTCAGCGAACCATATTTAGAAGGTATTCAAGTAGAACTTTTTGTTTGTTTAATTGCCCAATGTTACTGGAAGGTGAGCTAACAGCAACAAACGGGAGAGAAAGACATACAGAAGCGCTTCTTCTGAAACCAAATAGGTTAGATTTTTATGAGCGACGCCTCACTGTTTCTGCACGTGACGCAGGGTTTTTTTGAAGGTCGCTGTTGAATTTTAAGCATGAATACGAAGCCGCGAAAAACGCATGCCTGATAATCTGAAGTTTGCTAATTTGCTGAGCTAATTACACTACGTTGTCACACTTTTTAGTGCCGTCTATCGGCTTTAGGCTAACATTGTTATTTCGCTTTAGGCCTGTACTTGCACCGCGTGTCAGGGTTCAAATATCTTTTTACTGTTTTTCGAAGATACCGCTTTTAGTAGCTTTACCTTATCATACAACCGCCTCCTGCAAGCTGGCTTTTTATGCCCTTGGTTTAATAAAGAAAAAGCAAAAACCAAACACATGCAGCTAGGCACGCGCATGCCTAAACGTTTGTCGACCGCAAGGAAGACGTGGGATATCACATTCCGATCACGTGTGGTAAGGTTTACGTTGGCGTTGCACATGAGGCTCTCATACAACAGAATAATTTCTGTACCAAACGTCATCATAACTCAAATACGGACCTCATTCGACAAAAAACATAAAGTGCCTCTGGAGGACAAAAATATTCCGCAGTAATTCACCACAGCGTCTCGCATAGTCGACGTGCAGTTTTCTAAGTTGCACCCCACAAGTGCAACTATTAGATTCGTAAAGAAAAAAATTGGTGGTGGCTTAGCTTGGTTAAGCCTGGTAATTGCAAAGCAATACGTGGGTTCTGCTATTGTACCGCTTGTGGTGATACTTTGGTTAAGCTTATGCTAGTATAGCTATGGTGTTTCTGCTGCCGAAGATGTTGAGCATCTTTTTGGCCTGGCTGCATCTTGAGCACGTCGCTTGAAAAGCCGTTCTACTCGTTCTTCTTCTGTCTCTGCGGCTCGCTGTTGCTTCCTCTTTGCATTTTGCCGAAGTGTCTTGCTTGCTTGAGGCGGCATCTCTCAAGCCTCACGAGAGGCCGAACTAGAGTAGGTGCCTACCGCCTCGCACTGCGACGGCTCGAGCCGGGCCCCCGTTTTTACACAGATGGTGTGACGTCACTCCTAGCGCGGCGCCCCTGGTGAGAAGAGCGGGAGTTAGGCCGCCGCTCCGTGCCTACCACCTCGCACTGCGACGGCTCGAGCCGGGCCCCCGTTTTTACACAGATGGTGTGACGTCAGTCCGAACGCGGCGTCCCTGGTGAGAGGAGCGGGAGTTACGCCGCCGCTCCGTGCCTACCGCCTCGCATTGCGACGGCGTGGGATGGGGCCCCGTTTTTACACAGATGGTGTGACGTCACTCCGAACGCGGCGCCCCTGGTGAGAGGAGCGGGATTTAGGCCGCCGCTCCGTGCCTACCGCCTCGCTTCGCGACGGCGTGAGATGGGGCCCCGTTTTTACACAGATGGTGTGACGTCACACCAGACGTCATGCTAAAGGTCAACCGTGCCTACCACCGCCTCGCGTTTTGACGGGCTGAGGTGGTAGCTAAAGTAGTATAATAATTAAACCGGCTCTTCACGTGAAGACAGGTAGCTTTCAGTATTAAACAGGGGCCCGCCGCTGCAGCAGAGGACGCGTATCAGGATCCACCTCTACGAGCTCTCTGCGCTTGCGCCGACTTCCGTCGCCGCACGAGGCCGCACCGAGCCGCCTTGCTATGTTCGCTGTAGGCATGAAAAATACACTGCATGAAACGAAAAATAAGTTGTGGTCTTCAAACTAACTCGACTGCGGGCATTTTAGGTGCAATACAGTGCCCAAGGTTTATAATTTCCAGATCGCTATGCGATTCCACGTCATTATAATAGAGGCCCGAAAATCGCAAGCGCTCCTTTGAAAGAATACGCAACTTTGAAGCCGTAATGAATAAGCAGGCCTCCAGTAGTGCCGATTGTTCCCCACCGTGTACGATCATGTCATTTTGTTTCCATCCCACTGTGACAGAAGGAGAATGAGCAGGCTTTCGTCATTATAATTCACAGCTCAGACAATTTCTTGCTGAAAAACGCCGTTCCACCAATGCTGCCGCGTCCGACTTTCGTTATACGATTGGCAACCAGGAACAAAATAAAAAATTACCGCTCGCACATCGCGTATGGTACAATGGGCTTAAGCAAATAAAAAAAACATACGATTATTATTATTATTTATTTATTATTTGAACATACTGCTAGCCTCACATTTGAGGCCGTCGGAGGAGTGGGACATCACATACACTAAAATAACACAGGTCAAGTAAGTGTAAACACAAAAGCGATCGTAGTCCAACAAGGCAATATGCAATATACAAAAGGTAAAAGAAAATAGCAAAACAGGAGCAAGTAGCATATTTGAGGACTTCGGCACGGTAAAGGAAAAAAAACTAAACAAAAAGAACTATGCACAAGACAACAAGAAAATATTCAGGATTGGTTTGGCTTGGTTTATAGGGTTTAACGTCCCAAAGCGACTCAGGCTATGAGAGATGCTGTAGCTACCAAAAACATATATACATTTTACGACCATCGAAGAAAGACCGCGACTCGCCTTATGTTGTTGTAATAGTCCGTGTGACTGTGTGCATGTATAAGCTATAATGTGCTTCAAGCACAAAGAATGTACCCCCTAATTAAGAGTCTTAAACATGTAGGCATGAATACCCAGCTCTCTGCGTCTTGCTCACAATCCATCTTCCCCGACTTTATTTTAATTTTGTCCAGTTGGTAGGGCTCATGCTTCAAAAGATTTATTTCTCTCTTATAACATGCAAAGGTGAGCAGTGTAAAGTCTGCATTCGCGTGAACTGCGCGAAAGTAGATCAAGCTTTTGAATGAAAGGCAAATTGTTATTGTTTTCACATGGTTAGTTCAGAAGCTCGAATAATGTATTACATTCTCTTTTGCTCAAAAGGTATTATCACACTTACATGTGCTATGGAGAGCAAGCAGAAGTTGGTGGGCAAAAAGCGTCCCGAAGCCACCAAAGTTGAAGGATCTAAAAACAAAATGTCCACAATTCATAAGCCAGGTCAAGTGTGAATACAGCTAAATCTAGCCTGTGCACATTTTAAGAAATGTCACAGAATCTGCAGTTTTGGGTCGTGTTCGTTGCGCGACTTTTTCCGGCACAAAAAGCGTGGCGTGCATGTAAAAACCTTTCATTCACAAAACCACAAAACCTTTCATGGACACCACGAAAATGGCTAGCGGTTTAGCATTATTAAGCACGAAATGTGCAACAAAACCATTTATTGGTGGTGGACACCACCACCACGTACCTCAAAGCGTGACTAAGATATCCATTGATCCAAGGAGCCAGTTATGCTCGACTTTAACGTTTTCATCGTCAATGCCAACTTACCCAATGGACGCCGGTGGCTTATGCTCCAGTGCCGCGTTTCTGCCACAGTGTTACACGCACCAACGAATGCAACGCACATCTCTGTCACTACCGCCACATAGGTCAAAGCGCGAATATTAGTTGGCTGTATTGTTCGTTGATGAAGAAGACGATGTGCAATGCACAGCGTGAAAGCGTCAGGCAGTGTAACGCCAGGCGTGATCTGCTGTGGCGATAACCTAGTTCTCTCGCAGAATGTCCAGCGAAGATGATCAGTTCATGCCACCCAGTGAACTTTTATTTGCTTTTTTTATTTCTTTCACTTGGCACAAACCCACAAACACTGCAAAAAAAACTAACACCGGAAGATCTTGCTCGAGGTTTTTCCATGGGAATAGTACTCTCGCACGAAAACTACGCCAAATTGAGGACAAAATCCTATTCCAAACTTATTCAATAAACCCTGTGCTCTGCGAACTGTCGCGATCTTTTAGCAGCAAACTTCTTAATATCGTCTGTAGTACTGACTCTGCACGATGTGCAAAAACAACCGCAAACCACAGGTGGATGCGAACCCACAACCTCCAAATTTCCGTCTGAAATTGTGGAGCATTGGACGCGAAATTCGGAGGTCATGCATGCGAATCCCATGGGTGGCATGTGGTTGTTTTTTGTCTGCTTTCCAATCAATTATCTTTCGACAAATTAAAAAAAAAATCCCCTATACTTCTTGCTTTCTGTGGCTGTTGGTTTCCATCATGTTTGCAAAAACATGCGGCGTCTAAACGAGATGATTAAAAACTATATGCAGGAAATTGAAATAGTTTTCCTCGGCAACATGCGAAAAGTCAAAGAAAGGAAGCAGTTTTGACAATGGTTCTGTTTTTTAAGCCGTTATAAAATAACTAATCTGCTCGGATTTAACACCAGCCTGTTTCAGTTTATCTAGCGACAGCTCTTTTGTCCAAGGAGTGGCCGCCTTCTGGTGAGCCTAAAGTTGTTATCCTGTAAAACACACAATGATCACAATAGTTCCAGCCTCCACAGCAATTACGTGAGCTGCATGCGGAATATTTACTGTAGCGACCTGCGCGGCCGACAGCGACAACATGCCGGTGAGGACGAAGTTGCTGCCTCTGCCTCGGCCGGACGTGCCGCTATCTCCTCTCCAGCCGCCCTCAAATAAACGTGGCCGCGGTCGCCTCCTGGGCGACCTCCATAGCAACCTCTACATTACTTTATGATTTACATATGTGAAGAAGAGAAACTGGATGAAATGGAGTCTCGTGGTGCTCCTGCGCCTATTTGTTTATTTATTTATTGACAGAATACTGCAGGCCCTAAGACTGGTCTAAGCAGGAGGGGCAAAAAGTACATAAAAATGAACACAACAAGTTACATCGCAGATAACTAACAAACGGGTAATGGGACACAGCTGGTTGGTTTATGGGGTTCAACGTCCCAAAGCGACTCAGGCTATGAGGGACGCCGTAGGGAAGGGATCCGGGCATTTCGGCCACCTGGGGTTCTTTAACGTGCACTGACATCGCACAGTACACGGGCGTCTAAAATTTCGCCTCCATCAAAATTCTACCGCCGCGGCCAGGATCGAACCCGCGTCTTTCGGGTCAGCAGCCCAGCGCCATAACCACTGAGCCACCGCGGCGGTTTACTGGGATATAGTGAACAACCAGAAACCAAAACTCAGAAACTCTGAATAAGTATTTTTGTCAATGGCAATGGTACTGTTAAGCAGCTCAGGTGCGAGTTCATTCCGCAGAGTTTTTGTGCGAGGAAAAAAAATGATCATTTTAAAGCATTGATGCTAGCGCTCTACGGTATTAATGATTCTGCGTGACGATGTCTGGTTAGTCGTGTTGTGATCGGCATAATAAATTAATCATGGCTCATGAAGAGTTTGTTCTTTTTGAGTGAGAAAATAAAGTTCTATTTCTGAATTTTTCTGCGTGTTTGCAATGTCTTATGATGTGTAGTGCCATCAGAGTCTTTGGAGAGTAAGTTGAACGATATTTGTGAAAGATGAATCTGAGAAATTTTCTCTCAATCAGTTAAAACGCATTGATATTTTTTGTGTAAGGGTCCCAGACGGTGCACGCGTACTCAAGTTTCGGACAGATCGTGAATGTGTAGGCTAAAATCTTAGTATTGGAAGGCGCCGCTTTTAATTTATGCCTAAGGAAGCAAAGCTTACGAAAGGAGTACATATATTTGTTATATGCTTATTCCAGCTAAGATTCAATTTCTTTCATTTCGAAGATAAAGGCGTTGATATTATTGTACCTTCGCCGATGTGTGAGATAATTGTTGAAGAATTGAAAAGCCTTCCTCTTACTCGATTATCTTAAAGCTCGCTCACTTATATAGCATGCCTAACTGATTCAAAATCTTTGCCCAAGTGAAATACTACACCAGCCATTAATAACTTGATTTTTATGTTATCATTTTTTGTATGCGAAGCAATTCCGATTCAGAGAGAGTTTTTTTTATATCGACATTCCTGCAGGATAATATACGCATTTCGATAATATACGTTTGGCCTGTGGCGGCGATACCTGTGTTTTGGTTCTTGCTCTTTTCTACGTTACAAGAGCTTTGTTGTCAGTATGAGTGGCGTTTTTGTAATCAGGAGCTGGTATTCTGTCGATACAAGCCAACTTCAATTTCTCCTCAGTGTCCCTGAGAAAACTGGCCTGTTTTTAATATAATTTTTCATACGTGAATAAGCCGCTTACCATAAGTCCCAACAGTACCCTTAGGAATTCAAAACTGCAATGCTGTCATTCGAGCATCCGCCTAGCATACGGGATGTCCGGGATTTCTTCACCAGTAGAGCCACGTACCCACTAGTAATATAATCTGTACAAAATTCTTCTGGTTTGAAGCTCTGCTTCTCTGCAGTGATATGTTCGGAAAATGGATCTTTTACCCACCTTGTGTAAAGAAAGAAGGGCTATAATGGATACTGTTTTTCACAGGAAGAATTGCGGCAGCAACAAACAGTTTATTATGCTTCCGTGCTAATTATAACTTATAAATCCAGGTTTCAATCCGCACATGAAATCAAGAGATGTGGTTGATAAACAGGTCTTCCGTGTTTTTTAGGATAGCATTTCGTTGACACAAAATTTAATTATTTACAGTTCATTGTTTTCCTTCATCGAACGTGAACTTTTCGGCATATGCGAATAGCGCTTTTAACGACCTGCTAGCACTGCTCCATTCCAATTTCTTGAATAGTACCGTTTCTTAGCTGTCCCTGAATATTGTCCCCATCTAAGGCATCTTTAGTCCTCACAATTTTCGTACTTTTTCACATGAGGCGTGGGGTCCAGGATTTGCTATCCATTTCATTCTTTTCCTCCACAAGTTCTTCAGGTTCAGCAAGAAGTCGTTTGCATGTTTAGTGCCTAGAACTAAAAAAGCATGAAAGCGTATAACCTCACAGACAGAATATAAACGGCAGAGCTATCAAAGTTAATAAATGAGCTCAAGGTATAAGACATAAGAAGCTTTTTATGCACTTAACCAGGCATGCTTTAAAAATGCAGGTAGCCTAAAAGCGGTGACGAGGAAACTAGGCATTGCAAAAATTTCATGTATAAGAGGGCAGTGTTGTCAGCAATATAGATACGACCGATAACGCAGCCTAAATGTACTACAAAAATCTATAGAGCAGCCAATCTAATCAGAACGGTTCTGAGAGGGGCAGTAGCGCACGTCAATAGCCCGAAAGAGGAAGTAAAGAAAGCCATGGGAGCAATGCAAAGGGGTAAAGCAGCTGATCAGAATCAAGTAAAAGCCTATATGTTGTAGGACGGAGGAGAGATTGTGCCAGGAAAACTAGCCACCCTGTAATATGCAATGTCTTATGACCGCAAGCCTACTATAAGCTTGGAAAAACGCTAACATGATGCTTATCAATAAGAAAGGTAACGTCAAGGATTTGACTGATTGCAGACCGATCAGTTGACTGCTCGTTACCTACAACGTGTTTACAAAGGTAACAGCTAGTGCAGTCCGGACAACCTTAGAATTCAATCAGCCAAATAATGCGGCAGCTTTTATAAGCAATAGTGGATAATAGACCATACTCGCACCATCGATACGGTGTTATATAAATGCGCCGAATGTAACCAACACCTGCATATAGCCTCAATTCATTACGAGAAACAATTGGAACCAGTGGAAACTTCGGCAGTCATGCATGCATTGCGGAATCAGGGTGCAGAAGGGTGCAATGTAAAATTTTCTCATGCGCCAGATGAGTGATTTTATGCCCATCTGGAAATCTCTTCGTTAGGATTGTGCTCAGCGTTTACTGCTGCGCATATTTAAAGGTACCCCAAAAATTATTACAGCATTCATCTATAATCGTGCCTCTTTTAAAGGCATTTAAGTGATTTCGTCCGCACTGCTGTACAAGCCTCGCGTTCAATTTGAACGGTCTGAAAACTGGTTTCGACTCATCGCGGTGGCTCAGTTCCTTGTTCGTTCTGCTACTAAGCCGGATGACTCGACTTCAGTGCCGGTATCGGCTGCTGCGTTTCAACTGAATCGAAGCGCAAAAATGCGCTCATGTGCTGTGCGATATTATTACACGCGAAAGAACACCAAGTGGTTTAAATTAATCCGCGATCGTCCACTACGGTGGCTTTAAAGCCAGGGTGTCCCTGCGGGACGTTAATTTGGCAAATTAGAATTCTATTGTCAATGGTTATTTAGAAATGCGTGTCCAACCGTCACAAAAAAAAAAGAACAAACCATTTCGGAGGCCCAGATGTTTATGAGAATAATGCTGTTTTCGTTGTTCCTGGCCCAGACCCCTTCGTGCTTACTGTGTCTAATATTAGGCAAAATGATGATGCTAGATGGCGCAATAACTACTGCACTTGAATGATATTAGAAAAAGTGAATGTGTTCTTTTCAGATTATTCCTAAATGCTCCTTTGAAGAAAGCGCGCAAGGTGCGAGAGTCACTTACGGCGGAACTCCAAAAGAATAGAGCGGTGCTTGGAACAACTGGGCAGGAAAATCTGCAAATGATAGGCGTCAACACAGCGCACGAAATTCAAAAGTTAAAAAGAAATACGAAAATGTTTTAATGCTACGGTATAAGTCTAAAACAAATATGGGGCGCATGCTGACTACAATGACCGCATTAGGCGGCTATTAATGCCAAATATGTATTTTCTTCTCACTACGCATTCGAACTAAACGTATTACGTGCTATTAAATAAGGACAGCTTGCAAGAGGAAAAAGACCGCCAGCGCAACGGTTCCACATTGGCTTTTGTAGTCGGTTCTTGATCTCATGGACACCAGTTGGCCGATTCCGGCTGCAACAGCCTTATTTTGACGGAGGAGAATTACCAAAATGTGTCAGAGCTTCGCGCGATGTAAGTGCGTTAGTCAACCCCTGGCCGTTGAAATTAAGCCACAATCCTCCACTGCACCGTCAGAGCTAGAACATGTTTCACTCCCGTATGTTACGCGCACCACTTACGTGTTTATTTTTGCCAATAGAACTACCGTCCTAGCCAAAACTAATCAACCATCCGTTACGGCACTGTCAGTGGTCTCGCGGCGATGCTTTACACGGCGTTGGTCTCTGCTCTCTGGCTGCGAGCTCTTTCGTTGGATCACAAGAAGTAAGCTGGCAGCATGTGTAGTGGGCGATTTCGCCCCTTAGGAGCGCTGTCATACTGGCCGAGGGTGCAGGCTTATGTCAAGCTGTGTACACTCGCAGTTTACACCGCAGCGCCTCCACTCGGCTTCCAGTCCGCTCCACCGCCGGAATGGCTTCTCGGTTACGTTTGGCAAAGACGGTACATTTATAGCCCTGTACAGACAGACTGATGGCCACAGCTGCCAGGCTATTCAGGTGCTTAGGTTGTCACAAACAATAAAAAATACACGCATGCCGCAAACAGTTCTCCAGAAACGCGAATATAACTTACCAAGTTGTTTGTAGGATTTAAAGAAAGCTCTTAGGTCCTCATCCCATTTGATGACCCACCTGTAACAAACAGAACAAAAGCGAAAATCAAACTATCACTTCAATATTGTTATATTACTACACCAAGTGCCTTTGTTCCTCTAGTTCCTTGTTTGAAGGGAATCGTTACGCTCCGAAGCATATATAGAGAGCTGGTCCCACTGCGCTCAAACTCATACGTGGGCTGCGTTTTCTTTACCTCTGCCTTCCACTTTTGCACATATGTTGCTTGCTTAGCTGAGTGCACTTCTACTAAACTTTCCTTACGTAAGCAGTTACGTTATGCAGATTTACTCTGATAACAGCATCGAACTAACGAAGAGGAATGATTGGCTTGAGTGCTCGTCTTTCTTGAGTTGCGAAAAATGGCGCGAGAGGATGCCTTTCTTAACTTCAGCTCACATTAGTACCAGGAAATTGTTCGGGGGATATTACAACCCTGTTGCACTCACTCCGACGCAGGCCAGCATTTCTTAAAATCAAATTTCAATTTTTACAAGTGATTTTCCTAACAGTATTCTAATCACTGCCTCTGTCAATAACTTTAATATTATTTCGCTGTGCTAAGTTTGTGGAGAGGCATACAGTATTCCGAAACCGAAATCAGACAGCTCGATCCTGAAAGGCAAGCCATGCCACATTTGAAACAAGCACTACGGAGCGCCATTTTGGCCCTCAATCTTCTCACGTAAATTAGAATAATACAAACGTCGCTTGCGCACTCTTACATGCTTCTCTCATTTAATTGGCGTCGTACAGAGCTACCTGGGTACGACGCCGATTGCGTCTGATGAAAACGTCAGCTCGATCTTCGAAACCTCAGTTCAATGCCACCGTGGAATGATAAGGAGTGACACAAGCAAATACATGAGCTTCCCGGCTTTAGGCTGACGTGACATTCTTGGGATATTGACTCCTGCATGTGCAGCCCCACAGTAAACGCGAAAAAAAAATAATAACTTCGAGTGTCCTCTATGCCAGTAATACCATTTCGCTGACAAAACTGAACGAAAAAAAGGCCTATGTCTAGTCAATAGTGCGAGGGAGGAAAGTTACGCAGAATAATATTCAATCCATTCTATATTCAGGCTGCCAAAAGAAGAAACTTCGCAACTCAGCGATGCAGGTGCGCCAGCCACAAAAAGCCGGGTGAGGCTGTCATATTTATTCCTTCAAATTTATAGGAAAAACGTGTGATGTCCAGGCGTTTGGGGCCACCTTGACAAAATGGTTCGGAATAATGATTGGTTCACGACAGTAAACAAATTCAAAGAGTTAAATCCTTCAATGACTGTTGAAGCTGCGGGAATAATCAAGGAGGCGGTCCGCGCTGTGACTGCAAGCATACCATTGCACAGCATTAAACATTTGAATTTAGTATGTCCATATGAGTGTTTTACATATTCCACAGCGGCCTCACAATTTTCGTCATAAAGGAACCCCGTTGAGTTCATCGAGGAGTGCTAACTACTCGATGCGAGCGGAGCACACGCTTTTTTGTCATTTTCTCACTCGTGTTTTTGAGGACGCCCACGAGTCTGTATACATACAAGCACACATAAGTTGGGGTGATCTAGCTAGTGGTTAGATGAATCACTTAAGTAGTGTGCAGGCGGCGACACGGAAGCGTGGAAGATACCTCAAAACAGTTAATTGTCGCACTCGGTCTACTGAAAGATCGAGGCTGCGAATTGTGTGACCGACAGCGCATTTTATGGCAACGCAGCGACTGATGCCACCGCATTGACATTAACCAAACAAGGAATAGTTGTTACAGCCGTCGGCCTGTCACGCTTCCAGTTGCACTCTAAAGAAGCGTAGATTCTGCCTCGGTTGTGGCGATACATTTTCCCATTGTGTGTTTGCGAATTTCGAAATTGCGCTGACAGACGCACGAAAAAAATGTTTGAACAAGAAGTCGGTATGTAGCCAGTAAGTGCTGTCCTGAGTTTCTGCAACCAGATTACTGGCGCGGGCTGTAACAAAAGCTTCGAGCCAGAGGTGAGTCGGGAACTGGCGTGCTAATTCACTGCATTTTTGAAATCATAGATGTTACCCATCAGGCTCACGTGCACACTTTGGTCAGTTTTATGCTCATGTGTGTGACGTGGTACCTAGACTTCTTATTGAGCTATTACTGCCCCCAAACATAATTCTATATTGACGGCGCATTTTACTTTTCTCGGCGGTTTTTTTTTTCTGGTGGGCTGTTTACTTCGATGATCAAAAAGCAAACCTAAGCTTCTAGCGCCGCTCAATAAGTTTCGCAGTTCAGTCGACAACCTCAATCATAGTGAAAGGCCAGCAATATCTCTCCAAGACGTTGCTGCCTGGAGTGGGTTGTGAAAATTTTTGTGATGTGTAAATTCATTTCCACCGATATGTATTGTAGCATAATGGGCTCTGTGGGCTGAAAATGTTACCCATTGAGGAACCGGCGACGCTGGCTCCGTACTTGGGGCACTTGGCTGCTCAGAGCCGTGGCGCGCGTTAAGCCACAGAAGGCATAGTCATGTTTCGACTGACGGGAAACGCCAGGCACCCGTGTGTTTTGCGATATTAGAATACGTTAACGAAACCCAAGTGATCATAGTTATTCCAAAGCCCTCCGTTACGACGTCTCTTTAGCCCATGGCTCACTTAGGACGTCACACTTTATATATTATGCAATACCCAACCATTGCGTTGTCATAGAAATCAATACGCATGCCGGGCAGCAAGCAAATCCAGCACACTGGGAGTGGAAAGTTGACAAGTGCCAGTGGCCTCCTTATGGAGAGAATAATATAGAAGGGCATACGTGATAATCCAAGCTCGTTATAAAAAAAATCGTTTTTCTACTCACAGGGTATCATCATCCGTGTCCCCCCGGAATTTTTTCCAAAGCTGTTTTTCTTCGTTAGCTCGGAAAGTCTCATACACTTGCAGAAAAGATGAGTTGAGTGCAAGGTCCGGAATCTGCCACGACGCATAATTGACAATACCTTAAATTTTTACACCTTAATAGTCAACAGGTTCTAAATAAACATGCTTGCAATTATGACTATCAAATTCTGACATTTCACAAAATTGAGAGCGCAGATGGCTAACCTTTCTAGTCTCGTAAGCATTTGGAACCGCAATAATGCATCACTTTTAAAGAAAAATTATTTTTCACTTCTCTAGCAATGATTTGTCCAGCCTTAAAGATCATTTTCTGTGCAAAAAAAAACATATGCACTCGACCAGGGCACGCGGTCTATTGTGGGCCGCTTTGCGCACATGTGCACGAGCAACCATCCAGCAAATCTTCCAGCATGTACCACGTGGCAGCTGTGCGCCATTTAAAGGAGCATTCATAGGCATACTCAATGTATACGGCGGCGGCTTACCACGAACTGAAACCGGAAGGACGGCTAAGGCCATCACTTTAGCTCATGTGCTAGTGAATTATAATTTTGTGGCGTGGGGTGCTAGGGATTATTTGAAAAGGTAATTGATAATTATGTTAAAACAATTTAGAACGCTGTGCACTGAACCTATGATCTCTTGCTTTCAAAATGTGGTTACTATCGGTGCCCGATCAGCGGCGACAACTGTACCGACGAAGATCCTCGAAGCCATCTGCAACAGGTGCCAGATATGCATCGAACAGTGTGCTTTAGTTCTCAGAAAGTTCCTCAGGAATACAACAGAAAACCTGAACTTGAAAATGCACACTTTTTGTGCATGGGCTCGACACCGCCAAAATCACGAAGAAAATTGTGCCTTTTAGTGAAGTGTAAAGGCTGAATATTCGTTTCATAAAATGTTTGAGCCCATGACGACATCGGCGTTAGTAGCTGGGTTCCGGGAAGTCGTGGGCTGTATTTGGCTGCGTGTGCTTAGTGACACACCTCAGGTTGTCTCAACAACGTGAGTTGTACAAATTGTTTTAATGGCTTTTAGTACCACCCGAAGAAAAAATTTCACTAAAAATTGAAGGGTGCACTTAAGCTCCGCCCTGAGAATATTACAGCGTTATTTGTTTAGTGCCCATACATGCGGAACTGGTCATTCTCTGCTTTACATTCTAGATCCCTGGGGTCCCCATACCAGTCACGGCGCAGTGGTGCAGCGGTTAAGTGAAGTGCCACTGCCATGCGATGTCAGGCGCGGCAAAGGTAGGGCCTGCGCGACATACGTTGCCCCTCAAGAGCAACCCCTCGCGAACAGTCATCAAGTTAACTGCCACCTGCTTGGGTTGGAAGCTTGCGCACAATCCTTTGGGCAGGAAGTCATGACGCCAGAGACCATGTGACAAAAATTGCCCACCTGCGCTCCTCCTCTGCGCATTCTTCGTCCATTTTGCGCTCACGGTTAATGGCGCGAACGCCGAAAACAGATGTCAACACCGAAAGCGGACGCCATCGATGAAGCCGGCTTTTCTGCGACACAGGTTCCTTAACGTTCTGGCAATAACAGTAAGTTTACAGCTGTCATTATCAAGACACTGGGTCGAATCACTTAAATAAAACATGAGTTGTCTCCTATGCATTCAAGGCTGCCAAGCGTGTGGCTGGACAGTACTGATATATCAAATGTGCCCATCCCACATCACATGCGCCAGAAAGGTAACAGCAAACTCACTCACAAAATCGTAGCGACTGTGAAGAACCGTCATGTTGAACAAGCTGTCCGAGTAGCCGAACCTTGCGTTCACATCCTCAACCTAGAAAACAGAAGAAAACGCCTCTATTGGAGTTGCATTTCAGATGGCCTATACGCAGATGTAGCAACAGGGCTTTACTATATCTATACATTCTCCTATTATGAAAGCATTTTTGATAGCAGTGCCGCCAAACGGCCAAGCGTAATCTATGGCATCTAATGAAGAGCCGAAACCTTGCGTGGCGTGCGACGTGTTTCGTTGTTTTAGGGATCGTGTCTGTAGAGGGCTAGCATGCGCCATGTGTGTTTATTCCCCACTCCCTCTCCTTTCTTCGCGGCTAAGGGAGGTCAGCTTCGCCGTTGATCTGGCCCCAAGGAGGTCTGTGGATGCGCGCGGTCTCATTAGGAGCGCCCATCTTTCTGTCCCCTGTGTCGCCGCTGCAGACTCCGGAGAGCCGGCAGTTAGCGTCCAAGGCGGGCAGCTGCCAGAGAGGGAGCGGCCGGCTCTCCCAAGCCTCCCATTGTCCCCTTTCGGGGAAGGGCGCGTGTTTCTCGCCGGGACCGCTTTGTGCCAGTGTAGAAAGAGCCATGAAAATGTCAACGCCATCGTTGCATCGTACGCCCACAGCTCACCGCGTCTTGACAAACACCAGTTGCGGCCCAATTTAGATTCGAACGCTTCGTTCGGAGGTTCGACCGCTTTTCTTTTGAAAAGAGAACACTGCTGGATGAAGCGGGGCCGGGCGCGTCCGGGTGAATGGGAGCTGCGGGCGACGGTGCAGCTGGCTGGCGTCCGGTATGGCCCGAGGCTCGACAACTCGGTCTCAAGAAACGGGCGCGCGCAGAAGACGCCACCGGACAGAACGGACGCAGCCACCTGCTTAATTGGGGATAGTGACGGCCACTTGAGTTATGACGCCGCTCGGACCCCGGAGGACGGCTGCTGGGTCGGCAGCCCATTGTGATCCGACTCGTATCGGAAAGTGGCTCTGCGCTCCCGGGTGTTGTTCGCGACTGTCGCAGCTGGGGTTGGGGCCGATAATTGCCCCAGTTCCGAGAACCGTCAAGGTCACGTGTAATGGGGAGACAGACGTACCCGCGGAAATTATTTTGACGTGTTGTTGTTAGGTGTTTCGCTTTTCTTTCCATAGGGGAGAGCGTTTTTTTAATACAGTGGAAGTGTGGGGCGGGACACGTAACCCAGGGGGCCAATCCGTATGTGTGTGCATTCTCGGAATTCACTATGTTTTAAGTGATAATGATGCCCTTTTTACAATATGTGCATTTGAGAGAGAGTTATGTCCATTAAGGAAGTTGGAGGGCTGGCCACACGCTTAATAACCAATCGTGTTAAGGGTTTGACACGATTGGATGCTGATGAATATGGGCCGGGCCCATGTGCTTTTAAAACTGGGTTCCGGAACCCGGAAAAGAGGTTCTGGGCTACGGAGATAGATGTAACGCATCTTCGGCTATGCCGAGTAGGGGCCTCCCCTAAATGTTAGTCCGTTCCATGTTGTTGTTGTGCTCACTGCTCAACTTGTATATATATGTAAACTACTGTACATAAAGCTTCAATTTATATCCCCTGCAAGTTCTCTGTTGTTGCCAAGTATTGTCTAGCCAGACCTTCAGCCACCAAGATATCAAAGGCCGTCTCCGACGGGGCGCCCCTGGTGCAAAGGAAGAAAGGAAGGAAGAGAAAAGAACCTATTCGCTTTTGGTGTAGGCGAAACTTTACTGTTTCACTAACATTTATGCGATGGCGGGGATTCTCTGGATCTCATGACAGCGCTCAGACCGAAACCGGTAGTTTGCGTTCTGAAAATATCCCTGCGGCGTTCCAGATTCACGGCGCTGAGTCCATGTGTGAGCCGAGCTTGAAATAGCTGCCATGCCAGCGACTGCTCATCCTGTATTTCCTATAATCTCTTTCTCTCCCTAACTTCTCCATGGTGCTTTACGACTCAAGTCATCAGCCGAATATCATATGGACCGCTTAGTAGCGCCATTAGCGTCTCTCGCTTCTTATTGTACGATAACATTTGCCTGCACTTTTTCAGTCTTAGCTCGCCGTTGGGTCACCTAGCTGGCACTCTCAACTTCGTAGCAAGTGACGTGAAGCTTCCGCATTTAGCTTCGTTCGCTCTGCTACATGCTCATGGTGCAGACGTAATATCAATGAACATTTGAAAATGCACAATGATGAGATAAAATGCTGTAACGCCCGTAGGTTACAACTAGACAGAAAGTCACACATAGACAGGCAGCTGCTAGATGGACGCTACCCCACGAAAAATCATCATGTGCTAATTGTTCCTCGTTTCCCTCCTAGCGTCTCAAGTTATCGTCCACACGTCTGTAACAATAAGAAGAATAAGATGAAACTGTCCGCGTTAGCCAAAAGCGCGACGAGAGCGCCATGTGAGCTGCCGGAGACGAAAAGGGAGACAAGATGCGGCGCCATTCGACACGCGATTTCCTCGGCCGGGGACCATTGTGCATGTGTGCGCGCGCGTGTGTGCGTGTCTGAGTGTGTGCGCGCGAGCCGACCAAGTGGCAGGCGCCCGAAAAGGGATTCCGCGGCCATCCCTGAACCGGGCGGCGGGCTGTGAGGTCGGGCAGCGCGGTTTCCCGTCGCCGTTTCCGGGAACTCAACTGTCCAAGGTCGGAGAGGCGGGAGCGGCGGCAGAAGAGGGAGAAAGGAGGAATCGACCTGGCATCGAGGGACAGTGGTTTTGTGAGAGGCTCAACGGAAAGGCCGTGCTTCCAATCTCTCTGTAAAGTTTTCTCTTGTTTTACCGTTCGGCCAATTAAACCAGTTGTTAAGTTTCATCGGGGTTCCTTCTTTGTGAACGAAACTAACGAATGCGTACGTAGAGCACGTACTCTCTCACGTACCAAAAATGAGCTACTTGAATGAATCGATGTTCTTCGAAAATTGATTGCTTTCAGACGGGCTCTATTTATGTTCTTGAGCCTCTTCCAGCCGCGGGCGTTTTGTTAAACTGATTCAATAGCATTAGAAGTCTCGTTACCAAAAAAATTGCGTTGTGGTCTGCTATCAAATTCGCTGCTTTTTCCAGCCGGCGCTGCGTTATGTCTTAAAAGTTGGTGATTGCTGGATACCTTTATGCCATCATTAGATCACATGACCTGCCTCCTGTCCTATTCCCCTCCTTCTTCTCTCCCTTCGCACCCTTTACCTGGAGACTCAGGGAGAAGTTGCAAAACATACGATTCTAATGTTATCGTTTTCCCCACACGCAATGTAACATGTTCCACAATACATATTATATGTGTCATTATGCTGGAAACCGGCGGTCAATGAAGACATAGCAGTGGTGACCTATTGGTCCAATGGACATGCAAAGAGATCTTCTCTGTTTGCGGCAGCACTCATTTCATTATCCCTAATAGATGGCATTATGACTCAAGATTTCGGATTTCCTCCAAAACGTTCGGCTATCAATTATGATTCATGTTCGTTCTCGCGCTCAGCATCAGATTCGGCGTAAGATACACAGCGGTCTCCGGACAATATTTTACTGATCATACTCCAGTATCTTCATACTAGATGATACTACAGAAACAGGCATGTGCCAATAGCCAGGCCACCAAAGTGCGAAACGCCAGCCCTAACCACTAGTTCAATTGTTGACTAGTTTACGCGCTTCATAGACGACTGCACAAAACAATAGCAACTGAAGCATGAAAAGCATTTTTTAATAGAAGTGCACTGACTGCAGCTATAACAATACGTAACGACTGATACACTCAAGCAAACTGAAAGGAACTTACAATCGTGAGTAATTAATTGCAGTCAGGCGCAATCAGGCCAAATGGAAGTGCACATGCAGTCAAGCAATTAGAATTGACATGCGGTTAGGTGAAAGGGAAGTGTAGTAAATAACTGAACGAAAGAAAACGTTCTTCAAAAGAAACTAGCCGCACTCTTCTTCTTACCGCCTTTATAAGTAAATGCTTGGTGCTGCTGTCTATCCACGTGCTGTTACGAATCTCCTCAATCAACGTCTTCTTTATTATAGCAGCAATTCCTTGAACCTGAAAGGAAACCGATGAGAAGTGGTAGTTTTCATTTCTGCGTTTTTTTTTCATCTGTAAGTCAACCTGTTTTTTATGTACAAAAGTATAAGATAGAAATATTCTATAAGGAAACTGTTTTGCACATTATCTGGCACATTGTTCGTCTACAAATTATGCATGCATACAAGTCAATTCTGGAAAGTAAGGAGTGAGAAGATGAAAACAGCACCCCCTCTGACTCTTTCTGCTTTCTCCTCTGTCCGCATGCTTCAGCATCAAGTGCAGAGCCCTACGATGTAGACCCGCATCAGTGGTCAGAGCACTCGGTTACTTAGCCTAAGAACCCGGTTTCGAGCCCTGCTGCGCAGCAGCATTTTGATGGAGGAGATGCTGAAAACAGGACCGTGTGCTGTGCAGTGTCTGTAGAAACTAAAACTGATTTAGTTCCTCGTTGTAGACAGTAGACTGTTATCGTTTATGTAACTTCGTTTATTGCAAGAAACAAGAAACAATCAAACTGTTCGTTAGGAGGGGAGCAAGAGCTCGAGAAATTACATGCTCATCGTTGGGGCTCCCCGATCGTTCTGTCCTTTTCCAATGCTTTGTTTGCGCTATAAACCTTTCTACATCAGGAAGAAAAATTAGTTCTTGGGCACAGAACTAGACAATGATTTCGCTTCTTCTAAAAGGATCTATCGTGGATCTGTGCAATGCTAGGGATGCGCACGCATTTTATTCCGGCGTTTCGATCTTAAATGACTGAATCATTTTTCGCGTGTAGTTATAAAGATTCTTGAAAGCCATTGTGGTGTCACTACTGCTTAGCACACGTTCCTTTTTTTTTTTTTGCAGTCGTTGCAGTCGGTGACCTGAGCAGCATGCATTGTCGCCTTTGCGAAGGAGGAAAAAATAAGAGCTCGCAGCGCTACAGTAATAGTATTCTCTGCTCGTGAACAAAATTCAGCCGTAATTAAACCTTCTAAAACTTTTCTTCTACCGCCCTCTTCCAATTTTCCTTAGCCCATATCACTGGAACCTAATTTTCATTAATTTTAAAAAGCCAATAAGCACTTTTTATAACTTTTTTTGACCATCTGCCAGTCACTGCCTGTGTCTCGATCCATTCCTCCATTCGTTACAGGTCATTCATTCCTTGGAGACAGCAGCAATATAATTAGTTGTTAAAAATAAGAAATGATCATCAATCGACGCGAATATAATTCAAGCTTTAATGAACAGAGAGCTGCCAAATTTGTGTGTCTGCACCTCTTTCTTCAAGAGCTTGGAAAGTCACACACAGATCTTCTTAATGTCTGCTTCCAACCGGGTATTTAAAACCACATTTTTTAACAATATTCGCGAAACCTATATTTAAATCATCCAGAAGATCGGGCAGGGTTTCGTAACCGGTACTCAAAAACAGATCAGATTTACACCATAAATATGGATCTGCCGTGGTTGCTCAGTGTTTCTGGGGCTCGGCTGCTGACCCGAAGGAGAAGGGATCGATCTCGGTCGAGATCCGGGCCAGTCGAGGTGAAATGCTAGAGTCCCGAATACTGAGCGATGACAGTGCACAATGAGGAATCCCAGGTGGTAAAATTATCCGGAGCCCTCCAGTACGGCATCCCTGATAGCCTGAGTCGCTTTGGGACGTTAAGCCCCATAATCCAACGCCAAACACTTTAAATCTTGTATTGGAGAAATGCGCAATATATCAGTAAACCTTACATAGCCCTCATAAAATACGATAAAGCATTTGACTGAATCATAACCTAAGTAATAATACAGGCATTGCGGAACCAGGTAGCAGAGCAGCCATATGCAAAAACAGTACACAATTATTACACCGGATGGTTTGTACGAATTCCGGGTACTCCCTTTCGGCCTGTGTTCGGCTCCTGCCACCTTCCAGCGGATGATGAACACAGTGCTTGCCGATCTAAAATGGCAGTCCTGCCTCGTCTACCTGGATGACGTTGTCATCTTCTCCGCCACATCCGAAGAGCACCTTAGGCGCCTGCGGGCTGTGTTTGCCGCCATTCGTTCAGCCGGTCTTTCCCTCTAGCCCGAAAAGCGTCACTTCGCCTTCCAGGAGCTGCAGTTCCTGGGTCACATTGTGAGCGCTAAGGGAGTTAGCCCTGACCCCGATAAGACGGCCACTGTCGCTAATTTTCCCGTGCCAACCGATAAGCGCAGTGTGCGCCGCTTTCTGGGTCTTTGCGCCTATTATCGGCGTTTTGTGCAGAACTTCTCCCAGATCGCTGAGCCCCTCATCGGCCTCACGAAAGATGCTGAACCGTTCTTCTGGGCCAATAGCAACAACAAGCCTTCGAAGACCTCCGAGCTCGTCTCCAAAGGTCGCCCATCCTTGGCCACTTCGACGAGTCAGCCGACACTGAACTACACACATCGCCAGCAACATCGGCCTCGGTGCGGTCCTTTTGCAGTGGCAGGATGGTCTCGAACGCGTAATCGCATACGCAAGCCGCACCTTGTCACGCTCGGAGACGAACTATTCCACTACTGAAAAAGAATGCATGGCAATTGTGTGGGCAGTGACCAAATTTCGCCCATATTTATACGGCCGCCCATTTAGAGTTGTCAGTGATCACCATTAGCTATGTTGGCTAGCGAACCTGAAAGATTCCTCGGAGCGGCTTGCACGCTGGAGTCTTCGTCTTCAAGATTTCGATGTCACCATCGTTTATAAGTCCGGTAGGAAGCACAGTGATGCCGACTGTCTGTCTCGTGCCCCTGTCGAGGACAACCCAGCTGATCCGACGACGATTCTGTGTTTCTCGGCGCCATCTCCACGTCCGTCCTCACTCAACACCAAACAGACGACAGTGAACTACGGCCTCTCATTGAGTATCTTGAAGGAAGCGCAGAGTAGCCCCCGCGACTCTTCTCACGTGGTCTGTCGTCATTCTGTTTGCGCGATGGCGTTCGGTATAAGAAAAACTGCCGCCCGACGGAAGCTGTCTATCTGCTCGTCGTACCTGCGGCTTTGCGCGAAGAAGTCCTGCAGGCGTGCCATGATGACCCATGTTCTGGTCACCTGGGTTTTTCTCGCACGTTGGCGCGGATACGGCAAAAGTACTACTGGCCCAGGGTTGCTGCAGTTGTACAGCGTTACGTCCGAACTTGCCGCGAGCGCCAACGTCGCAAGACGCCACCGACTAAGCCAGCCGGACTACTACAGCCCATTGATCCGCCACAAGACCCCTTCCACCAAGTCGGCATGGACTTACCGGCCCCTTTCCGCAGTCCTCGCTGGGTAACCGCTACATTGTGGTGGCCACTGACTACCTCAGCCGGTACTGTGAAACTAAAGCTCTCGCCCGTGGTACTGCTGACGAAATTGCGAACTTTTCCGTTCAAAACATTGTGCTTCGTCATGGTGCCCCCGTCGTCGTTATAATTGACAGGGGAACGGCGTTCACCTCGGCCCTCACACAGGAGGTTATGCGCCTTAGCGGCACGAGTCACCGAAAAACAACCGCTTACCACCCTCAAACGAACGGACTCACCGAACGGCTCTACAAGACGATCGCCGACATGATCTCCATGTATGTTGACGCAGACCACCGGAACTGGGATGCCATACTCCCTTACGTAACTTTCGCCTATAACACTGCACTACAAGAAAAGGCGCGTTTCACTCCATTTCGTTTAGTGCATGGTCGCGAAGCCACCACCATGCTGGACGCAATGTTGCTTCCGACTCGTACTACCTCAACTGTTGTGGGTGCTGACCACTTCGTTCGTCACGCCGAGGCCGCCCGCCAACTCGCTCGGCAGCGCATCCGGCACCAGCAAACCCACGACGCTCGCCGCTATAACCTCCGCCACAGAGCTGTTAGTTACCAGCCCGGCGAACAAGTCGGTGTTTGGAGCCCAGTCCGCATGCGTGGACGCTCCGAAAAGCTTCTACGCCGATATTTCGGCCCCTACGAGGTACTCCGCCAAGTAAGTGAGGTGAACTATGAAGTTCTTCCCCAAGGAACAAATCGCTCCTTCAGACGGCCGACCTCCGAAATTGTCCATGTCGCACGCATGAAGCCATAACACGCCCGCTAACGCTTCAGGCGTGTCTACACCTGCCGCCGGACACATGCAGCGTCCCTTCTCTTCGTGCTGCCCATTGCTGCGGCACCGAGTCGGTGCCCTTCAGAGAGGGGGAGCAATGCCACCGTCCGAACCAATCAGTGGCGCCGTACCGCGGCCGCACTGTTAAAGCTGGGACTTGCCAAGCCTTGGACATTCGAGGTGCTCGAAGATCGTCTTCTTCCTCGCTCGAGCTGCCTGCTGGCTTGCACGCCCACCTCGTCTAATTAGAACGTGGGCTATTTCTTCACCCGTTTGTCGGTGACAATATCTACAGCAGCTCCAGAACCACCTCCTTCCTATTTAAATAAATTGTAATGACAAAGATGACGCAGCGACAGCCTTATGGAGCTAGCGCACAGCGACGAAGGAGAGGCAGAGAGTGCATTTCTTAGTGGCGGTGGTGGTAAAAAGGTTTGGTTCATGGTTCATGGTGTTTAACGTCCCAAAGCGACTAGGCTATGAGAGACGCCGTAGTGAAGGGCGCCGGGAATTTGGACAACCTGGGGTTCTTTAACGTGCACTGACATCACACAGTACACGGGCCTCTAGAATTTCTCCTCCAAAGAAATTCTAGCCGCCGCGGCCGGGATCGAGCCCGCGTCTTTCGGGACATCAGCCGAGCACCATAACTGCTGAGCCACCGCGGCGGCATTCATTTGGTACATTTGCAGAGAAGTGCTCGAAGACAGGCCCCTAGTGGGTCTCGCCCTTACAATACAAGGCGGAGTTCCTCATTCCGGCATCCCATTGGTCATGACCGCTGCGCAGGTCCTCCGAGCCAGGTCCTGTAGGGCCGATAGTTCCTAGCAGCCGAGCACGGTTACCTCCCAGTCCCCTCGGGTAGGGAAAGGGGTGATGGGGGGAGGGGGGGGAAGGATTTTGCCAGCATGCCCAAACCATGTGGAAGGTGTCGGCCACCACCCCACAGAATGATCAGCGGCCATCAAAAGAAGGATTCAAGTGCTTGAGGACCACCGGGCACAGCAGGGTGTTTGTAAAGAGCCTCGGGAGAGTTCATTCGCCAGCTTTTCCCAGTCTCTTCATAAGAACCGGGTAGCGCCGGCGTGCGGCACGATAGTGCTCAGTCATATCTTTAAACGGAAGACAGGGGAGCGACACCTCGAGAGTCACTCCCCTTTCTTCCTAAGAAAGCCATGAGGTGGTGGGGAAGAAATTTTTCTTCACCTCCCCCTTTTTAATTTCTGTCGTTCCCTCCTTACGACCACCTGTATCCCCGTTAAAGCATCGCCCTTTTCAAGTTGTCACCGATTTTCGTTTTTCTTTCTCACCTTTTTTCTCCTCCCCCCACCCCTTCCCATTATTTGAATTTGTTCGTCAAGCTATTCCTGTACCTCGAGCGTGATTTAAAGGCTGCATGTTTCGAATATTGTTGTACACTAGAAAAAGTCTGGTCCACCAGCCGAAATGTCGTTTATTAAATCCTGTTACGTTTTTCGATTTCTGGTGACCTGATCATATATTCATCAATCAGCTGCGAAAAATTCACTTTTGATATTATATATATATATGTATATATATATATATATATATATATATATATATATATATATATATATATATATATATATATATATATATATATATATATATATATATATATTGTAGTGAATTACAAGTAACGCGCCTGAACTATTATGAATGCGCCTCAGGTTGCCTCGATGGCAGACGAAGAAGTTGACGACGAAGTGTGCCGGAGCGCGCGGCTCCAGCTCTCTGGCTGTGTAGACTGACTGTGATTTTGCTGCCGTCCGCTCAGCTGTTTGGCGAACTGCATAGCTGAGGTCACTAGTACGCGAACCCCCTTTCATTTGGTGGAGGTTGCGGTCGTCTGACGCCCTGGACCTTCGCAGCCGTCTTCTCCCGCCGCTCACAATGCCTAAGGACTCCGTGCCCAGTCCTGCACCACCCACCCCGACCGTTCTGTGCGCTGGAGCGCTGCGGCAGCGTGATCCCGCTTTCTTCAGTGGCACCGGCGACGATGACGTCGAGGATTGGCTGGCATCGTACGAACGGGTGAGCACCCATAACAAGTGGGACGATGCACTCAAACTTAACAACGTCATCTTCTACCTTTCGGACGTTGCGAACCTATGGTTCAGAAACCACGAATCCGACATCCCCACGTGGTCAGCTTTCAAGTCCAATTTTTCTGATGTATTTGGCAGGCCTGCGGTGCGCAAGCTGCGCGCGGAACAACGCCTGCGGAGTCGGGCGCAGCTGCCTAGTGAAAATTTCACCAGCTACATAGAGGACGTTGTGAACCTGTGCACACGAGCTGATGCCTCTATGTCTGAGCGCGCCAAGATTGAGAACATTTTGAAAGGAATCGACGACGATGCGTTCCAGATGCTTCTGGCACGCAATCCCACCACAGTCGCCGAAGTCATTACTCATTGCCAGAACTTTGACGAACTTCGGAAGCGACGCATCCTCACCCGTTCTCCGCTCTCGCAGCAGGAATCGCTTGCTTCCCTCACATCTGACACCGACCCGGCGCAACTGTCACCGCAGATAAAGCAGTTTGTTCGGGAGGAAGTCGCGCGTCAGCTCTCGTTGATGCCCTCCAGTCACGACGCTGCGACTCCTCTGGTGGCGCCATTGCAGGAGGTCATCCGCCATGAAGTTGCCGAGGCTATTCCTACTGCACATCCAGTCCCTTCGGTTGCTCCCTTAACCTACGCCGAGGCTCAGTATCCCCAACCATCTCCTATACCCGCCCGGATGACCTACGCAGAAGCAGCGGCGCGCTCCGTGCCCCTGACTGTTCCACCTCGTCAGCCCGTCCTGCGCCCCGCCCCGTCTCTACGACCAGCCCCGGTTTCTTCGCCGTCTCCGCAGCGGCTTTACAACCCTTGGCGCACATCGGATAACCGACCCATCTGTTACTCCTGTGGGTACGCGGGACATGTCGCCCGCCACTGTCGCCGTCGCATGGTGGCATCGCCGACCATCTCAACCCCTGTGCATCCATCCCAGATGTTTTATTCGGCTTCTCCATCCTCGCCGCTAGACGCGTACGCCCCCGACCGTCGTGCTTACGAGACCCGACGTTCTCCATCACCGCGCCGTCGCTCACTGTCACCAATGCGCCGTCGCCCTCCCTCCGCTGAAGAGGGAAACTAAGATCCGCAGTTCCGGAGGCAAGAACTGCGCGCTGTTCGAAAAGCTCAAGGCCTCCGTTTTCCCCACGCAACGTTCTTCAGGTCATCGTCGACGGACTGCCGGTACATGCGCTTATCGACACGGGTGCCTCAGTATCAGTGATTCACGAAAAACTCTGCCGCCGCTTGCGCAAAGTCACGACGCCATTTACGGGTCTCTCGCTCCGCACCGCTAGTGAACAGTGCATTGCCCCTCTCGCCTCGTGCACAGCGCGAGTCATCATTGAAGATATATTGTATTCAGTCGAATTGTTGGTGCTGTCCTCATGCTCACATGACATAATTCTCGGGTGGGACTTTCTGTCACACAACAACGCCGTCATCGATTGCGCCCGCGCTGAAGTTGAATTTTCCCCTTTGTTTGACGAGCTTACTACTGAAACCTCTGCCCCCTTGCCACTCAAGGTCACTATCGCTGAAGATGTTGAAGTAGCGCCGGGAGCATCTGCCCTTGTTTCCCTGTCGTGCCGTGCCGCGTCGGATGACACCGTTTTATTTACGCCGTCTGCTTCCTTTGTACGCCGGAAGAACCTGCCGCTACCTTCTGCTGTCCTCGATGTTCGGCGGGGTGTCACGAAGATGCTGCTCTACAATCCATCCTCGTGTGCCCTTACCCTGCTACCTGGTGAGTCCCCTGGCTGCATTCAACCTGTCTGCCTTCTCTCTGCCCTTAATGTCCACGAGGCAGCCAGCGGTCCCTCTCTAAACGCCATGCATTCCGAGCTCGCTACTGAACCTGAGCCTGACGAACTTTTCCGCGCCGCCATCGACGATACTCTTCCGTCCACCTACCGTCTGCAGCTTTCAGCCCTTCTCCACACTTTCCGCTTCGCTTTCGAAGCAGCCCATCAGCCTTTAGGCCGTACATCAACCGTGGCTCATCGCATTGAGACCGGCTCCCACCCGCCTTTTCGGCAGCGCCCCTATCGCGTGTCTGCGGCTGAGCGTCAAGTGATAAGTGAGCACGTTGAAGACATGCTGCACCGTGGCGTCATCCGTCCCTCTCACAGCCCTTGGTCTTCTCCGGTGGTGCTGGTCAAGAAGAAAGACGGTTCTATCAGATTTTGTGTCGATTACCGGCGACTGAACAAAATTACCCACAAAGACAATTATCCGCTTCCCCGCATCGATGACGCTCTTGACTGTCTCCAAGGCGCCGAATACTTCTCCTCTCTTGACTTGCGTTCGGGCTACTGGCAGGTCCCGATGGCTGCCGCTGACCGTGAGAAGACCGCAATCGTTACCCCCGACGGCCTTTACGAGTTCACCGTTATGCCATTCGGCCTGTGCAACGCGCCAGCTACATTCGAAAGAATGATGGATAACGTCTTACGGAAGCTGAAGTGGCATACGTGCCTCTGTTACTTGGACGATATCGTTGTCTTTTCGGTAGATTTTTCCACTCACCTCACGCGCCTGCAGCAGGTTCTGACTTGCCTCACCGACGCCGGCCTACAGCTTAATCTGAAGAAGTGCCACTTCGGCGCCCGGCAGCTAACCATCTTGGGTCACATTGTATCTAAGGAAGGCGTTCTCCCCGACCCGGCCAAACTTCGCGCTGTTGCGGAGTTTCCCAAGCCGACAACAATGAAGCAGCTTCGGAGCTTTATCGGTCTGTGCTCCTATTTTCGGCGCTTCGTCCGCAATTTTGCGTCGATCATTGCGCCACTCACGAAACTGCTTGGAACAGACAACCACCTGTCCGCTTGGTCCCCCGAATGCGAAGACGCGTTCACCACACTGCGCCGTCTTCTTACCTCGCCGCCCATACTTCGCCACTACGATCCGAGAGCCCCTACCGAGGTGCATACTGACGCAAGTGGCGTCGGCCTCGGAGCTGTCCTGACTCAGCGGAAAGATGGTTATGAGGAATACGTCGTGGCGTATGCGAGTCGGGTGCTCAGCAAGGCTGAATGCAACTATTCCGTTACAGAGAAGGAATGTTTAGCGATCGTCTGGGCACTCATGAAATTTCGACCCTATCTGTACGGCCGCCAGTTTGCTGTCGTCACGGACCATCACGCGCTTTGCTGGTTGTCGTCTCTTAAAGACCCGGCCGGCCGCCTCGCCAGGTGGGCTCTCCGCCTTCAGGAGTTCGACATCCGCGTTGTATATCGCTCTGGCCGTAGGCACATGGACGCCGACGCTCTATCTCGATCTCCTCTGCCCACCGCCGCTGCATGCTCATGCGTGCCTGAACCCATCCTCTCGCCTCTTACCGCCTCTGATATGCTTGCGGAACAGCGCAAAGACCCGTGGCTTGCGTCGATCATCGACGTCGTGACCAACGCTCACACTGCTGTGCCTTCGCGCACTCTACGCCGCCAGGCACCACATTTTGCGTTCCGTGATGGCCTGCTCTACCGCCGTAACTACACGCAAGATGGTCGACGGTGGCTCCTCGCGATACCTCGCCATTTACGTTCTGAGATCTGTGCCTCGTTTCACGCTGACCCACAATGTGCCCACGCCGGTGTGTTGAAGACGTTTCAAAGAATATCTCAGCGTTATTATTGGCGGGGCATGTATGGGTACATTCGCCAATACGTCCGCTCCTGCATCGCCTGTCAGCGACGCAAGTCTCCCGCGCCACGTACGAGCGGCCCCTTGCAGCCATTGCCGTGCCCGGCTCGCCCATTCGATCGTGTTGGCGTCGACCTCTACGGCCCGCTGCCCTACACGTTATCTGGGAACCGCTGGATAATTGTTGGCGTCGAACACCTAACCCGATATGCAGAGACCGCCGCACTACCCGCTGCCACTGCTCGTGACGTTGCCCACTTCCTGCTGCACAATTTTGTTCTCCGCCATGGTGCGCCGCGCGAGTTGCTCAGTGATCGAGGCCGTGTCTTTCTTTCGGACGTGGTGGAAGCCCTCCTCAGAGAGTGTCGCATCATTCATCGGACCACCACTGCCTACCACCCTCAAACTAACGGGCTGACTGAGCGCTTTAATCGCACTCTCGGCGATATGCTCACCATGTACGTCTCGTCAGATCAGTCTAACTGGGACTCTGTGCTGCCTTTTGTGACGTACGCATACAATACCGCCACCCAGTCAACCACCGGATTTTCCCCTTTCTACCTGTTGTATGGCCGTGAGCCGTCCTCCACAATGGACACGGTTTTGCCGTACACTCCGGACGCCTCCGAATGCACGCCCCTTTCCGAACTCGCCAAGCACGCCGAGGAATGTCGCCAACTGGCCCGTTCTTTCACCTCGGACTCCCAAGGTCGCCGAAAGCATGAACACGATGCCCATCAAACCGCGCACGCTTTCTCTCCAGGTTCATTAGTTTGGCTTTGGGTCCCCTCCACTACACCAGGACAGTCTTCGAAATTTCGCAGAGAACATCATGGCCCTTACCGCGTCGTCGAATCAACATCCCCTGTTAATTATATTGTAGAGCCGCTTACACCCTCTTCGGACTTGCGTCGTCGCGGCCGTGAGCTTGTCCATGTCAGTCGCCTCAAGACTTATTACGACCCGCTCCTCTTGCCAGCACCATAGGTCGCCAGGATGGCTCCTCTTCCATCCCGGGGCCATTGTAGTGAATTACAAGTAACGCGCCTGAACTATTATGAATGCGCCTCAGGTTGCCTCGATGGCAGACGAAGAAGTTGACGACGAAGTGTGCCGGCGCGCGCGGCTCCAGCTCTCTGGCTGTGTAGACTGACTGTGATTTTGCTGCCGTGCGCTCAGCTGTTTGGCGAACTGTATAGCTGAGGTCACTAGTACGCGAACCCCCTTTCAATATATATATATCGTCATGATGTGATGGAAATAAAATTTCAATGGTTAGTAAGCGGAAAGCATCGCCTATTCTTTCTTCACCCTATTTAATTTCTATTCGTCGCTTTGTACAGTTCATGACGCGTCTTAACTAAATAGTCCTCCAAAACACCTTAAGCTTCCCCAGCTGCTATTTTGTGAAGAGGCTCCAAGCGTGTTGTTACTGGGATGCCATACTTAATATAGGACGTGTATCACGAATCATACAATTTTCTGCAACTTCGTGATCGACAGTAATTCAAGGGCTAACCATTTCTAAACCACGTACAAAATATTTAGGCCCATCAACACTACTGAACGATGTGCTGTAGTTATAAAATATAAAAACAAAATTATAACACAAGTCTCTCACAACAAACTTCTAGGTGTTTGGTTCAATGAAAACCTTTCATGAAATGTGCTTGTTTTCAATTGAGTGAAAGATCTCTGTAAAATTTTAAGATGTCATTATAAAATTACTAACTTAATACCAATTTGGCTCAAGATTTCATTGCACTACGCATTTTTTTATTCCAAAATATCATACTGTAATATTGTTTGTGGAGCCACTGGATAGGTTAACCTTAGTAGGTTGCTTGTTTTTTAAAAAAAAAGCTCTAAGGGCCATTCAAGGTTATTATGGGAGACCCAGAGATTTGCGTACAGAACCCTTGTACAAAAACTATGCTATTCTACCAGCACAACAAACTTATTATTTTAGTTTCTTACAGCATATTCACAATAACAGATTGCATGCCACTCTACCTGACAGGCCTGCCATTATGTACCATCTCAGAACACGAAAAAAACTTGTACCTATCACTCGGACTAATTACGGGAAACGAAAATTAAGTTTCCAGGTGTCATTTGTCATCAACCAAACTTCCCTAGACGGGGAATTCTTGACATCAACTAAGGTATTTAAAATATGTATAGAACTTATTTGGAAGAGAATCCTGCATAATCTTGTGGCCTATACTCACTATAATATGCTTTTGACTAGTGCTTTTGCTTCCGCGTAAACATCCTGTGGCATAAAATTTTCACTGATGCGTATGCATTATTGTATTCTCTTTAGTAGGTATATGTACCGCTACTTTATTTGTATTTTCTAATTGGCTTCTATATTTATCAGGTGATGTACTCAATCCATGCTTGTTTATGTCATATTGTTGTTGTTATATTTGGCGCCATTGTTTAACCTATATAGATGCTAAAGGTGTGTGCTGTCGCCTATGTCAGGGAGCCAAGGCCTAGTCAGGCCCACAGCCGTTTGTTTTGGCTTCCCCTTTCACTTTGAAAGAAATAAACACCAAACCAAACCAAAAGAACGAAGACCCGCATTGTGTAGGCAGGCAGGCGAGCAATTCTCTCAGAAGGAACGCATCCTGCCTAATACAGCAGGGCACTGCCTGAGAAAGAAATGTCCTGAGCTGCACTCTTATCCTGCCATAGTTTCACGGTGAATGGAATGCAACTGCATGGAAAACTTTGTGAGGTTGCTCGGTTTTGCCCCGCAAATAGCGTTTACTCAAGGAGCGCGAAGTAGTTCCATTGTTTTCTCGACGTTTACTACCGCGTATTTCCTTGCAACGTCACTTTTTCCTCGTGTTCGAGAGCAGTCTACAGGTTTCTAGACTACTGTAATATATTTGGCGGCAAACGAACGCATTCATACTGCTTTTCTATTTGTAGTGCGCTTTCGTCGCGCTCGAAGGGGCTGGCTAACCTGCCTACCAAAATGCTTTGCCTTCAGTATTTCTCATTTGTGTTTGCACTGCTAGAAACAGAATTTAAGAGCAATAAGACTTAAGAGCACTAAGCTTTAACAAGTGTGCAAAAAAAAAAATGCAGTCCAGCCCATTTATAACAAAACATAACGGTCAAGTGATCTACGTTCGTTACACCTGATATTCGTATTAAGTGGCATTTTCATATTACGGGCACAAATAGTAACTCACACAAAATTGTTCTTTATGCTTCCTTGAAGTTTAGATGCGCGTGTACTTCTTCCTCACAAACCTTTTATGCACCGCTTCCCAAGCATTTCAGTGTGTTTATGGGCTCCTCGCCGAGATTAATGCTCACAAAAAGACTTTTTAGACACGCAATGTAGCCAGTCGCAATTGAAGAGTAACCAGAAAATGGTGTTAGGTTAGTGTTGTAGCGGCGGGTGCCGCCCAAGTGCACGAACTGTTAGCAACCAAACAATCCCCCTTTATTGCCACATACAGTCATATATATACACATAGAGACACTGGTGCCTCTGGTGGCAGGTGATCCCCAAACCGGAACCGAAACCACATATACAACATATTCCCTTCCTTATAAAAAAAAACAGCTACATGGGTTAGTGATTTAGTAGTGGTAGTACGTTAGTGCTCTGTTACAGAATTATATTTACAGTAACAACAATGTGCTTGCCTTATGCACTTAATACAAAAATATAAAACAAAGAGAGGAAAACAAGATACAACTCCAATTATGTCCATATTTCACAACGTCAGCAAACTCAAAACTCTTGCAGATTGTGACAGGTTCATGTTCACTCCAAAGCGTGTCTTTCTGTACTTAGTGTCCATAGCGGTCTGGAGGTCGTCTATTCCTTGATGGATGTACCCTACGCTGAGGTCCCGATGCTTCTGAGAAGCCACTGGCGGCAGGCGAAGTCTCTTCCGGCTCACAGCCGGTCACTGGTGGCATAGGCGGCTGCTTCACAGCAGCCACAGCTGAAGTTCCGGTTGGCGATTCTGAAACGGGTCTCTCCAAGGTAGGCGGTGAGCTGCTTTCCCTAGCGGTGTCATTTGTATCACTCCTTTCCCCCCACCCACAGAGAGATGCAGAAGCTCGTGGCATCCTTGACAACTTTGAAGCGTTCCACGTTTTTCCATCATCAAGTTGGAAAGACGATTGCCCCTGCTTTCTGATCACTTTTCTTGGGCGGCTAAAAGCCAGGTCACCTTTAAAAGCAGTTGTCTGTCTGCGTACTCGTACAAGGTCACCAACATCCACTTTGGTTTACCTTGCGGCCCTGCGAGCGTCTGTGTATAGTTTACTGGATTGCTGCTTTTGCTTCACCCGCTCGCGTAGGCGGTGGAGCTCTGAACTAGGGTCGGTTGCAAATATTGCTGACGGATACCCAACGACATCGAGCCGAGTCCTTGGCAGACGTCCATGCAGGAGTAGTGCTGGGGCAACTGCAGTTGTGGCATGCGGCGTACAACGGTAAATGCCCACGTATTCTGTTACCGTTTGGCGTAAGGGACGCTGCTCGAGTGTAGCCACTTGAACAAAGCTTTTAAAAACTCTGTTGAACCGTTCTACCTGTCCGTTTGCTTGCGGGTAGTATACGGACGAATGCCGCAAGCGGATGCCGCGATCCTGCAGAAAAGCTTGGAACTCTCGAGACGAAAACTGTGTCCCGTTATCGCAAACAATTTCCTCTGAGTAACCTTCACGTGCGAGCACTGACACCAAGAAGCCTGTTACTGTGCGTGTTGTGGCTTGGTTGCAAAAGTATACTTCGGGCCACTTTGGAAAGTTGTCGACCAGCGTGATCGCATATCGACAATCGTGTGGTGCTCTCTCTAATGGGCCAACAATGTCCATGCCCAGCTTTAGCCATGGTTCCTTTGGTAAGGGGACCGGGTTCAATGGTGTAGCCATAACTTTCGTGCTCTTGTCCGCTGCCTGGCATATACTACACGTTTGAATAGCTAGCTCGACTTGCCTGTCCATGGCTGGCCACCAAAATCTTTCTCGCAGACGTGCTTTCGTTCGTACAATTCCAGGGTGAGCCTCAAGAGCAGCGGTAATTATCCGCGCTGTAAGTGATGCGGGAACCGCAAGGCGTTCGCCACGCAAAATCAAATTGTCCACCACTGACAGTTCATCGCGAAGTTTGAAGAAAGGTTGAAGCTCACCCGGCAGAGATTTTTGCGCAGGACAGGACGATTCAATGTAGGTCTTGATTCGTTGCAGTGTGCTGTCTTCCGACTGGGCCTGTTCAAACTCTTCCCTGGTAATGCAAGAAGATATAAGGGCAACTGATACAGTTTCATCTGGTAAAGCCTCTTCTTCCTGGGGAGGTGACGCAGGGAGGCGAGAGAGCGCATCTGCTACACGATTTTGCGAACACTTCCGGTACTTTACTGTATAGTTGTAGCAGTAGGCGCTCCGCCGACCGTGCTATCCGCAAAGGACGCCTTCCTGGCCCTTGAGTAGACAGCAATGCGACCAAGGCTTAATGGTCAGTAAGCAACGTGAAATGGCGTCCCCACAAGTAAACATGCCACTTCTCGCACGCCCAAACACACGCAAGCGCTTCGCGTTCTCCTACTGAATATCTCCGTTCTGCAGATGAAAGCGCTCGAGAAGCAAAGGCGACAGTGTGCAGTTTCTCTCCCTCCACCTGTTGGAGAACCGCTCCAAGCCCACAGTCTGAAGCGTCAGTGGAAACAACAACTGGAAGAGATGCATCGAACATCCGCAGGACTATGTTGGACGCAAGTGCCTCTTTGATCTTTCGAAAACTGGAGTCTACCTCGCCAGACCAAACAAATGGTTGCCCCTTTCGAAGCAGAACGCGCATCGGTTCAACCATATCGGCAAAGTTGGGAACGAACGTAGAGTAGTATTCGACCAGTCCCAGGAACGATCGAAGGCTGGCTGCATTGGTGGGTGTCGGTGTATCCTTGATAGAAGCAACCTTTTCCTCCAGCGGAACAATACCACTTGCTGTGATCCTGTGACCCAAAAATGAAACTTCCTGAGTATCGAAGATACATTTGCTGTTCAGTTTGAGTCCTGCCTCTTTAATGCGTTTAAGTACTGCTGCAAGGTTATGTATGTGCTCCTGCCGGCCCCGCCCGAAGACTATAATGTCATCTACGTCCCTTACATCCTTGCAGGACTTTGGACATTATACTCTGAAATGCAGAAGGCACGGAAGCCAGTCCGAAGCACACTCATTTAAAACGAAAGAGGCCTTCGTGAGTTATAAATGCGGTCAAATCGCGACTCGCAGGGTGAAGCATGACCTGGTGGTAAGCTGATGCGAGGTCTAGCTTATAAAAATTTGTAGCCCCCACTAAACTATGCAATAGTTCTTCCGTATGAGGAACGGGAAAGCTGTCTATTACGACAGCTTTGTTTGCTTGTCGAAGGTCTACACAGAAGCGAATACCTGCCTCTTTCTTCTTAACGACCACAATGGGTGACACCCATTCAGATGCCTCCACTCTCTCTATCACGTCGATATTTTCCAACTGATAGAGCTCTTCCGAGACCAATGGTCGTAGCGAGAGCGGAAGGCGCCGAAGTTTCGATTGCGCTGGCTGCACCGTGGATCGCGTTTTGACGTGATGCACAAAACCTTTCGCGAGGCCAAGGCCTGGATCGAAAAGAGATCCAAACTCGCCAACTAATTCCTTTGGGAGGTTAATATCCTGCACGGCTTTCGTCGGGTCAGGGCGCTGTTCCCTTCGAGAATTAGAAGTTAGCGTCGTTTCAAGGCATTGAAGAGATGACCCATCAATCTGTAGACCGAGGGCCTTGATGGCATCGATACCCAAGAGTGAAGTGCCTTGTTTCACGACGTAGAAAAGAAGGCTTGTTGTGCTAGCTTTGTACGTACCGTCAGCGAAGAAACAGCCACGAACCGGAATTGTCTGTTTTGAATAGACCAGTAACCGAACAGTCGGGGCCAAAAGTACTTGGCCTTCAAAATACTGCTTAAAAAGATTGTGTGCAACAATGGAAACTGACGACCCAGAATCTACAAGGAAAGTTATGTCCGCACGGCCAATCGAAACTGACGTGAACAGCGGAGCGAGCGGCCGTCCTCACAGCCAGTATGCTCAAAACTTCCTCGCTAGGAGAATTTTGGCTGTCTACCTCACGCACCGGCGCGGAGCCTCGTTTCTGGCAAACAGAGCGGAAGTGACCCATGACACCGCAATGGTGACAACGCTTGCTTCTGGCTGGACAGCGAACTGACGCTGTATTGTGCTGGGATGAACCGCAGCGGTAACAATCAGACTGGCGGCTGTGCGGCCGCCTCGAGCTCTCGTCGGATTCTGGTGTACGCGTAGCCGTATTTCCACGAGTATTTATGCGTCCAACATCTACAGAAGGAAATTCTTGCAGATCATTGTACGCCTGCTCAAACTGCCTTGCCAGTAGTACTGCTCTAGCGAACGACAGAGACGATCCTTCAAGCAGAAGACGCTCGCGCAAGCTCCGAGACGAAATACCAGCCACGAACTGGTCACGCAGCGAATCTTCTTCGACAGGAAAAGAGCATGTAGCAGAAAGCTCCCGCAATGCAGTGATGTACTCATTCACTGATACACCAGCTTGCTGAACTCGCCTACTGAAACGATGCCGTTCGGCAACAACATTGCTTGTTGCCGAAAAATGAGCGTGCATAGCGGCGACTGCGATATCGTACGACGATACTTCAGGCCTTGTGTCGCCTGTGCCCTTGCTATCTTCCGACGCTTTCTCAGTAGCAGTTTGCTCACTGAGCTTGGCGTTGTTCAACGATGAGAGTGGTAATGTGTAAAATATGCGCTGACCTTCTACGCCGAGGCTGTGAAGAAGTAGTGCTTTGCGACGATCCGGCGTACAGTCAGAGGCGCCCGAAGCAAGCAGGTAGTTCTCGAAGATGCCGAACCATTGCGGCCACGCAACAGCAGGTCGACCAGGCACAGGCAGGAACGGGGGCGGCGGCGCGATTCCAGAAATGCTCATGGCGCCGGAAAGCAAGCGGCGAAAGTCACGCCCCCCGAAAGGATCCCGTCCTCGTCGCCTATGTTGTAGCGGCGGGTTCCACCCAAGTACACGAACTGCCAGCAACCAAACAAATCCCGCTTTATTGCGACATACAGTCGTATATATACACATAGCGACACTGGTGCCTCTGGCGGAAGGTGATCCCCAAACCGGAACCGAAACCACATATACAACAGTTAGCCTTCTAACGACCCTCTCCATCTCACTCCTGATAATGGAACAGTGCTTGTATTCTATGTAGATTTGTCAGTTTGTTGCTCTTCCATGCTGACATGATCTGTTACACCAACAAAATCACCCCAGCGACGTCAAATCCGGCCAGCTGTGCAACAAAGGCTTGTTGCCAAAAATGCGTGTGCATCTGATGACCTATTATATAGCGTCATCACTGTTTCGTATGGTCATTCCGTGAGGAAGCTAGCCCCGCACACCCCAAGTGAAAAAAAAAAGTTGTATTTTCAATAATCTCTTACAGATTTTCTCATACAAGCGTCATACAATTTGTATCAAACTGTGCGACATTTGTAGGACAAACCGCATCACGTTATTGCATCATAAAGCTTTTTCCAATAGGAACGTGCGCGCCGAATTTTTCGACTGCTTGGTCTGCTTCCTGCGAGCTGCCAGAACGCGATGGCCACCCAGAAGATGGAGAGCTGATTGGGCAGGTGACGAATATCAAGCAATCGTATGGGCAAGCACGGCACATCACGTGACAGGTATTCGAACTTCTGAAATGACCAGCCTTAGCTGATTCCCAACTGTGTGTGGTTCTCGCGTGAAGCGCTGCGTCTGTACCACACCTATAGAGCTTCTCCCGCCAGTGACTCACTCGAAAGACCTTTAGCGCCTGCTTTGCCGGTGGTTGCCAACAGTGTCAATAGTGTCTTTTCATTGCTTTTTTTCTGCACGCTACTCTTTTCCTGCGGTGGTTTGCGGGAGCCGCATTTTGGTTTCCGTGCTGGCACGGAACCATCAGTTTTTTGGTGTCGGAGCGTATTCAGGGTGCCTCCTTTCTCACTCTGTCCAAACAGAGAGGTCACTGTTTTTCGCTATATCTGAGATGCAGTTCCTTTGTCTTAATGAATATTCTGGTGATAGCGCCACACGCATTCATGCTAATCGAGCTTTCGTTATAACGGCTGCCGTTATGAACGGGCTGCACTGTATTTCAAATTGAGGAGTTCGCAACAAGAACGCTTTTCGGTCACACGCTGCGTATTGCTTTTTGGGAACGGAATTGCTACTTTTAAAGAGCTTCAAATTAAGTAAAGTTTCCTCTCTTTGTTTCCAGCGCGATGGCATGGTTTCACTCTAAGGGTCCAATCTATATAAGGAAGTTTTTCAAATGTTTTCAACCACATAAGGATTTTTTGAACTTCGCCAGCGTGGCATTTCGATTGAGCTGAAGAAGTAAAACACGCTCGTACACAAACAAATTTGATTACTTCACTTACTTCACTTCTCATTGTCATGTTGAAGCTGTGGTTGGCGTAAATGTAGCTCAGGACCTCAGGCATTGCAGTCTGCACCATTTCAAGGCACTCCATCTGCCTTTTCTCTCCCTCCGTGAGCTTCTTCTCGAACTTCTTCACTAAGAATTCTGCCCGCTGGTAGAGTGCCCGGTAGCCCGCGTAGTTGTACAGATCTTCCCTTTGGAAAAAAAAAAGGTGAGAGCATGAGCATATCACGATTTTAGAACTGGGCTTATAGCACTATCAGACCAAATATCAAGCTGAACTTAATTCCATGATTGATACGCTTTGGATTATAACGTCATGTATTTTGTCTACTCCTCTGAGCTCACATGGGATAGCTGATGAAAACCAGTCATAAACACGGCTGATTTAGATTATATGGATATAAAACATTAACTACCGGTGAGAAGTTATTGAGGTTTTTTTACATTTGGTTTTCTCGCTGTCGGTTCCAGTACGACTTTGTGCTGACACGACTCCAACAAAAAATTATTTGCGCGGATTTTAAAATGCGTACCAACATACAGAATTTAAACAGATGGCGAACCTGACCAGCTATCTTTGATGTCGGCCCACGCATAGGCTATTCAAAAATTCGCATTGGCTTTCCACTCATTTTGGGATGTTTATTCATTCACAGAATACCAATGAAAATACGTTTATCAGTCCTAGCACATCTAAACCGCCTCAGTGGTATTTTGCTCGAAGGCGCACTCTAGCTTTCATTAGGCGTTTAATTTTAAGAGTTAGTTTGCTACCAAGGGGGAATTTTTTTTCGGGCAGTTTTGAAATTTTTTATATTTTATTCCGACTGATTCTACGCTCTGTTCAAGGACCTCCCTTTTGGAGCAAAAAGCTTCACCAGGCTCGTCAACACCGCGCTTCGCGTGAGCCGGAGGCCAGATTTGCCACTTCTGCGCATGCGCGAAACCGAGCGGTGTCACGCGCAGCGCAGGTGGCCGCCGACTCCGTAATAAAAAAAAAGAAAAAGAATAAGCCCAGAAACTAGAATAACGAAAGAAATTAAAGAAATAAAATATCAGAAATAAAAAAATAAATAAAAGACAAATTGTGCGCCAGGAAACTCTCATATCTCGGTGGACACCCGAACCTCGCAGTCAGGGAACGAAAATGAAAAGGAAATTGGTTTTGAGGAAAAGAAACGACGCCTGTCTCTCTCATGAGTGGGCACGCGGACAGCACGGCGCCAGCCATGTCTGACAAACACCCTGTTCTACTGCTCCAGGTCCTGCTTGCTGTCTTGGTGCACGGTGGCTTCCAGCTCGGCAGTCGACCCAATCCCAACTGCTTCATCGAAAGCCGCTATCCTGCGGCCGACCCCGTTCAACTACAGGCTGACATACCCTCTGCCGCCAGGCGACGCAGAAGCGCTCCTGGCAATCCCCGATAGCTGTTTCTTCACGTGGCAAGCTGCATCATCATCTACACACTGGGAACCGCCGGATATAAACCTACAGCAACGCCCTGCACCCTTCAGTGGGCACGCGGACAGCACGGCGCCAGCCATGTCTGACAAACACCCTGTTCTACTGCTCCAGGTCCTGCTTTCTGTCTTGGTGCACGGTGGCTTCCAGCTCGGCAGGCGACCCAAACCCAACTGCTTCATCGAAAGCCGCTATCCTGCGGCCGACCCCGTTCAACTACAGGCTGACATACCCTCTGCCGCCAGGCGACGCAGAAGCGCTCCTGGCAATCCCCGATAGCCGTTTCTTCACGTGGCAAGCTGCATCATCATCTACACACTGGGAACCGCCGGATATAAACCTACAGCAACGCCCTGCACCCTTCAGTGGGCACGCGGACAGCACGGCGCCAGCCATGTCTGACAAACACCCTGTTCTACTGCTCCAGGTCCTGCTTTCTGTCTTGGTGCACGGTGGCTTCCAGCTCGGCAGGCTACCCAAACCCAACTGCTTCATCGAAAGCCGCTATCCTGCGGCCAACCCCGTTCAACTACAGGCTGACATCCCTCTGCCGCCAGGCGACGCAGAAGCGCTCCTGGCAATCCCCGATAGCCGTTTCTTCACGTGGCAAGCTGCATCATCATCTACACACTGGGAACCGCCGGATATAAACCTACAGCAACGCCCTGCACCCTTCAGTGGGCACGCGGACAGCACGGCGCCAGCCATGTCTGACAAACACCCTGTTCTACTGCTCCAGGTGCGTAACTGTATTTCTGTATACGCAAAAAAGAACGCAAATCGTTGCCTGTTGCTGTTCCCGTGCCCAGGGGTTTTCTTTCATATATTATCCGAGTGTCTAAACAATTGCCTTCTGTTATTGATGTCGGGAGATGTCGAAGAAAACCCCGGCCCCTCGACACGCAATGTTATCCATCAAGATTCGAAAGATAGCCCCCCCGATAAAGTCAAACCGTCTACGGCTAATACTTCAGAAGTAACCTCACAAAACGACGAAATACTGCGCATCCTCCAAGTGCTACAGGACCAGTCTGCTTCAATAACAGCCAGTAATCTTGAAATGAAAAAAAGTATTGAAGAAGTCCGTCAAAGTCAGCAAAAAATCGAATCGGTTCTCGGGAACATGGGCAGCAGGCTTGCGGACGTTGAGCGCAAGGTGGAAGCCATAGACAGTCTTAAAGATATGGAACACACTATCAACGATCTTAGGAAACAAAACGAGCTTTTGCAATCGCGTATGAACGAACTCGAGGACAGAAGCTGGCGAGACAACTTGTTATTTCATGGAATTCCTGATGAAACTGAAACATGGGCACAGACCGAAGAGAAGGTGCTAAACTTGCTCGGTAACCAGATAACTTCAGCTGACATTCAAGCGCGCGCATAGAATAGGACAACACCACCCCTCCCGTAACCGCCCCGTTATAGTAAAATTCGCCAGCCACAAGTCAAAGGAAAAAGTTGTGCAGTTAAAAGCTAAACTAAAAGAAAACGAAATCAGCATAACTGAGGATTTTTCACCAGCGACTCGTGAAACTAGAAAGAGGCTGATCGAAAATGCTAAATCCCTACCAAACTTGGCATTTTTCAAGCTTAAGTACAATAAGCTAGTCATCGATAACAAGTGCTTTACGTACAATCCTATTACAGATGTTATATCTGAGTTACCCTACACTAGCCCAAAACGTTCTGTCACCCGTAACCCGCTTCCTAGTCTTGCACCCCGGCCTGCCTCTTCCGAGGAACAAAATGCGTTATCATGTGATTAGCGGTTACAGAGGGGCAGTGGCTGCCACCTTCCCCCAACACACGTGTCCGTCTTGTATACCAACATAAGAAGCGCAATCAGGAAAAGCACTGAACTTTCATCTCTTGTTGATTCATGCTCTGCTGATATCTTAGTACTAACCGAAACATGGCTTCATGGGCACATTCGCGACAGCGAAATCCTTGACTCACCTAACAAATTTCAATTTTATCGTTGTGATAGGAATGCAAGGCAAGGCGGTGGCGTCCTTATAGCCATTAACAAAAATTTCGAATCTTTCGCCCTTAATGTCACGACCGGATTACAGATAATATGGGTATATCTGAAACTAAAGCATCGTCAATTCATTATAGGGGCTTGTTATCGCGCACCAAACGCATCGTCGACGTTTGTCTCTGAGCTTCATGACAGTATCAACATCGTAACTACACGATTTCCGACAACACCTATATTTTTACTGGGCGATTTTAATCTTCCTGGCATTGATTGGTCAGTGAGTACTACTTCTATTAATTCAACTTCCTCTACTTCCAAGGAATTCACAGATTTTTGTTCGTGCTTTAACCTCACGCAAATAGTTACACAACCTACCCGAATAACGGACACCACTGCTAATATATTAGATTTAGTCCTGTGCTCGAGCCCTGAATTATGTTCAGAAATATTATACCTGCCAGGGCTGAGTGACCACCTTGCATTGAATTTTACTATTAACATACCCAAACAAAAGAGAGTGAAGACAACTAAAACGCTGCGCAATTATCACCATGCAGATTTTACCCAAATCAACAGTGAGTTAAGCCTCTTTTTAACAAAGTACCTAGAATGCTTCGAGCAACGCTCTGTTGAAACGAACTGGACACTCTTCAAGAATAAGGTTACCGAGCTTATCAATCGATTTATTCCCATCCGTAATATCTCGTATAACCCAAAGGCACCTTGGTATAACTCATACATTAGGCGCTTATCTAACCGGAAGAAGCGCTTATACCGGCTTGCTAACACCTCATGTAGTCAGTTTCGTTGGTCTTTATATCGTACTGCAAACGACGCTTATATTTCAGCAGTTAAAAATGCTAAAAAAATGTTTCTTGCAAAGACTTTACCCGATATATTGGTAGATAATCCTAAAAAGTTCTGGAAAGTTATCAATCCTACAGACCGTTCTAAAATTATTTTAACAAGCGCTAATGACGAACCTGTTCCTGACGATGAATGCTCCACTGTATTAAATGATGTCTTCTCCAGCTTCTTCACGAAATCCCTACCAAACGACTTACCTTATTGTTGCGCCCATAATTATCTGCCAATGTATCCTGTTATCGTCAACCCGGATGGAATCGCCAAAATCATTGACGGCCTGAAACCATTTTCAGCCGCCGGCATCGACTTCATTAACTCAAAATTTCTGAAAAGCACTAAGATATATTCCTCCATTATTCTTTCTAAATTATTTCAGCAGTCTCTAGAAAATAGCGCGATGCCGGCAGACTGGAAGATAGGGAAGGTGATTCCAGTACATAAATCTGGAAACAAGCACTCACCTTACAACTACCGGCCTATTTCAATCACCAGCATCCCCTGTAAGATCCTAGAACACGTTCTTTTTTCACATATAGCAAATTTCTTAGAGTCAAACTCGTTTTTTCATCATGCACAACATGGTTTTCGTAAGTCATATTCATGTGAAACGCAACTTGTTCTCTTTACTCATAAATTGCATGCAATTCTTGATCATCGTTCCACTGCAGATTGCATATTTTTAGATTTCGCCAAGGCTTTTGATAAAGTTTGTCACCGGCTTTTCCTACTAAAACTGCGCATGATAGGGCTCGATACTGACGTACTAAAATGGCTAAAGTGCTTTTTAACAGACCGTCAGCAGTTTGTAGCAACTAATGGAACTAACTCACATTTACACCCCGTTCTTTCTGGCGTTCCTCAAGGTACCGTGCTTGGGCCCTTACTCTTCTTAATATTCATTAATGACCTGCCTGATTCTGTTACATCATCAATTCACTTATTTGCAGACGACTGCGTCCTTTTCCGTAAAATAATAAATGACGATGACGTACGCGCAATTCAAACTGACATTAACAACATCTCCTCTTGGTGCAAAGCATGGCAAATGACGCTAAACGTTAACAAGTGCAAATTCCTGCGCTTATCAAGGTCATCTAGCAACTCACCTACGTATCACCTTAACAATGTAGCTCTCGAATCAGTAGCGTCATACAAGTACCTAGGCATTCATATCGCTTCTAACCTTAGCTGGAACAGTCATGTCGAATTCATTGTCAACAAAGCTAACCGCATGCTAGGCTACTTAAAACGGAACTTTCGCTCGGCCCCTTCTAGTACCAAGCTTCTCTTTTACAAAACGTTAGTTCGTTCGCAACTTGAATACGCATCTTCAGTTTGGGACCCGGGCACTACTGATCTCATTAACCAGCTAGAAATGATTCAAAATAACGCAGCTCGTTTCATCTGCTCTAATTATCACCGCACCGCTAGTGTATCCTCAATGAAATCTAATCTCAATCTGCTACCCCTCAAATTTCGTCGAAAGCATGCATGGTTATGCCTCTTTCATAAGATATTTTACCATGATGACTTACACGATAAATTGCTCATTCCGCCTTCATATGTATCATCACGCATTGACCACGCTCACAAGGTTGGCATAAATTCATGCAACACTAAATGTTTCTCCGATTCATTCATACCCCGCACATCTAAAGACTGGAACCGCCTTCCCTCTTCCGTTGCAACAATTGATAAATTTTGGTTATTTCAGTCTGCCGTGCGCAATATAGACCATGCGACTTTTTCTTAACATTGTATAAAACCTACCCCCTTCCTGTGTGTTCATATATTATTTAATTTCACCACTGTGTACACTCAAACGGTATCGCGAATTTCATTGTGTTATATTAAGTGTTATGGGACTTTGTTTAGATCATCTTTAACCAAACTTAACTGTAACTTACAGTATTACTTGTATGTTCTTGTTTGCTGTGCATATTTCTTGTTTGTTTATTGATTAAAACCCACTCCCCTCTGTAATGTTTATACCCTGAGGGTAATAATAAAATAAATAATAAATAAAATAAAATATCTCGGTGGATACCCGAACCATGCCGTAAGGGCCTTAAGGAAACTGAAATGAAATGAAAATTGGTTTTAAGAAAAGTAAATGCCTGTCTCTCATATCTTGGTGTACACCCGAAAGGAATGAAAACCACAGTACATGTCTCTAAAGCAACCTTCTAAGACAGCACCGCATTCACTACACGCGCGTCTCTTCCTCCGCCTCCCTACAGGCAGTGTGTGGACGGCCGAACGCCTCCACCGTTATCATAGTGCTCCCAGTGCATTGTGCGCGAACTGCGACAGCCATAACGTCTAACCAAGCGTAACTGAACCTTTTCGCTTGTATATCCAGGCTTAACCACAGCTAAGCCACTGCCTATTTTTGTACAGTTCAGGATTGGTGGATGATAATAGCGGCACGACACCTATATCCTAATTGGCTCGGCATACCCTGCTGCCCGGTTATCTGCGCTTTTTCTCTGCCTCCGTATCAAGCCAAAACGCTTCTCAAGGCTTCGTGTTCTTCCCATTGCGCCACCCATTCTGATTCATGGTTTACCTTCCAACTTGGAGAAAAATGAAAACCTTGTTATCCGTGGTAGAAAGAGCGCAGGGAGATGGCATTCTTCGCAACAAAAAACAGGGTGGTGAATGATTCAGGGTCACCCCAATCCGCTAGCCAGAGTTCAAAAATGAAGACTTGATTTCTTCGTGATGATGTAGCTTAGTTCCTTGAACTTCTTGTAAGCACTGCATTACTGAAAGCTCAGTGTCAGCCTGAAGTCGATGCCCTCGAACTAGGTTACAATGCTAACAAACTCTCTAATAAAATTTTTCAAATCATTAGAGAAGCACGGACTTTTCCCATACAGCCCTGTCTGGCCATGCTGATAAGCAGGGCAGGCACCACAATATAGGGTTTCGAGCTTTAGTGTAAATCATAAAGACTGTAACGTTAAATCTATGTTGCTCGAAGTATATAAAAGATGTACACTAAAGACATATGCTCTGCCAATACTATAAATTGGAGAACCTTGTACGGCTCGAGGCTCTGAAAAGATCAAGGCTACATTAAAGAAATCTTTCCTGTACAGTGTGCGACGTTTTTGGGCGCCAGTACAGCGAAAGGTGAAAGTAAGAGTATACACCTCTTTATAAATGCATCAGATGGTTAACAGCATATAGTATCAGTGCACGTATATACGTTTTATTGCCACCAGTCACGTTCCACCAGGAGCTACAAGAATCTAAATCTCAACACATGGAAAAGACGCGTTCGTAAGCGAGTATTTTCACAACACCAAACGGGATTCTGAAATATATTCCTAAATACATTCTTTCATATACACATGCGCTGTCTAAAATACATTCAACGAGGAATATGAACTATGTTCCACACTCTGTGACACTGAATCAAAAGGTCTCTTCCTCAATGTTACTGAGTTCAAGATAGCAAGCTCGCGTACCAGTAGTGTGAAACTTCCTATATCACGGCGATACATCAGCAGGTAAGCGATAGATTCAACCATTATAGCAATAAATATCTCTGTAAAAGATGCACCGCCGCTCTTATAGGGCGAACAACACTGGTTTCAAAACTATAAAATTTTAGAGTTGTCAGAAGCAACGGTTAATTTAGCAGGAAATATTCATTTTAGGAATCACGGCACTGAATTTCCCAGAGGAAACAAACCATGCAGGGAAAGTTTTCTTACGGCTCAAGTGTTTCGAGGATGCTGTCCAGTCTCGTATAATATTTCATTGTGTAGACAGTCACAGTGGTGTTTTCGGTTATGTCGACACCAACCGACGAAGCTTCTCTTCTCAAGCCAGCGAGTAGGGGAATCTGGTACAGAGTAACCGAAACTTTATATTTAATGCGTTAGAAATAATGCAGATACGCGCGCAATGGTTATGCAGTTCTAATTAGATAGACAAGGAAATCAAGTGTAAGGCTACACAGATTCTTCTATAATGCCAGACAAGGAAATCTAGTGTAAGGCTATGCAGATTCTTCTGTAATGCCTGACAACGAATCAGGAAAGTTGATGTGGCAGCCTTCTTTTAGCAGTACGATTCTGCCTCCTGGATATGCCGCATTTGTTTTTTGTATCTAATGCTTAAAATTCCTTGTAAGTTTGCTAGTCATTATGAAGAGCTCCCAAAATAAACTCATACGAAAATCTGTTTTGAGTCGTCACATACAGCATACCATTCAAATAACCAAATCTCCAATACTTCCAATCTGTCATCATCATCATCATCGGCCTAATTGCATTCACTAGTAGACGAATGCCTCTCGCATATCCCCAAAATTAAATCTGGCCGTGCCCGCTGTGGCAACGTAAGACCTGAAAACGTCCGTGCCTGTACAGATAGATATACGGTAGTCCGCTCTTCATCGGTTGAGGGTGTCTGCCAAATGCATTTTGGCGCATCCTCAATCTCCTGGTTATTTCACTCTCCAGGTATGGCATCTGCAGCCGTTTTCTGGCCTAAGAAGGCGCATTACCTTACCACTTCCAAGAGCTGGCAGTATACTGTATACTGCTGATCCCTTCTGAGATTGTCGTACATTATTTTCTGCTTAATAATTTTTAAACCCATAGTTCTGCTGAGCGTGCCATTGCCCGGCATCATGCTGAACAAATCTTACCGATTTAAGTAACCGGGTGGAGTGTTCTATTGATCTTAAAATCAAAACTTGTTTACCAAGTGCTCCTAACCCCCGATTCTTCGAAATCGAGCACTCTGAATGCCCCTTCTACATACGCGGTTAATAGCACAGGAGAAATTGTTTTTTTGCCTTAAGTCCGTCTCCTTCGTTATTTTGTCACTTTCCCAGAGAAGCGCAAACTTTGCGCGGTAACCACAAGCGATATTTTCAAGAATCCTGACGCATGCATCTTCTGTGGCCTGGTTCCGCAACGACTGCAGGACCTCTAAGGTTTCGACTAATTCCGATGCTTCTTCGTAATCTATGAAAGCTACATATAGAGAGCCGTTCTGTTCTACGCTTTTCTCTATCTCCCGATTGTTGATGTGGTGGCCTATTTTCGAGCACTCTTTCCAAAAGCCAGCTTGGTATTTTGGGTGACTGATATCTAATATTGATCTCATTCTATTATCTATTGCCTGAGATAAATATGTGGTAAACAACGAGCCGCAACCTATTACTTTTTATATGTTCCTGTCCTTTACGTCACTTTTCTTATAAAGATAACTTTAGTGTCCTTCGAAAACTTTCGAACGGTTTATGTCACCAGGCATGCCGTGTAAGCACTTTACTAAGCCAACTCCGCAACCACGCACGTGCCTCTAGAGCGACAGCGCGAGCATCCAGGGCTGATGGGGGTGACGGCGATGGAGCAGCACCTTGCTGTTTGTTGGAGAGTTTCTTTCTGGAACCTATCAAACCTAAAAAGTGTACTGCTAACTGCTGGGTTGTTGCCTGCAAGAACACTTGTAGGAAATCTCCCGCGACCAAGTTTATCGCTTTCCGACCCGACACTGGGAGCACTCAAGTAACACTTGTTGCTGGGCTAGTCGGTGCATAGTTCTGCGTACAAAAGTTAGAAAAGGGGCACTGACGGCGAAAACTTTGCATGGATTAAGTGTTGTTGTCAGAACTCAGCTCTTGATACAATCTTTCGGCGTAATAATTTTCATCACTAATGCGTTTTCTGCTACCATAAAAGTTGTTAAAAGGGTGCTAACATTTGCATAACTGCTCTCTAGAGTGCAACAATAGAGCAAATTAACTTCGTTGCTTCCTCTGTTGCGACTCCTTGTAGCCCGTACGAGACAGATGGCGACACCACATCACTCCCATTTTCTGTCATAAGTTCGCTCACGTCATGGGCGTTGAATGATTGAAAGAGCTTAATGCTTTTACGGAAGTTTCTACCTCAATACCTGTGCGGGCACTGACCGGCCGAAATCAAACGCTACCGGACGCCGAAGGCAGAAGGGGTTATCGCCTGGGCCGTCGTCTGTTACGGTGCGCGCTTTGCTTTCGTTCGCTTATCATGCCGTTTGACAACTTCTTTCATGTAGAGCTGTCCAGGCGCTCTAGTTTGAACGACTGTATGAACGGCTGCTGACCTGGAGTACCCGGGTTCAAACTTGACCGTGGGGCCGCCGCGGTGGCTCAGTGGCTATGGTGCTCGGCTGCTGACCCACGCGGGTTCGATCCCGGCCGCGGCGGCTGAATTTCTTTGGAGGAGAAATTCGAGGCCCGGGTACTGTGCGATGTCAGTGCACGTTAAAGAACCCCAGGTGGTCGAAATTTCCGGAGCCCTCCACTACGGCTTCTCTCATAGCCTTAGTCGCTTTGGGACGTTAATCATGATGTAAACAGCGCGAACTACAAGGGACAAGAAAAGAAGGGACACAGGACGAGCGCTGACTCGCAACTAAAAGGTTTATTCACTGAAACCTTCTTATATGTAGAAACAATCAAAGGGAAGAAACAACACAAAAAATTAAAAACCATGAAACGCACATTCGTCAGGTGCTCCCGAGAAAATTCACCTCCCTATCGCAAAGGAAAACAGATGGTTTGCTGACGCAATTCAGTTGATCCCCTGCGATGTGAAAAGCCTCGACAATTTCTCGTGTCGTCTGATCACTGTGGGTGTATAGTGCACGTGTTTGATTGAATAATGCAGTGCATTTTTTCTTTTTCTTTTTCATGACTTTACATTCTAGTCCCTTGTAGTTCGCGCTGTTTACATCAAGAATATCTACCAACTCGCCCAACTGAACGTTTTGGGACGTTAAACCCCATAAACCAAACTTGACCGTGGTGCCCGTGTTTCGACGGGGACGAAATGCGAAAAGCTGTGCGATGCCAGCGCACTGCAAATGTCCCAAGGTTGTCAAAATTATTCCAGAGCCCTCCCCTATGGCATCTGTTTTTCTTTTTCCTCTTTCACTCCAACCTTTCTCTCTTTCCTCACGGCGCGGTTGAGGTGCCCACTATTAAGGGAGACAGTTACTGGGCGATTTCATTTTGTAAAAAACTGCTGACTCTGAAAGTTGAGTTTAATGTGAAGTGTATACTCGCTGACCAATTCGCCAGTGAACTGTGCGTCTCTGCTGTCTCTGTTTGCTGTATATAAAGCCGTTTCTTGAAGCCAACGCCTTCTTTGTGGACGCTACAAGGACTATTGCATCTAAACACTAAAGTTATCTCCCCTCGTTAACACGTAATATTTGCTCTCCAGCCAGATCCTAAATTCATCCTTCCCTTCTTGCTGCTGACTTTATGACGGCCTAGTTTACTAGTAGATAGCTTAGTTCTCTCCTCAAATGTAGGTAATTAGGGAGCTCACCACCCTGCCGTCTCTAAATCCTCCGAGCACCTCCACGTCACGGACTATTCCAGGATGCGCTCAGATTGTCAGTTAAATTTCCCGCGACTAGCGGCCTTCTCAATCTACTTCTGCTTCTTCCTTTGCTGGAAAAAGGTACTATTATACGTAAACTCTTTCATTTTCTGAACGCCGTGAATAAATCCCCCTAGTATTTTTTGAGCCTATGCGTCAGTTCCCCATGCCCGGTCGCCTGTCTGTTGCATACTTCGACATCACATTTGCCCATAAGGAAAGTTTTCTGCGTTTAGGCACAATCATCACAGATTGAACGTCATATCAGCATCATTGGACTATCTCCTCATCTTGGCTGTATAAAATTGGGCCCTGAACAACCTTTATTTTCTTGTCATACTCCCTTACGTTCTCTTTGCGCACAACACCCTGATGATCTAGTTTAGGCTCGTGCTTAGCAGAGAGGCAAATTTAAACTGAAAAGGGAGGCCAGCTTTACACTGAGCACAGCTGAAAGCCGCAGGCATTCAGCTCGAGAACCGCAGAACACACTTGATGCTATCGCCGGCACCCAGTCAACAGTTCTTTGTGGGCGCGCGTCCACGAATATAGAGTAAAGTTTATTTTGAACGTTCCTTTCAGTGGCTTCTTGACTGCGGTGCTGCCGTCACCCCTATTCTACACAATATTTGTTATATTGCGAGATTACAATTCTCGCACTGCCTTACACTCCCAACTTCCGCGGAAAATAAGAAGCTTTTTGCGCTTGCTTCTTGACTCCCTCTTGGCAATAAAAAGTAATAAAATAAACAAACTTACATTGGAACAGTTTTCTTCCAACCATCCGATTGTCTTATCTTCGCCAATTGCTGTCCATGGGCTTTCAGTAATCTGCAAGCGATGCAGTTCTTGTAAATAGTATTCATTTGTATACTGGGTTCAACGCATCAAAGCGACACGTAGGCTTTGAGGGGCGTCGTAGTTGAGGGCTTCAGATTTTTATCTCCAGGCTTCTTTAGCATGCACTGACATCGCAGATCGCACGAGCGAATTTCTGTTTCAACAGCGTCGACACATCATGATGAAACGTCATGACTGTTTTCTGAAAACGTCCCCTATAAATTCTGCTCAAACTAAAGAAGAGACAAGTGTTCCTTGGAGTCGTTGTAGCACCCAAAGTAGTCAGGGGCACATTTTCTGTAGAATCGCATTTTCCAGCATACCTGAGCAGTATAGCGCTAGAAACTACACATGAGCAGTCAGCACGTATAGTAGGTGTCATTGTTTACATTGGGAACCATTTTTTTTTTAATAACAGGGTGCTGATATGCCTTTCCGAATACTTCTATTGTATCGGTTTACAAAACGATAAGTTGTAGCCGATGACACTCCTTTTCTTTCTGCTATACACGGTTTATTAAGCAGACGGAATATTTCGCGTCTGCTGGAGCGTCATGGTGCTTCAGAGAGAATAAATGAAGGGCAGAAAGCTCACTTTCGGGACACCGAGAAGTCGCCTGTAACATTGCGGAGCCACCGAACAAAATTTTCGCAGCATTGGAAACGGCACAATCAAACACTTCTCGCATGCATTCGGAGCCAATCGCGAAAACGGGTTGTGAACTAATAAAACTAAAATCAGCAATGTACTTATATTCTTAATGACAAGATGAATCCGCAATTAACATTTAAAAGGGACGTCTCGTCAAATCGTGTAAAAATATTTAGTGAAAGGAAGTACTTTTCAATAAAATAAAATATTTTTCCCGAATTCAAATGGCTCGACCACGATAACATCAAAGAAATGAGTATATACCATTAAGTTAAAATTTTAAGTCGCATGAAACAAGTGGATGGACATCATGCAGAGAAACCTTGTCATTAGCGCTGTTTTACGCCACTCGAACGTATATCTGAAAATACTACACCACTTGAACGTGTCTCGCATCAGCGGTCACCACGATCCTCTAAAATTGCAGTAAACGAAGATTCCGTCGCTGTGCCGCGATAACTCTGTGCGTGGAAAGTGTGATGGACAGTAATTTATACCTTCTGCATGAAACTGTATTTTTATTTTAGTTATTCTGTTGGACCTATCGCGTGCAGGTGCTATTCCCTGGGCTGATCATGGTAAAAAAAGCGAATGCAGTAGTGGTGAAATCCTCGGAAAACTATGCAGCGTTTCCAAGACAGCAATTCCAAAATCGAGCACATTAGACGCTGTTTTCCTTTTCACCGAACAAAGTAAGCGCTTGAAATTCATTTGGCTGGCCGTTTCATGGGACATACACTATGTAATCTCATTTTTAACAAAAATCAAGAAAACCATTGCTTTTGTTCCACTGTGCAAAAAACCCTCTTGCTCCAATAGGCATATAAAGCATCGTCAACTATACAGAAATCGTATTTATAATTTTTGCCACCTACGGCGCATCCCATCTGCCCACAACAGCGCTATTCACGCACAAACTCCTGCTTTAAGTCATTTTCATTACATTTTTGCCCATCTCCTGAGATTCAGAATTCAATATTACGTTACAAGCCTAAATAAATCCACTGCAGTGTAAATGTGTCTCTAATATCTCTGCACATAAACCTTTCGTATTCTAGCATAGGATATCTAATCGCCCTAGAGCTCCTAATCTCCCCCCACCCTCACATTGCCCTGTGATGTCCAATGGACCGCTGAGCCACTCTTGAAATCAGCTACCTTACTCTGTAGCACTATCGATTATCTTGCCGCCTCCTTACATGCGCTGCGCCGGCTATTTCGTATTTTTGATTTGGGCTATATTATAACTCTAAGCACCCTGTATACTAGCCATCTTGTAGACGCAATGCCTTCGGACCTCGACCTCGTTTAACCATTCCTTTAGTCTCGAACCCGTCTGAATCGGTTCGAACCAGAACGGAATGTCGCTGTGAAGCCTAGCCTGGAAACGAACTAGGTAATCGTGACACGAACCTAAACGAAGCCGGAAAAATTTTGGTTCAGCACCCTGCTATCACTGACCAATTTTGTCTTGACCGCTTTTAAGTTCTGTGAAATTTTTACACACCGCTAGACGCTCTCCATGTTTTACTTCCTTATTCCGTTAATCACACCCTTATTGCATAGCGTTGAAAGCTCTGGCAGCTCTAACTCACATGCTTTCATACTCAGGCATTCCTTCACGAGCGGTTTCGTCTCCTCAGACAGCTTCCCAGCATCCTGTCCAGCTTACATACACCCGATTTCTGCGGCGCACTCTCTAATTATATTTGTAATGCTATCATTTCCCTTTCGATCATAAAGTTCATCGACCTCGGAAAAAGCGGAATAGCCGTTCTGAAGCGATGTTCAAAATACCTCTCCTTCCTCTTTTCAATATTTAGTGAACTTTCTTCTTCGCTACCAATGTTCTACGTTGCCTTTACAGATATTGTGTTATTATAGATCTCACCAGCCTAAGAACACTCTAACTACTCTTTCCGAGCACCTTATATAGGCACTATGCCACGATGCACGTACAGTATGAAGTTTATATCATTTTAACTTGCGCTGTTTGGAGACCTTCAACTCGAGTTCTTATTATCAAGTTTGCAAAATTAGTGTTCATTTTGTTTATAATATCAAGTCGCATGACCTCGAATATTAACTCCATCATGTTTGTCTTAGCCCCCCTGCTGTGATCCGCATGGCTGGGTCAGGTGCCAGCTTCTCACCTGCTTTGGCATTCAAGCCGCCCATCAAGACCATTTGTTGAGTTTTTGTTCTGCTCACTGCCGATTATATATCTTTATAGATCCTTCCGACTCTCCTCAACTTTAGTGCATATAAGAGTTTAGACCTGTGAAACCTTCAATTCCTACTCTCATGAAGCCTAAATAAGATAACTGCCACCCCCTCACTAAAGCACAATAACTCCTTTATGTTACAAACTATGTCCTCATCAATCCCGAATCCCACACATGGTCCTCGTCTGTCGGCGAAACCAGGGCAGCACAGTACGTTTTTAACTTTAGCATTGTGATTGCTTCATCTCTTCCCCTAACCTCTGTAAGGCCTATACTTCACTCTTAATAATCGCTATTTGCCGAATAGCGCTGCTACTCTAGCTTTACTGCATTAGCTTCGAGCGTGTAACGTTGGGGCGTTCAGTTTTCAAAGAGGGTCTACCCGGACTCAGAGTTTCTTTGCCATCTCCGGTGCGTCACAGGCACGACTGGCGCCTTGGTCCGTTTCTACGCCGCCGGCGGTTACGGAGGGCCGGCTTTTTGGACAGCGAAAGCTCTGTTAAGCTTCTGACGCTGCATTGCTCGTCGGTGTAGCAGTACTGGTAGAAATGGTACCAGTAGAGCAAGCAATCGGTGGTTGGTTATTGCGGTAACCGACGGGAATATTGTTACCGTGGAAGCAGCAGGGCATCACGAGAGAGGAGGAGCGCATTACCGGTGAGTGGGTGCGACCGGAAGCTTTGTCAGGTTGGTTACTGTGCAAGAAGGAGGGTACAGAGTATGTCAAGAATGCTCAACCGGTGGGTGGTTGCCATAGGAACCACCCTACTTTCAGTAACCATTGAAGAAGGAGCTTACGGCCAGCGCGTGACATTGCGCAACGGAGGAAGGAACCGTGAGGGTGCTTACAATAGGATGAAGTTAACAGCCAAAGGAAGGTATGGGAGAGCAGAACACCTAAACGGAACCTGGTCAGGCCCTTAAGGCACAGCATAGTGTCCCAAATTTTTTCTTTGTTCAAATAAGGGTTGGCCCCCCAAAACTACACCATGCTGACTAAACCCTGCCTGCTGAGGGGGCTTTGTCCGCTTTAGTCGCCGGGATTAGGCCCCACCCCAGCTACAGAACTTCTTTCCAGCGTTTTATTTATATAATCATAGTTATTCATCGGCTTTCCCAAGTGAAACCTTCGGGCGCTGTCTTCGAAACTAGGCAGAGTTCGTCTTTCCGGTTGACATGCGTACCAAGAATATTCTAGGAAGACCGTGCACAGCAAGTAAGGAGCAAAACTGATGCACAGTGTTCGTTTACTTTCTACTTTTCTATGCAATTATCTACGCAGCATAAAAGCATATATTACGTGATACTTAATCTTTTGATTTTTTTATCCATCTGAGCGTAAGCTTGCTGATGCGTTACTGTATTCTTCTGTCTAACTTTCTCGCATCAGTGGTTTAAACAAAGAGGAGAGTTTCGCCCTTGCAGTCATCATCAACTACTGCTTTATGGTATCTCCTTTTAAATTACAATTCTTTTTCACGCCTTTTTCCTCCCACAGATAAACAAGCGTAGCGAACGGCGAAAAATCTTTTTGTACTCACATTTGAGAGCTGCCTTTCAACTTGGAGAATAGAATTGGTCAAATTCATTGTGTCTTCTTCGCTGATATTGGGCTTTATTAACCTGAGTGCCTGCTGAATGACTTCTTGGTAACGCTTGCGAGCATTACCTCCGCCAACGATTTCAGCTGCGAAGGCTACCTGCAAATAGAAAGTAAAACTAGAAATCTGTTTTTTGGATGCACCACCTAAAGAACGATTTCCTTAAAGAAACCAAAAATCTATATACCGTATGCAGCGCGATTTTTCGCGCGTCAATTCTTTGTGCATTAAAATTTGTGCGATATACATCGGTGTGATCGGCGCAGTTCGGTTCTCCATTAAGGCCAATGTTATATATTTGATACAGGTCATTATTTAAACGCATATTAGATACATTTACCTCGAATGGTCGATGAGTTAGCATGAGGTGCATTGGACGGAGGAAGGATATACCGCACTACGTCTCAGTATTGGCCTAGGTATGAAGGGTGGCTGGAAACATGGGCGCCGGATTTTCGGAAAACGCCGGCTGCCGTTGAAGAGACAGGCGCCACCGTGTGGCTGGTGATCATTGGTTTGTCAGAATTCTGCATACCAACCGACAAACTCCCTTCGACCGGGCACTGTCCCTTACAAGGAAACCACCGGCAGCAACGGGTGATGTCCCTCTCATAGAAGTCGCGACAAGACGAGTGTCCCCCTCCAGACGCGAGAGAGAGCGCTCAGGTTAGCCCAGCCAAGGCTGCCTCAAGAGATAACGGCGCGCCTGCGGGGACAAGCGGCCACCTCTACCGCTTGTGGAGACGACGATGAGTGGCGAGGAAGACACGTGGGGACGGACGGAAAGACCAAAAATTCCATTGCTTCGAGCAAGGAGATTTAGACATGCCAGCCGCTGAGAAGAAGGAGTTAATAAATGGCGCATGACCTCAAAGCAGAAAGGTTTTTCCTGCGTCGTCTTGCATCCCTTTTGTCGACAAGTGCCATTGTGGGCCTATAACTGTATTCTCGTCGTTAATATTACCGGGTGCACTGTAGCTGCACATCGAAATCTGTGAGCTTAGTCATTGAAGTCACGAAGAACGTTGAGTTTTTCTTGGCTTCGTCGATTTTCTCTTCTCTGCCTGTGGAAAGCGCATCTCTGCGTGATTTTTCCTAATTGTCTTGAACGTTGCCCACTCAATCTATCCCAAATTTTTGCGAACGTGGATGCCCAAACGCCAGTACTCATAATATATGTGGGGATGGGGTCCATATGTTCCTACACCCACAAAGTGTCGGATGGTTCTCGCTAGGCACCGAGAAACAAAAGCCAGGACGGGGCACATTATCTAGTACGCTCCTGTAATATACGTCGCAGTGCTGTCTTTAACACATTGCATTGTTTGGGCACAGGTAAAACAGGCCACGCCACTTGTTCCGAAATTCATTCGGATGCAGCCCCGCATTCTTTTCGATAAAATCAGGAGTGATTACTCAAGGCCAGAGGTTGCAGTAAGCAAGTTCATCAAGCTTTTACCCTCCAAGCGGCTGGTTGAATATACGTCCGCACCCACAAGCGTAGCCAGGACTTCGCGCCTATTAATCTTCAGGATTATTAATCATAACGGTTGTTGTTGTAGGCGAAGCGTAGGCAGCACATAGGTGAGCTCGCGTCGAATGTATTCGATGACCTTGCTCCTTCTTCCCTGCCTGGAGGACGAAAGCTCCTGCTAACTAGAATGACTAAGGGTATTTTGTGAGTTTGGTTTACAAGTAAAAAGTGTTTAAAATTTCACGCAGTAAAAATTTAATCAAATGACCAACGTGCCTGTGCCGCATTTGAGTTCGTAGGCATTCTATCGACAAATTAATGTATTTCTCATTTTTTTGCACAACATTCTTGGGGAAGTCATGAGCCTGCTACTGAAGAGGTGCTTAGTGCATGCAATACCTGTAGTTGATTCCGATCTCTTGGCCAGTGCAGCGCAAACACTATGAAGAGCATGGCGTTCTGAAGGGACCTAAGGATTGCGATCACCTGCTGCTCTCCGCCTTGGGCTTGGTCGTGGAATTCGGCCCGTTCACCTCAGAGATTTTAACGTAAGAAGCGCGACGCCTTTTCAGCATCCGCCGTCGAGCTCGTTTTTGATAGCGATGGCCAGGTCACGAGCGATGCACTCGTTCCACCTTAACCCACTACCGAGCTTCCAATACTCAGACAAGAAAAAAAAGTTTTAGGAGGACCTGGCGCCTCTCTACTGCAGGCCTCCTGCTGTCTGGTAGAATTTTGGTGATGGCAGCGACGTTGAAACAACCTCACAACGGCGTTTCTGTGGAGTAGGTTCTTCACAATGCTTCAGCACCGCTCGTTTCTTTTTAAAGCAGGGACAGACCTTCGACGAGCATCATGGGGGCCGCGATGGTTGGAGCACTTCAAGAAAGCTGTGGGTCAAATGTTGTTATATGGCGAAATGAGGAGGGACAAGTTAACTCAACGGCAACGAAACAAAGAAAGTGCAGCACAGAAGATCTTTTTTGCGCAGGCGAGGCCTGGCGATTTGCACCATGTCCGTCCGCGTCCATTGAGTCAGGGCTACAAGGCATACTTACACAGAATAGCGACAGCTTGGGGTGTGGCCTGAACTGCACCAAGTTTGCTGAACCTGATCCCGCCACTATTCATGGGCACCAGCTCAATAGCAAAGGTGCTGACGCAGCTGCAAAACCTCCCTGCAAAGACTGATAGTCGCTCAGAGGGACAGCGACCAGGAGGAGGGCCTCTGGCCGGGAGACTGCGTAGCTGCAGCCTGGTCGTTCGAGCTCACCGTGTCAGTTAAGACCAGATGCGTAAAAGCGCATGCAAAATGAGGTACGAAAACCGAGTTACTTTATTCTTCTGAAATGATGCGGCCGGCGTTATGTTCTTGTCCCGACCGCTTCTTCATTGTCACAACTTCGTCACCATTAGGACCAATCTAGTAGAAATGTTTAACCCGTATTACGAATATAACCCGCGAACTCTATTTCCTTCCGTATCCTTTCCAAACATGTTAGGGCGGTAAACAAATTTTCTTAGCACTTTTCACTTTTGCGATATTGAAAAATTTCTGCATTATTCCCGTCATTGTTGCTAAGTAGATATCTGTAGAGTAGAGTACAGTAGAGTACTCCCCAGGAGAGAGCGGCGTCTTGGCGCTTGGCGCTCACCGCAAACGTGAGGTTGAAAGCCCAATATAGGGTGCGTCCCAGCTAATGTGCACTACAATTTAAAACGCCAAACCTTTCTTAAAAACTGAAATCGTCAATCCTATTAGGAATTTGGTAAAGGACCTCCTTCTGTTTGTTTGTTTGTTTGTTTGTTTCATTTTGCCTACTTTAATAACTAGTTGACCATTATAAACTTTTTCAGTATGTCTCTGAACAATAAGCTTTAAATATAAAGTTGTGAGCGCTATAAAAATGGCATGACCCATGTTCTTTGGACGAAATACCTCTAGTGCAGCCCTTCTGATTCGGAAGAAAGGAAAGCCTGCTAAGTTTAAAGACTGCTACGTAACAGCATGCTGCATGCGCTCAAATGTGCCGCAGATACAGTGCTCTCATTCACGACTTCTTGCCACTCATATCTAAAACAGTGCAGGACACTTCGGGCGGGCTATACATCTGACAAAGCGGGAGGTGCTTTAATTACAGGCTGCGGGAGCATGCTATTCACTATGTAAGGCAACAGGCTCTAACCTTGTAATTCATTGTTGCCAATGTGAGGGTTGCTATTCCCTGCTAACTGAAACGCGCATCATCGCGAAGTACCGTGACCAGCGCACCTGTGAGATATGGCAAGCATTCATGATTAAGAAGAAAGAACAGCATTGTGCCAGCACACCATCTGTTACTTTCTTTACCAAGTAAATGCATTTCTAGATCATCAGATCTCTGACGTGCCCTACCGCTAGAGTTCAGCTGCCTTTTCATTGTTATGATTTTTATCTTTATTTTTGTTATTGCTTCTTGTCACTTGTTTTGCTCTTTTTTGGTTACACCTAAATCATCATCAGGTTACGGGCGAGCGCCTTGTCGCTAGAATTTAGTTCTTATATACCTGTTACGAATTTACTGTTGTTGCATGTTTATACCGGTTTTGTTGCTCTTGGTGGTTTCCTCTTCGAAATCGTGTTAGCAGCCGAGGTGGGTGCGTGCCGTTCCCTTTGTCATGCCACGCTGCGCACCTTTTTGAATTATTTTGGTTTTCTTGGCTTGTGAAACGTATACAGACTCGTGAGCTTCTTTGAATAAAACCAGTCGATAGTCTCTGCTTGTGGTGCCTACTTAATGCGTCCCGACCTTGCGTTTTTTTCAAATAAAATCGGTAACCAACAAACTCGAATCGCAACACTTGTAACCTGCCACTCCGGTCTCTATTAATTATCTTCGCCATGCTTAGAAAACATAACTCTTATTATGCCAATTGCTGCAGAATATTTTATTAAAACTCATTCCTAAGCCCCATCTGAGTTTAGGAGCTCCATGTTATTAATATGGTTTGGTTTATGGGGTTTAACGTCCCAAAGCGACACAGGCTATGAGGGACGCTGTTATTAATATGTTGACAAATTGTAGGTATTGCCCATTATGTATGTGGGCATAAGTTTAGGCCTCACAGGGAACTTCTCATTCTTCTAACACTTCTCCGCATTGCCTGTAAATTCTTTATGGGCCTTTTTATAAAG